>NW_027142379.1:8184550-9384550 GCF_026170545.1 Melanerpes formicivorus | reverse complement strand
CCTAGCCCTGGGGTCAAATATTTCACCTGTTCTTGCCTCACATGCCTGCCTGCTTCCACAGGTGCTGTTGCAAAGTGCTGATCCCTCCTTTCTGTGATGGGAGTTTCTATTTCTATATAGTCTTTGGATCTCAGGCAAAGACTTGTGCAAGGCATCATATTATCTCATCACTGGTGTCACACAAACTTGTAGTTATAGGGATTTATTTCTTGGCCATTACAGAAGGAAATGATCTAACTACAGACTAATATACTAAGACCTTTATTATGTTAGCTGCCCAAGACTTCAGCATAAGACCCCTTGTTGCATTGTCTGTCATTTCACAGCTTTAACTCTTCAACCTGGTTTCTTTAATCCCATGAGGCTTCTCCAGTCTTCTTTTTCTTTAACACAAGTTTCTGCCAAACCCTATACTTATTTCCAAGAATGCAGCTGAAAAGAGAGATGCTCTCTTCCTGATGCTAAATCTTCCATATGAAAACTATAGCCTGAATATAGCTTTGAGCAGAGACAAGACGTTCAGGGTCCAGGGGGAGTTTAAGGAACTGTCTTTTGAAACTCAAATGGAATTTAGTGATGGAAAAACTGCAGTTTGCACACTTTCAGGAGAGACTTGCCAGAACTTCATACTGTATCTCTTCAGAAATGCTGCCTGCACCGAGCGTTAGACTCTGCAAGGCTTTTTTTTTGTGGCAGGAAGGTTTACAACCTAACACCACTAACGAATTGCTCCTTCAGATCAAGCTGCAGGCCTGTGCAGCAGATTTAACAGTTCTAGCCTGCTGATAAATCCTGCTATTATGGGTACAATTACCCAGCTGAATTGTCCTCGTTTGCATCTTTCATGAGCTTAAGAAATTTGGCATAAAAGCTCTCCTTTAAAAAGAAACACAGTATAAAACCCATGCAAAGTGAGTATTATTATCCCCATTATACAGATTTACAGCTGAGATATATGAAGCTTAAAGCCAAACATATCCATTGGTTTTTGGGTATGCAGCCAAAAAGTAATATCTGATTTATTTACTTTTCACTCTTTTTCTGGAGCACATGGCTTGACACAGCTGTAGCTCTGTGTTCTCAGGCTCCTGCAGATCTGCTTCAGGTCTCAAAGTCAGACACCTGAAGGGTGGGGAATGTACAAGATAAACACTACCTGCCAAAAATATGGGGGGGAAAAAGTCATCTTGCACAGCCCATATCTGAACTTGCATTACATGGAGCAGTAAGATGGGAAAGGGACTTCCTGAGCAAGGTCTGACCTGCAGCAACAGCCTCTTAACACAGTATTTCTAAAAAGTTACCCACCTAAATGAAACTTCATAGGAGATAAATAGGCTTATTGACTACCCAGAATGATATGGTGAGGCCTATTTCAGTATCAGCTTAGTTCTTCTGGGAATTTTCTCTTGTTTGTTTCTATGAACAGAAATGGTAGAAAATTATTAGTATATTTTATATTGAAAAAGCACAACCACTTTTTCCACAATAATGATGACAATTACTTGGGCAATTCAAATGTTACAGGTGACCTTCCGGGGTCCCTTCCAATCCAGTTGATTCTATACAATGATAATAATGATGTCATTTAATATTATCATAGTATCATTCAGGGTTGGAAGGGACCACAAGGATCATCTAGTTCCAACCCCCCTGCCATGGGCAGGGACACCCCACACTAGATCAGGCTGCCCAGAGCCTCAGCCAGCCTGGGCTTAAACACCTCCAGGGACGGGGCCTCGACCACCTCCCTGGACAACCCACTCCAGGGCTTCACCACTCTCATGGGGAAGAACTTCCTCCTCACATCCAGCCTGAATCTCCCCACCTCCAGCTTCATTCCATTCCCCCTAGTCCTATCACTACCTGAGATCCTGAGCAGTCCCTCCCCAGCCTTCTTGTAGGCCCCCTTCAGATACTGGAAGACCACAATGAGGTCACCTCGGAGCCTTCTCTTCTGCAGACTGAACAGCCCCAACTCCTTAAGTCTGCCCTCATAGGAGAGGTGCTCCAGCCCTCTGATCATCCTTGTGGCCCTTCTCTGGACATGCTCCAGCACCTCCATATCCCTCTTGTAATAGGGGCTCCAGAACTGGACACAGTACTGCAGGTGGGGTCTCACCAGGGCTGAGTAGAGGGGGAGAATCACCTCCCTTGACCTGCTGGCCACACTTCTCCTGCTGCAGCCCAGGATCTGATTGGCTTTGCGGGCTGCAAGTGCACACTGAGAGCTCATGTTGAGCTTTTTGTCCACCAGCACCCCCAAGTCTCTCTCCTCAGGGCTGCTTTCATTGTGATCTATCATACACTAACTTTCTCCACAGAAAGAGAGACTGGCCATTGGAAGGTGCTGCCCAGGGAGGTGGTGGAGTCACCATCACTGGAGGTGTTTAGGAAGAGACTGGATGGGGTGCTTGGTGCCATTGGTTTAGTTGATTAGATGGTGTTGGGTGATAGGTTGGACTTGATGATCTCGAAGGTCTTTTCCAACCTGGTTAATTCTGTATAATTACTGTACTTATAAAATAAAGAAGTGAAGGAAATGAAATACATAATATTTTCTTCAAAATTGTTGAGCCACTCTATCAAACAGATAGAACCACTGGTAATGAAGATAAACACAACCTTCTCTTTCCATCAGCACATATGGGTTGTGCTTCTACCAAGCATGCTTGGGCCCTTTTCTCCTAATGAACGACTATACGTGTGGCAGCTGGGAAGCAAAACCAGACCAAGTCAAACTCACTCTGGCTGCCTTAACTCAAAATTTCCTTGTATTTATGGATTTATATTAAATCCCTGAGGTTATTTTAAAATTGTTTTCAGTGTTATTGTATGATTAATCTTATTATCTTCCAAAAAAACTGGCTGCAGATGATTGCTTTGAGGATTGGCACACACATTTGTACAGCTTGAAACAATTTATTGAAAACATGCTGCTTACATAAGAGAACATGCTGTCTTTAAATGCTGTTGGTAAGAAATGTTCATTTCTTGAATTTCCATTCTATTTATGGGCTCTGAAAACAGGAGAAATATGATTTGAAGTGCACCTATAGGCTGAGCACCTTTTTATGGTCACCTTATACTAACCTTCAGAAAAGGGATCTTCATTCTCTAGCTGTGATGTTGCAATGGGCTCCTAGGTGGTGGCACTCAGCAGCACAGAGAATCATAGAAACATTCAGGTTGGAAAATACCCTCAGGATCACCAAGTCCAACCATTAGCCCTACTCCACAAGGTTCACCCCTAAACCATATCCCCAAGCATCACATCCAAACCGCCTTGAAACACATCCAGGGTTGGCTACTCAACCATGTCCCTGGACAGCACATTGCAATGCCTGACCACTCTTGCCGTGAAAAAATGGTACCTATGTCCAGTCTAAACCTACTCAGTTGCAGCTTGAGGCCATTCCCTCTTGTTCTATCACAGTGAGAAGAGACCAGCACTAGCATCTCCACAACATCCTTTCAGGTAGTCATAGACAGCAATGAGGTCTCCCCTCAGCCTCCTCTTTTTCAACCTAACCAGCCCCAGCTCCTTCAGTTGCTCTTCATCAGATTTATTCTCCAGCTCTTCACAGCTTCCTTGCTCTCCTCTGCACTGGCTCCAGCACCTCCACATTTCTCTTATACTGAGGTGCCCAAAACTGGAGACAACACTTGAGGTGTGGCCTCACCAGAGCTAAGTACAAGGGGACAACCACCTCCCTACTCCAGCTGGATACAGCATTTCTAATCCAAGCCAGGATGCCATTGGCTTTCTTAGCCACCTGGGCACACTGCTGACTCTGGAGCCTTCAATGTGTGCAAGTAACACAACAAAAGATCAGCCCTCCATTGACTTTCAATGGCAAGATTTGGCTACAATACTTCCAGGTTAAGATTTTTAAGAGCATAATCTCAGTTTCTGTAAACCCATCTACCTGGTTCAATCAGAAGTTCTGCCTGCTCTTCCATTTCTCTCAGGAACAAGTGTAAATCCTTTCTCTAGAGTAAAGAGGAGCTGGCTCACTCCCTAACTCATCTAGAATCCTACATTTCTAGCTTGCTTCCTCGTGTGCTCACTTCTTTCAAGTTCACCAAGGCTGGACCCAAAAGCTCAGCTGTCCAGTTTCACTCTCCTACCTCAATTTTATCATTATTATTATTTTTAATATCCATTTTTCAACGAGGAGAGTGGCATATGTGCTTAGGCATTCAGAAGAGCTTGCTTTTACAGTCAAATATAGCTGTCTTCTACAAAACTGAACTTAGGAAATATGCTAGATAGAAAGATTCCCCCAACCACAAGTATGCATAACTTATCACAGCCAGACTTCAAAGATTCTGCCTTTACACCCACACCAGGTCTTTCTTTATTGCAATTCCTTCCTAAATAACTAATCCCTTGCTAAGCATTAAACAAGCAATTTACGTTTTCCTCTTCATTCTTCATGGTGCAGTTGACAATGCTGAGAGCACCACTATCAGCTTTATTGACAGCAACACAATTTTGTCCAGGTCACTCCATCCCAGTTTCCCCATTGTGCTGTGAAGGTTACTTGAGCAGCTTTTAGCATGTTCTACTGCAGATCTAATTCAGCATCTTCTGCAAATACTCAGCTCTGCGGCCTCCAGCATAAGAAGGACACAGACCCGATGGAGTGGGTCCAGATGAGGGCCACAAAGATCACTGGGGTCTGAAGCACATGCCCTGTGAGGACAGGCTCAGGGCATTGGGGTTGCTCAGCCCAGAGAAAAGAAGGCTCCAGGAACATCTTACTGTGGCATTTCAATACTTAAAATACATTCACTACCTACAAGAAAGATGGGGATGTCTTTTTAGCAGGGCCAGTTGTGATAGGACAAGGAGTGATGGTTTTGAACTAAGAGAAGGGAGATTCAGACTGGATGTAAAAAAGAAACAGTTTCCAATGGCCCAGGTTGCCCAGAGAGGTGGTAAAAGCCCCACCTCTGGAATCATTCCAGGTCAGGTTGGACAGGGCTCTGAGTGACCTGCTCTTGTTGCAGATATCCTCGCTCACTGCAGAGTTGGACTAGATGACTTTTAAAGGTCCCTTCCAATCCAAAGCATTCTATGCTTAGACTAAAAGTTCAGCAATGGTTTGTCAGTGCTCCAACTCCTGAAAGCTGAGATTTGTAGAGAAACTGCACAACTAGTGACAAAAAATTCTGCAGCTTGACTTGCACATTGGCTTAGCTGCCACTTCTGGCTCCCCAGTAAGACCCAAGTGTCTATGTGTTTGCTTGCTTGAGTGCCATAAAACCAAGGTCAGTTTTTTAGAGTCATGTGTACTCTGCAGTCTCACAGAATCACAGGATTGTTTTGGTTGAGAAAGACCTCCAAGATCAACACCAGCCATCAGTTCAACACCACCATATCTGCTAAACCATTTCCCGAAGTACCATGTCCACACATTTTTTTGAACACCTCCAGGGACGGTGCCTTCACCACCTCCAGGGATGGTGCCTTCACCACCTCCCTGGGCAGCCTGTCCCAATGCCTGACCACTCCTTCAGTACAGAGATTTTTCCTAATACCCAGCATGGCTATTTCCAGAGCTGCTGCCAAGGGAGGTGTCTTTGCAGCCCCAGATGGATTGATCCAAACAGGCAAGAGATTTCTGACAGACACCACCAGGTTGGTGTTTTTAACACTTTCCTCATTTAATCTTTTCATTTGAACTTCTCCCCCCCTAAAAAAAAAAAGGAACCCAGAAAGCTATTATGGAAACTTAAGAACACATTCAGCCACTTGTTATGAAATTACTCATTTATGACAGTAAAACACAGATGACAACAAGGTCAGCAAAAAGTGAATGTTTGTTGGGGCTCTCAGGAGATTATGCTTATCTTGAGATAACCCAAGTGCATTTTTGTATCTATTGACTAACTTTGAACTGTCTAAATAAAAACCAAAGCACTGATCCCCATGTAACACCCTGGAGTTTGTGAGAACCTGACCACCAAGCTTTCACTCTGCAGCATGTTTTTGTTTGGCAATATACAAACTGGTCACACAAGCCCAGCTGATCCCTATGCCTACCAGGTAACTGGAGAGTTGCCTCTCTCGTCACCTCGTTAGGTCAGCACCGTTCACTGACATACAATTACATTGATACAGGCACTAAAAATAGTTCACCTAGATTCCTCTTTAAGGTCAAGCCTGGCCATGTATGGTAGCTATTGCAGTTTCTATGAGCTATAGACCTTCCCAGAAAGCCACTGACCTGTTCCTCCTCCTACCTGGGCAATCTGACCTCCTCTGTCAGTGATCTAAAGTAGACCAACTAAGCACTTTTCTTCACATTCCCTCTTTTATGGTCTCAGTAACTTCACACTCCTGTACAAAGCCTATCTGTTGGTACAAATGCTCAAAACAAGAAGGAGCCAATTACATCCTGTTGACCAAAAGCTATTTTAATCTGAATGAAGCACTCCCCCAAGTTAATTTATGAGGTGTGCTTTCAAGCAGACATGTTTTCTAAGTTCTGTAAATTTTCTTCAGACAGGATGGTTTTGTTGTTTATTTTCAATTCTTCCTGACCTCTGTTTGTATATCCAGGGGTGTAAAATTATCATGGGCAATGTTCCCAAAGTGTTATGCAAGGTGATTTGGGATTCTGCTCCAGGAGCTTCATCGATATATCTCTTCCTTCTCAACAGCTAATTCCTTCCTTGCCCTATCTGATCCATGCAGGTCCTCTTTCTCTTTTCCCTAAGAGCCTGTAGTCACTCAGTCCTCAGACTGCAATAGAAGGATCCACCCCCCCCCAGCTTTATTCCTCTCATGACTACACTTGTCTTCTTAGATATTTTGTATGCATTTTGTACACACAAATTTTATGTACCATACCAAGACAGTCTCACAACAGACCAACAAAAAGAAATAACAAGTCCACAAAGATACCTGCTCCACACACATCTTCTACAATTGCTGTTAGAAACATGGATGGGGACAAGGGTACACATGCAGAATAAAAGCCTACTATGCTGAAGGGTGCTCCAGTCCTCCTGGTAGATCCTAGGAAGGGTCTGAGCACCAGAACAAAGTGACTAGGCTTTAATGGGCTGAATGAGGTAAAGCATTTCATTCCAACCATGAGCAAGTAATCCAGGCATTTCTACTATCTAGAGAGCTGACAGGCAGGCAAACTGCAGTGTCCAAGGAGAGGAAACATCTCCAACAGATTGAAATGCTCAAGTATTTTTGCTGAATAACAAGTACTGCCTGGAGGACAGTGTCCTTACTAGCAGCGCTGCCTTGTTTTTGGTTACCATATAAAGAATCCCCCAGGGCTCAGCACGGTTTCAGGAACTGGCCTGCTATATAAATGTGCAGCCTCCTTCCCTGAAGCCACGTCACCAGGCACTAGAGATGAGCAGCCCAAAAATAATATTTTGGAAACAGCACTGCCAATCCACCCTTCATGGGAACAGTTTTCTCACTGGCTTGCCTTGAGGTACTTAAAAGTTACAATACAAAAACCCTCCAGGCAATCTCTCCCTCCTGGCACTGTCAGGTCGTGTTTTTGCTAATTTCAGTCTGCTGTGATCACCTCTATCACTCACCAGGCAGAGTTTTGGTTTCCTTTAGTGCATTTAGCCATCTTATTTGGGCTATAGCTTCTTCTAAATCTGTAGTTAAAGGCTATTCTGTTTTTTTTTTTTTTTCTACTCCCTTCTGTCCCCTAAAAATGTTAAAAAAGAAGGAAAAAGAAGGGTTTCTTAAATTGTTCGGCAAAAACCCATTTGTTTGTTCTGTGCAGCAAACAAGTAAATTTGTTTGCCTGGCAAAAAAATATTTCCCTTCCCTATGTCAATTCTTCCTAACTGGGTGCTTCCTCTTTTGTTTGTTGTTTCCATAAGGCACGGTCCAGAGAAAAAATGCTGCTTCCTGTTCACAGGGAAAAAACCACACCCTACACCAAAAAACAACAAACCAAGACCCAAAGCCACTGTTTGCCCTGCTCCTCACACTCTGCTAGCCTCCAGACCATCAGGCTATTTTTCATTTGCTTGTTGACAACCATGAATCACAGAAGAGAATCATTAAGGTTGGAATAGACCTCTGACATCGAGTTCAACCCTCAACCCAACACCACCATGTCCTTAAGTGCCCCATCCATGCATTTTTTAACACCTCTACCACCTCCCTGGGCAGCCTGTTCCAATGCTGACCACTCTTTCAGTAAATAAATTCTTCCTAACAGCCAATCTAAACCTCCACAGGTGCAACTTGAGGCCATTTCCTCTCATCCCATCACCAGTTACTTGGGAGAATAGACCAACACCCAGCTCACTATAACCTCCTTTCATCCTTTACTACACTCAGCCCAGGAAAGGTTCCATGTTTGTTTGGTAGCAGGTGGCATTCACACTCCTACTCCAGTGCCAAATCCCACATAATGTGGAAGGACCCTCCTGTAGCAGCTACTGCACACTCATGGAGGAAAGCTGGGCGGCTGAAAGCAGTAGTTGTGGTTATGAAGTATTTTTTGCAGAGGTGGAGTAAGAACCTCATAATCTCATAGAATCAATAAGGTCAGAAAAGACCTCAAAGATCAACAAGTCCAACCTGTCACCCCACACCTCATGACTACTAAACCATGGCACCAAGTGCCACTTCCAATCCCTTTTTGAACACCTCCAGGGACAGTGACTCCACCACCTCCCTGGGCAGCCCATTCCAATGGCTAACAACTCTCTCTGTGAAGAACTTTCTCCTCACCCCAAGCCTAAACTTCTCCTGGTGCAGCTTGAGAATGTGTCCTCTTGCTCTGCCGCTGGTTGCCTGGGAGAAGAGACCAACCCCCACCTTTCTACACCCTCCCTTCAGGCAGCTGTACATCTACACTTGAAATTGACTATGCCCTGAGAAAGACATCAAATGTTAGACCTGGTTGGGTAGGTGAAGGTACTTCAGTTCAGAGTCAAAAATCAAGGCTGCACTGGAACAGGTAATGTGGAAAGAATGTGTGTTACTAGTGAGGTCTCACCTGCAGCAGTGGCGAACAGGAAGAGGACTGCTGAACTCACACGCTGGGAAAACAGAACTGCTGCAACATCAAGTGCAAAGCAGGGCAATAAAGAATTGTTAGACAGAAACTTTCATCTCTAAAGGGCAGAATTGCCTCATTCTGAAATGATCCAGAAAAACCCCACCATTGGGAACAGCAAGGTCCAAGCAACCCAGGATGCCAGACTCTTCCAGAGTGCCTCAGATGGCCTGCACACAGCCCTCTAATGCTGTAAGAGCGCCACAAACTCATGTCCTTTCAAACTGCTACTACTGGTGGTACAAGCCTGGTATATCCTTAACCTTAAAAACACCCCCAACAAAATACTGTAAGAAGAGAAGGAGAAAGAGCTTTAACACATGTGAACACAGATCAAAACAATTTTCTATGCCTACAGGGGCTTGAGAAAAAATAAAATACTACAAAATGTAACTTCCAATGAGGTGTAACTGATGACTGATTTATGGGCTATTTATGTAGAAATCCTAAGCATGATAAAGTCTCATCTTGATTAATCAGCTCAAATTCCACTAGTGCCATTAATAAATCAAGGGTAGGTCAGCTCCATTCTTAATGTTATTATTATGGTGCCTTCTGTCTGCTAATGCAAGTTTTAACACCTTCTTGACACGTGACTAGGAGACAAAGATATGTGTATCTCCTTAGTGAATTAATTAGAGAGCAGGGTTTTGCATCCTTCACAGGCAGGACATCTGCCTGCTCTTCCTCACACTCTTTTAGCTTTCTGAAGGGCATGGCCATAATACATGAAGGAGAAGTCTACAACACTGTGATAAAACCAAGCCAAATTAACATGCCAGCCCCTGTGGAAATGGAAGGCTTCCCTCTGTCCTTCTGCACTACCCTTTTCTCAGCCTGTCCTCTTCCCTCCCCAGCTGTGCAGCTCACTCACTCTCTTGTGCTGACACCAGCACTTGTCCCATTGCAAAGTAGGTTGATGCAATTTACTATCCCAGCAGAACTTAAAAACCCCCACTGAAAGAACAACAGCAAACCCAACACACCACCCCATGCTGGTTTGAAAACAAGCCAGAGTATCTGTGGGAACATCCAGCAGAACAGAGCAGCACTGAAGTGCTTTAAAGCGATTTAAATGCAGTCACAAACAGCAAAGCCAGCTCAGGGTGAGAGGAGAGGACAGAATCACAGAATGGTTTGGGTTGGAAGGAGCCTTTGAAGATCCTCTAGTCAAACCCTTCTGCTGTATGTAGGGACATATAAGATGGCATCTGTCCTTTCTGATAGCTGTCATTTGCTGATGTGGCTCATCCACCTATGGAACTTTGTCTCTTAAAATTCTTGGGACACATTTGTGGGCTTAACAATCATTGAAACCAGCAATGAGTTTGATTTCCACTTTGAATTAGTCTAATTAGTTGCTGTACACAAGTAATTCTCCACATCATCTCTGTGCTAGTCAGTGCTTCTCTGCAGACAGAATTAGCCAGTGCATGATGTTGAATATCTGTATTTTGTTTAATATCTTTCACGTGTCTTTACCCTTAATTTTACTTGTAAAACGACACAAGAACAAAATTCTTTTCAGAGTGTGCTGATGAGCTTACATCTGAAGCAGAAGCTGGTTGTGGTCAGTCTGGAAGCCCCACTCCTTACAGCTTATTTCCAAGGATATGTGACAGAGGGACAGATAAAGACTGAGGAGAAATAACTTCTACAGACTCTTAAGAGATCACCTGGAAGAGGAGGAGGACTGAGGAACATACTGAAGAATACACTGTGGAATTTAGCACAAGTACTGGCATGCTGGGCCGAGTGGCTCTGTCTAAAAAAAAAAACCTCAAAGTAGTTTCAATGACAAAATAAAAATTCTACAAGACTATGAACTGCTCTTTAGTACTAATTTTGCCACTAACATGATTTTACAGACAGAGTAAGGATGCAAAAGCTATGGATAGAGGTGCACCAGCCTGACGCTGCTGTACACATGGTCCTTGCTCAGCAGAGTTTGCAAAGAGCTCAGGAGGCACTCCCCAGCCCACTCTCCCCACCCCCCCCAACAGCTTCCTATGTAAACTGCATATTTCAGCCCCAATTTAAAAGTGCTTATTAAAGTGAACATTCACCAGCTTCCTATCTCTGCATTAATCAAATATTAAGTCGACTCAGGAATGAGGTGATGTAGTATGAAGCTTTATTCCCACGTGTTTAATCTTCCCAGAGAGTTCACACACGGTTGAGGCATGACCAAGATTTGCAGGTGTTTATAGGCTTTAGGTTCTCACTTGGCAGTCACCACCACAGCCTCCCAGCACCTTGCAAGAGCTAAAAACACCACCATCAATCACCTCTCCTTCCTTCCTTCTAGCAGGTAGGCGTAAATTACCCAACTTGGATGGCTGGGCTGGAGGGGAGGGAAACAGAAACAGGGCAACTGAGGAAAGCTCACTGGAGGAGCTGAACACTTCATAGCTAACATTCAGAGCCTGTGGTCAGCTTTGTAACTATTTTGACACATGGCTCCAGCACCAAGGTCCAACACACACACAGAAGTTTGACTCCTACGTGTAAATTTTCTAAGTTTACCACACAGGTCTCTGGCCACAGGGAAACATCTGCTGCAGGAAGCCATACCTCAGAAGGGACAACCATCTCAGGCTCCTGGGCTAACCCCTCAGAGGGCTTGGAAGAGCAAGATAGTGAAGATAGTCCAGAGAAGGGCCACAAGGATGATCAGAGGGCTGGAGCACCTCTCCTATGAGGACAGACTGGAATGAATGAAGCTGGAGGTGGGGAGATTCAGGCTGGAGGTGAGGAGGAAGTTCTTCACCATGAGAGTGGTGAAACCCTGGAATGGGTTGTCCAGGGAGGTGGTTGAGGCCCTGTCCCTGGAGGTGCTTAAGCCCAGGCTGGATGAGGCTCTGTCCAGCCTGATCTAGTGTGGGGTGTCCCTGCCCATGGCAGAGGGGTTGGAACTAGATGATCCTTGTGGTCCCTTCCAACCCTGACTGATACTATGATACTAAGAAAAACGACCTCCTCAGCATCTGGGACATGAGTGTGATGATCTTCTAGTGATTTGCATTGCTCAGCAAGCAATCTATAGCAGGTTTGGACCAGATGGGGCTTTTCAGGGTGTGATCTTGGTGCTTGCTAATGGAAACAATCATGCCTGGCTGCCTCAAGTGCACGGATGGCTATGGAGGACAGGATGAGATGCAAACACCTAACCAGAAGCAGATGGAAACATTAATTATTATGGCTCTTCTGCACTCACAAGGTGGTGGGGGGTCTAAAGGGTCTGAATATTGGGGACTGACAACATCCCTCTGCAGTGGGGAATGCTACAGAGCCAGACACTTATCTGAAGCATGTTCCTCTTATCCAGCAAGAAACCCAACTCAGCTTTTGCCCACTGCTGCCATGTCAGGAGCTGCCTATTAAACAGTTAACTATTCAAACAGATTTTGTCACATAGTTCTGTGATTCTCTATTGGTCTTCCTTGGGAAGGCACACAGAAATAAAGGATATTATCTGATTCTATTAAGACTGCTTTATTTCCTCACTACTATTATTGCTCATTAAAATGTACTCCCTGTTTTGCCTCAGCAGACCCTGAAAAGCCTCATCTTGTGAATATATACAAGCTGGGCATTTTAGTATTTCTCTCTGGCCAACTTCCTCCTTCATTTACTGCTCCTCCCCAAAAGAGATTCAAAACAGAAAGGTCTCATTTTATGTCTGAACGAAGAACAAAGATAAAATCCTGAGATTACTGTCTCACAGGCTACACACATTCTTCCATGGTTTCAGAAATCACTTACCACTTCTCTACTCAATTATAAAGCCTGTTAATCTCTATCACCCTTGCAAAGATTTCTGTTGCCATTGAATGGAGGCTATCTGTAAAAACAATGCAATGGGAAAATACCAGGCTCAGTAGGAGCTGGCAAGCACCAGACATATCTCTGGAGTGACTCCCACAGTGGGTTCTGGCTAAGATATGCCAGTTATGTGTTCTTATTTTATCTTCATTGTAAACTAGGGTTTTCACAAACACTCTCCCCTCCTGTCAAGGTTATTGACCTGATGAAGTGCACAAGGTATTCTGCAACTGAAAACAAAGGGAAAAGCTTAGCAAGGGAGGGTTTTGTTTGGTTAGTTTGGGGTGTTTTGTTTTGTTTTGACTTGCTTTTTTTTTTTAAAGCTAGTGAGTAAGGGCTGCTCTTATGTTGATTCTTCAGACCAATGCATACCCTAGGAAATGGGAACTCCAGTGCTCTATACAAAGGCAATCTCCCCTCACCACAGGTGCCTGGCAGCAACCACCCTTCAGGGAGAAGGAGAGCACCACACTACCAGCTAGAAGCCCAGCACACCTTTCTGGCCCCACTGTTACACAAATACAGAATGATAGAATGTGTGTGGTTGGGAGAGATCTCAAAGATCATCCAGCACTGAAGGGTCCACACTAAACCATGTCCCCAGGCACCAGGTCCACACGCTGCTTCAACTGTTAGCTATGCCTCTGTTCATCCCCTCCCCATGTAGCAGCAGGGTTGGCTTGGTCTGCTTGCTCACAATAGCAGAAGTCACAAACCTTTGTTCAGCTCAGAGGTGCATTTCTGAAGTCCAGCACCATGTTTCTGACTGCAAACTGGAAAAGGCAAAAGCTCTAAACATCCCAAGTGAACAAAATCACACCCGAGACTGAGACAGGCTTACTTTTTCACTTGCTATAGGATGGATTGAAACCAACAAGTTGAGCACCCTAACATCTGCTCAGCAAATGCTCACATAAATCAGGATGCAGAATATAGGACATGTGCCACACCCTGACTAGCAATAGTCTTGCAAAATGAAGAGCAGAGTGAAATCCTGGACAAGTTCACAGCCAGATTCTCCTTAATTTCAAGCAGGGCAGTATTGTAACACAGATTGTTAGCAGATGGTAGATTTTTAGGACCAATTGAAAAAAAGCAATTAAAAGCAAGAAAACAATTAACTGATGTGATAGCTGCATTAAGTGAATTCATATTATCAAATAACAATAGACACAATTAATGTATCTCCCAGCAACAACTATGACTACCCTGCGATTCTTCTAACCAGTGTCACACTGGAATAGAATACCTCCAACCGAGCAAGATTTTCCATACCCATTTGACTTTTAAACACAGAAAGATGCTGGTTTTCAATGATCTGAGTCACACAGTTTATTCAGACAGATAATAAACAAGCTATCTTGCCCATGCTTAGATCTATTTTCCCCCATGTGTTGAAAGAACCTTCTCTATCAGAAGTAGCAAGGATGAAAACCTGGAGTTGTTTCAGAGGCCATACTGCACTCCCCTAAACCAAACTCAAACCAAACTTCAGCTCATGCAATACACCTAGAGGGAACACTACAACTTCATGCTCAGCTTCATAGTGTGGCTGTTGCCTTTTTTTTTTTCCTCCATTTTCCCTTTAAGCCCTTTACAAATACTGTAATAAAGATATTGCCTCCAGACAGCTGCTCTTAAATTCAGCCAAGCCTGAGATGAATTACTGCGACTCACGCTCCTCTCCGTGATTGTTTCAGACTGCCTGTGTATTTAGGAAGATTAATTTACAATGGTCACATTATTAAAATTCTTCTGTAACCCTAAGGGAGAATTAAAACACCTTTTTCACCTACAGGCAGCACCTTCATGCTCCAGAAGTCAAACTAACAGTTCATTGAGCAAACAACTGGACTGCTGGGCAACACGGTGAGAGATGTTTTACCCAGGACACAAATTTGAGATAGTCTCCCAAAGCCATTCTGAAATACTTTTTAAGGGGCCTGTTTACCTTTTCTTATTGGCTCTATGTATTTTTCTCACAAAGCAAGTAAAAGGGTCATTCTTTCTGAACTGCTGGCCACAAACTCCACTGGATGTCTCAAAGGCAAGGTTAGTCTTTCTCGCTCGTGCTGCATCATCCGTAAGTACTCTAGGATTCCAGCTTCAGTAAACTCACTCATGTCCAGCTTAGCTGTCTTAGTTCCAGGGTAAAGGCAGACACAGGGATTACTAATAAAATTTCTTTTTTAACCACTGCTCATAAGATTTTGCCTAAGACAACACCACTGATAATACCACTGACTTCCCTGAGACCTTCAAGATACTCGGACCACCAGCAGGCAGCCATTTATGCTGACACACCTGGCACTAGCCATTCAAAGAGGGATGCTGATCAACTTCCACATTAAAGGCCTTCACTGAGCTATTCCATGTAAAGGAGAGACAACCATTGCTGAAAACCCAAACTGTGTGGAAACATTAGGGTAGCACTTCCTGCAGATTTATCATTCATCACCCCCAAACTATTCATGGCACAGCTTCAGTGCACTGAATTAAGAGAAAAAACCTAAGCTATGGCTCCAACACCAGCCCAGTGTTCCATACACAAAATTACAAAGCAGCACTGAATAATTGGATGGCAACATCAAGTAATAGCTAGCAGTGTCATTAGTGCTCTCTACTGGTTAAGCACATCATTACTCCAAAATTCATACAGGGACCTTACTAACAAAGTGGTGTGAAACCACTTGTATTTAAACTGTAACACTTGGACTATATCAAACCTATGCTACTGAAAGCAAGTTAAAAAGGATATAAAGAAGTTCTTAAAACCAAAACACAGCTACAGTTGCAACTCTGAAGTAGGTCACATAAAACCAGGCAAGGCTGTAGAAGAATACATGAGTTTGGGCAGTTTTAATCAGAAATAATCCTTCCCCTTCTTCACATACTATATCCATATGCACATATTTATTTACAGCTAACAACTGTGAAATTCAATCTCAGAAGTCCCTCTGCCCTCAAAAGCAGTCAATGCATTTGAAAAAAGATCACAAACCCATTATCTTCATCACTTTTCAAACCCTGCAACTGCACTTCAAGATTCTACTTGGCAGTCACATTAAATGGTGTTACTTATTTCACTGCAACTTCCAGGTGAAGAAAGCTAAGTCAGCCTATAGTTCCATCTGAACCCAGAGAGCCATAGCTTGCCATTCCCTCCAGCCAACGGTTGTGCTGCCCTCTAGTTCAGCAGGATTTGGAGCCCAACATAAAATACCAAACTTGGCATGGAAGTGGTGGTGGTGGTTCAAGCACCTGCAACCACAAGGCTCTGCATAGAAATGAGGAGCAATCGGCCTTTGTGAGAACCTCTTATTAATGCAATTCCCTACAAATACCTGAACTACAACTACCACTACCCTGCTTCTTTCTACCAGTGGGCACACAGATTTCCTAGCAGTTCCTGAAGAGGTGAACACACACAAAACTATTTTCACTTCAAGTGCTACTTGCCTGAATGTTTACAGGCAAAACAGAGGCTTCACAGAGTCAAGTCAGGTTACACAGATGCAAGAGTTCATTTGAAATGTAGTTTGTTATTTCATGTTATAGTCAGGATTTCAGTTTGTCATGGTAGCACTTAAAAGATAACCCAGAAAGAAACACCATTACCTGCAGTCCTGTATTAGCATGCATGCAGTGCAGAAAAGAGAATTTAGCATCAAAGTCAATAAGGCTGCTGCAAGCAGCATGAAGAGGGATAGAGTGGATGTGAAGAGAAAAGCCACCACAACACTGATCAGACCACAGCAGCAAACACTTTCTAAGTATCATGATAATTTATTCCACTGACATTATTTAGGGGATGGTAAGATAAAAGAGAGACTAGGCAGAACTGGTGAAAACCACTACTAAGCATAGAGCTGCTGAGAAGGCTCCCTGAATTACCATTTTCCCTGCTTAGTTCCTCTCACCCAGTGAGTGCCTGGCTGCATCCCCTCAGTTTTTCATGAAGGCACTTACAGTAAAGAGAATACTCTTGCTGGGTCCAAATGATCTGAAGGAGAACATACTAACAACTTCAGGGGCTCAGGAGATTTTGGTCATGAGGCTATGACCCAAAATATGATACCTGTCACATTAGATTGGCCTAACTCTTATGATGTACATCCCCACAGCTTTTTCAATGACAGTGTGCATCATCCTTTAAATAAGTGCCATGAACATTTAGGCAGAGTAATTCCTTGGAGAAAAACTCAATAGCTATTTCCAAAGACAACCCTGAAATACATACCTTTGTCCAAAAAACCCTTGTTTGAGTACAATGCAGACAGATGGGAGTTTGGGCATTAGCTAAGCTCAGATAATAATGAAAACAAACGGGTGGCAATTACCTTGACCAAACGATTGTAGTGCTTTTCCCCCCAGTTCTCCCTCCATGCATACAGGACCTGTGAAGTTGGTAAGGTTTTGTCTAAACATCTTCTTTGGTTGCAAAAAGGGTAGAAAAATCCACTGCTTGCATATCCACACTCTGAAGCTCTCGCTCACATTTCTTTCCAGCTTCTCACTCCCCTGTTTTAAAGTCCTCTGGTCGCTTTCCCCCCCCCCCCCCCAAAGCTAAGCATTCATGACCATTCCCAGAATGTGAGCTGGGGAATGTGGAGAAGTTGCTACTCCGTAGCTCCACCTGGTCTCTCCCACTCAGCACATCCCCAGCACCAAAGGGGAACAAGTAAGATGGAGATGAGCTGACTTTGAAGTGAAAAGCAGCCCTGTCAAACAAGTGGTTACAAACTTGCTCACTAGAAGTTTCTCCCAACTTGTGGCTTACACTCTGCATTCAGACTGTCTAAAAAATATTGACCACAATGTCCAAACAGCACATTCAATTTACTCCCTGGAAAGAAGTTTCAGAAATACACACTCTGCTCCTCCACACCTGCAATAAAAGGCAATATTCCTATCCACGACTGAATTCCAGCCTGGGGCCTATGAAAAGAGAGTGCATTGCAGGTCTAGGGTACTAACAGCACTTCAGTCTTTCCAACATGCCTTCCACCACCTTAACACACCCCATGAAGCAGTACTTTTGTAGGCTGCCATGCAAGGTCACACTGACACTACCCAGGATCCCATTCCAGGAACTGATCCTTTTTCTGCAAAACTATTAGCAACTGCTTGAAAGACATTAACTACTCAAGGCCTGTTTGCCTCCTGCTCCACAGCCTCACATTCATACTGCTTGTTATTCTCACACATGTCTTCATTCACATCAATTCCCAAATGCAAAATACAGCAGACAAACCCAAATGATGCAATCATACACCTAGTTGCTTTTTGATAGTGCTGCCAGTTCCTTGCCTTAGTGAGCTCTGCAGAGCTGCTCTTTTCATGGCCTCAGCAGCAGGAAACACCTCTTGCAGCCCTGGGATTTCAGAGCACAGCAGAGCAGGAGCAGCAACTCCTGCAGCCAAAGTATTAGTTTTTACTGAAGGTCTGATTAGGTCCTTCATTATATCAAAGCTTGCTCTGTCCTCTACCTCAGCAGTTAGGAGGTTTGAGTTACTTAAAGCAGAACTGAAACAGCTCAGGTCAAGAATAATTCCTCAATTAGCCTGAATAGGTCTTGGATGAAGGGGAGGTTCCCACGATTTTATCCTCACACGCAGTACCAGGCTTAATCCCAAGACCACATAAAGGCAGCTTTTTCTAATGCCAGAGGGAGGTGTGGGCAGCCAACTAGAGAAGACTCAACTTCAAACTACACATTCTAAGGGCAACCCAAACCTTTCCCTTCCCTCTCACACAATTCACCACCCAGGAGTAATTTACAGATTAACTGGCTTGTTAACTGTTTGAGTTCCCTAGGTATTCTTGAAGTCAAGAATAATACCAAACCTAAAAACCTCCTTGCAGCTTGTTTGGGGAAACTTGAGGAGAAACACACAGAAGTTGAGAAGAGCCTTCAAGAACCTTGTCTTTATTTACAGGGGGCCTGAATGTTTCTGCACTGCCACTTCCGTGTGCGTGGAGAACTGCTGTGTTTTAACCAATGACCACATTCTTCATTCAACAAGTGGAAGGTAACTTCAGCTTCTTTGAAGGTGAAAGACCAACTGAAAAGGTAACTCTAATGGAACACTGCCATGGCACTGCAACTGAAATGCACATGAAATTCAGCTACTTGCCTACACTTGGCTCTCCAGATCTAGTTGGCCCATCAGGAGCCTTCTGCTCCTATTTTCCACATTTTTTTTGGGGTGTGCAATCCTATCTACAGACAAAATTCACAACTCAAAACCACCCAACCCCACCACTGTCACATTTTGCCGAGCCATTGTGTCTTTCAACTCAAGTCAAGCACATTAAAGCAGAGGTACTTGCAGACAACTTCCAAGGATTTTAAAATATATATTTTGACTTTTTTTTTAAGCAGTCCAACACATGTACAGTAAAACACTCAGTTGCCCCAGCCAGTTTAAAAAACTGATATGAAATACTATTAAACATTGATGCCAGTTTACAACAAGGTTTAAGAACAGGCATACTGCAAAAGTTAATCCAACTGTAGTTCAGCAGAACAAACACCACGACAGATGCAGCAAGAGAAAAAAATCAGTAACTTGAAGGAGTTGAGCATTAAACATTGTCATTCTTTACAGAAGACTTGAGGAAGGGTGAGTCAGTTCAAAGTCCTGACCTTTAAAGCCGAGTACTAACACATTCCTGTGTTTGGCAAGGGATATGCTCTCCCCTCAGAGCTGGAATGGCTTTGCATCTCTGCAAACCACTTAAGGCTAACGCCTTGTTTTTTATTGGCTTTTAATGCACACTGAAGGAAAACCTGTGGTGAAACAGTTCACAGCCCTTGCATTGAATTGTGTAAGAAGTCTATTGAACAAACACAGATCCAAAACATAGTCATGCAGCATAAAGTAATGACAACAGTCTAGATTCACTGAGTAGAAGAAACCATCATTAGGGACCTCTTCCCCATCGTGTCAAAACTCTTTTCAAGACTACAGCCCAGAGAAGGGGTCTCTGAAGTGAGGTGCATACACCCAAGGGTGTGTGCAGGACAATCCACGTGGATGCAAGGAGGAAGTGTTTTTTGTACCACTAGTAAACAAGATTGTAAATAATTTAAAAATAGTGTTTATTTCCTCTGTAGCTCATACTTTTCCAACCTCTCCTTTTGTGTCTGTACATAATACATTAGGTCAGTAGCACATATATCACTTTTAAATAAATATACATATATTGGGTGCACACAAACTCTTTACTGATAGGGACATGCAATCAAAAGGTTTGGAGACCACTGGCCTCGAGGATGCTGTAAGATACTACAACTGCTAGCCCAATCATATCCTGTTGCTGACTTGGTTTTTAATGTCAATCTGAAATATTCCCTATTTGCAATATGCTTATGGGGAGGCTTTTTCTCCTCAAGCACACTGATATACTAGAAAGCTTGGATAACAGCACTGACAAGAGAGTATCCTTTGGTGGCATTGCACTAAAGCTACAACCTGGTAACAGGTACAATTGAACTTATTAAAACATATGCAACTACTAAAGCAGAGCAATCCTTTCCTTTTTGCAGTTTGGTAATCAGAGTTTAGTCTTGCACCAGCACTTCTCCTTTGCTACCACCCTGTCCCTTCTTCCTGCACACCAACTCCAGGTGCAACCACTTGAACTCTGCACGCTGCTGCTCTGTCAGTGGGCCAAGAGGTCCATGAGCTCCCTGCTCTGAGCTCACAGGTATCACAGAGAGAGCAGGGGACTGTGCCCCACTTGAGCTAGCACCTGAACAGCTGTTACATCTCAGACTTCTCTTGTGGTCACTGCTGCAGTGCTGAGGTAGCACTCCAGGGGTGACTGCCTCTGGCCACCCACAGATTTAGATGGTTAAAGTCCCTAACGGCAGCTCAGCAAGGGACAGTTCACAGGCATCTGCTCTTCCAGTTAGTATCTGGGAAGCCAGCCAGCAAGTATCCCAGCTCCTCAGTGCACGTGGCAGCATGCTGTTTACCAAGGTGGCAGTGGCAAGTTGTGCATTTTAACAGGCTTATTCCAGCACTTTCACCACGGAGTCCTAAAAATATTACCCTCACTGGAAAAAAAATCCCAAGGAACAAAAGATATCTATTCTGAATCCACACATCTGCCTAGAATCCAGGAGGCTTAAAACAGAAGTATTTTTTTGGTAAGTCACAAAGCAGCATATGGTATTTTTAAAAGTTCATCTCTGCTTCACTCTGGCTGGTTTTAAGTCTGTTTCCCCCTCAATCTTGCTACTTCCACCACTCCAGCGAACATGAAGCGGCACCAGTGGCAAGCAAATGCTACACTACACACCACAGTCCCACAGAGAGAGCTCAGCTCATAGGCCAAGTCTATTTAACCTGCTTGTTGAAACAGGGTTACTTGCTTGTTACTCAATGCTGGGCAGAGAACAGGATGTAAATAAGCCAATGTCACACAGTTTTTGGTTCTTAACTGTTGTGTTTGACCTGACACCCATGTAATTTAAAAGCATGCTACTCACTGCTATGAATTCAGCTTCAGGTAGACCTATGATGACTGGGTGTAGGGAACATGAAAGTTGAGATCATCTAATCTCATTGAGATCATGGATCATTTGCTCACCCACCGAAAAAGTCCATTAATTAACATCTGATTACAGCCTACTGAGGATATCAAGTGCTACAACCCATTACATCCCCCAGCAGGTTGTTAACCAGGGAATTGCCCTTACATTAGAAGAAACTGAGCATGTTTCATTAGATGGCAAGTCTTCCTAGGTGACACTCTACATGATTTCATCATTTTAATGCCTCACTCCCCTAAACTGGAGATCAACACCACCCAAAACAGAGCTGTCTAGCTTTGTGGTTATGTCACAGTTTAGCACTCCATTTACACTTTCATCTTGGAGCCTTAAAACTGTCAAAGTGCCAAGATGGGAACCCCAACAGAAGTACAAAACTCTAAGAAGGGGCTAGAAAGGACCTCTGGTTTATCAAGTCTAGTTGCCTACTATGCAGACACCACTTTGCATTTCATTTCTTCAATAGATATAGTTGGCTCTTCCTTCAAAGCAGGTCTCTCTGCCTGGAAGGCTGTTCCAAAATTAGTGCTAGTAATTAAGAACTTTGTTTCTAATCTTCATCTTATTTACAGAAAGTTTATACCCACTTGCTTTTTGTTCTAACGCTC
Organism: Melanerpes formicivorus; assembly: GCF_026170545.1. Lineage (NCBI taxonomy): Eukaryota > Metazoa > Chordata > Aves > Piciformes > Picidae > Melanerpes > Melanerpes formicivorus. The sequence goes on along the minus strand of NW_027142379.1, from coordinate 9,362,489 downwards.
CTTTAGCTCTCAGTGCTTCTGCCCTTTGCCTCTCATTTGTATAAAATCAGAAGTAGCACTGCAGAAAAGAAAATTACATTTTCACAACATACAAAAATAGAACTGTTCAACCTTCCAGAGCAGGGAGCAAGAGGAGAAAGAGAAAAAGGGTGGGGGGGAGGAAGAAGAGCTAATCAGAAGGTATGATTTGTTTAGTTATCCAAAGAAATCTTTTCTTTCTTCATCCTGGATAAAAAGCCTGTAGATATTGTAATGACTTGTTACAGGGTGACATTCACAGCAATCCACTGTAATGCTCCACAACAAAGCACTGTACAAAACAAACTTCATGGCAAAAAGTAAACACAACTCCACTGACCATTAAAACAAAGACCAAAACACAATCTGTCTTCTGCAAAGGAAGTATGATTTCAAAAGACAAACCAACCTTGAGTGTGGTACAACATTGTGTCCTTCATGAAAAGAAACAGCAAAACCCCTAGGCTTCAGAAAGAGTATTATGTATTTTGCATCTTGCTATTGATTCAACTTAGAAAGCAAATTAAGAATGGAGCTGAACAGGTCAATAAAGAAACCACCCAGCATTCATTCACAGACAACAGAAATCTAAGTAGCATATGTACATTGTTCTCCCACATCATGTCCAGAAGAGGGGAGCATGCAACACCACCACTGTAAAAGTGATCTCCACGTGGAAACTCTCCCAGTTAGGCATGAATTGGCCTATGATGGTTAGCAGCTCAGCAAGCAGATTTGTAAGTAAGTACGCTGGATTTTAAAATGTATTTGTAAAACTCAAAGTAACTGTGTCAACAGAAGCCAACAGGGCAAAGGAAAGAGATCTTCAGTTTGAGACATACCATCATTTCATACCTCAGGAAACCCAAGCTTCTGTGAGAGTAATACCAATAAATCTTTCATATTTAACACTTAATTTAGAACAGGCAAAGGCAGAGAAAGCCTTCTAAGAGCGCATGAAATGAATATTACAACAGCTATACAAAGCTCGTACTGCACGTTCTTCTTGGGGAGGCTACAGAATTGGGATTTTTACTGTGAGAACAAAAAGCAAACTGACAATTACAAAATTATGATTTCATATAGAGTAAAAACACTTGCTCCTGCTACTACCTACTAGTGTTATAAAACAAAGAGTAAACTGATTCAGAGAGACAAAAATACTCCCATTGTACTGCAAACAGTAAACAGCTTTATACTGCGCCCTCACAATCTGGGAGAGAAAGACAAATTCATCATACAAAACAGTTTAAAATCAGAACTAACTGGCAGAGAAGCTTAGTAAGAAATAAAACCTCCTTTTGGACTGAAAGTGACAGAAATTTCAAGGCAAATTAAGCTTCAAGTAAACCTTGTCCAAGCACAACGAAATGAGAACGTTCCTCACACTGGTCTCATAACATTCCATATTTCCATGGCTAAGCATCTGGTTCAGAGACCTCCAACTGTGATAGCAATCAAAGTGTTGGTCAAAGCACAAGTTCTAAACCCAGCCAAAATCAAGCTTGGAAACTACCAGAAAATTTAAGTCATCTGCTCTCACTTCCTTGAGCACTAACATTTGAACCCATAGCAGAGCAAATAATAGAAGAGTGTCAATGATAATATAAAAATAGTTTGCAAGCCAAGTTACCTTTCAGGCTAAACTCCATATATTTCATACCATATCAACAAGGTTTCATTTTCTCAACTTATTTAATGTTGTTTTTTTTTAAAAAGGCATTTTCTAGGAATTTTATTCTGTACAGTTAAGCTAACACCTGCCAGGTTTGCATGCTTTTAAGGATGCACTTTGCCATAGTAGAATATAAAACCACATTGAAACAGTGCAGAGTTTTGTAAAAATACTTTAAGTAAATTTACACTTCACTACAAGATGATTCAAGTTAAGAATTAAATCACCAGATTCAGCAGTGTAATAATTCCTTGGCTTCTGTTATTCTCATTGCACATCAAACCCAAAGTCACTATTTCTGTCACTATTAAATAGTGGATCCTCAGCCGCCGCCGGCCCTAAAGAGGAAGCAAACACTGATCCATGGGACAACTTCATTTTGGTCTCCTGCAGACATTTAAAACCTGGATTCACCAGAAATTTCTCACCACAAGCAAAGTAAGAAGGCAAAACATCAAAGGAAGAAGCACAGATTCTCAGCAAGGATTACTACACACAGCTTAGTATTCATGACCAGCTTTTTCTTAGCAAGGCAGGCCACAGAAGTTCCAGATCACTTGGTATCTATTGTTTTCCCATCAGCAAACCAAATGGGCACTACACTTAACTGTATTTTAAACTAACAGATTCTTACTTTTGGAAACCTAATAGCTTTCTCTAAGTGTACTGATTTCTAATACTGACAAAAATAAATAAAGTAATTCCTACTAACATCTTTCCCCTTGTTCTGCAGCCTCAGAGAGTTTAAGTTACAGTACTGCAAGGCACATACAAAATCTCTTCCTTTCCAACACGCTTCAGATATATTCCCTGAAATAATTGTAAAATCCTCAAAACAATTAGAAATGCTACAAAGTTAACAATTCCTATTTAAAAACATTGTTCCTACTGAACATGCACTTTGTTGGAAAACAACTTAGCAAATACTTATAAATTATTTTGTCTTGTTTTACATTTACAGTGGAAATGCATTGAGTAATTTTCCATCTGGAAAGTACTGTCTCATGTCACATTGAAGTTATTGCCTTCGTTAGAAATTGCATCCTCTCTAGAAATCCATAAAGCTAGTGGATTTGAAAACAAGGTGGGGGTGAGAGACCATGTATGCCCTTTAGCCCATCTGAAAGGATTTCCACATGAAGCAATACCATCAAGAGTGAAAAATGAACTTTCTTCATTCAGGGGATGAGGATAATAGAAACAGATGTAAGCACGTTCATTCAGTTCAATGCAGTGTCATTAGCAACTACTTAAAAATCTCCATTTTCTGTCTTTTGGGCAAGCACAACTTCACTAGAAAAACAACTGAATTTTTAAGAGGTAGCTTTTTTTTCCATTATGCACTTATTTATTTCAAATACAACATAACCAAACCCCCCCACCATCTGCTTTTGAGCAAGGATCAAGTCTCAAAACTTGGTACAACATCTGATAATGTTCAGGATTTTGGTTGTCCTCAGCAGTATGGGGCTGCTTTGGAACCAGTGTTTTCCAGGTTGTCTTCATAGTCAAAAGACTAATCTACCAACAGTACTGAACCCACCCCCTCCTCCTCCACCTGTCGGTCCACAACTTCCTGGGGGGTCATTGTCATCAAATCCATTGGGTCGGAAAGAGCAGGATGCTGAGGCAGCTTGAAGTGCTTGTGTTCGAGCACTAAGCTCTTGCTCCTGAAATGGAAGAATAAAGACAATTAAAAAAACTCATACAAACACAACCACCTCAAACCCCTCTCTTTCCACTACATTTTGAAACCACTTTTGAAGTGACATGACTACATTCCAGACTCCTAAGAGCGAATGGCTCTGTTGAACCTCAAGGTGGCCATCCACAGCCAACCTGAGATGTCCTATTTTGTTGAACATAATTAAGGATATGTGATTTATAACTAAACCCATTGAAGTTAATGCTAAAGTCACAGACATGGGATGTCACTAAACAATTAGACTGCTGATCAAGAGCTAAAATTTGTGTTTAGCATGTTTCACATCAATTTTCATCCCAGCAATTTTAAGGTGCCCTTGTTCTTGGATGCCAAAGAGGGAGGCAAGACCATCAAATCAATGTTAATTATTTAAAAGACAGTTGTTTATTCTACTCCAACTGCACAGAGTAACAACCTACTCAGATGAAAGGCAAAGAGATGGACAAGCTATTTACTTTCCATTCAGTGCAGCTTTTTAACTTTCATGGGTAATTGCTAGCTCTGTTTTAACATTAGTAAGTATCAGGAACTCTGAAGCACTCCATAAAACGAGGGTCAGCTGCTGGGAAAAAAAAATACCTGCAGAAACAGCAGGAATAAAAAAAGCACAGCCTCCTGCCAGCTGCTTTTTCAGCTGAATGCCCATGTGACTTCTTAGACATCTAAGAGGGGGATGAGCACAGGTTTTTTTATCCCCTCATTACAGATACCATACACTATTTTGTCTCTGGCCGACTAGTCTCATAAAACTTGCAGCAATTTCCTGCCTTTAGTATCCTTTTCTCAAATTGGGCAAGAGCTTCAAAAATAGAGGGAAGGCAGGTGTTGTTGGGCTCTGGAAGAAAGACAGCAGACTGTATAGGCTTCTTTAGGAAACAAAATTAAAATATTCAGGTGCTAAGGCTCATACTGATAGACTCCTTCACATGACACTTCGTCACTACATACCTCCCCAAAGGCAATGGGAGGAAATTTTAACAGGGTTTCAGTAATTACATGGGTCACCTTGAATTACTGCTTTTCTTCCTCTCCTCCTGGTAATAGCAAGGAGCAGAGCCAAGAACCTGGAAGACTGTTCATATTATACTACCGTGGAAGCACTAAACTTAGTCTTGCCCATGTACTTTCACAGGTGCTAGAAATAGTATTTGTGGGCTTAAATTACTCTGCCCTCTCAGAAAAACACACCCTAAGTTTGAAACTCTCTCACACTACTGAGAACTGAAATGCATCCTCATTCCCAAACATAAAAGATAGCTGGAGGACAGTGTCTACCCAGACATTTCCTAAAGGACAGTATGCTATCTCCAGCAATATGTGAATTCTTATGTACCTGCTTACTATAAAACACATCAAAACCTAAGTAAATTTGTTAGACATAAGAAAGGAATATGGAACACTTGCTTCTAATATTAGAAATCAACAGAAAATTTTATGTAAAATAACCAGCCTTGTACAAATAACCTGGTTAGCTGAAAAGCTACACTGCAGAACTGTTGAGACTGGAACAGAACCTCTTAAAAAACAAAGAGTGAGAGACTTCCTACACTCTACTTGGGCTAGTTTGGTTGTGTTGTTGTTAGATATTTCAGGGAAAGTTGTTTTACTGAAGCACAGCACCAAACCAGAAAGGGAGGTTCTTTATTCCCTCCTCCACTTAGTTCTCAGAACTGTTTTCCAGCAAGTTTATGCCTCTTAAACCCCAGCAGTTGAGTTTTACCTAACAAAACGTGCCACAGAAGAAAATAAGCATCAAAAATAGCTTGCAGATTATGCTCTATTAAATATAAAAAAATTAAAACAGTAGAAAAAGAGAAGAACATTGAAGTCTTACAGCTAAGACTTCCCTCCCACACCCCGATTTAGCTAGACACAGGATTTATTTTGCCTTACTGCAGTTAGTGAATAGCAAGATGTTTTGGTACAGCTATGCAGCTACATGACTTTGTGTGTGTGTTCTCTGACCTACCTTTCATAACACCACTGATACTTCCACTGTCACTAGGCTACCTTACAGAGCTGAAAGGAGAAGTACTGCTAGGAACAGCAACAACACAGTGCCCTGCTTGTGACTGAAGTGCAAGAGGTGACTTTTGCAGCTCATCGAGTAGAGAGTGTAAGTAAGCTGCAAGTATCACTTTTGTCAGCCACTTCTGAAGGGTGGTTTTAAGTAGCCACAATGCATAAAGAACAGGATAATCCTCAGCTGTGATCATGCTTCATTGCTACCATGTACAAAACATTCTCTGTAATGGACAGAAGGGCTCACTAGATATGCACACATGAAAGAAATATGTGGCAGTGATCAAATCATCAATTGTTCAAGTTTCTTAACACAGTATTGGTATTAAACCTCATGCACTATTTGTGTATTTGATGCTAGAGGTAACTACAGGTAAAATGCAAAATAAATGCTTTATTATCTTTAGTTTGGGCTAAATGAGCACATTTCTTCATTCTCTCAAGGTACAGACTGACTTGACTAACACTAACCTACATGAAACCCACCACATATGGCATCCAGCACTGGTATTTCTGCAACAACTACCCTTGCTTCTGCAAAAAAATGCTGAATGTTTTCAGCCTGATCTTATTTGTCCCCAAACTAGATAAAACACTAAATCAAGTAGGTAAAACTTGACAGCCAATACAGTCCTCTGGACTTTGAATGACACAGAGCATCCATCTCCTGTTCTCCACATGTTCCCAGAAGAGGATTTTAAATGTGTTTGAACTGGAGAGGGAGCTACCCACATTGCAGGTTTTGTTATTTGAAGTGAAAACATTTTCAGTTTACCATGTGGTAAACTGGTATGCGATAGTAAAACAAAAACAGTAAGGTAGAGATTTTTTGGAACAGGCTTTCTCAGGGCAAAGTGCACTCTTAGTTTAGCAGGAAAATATTGGTTTAGAACTCTGAACAATAATCAGATGGGACTTCTCAAAAATACAACAACACTAGTGTTAATTTGAGAGAAACAAGAACTGAACATTTCTGATGAGCCTCATTTAAACTGAGGAAAGGGCCAGATCTCAACAATTCTGAGATTGCGTACTACAAAGAAAACCAATACTGAGGAATCCAAAACTGACAAAAGAATCCAAAACAAAACAATCCCACAACTTGGGGAAAAATATTGTCTGTCATTTTGGGGGGACTATATAACGATCATAAAGGGAAAGCTTAAGAAACCGACATTTGGTTTTCACAAGTAAGCTATAAGAGAAAATGACTCTGAGCTTTTCATTCCTTCAGATACACATTCTGTAGGGAAAGCTGTAGTCTGGAGGATTACCCAAACCCCATTTCTGTGCACATGCACCAAATGACATCAGCTTTTACAAAATCATACTGATATTTCACTGGCCCTAAGTATACAGCAGTACTAAAAAACATGAAAGTAATTAAACTCTTAAGAGTGTTCCAGAAATGGTATCCAAATGGTCTTGAAAATGTTTATTCTTAAAGAAATGTCTCTGATTTATTTCATTATTTAACAAATTATTTTCTTGATACCCTGAAAATGTTGCTTGTTCCATAGGGCTATAGCTTCTCTTCAGGTATGAGAAAAGCCTTTGCTACACATATGCAGGTAGTCACCATTAAATCAGAATTATTTAAAAGACACTTTTTATTTCAGAGGGCTGGAGCACCCCTATGAGGACAGGCTGAGAGAGCAGCAGTTGTCATCCTGGAGAAGGATCAGAGGAGACCTTAATGCAGAATTTCAATACTTTAAAGGGGGCTTGTAAGAAAGATTAGGAGCTGTTTCTACAGGACAAGGGGTGGTGGCTCTGAACTGAAGAGGAGGAGACTCAGACTAGAAATAAGGAAGACATTTTTTGCAGTGAGGGTAATGAAACACCAGCCCATGTTGTGCTACCTTGCACAATGAGAAGAGAGGTGGCACATCAGCAAAGATGGTTAGGACACAAATACTTTAGCCACAGTGTGAAAACAGCGGCAGTTTCAATTGAAACTCTAAGTCCTTATTTGTTTGTAAAGTACCTGTATCTATTAGAACTGATCTTCCACAGCGAAATTTAGTGCTCATTTCTAATCTGAATCTAGTGTTTCTAATTTCAATAAACCTAGAACTCTTACAGGGACACCTTCACCCAAAGAGCACACAGTAAAACACACTTCTACTGTTACACCATCCAAGCAGCAGTAGTGCTCAAAGCAGACCACAACAATGTGCGGAGGACAGTGACGTTTCGCAACGGCAACTCAAGAGGTGCCTACAGATGGGTGAAGTTCTCAGACCACAGGAAAAGCCCAGCTGGCAGTGCTGGTCCTACACACAGAGAGGCAGAACAGGCAGCAAAGAGAACATGGAATCTAGTCACTGGTATCAGGTCTTCATTTTAGTGGCTCCAGCCTTGGGCAAGCAGAGTTTATAAACAGACCTTCACGCCAAAAGAAAATGCATTAGTAAGCACACCACTGAGAAGTTTAAGTATACTTTAGCTACTCTTACAGTTAAAGCAACAAATATGAAAACTGTTTGGAAAGCTTCTCCTGCATAGAATTACAGGAGATTACACAGCCTGTGTAATCACTAAAACTTCAAACTGAAATGAGTTTAAGCCATTTTCCTTGATGCTTCCCACCCAATGGTAGCAACCTTACTACGAACCCTGTCCAGCATCATGAAAATGGAAGCAAGATGGGTGATTTATAACATGAACATATCAGAACATTTAAAAGCTAACTTGTTTTCTCTGTTAGTCTCTTCTGAGTTTTAAGGAGACCACTTCACATACAGTTTCCATCTTACCTGCAAGTACAGTTTGTTATCTTTCGTAATGGCATCCATGAGGTCCTTCTGTAGGGGAGGGTCTCCATTCACCCAGAGTCCATTTGCTGAACTGGTGTTGAATCCACAGGTGCTGTTTTGTTTTTTGTAAAACAGAACATAAGCAGTGTCCTTTGGAAATCTACTGGTAATTTTCTGGACTGACTGAAATGAGGTAAATGTCACTCTGCTGTCATTGAACAGAAACCACTCTCTTGGCATCTCAGCATCCAGATCATTTTCTACAATAGTACAAGGACTATCCTCTGTCAACAACTTATCCTGAGGAGAAACTAAAGAAAGAGCTGTAGACTGGTGACAGAGTCCTGAAGGCCCTGACCCAGTAACATTTCTAGCATATGAATAATAGTGTCCACTTTCAGAGGACACACCAGAATGAACCACCACAGAGCTTAACACGTAGGGCACCAATTGTGGGCAGGTCACTTCATCAGCACCTGATGGCTTCAGTTTTTTAGCAAGGTTTTCTCCAATATCAGAAATCTCAACACCAGCAGACCAACCACCTGAAACCACAGCTAGAGGGGATGTTGCTCTTTTGACTGGCAGTTCCAAAACAAGTGGCAGAGACACATTGTCCAAAATTTTGCGCCTTATGTGACACTTTGGATCATATGAAAATCTCAGAAGAGTGAGAATGAGGTATTCAGGTTCCTCAATGATTTGCATAGTTTTCTCAGCGTTCTGTAGAGAGGCACACTTCTCACAATAATACTTATTGTCTCCACTGAGGATCTCAGGTGCCAGAAAATAATTAAGTAAGTCTGTAACTGACAGGGTGTTTCTACCTACTAGCCTCTGAGACACATCTCTATTATCTTGAACTTTGCTGAGTTCAGAATTTGTGGTATTCTCAGAGTTTGGCTCAGTAGAAAAATCTTTTGTGGCTCCTTCATTCATGACTGTGTCACATCCACCATTTACTTCCAAATTACTGAGTGGTGTTTCTCCAGCAGGACTGGTTGTTAAAGTATTAGTTTGCACCATGTAGTCATCTTTCACTTCAGAGTGTTCCATACATTTTGGGCCAACATCCTCCAAGGAAGTTGGAGGACAGAAAGCCAGAGAAAGATCTGTGAAGGCTTCTTCCTTTTGAGACATACTTTTGCAGTTCAAACAGCATATCATAGTCTTTAACTTGCCTCCAAACATCTTCTCTATCAGTGTTCTTTCCTCACTTCCCATGCAAGGTGCTTCAGCAAATACTTGTGCTTTATGAACAGCTTCTGGGCTTTGGGACTCTTCATTTGTTATACTTTCAGAATTCTTTGCTGAAGACAATGCTTTCAAGGTTCTCTCTTCTTCATGCAGCCTGAAGACACAAGAATAATAAATCCAAGTAGCTGTGTTACTTTCCAAACAAATATTGCTGCAGTAGATCAGACTTCCTCCCCCCCTCCAGTTAAACTGAAAAAAACACCAACCCAAAACCCAAACAACCATTTTTAAGTGGCTAGAAGAGTCTTAAATTAAAAAAACCCCAACTATTTGCTATTTTCAATAAAAGCAAGCTGAACCATACAGGTCAGTACTACCCAAAACAGTATGAGAAGTACAGATGCATTGAATGCAAGTTTCATTGTATATAAAACAAAACACAATGGCTGTAACTGAGAGAACTGGCAAGTATTAGGAAAACCCTCTAACAAAGTTTCTATTATTTACCATCACATTATCTTAATAAATCAGTTCTCCAGTGCACTGGTTTGTAAGAGAACAAGTAGCTATTTATCTAGTGCCAGACTATTTCCAATGAAAAGAAAAGGTCAGGATTTTGTAGCCAAGAAAGTTAAGAAACTACAGCAAGAAAAACCAAAGAGAAACCAAACACAAGGGAAATTAAAAGAACAGTGTTTTACTATTGAGATAAACTCTCTCCAGAGGTGGAATGTGTCATAAAACACTATTACTTAAACCACATCTCAGCAAGACAAATAAATGCAGGTTGGTTTTGTTTGTGGGTTTTTTTTTCTGTACCATAGCTAAATTTGCTTATTGAACTGGTTATAAATGCATGTACATCTCTTCATGACTTCTTGGGCCTGTATGAAACGTAGCTATCTCCACCAGCATGAAATCCCAGATGCAAAACTAAAATAGTTGCAGTAACCCCATTAATTTTACAATGGGATCAAGACTCCAACAAAATACCCACATTTAGACTTGCAAAAATGGAACATTGGTACAACTACAGCCTACTTTAAATGATGTGAATACAAAATGTCACCCAGACTTTACCACAGATTAAATCCCTGAAAAGCATTTCATAGACCAAACAGAAAACCAGTGACAGCCAGGCCTGTAAGTTAGAGTTCCAGCTCATGCAGTGGAACTGTTAACATGAGTGCTCCACCATTCTGTGATAAACCTGTAGGTTCATTCCCATCAATGGCAGAATCACTGTACCTGTCTAGTAGGAATCTGAGATATTCTGAGCAATCCTGCTGGGATCGAGGTGTGAACCATGGTGGTCTGGAAGCCTCAAAGAAAATTCTAGGAGCATATGCCTCCCTCTGTTCATGGAAGAGAGGGACAGACAAGGTTACAAAAGAACTACTTTAAAAGCTGGTTACCTTATTCTGGTAATTACCACTGAACTTTGGACTACATTATTCTACAGGAACCATATGAAACACTTGGTGTACAAACACTGAAATCACTTAATCATAGGAAGAACGAGCCATTAATTTTGTACTAATCATCTCCAGTACAAAGAAAAGTAATGGATCCTGCAGGCAAATATTAAATGTGTAGCGAGTGTCAACCAGATGTTACATGCAATGGCAGTTGCTGTTCTTGCTGGCAAGCTTAAAAATCTTTCCTTTCTTGAGAACCCCAGTATTTCCCAAGTACCAATTTATTTTTCAGAGCCATCCAGCCTCAACCCGTTCATAATAAGTTTGTTATTCAAAGAGAACAACAGTGTCTTATGTCTTTCTAGCACTAGCAAAATATTCTGCACATTGAACAAAGTCCACTTTATAATCTGAACCACAATAAAACGTACTGTAAAAGCCACTGCAGTAAGTCACTGTTAATCCTAGAAAGTTACATCAAGTCAGCCTGCACATCAAGTTGGCTTTTTCATTTTGGTTTCTTAAAGGAAATCTGTTACTACCCAGCTAAAAAAAAACAAGACTAGGTCAAGATGTTCCACTCGCAAAAATCTCAATTTCTAAGTCAATCCACACTATCTAAATTGTTAACAGCAGATTCATTCCCCTACAAATCTATTGCATTTACATTAAAAGGCTCAAGACACCCCCCCCAAGGCATCACATTTGTTAAAAAATTCAGGTATACAGAGCTAAGCTTAAAGAACAGCAGATGAAATAAAGTGACATACTACCTGAGTATGGGCCAAAAATGCAAAGAGATGCTGTAATTTTCTCATTAGTGAATTACATCCATTTAAATTCAGAGATAAAACATGCCTTCTGAAACTGAAAACATAAGGAGACAGACATTAGTTTCCTCGCTAGATTTCTAACAACAGTTATCATTCCAGCTCAGGTAATAACTTCAGTTTGAAAGAAACCAAAACACGTAACACGCCCTTTCCATACCTGGATTGCAGAACTACTGCACAGTAGTAGTTAACACTGCACAAAGCCTTTTTCTTTAAACATGTAAATGTGTAAAGAATGGACTACAGACAGAGAAAACATTCTGCAATAGCTTCCAGATTAAAACAAAAGCATGACCATAAGCTGTTCCAGTAGTGAAGGGAGGAAGGACAAAAAGGAAAAAAGGACAGTGCCTTTTGACACTGGACAGAAGGATCAGGATTTTTCATGTTTACAATTGCAGTCTCACAGAGCTGGATTTCAGCACTCAGCTCTAGCAAGCTGTTAATATGCAGTGAAAAGCAAGAATGCAACAACTGCAACAGTTAATTTGCAATGAGAAGAGCTGTTAAAAAGGACTTACTCTGTAGCCATAAAAAGTGCCTGAATAACGCTGTTCATGTAGCAAGTATTTCCTAGATTAATTAGACCTGTCTTGCCAGTTTCAGATTTCCCAGAAAGTCTAGATAAACAAGATGGCAAAGAACTGGATTGAGAAGTCCAGGCACTCTGACTGAGAATCAACTTAATCTTCTCTTCAGTGGGTTTGGGCATATCCTGCAAGAAAAACATTTTGCACTTAATAGGTTTTTCTAATAGGTACTGCCATTCAGCAGCCTTCACATGCTCCTGCACTCTCCTTCAGGGTCTTGCTATCCCTGATAGCCTCGAAGATACAATCCCCCACTAAGTTCTCTTCTTCAAAGCTTGCTTAACAATCAAATTGCAGGACTAAGAGGCTGGTGGTCATCTCTGACCTGCATATTCACAGAATCCTCTCTACCACAAAGAACTCCCTCTCAAATTTCAAGTTTCTTTCAAGAGATGACTAAAGCATCCTTTATCCTCCAGAAAGCAAAAAGGTAAGAATTAAGTTCAGAATATGTGGAATTAAATTGACAGGAGCTTTTAAACATCTAAACACTTCACTGCAATATTACTGCTGTGAAATCAGGCAGTAATACCCAGTAACTTTTGGTGAGATTTTGGTTGGTTTTGTGTGAGTGTCCCCCCATTTTTTTCCACTTGTTTTGGGGTGCTCTTTAGGGTTTTTTAAGTGCATTATGCATTTAACTATTTATTTTTAAACCCTGCATTTTGCTTTGGAACACCACCAGCATCCTTTAGCCTTAGAAGTATGCAATACTCACTACAGTACTAATATGTAAGGCTTAATCATGCTGTTTGGCTAGTCCCCGAAGATTAACACCATGCCAAGTACACCTCAAAACCTACTTCAACACTTTCAGTGCTCTTATATTTGAAGAGTTACTGTTTACAGCATGGGCTTGAAATTAAATGCCTAGAATAAGCCTCACAGAAGTATACCAAGAGTTACATGAAGCTTCAGAAAGTAGATTGCACTTAGAATCATAGAATCAGTCAGGGTTGGAAGGGACCACAAGGATCATCTAGTTCCAACCCCCCTGCCATGGGCAGGGACACCTCACACTAGAGCAGGCTGGCCAGAGCCTCATCCAGCCTGGGCTTAAACACCTCCAGAGACGGGGCCCCAACCACCTCCCTGCACAACCCATTCCAGGGCTTCACCACTCTCATGGGGAAGCACTTCCTCCTCACCTCCAGCCTGAATCTCCCCACCTCCAGCTTCATTCCATTCCCCCTAGTCCTATCACTACCTGAGATCCTGAGAAGTTCCTCCCCAGCCTTCCTGGAGGCCCCCTTCAGATACTGGAAGGCCACAATAAGGTCACCTTGGAGCCTTCTTTTCTCCAGACTGAACAGCCCCAACTCCTTCAGTCTGTCCTCATAGGAGAGGTGCTCCAGCCCTCTGATCATCCTCATGGCCCACTTCTAATAAGGGATCTCATTTCAGGATTTTCTTAACACCTGCTACAATCATATCAAGGACAACCAGGACAAATTTTCTTTCTCTTAGTGGATGTTCTCAACAATTTAGATCTGCAGGATTTCATATTTGGGTAAACGAAACAAAACCATTCCATCCTTTTACCATTCCTAATGTACCTTAACAGCTTCCAGAATGGGTTCATAGAGCTCTGGAAATCCTGAATAATGATACATCATACAGTGTATCAACTCAGTGAACTGCATCAGAAAGGCTGTACTGGAAGGTAAGCCATCTCTTTTGAAGGAGTGAACCAAGCTGACCACATGTGGGACAATCTGAAGGGGAAAACAAACCAACAAAACAAGAGTGTTAATTGCGTTTGTCCAGCTTTTCTGTTCTACAAACAACTTCCCTGTTTAACACGTGCCAAATGACAGAGGACTTTTGTTCTCAAATAAGTGATTGAGAAACAATGACCTGACAAACACACATTATTCTTTACTCATGTCAATTGCCTGACAGCATAATTAATCATTCAATGCTCTCTTTACTCATATACCAAGTTTTGGGACTTTATGAGCTTAGGAAATGCATGGCAAGATTCTAAACAGTCAAGTGTCCAATGTGCTTGTCTTATTAAGGATTTTAACAGGAAACAGTTTGCTTTTGTACCTCCACTAACAGTGCAGTAACCTGTTCAAATGACAGATACAGTTTTTAAAACCAACCTCAAAATTTTCCTTAAACAGAATTTAACTTCTGGGAGCTGAAGCCAATTAATAAATTATTTTGATTTCAATTTACAAGAGGGAAATTGGCTCACAGCTCCACCTAGTGAGGGAGGGAGCTAGGCTCAATAAACCAAGACAAATTTACTACAAGCTATAAAAAGCTTTCCTCACATTACCATATTTGTGGTTTAGTTTAGACTCATTACTATTTTAAATTGGGTACAAATCAGAAATGTTTATTCCACCTCCTTGCCCTTCTTCAGCTCAGCTCTGTGTTTTTAAATGAATGAGACTAACAGAAGTGTTAAATCAAGTAGAAGGTTATGTCAATGCAGTCCCAAAGAGTAAGCACTGTCCACTGTGAACCACAGCAATTTAGACACCTCTGTCAGCTCCCAAGTGATCAAAAGGGATTTACTGTGAAAGAAGTGGATGGAATAATTTATCATCACAAGTTAGATTACAAATTGTTTGGTAGTAAAGACATGAAACAGAACAGAATTTACAAGAATATGATAGCTAATAAAGAATATAAATTGTAACAATTAATATGCCTCAACATACCCAAGTAAAACAGTCCAGGTGCAAAGTATTCATCTGCCACTTTCTCAAGTATCAGTTGTTCCCCAAGTGTAAGAAATACTTTTACATCTCAGAGAAATAAACCCTACTCTTTTGGATTAGGAGATGTCTTGCTTACCAAAACAAACTCACAAAGATTAAGTGTTCAGTGTACTACAGAGTCAACAGTGAAAGCTGCAATGGCAAACATCCCTCCTCCACTTTCTGTATGTGGGTATATAGCAATGAGCAAGTAATTATTGAGCCCAAATAATGAGATTTGTATCCAGCAGATCTGACACAGTAATTTTGCACATAGCACAAGGGAGGAGTGGAGAGAAGGTTCTCAGCTCCCAAATTGAGAGCCAAATTCTCACTTACAACATGCTGCATGATACTGGAAGTTACACTTGGAACACAGAAAAGTTTCACTTCTAGCTTGAAGTTGAATTAAAATTCTGTATCAGTAGATTTTAGAATTCCACATCATGATTAAGTTCTACACCAAAGTGCAAAACAGTGTTTTTCTGCTACTAAAAAACCCACACCATTTATGTTACTGATGCTCAAGCACAGGGAAGAGCAAAGTTAACTTAGATGCACTGCAACAAACATTTTTGTTTATCAAATGTGTATTGAACCACTTTGCATTCAGACCATTTACTACAAAAAAGTAAACAAGTGAGTTCAAGTGCAAGGTTTGAAATGACAACAGTAGCTCAAAAAATGATAATGAAGAAGGTTGCTTAAATGGAAGGAAAAAGGTATTGATGAGGCCCTGATGACTTTCAATGAACAGTCATTGTCATAGCCTAGTTATTCTACTGTTTTAACTGATGAACTGTATATTGAAGAGTAGCCATTAGTGAATAGTGTCCTTCAGTTTACAAAGGTCTTCACTTGAAGCAGTCTCATGCACCTATCCAGGGAGATTAATTTATAAATAGCAGATAATTGGTTATCTTATTTCCCCAAACAGTTGTGCTCACAGCCCAACTTTCTTAGTGGACTACACACCACATAAAATGGTTTTCCAGAAGTATATCAAGACAGAATGCAGTGTCCAGATGCTACTGCCAGAAAGAAGCACACAGCAGGAAGAACAATACTCATTTCCAGTTACAGATTACTGGTCAAACCTGGAAGTCAAAAAGCCTAGTGGCCTGTGAACCACAGAAATAGGACTCTGAAACCGTGAATGAAAGACAACTCAACTGCATCAACTGTGTTACTCTTTATAGCCACTATAGAAATCACACTTTAATGACATTTCAAAGAACTGAAGACCATTTGTTTAGTAACTTACCAAATGAAAAGCTTCTGGAGAATGCTGGAAACTAAGTAACATGTGGGAAAGGACAGCAAGGGCACCAGGCCTCACTAGAGGAAACCAAAGTCGATTAAATACCTGGGGGGAAAAAAATCCACATTCATTTCAGTAAGTGTAGGAAGTGAAATTTCAGTAACAGTGTAAATAGATCTCCAGCTCCACAGTCATTTGAAACAGACAGAATCATTACATGCAACTGAAAGCTACAGATACTATTCTGCAAAGATGATCTAAATGGAAGATATTATCTGTAGTAATATAAAAGATGCTACACAACTGCATAGCTGTGGCAAATTCATTCCCCACTGCTTCAGTTCTGAAAGGCTGGCGTGGGGTTTTTCGGATTTTTTTTTCCAACATACCAATTCAATCTTAAGCAGAGTGACATCAATGAGGATGGTGAACTTCTGGACTGCAGCCAAGCCTTTGAGCAGTGCAATCACCCATGTTTCCACATGCTGAGCCAGAGGCCAGGACAACCAGTCAATCATTCTGGAAGATCAATGAAAAAGAAAATAAACATATAACAAACCAAAACCCTAATGTGCCACCAATTTTCATCTCAACAAAAAAAATCCTACGTATTACCTTGACAGTTAGATACTTACACAGAGACTTACAAGTGGTAATGCAAGCAAGTTAGCCAAGTAGCAAAAGAATTTTAATTCCACCTCGAGTCATTGATAATTATTTAATATAAAAATAGTAAATAGAACCCTCCCCCTTCAAATGCCTAAGCTAACATTTTTATTCAATGGCAAGAAACTTGAAGGTAGAAATGTTCCTGTACCTGGCAACATCCCCTTGAAATCTTTCACCTCAAACCTGACCAAACAGACCACCAAGTTCAAAAAGGAAGCTTCCTGAACTCAGGGCTATATTCCTGGAAACCAGCTCTCATACTCTCAGTTGAAAAGGTAAATCTGGTAATTTTAAATACATTGCAGCGGGTACTATAAGGACATTACAATAGCTGAGGTTTATCTGTGCTGAAATTTTACTTAGTAAAATTTTCAGTTCCTCTTAAAGATTATTTGTGTTAAAGTGTAAACTGAGTATCTGCAGGCAACTTCCTCTAAAGTAGACCCTTAAAGTAGGCATATATTCCAGAAGAGTCATTTTCTGCTTTTCCTCACAGATGCTTCAGGTAAGGTTTCATGATTCAGCTGAGCTTATTAACAGCAACTCAGCCAATTAAAAACAAATCAATGGTGCCAACAAGCAAGCACCCTTTCTGATGAAAATCTGTGCCTAAAGTAACATCTCAGTGCAGTGATTCAATCGATTAGTCTTCTGATTACAGATTAACTAATCTGTGTTCAACTGGAGCCAGACTCTGCAAGTGCCATGGAAGTCATCCTTAGGAAGTGAGCAACAAGATCTCTAACTTGCAGTCACCAGACCTCTGTTGACTCATCTAGACTCCTTGTTGTGCCCATGTTCTCTATCTCCTGGGAATGATGAAAGCATGACAACACTAACTGTCATTTGATGCTCCAGACATTGCAGCTGCTGTACCCTCTTCAAAATTACTCCAAGACAGAAAAGAGTAATTACTGCAAAGGGTTGGCAGAGGTAGAAAAAAATGGATACAGCATTGACCTGAGTATCTACACACAAAATCGAAGGGCATCAAAAATGTTAGTTCCATGGAACAGAACTAGAGACTGTTAAAATCAAGTATTACTTCAAAGAATAAATCAGGCAAAACTATACCTCCCTCTCAAAAATAAGAGGAACAACAGCACTGCTACACTTCCCTAAGCAAAGGCATACAGAGAAGCCATTCTAAAGCTACAACCATACAATCACATTGCGTTGAAGCAGGTAATGACAAATCTTAAAACTGCTCTGACATGAAAAGAAGCCTATCACTGGCAATTTATTAGCATGCAGAAACCCCTCTGAACTTCCCAGTTCTGAATTTTAGACTGGGCACACTGCTAACTGTTCAGTGAAGCAGATTCTTTTGAAGTCCCTAAACAATGCCTTACCCCAAACTACAACATTAATGCTGCTTCTTGTATTTAATTATATATTCAATTTAATTATGGCTTCTCAATTCAATGCAAGTATAGGGAATGTTTTCAGTGTGAAAAAAGACTTCAGTATTTCACCAATATATGTAAGTGCTGTTCTACATGAATGTATTACACTACTCAAAGGGATGCAGGTAAAAAAACCCACAGCAGATACTACTTTTTAGTTGTAAGCCTTTTTAGAAGCTGCTTTTTAAACAATACAAATTTCTAACAGCCTCCTGCTTAACTGCTTTACTCATTTTCTAC
Organism: Melanerpes formicivorus; assembly: GCF_026170545.1. Taxonomy (NCBI): domain Eukaryota; kingdom Metazoa; phylum Chordata; class Aves; order Piciformes; family Picidae; genus Melanerpes; species Melanerpes formicivorus. The sequence goes on along the minus strand of NW_027142379.1, from coordinate 9,343,982 downwards.
CCTTCAGAGCTTAGCAACAGTCTGTTCCACAGGCTTTTAAAAAAATTAAGAACTTCAAGGTTTTTATATTTATCCCACTGGCATGTTCCTGCCTCACTATTATTCATGTATCCGAAGATCCTAACCAAGACTGCAATCTGAATCACAGCCTGTTATGAGTATTACTAATCTCAGTGTTGACTCATGTTTAGATGAGTGACAGGCAGCATAATGTGCAATTGTCTTCACATCATTTCTATTCCATTATTCAAACAACGACCAAGAAACCTCTGGGGGCTTGAGTGAAGATGGAAACGAGGCTGTCCCTCGTGAATCCCAGTAGAAAATCATTAAGGCATCTAAGCAGAAAAGAACCTTCAGAAATAAACAGTAAAGCTCATTTCTAATCATCTCCTCTCTGCAGAGGAGATGATGGGTAAGACAATCATGTGAGACAGCCACCTTGGAAAGGTAGAAAAGTCAACTGAAATCAAGGCTTCGTTTCTCAGCTTGACTGTAAAGCCCACAAAGTTCCCTATGTAAGTCACCCCTGTTAAGGTGGGAGGTCTAACAGGCTTCCTTTTGGTTTCTATTTAACTTTTTCTTCTTCATCTATCCTAGCAAAGAATAAGAAGCCACATTAATTATAAAAGCAGCAACCAACATCCACAGCATCACAAACACAGACTACCTTGACATTCTAAACAATGTAGCACAAGATGCCACTTTAAAAGGGGCTTTGACTGTTTTTTTCTTCTGATTTGTTTGTTGATTTTTTTTTTCAATGAAACCTAAGTGACAAATAACTTTAAAAAAACAAAAAGGCAAGAAATGGAGACTTTCCCCCTCTTAAAAGCAATACAGTACCTGCATAGAGCTTGAGTCATACTCGCATCTTTCACATTTGGATCTGTAGTAAGGCTCCTGATGAGTACTGTAATCATCTGCAATGGTATGTGCTGCACAAGACTTGCCAGCGCAACAGAAGGTTCAAATGAAGTATCTGTAACAGTTGAACATGACACAAGGTAAGAAACTGACAACTCCCAGGAAAAAAGTACTTTATCAACACTACACCTTCACTATAGTTGTAAAGTTTGGAGATAGCAAGGCTATCCTACATTTAATAGTCTGTTACCACAAACCAAATAAAAAACTTCCAACTGATGAATAACACCAAGCCACAAACTCCTTTTGTTCATCAAATATCCGTGTGAGAGAGCACTAATCTGTCAACTTCCTCCTCCACCATCTGGAGAAGTGGAAGTGTGGTTTTACCACCTTACAATTGATCATCATAGTTGAAGAGAAGTGGAAGTGGGGGTTTTCCACCTTACAATTGATCATCGTAGTTGATGTTAAGGTTAGGAATCCAATGCAGCTACTTCCCATCACAACGACTGTCTGCTAACCAAACCACTTAAGACTAAATAATATCAGAATGTGAAGTTTCCCAGGTGCCTCAACAGCAAAGGCACTTTCCAATGTAAGCTAATAAAACACTTCACGGATTTTTGAGGTCAGAAGGGACCTATCTACAATAGCACCTACAGGAGTCAGGCAGTGAATCCTTCCTATGATGCTCTAGTTTTATACAGTCCTTACAAACACTCCACTTTCATAGACAAAACAGGCTTTCGTAGACTTAAGGCTGGATGGACCACTGAGGAAAGACTGCTTTTGAAACCGTTTTCGTTCTCCCTAACTGGACACCTTAAGCTGCACTTCAGTCTACTATATAAAGCATTGCAAGGCAGTTTTCCTAAAACAACAGGCTGCTTTGCAGCTAAATCCCCACCATCCCTCTAGTTTTTGTTTGGGCGAAAACAAAACCAAAAAGAAAACAAAACAAAAAGGTAAAAAAAACAACTTAGCTTACTCGAAAGCCAAAAAATGGCACTTTAGTATCCAGGCATGAGACCAATGGTTTCAAGACACTGCCTGCAAAGCGACCGGTTCTAGCAACAGGGCTTTGCTCTTCTTTCAGCGCCCACGCTACGTTCCCACCCTCCCGCTTCCCTCCCCGACGGGCGGCGGCTCACCGGCAGCGGAGATGACGGCGAAGAGCTCCTGCAGGGAGGGCAGGAGCGTGTCGGGCTCGGCCTTCCAGACGCTCCGCAGCAGCCCGCTGACCTGCGTCACCTGCGAGACGTAGAGGCGCAGCTCGGCCTCCCGGCTGCCCTGGCTCTGGAAGTGGGCGATGCTGCGCACCAGCTGCTGGCAGAAGGCGAGCGAGAGCTTCCTGCCGCGGGGCAAACACTGCGGGAAATCGCCCAGCAGCTGGCAGAGGCGAGCGCAGAGCGGCGGCGCCGGCCGCTCGCACACCAGCCTCAACGCCTCCACCTGCAGCAGCTCAAAGAGCTCCAGTACCGAGGGGCAGCTCATGATGAGGCGCAGCCCCGCCTGGATGTAGTCGAGGATGGCGGGGTCGCGATTGCTCAGCTCGCCGTAGCCGCGCTGCAGGAGACCCAGGACGAGCCCGCGGTTGAAGAAGGCCTCGAACTCGGCGCGGTGGTAGCGGCCGTAGGCCTCCAGCACCTGCCGCCCCACCTGCCGCTGGAAGGGGTCGGGGCCCTGTAGCACCAGCCGGGTGCTGAGGGCAAACATGGCGCGGCACTGCGCCTGGCTCAACGGCGTCTCCGCCGACTCCACCACCCGCCGCACGATCACCCGCTTCAGCGGCAGCGGGTGCGACGAGCTCACCAGCCCCTCCAGGATCTTGTCCATGGCGGGATCTCCGGGCGCATCGGCCGAGCGGCGGCGGCGGCGGACCGGCCCAGGCCTCGGCGGAGGCCGCCGCCGCCGCCTCCCCGCGGCCCTCCCCTGGCCCCGCCGCGCTATGCCGCCGCGGGTGCCACCGCTCCCGCACCCCTCCCGCCCCCCGGCCCCACGCCCGAGTGGCGGCGGCGGCCGCACTCCGCCGTCTCCGGCTAAGGCAGCACCGCGGCCCCAACAGCAACCGCCGAGCGCTCCCCAACGACCCGGAAGCGGAGAGGCGCAAACAGGAAGCCAGGCCGTCTCCGGCCACCGCGCATGGGCCGGCCGCCGGGGCTCGCCCGCCTCCTGGTGCCAGCCAATGGGGTGCAGAGGCGGCAACGGCGGCAGCTGGGGCCGGGCGCAGCGGCGCAGTTAGTGTGAAGGGTTCAGGGGGGTTCAGGCGTGCCGCGTAGTTTAAACGTGGCATGTGGCGTTCAGCGTTTACTTGCCTCGCCGCGCACGTAGTGATGGACTCCTGAACTGGCTTCGAAGGGAACCTTAAAGGACATCTAGTTAATCCTTATGCATTAAGCAGGGACCTACCTCACTAGCCCAGGTTGTTCAGGGCCCCATCAAGCCTGATCTTGAATGTCTGCAAGCATGGGGCAGTCACCACGTCCATGGGCAACCTGTTCCAGTAAATAACACTGTAGGAAAGAACTTACCAGTGTCCAAAGAACATATTCCTAATGTACCTAGGTCCCTCCAGTCCTCATAGGAATCCCTGTGTGGTAAGGCAGTGGCCAGTCCCGTCCCACCTTCTGTGTACACAGCTCTCTTCTCTTTGGATTAGTATTTTCTCCTTTTTCTATCACTTATTCTCACTTGTAAGTGTTCTTGAAGCCAGTAGAGCTTCCTCAGAGAAGTCTTTGCTGTTTAACAGTGGTTTAAAAGAGCAGCAGTTACTGTCAGCTTACACACTGTGAGAGTGTTCCCATCTTTTTTTATCCTTGCTTATCCCTCACCTTGACCCACTTTTGCTCCAGTTTGAGTAACCTGATCTTGTGGAAGGTGTCCCTGCCAAGGGCAGAGGGTTTGGAGCTAGATGATCTTTAAGGTCCTTCCAAGATCAAGGTTCCTTCCCTTATCAAACGCATCCATTTTGATCACCTATGCTCATATATTGTTTGTATTCCTTGTGTTTTCACACAAGAATGTTTCCAGCGTGACAGTTTTGCAACTTCCAAAGACTGAATATCGTCTCTTGAGTGCTAGGTAATGAGAAAGGTCACAAAACCGAATGAAAACCATCATTGTCAGTAAGCAAACTGGAAACTGAACACCACTTCTCTAGTCAAATAAAATCCTTTAGGCCAGGTCATTGGTTACACAAACGGGGTGTGCTGGCAAAGCCTTCTGCTTGGTTGTCCCATTTCTCAACACAAACACCTTCATGCTATGTGGTTGACTAACACCTGTAACTCAGCAACAGCAATGTATGAGAAATGAGCCTAATTATTCCCTGGTAATATTTGATGTGTGACAGGTGCAAAATCTGAGCTGGAGTTTAGGTTGACAGCAGATAAGAGTAACAAAAAAATACCCTCCAGGGACAGTTGTAAGATACTACAACAGTCAAAAGGCAGAGCATGAAACCAAGAAGTTCAGAGTTAGCTTGAAAACTGAGTATACTGTTTTGGGGGTGGGGGTGGTGGTGTAAGCCCTTGCTGAGTCATTACATTCCAATATAAATCATGTTGATCAAGGGCTTTTTTTTCCTGAAAACTGTACAAAGGTCAGAGACTGTTGCCACCAATATTTTATCTAAATTATCTTTGTAAAGTGTACTGTGTCAGAATTATATCTAAATTAACTTTTGGGTTTTTATTTTCCCCCAAGAGGACTTTGTAGTTAGTATCCATTAAAAACTTAACCTTGAAGAAGGTGCTGGATTACACAGCTTGTTTACCTGTAGCACTTTGTGCTTTGCCTTCCATGATGTGTACCAGGAATGTCTTAATTTTCTTAAGTACACTAGTAGAAACTTTATTTTGTTAATTTCTTTTTTCTAGCACTATTCATGGGGAGAGGAGTCCACTCAGGACTCTGAAAGTAAGGGGACGGACTGAAATTGAGATGACAGATTCAGGAGCTACTGGACACACTATTACTTAAAAGGAAACTCTACAGGAAGTGGAGGGAAGGACAGGTAGAACAGGGGGAATACAAGGAAGCTGCCCGAGCAGCAAGAGTCCTGGTCAGGAAAGCCAAAGCAGAGTTTGAGTTGAATCTAGCCAGGGAGATTAAAGGGAATACTAAGAACTTTTACAGGTATATTAATGGGAAGAAGAAGACTAGGGAAGGTGTGGGCCCCCTCAGAAAGGAAAATGGTGACATGGTCACATGTGATGAGGAAAAGGCTGAGGTACTTAATAACTTCTTTACCTCAGTCTTCACTGCAAGGGCCTCTAGCCACACTCCTGATGTTATGGAAGTCAAAGCCAGGGACGGGGAGGAAGAACTGCCCATTGTAAGTGCAGATCAGGTTCGTGATCATCTGAAGAACCTGAAAGTGTTCAAGTCCATGGGACCCGACGGGTTACACCCATGGGTACTGAGAGAACTGGCAGATGAGGTTGCTAAACCCCTCTCTATTATATTTCAAAAGTCCTGGCAGTCTGGTGAAGTCCCCACAGACTGGAAAAGGGGAAACATTGCCCCCATCTTCAAAAAGGGCAAGAAGGAGGAACCAGGGAACTACAGGCCAGTCAGTCTCACCTCTGTGCCTGGAAAGATCATGGAACAGATCCTCCTGGAGTCACTGCTCGCTCAAAAGAATAGTGAAGAGGTGATTGGGAACAGTCAGCATGGCTTTGCCAAGGGCAAATCCTGCCTGACCAACCTGGTGGCCTTCTATGAGCAGGTGACAAAATTAATAGATGAGGGGCGAGCAACTGATGTCGTTTACCTGGACCTGAGCAAAGCCTTTGACACTGTCCCACACCACATCCTGGTCTCCAAACTGGTGACACATGGGTTTGATGGGTGGACCACTAGATGGATAAGGAACTGGCTTGATGGTCGCACCCAAAGAGTGGCTGTCAATGGCTCCATGTCCCAGTGGAGGCCAGTGACAAGCAGAGTCCCTCAGGGATCAGTCCTGGGACCTGTCTTATTCAACATCTTTGTGGGGGACATGGACAGTGGCATTGAGTGCACCCTCAGCAAGTTTGCTGATGACACCAAGCTGTGTGGTGCAGCAGACACGCTGGAGGGAAGGGAGGCCATCCAGCGGGACCTTGACAGGCTGGAGAGGTGGGCACAGGCCAACCTCATGAAGTTCAGTAAGAGCAAGTGCAGGGTCCTGCATCTGGGTCGAGGCAATCCCAGGCACAAATACAGGCTGGGCAGTGACTGGCTGGAGGGTAGCCCTGAGGAGAGAGACTTGGGGGTGCTGGTGGACAAAAAGCTCAACATGAGCTCTCAGTGTGCACTTGCAGCCCGCAAAGCCAATCAGATCCTGGGCTGCATCAGGAGAAGTGTGGCTAGCAGGTCGAGGGAGGTGATCCTCCCCCTCTACTCAGCCCTGGTGAGACCCCACCTGGAGTACTGTGTCCAGTTCTGGAGCCCCTATTACAAGAGGGATGTGGAGGTGCTGGAGCGTGTCCAGAGAAGGGCCACGAGGATGATCAGAGGGCTGGAGCACCTCTCCTATGAGGACAGACTGAAGGAGTTGGGGCTGTTCAGTCTGCAGAAGAGAAGGCTCCGAGGAGACCTAATTGTCGCCTTCCAGTATCTGAAGGGGGCCTACAGGAAGGCTGGGGAAGGACTTCTCAGGATCTCAGGTAGTGATAGGACTAGGGGGAATGGAATGAAGCTGGAGGTGGGGAGATTCAGGCTGGATGTGAGGAGGAGGTTCTTCACCATGAGAGTGGTGAAGCCCTGGAATGGGTTGTCCAGGGAGGTGGTCGAGGCCCCGTCCCTGGGGGTGCTTAAGAGCAGGCTGGATGAGGCTCTGTCCAGCCTGATCTAGTGTGGGGTGTCCCTGCCCATGGCAGGGGGGTTGGAACTAGATGATCCTTGTGGTCCCTTCCAACCCTGAATGAAACTATGAAACTATGAAACTATGTATGGGAAGGGGTAAAGTCAAACCTTATCTGGAGAGAGGATCATGTGGAGAATGGAAGGAGAAAGAAAGTTTGGAGGTGTAGTAAGCTGCAAAGGTGCTTAGATGTGTCACAGTGTGTGTAAAAAAGAGAATAAAGGAGGAGAAATGGAGAAAGGCAGGCAATATGGTAGGCTCATGGGGCATATGATGCATTACAGTGGGATGAGAAGGGGAGCAGTTGCCCTGAATAGCAGGAAAACAAATGTGAAAGAGCTGGAATGGCCATCTGAAAAGCTGGAGACATATAAATGGCTTGGAGGCACATGGAGATATAGGGAATGCAGGAAGCATGAGCAGCTGCAGATTAACAGGATCAAGGACTCCTGTGAGATCAAAGGTCTGAGCTAGTGTTCAGTGCTTTGTTGTTTGTTTACACAGCACTGAAGATGGGAGGAGAGGCAGTGCCTGCTGCTTGAGATGAGGGAAGTCTTCTTGACAGTCCCAGAGCATTCTGCCTGGCAGCCTGATCACAGTGATCACTGATCACCTCCAAAAGGAGCCACAGAAAGGGCTGAAAATCTACAGTCTCAAGAAAAGCTAGAGCAGGTAGTTGGAGTTGTGTAGTTGGAGGGAAGGTAAGGTACCTCAAGCATAGGAAATCTTATTTGCATCCAGATGCCCAAGTATGCATAGTCTTTATTTAATGAACTTATTTTAGGTGATAGAACTGTAAATGAAAACCAAGTGGTTAAGAGTTAATGATGCTTTCTTGAACCACTGAGTATGTTTATGGCTTCAGAGCTCACTGAGTATGTTTATTACATCAGAGCTAAGAATTAGCTGTGGGGATGATCCTAATTACAACCTCACTATTAGAGATGCAATTATCAATACATATTTAGGAGCTGAAACTTGGAACACAGACTGTTCCTCTCTTTTCAGTGAACTCTGACTCCTGTATACTACTAAGTTGTGACAAAGTAAGTGAATTCTTCAGCGAATAAAATATATCTTAAAATATTTTATCTGAAAAAGTGAGACAAAACCCCAGTTATGTTTCATCAAACACAAAGATTACTGACTAATCTAAATAATAATTACTTTTACTGTGAAACAGCACAAATAGCAGCAGCAGGTTAAGCATGGTGGCATCTCATTATTGACTCAAATGTCTCAAAGACAGTAAGGGAGAAAAGAGAAATTTTTACCAAGAACCCTGGATTAAAGATATCCTGTCAGCCTACAGACATACCTTGTGCACAACTGCTTTCTAGCAGAATATCTTGGAGGTAAGGGGTCCATCCTGCATGACCATCCTAAGGGCTGATGAGGCTTTAGATGCAACATCAGCTCGTTCCTTATGCCTCCCACAAGAACAAGTCTAATGTTGTGGACTTGCAGGGGAAGCACAGACATATTCACATTGCATACATGATCAGTTCAGCCTCCCTGAGAAGTAGGATCCCCATAGAACCGCAGTAGGTTCAGGGCATCTGTCATTAAGTGTCATGTAGCTTGGCTATATGGTTGCATGACTGCTAAATCTAGTGTGAGACGGGCAGCAGGAGCCTGGGGGAAATCTGGAGCAGGAGCCCCTCTTAAGTCACAGCTTGCTGTTAGATCAGTTTCACTGTAACATGAAACTGCACCATGAGTCAGGAGCTCCTGAGCCCTAATCAACTCCATTGGTGGCTGCAAGCAGCTTATTTAACTGCAGGGGTGGTGTTGGTTGAGTATAAATAGTAGTAGCTAGGTACTTGAGAGCACTGTAAGGTTCAATTAGATAATATTTACCAAGTATTAATTAAGTATTTTAATTCTCAAAGTGTTGATTACCAGTGCCTGAATGTTGAGTCACCATACTCTAGTATTACACAGTCACATGTCCCTAAGAGTTATTCATCCAATAAACAAGGCACAGGTTTATTTATCCAAAAATCAAGACAGCTCAGCACATGGCCCCAGTGTCTTGCTGAAGCCTGTTGGTACAGTGCAATGATTCATTTTTGAGAAGAGAAGCTTTGATTTGAAAGAGGTGTTTGATTTCCTGCAGATACAATCTGTCATCATTCAGGTTGGCCCATATAATATATAAATGTTTGCCATGTCAAGGAGCAACATCTAACTGAATGTGACTTTCTTACTGTTAGTTTTTCTCTGTTGTAACCAAAAGATGTTGCACAAGATGTTGGTATGCAGAAGCACTGTGTAGCAAACACCTTGAAACCAAGGGGCATTGGTTGCTTCATCCAGCTGACTATTAACAGCTGTAATTAAAGGCTGCAGTCCAGCACTGAGGGGGAACTAGGTAGCTCCTCAGCATTTGTGTGCCTATAATCTGCTTGGGCATTAGGTTGAGACACTAAAAAAATTAAAGGAGACTCAGGCCTGTGGTGAGATTAAAAGACATACAGTGTGGACTGCAAGGTCAGAAAGTTGATGTGGGTGGACTAGATGACCTTTAAAGGTTCCTTCCAATCCAGAGCATTCTATGAGTCTATTTCTTAATAGGTAGGTACATCCACAGGAGATAAACCAAGAGTGAATCTGTCACTGGAAATTTCCAAGACTAAGAAACATCTCAGTGGTTCCTGAGCCTGTGTTTAGGCTCAGGTTTCTTTGCTAGATACTTTCTTTACTAAGTATACTTTGCTGCCTGCTTTACTAAGTCTTCTGTCTCGGTAAGGGTTTTAGCTAGTCCTCGGTGATGAGTGTATATTGTATTTCATCCTTTGACTTGAAAGGATAACTGGCAAATCTTTGTACAATCTCTCTCTCTCAAATCTCCTTTACATGAAGAAACAAAATTGCTTGTTAGTGGATATACTGTCCTCACTGCCCTCTGTCTCACTGCACACCCTAAGGACAGGGAATACTAGCCATCGTCAAACAACAGTGATTAGGTTTATATTTGGACATTTGGCAACTCAGCTGTGCATCAAATCTACTTGATTGTTCTTCATTTAGGTCTTTGTGAAATTTAGCATTGTGTCAGTGTGTTCCCACAGAGGCTAGGAAGGTTTGAGGTACCCAGACGTTCACGGCAGCTGCCCAGAGGCAGTGTATCTGCCAACACCTTATGTTTCACCTGTGACATGTGCATATATTTTTGAAGCCCTGACAGTCAAAAAAATGAACTTTTGAGAACTCTGTCTCTTCCTTCTCTAACACGGCACAAAATGTTCACAGTCCATGTCCCAGATTTTGAAACTGCATTATGTTTAAGATCTGTGAGACTAGATGTTTACTTATGAGAACCAGACTATGCCAAACCCCCTTGAATTTGTGCAATCCTTTATCTCTTTTGCTTGTGCAAATGCCTGTTTTGCATCCATATATTTGCAATACAAATGCCACTTGAGTGTGTTCATATGAAAATGTGGCATTATGTAGGAATTTATATGCAATGATACATAAGTATTCTCAGGAAAAAAAATTTGTAATGGTGATCATCTCTTTCAAGTGCAGCCTGCTCTTAAAACAAGAAAAGCTGTGCCTATATGAAGAGCTTCCTTTGATAAATGATACATTTGATAAAATTCAGATACCTGCTGAGGAAATAGCCCGTTTATAGAAATAGAGTTATACATCAGCCCAGCTATCTGACAGAAAGTAATAAAAGTAGATTGCCTGCAAGGTCATCTGTGACTCAGAAATTAGACAGAATACGGACTGTGAAAGTCAGCTATGAAGCTGAGGCAGAGAACAATGCATACTTCATTGAAACTGCACCAAAGGATGTGTCAAACATCACACCTTTCTTTAGAGAGAAAAGATTCAGTAGGTGAAGAAAATACCGAGCGTTGCATTTTGCCACTTGTTTCTGCACAGCTGACTTAACAAGTTTTTCACTATTTGATACTTCTAAAATGTCAGTGGAATACCTGGTAGTTGCACACACATCCAAATAGTTATAGATTCTAATTTGTGAAAGTGTGGCAGCATACTTCATTTGGAAAAGTAGTAGGTTTAGCTTAAATTAGACTGCTGTTTCTTTTATTAGTTTTTAATGAGACACTAAGCAGGAGCTGAAATCCTTACAGACATTGGCTGACACTTACAATGTCTGCTGCTTAATGAAGGAGTAAATTCTATCATAAATCTGCTATTTTTATTGCCATTTCTTCACATGAGGAGTACAAATCACCATTCAAACTTACAGGTTTCTGTTGTCTACTTCATATATTATCCACATGTATTGTAAAGGACATGTCAAAGAATTTAATTTGTCCAAGCCCAAATATCAAAACATCCATGCTATTGGAACTTCTGGATATATGTGTATTTTATGGATGACATTTGAAGGATTGACTGAGGATCAAATGCACATTAGCATCAAAAACAAATAAAAAAATACATGAGGAATCCAGAAAAAAAACAAATTATGGTGGACAAAAGGCTGGTGAATGGTGTGCTGCAGTGGCAAAGAAAGCCAACAGGATGCCGAGTTGCATTAATGAAGGTATCACAAGCAGGGATAAGGATGTTGTTCTCCCACTCTACTCAGTGCTGGTCAGGCTGCACCTCGAGTACTGTGCACAGGTTTGGTTCCTGCTATACAAGAATGATGTGGGCAGGCTGGAAAGGGTCCAGAGAAGGGCCACAAGAATGATCAGAAGACAGGAAGACCTATCACGTGAGGGAAGGCTGAGAGAACTGTATTTGCTCAGCCTTGAAAACAGAAGGCTTAAGGGGGACCTCATAACCACAGAGAAGTACATAAAGGGTGGCTATCATGAGGAGTGTGATGGGTGTAACCCATCACAGGAGGGAGACTTCCTTTTTACAGAGAGGCAGAGACAAGGGGTAACGGGCACAAGTTGCTACTGGGGAGATTTGGACTGGATGCCAGAAAGTATTTTTTCGCCATTCAAACTATTAGATGTTGGAATAAACTCCCAAGGGAGATGGTAGATTCCCCTACATTAGACAGTTTCAAGGCCCAGCTTGCCAGGGTGCTGGGACATCTCATTTAAACTATATTCTTACTCTGAAAAGTTGGACTAGATGGTGCTTGAGGTCCCTTCCAACCTGGTATTTTATGAATCTAGGAATCTCTAAAATCTCTACCTCCTATGAAATACAGATGAAATCAGCCCTTTTCTTGTAACACTTACGATGAGTAAGAGGGTAGCAGACACATAAACATGACCACATAAACCTTGTTTCCTTGCAACACGAAGCAAAGGTGTCTGACTTCCAGCTCAAGGAATCCTGAAATGCTACAGAGGTCATGCACTTTGTGTACACTGGGTAAGCTCACACAGCAGAGCCCCTTCCAACCCCTAACATTCTGTGATTCTGTGTGGTTCTGTAAGGAAGACAATAGCTTTGGACAGTCAGTGAAGTAGTGTGGAACAATCACAAGGTACAGAAAATAAAGGATAATTTGTGCCAACAGGTATGTATGCATGTTTAATGAAACAAAACTCAGATGCAGACCCACTAGAATAGATCCTCCAAAATCAAGGAACAGCATAAGAAGTGCATTGTGTCAGTCTTGTACAGACATCCTCAAAGATTTCACACCTAAGTGAGCAGATCATAAGGAGTAATTTAGCCTTAAGACACAGTGTAATTACACCAGTAATCAGAATGTACAATTAGCTTCTAACTTCTGCCAGAAATGTCAGTGCAGTTTAGTGACTTTGTGGAAGAGTTTGCACAGCTGCTGTTTCATTTACCTCTTCAATTGTGGTTTGTGTTGTTGTTGTGTTTTTTGGTTGGTTGGTTGGTTTTGGGTGGGGTTGGTGTTTTTTTTCCCCCTTCTTTTTGGATTAATCTCCAATATCTGAATCCCCAGAGGAATTCTTAGCAACAGAGTAATATATTATTTTAGTCTGGAATCTGTGATGATCTTCCAAAATAAGCCAGCCTCTACATATACTGATACTTAGCACTGTGTTGCATGAACTAATTCACAGAATCACAGGATACATCTGGTTGGAAGAGACCTCAAAGATCATCCAGTCCTTGACCTGGTACTGGAGGATCAACACTAAACCACGTCCCTAAGCACCAGGTCCACACGCCATTCGAACTCCTCCAGGAATGGTGACTCCACCACTGCCCTGGGCAGACCATTCCAATGTTTGAGAACCCTTTCAGTGAAGAAATATTTCCTAACATCCAGCCTGAACCTCCCCTTGTGTGGCTTGAAACCCTCTCCTCTGGTACTGTTGCTTGACACCAAGGAGAAGAGGCTACCCCTCCTCACTCCTACCTCACTTCAGGTAGCTGTAGAGTGTGATGAGGTCTAACCTCAGCCTCCTCTTGTCCAGACTGAACAACCCCAGTTACCTTAGATGCTTCTTGTAGGCCACATGCTCCAGGCCCTTCACCAGCTTCCTTGCCTTTCTCTGGACACACTCCAGCCTTCCAATGTCCTTCCTATAGTGAGTGGCTCAGAACTGAATACACAATACTTGAGGTATAGCCTCACCAGTGCTGAGCACAGGGGGATGATCACTTCTCCCTCTTCCTGCTAGCCACAGTGTTTATAATACAAGGTAGGACACCACTGGCTTTCTTGGCCACCTATAGAATTTGTTACATAGAATAAACCAGGTTGGAAGAGACCTTCAAGATCATCGCATCCAACCCATCATCCAACACCACCTAATCAACTAACCCGTGCAACCAAGCACCCTGTCAAGTCTCCTCCTGAACACCTCCAGTGACAGCAACTCCACCACCTCCCCGGGCAGTCCATTCCAATGGGCAATCACTCTCTCTATGTAAAACTTCCTCCTGACCTCCAGCCTGAACTTCCCCTGGCACAGCCTGAGACTGTGTCCTCTTGTTCTGGTGCTGGCTGCCTGGGAGAAGAGACCAACCTCTGCCTGTTTACAACCCCCCTTCAGGTAGTTGTAGAGAGCACACTGCTGACTCATATTTAGTCAACTGTCAACCAATAGCCCCAGGTGCCTCTCTGAGTGACAGCTTTCTGACCACACATCCCCAAGTCTGTAGCTGCATAACAGCCAAAGGAATTGTAACCATGTTTTTGGTTTGAATAGCTGGATTCTTCAGGAGAAAACTTTCTGTACCTCAAGCTTATTTAAGATCCATGAAGAAAAGAATTGTGGGATACAGAAAAACAAGGCAGGGTCAGATGTGTACTCTGAAATGTGAAATTGTGTAAACACTTTTTTTTTATTTGGATTCCATTTTAAATTTCAGCACAGATGGAGGCTGTGATAATTCAATAGTGGTGGTATTTTGTCTTCATTTTAAACCAGGAGCTGACATGTTCTTCGCTTACAGTAGCTGCTGAGAGGAGCTTAGGTTAATGTGTAAAATAATTGGTTCTGTGAACAGTTTGGCACAGTCTCAATCAGTTCCAGTTTCAGTATCAGATTTCTTCTAATCAGAGGGGAGGAAAGTCTTTTTCTGATGCTCTTAATGCACTGAAATTGGTTGGAAAGAAAATGCTTTGAAGAGTGCAGCACAGAAGCAAATGTTCATAGTGTTACAAATAACATATGATTAGACAAATATACTAAACTTGGAGAGCTCCTTTGTTGAATCATGTGTCAGGGTGTACTATGGACTTTTCTGCCCTGACTTCAATGATCTCATTCTTCTTGGAGAGGACCCACTTAAAGTAAAAGTTCATTTAATGCAAAGCATAAATACATCTAGAAAAAGATTCCTTTTTTCTTTATTGAAGACAAAATTCTCTGCTACCTCTTATCTACAATATATAAAACAATAATAAAAAAATCATTACTGGGGGCTCAAAGCACTTAAAAAAATGAAGCATGTCCAGACCTACCTTTCTAAATGTGACATAGTGCATACTGATAGCTTGGTACAGAACTTAACCAAATGAGAAAGAAGAGGGATACTTTTTTCCCCCTCTGGTTATGATAAGTGCTTAAGTATCTTCATTTTCCTAGAGTGATTTAACTGCACTGAGGAAATCACAGGAGGTTTATAGTGTCATAAACTACCGTAGGAAAATTTGGATAACAGAGATGAAAATTAATTTTTAAGTGGCTATAAATTGCTTTTGGTTTCCTAATGCTCATTTAGCTTAATGTAAATCAAAAGCTCACTGCTGAGTGATGTGATTGGCACACCTGAGGGACAGGATGCCATACAAAGGAACCTGTACAAGCTTGAGAAGTAGGTCCCTGTGAACATCATAGTTTCGTAGTTTCATAGTTTCATTCAGGGTTGGAAGGGACCACAAGGATCATCTAGTTCCAACCCCCCTGCCATGGGCAGGGACACCCTACACTAGATCAGGCTGGACAGAGCCTCATCCAGCCTGCTCTTAAACACCCCCAGGGACGGGGCCTCGACCACCTCCCTGGACAACCCATTCCAGGGTCTCACCACTCTCATGGCGAAGAACCTCCTCCTCACATCTAGCTGAATCTCCCCACCTCCAGCTTCATTCCATTCCCCCTAGTCCTATCACTACCTGAGATCCTGAGAAGTCCTTCCCCAGCCTTCCTGTAGGCCCCCTTCAGATACTGGAAGGCCACAATTAGATCATGGGGTTCAGCAAGGCCAGGTGCGAGGCTCTGCACCTGCATCAAGGCAGTCTCCAATATCAATGCAGACTGGGGGGTTAAGGGATGGAGAGCAGCCCTGCTGAGAAGGACTTGTAGACACTGATGGATGAAAAACTGGACATGAGCTGGCACTGTGTGCTTGCAGCTCAGAAGCCAACCATATTCTGGGCTGCATCACAAGAAACCATCAGACTGAGGGAGGTGATTCTGTCTCTCTGCTCTGCTCTGATGAGACCCCGTGGGGAGTAGTGTCCCAGTTTTGGAGTCCTCAGTACAGAAAACATATGGACCTGTTGGAGCAGGTCCAGTGGAAGGCCACTCTGGACCTCTGGGGCCAATGACCAGAGGGCTGGAACAGCTCTTCTATAAGGAAAGGCTGAGTGAGTTGGTGTTATTTAGCCTGAAGAAGAGAGGGTTCCAGGGAGACCTCTTTGTGGCCTTCCAATACTTGAAGGGGGTCTATAAGAACAATGCAGACAGTCTTTTTGTCAGGGCCTTTTATGACAGGACAAGGAGTAGTGGTTTTGAACTGAAAGAGTAGAGATTCAGACTAGCCATAAGGAGGAAATTTTTTTCTAATGAGGGTGGTGAAACACTGGCTCCCAGATTGCTGAGAGGTGGTAGATGTCCCATCGCTGGAAATATTCCTGGAAACATTCCTGGTCAAGTTGTTTGGGGCTCTGAGCAACCTGATCAGGGTTCAGGGAAGTCATTGTGCCCCTGTACTCTGCATTGGTTAGGCTGCACCTTGAGTCCTGTGTCCAGTTCTGGGCCCCTCAGTTTAAGAAGGACATCGAAACACTTGAACGTGTCCAGAGAAGGGCAACAAGGCTGCTAAGAGGCCTTGAACACAAGCCCTATGAGGAGAGGCTGAGGGAGCTGGGATTGTTTAGCCTGGAGAAGAGAAGGCTCAGGGGAGACCTCATTGCCCTCTACAACTACCTGAAAGGTGGCTGTAGCCGGGAAGTGGTTTGTCTCTTCTCCCAGGCAACCAGCACCAGAACAAGAGGACACAGTCTCAAGCTGTGCCAGGGGAGGTTTAGACTCAAGGTGAGGAGAAAGTTCTTCACCGAGCGAGTCGTTCGTCATTGGAATGTGCTGCCCAGGGAGGTGGTGGAGTCACTGTCCCTGGAGGTGTTCAAGAGGGGATTGGACATGGCACTTGGTACCATGGTCTAGTCATGAGGTCTGTGTTTATAGGTTGGACTCAATGATCCTCGAGGTCTCTTCCAACCTTAGCTATAGTGTGATACTGTGATCTAGTTGAAGATGTCCCTGCTCACTGCTGGGAGGTTGGACAAGATGACTTTTAAAGGTCCCTCCAACCCCTTTTGTGATTCCGTGATGATAAGGGGATGGTTAATGTAGCTGACATACCAGTGTTCAAGCTGTGCTGCCAAAGCAGACCTCCCTGCCTGAATACGCTCTGTTGGGTACTTGTGAGCCCTGCTTCATTCCAATACTCTACAAATATCAATGCTTTTGAAGGTAAAAAGCCTGTAATACTTGGTCATTTGAAGTTTGTCTTTCCGACTGTCTCACAAAACTCCTGAAAAAGATTAATGGAGTCCCACAACTTGCTTGTGAAATAGACGTCGTTGTAGACAGCCTAAAAGATTCACCAAAGGCTGCAAAATGATTTTACAGCACCTGGGAGACTCAGAGAATTATGCCTGACATTATCTGGTAAAGCAGTTTGATTTTGTTTATATCATAATTTATCTGTGTTTTAAAAATGGATCAGGAGGACAAGAAATTACAACCTGCACTTTCAAAGTGCTTTATGACTATCAGCCTCACTAAAAGTCAAGGGTACACGTTCTAAAATGATTTTGGTGCTTTTGAAAATCCTCCTCTGTGAACACCTTAGCATTTTTCCTGATGAAATTCCATCTCACATACCCTCATAAATATCTGCAATACCACCTCATTCTCTTTTCATGACTTTGTCAAGCTACACCTCTTGTGATACCTACAGAAGCACTCCACTTTGCTTTCTGTGGTTGTTCCTTGTTGTACTGGCCTTGATTGTTTTGTTATTACCTCCATACTTCATCTATTTATTATCTCTTCTCTCTTGGCTCGCGTTTACATTGGCAGTGTTCAAGAACTGGACTACTCTCCACTTTGTGCTTTTATAGCATGTACAGCATGGCTTGCTCTACAGTGAACATTGCCAGCAGTGACAAAATAATAATGCACCAACTGCACAGCAGGGAAAAAGGGGATATTAGATGAATACAGGTGCACCTGACAGCATGTAAGTAGGAAACCCCACTCACACAGGGACTGTTTGGCACTGCAGTGCTAAGAAGAGCTTCATATTGGAGGGGATATTACCAATGTCTTGCTCTTAATTTTGCCTTAGCATGCAGGATTATGTCCTGACAGTAGGACTGCAAAGGCCTTGCCATGAGAAAATGTCCCATTACAGTGTGTACTGGGTTTCTGTGGTAAGGTTTTGGTAGCAGGGGGCTACAGGAGAGGAAAGGGACAGGGACCCGAAGGTGGAGCAGGGGAAGAGTGTGAGGAGTCCTTCCCCTGAGGAGGAAGTAGCAGCAGAGACAATACATGAATAACTGACCAGTCCTCCATTCCCTATCCTCCTGTGGTGCTTGTGAGGAGTAGGTAGAGAAAACTGGAAGTGAAGTTAAGCTGGGAAGAAGGGAGAGGTGGGGAAAGGTGGTTTTAAGATTCAGGTTTATTTCTCTTTATCCATCTCTTATTTAATTGGCAATAAATTTAATTAATTTCCTCCAGTTGAGTCTGTTTTGCCCATGACAGTAACTGGCTTTGTCTCCTCCCACTAGATTTTGTTATATTTGCTTTCTCCTGTCCAGCTGAGGAGGGGAGTGTAGAGGAGCTTTATCGGGCACTCACCATCCAGCCAGTATCAACCCACCACACAGAGGGAGAGTGTAGCACTGGAAATCGGTATAAATAGGGATGTTTAAATAAAAAAGGAGTTGGGTTTCATCTGACAAGAGTGATGTAGAACTGGTTTTTGCTTCTTTTGAATAGTTAAAATAGGGGGGGAAGAAAGATAACCATTATAGCACCAGTGCCACACTGGCTAGCACAATAGAAACAATCAAGATTCCCATTTAATGAGATCTTGTAGAAAGTGAGAATATTTGAAGTGCCAATGAAAAAAAGAAGTGTTAGAGAGGCAGAAAATGGTAATTGGTAGATAGTAACACATTTAAGGAATAGTGACAGTTTCATAGGAAAGAGCATTGTGAGAATGTTGATTAGCTTAGCTGGGACAGAAAAGCTTTACAGAAAGAAGGGGTTCAGAAGAACAGCCTTACTTCTATCCTTGAATTGGTTTTAATTAAGACTGAGACGTGACAAAGCTTAGAGCATGCATAATAACACAGCTCCATTTATATGCAGCATAATTCCTTTCATGTCCATGCAGCCAACAAAATATCCTCTGAATGGCACTGACCAACATAGGTGAGCAGCAGGTGAATCTAATATTGCAGAACATTTGGAAGGATTACTAATTGCATGTCACTTTGCACTATACCTAAGAGGTTACATGGGTGAACCCCCCAGCTGTTTGTTTACATTGTCTTCCCTGCACACTAGGTGACATAGGGCAGGAGCTCACTGCCCACAGGACATCTACTTTTAATTCACATTTTGTGTAACCACCAGCATAATATTTGAGCCCTCTATAACTTAGCTGAGGTCCGTGAAACTGCGAAGTTTGTAATATGATTCTTCTGGTATGGCTTTCTGCATCATTTTAATCTAGACAATGAGATAGTCCTTCTGGTAGGAGCTTTCAGTACCACAACTGGATCCTAGTCTGGGCTGATTGAGTGCAGCCCAGGTCTCGTACTGCCTGTTACAACCTGCCCTCTGCTCCTGGTTTCAGAGGGATTACTTTAACGTTTCTTCAGTGAGCTCAGCAATCCCGTTTCTGGATCTGGAGCAATAGTGATAAACTGCTTTCTCAACAGGTACCACACAAGTATATCAATATCCATGACACTACCTTTTGGAGAAGACAGTAAGAACCCATCCATGCTGGCAAACCAGGGAAACAGCAAGTGATGCCCTGAGCTTCTGTCTGAGTATATTTAATAAGATCTGTCTTGTTCACGCTAATCACTGGCAAAATTCGTGCCGTCTTCAGGAAGCAGAATTCGATCCATGGTTTCCTTTAATGTCTGCAGGCTTCTGCATTAATGTGACAGATTTGTAATTCTGCAGATTCTGGGACTGCACCTTATTATGAATTTTGTGCCTCTAATTGCATCCTGCTAAGCAGGAATTCCATTTAATCACAAAATACTCTACTACAAATGCAGCAAACTGCACTCAATGAAAATTCCTTTTATTTGCATTTTATTTTATTTTAGCTGCTTACAATTTAGAAATACATTTAGCATAAAATGAAGATTTTTTTTTTTTAAAATTCAGAAAAATTTAATGCCATTGTCCAAACAACTTAGCTTGATTGTTATCAATATAATTAATCTCTTAAAATGGAAATAAATTACCAGGTTCATCCTAGTCTCTGATTTTGTCATGCCAGTTTAATGGTAAGGCCATGTAAAATCTGACATGCTAGGAATATAGAACATATTTCTGAAGGGCATGATGATAATCAGATTTGAATAGACATGTAGAACACATTTCTGATGCTGTGAATAGAATCATGGAATCATAGTATCATAGTATCATTCAGGGTTGGAAGGGACCACAAGGATCATCTAGTTCCAACCCCCCTGCCATGGGCAGGGACACCCCACACTAGATCAGGCTGGCCAGAGCCTCATCCAGCCTGGTCTTAAACACCCCCAGGGACGGGGCCTCGACCACCTCCCTGGACAACCCATTCTCATAGAATCATAGAATCAGAACCGTCTGGGCCAGAAGGGACCTCCAAAGGTCATCTAGTCCAACCTCCCCACAGTCAGCAGGGACACCCCCAACTAGACCAGGGTGCCCAGGGCCTCACCTTGAATATCTCCAGGGAAGGGGCCTCAATCACCTGCCTGGGCAACCTGTTCCAGTCCTCTACCACCCTCATAGTAAAGACCTTGTTCCTAATATCCAACCTAAATCTGCTCTTCTCCATCTTAAAGACATCACCCCTTGTTCTGTCACTGCAGTCCCTTGCAAACAGACTCTCCCCATCCTTCTTGTCCAGGTCCCTCTGGATCCCTCCAATTAATTCCATGACTTTTTGTGACTTGTGATAATTGAACTCACATGGAGTGTGGGAATTAGAAATTGTAACAGTTGTAAAGTTTTTAAGCAGAAAAGCCACTGCCATCTTAAAATAATAAGGCCACCTCACCGTGTGTTGTAAATAATATTCATGTGTCATCTCCGGTATTTAATGGATTCACTAAGAGTTTTACTTAACACAGATACTTGTCTGTCTGAGGAGAAATAAATGTAAGCTTTAGTGAGTATAGTGTATCAGCTTGTCACTTAATGGCATGCTTTCTGCTCCTGATATCCATGAAGCTGCAAGCTTTTGCAGTTTGTTACACTTCTCTCATCCTGACGCAGCACATGCTGGCTGCAGCAGGACATGGGGCGATCCCTCTCTGGTGTGGCTATGGAGTAGCGGAGCAGGTCAGGATATCTATGATTTGCCATTGCAGGTCTGTTTGGTAAGAAAATAATGTTGCTCAGAACAGCACTGGTAAGCTGGCTGCATGTTTTAAAGTTGCAAAAGGAGAGGTACCACCATCTGAAGCTTTTAAGCTGGGCAGTGGTGGAGCCTGTCCTGTGGTCAGATGTCTGCAGGCTGCTGCCACTTCAAAGCCAGGGCAAACCCACTATTTTTCATAGCTGTCTTTTCAGTTCCCCTTGCTTTCCCTCAAAGCCCGGTGTACAAGCAGCTGGCAGAAACATGCCTCTGCTGATGAATGTGTTCATCTGAAGCACTGATGACACTTCATTTGTCAAGTGAGCCTTTTCCCATCCCAGTCTGAGTTTGGAGTGAGAGTTCTCGATACCTCATTTCCCCGGTTTGAAAGATGGAAAAATGTATTTCTCTCCTTCTTCCACTTCTGCAGGCTGTCCACAGACAATATAACAAAATATGAACTGACAGAGGAGACCCAGGTGTGCTGAGGGCAGCCTGTCTGTCTGTATTGTCAGCATCCACAGGTGTAGTGGCTGACTGACAAAGAGGGACTTTTTCATAGAAAGGACAGCCCCTGACCCAGCAGCACTCCAGCTGCCCTGCTCCTGGCTGGGGTGGTGGGATGGGCCCTGAATGACCCTGCCTTGAAAGACCCCTGTGGGTAGCCCTCACTACCCCTGCTCCCATTCCTAAGGGAGCAGCCAGCTCTTGCTGCACTCAAAAAGAGACAGCTGGAGAATAAATGC
This sequence comes from Melanerpes formicivorus, assembly GCF_026170545.1. Taxonomy (NCBI): domain Eukaryota; kingdom Metazoa; phylum Chordata; class Aves; order Piciformes; family Picidae; genus Melanerpes; species Melanerpes formicivorus. The sequence continues at coordinate 9,322,310 of NW_027142379.1, read as the reverse complement.
TTGGAAATCGTGGTGCCATTTAGAAAACAAATAGCCATCACTGAAAGAGGTCTTCTGCCTTTTTTTTTTCTCCTAGGAGAAACTTATAACAACCTGCTTATTCAGCTTGGCTATATTAATAGAACTGCTCTTTGCTGCTAGTAATAACTAAAGGAAAAGATTGCATAAAGAAAACAAAATTTGTCTTCCTTTCTAAAGGTGTGGCCTGAACAGCTCTAGTGCATGAAACCCAGTTCTTGTTGGGAGCTGTCTGACTTCCCTGGGTGGAATGTGCCCATCATGCAGGTGTGGTTAGAAATCAGGATCAAAAAGTGTGACCTAGAAGCCATAGGGGAGACTACAGAGGAATTAACTGGAGAAAGCTCTAAATAGTTTAATATGCTGGAGTGACCATAGGAAAGGCTTTCCAGGATGGTTGTCACCAGGAGACCTCTGTAGAGGTCTAAATGCCTGCCTGTTGTGTCAGAGTGCATAAGCAGGATGGACAAGACAGGAGGTGAAGAGGCTTCTGCTATCTTTCCCCAGTTAAAAAGTAAATGATACAAAGGGGGTGATTAATTTATTGTAGAAAGATAAAAAAATCTCTACAGGATAAAGAAGGTAAGACTAGCAGGCTTGTTTCTCAAAGAACAGATGAAATTGCTAAAGAATGATGAAAAACATAATCTGAGGTTTTGACAGTCTGGGCTTGAGCACTCACAGTATGTGCTTGGATAAACAACTCTGAGACTCTGCAAGGATGGAGAAGAGAGAGCATGTTCCCACTGCATCTGGGGTTTCTTAGCATAGGGTCTAGCTGTACCTCTGCTCAGGAAAGATGCTAGATGCTTAGCTAAAGCTAAGGCACACAACATGCCTTCCCGTTTCACGCCTGTGTCCAGGCATAGGTGTCAATGTCATTGCACCTGGGGAAAAAAGCCGTCCTTCTCTTGTCAGCTCTCTTCCTTCAGCAGTACTTTGGTTTGTTCACCTGCCTGGCTGCTTGCTTGTGAGGTGCTGTTAAAAATGGTAGCCTCATCTCCCCTGATGAATGATTCAGCACAGAGGGTTTGGAGATGCAGATGTTTCATTGTGAGGTTAGCATCTGCCAGCTTGAATGTATGGTGCTAAAGCAGTTCCCTACACTGGACACCATACATGAGACTTATTCTGAGAGTAGGGGTTAGAGGAGGGTGCACATAGTTTTCCCTGACTTGGCAGGGAAAGTTTGGGGTTTGAGGTAGCTCCTCAGGGGAGGTGAATGCCATTCCTTAGGGAAAACTGATGGACCTTAGCATCATCACCAAAATAATTGAGAATTGTTCCTCCTTTCCTGAGATTAGTCCGAAATGTGGGACTTAGCAGACCACTGGAAAATGTTTCCTTGTTCTCACAGATCTGAACTATGATATTCCTCTTGCTTGCTGGATACAGGATCACCTCTGCAGCTGAAAAAGAAATTACATTCCTTTCCATTCAATTAGATTGTTACAGCACCTTACTCCAGTGTTCATATAGGAATTTATTTGTGATGGAAAGTACAATTATAACATCTCCTGAGCTGGTGCCCAAATAAAGCTGTCAAGAAAGACAAAGTGCTAATAAAATCTTACACAGCTTAGGAAATATTACTGTAATTACACTGGATGAAGAGTAAGTCATACATAACAAAAATACAGTGGTACAAAGAAAATAATGTGGCTACAGTTAAGTGTTACTTAATTAAAGTCCTTTCCCTTAGTGTCATTTGATGATGTTCTCATTCCAGCCAGGGTCAAGTTCATCCCTGGTGTGACTTGGAGAGTGCTCACAGATGGAGGTTTGCCTTTCATCAGGGCTGCTCAGAAGTTTATGTCACTGCTTCTGAAGAAGTTATGAATTCTTTTGCCATTTGTGTAAACCTGAGCTCCAGGTTTCTTGCATCATATCCCTGTAGGTCCCTGCTCCTTGTGCTCCTGTCCTTGAATGTCTTCTGATGATACCTGCACAAGCAGAAAACTTTGCCTAAACCTAGGCAGCAGTCATCCTGTTCCCTCTTCCTAGTGAATACTCAGATCAGTAGATGGGGCTGTGCTGCACAGCAGGAGCTCAGATTCGCTGGGAACATTCACTTCACATTAGTACAACCAAGCCGGCGAGTGTGTTGGAAGAGGATCTCTTGCCAGTTGTCCCTGCACACTGTGCTTCAGATCACAGAGCAGAGGAGAGAGCACTCCTGTGTGATCCTGAAGGAACAGGACTTTTCTATGCGCAGAGCAGAGTGTGACATTAAGCAGCTACTAGAAAGGGAGACTGCTTGCTGAGTGTGCTTGAGAGAAAAATGATGGGAGGTTGATCAGAAATCAATAAGCCATTCTTGGCTTAAATGCCACCTTTGTTTCCTACTAATCAGCTCACTATTTCCTACCTATGAAATTGAGCATTTTCAGTGCTGCCCCAGGACGTATTAACTACAGTCAGAGCTCTGCATGCACAGATTATTTTTTTTTTTGTTAGGTGTGTCTTCTGCCTTCTCACCAAAATAAGCAAACTGGAACTTGCATTCATTGAATTCATTTGATGTTTGTTTTGATTATTTGGTAATTTATTCAGTATGACTGCTGGTGTTTGAATGGAATAGCTGTCTGAGTGAGTTAATCAAACAATGAGTAGGCTGCCTGGAGCGATCTCCCCTAGCTTGTAAATGTCTTGCTAGCATTAAAACTTTATTTCTACCAGTTTTGCTAGTCCCTTTCAGTTTCCAGTTGTGTTAGGCCATGCTGAAGCCTTCTGTTTCCATAGAAGTGTATATCCAGCTCCACAGAAATCGCCTTGTGGTGTTGAGACCTGGTATGATTTCCATCGCCCTGTAGCTCTCAAAAGTGTGGTGCCCACACAGCAAGCGGTGGGACATTTACAATACGTACTGTAAGCTCTCTTGTCTTGTCTGTATTCTGGTCACATAGCAGAACATCTAGAACACTGTACTTCATTTGTCTCCTTCTCTGTTGCATACATATAGTGGACAGATGGATCTTTCAATGACTCTTCCACTATAAGCTCAAAACCCTTTCCCTGTTCGCTTTGCTGGATGATTGCTCCTTTTAGCACATTCTTGAGCTTGATTGCTCGCTTCCAGGCTAACTCTTTTACAAGGTGGGATGGCTAATTTACACTGTTACTTCAAAGTGTCAATCCCTAGAATCCTTTTTCCCCCTTTTCTTCACAGAAAGAACAAACAAAATATGAATCAGAAAAAACCTCAGAAGGTGGAGAGCAACTCTCATTCAGCTGTCATTCATATCGCTGTGTAAAGCGGGCGACAAAAGATTGGAGATCAATACAGTAGCACACTGCAGGTTCCACATCTTGTTGAGTTCTCCTCAACCCCCAATTATCTAAGTGCTTCTTTGCCAGAGTAACATCTGAGAAGATCTATACTTACTGACTTTTAGCTATAATCTCAGTTATATGAAATACTGCTTCAGCAATGTTTTCTTTCAAAAATAGCCATTCCCTTCTGCTGCCATTCCATATCCCTTGAGCTATATTAGCTTTATGTAGCAAATAAATTAGCATCTCTCAAATAGTGTTTTTGCTCTTCATTTTCTGTGAGAGGAATTAACTGATTTCAAGAAATCTTTCCAGGGACTTCAGACTAATTAAGATATCTTAGTCTCTTCTTTGCTAAACCGTTCAGACTAAATGATTTAGACCTCGGTATTAGTGATGAGAACTTGCTTCCCTGCCAACCAGGTCTGTGTTTTGCAGTAGGCTGATCAAAGGTGCCAGTATGAAATCATGAGGTTTTATGTGTCAGCAAAGCCTCAGGTGACTTAAAGTCCTTAAAATTCTGTACTCAAAATATACATTTTAGAATAAATTGTGGATTCCAGCTGCAAGGTCTGTTGCATTGCCTTGCTTGTCTAAAGCAATGAAAGTGGTTTCGTGTGGTACCCAGTTTGTGCCTCAAATCACTGCTAAAGGGAGCCAAAGGAGTGGGTGGACTCAAGCAAGACACAACTTACAGTAAAGGAGATCCCAGACAGACTCTAGAGAAAAACAATGAAGTTGAACAGTCATTGAATCAGGCTGCCCAGGAAGAGTGTGGAATCTCCATCCTTCAATGCTGCACTGGATGTGACTCTCAGCAGTTTTGTCTAGTTTTGAAGCCAGATCTGACATTGAAGCTCATGATACTTAGTGCAGTGGACCAAATGACCTCCAGGGGTCCCTTCTAACCTGCATCATTCTGATCCAGTGGTTATAAAACATTTGATGAGTTGCCATGAGTAGAAATTAGGGTGAAAGGGAAAAGCCTGCTCTAAACATTTTTATGTTGGGGGGTGGAGGGGTGGGGGGAGGTGGTGGTGTTGGTTTTGGGGTGGGTGGGGGTGTGTTTGGTGTTTGTTTGGGTTTTGTCTTGGGCTAAGTCCTGGTTTTACTGGGACAGAATGTCAGTCCAGCTTCAGGCCATTAGCAGCTTTGAGTCAGCCAGAACAACTGACCTGAGTTGGCTGAAGGTGTGTCTCATATCATAAGCATCACACTGGCTATATAGGGGGAAGGTTTTGGAGGTAGGGAGGGTGTTGCTGGAGTTTCATGGTAGGGTTGTTGTTCATTTTGACCTTGTGGATGCTGCCTTCACATTTAGTGTGCCTGCTGCACCATTGCTGGGCTAAGTATACATTAAAGTATTTAATGTTGATGCTGGGGTCAGTCTGGTCATCTCATTAGATCTGTTTTCTTTTCAACCCTCAAAACACCTCTTCTTTTTATGATACTTCTCTTTTGCTGGGGAGGGATTTTGGGCTCATAGAGCAAAGAGCGACTGCTGGAGTTTAGCTCTGTATATGTGCTAAATGTAGAGAAGCTATTACAGAAAGTTTAAGAAAATCATGTTGTGTGGATGACTCAGATACACAATGCTTATAGCAGTGCAACAGCAGCACATTTCAAAGAAGCTTAAACATTTTCTTAACATGCAGTTTTGTAATTCTCATAGAATTTAAAGCTAAGTTTGTAGTAATACAGTCTTGAAATGCAGTAGGAATGTGTGTAACGATAGAGAGCCTGGAATTCATCTTCTATAGAGCTATCTGTGACACAACATCAAATGTGCTAATTGCTGTATCTGCTTTTGGTGTGATTGAATCTTTTCTGTGGAAGCAAAACTAGATGGGATATTCACTATCTTTGGTATCTGGCTTTTCCCTAATGACTTATATCCATTCCTATTGATTTTTTTCTATCCAATAGTTGAAGTGACTCTGCAAATAGTTTCTTGTATACAACTCTAGATTTTTGAGACTGACTGGGGCTTTACATGTGAATTTGCAGCTCATAAGTCTGAAAATACTGTGGTGATTATGCTGATTTCTCCCATTTGACTGTGCTTGGCTTATGAGCATTTGAAAGCAGTGCTTGAAATCCTTGGGCAAGGATGGTAGGATGGTGGTCAGTGAGCTAAAAATAGCCGTGAGAACATGCGCAGCTTTAGCAGTGGCACTGGTGATTCATGATTTATCTGATTCTTCCACTTCAAAAAATATTTTCTTGCCTCTCTGCGTGGCATCATCTTACATCTTCTCCCCAAGATCTGCTGCATTAAAAAAATCAGCGGAGCATGAAGTTGTTCCACTTTCGGCATAATAGGAACCCAGGTTTTTCTGGGTTTCATATTTTCAGGGACTCTGCATGAGCTCTCTGTTTTATAGTCTGCATCTATAATATTTTGTTTTCCTTTTTACAATGCTCTTATGATGAACTACAAGTATTGATAGTCTTAAGTATTAATAATCAAAATTACTTGGGCTCTAGTCAGTGTTTCTCCTCAGAAATGCTGTGCAGGTCATGGCCTCTCCCATACATGCAGGACCAAGACTATATTGTCCTTCAGTGGTCAGTGTAAGGGAAACTCACTAAAGTGACATTTCAGTGTAAATTATGATTTATTAAAGCATTTGAAATGCTCAGCCAAATCACTTTGCTTTCCCTTGTGCTTTCACTATCTTATTCATGTAGAATTCCTTTCTTCCTTATAGGAAGACTCTTTGCCATACAAACTGCCAACAATGCAGTTACCACTTCCCTGATCCTGACTGAGGGACAAAGGCTTTGAAAGTGGTGGGATATGACTACAGAGAATTTGTTTTCCTCTACTCAGTTGAACACAGCCAAACAGCAGTTACTACAATGAAACTCCAGCAGAGTGTTTCCAGCAGATATTTCTGTATATGGCTCTGTGTTTGTTTATGGTTTAGTGGTTACACCAGTAAATACCACCATATCTGCAGAGGCAGTAAAGCTGAGCTCTCTTTTTCACTCCTCAGGGTGCTGCCCTATTTCCATCACCAGCAGAAGAGTTTCTGAAAGAAGGTGTGTGCTCATTGAGATCACTGCTGCTGGTCTTCCTGTAGGATGTCAAGGATGCTCCAGGGCAGTCCTCCCCAGCCAGTACTGGAGGCCATGCTGGGTATGTGCTAAAGGTATGTGCTGAGTGTCATGCAAAAAGACTTAGTACCCTGATGTTGTGCAGGAGCTTAAGTGTTTGTGTAAGGGTATTGGTGGCTGACTCATGGCAGCTCAAGTCCAAGATCTGTCCTGATTATTGTGCTTTGAAAGTTGAGTGGTTGGCTTCTGATAGTCTTAAAACCAGATATAGAGATTTGTAATCAAAACTTAACCCTGTTTCTAGCAAATACCTCTGCTGAGTATAGAAGGGCTCAGATTTTTACACAGCAAATATTTTTCTCTCACCTCACTAATCAACTGACAGGAGAATAAGGGGATTAGAGCCTTAGGAGTGGGAAGATTTGCTGTAGCTGTGTAACTACTTTCATTCTCCCTGATCTTGTTAATTAAGGGAATTTTGGAGGATGAGAAGCTGTTAAATGAAGGGCTGCTATGGCTACTCTCCCTCTGGAGTTTCTTTTTACTGAAGAGGTCTCCCTCCTCCCTTGCTGGTGGAGATTGCTTTAGGAAGGCTCTGCTGTAATTGTTAGCTTGTTCAGTGAAGCTCTTAAACAGTTTTGTTAGAGGCTACTGAAATGCATGTGTGTATAGCCCTAATTCCTGGTCCTGCACTTACAGGAGTGTGTGTTTAACAGCTAGGACAGGCATGCAGAAAAAGCATACATCAGTTCAGGGGTAAATAAGCACATTTTCATCCTCAGTCTGTGTGGAAAAGTAACCTTTATATCTCATAAAGAGGGTCCACTGCATATCTCTGTTTGACAACAAATGGGAACTGGAACTCTCGGGTCTCTTGCAACTGACACCCCTGCACTGCCACGGGGTGGGAACTCTGGGCTCTCAGCATCCTTCAAGCACAGCTCTTCTGTTAAATCATTTCACTGAACAATATACCAGACTCCTGGCCTTGGATTGCAGAGATGTGCTCTTACCTGTTACAGCTTTGGGGTCTGCCTTGAGGGGGGGGAAAAAAAAAATCTCACTAAAAGTCAGTACAAATACTCAGGATTGGATTTGGGCCTGAAGTAGGAACTGGTTGTGTCACTACTTTTGCAGGAAACCAAGCTAAAAATTAACATTGGCAAAGGAGATGCATTATCATGGTGGGAAAGAGCTCATGTTGCTAGAGTTCTTATACAGAACTCTGCTTCTTCAGGTTATCTCTATTTTATATATATAAAAAAATAATTCCCTTCAGCATATCACTGCAAGTGAGTGCTGAGAAATCAAAAGAGAATGTGTGCATTTTGATCAATGCATAGATGAGTTGCTACTTTCCATTAAAGGGAAATTAGATCAAACTTTACCTGCACTCTTGAAGCAGATGACATGTTTGAATGTCAATAGGAAAAAGTGCAGCCCAATCTCAGCTCAGTGAGAGCTTGGTCTTCAAAGCCCATAGACTGGTGATGCTAGCTGAAGTTTTCTAATCCTGTCCACAGTCTGTAATTTGGATGGCAGGAGAGAAGGAGAGGTGAAGGAGGGTTTTTTTTAATCTATAAACTAACATATCTGATAGAAATCTTTGAGACAATAAGCCAAGTTCATATGGAAATCAGCAGGAACTGCATGGTTCAGAAGGTGTTGTGGATAATTGCCATGTTGAACCTGTCTTGAGGGCCTCCTTTGTCCTACAGAATTGCTGGATGCTGGTGCATTTGGTTTTTCAGTGTGTCATTTTTATGTGGTTCCTACTGACTTTGCCCCTGAGGGCCTCTGACAGCAAGCTTCCCAGGTGACGGGAATGAGATGAGAATAGAAAGCTGTAGAGGATGACTCTTTTAAACAAAGTTCAAGGTGTGGTTTTTAATTAAACAATACTAAGTGAAGTCCTGCTATTTAACAAATTAAAATTTGTGTACCTGGTGAAAGGCCTTGAACACAAGCCCTATGAGGGGAGATGCTGAGGGAGCTGGGATTGTTTAGCCTGGAGAAGAGGAGGCTCAGGGGTGACCTGATTGCCCTCTACAACTACCTGAAAGGTGGTTGTAGCCAGGAAGGGGTTGGCCTCTTCTCCCAGGCAACCAGCACCAGAACAAGGGGACACAGTCTCAAGCTGCACCAGGGGAGGTTTAGACTCGAGGTGAGGAGGAAGTTCTTCACCGAGCGAGTCATTCGTCATTGGAACGGGTTGCCCAGGGAGGTGGTGGAGTCATCGACCCTGGAGGCGTTCAAGGGGAGATTGGACGTGGCACTTGGTGCCATGGTCTAGGCATGGGGTCTGTGTTGATAGGTTGGACTCGATGATCCTCGAGGTCCTTTCCAACCTAAGCGATACTGTGATACTGTGATACAGTTGGAAAATACCTGGGTCAGAAATCTCCTCTACTAAGGAAATCCTGACCCTACATCAGGAGCCTTCAAGCCGTTATGACCTGGCCCTGTGGCAAGGCTCTGAGCTGAGAGAGGGACTACTTGTTCTGTGGTTGCAAACATCTAGCAGAATCCAGTCAGTCCTGCAGCAGCTTGATATTACCACTGATGCTCATAGTGTTCAGTGGCAAATAGCATACAGATGGAACAAGTCATTGGTGCTGCATTTTTTTAATCACCACAATTTTTGCGTGATGTGGTTAGTTTTGTATACGAAAGCTTTTTATTGTTGATCTTTTGGGTTTGGTTTGTGCAAACTTCTTTTTGCCTTATCACAGGAGCAAATGTAGTATAGAAACACCTTAAATTACAGCATTTTGGATGATTTTGTTATAAATGTTAGGTGCAGTTTCTTTAGTCTGATGAAAGTCTGTAGTAAATGAGTGCTTTACTAAATGCTTCTGAAGATCAGACAATGTTTATTAATCAACATCCCCTGGTGCTGTTTTACCAGCAGAATGTGAAGCACAAAATTTCAGTGTAAGGAAATAGATTTAAATTTTCTTTTAAAGCATATGGAGCATAGCTCTGCTAATCATAATAGATCATGGAATAGATGGATGAAGTAAGCTGGGTTTATCTGCTGGGAAGCACAAGTCAATTAATCAAGAAAATCCATTTGCCATATTTGTATTTCTGCTTTCTACAAGTGGAAACCCCAGAAGGAAAAAACCCCACCCTATCTAACAAGGAAATGCTGCTTTTTATAGGCATTTTATTTCCCCTTTCACAAATCTCTGTAATCCTCTCCAGTGGTGTGTGTAGGTGTTTAAAAATACTCCAAAGGAACCCCTCCTGGAAGTGCTTCTGGCGGATGGGAATTGGCTCCAGTGCACACAGCCATGTTATCAGTGCTAGAGGTTTAACTGCAGAACTTCATGCTTTCAGAGAGCAATATTCAAATGACTTGTCAGGATAAACTTTGTGTTCTGCATTAGTTGTTAGGAAAACTGGTACTGGGAAACGTGCCTTTCCTGGCCTTCTAAGGAGGATTGAAACAAATATTTGTTTTCCCCCACAGATTTCAAAGGGTCATAGACTGCAGCAAAACCTCACATTTTCTGCTTGTGCTTTTTGTGTTCCTGAGTCTAGTGAAGACAATGACTCTAAAAATGGAAGATTTATGAGGTAGTTAATAAACCTTTGAGTATTATTAGATCAAATATCTTATTTTTGAACTCTGCAAGTATTTATTAGTCAATGACCAATTTACAGGAGTTGCCTGGTTACTTATTGGTCTCCATCAGAAATGATGTGGAGGGAAGTCATTGTGCCCCTGTACTCAGCACTGCTTAGGCCACACCTTGAGTACTGTGTCCAGTTCTGGAAGTTTAAGAAGGGCATTGAGACTCTTGAGTATGTCCAGAGAAGGGCAATGAGGCTGGTGAGAGGTCTTAAGCACAGCCCTATGAGGAGAAGCTGAGGGAGCTGGGGTTGTTTAGCCTGGAGAAGAGGAGGCTCAGAGGAGACCTTATTGCTGTCTACAACTACCTGAAGGGAGGTTATAGACAGGTAGGGGTTGGTCTATTTTTCCCAGGCAACCAGTGACAGAACAAGAGTCAACACAGTCTCAAGCTGTGCCAGGGGAAGTTTAGGCTTGAGGTGAGGAGAAAGTTCTTTGCAGAAAGAGTAATTGGCCAATGGAATGTCCTGCCCAGGGAGGTAGTGGAGTCATTGTCCCTGGAGGTGTTCAAAAAAAGATTGGACATGGCACTTGAAACCATGGTTTACTTAATCATGAGGTGTTGGGTGATAGGTTGGACTTGATTGTTGAGGTCTTTTCCAACCTGGTTGATTTTATGATTTTCCTCCTTCCAGTTAAGACAATGAGTCCTTCCCTAGCAATCCTTCAGCATATAACCATATGCTGCTCCTGTGACCACCTTTCTGTGATGCTTGTGGCCTCACAGCAGAGCAGTACAGATGTGTGCCTACAGCCCTATCTTATGGAGTTGTGCAGTGAGATAAAGCTGTCAAGGTTCACTTAGGAAATGTTAGTGGATACACACAATCCCTGTGACTACAAAGAGATCTCTGCAGGCACAACTCAAATGTGACTCATGAATAAAGTGACCTTCTGAGGGTGTGGAATTGTGGCTTCAGGTGGTATTAATTGTTCCCTCCATTGTAACTGGGTCTCTCTACTATGTTAAAGGAAAGGCAGGAACAGTTGTGTAATGGCCATAATGTGGGAGAGGAATTCTGTACAGATTGGATAAAGGGTCCAGAGCAACATGATGTCTGCTGTGGAAACACTGAGTGTGAGATGGAGATATTCTGTGAGCCTGCTTGCAGGCTGCTGAGGCAGAATTGGTGGACTGAGGGCTGGCAATGAAAGAAATGGCTGGGATAATATGAAACCCTGAAGTACAGTAATGGGATGTGTTGCATAGTGTAAAAATCTTATGCTGGCTTTTTTTGCAGTAGGATGAAATCCCAACTGAATTGCAATTGGTGGTTTGTTATAGAGGCTCTCCTGCATTCCTCATAAACTGAGAGGGGGTTGTTTTGGATGGGGCTAAACAGCCCCCCAAAGGGAACAATGGCACTAACGTGCTCCTAGCTCTAAATTAGTAAGAATTGCCTGTTGTTCTTCTTTAACTGGAATTTTATTCTGATATCATTCAATCTTTCTGATTTCCATCACTCTTCCCTCCACATCATTGTGGGGAAGCACATGCATTTGAACATTATCAAAACAGTTTCTATAGAGAAAGAAAATAGTGTGCTGCCTCTCCCCTTCTCATATCTCTTACTTAGATGAAACTTAAGTGAGTAGAATTATTTTGGCAAACATTTAAATGTCTTGTTGAACAGCTGCAGAAGGAAGTGTCTTGGGTTTTGCTCTTGTTTAAAATGTCTTTGCATAAATTAACAGAGCAGAAACATTCAGGCTACATTGACAAGTTTTGACTGAACTCCTGTTACAAAATTTTGAGTAATTGAAGACAATGCCTTTTCTCCCAGCTTGGAGTTAAAGCACTTGATTTTCCAGTCACCAATACGTGCTCTTAATTCAGAAGAAATATGGAAATGAGTAGGGATAAGAACTACTGACATTCCCTGGGATGCCTCTTTATTTCCTTTTCTATAGTTTCCATTAATTGTGGCTACATCTGGTTTTGTTGTGCTTTGGGACAGAGGACATACTTGATCATGGCAGCTCACTGTTTTACAACACCAACAGCAGTGAAATGCTGACTGTCACAACATCCAAGCCAAGCCCACAATATGAAGCTATAATAATCCCTGAGGTTTTGCTACTGTGTGCCCTCCCACCAGCCTGGCCCTGGGATGATGATGATAATTTGACTGATCTTTCCAAAGCCAGGCTCCATCTGTTTCAGCACCCCCCTACAGCCGGTATACTGCTGGGAGTATTCTGAGGGGGCTTTGCACTCTTGTGCTTGGCTCTACACGACCACAGTTTCTGACCTGAAAAGCTACCTCCAAGCTTTGCAGGCAAATGTGTGAAGCAGAAGCTGGATCTGAGACTAATTTAGCACGTTGACTCCAAACATCAATTAGCTGGGAATAAATTTTAATCCCTTCTTGATCTAGGCAGGATTTCATTTGGTATCAAGAGGTGACAGGTTGTATCCTTCCTTTGCCACACTTCGTGTTCTAGGGAGAGGCTTATTTTATTAAGTGCCAATCTTTTTGGATTTGCACAGACTCAGACACCTCATTTCTGGGGATACAGCAAAGCTGCCTAGAGCAAAGGGTACTTTATGTACTTTCTTTGGTTTTTGTCAGGTACTACTGTTGCAAGCAGCGCTGGTCTGCACCCCAGTCTGTGTACTGGTCTGTGGTGGTTAGCCTGCTGCTGGAGTGCATGTTACAGCTGAAGCATGATCCCAGCAAAGTACAGAGCCTGCCCCATTTTGTCCTTAAAGGGCTGGATGCTGTAAGTCTAATAAGCATACAGCAGTAAAAGATAGTTTAACACAAATTTTCAAGTCATATGTTAATTCAATATATAGGAAGCAAATTATTCTAGGAGCATTTGATTTGACTCTTCCTCAGTGCGTTGTGAAGGCCCTTCCTGGTCTTTCAATGCTGTCCAAATAATTTTCAGGCTTCCTTTTTTCCTGTAGAACTTGGAAATAATAGCTGCTGTGCAACTGAATGTAATGTCTTGGGTTGAGAAGGGCACAAAAGTATTAACTACAGTTGGCAGAACAGCTGGGACTTGAACAATTAGCCTCTAGACACATAGATAAAGCTCTCTTCCTCAAAGCCATAAGAGATTCTGAGGGGGATTAGTTCCTTATTCTCATCTTGCCTTGCAAAAATAGTGTGAAACTTGCAAGATTATATATAGTGACAAAAGAGCCTATAGCAGTGACCAGAATTATGCTACCTGTGATTAATAAAAAATGACAACCCTGCCTGTATGTGGCCTATTTCAGTGTGAGCAATCCCAAAGTTGCAAGCATGGAGTTTCATCTCCATCCCACTGCTCTATGTGGTGAAGGAGTAATCACTTGAGCAGGCTGCTTGTAGAGCTAGTGTATGAGCCACACACATGGCACAGCAAATCTTCCCCTGTACTGTAGCCACTAGTGGAATGAAACACTAAAATACAACAGTTTGTGGCTTAACTGCACAAGACATAAGTGAGGAGTATCGCAGGACTTAATGATCTCAAGTGTCTCTTCCAACCTATTCTATTCACTTTGGTGTGCTAGGCTAACAGACTCTCTGGCTATAGCCCAATCAAATAACCTGTGCAAGGCTGCTTACACTCCAATTCATAATTTCAAAAAGCTTTATAGTTGGTTCAAGACTTTGGGACAGGTACTTCTCTTTCCATTAGCTTGAACCATCAGGGTCAGAGATGCTAGCCAATTGCAGTTACAGCTTGTGGGGCATAGGCCCAAGCTAAGTGAGGTGGAGAAGCTTCCCTATCAGCACCTCCATAGCAAGGAAGTCACAGGATGGTGGGTTAGGGTAGGAGTAAAGGCCCTGTTCCTGCCTCTGCAGGGTTTCTGAACTATACAGCACTCTGCAGGTCATATGGGATGATATTCTTGAGGTGATAATTTGTTCTCATTTATTCTAGGCTTAATTGTTAATCTCCAAAACACCCTAGGCTCTGTAGGGCAAAAAATGCAAGCAACTATTAGGCATGCAAACTCCTGTATGTCTTATTATTCTAGGTGCTCTCCAAGTACAGCATGGCACTGTGCCTCCTGGTTGGCTGCTTCTGAAATCAGGCACCTTCAGGAACTCGATGCCCCTTTCTCACAGCACTGGGGAAGTGATTCATTACTGACAGGGGGAGAGGACACTGTGCAATTGGTATCTGTTATGACTTGAATTCTCTGTGCTGGTTTGTTTTAATTTCTAAACAAGGAAAAAACCCAACCCTGTGAAGTGGGAGTGGTGTCAATTCTGTGATTAGATGTAGCCTGCAGCAAAATGAAGACAGAAATGGTAACCATGACCTCAGGCTTGCTCTCCAGAGCTTTTTGTTCAGCGTAAGATAAAGGTCAATCTGGGGAGATGTGTCAAGAATTCTAGTGAGGCAACCAGATATCTAACATAATCAGAGAAGCAGGAGGCTTAAAAAGGAGTCAAACAGTAAGAGTTAAAAAAAACCCAACAACCCAAAGTTGTTATTTGAAATCTGAGTTTGAATATAAGGACAGTCATCTGGGTCAGGTCTTAGGAACTGGGCAGTGCACACACTGCAGAAAGCCTCAGGTGTAAAATGATCTTTTCTATCACTATTAGAGATGCAGCACTATGAACCTACTCCTCTCTCCTCCCTTGTGTTTTCCAACCAATTCTGTGAAATGAGATGTTACTTAGCAAACACTTAGACGCTAGATGGCAAAACCAAACACATAGCTGCAGGAACAAGCCCTGACAGATGCAAGTGATAATACCAATTTCTGAATCACTTCCTGAAACTTCCTTCTGATTCAAGGTATCTCATCCTTGCTAAAATTGGAAGAACTGGAATGGGAGTTACTATGGAGGTTACTGTAATTGGGAAGTGCAAATGTAAAAACAGCTCTCTAAATATTGACAGGAGCATGTAAAATGTGCTCTTTCATTTCCCCCTGATCTGAATCAGCATGACATTGATGTTCTTCTTTGCTGGGCAAGGTTTCAGAGTTTGTGTTCTAACCTGTACACAGCATATGAGGGTAAGTGATATGAGAATTGGCAAATACAGCACCATTTTCATCTGACTGACAGAGAACCTGGTCAAAAGTTGGCCTTGATCATCAGCCTAAATCAAATTAGCAGCTTAAGAGTCTCTCTGCTACTTTAATTATACCACAAAACCCGGCACCATGGCTGTTAGTTGCTGCTGTTTCTCGTGTTGCAAAGGTGGAGGGCAAACTGCCGAAGCAGGGTGTCCTCTGCAGGGGGGAGGGGGGCAGTGAGAGCAAACTGCCAAAGCAGGGTGTCCTTTTTGGAGGGCAGTGAAGGTGAAATGACAAAACAGGGTGTCCTTTGTGGGGGGACAGTGGCCTAGCTGGCCATCTGTTACTGGTGGTTGCTACTTTATCAAAAGCATAGATAAGCATTGCCTGCTTCATCAGCAGGTGTAAAGGCCTTCCATGAGATGATGTACAACTTGAGCTTGGTGCTTCCAGAAGATGCTCCTGACATTTGAAACTGGATAATGCAGTTCAGAAAGGATGTTTACAAACCGATCACAGTAGAGCTCAGATGAGCTTGGCTCAGGCTTGCATTGCCCACCTTGTAGCAGTCTCTCCTTTAATCTAACAACTCCTAAACCCCCAGTAATGGTATGGTTGTATGTCTGAAGAAGCACATAATGACAAATTCGACTATTATCTTTACTTCATTGTTTTTTTTAAGATGAGCTCCTAACATCAAATTTGCTTTTAGGGTCTACTGGAAAAAGTCTTGTCAGACACTCATTGCCTGATGCAGTGGGTACTCTTCACCCAGGGCACTGCAGTGCATCCTTCTTGCCACAGGCTGAAATATTTCAAGTGTTAGTGTTTTCTTATGGAAGAACCAAAGCAACAGAGGCAGTGACAGTGTTCACTTCCCCTAGACAGTTCTTCCAAAGTGCTTTTATGCTCAGTCACCAGCACCAGACATTGAAGGGCAGTTAAATCACAATGTTTATTGAATTTTTGCCCTTTCTACTTAAATTGCCTATGGGGAAGGCAAATAATTCTGGCTTCTTGGGATGTGAACAGTAAGGACTTGGTGTTGAGCATCCTTTACTTCCTCTCCAGAAAGTGTAACTATCATCTCTAACAAAGCTTTCCATTTTCTCTACTACAGTAAATTCCATATTATGCTGAAGTACAGATTGTCAGTACAAAATCATCTTTGCTCTTCCACAGAGGTGGTTTTATTAGGAATAGCTCTTAAGTGGTCCATGGGACTGCCTCCCATGCACAGAGGCAGGAAACGTGGAGTTTCTGCTGACTTTGAGCCTTGAACCCAGCATCCTCAACCACAGAATGATGGAGAGCAGAGCTCCACCCCTCCAGCATGCTGACTCATTTAACTTCTGCTCAGCTGGTACATAAGTCAGTAGCATTAACCTCCCTTGTGAAGCATAAAAATATATGTATTTAATAGCTTACAGGCAATAATATTTCTCATCTTGCAGCTGGTCATGTACCTAGACCATAATCACATTCTTAGCAGTTAATTTAAGGAGGAAGAATAAATAGTGGGCTGTCAAGATAATCTGTATATTTAACATCTTGGGTGTACTTTGGCTTTGTTCTCAAGCATTCATTATTTGGCAATGGTAGATAAAAGCTTCCCCCCTCCCCGTTGAGCAACAAGACTTTGATTTGAACAGCTTATTGCCCTTAAAGTGACTGCAGAGAGAAATTGCTGGGAATTCAGGGAGGGTTACCCTGTTTCTGGCTGGATTTCACCTTCTGTGGTGGGCTTATGTTTTAGACAGTTTATTTGGGGCCAAGCAGCCATTAAGCAGAAGAGATCTTCTCTGCTTTATATTAATTACTGAAATAGCCTTCTGCAGAGCACACTGTAGGAGGAGTGATGTGCCAAGCAGCAGGTTTCTATCTCAGACATTGTAGAATTTCAGAGAACACTGAAGAAATAAACACAAACAGAATGTTGAGGGCTTGTATTAGCTGAAATGGAGTGAGGAATCTTAGGGTAAGTGGAGTCCATTTCATTCACTGCAGCCTGTGTGGAGAAAATGTTGAGGAGGATCCAGGCCACTGTTGTTCAACTCTTCATTGCTAGTGCAAAGAGGGTATGGAAGATGCTGTTCCAATTTCTTATTGTTTTTGCTCTGCTCCAGTTCAGCATTAGTACAAATGGGTGTACATCTTGTCCCTGCCACTTCCAGAATACTGTGGGATTTTTAATGCTTCCTCCTTGCTGTTGCTTTCCTCTTATTTTCACAGCCATAGTTCAATACAGATTAGACTCCCCCCTCACTGTTGAGCCCTAAGCCAGCCTAACCAAAAGGAAACATGTTACCACAGTATGAGGCAGACATCATCTTTCCATTGAGGGAAATCAACTATTTCAGAAAAATAAGCAAAACAAAGAGCACTGAGGCTCACCCTCTTCTGGGAGGATGGTGACCACCACCTGCCACAGCAAGGAACTTCGTTGTCCATAAACCAGACAGCTAGCCTGGGTCTGCCTTGCCAGTATAGCCCTGGGCAGCCTGATCCAGTTGGAGGCATCCCTGCTCACTGCGTGGGGGTTGGACAAGATGACCTTTAAGGGTCCCTTCCAACCTGATGCAGTCTGAAGGATGAAGTTGGGCTGCCCCCCATCAGCTAGAAATATGGGTAAACATGCTAGGATTGTCTTAAATGTGGGAGACCAAATCCTCCTCATTCTGTTATGGAGAACTCCACTAGGGCTCTCCATAAGGAAATGGTTTCTCATCCTACCCCAAACAGCACAGAGGAACCCTGAAACCTCAGGCTACCCTATTTCATAGCTAGCTGCAATCCAGTGTTTCCTTCATTTTTTTTTCTTCCTCTGATCACCAAGCAGGGATCTCACCCAACTGCTGTCCTGGAAGACCCTCCAGCATGCCTGTAAGACTTCTCTTGTGGACCAGGCTTGCCATCTATAGGAAGAGGGATATAAGGCAGATTGCTCTTCACCCAGAGCTGTCTTCAAATATCCAGTACTGAGCCTGTTATGCCAGAGAAATTATCTCTTTATCTGCATTGTAGTATTGCCTGGATTAAAAAACAAAAGGGGCAAATCCCCCCCCTTTCTCTTGCTGCTTTGTGGCAAATTATTCTCTTGCTTATTCTAACACCACTAGTTCCTGATCAAGGAGTTGAGATCTTGTCTTGTGTTCAACATCTTGTGAACAGAGCGAAGGAGTAAGGCTGAGTGGTGTCAAAATAAAGAGGAGTCTGCTTTCTAGGACTGGACCAGTTTATTCAGCTCTGCCCACCTCAGGATGTTACTGGCTTTTAGCTATTTTCTTGCTAAAGGCTGTGCAGCACAACTGATTTTTTTTTTTTTTTGTTTACAGGTAGAGACAACCATCAGGGTGACTAAGAATTTCTTACCCTATATCTATTGACTTATTTACTACTGCCGCAGATTTCTTAGCTATCTAATTGCCACACCCAGTTTGTGCTGTGATTGCTTCCCTGTGCCTTCTACTTGGTGCTGCTGTGAACTCATCACAGCAGTGATTTAAGAGCTCTCCTATCTACCTCAAATTCTGTGGATTAAATTGTAGGTATGTCCCCATCTGCAAGGCCTGGGGTTTGCCATACTCTGATGCATGAGAGGAGCAGGTACTGACGAGCATCCAAAATACAAATGCTCCAGAAACTGCTGAAAGAGCCAAGTTAGGCTCTCGAATAGTTGGGGAATCATATTTTTGGTGCCAGACAGAACACCTGATAAGAACTCATTCAGCTCTACTCTTACAGCTTGTCAGGTTTTGTCCTTCAGTTAAGACCTCTTTAGAAGGACATTTTTCCATAATAAACTCACTAACAGGGAGAAAAGATTGCAGTAAAAAGGAAGAAGAAAGGAGAAGGGGAAAATCATTATCCCTTTCCTTTGAATGTTCCACCACATCCTTTGACCTGTTTTGGGAGTTGTGGTCTCTGCTGAGGAAGCTGAGGCAGTGCCCCTGATGAGGGGATAGTTGTTTGGTTTGTTTATACCAGGTAGCCACATTCAATCTCTTTCCTCCATCAATATATGAGACCTGGGGGGAAAAATACTAGCAGTTGTGCTAATGGAGCTTGATTAGTATGTGAAACCAAAGCTCAATCAAGTGCATCCTATAGTTCTGACAGCTGGCCCAGCTCCTCAAATGAAATCCTTTTCCTCCTCTACAGCCTGATGCTAAAAAATACTGTCAATAGCTTAGATTTCAGCTCAGGATTATGTTTTCATTCTTATTTATGTGATAGCTGTTAAACAATGTTATGAGATTTGGCAAGGACCAAATCCTCCAAACGAGTAGCCCCACTGAGCTGGATTTTTATCTCAGTAATACATGAGTACATGCAGATTAGCTCCTTCAAAGGCAATGGAATAAGCCCAGATTTATGGTGGTGGAACCAGGTCACCATTATTATGACTGTTTCTATGGGAAAAAAGACAAGCAGACATTGGGACATTTGCTTAAACTCTCTGGAGAGAACCTGGGGAAAACTGTGTTCAGGTTATCAGATGTGATGGTGGAGGAGGAATAAAAACTGTCTGCAAAGGTTTTGAACCAACAGCCATTAATGAAGTGAAATTTCCAGAGATGGCAACAGGGTGTTTGAGGAATCAAAGACCTCAGTACCCTACATATGTCTGTTGTCAGAATGCTAACAGAGTAATTGCCCAGGGAAACAGTGTGACTCCTCTGAGCAAATCCACAAATAGTTTAGGAGAAACAGTGCACTTAATAGGTAGGAAATGCTGACTGTAAAGCACTGGCTTTCACATTGTGTTTTAGTTTACAATCCAGCCTAGAATTTAGATCACAACACACTAGCCTGAGAAACTACTGTCTGGGAAGATAGCCAAGAGCTAAGAAAATTAGTGAAGGGAGAAAACATGTTCTGTAAGTGTTGAGCTTCAAAGAAGGTATGATCTAGCTTGATGTTTTTACTATTTCCTTGGGACTGATACTCATACCCTTAAAGCAGTAGACTTTTATGTGAACAACAGTTACTACTTTTTGATGAGAAGTGAAAGGTTTTGCACTTCTGGCTCCTTTAGCTTTATTTTTTTTCCCTGTGTTCTCCTCTCCCCTTCCCTGTAACAGGTTTTACCAACAGTTTTACAGCAGCCAAAGCCTAATGAATTCAAGTTAAAAAGGATATGTCCTTCCTTCTATTTTATCACCAGCAGGTGATAAGAGAGGATGTAGGTTGGGTGGCTGCAGTGCTGTTCATTACTGAGCTATTCTCTAATTGCAGAGAATAGTGTGCAATTATCTTAGTAACAAACAGAGCTGTAGTCCACTAAATACTGTAAAATTAAGCAATTGCAGAGGGTTTCAGTTCTGCACCTTCTTAGCTTGCCAAGATGAATAGGTATGCATTTTAAAAATAACATCACATGCCAGTACAGGAGGAGAACTTGGACAGTAAAAATACTCCCAATATTGCATAAAAATGACTCAGAAGGGTGCAGTGTCCTCTGAAGACGCAGCGCTGTATCTCATGGAGTTTATGCAAATGGCTATAGGAGAATTCCACTTTGGATAGCAAACACTTTTAGGAATGGAGTTAGATGATAAAACTTAGGGTGGCTAAGGAAAAACGTTGGTGGTGTTGAATACCCTGTAATAAAATTAGGAAATAAACTGGAATAACATGGCTGATCAAATTAGAACTTACTGCCCAGAGAGGTTCATAGATCTTTGCTGAAATGCAAATCAAATAATGCAATAAATCAAGGCTTATAAAAGGTGCATACAAGAAGCCTGGGTCATACATCAGTGTTTTGTGAAGTGAGTTCCAGGTTGCTTTTTAAAGAGAAACATCCAAAATACTACCTCAGCTGAATTAATTGAAAGTCTCTCTGAAGCAGCGTAGCATTAAATTTGCTTTTCCTTTCCTAAATTGTGGGGCTTAGGTGTTAAATTTGAGCACATCCCAAAAGCCTGGCCAATGAAGTCCTCCTAGGCTATTAGGAAACTGAAACATTTTACAGTTGAAGGAAGGTGTATGCAAAATACCTGAAACTTCAGAATGTAAAAGGTAAGGGCAGACTCTTGCAAACCTAGCAGAGCTGGCCAATTACTCTCCCACTGGCAGGAAAAGATTGTGCTAGCGTGGCCACCTGAGTAAAGCTTTTTGAAATTGAAAATAATAAAACCTGTTCCCATTCCTGCATGGATCACAAGAACTTGAACACATTAGATGCTTAAACACAGCAGAAAGTTGTCTCCCCTTAAGTGATAAATTGTGTTGCAGCAGAGGAGCCTCACACAGTGTGATTTTAACACTCCTATTTTCAATAAGATATGTGATTGGTTTTATGATCATTTTACTTTATTTTATTGCTTTCATATGGGTTCTTGTAATAAATTTTCAGCATTATTTTTGCCAGTAGAGCAGTAAAAAAATAATGCTAGCTGTATGGTTGCTGAAATGATTTATGTCTGCATACCTATTATGTATTTTGCTGCTCAAAATCATTATTTATTTATTACCTTAGACAGAAGGCAGCTGAAACAACAAAGAGAAACCCTATTGGAATGCCTTTATCACTTCATAAAAAGCCCTGAACACAGAAATGATCAACCAAGGACATTCACAGAAACACACACTCTCTCAAAAGGGGGAGGGGAGAGAAAATATAGTAATAATCAGATATAGTTATTATAAAGAAATAACTAGAATGTACTCTTGTCATCTAATGACCAAAAACAATGATGGGAAACGAATCTAGCCAAGAAAGCAGCACTTTTGTTCTGATGAACCAGCAGTCTCTCTGTCCACAGAATGCAGGACTAGCTTCAGAAGCTGTTCTGCTCATACATAATGCCGGTAAGGTTCTCCTGGTGTGCAGCAGAGTCCCATCCCACTTGGCCTTCGCTACAGCTATTGTGCTGTAGGTAACCTACAGTACCTTCACGCTTACTGCAAGTTGCCTGTGAGTTTCTTCTCTAGAGAAGTCGGACCATTTGTCAGTGTCTGTTCTTTGCAGGAGCCCAAAGGGGGTGGAGCAGGCCAAAGGCTGGATTACCAATTCAAACACTTCAGTAAGAGAAATGCATAATGTTCTTGATACACAGCAGAGATCCCACATTTATTTGGCCAGATGTTTTGACAGCTGTGATAGAGAACAATTAAAACTTGTTTGCGTGTTAAAAACACATACAACTTCAGGAGTCAGAGACAAGGAAAGTGCTTACTCTGTGTGAAACCTTGCAGGTACTTTCCTCTGGAGCTCTCAGCTGCCTGTGGCTAGCTCTGACCCTCTGCCTTGACCACACGCTTGTGAGGAACTGCCTTCTTTCGCAAGTGCTGTTTGAAACAAAGCCCTGTACTGACTTCCCACCTGAGGTTTTCTTCTGATCTGTAGTTGCATGCACCAAACTGAAGTACAAAAAAAAATTAAAATAAACAAAATTGAAGTATGTAGGCTGGTTAGGTGTGAGCAGAGGAGTCCTTCTAGGAGACACAGCTGTGGAGAAGGAGCTTCTGTAGTCACTCTCTCACCTTTCCTTAGCCACCTCTGTTGCCAGCAGCTTTTGATCTGCCCTTGATGCAAACGTCTTTAGAAGTTGTAGCACGATGTCTGCAAGGAAGAAATGGTCCTGTGACAGGGATTTTCCATGGCATTGCACAAACTATCATGTTTTTAATCATTTTTTGTTTTTGCATCCCTCAGTGGAAATGATCTACTGTAAATGTGTTACGGAATTCTGTAGGTAGTGATAGGACTAGGGGGAATGGAATGAAGCTGGAGGTGGGGAGATTCAGGCTGGAGGTGAGGAGGAGGTTCTTGACCATGAGAGTGGTAAAATCCTGGAATGGGTTGTCCAGGGAGGTGGTCGAGGCCCCGTCCCTGGAGGTGTTTAAGTCCAGGCTGGATGAGGCTCTGGCCAGCCTGAAGCCAGCCTGATCTAGTGTGGGGTGTCCCTGCCCAATTCAGGGGGGTTGGAACTAGATGATCCTTGTGGTCCATTCCAACCCTGAATGATACTATGAATTCAAAATCATCTTGTAACCAGGAGCTTTGGCTTAGGGCGTAGGAATGAGAACAGAGAGGGGCTTGTTGCAAACTACTTCCTACAAAGGAAGGGGGTTTGATACTTTCAAATAGTCAGAGGCTCTTTGTCCTTTGCAGAGGCTATTTAAAAATTCCTAGCTTCAAGTAATGGTATAAGAGTCTAGTAGATATTCTGATGTCTGCCCTTTGACTTCAATCAGTGTTCACATTAAACTGAAAACAGGATTGCTATTGTGTAGTCTTGTAATTCAGTTTTTTGCAGTATGCTGTGCATTTTCCAGTTTTGTAATAGTCTCTGCACCTTGCCGAGCCCAGAAAATTAGCTGTTTCATGCTCAGGTAATCACTTTGGTGGTAGAGGTGGATCTCAATGAAGACTTGTCTCTGAAGCACATACACTTATGCTCTCCTTGTGATCTGTTCAAATTTGATTGCATTTAAACTTAGCTGCTGATGACTATTTGCAGAATGGGCAAAAGAAACCCTGTGGTTCCTGGCTTGCTGGAAAACATCATTCAGCACTTCTGTGCTTTACTGGCTGAAGGAACTTCTGCTCTCCTACAGTGACTGAATTACAGTGAAGGAAAAGCCAGCTGCTGTAGAGAAGTGTAGAACCTCCTCAGAAAAGTGGTCATCATCATTCATTGGTCCTTTGCACATCAAAAGCTGAAGCCTGAAAGTATAACTTAATTTGTTTTCTTATGAAGTGAGCCCAGTGCAAGAAAAGCATCCGATTGTTTGGCAGGTGTGCCAGCTGTGCAGGTAGCTGGCACTAACACACATGTCACAATTTGTTAAACAGTTTGCTTGCTTAATAGATAAAGAAAGTCCCCTAAGGGAAATACCTTAGTTTTTACCTGTGCTTTGAAATACCATGGAGCTCCTTCCTATTGTCTGTTTCTTCTTTGGCCAGGAGAAACTCATGTTGAATTCCCACTTTAAGTTGATGAGCATTTGACCTGATAAACCACCGTGAATAAGGCAGGCAACGTTTGGCCAAGTGACTTTAAGGGACAAAAGAGTCTTAAAACCTTTAACCAATTTTGCAAACCAATTCCTAGATCTCGGAGCAGACCAACAAGTATGACACTTTGTTTCAGCTTTTGGATACTAGTGGGCTGTTTCTTTTTTTACATCAGGAAAGCAAAGGTTAGAGCATCTAAAGTAAAATGGTGAGAAGCAGCGTTGTTCTCCATAGCCCCACTACAACTACTGCATTAGCAAACTTTCCAATTAACCTATGATCCCCAGCTTGATGATGCAGGGATCACTCAAAGATGTTGCAGCTGTCCTGGAGGAATCCAAAGTGCTAGATGCATTTATCACACAGTCTGCTTTCTGGCATGCCAAATAGTGTTTTAAGTTCTTTCTCCAGGTGCATTAATGGCTGGCTCAACTAAAATGCCCACTCTGAGTAGTCTCCAGAAAAATCTGCTAATAAGTGAAGGCAGCCTGGATGAGGTGGGATGCAAATGCTCACAGGGTAGCTGCTTTAGTTTAGGAATAGCTCAGGCAGAAATCAATACACTAGTGAGGCAGAAGCTGTCAGACAAAATGAATAATCTTCTTCACTAACCCCAAATCACCAGCACTCTTGGCTGCCAATCTTGCATCTGTTTTAAAAAGGTTTTGATGCATCATTAAGCAATCCTCATGTGTGAGCTACCAGTTTGTCAGCCTTTCTTTATAGGCTGCTGGGCTTGACTTAGGCACTTTTGTACTCCAGGAGCTGCATCAAACATGGGTAAACCCCATCTTTGTGTTGAATTCTAGGTTTCTCTTAAAGAAAGCACATAGTTGAATGGTGTACAGTACAAGATAATAGGATGCTCCCATTTGGCACTGCTGAGCTGGGGAAGGAGCTGAGACAGCCTACAGTAGGTCTCTTCTATCTGGCACTGCTCTTGATGGGAAGCTGGCATGATGGCAAGGTACCCATGTGTCTGAGATGGCGCTGAAACAGTGCTGGGCGCCCAGAGACGAGCTGCTATGCACCCCATCTTTTCCTTCTCTATCTACCAAATGATGCCAGGAACAGGTTTATGGTGAAAAGCAAGCAATCCAGCTTCTCAGTTTTAGCTGGGAAGGCATCTTGTGCCACTGAGTGAAAGAAAATAAATGCTTCTGGACCAGGTAGTCTCTGACACTGTGTAACAGACAAGCAATAAAATATCTGTGGAACAGAGAAATAAACTGATTGGGTTTTTCCCCCCAAAATCCTTACAGGGGTACAGTATAGCAGCTCTGGGATGTCCAGTTCTTAATATTTTGTTTAACCCTTTGCCTCTAAACCATTGTGAGTAACCCCAGAAAAATCTGAAATCCTCAAAGTTACTTTATTTGATGGAGAAGCAGGCAGTCAGCCCTTGCCAAGTTAAAATCTGCTGCTTCTCTAATTTTAATAATCAGTCCTTGAATCACTTGAACTGCCCAGGAAAAATTTTCCAGCATGTAAAATTTAATGTTGCAAATGTATGAGGTCACAAAGCTAACAGCCTTCTGTATTACTCTTTTTTTTTTTTTTTTTTTTGGTGAGAATCAGATTAAATCAGCTTCTTAATATGAAATTTAAGGAGTTTTACTCTCAGACCAGTGAGTTGCATATTGAGTAACATACTGTAACTGATTTTGCCTTGTTCTCTTTTAGAAACTAAATGCTACTCTTCAGAAGTATCAGGCCTGTGGTTGGTTTGTTTCTTTGAATAGGTCTATCCTCATGTGTTTTGATTTTACAGTATCACAGAACATTACAGGTTGGAATGGGCCTCCAGAGATCATTGGGTCCAGCCTCCCTGCCAAAGCAGGATCACCTAGGATATTCTGCATAGGAATGCATCCAGATAGGTTTTGAAAGTCTGGAGAAGGAGACTCCACAACTTCCCTCGACAGCCAGCTCTAGGGCTCTAGCACCCTCACTGTAAAGATGTTTCTCCTCATGTTGAGGTCAAATCATCTATGTTCAAGCTTCTATTTGTTGTTGCTTGTTTTACTACTGTGCGCCACTGAAAAGAGATCGGCCCTTTCCACTTGAAACCCACCCCTCAGATATTTATTGACAGTGATGAGATCCCCTTTCAGTTTTCTCAAGACTAAACAGCCCCAGGGACCTTAGCTTTTAGGCTGGATGTCAAGAAGAAGTTCTTCATTGAAAGAATGATTGGCCATTGGAATGGGCTGCTCAGGGAGGTGGTGGAGTCACCATCACTGGAGGTGTTTGGGAGGAGGCTTGATAGGGTGCTTGGTTGCATTGTTTAGTTGATTAGGTGGTTTGGATATAGGTTGGACACAATGATCTTGAAGGTCTCTTCCAACCTGGTTTATTCTACTATTCACAGGGCAGATGCTCAAGTCCCCTAGTAATTCTTGTGGCTCGCCACTGAATTCTCTGTCTTGGTCTCTCATGAATTGAGACCCCAAAACTGGAGACGGTATTCCAGGTGTGGTCTCACCAGGGTAAGGTAAAGGGGAATAAAACCTCCATAGACGTGTTGGACACACTTTTCTTGATGTACCCTAGAATACCATTGGCTGTCTTGGCCACATGGGCACATCACAATGCATACTACAGACTGCTATGAGCCTAGCTATCGCTGACGCAATACAACTCAACAGATCGGAATTGAATTGGAGATCAATTTGGAGCTAGTTTTGATATCACAGATTTCTGTGGCAAAAGGTAACCTGTGTGGAAATGATTGAAGTTACTACAGAGCATCTGCTATGGGTGATTTTTCTTTCTTGTTTTTTTCATTGCCACTTTGGCTTAATGAAGCCAAGCCCCAAGAAAGAGCAATGAGGACGTGGCTGAAGCATGGGCAACAGTAGGAGGCACATCCAAGTCCACAGGGTGGATGCAGTTTAGCAGCATATTTTCCTGTGAAAAGGAAGCAATCACAAAAAGAACAGTGCACACCACAGCAGGATCTAACCCCTGTTGCAGGTTTTCTTCATATTATTTTAGTGGGGGTTACCTGCCTACTGTAAGTTGAACTTCAGCTACTGCTGCCTGACTGAGACCAACACCTGCCTGTCTACAACTTCCCTTCAGGTAGTTGTAGAGAGCAATAAGGTCACCCCTGAGTCTCCTCCTCTCCAGGCTAAGCAACCCCAGCTCCCTCAGACTCTCCTCATAGGGCTTGTATTCCAAACCCCTCACCAACTTCGTTGCCCTTCTCTGGACTTGTTCCAGCAAGTCAACCTCCTTCCTAAACTAAGGGGCCCAGAACTGGACACAGTACTCAAGGTGTAGCCTAACCAGTGCAGTGTACAGGGACAGAATGACCTCCTTGCTCCTGCTGGCCACACTATTCTTGATGCAGGCTAGGATGCCATTGTCCCTCCTGGCTGCCTGGGCACACTGCAGGCTCATGTTCAGCCTACCATTGACCAGTACCCCCAGGTCCCTCTCTGCCTGGCTGCTCTCCAGCCAATCTGACCCCAGGTCTTTTCCAACCTGGTTTATTATTATTACAAAATTCTCTTTGATCTGACTTTGTAAGGGAGCTTCAACTTGTGATTTTGGTTGTTTTTGGTTTTGTTTTGGGGTTTTAATGTATTTTTTAAAGCAACTTTTTTTAAAGCTGTAGCTACTTAACGTGCATTCTGAGTTAACAATGATTCATTGTTTGCATTTCTAGAGTGTTTTGTGTTGAAATTATCACCAAGGGAATGAAATGTTCATTATCAAGCAATAATAAGACACAATAACCTCTAGCAATTATGAAGGTCTCAGAACCCGAGGCTGAGATCAGCTAGGAAAAGAACAGGCTTAGAAAAGGTTTGCACTTCAGGAGTGATACATTTCCATGGAATACATGCTTGTCTCTGTGCCCTATTTTAGTCATTACATTAGGGCTAAAACTTTTTCATAACAGCAATATTGTCAGGGTTTTTTTTTTTTGTAGGTTGAGTTCCTTTACTATAAATTTAATATCTTATTTTAATATTCCAGCTTTGCTACTTTTGGATTGGTTTATGGTGTACTGAATTGCACACTTTAGAGAGGTTTTACTGAGTTTTATGATAGATCTGCTCTGAAAGATCAATGATTCTTTTATGACCCTGCAGCAAGCACAATGCTCTGTGTTTGTGTTTTGCCAAATAATTCAATTTAAAAAGGAATTATCTTAGCAAACAGTATATACAGTAGGCACTGATAATTTCTTAACATTGTAGTTACATAAAATTTAATTCTAGATAATTGTTAGTTATACAATATATAGTTACACATGACCTGAGAAAAGGACTCGGGGGTACTGGTGGATGAGAAGCTCAATACTAGCCACTAGTGTGCACTCGCAGCTCAGAAAGCCAACCCCATTCTGGGCTGCATCAAGAGAAGTGTGGCCAGCAGGTTGAGGGAGGTGATTCTCCCCCTTTACTCCACTCTTATGAGACCTCACTTGGAGTACTGTGTCCAGTTTTAGAGCCCCATGCTGGAATGTGTCTAGAGAAGGGCCAAGAGGATGATCAGAGGGCTGGAGCACCCCTCCTATGAGGACAGACTGAGGGAGTTGGGGCTATTCAGTCTGGAGAAGAGAAGGCTCTGAGGAGACCTTATTGTGGCCTTCTAGTATCTTAAGGGGGCCTATAGGAAGGCTGGGGAGGGGCTTTTTAGGATGTCAGGTAGTGATGGGACTAGGGGGAATGAAGCAAAACTAGAAATGGGTAGATTCAGATTGGCTGTTAGGAAGAAGTTTTTCACCATGAGGGTGGTGAGACACTGGAACAGGTTGCCCAGGGAGGTGGTAGAATCCTCATTCCTGTAAGTTTTTAAGGCTAGGCTGGATGGGGCTCTGAGCAACCTGATTTAGTGTGAGATGTCCCTGCCCATGGCAGGGGAGCTGGAAGTATATGATCTTTGAGATCCCTTCCAACCCTGACAATACTATGATTCTGTGTAGTTTAAGTATAGAGGATACTACAGAATACCATAACATACTATGAGGTCTATATGCTATATAGTATATGCTACATATGGGGTGTGTTTATAAACATACACGCTACGGCTATTTAAATAGCTCCTTATGTCACTGCAATCTGACTGCTGGTGGATCCAGGAGAAACCCTCCATGACAGCCCTTCTCAAGCTTGAATTGCAGCAGCTTTTACTCTTAAAAGTCAGTGTGACTCCCATAACTTACCCATCCCAAGCTGTATTCATCCATCCATAATTTATTTGCATTTGGTTTACTACTATCATTACAATTTCATAAGCAACGACACAGAGAAAGAGATGGGAAGTTAAAGATAGAGGTAGCTGGAAAAAGGCCCTGGGCTGCCTTGTCCCCAGCTGCTGAGTGCTTCCAGGGTTTGTGTGAAAGTGCAGCCCAGAATAAGCAAAACTTCTTTCTCCATTCCCTTTCTAGGTTGGTGGCAATTCTTTGTTCCATATGAATTCCTCTTTGTAGTCATTTATGTGTTGTTACTGTGATGAGAACACTGGGGTGTACATAAGCAGTGGGGAGAGCTGGTGTATGAAGCGAGATGAAGGCAAAAGAGGATGTGGAAGGGGTGTCAATGCCACAGTTCCATCACCTCCTCTCCTTGTTGCATTCTGAGGCTGCATGTTTCAGTGAGCAGGAGGAATGAACTGGCTTAAGGTGCACTTGTACAGTGAATAAATTTAGATTTAGTATTTCTGGCTGTAGTCTGGTGCAAGGATTACAAGGGAAATGGGAGATTGGGTGGGAGGCAAATCCTGTGCAGAGTGTCACCTTCTCAGCATCTTTCCTCCCCAGGCTGTGGAGAGATGATTTGGAGTGATTGGTTTCTCATAGCTCAGCCATGCAGCTGTCTGCCCCTACATGCTCCTCACTACTTAGCTGCAAGGTAATAAGTGTTGGCTTAAACTGCCTTCATGATTACAGTGTGGAAAGAGA
This sequence comes from Melanerpes formicivorus, assembly GCF_026170545.1. Lineage (NCBI taxonomy): Eukaryota > Metazoa > Chordata > Aves > Piciformes > Picidae > Melanerpes > Melanerpes formicivorus. The sequence continues at coordinate 9,292,459 of NW_027142379.1, read as the reverse complement.
AGTTCAAATATCAGGTGCATTAAGGCACAAGATTGAAGGACACTGGGTCTCCCATTAGGGAACTTGAGCTGCTCTGTAGCACAGGGGTTTTTTTGCAATGTGTTATTGACTTTATAAAAGCCATAGCAGCTTTGTTCTGAGTACTGCCCTCTAGACCTCCTCCTCTCAGACAATATACAGCTGTATTGTAAATCAATGTCCAAAACCACTGCAACAACACTACTTTATTCTGGGAGGATCATTTTGCAGAGAAGGGACGTTTCTTAAAGAGGCAAAAAGATGTGTGCAGAATTTCCTCAGAAATAACTTTGAGCCTTTTCAATCAGCCAGATGATTCACTTCATAGTAGAGAAACACAGATTTCTTATTCATCTAAAAAAATAAATAAATTGCTACTTCAGTCTACTACAGAAGGAAAAATAAACTGCCAAGGAATTAGATGGTGGCATCTTGGGGACATGGTTTAGGGGTGGACCTTGTAGAGTAGGGTTATTGGTTGGACTTGGTGATCCTGAGGGTCTTTTCCAACCTGCATGTTTCTGTGATTCTGTGCTGTAAACCTGTTTTTGTAAATCAGGGAAAGAGGTTAAGTAGTTGTGAGACAGCCACCAGCCCTGAGAAGCATGAAAAGTGGAGTGCTTCAGATTACATGTGTTCTGGCTTTTCAAAAGGACAACATAGCTGTAGCTTTATTTCCAAGAGGGTTTGAAATGCATGGATCCAGCAAAGTGCAACCAGGGTCTTAGAGATGAAAATTTAATCAGGGAAAAAAAATAAAATACATAAAACAAGCACCCTAAATAATACAAGGAAATGTCCTGGATATATTGAACGTTTTGTGGCACAATACATAGAGTTGCTTCTCACAGAAAGAAGGTTAGGTTTGGGGTTGGTTTGGCATTTTTTACAGAGCATGAGCACAAGTGAGAAGAACAGCTGTGAGGTGGAGGAGCAGCAGTTAGTATCCCCTGTTCCCTCCTCAGTAGGAAGAATATTATGCTGAGTGTCCTCTTTGCTAGGCATGAATGGCTGCATAGGCTCTAGGTCCAGAAGATCTGGGGTATTTAAATATGTAAGCAACCAAGAAAAGGAGTTTTAAATATCATTCTCTTTGGCAACCTTGCTAATATCTTTCCTACTAGATTTTAAGGGGTCCCTGGCTAGCTGCACCAGGGGAGGTTTAGGCTGGATGTTAGGAAGAAGTTCTTCCCAGAAAGAGGTATTGGCCATTGGAATGTGCTGCCCAGGGAGGTGGTGGAGTCACCATCACTGGAGGTATTTAGGAAGAGACTTGATGGAGTGCTTAGTGCCATAGTTTAGTTGATTAAATAGAGTTCAACCTATCATCCAACTCTATCTCAAAGGTCTCTTCCAACCTGGTTTATTCTATTCTCTGGCTGCAGTAATTAGCTTATTTCCACATTATTTTCAGAAAGAAACACTAATAATGTCTCTTAGGGTAAAAGCTATGGCCAGGGAAGTACCATCAGACAGCAAAACCACTAAATGACATCCGAATCCTTATATCTCTACTTGGAGGATGCAGGGAAACCTTTGCCACCTGGTTTAGAAATGCTATCCCAAAATAATGTTATCTCTTGGGGTATTATGTACATATCTGATTGGCATATATGTTAAGCATGTGTCACATAATTCTGCATTAAACCAGTGTAAATTTGGGCCAGTTTCACTCACTCATGTGTCATAAGGCAGAATGTACTGACTTAAAACATTTATAGCATTGTGCTCTGATATCTTAATGCAATCCCTACACTTACATTTCATTTAGCTGTTATCCTGCCCTTAGGGAAATCTCTTTTGCCCAAGGATGCATGCTCTCTGTAACAAATAAGATCACAAAATCTCACAAAAAAACCCCAACAAACAAAACCAAAAGAAGCCCAGTAGTAATATTTATAGAAGGAGGAAGTGTCTCTTAGTTCACTGTTATCAAGAGCATCGACATAGAGAAGCAGTTTTGCACCAGGTGAAAACAGTTATTAAGCACTTGGACTCTGCATGTGGTAGTAAAACTTTCAAGGAAAAACGAATAGAATATTTTTTTTTACATAGTGAGATCTATTGTGGAAGCTTTCTATAAATCAAGCATGTATGATGTGTTCATAACAATATCTCAGGGCACCTGATCTCCCGTGGTTTAGATCCTCATTAGAGGTTTCTGATCATGTCCTGTGTGGAAAGACTCCAGCAGTTGAAGGAAATTTGAACTGTTTTATAATGCTTCACAAACCTCAGAAGGTCAATGGCAGTTTCCAGTGATCTAGGGAAAACAAAGCCAAATAAACCCTAGGGAAAGAAGTGTTTCTGGTGGACTCATGGTTAAAAATAAGGGGAGCTTTGTCTAAAATTGAAGATCAACAGAATCACCAAGCCACGTGATTTGAAAGCAAATCAAAGGTGGAAGAACAGTTCTTTGATCCAGGCACTGACCTGAGAGCAAACACGTTTCTATCTTTGCTCTGCTGCAGAGTTCCTGCCTTTTCCTGTACTGTCTCTGTGCTCTGCTATGTTTTCTGTGTATTGACAGCATCTAAACTCCACATTGCTCAGGATGGGGCTTTGTCTTGTGCAGGGAAGTGCCTAGTGCAATGGAGGCTCAACCCCGTGGTGCTGTGTCATGATGGTAATACTGCACAGGTAGAAGCTGATCTTGAGTTCCTGAATTCAACACGTCTTTGCAGTGGTGAGTCAGAGTTTCACCACACACTACAACTTCTGAGAGGCTTTTCAGACAAATTTTGCCATTGGAAAGAGTTGACTGCAGTCAAGTAAAGCATTTCAGGAGAATAGATCAGCCTTGGCACCTTTTTTTAAGGTGCTTTATGAAAACATTTTCCTGTGGATGAGAAAAAAGGATTCCTTTCCAACATAAAATTCATTCTTTTCCTAGATTCACTATGATTGGAAAAGACCTTCAAGGTCATCAAGCCCAACCATAGTTTAACTCTACCAGGACCACTGTTACACCATATCTCTGAGCACCATATCTAGACAGCTTTTAAATACACCCTAGGATGGTGATTTAACAACTCCCGTGGGCAGCCTCTTCCGGTCTTTGATAATCCTTTTGGTCTGGAATTTTTGCAACCTTAAAAAGAAGTTTGGGACTTATTACCTCTAAGAATTGTATAACTTGCTCATTTATGAGAAATTGGGAGGTTTTTGACTTTTTGCCTTGACTTGTGATTCAAACAAATGTAAAAGATCTTTAAATTTCCTCTCCAGTATGTCCTACTTTTCAACCAGCACCACTGCATAGTGTCCACTGAGAACACCACTTTAATAAAAATGCCTTCAAAGCACTAATTCCACTGTTATTAATTCAAAAGACCCCTCAGAAGTTCAGCATTCATAAAAGAAAAATCTTCTTTGGCTCCCCAATATATAAATGTAATCCTTCTAATACGGCAGCAGTGAATAATAAGGAGCCAAAAGCTACAGATCTAATTACTGTGCATCACTGGCTCAGGAGTCATAAAAACCTTGACTCTGAATAAACAACCCAGACTTCCATTATTAAAGTATAACAATTACTTCTTGTAGCAAACAAACCCTGCATCTTCTTATGATAAAGAAATGCATCTTTATGAAAAGATTAAATAATTTGATTATGTAACAGCTTATTTGTGGCCTCAAAATGTCCAACCAGAACCAGTTCTTGCTATCACTAATCTTTACCCTGAATTCTAATCAGGGTATGATAATGAGAAAAGGAACAGAGAGCTGTCCCTCAATGCAGCTTGAGAGACAGGGCTTGCTGAATTTCCTCCAGGGGAAAGACATTTCAGAAACTTTATGCTCAGCTCCAGCACTGTCTGTCTGAGCAAAAGATCTGTAGGATGATGTTTTCAGGAGTGCTCAGCAGCTGCCTGATTTCAGTAGACTCAGCTCCTGTAGCAGGAATTGGGCTGGGCCACTGATAAAGGCTTTTTGCAGTCTATCCCTCCTGTGAACCAAATCACTCCTTCCTGTGGCAGAGTGAAAAAGGAACTATTACAGGAGGGAGTCTCTGGATTGCTCCTTTGCATTTGTTGTTGTTTTCCAAACTAACACGAGGAAAAATTTCTGTCATTAACCTAAGCAGCAAATAATTGAAATGTATATATTCACCCAAGATCAGTGGTGGAGGCTGCAGAGTATGGTGGGAACACAGACCAGAAGGGGAACACGTTGAAGGCTTTGCATGACTTTGGGCTAAGCAATTTCTGGTTGTGGACCAGGCTATGGTTGGAGATTTAAGGCAAACCTATACTGAGACCAATATCAATCTTAAAGGCTTTCCAAAGCTTCTCTGGCTAAAATATATACCCAGAACAGTCCACAGAGAAATGTTTGTCCAGCAAATAAACCCTGGCATCTCATCTCCTTCCCTGTAGAGCTCTCTGGCAGACCAATACTGAATTGAAATACTTAGCAACAATTTGGTAAACATATATAGTTTCTGTATTGGTTTTAACACTTCAACACTTTGACCCCACATGAATTTAACAGAGATAGAAAACACAGTAGAGACCCTACTGTGATTTTTAAATCCTCCTATGTCTTGGCAACTGAATATCCCAAGTTATAAATTTGTAGCAGTATTGTGCATGTGATAAAATTGCAACAGTGAACACTTAGGTCTGGATTGTTGGTTATTCTGAAGCTGCTTTATACATCACTGACAGGGGACTTAAAGTGAGTTTAAGCTACCCTTTTACATCCATTTAAGTCTTTTTTATGCTGCCAGAGCAACATAAATCGGTTTTAGAGTAGTGAGCAGCAGGCTGTTCCAGTTTAAATCAACCATTGTTCGGGAGAGGTAGTCCCTGCCCGTTTTATTTCAGACAGGGGAAAAAAAGTGTGAGAGAAATGGTAGGAGAATAAACTTGTCACTGATGCAGCCCATAAATGCATGCTGCAGAGCTGCTTCCTTGATTTCAGGTGACAAAGAAGAACAAGTTGGAACAAACGACACAGAAAAATGTTCTTTAGATTTGAGCTGTTCCAACAATAATTTGTTGTCCATCAGACCCATGAGGCTTAACTAATGCTTTGTGAACTGTATCAACTAGGATACCCTTTTTCTTCAAGTATCTCTTCCACTTGATTAGCCTGTAACCAAAATGTCTCTTGGGTAAGCTACAAACTCTGGAAGCCCTAGCAAACTGACTAACTAGCATTCTGCTCCCAGTGCCGTGCTGCTTGCACTTTCATAAACTGGGGGGATTATTCCTGTCAGTATCACTTTTCCATAAAGAGTCAATTATTCCCCAGCAGCTCCAGATTTGACCTCACCATTCCTGATGTAGATTTTCAAATCAGTGTTGGTGCTACATGTATCAGCTGAATTCTGCACTTAATTCTGCCCTGTTAATGACTCCCCCAGTCCAGCATTATGGAGGGGGCTGGTAGAGTTGCTTTTTACAGATACTTTTAAATGCAGATTTTAGTTTTTAGCTACATATTGTCAAAAGATATCCATGAGCTGAGAAAGATAAAAGACCTTGTTTTACTACGACAGAGGTGTTCAGTACCATTTTGTGTGGGAAAGCAAGTAAGAGGAGCTCACCTCTAACTGCAGCAGGCTGTCAACGTAAAAATCCAGCCTTGTGTTAGCAGCTCTTCATCCTAGCCTGGTATGCAACAATAGACAAAGCTTTTAGCCTGCAGAGACTAAGAGGACAGAAATCCTAATATGTAAGACAGAGGCACTTTCATTATCATCAACAAGCATGCTGGATGGTTCATGAAAACCCCATGAAAACAGATATAGGCAGGCACTTGCCATTTATTCCTTAGTGTAATTTAACTCAACGCATCGCTTTTTATGTTAACCTTGTGGAAGGTATGTTGATCTTAACTGTTTTGGTTTGTAAATGCAATACTATAATTCTGTATTCATTTGTGCCTTCCAGTTGAGCTCTGGGTTGTGGAGACATCCATCAGGGACAATATATAAGCCTTATTTTGTTGGGAATCTTGCAAGGAAATCCTAAATGAGGAGTCTGGATTTATCTGGCAGTGTGCTGGGAGGACAGGCTTTCTAGGGCCACCCTGCAGAGTAGGGAGATGGTGACACTGCAAACTTTGCTCCAGACAAAAGAGCTGAACTGGCTGAGAACCAGAGTGGTGTACAGGAAAGGCAGTCAGATGTTGTTCCTTCCCAGGCTCCTCCTTCCACAGCAGTCCTCTCCCTTCTTCTTTGGGGTTCCTTGGGAAGTTGCAGTCTGAGTCCTGCAGCTCTTGGTCATTGCTCCTCTGGATGGTGCTGCTGATCCCTGGAATGTCCAGAGGATCATGAGCATGGTGAGGCACTACTTAGCATGGGAAAAGATGGCAAAATTTGCCCCCAGTGCTACGATCGTGTCTCCAAAGAAAAGGTTGAACAAACTGCTATTTATGTAGTCATTAGTGTGGTTTTGATTAGGCATGGTCAGGTTACAACATATCAGTTTGTACACAGAAGGGGAATACCTCATAGCAAACTTATTTATTTGGGTGAGACTGAGAAGAAACAGAGAAGTTAGAGGAGAATGACTTGCCTCAAGAGACAAAAATACACTTACACATGGCTCTCTCTTCCACTTGTGGCCAGTGAATGGCAAAATAAATGTCATCTAGACTTGAGAACTGGTGTTTTGTGGTAATTCAGGCAGAAGTGGGTAGTTTCCATTTTGCCAAATTAGAAGAAAGCTCCCTTCATTGACTTGCATTTTCCCTTGACTACACAACTGCAAGTGCTCATGTGTCTGTTCTGTTCGTATCCTTAATATGCGATGGTAGCTCAATTCAAATGAAATACACTAAAACCTTTACACTCTGAAAGTGATAATAATCAGCTAAAAATGGTCTGCTTAGCATCTTTAATGGGCATACACCTCAGGATGATTTCCTTTCTATATTTTTTTTTTCAGTTTTATTTCTTCATTACTGACAAATAACTCCAATTCTGAAGAAACAAAATAGAATAGCCAGGAAATTGCTCTAACAAAACATTTCATTCCACTTAAAAGGCCCTGTTATTTCTGTGAGGTTTTTTGACTTGCACTATCCATGACAATTCTCTATTAAACTGTACAGTTTGTATATAAAAAAATAAAATAGCCCAGGGAAGTTTGTAAGAATTTATTATTCCACAGACCTTTACCATAAAATGCTTTATTTTTCACACACTTCCTCTCAACTCTCCTCTTTTTGATTGTTCTGCCTGCTCCCATATCTCTTCACTAGTCTAATAAATGACAGTTGTATCACAAAGCCAGATAAATCAATGGAGTCAGCAATTTACAGCGGCACAAAAAATGTTGCTGTAGAAATAGTCCCCATTTAGGAGCAGGGAAGCTTTGGCTAGGTGGTTGTGAAGGGAAAAGCAGCTGCTTGGAGGTCAAACTTCAGCTGCTAACTAGAATGATCTCTGCATAGGAGTCTTATTTTCTTCACTTCCTATTCCTCCTTCTCCTGGCTCCTACACTGAAAGTGTTATTATAGCAATATCAGACATTTATGCTGTTTATGTTATCAGCTAAATGCGTGCCATGATTAGTGCTTGCAACAGGACGATATTGCAACGTTGTTTATGGCAGCTACTAGCTGGGAAAGCTTACAGAAGGGAGGGACACCTCACACTGAAGCTGAACAAGCTGCCATGTTCCTCCTTCAGGAGGAATTATAGGATGATTTTGGTTAGAAAATACCTTTATAAGATCATTGAGTCCAACCACTATATAACTGCCAAGTCTGGTGCTAACCCATGCCCCTCAGCACTACATCTCTGCCTCTTTTAAACACCTCCAGGGATGGGGATTCAACCACCTGGGCAGCCTGTTTCAGTGACTGAGAACCCTTTCAGTTATGAAGTTTTTATAATGTCCACTCTAAACCCTCCCTGGTGCAACTTGAGCCTATTTCCTCTTGTCTTAATACTTGTTACTAGGAAGAAGAGACCAACTCCCAGCTGGCTCCTGCCTCCTTTCATAGAGTTGTAGAGAGCAATGAAGTCTCCCCTCAGCCTTCTTTTCTCCAAACTAAACAACCCCACTTCCCTCAGCTGCTCCTTTAGGACCTGTTCTCCAGATCCTTCACCAGCTTTGTTGCTTTATTTCTGGAGCTGCTCTAGCACCTCAATGTCCTTCTTGTAGTGAGTGCCCAAAAACTGAACCCAGTACTCAAAGTGTGGTTTCACCAGTGCTCCCTCGCTCAGCTTGTATCTTTTTAAGCTTCTTTCTGGGCTTTGTTTGAACATCCATAAGGAGAAAATAAGAACAGTTGCAGTGACATATGTAATCATTGCATTTCATCTTAAAATGGTAAATTCTGTGTGTTGGATGTGAAGCAATAAGTGTGTCAGGCTGACCGTTGTGGTAGACCCATACTACCCAGTGATGCAGGGACACCAAGATGGGTTTCATGTTATTTCAACATTTTGAAAGGCATTATAGATATTTCCTACAGCCATTATGCTGTCATTTTATATGGGCCAAAACTGGCCACCATCAAAGGCTACATTTCTGCTTAGTTATGGGTATTTTTAATTCCTGCCAATATTTCCAAACATCCACCAAAAGTGTGTATTTCACTCCAGCTGCAGGAGGTGACAATTGTTTCTTCCCTAAGTCCACCACCCTGATTTAACAGAAAAAAAAAACAAAGCTATCTCCTTTTAGAAGCCAGTCTTGCATTAACACTGAGTATGAGAGATTTCAGACTACTGTTTTGTCTGGAGGTGGTTTGGCTTTGTTTTCAAGAGTTGTGGCTGATTAGTAAATAAGGGAACTTCAGGTATGTATTTCTTATTCTACTGAGAAGTACATGGAGAGATTCAGTTGCCTGAACGTAGTGAACCACAGAATGCAATAAACATTTTTCTTATGCATGCTGCCTGATCTCACAGACTGGGAAATGGCATAAACAAACTGTCAGCTGAGAAAAATGCTGAATTCTCTGCACCCCATCAGCAGCTACAGGTTTAATTTTAAAGAAACATTTTGACACATTTGCTGACTTCTTAACCTTTTTATTATTACACTATTACCTTTGTTAACAGCAGTGTGGTGGCACCTGGATTTATCCAACTACCAGTTGCATACAGCAGTCTTGTTTGCTGTTTTGGTCTTCATACATGATTTCTTCTGTAAATCCTAAAGGATAGGGTGCTTGGTTGCATGGTTTAGTTGGTTGGGTGGTGCTGGATGATAGGTTGGACATGATCTTGAAGGTCTCTTCCAACCTGGTCTGGTTTGGTCTATTCTATTTCTATTCTATATAAATGCTTCAGTGCTGATCAGAGCAGATTGCATCTGTGCTGAAATGCATAAACTTGCTATCTAAATCAACACTGCCCTGCTTTGATAGTATTTCATGTGTTGATAGCTTTTTGTGTTCTCTTCCATCAAACACATTTGCAGAAGTTGTATTCAGGTTTCAAGCAGCCTATTACACTTTACACAAAGTAGAGCAGCATAGTAACTATCAGCCTATAGATGGAGGGAGGAATTCCTTCACACGACTGTGGTCATTCTTTTAATCTTCCATTTCTTTTTCTTTCACCAATGGTTTGGTCACAAGGACAATATCATGCACCTGGCAAGAAAATGAAGATGCTATTGCCAGTAGCTGTTGAGTTAATAAGTGTCAGTGCTGAATGAAGGACTGCAACACCTTGAAGAGCGTCAGATCTTATTGCGCTTCTCAGTCATCATTGCTCAGATTTTGGCTGGATTATCTCTGCACTCCTATCACTTTCCCAGATTTTGATATGGTTGTCCTAATGTCAGTTATGCAAAGAAAAGGTTCAGTGTATGAGAGAAATATCTGAACAGTGAATGATAGGAAGTCCTGATATACTTCTACTGTCATGATGTCTGTTGTCCTACACTTCAGCTCCCCTTGCTTTTGAAAGACTTAATATGCAAATGGGTATAAAAAAATAATAAATCCATTTCTGCAAGTGTAATCAGAGAGATGGTACTCAGCAGTACCTTCAGAAAGTAAAGCCCTAGCAAAAGCACTCAACAGACTCCAGCTCTTGGAGATTCATTACTTCTAGTAATTTCACAGGCTTTTTCCTTGTACTCTGCTGTCCTGCTCTCACCTCTAATTGTGTAATGCTTGTTCATTCTCTGTGTTTTAACCCCTGCCCTCATTAAGGTGAGGAAAATGAGCAGCTAACTTCAGTTGCTGTTATGATATAAACATTATCCAGTATACATGTTTCCTCTCTTACCAGGTTCACATTTCAGGTTAATTTTGTTCTTCAAGCCACAGGGGACAGATGTTCACCCTGTATTTTGCAGGCAAGTTGGAGGCCATTCTGCACATCCTCTGAGCATGGCAGAGGTGAACCAGCTCTAACTCAAGGACTCTGTTTAATCTATACTCATTATTTCTTACACCAAATAAAGGTAGAGAAAAAACCCTCTCCTTTGGGGGGTTATTCCCACCTACGGGAGAATTTGTCTCCAAAACTAATATACAAATCTAGAATTCTGTAATCCCCACATAGTTTTTTCTTTATTCTTGCTTCTTCTCCTTTTTTTCATTCTTTCTTCATTTAAAGTAAATTGAAAGCAACCTCCTTAGGCTTGGGCACAGGCACATATATATATGTTAACACAAAAGATAATGCTATAGGTATATTCTGGAAGGAAGCTTTCAGGAACTCCTAAAGAAAGTGATTATATGTTGCAGTAGGAATATAACATTTCCACAGGATCCTGAATTGCTTTCCACAGCAGAAGAAAATGTCCCCCAAGTTCCCCTGGCAAAGGTTGCTGGACAATAGCCCTGTGGAAGGCAGCATTTGCTTCACCTCACCTACACTCACCTTTCAACCCCCATAAAATTATTGTCTCTCTGCAGAACAACCCCTGCGCCTTATAGAGCATAGGCTTTTCACCTCCCTTGTCCCCAACCTCCTAGCAACATCAAGCCCTCTAACAGTGGCTGCTCATAGGTGCTCTGAGTAATGCTGGAGAGAAGACAAGGTAGTCACAACGCATGTCGTCACCCCGGCCCAAGGCTGGAGAGGCGATGGAGTGCGTCTGCAGCGTTTGCCTCTGACTTGCTGTCCACCCCCATCCTTCCTTCTCAGCTCATTTCTCACTCCCTCCCCAGCACACATCACAGAGTCTGGTTGCTTGGTTCACATTTCCTGAGGTTCTGCTGTGTAATTTTAACTAGAAATGTTAAAGGTGCAAGGTAAATCCTACCTGTGATTGGCTGGCAGGCAGCTACACACACATCTCTGGAGAGTGGGTGAATCTTCTTCTTACTCAGAGGCTGTAGTTTCAGAACAGCTCACATGGATCCAACAGAATTTATCTGAATTTATTGCAGAAGAAAATAACCTAAACAGACTCTGACCCAGTATATGAAATGCAGATAACTTAATACTGCTGTAAGAAGCTGTATTTGGTATTATTTTTTTCTTGCTTGACTTACAAGCAATGTATATATACATCAGCTGGTCTCACTTTGTCCCTAAAAGTATCACAAAGGAAGTGGTTACAAAGTTATGTTATATATTAACACCATCTACATTTGCTACAATATTTTTCCAGGAGCATGTATTTTTATGTCTAAAGTCAATGTCTACCTAGCAACTCATGCTAGTTAACTAGCAAAAGAGACCCCCAAACTAATGCATGCAAGCATTATATTGTAATAGATTTATGCTTTGAAGGTGGGAGTAAGTTGCATTTTGTTAACTGGTCTCTACGAAAATAGTGGTAGCCACAGAGCTTCATTAACCCTGAAGTGGCTGAAATAGTATTACTTCTGAAGATATTTATCTTCCTCATAACTATATTTCAATATCTGAAGGAGACCTACAGGAAGCCTGGGGAAGGACTGTTTAGAAGGGCTTGTGGTGATAGCATAGTTTCATAGTTTCATTCAGGGTTGGAAGGGACCACAAGGATCATCTAGTTCCAACCCCCCTGCCATGGGCAGGGACACCCCACACTAGATCAGGCTGGACAGAGCCTCATCCAGCCTGCTCTTAAACACTTCCAGGGACGGGGCATGAGGGGCAAACTGGTTTCAAACTGGAGCAGGGTAGACTTAGGTTGGACAGGAAGTTCTTTAGAACTGGAACAGGTTGCCCAGGGATGTGGTTTAGGCTGGAGGTGAGGATAAAGTTCTTCACAGAGAGAGTCATTCGTCATTGGAATGTGCTGCCTGGGGAGGTGGTGGAGTCACCATCCCTGGAGGTGTTCAAGAGGGGATTGGATGTGGCACTTGCTGCCATGGTCTAGTCATGAGGTCTGTGGTGACAGATTTGACTCGATGATCTTTGAGGTCTCTTCCAACCTTGGTGATACTGTGGTTGAGGTCCCATGCCTAGAGACATTCAAGATCAGACTTGACATGGCCCTGGGCAGCCTTGGAGGTGTCCCTGCTGAGTGCAGGGGGATTGGACAAGACAGCCTTTGATGGTCCCTTCCAACCTGGTGCAATCTGTGAATCTACAGGCCATCAACCAAGGAAATGAGCACACTCTGGAGTTACTGTTACATACATACCTATTTATTGTTTTTTTGAGAATGAAGAAGTTAAAAAATATTTGTCTAACTCGATGTGCCATCTCTACATAATTATCTACTCTATGTGAGTCTGCTCTGGGACACAGAATCCTTTATTTTTATTGTATCAGCAAGATATGAGGATGTTTGCAGACAAATATATGAAGTATAGATCTAAATATAAGACAGAAGTCCTAAAGCTTGACGAGAGTGACCCTGTTCAATTCACTGGAAGATTTGCATGTATCAAGATGACCAAGACAAAACCCAGGAAGGAGCAGAAAATCATGCTTGGAGCTAATTATTGCTAACCAGAGAAAGCAAGAGATATGAATTCCTGATAAAAAATGGTCCTGACTTCTCATAAGGACCTGGCACATGACTTAAATTGTTACATTTGTTCCTTCTGAAACAATTAATAATACTTTGCTCTTATGTAGGGTCTGTTGGGTGTGCTAAACACCTCAGTTCATTAAAGGCCAGTCTGTCCTAGACATGGAAACCAAGCAGCCAATAGCCTGAGAAAGACTCAAAGAAAATTTGGTTTCTTCCTAAGTGTTGTGACCCTTTTAAAGCCAATAGTTTTATGATTTCACTTTCTCCCAAGCTCTTTGACACACAAAGGAAAAAGTTTTCCCCAACACTTCTCCCAAATGAATTACTTTTTCTTGGTCAAAATAAGGCAGGAAGAGCAAAACTTTTTTTATACCCTGAATGGAGCACAAGTGCTGAAAGGCTTGTTATAGCCATGGCCTAAATCTAACAAGACTTTGTGAGGGTGGTGAGGGAGATTTGAGCTGTTTTACAAGTCGGTCAGATCCATACAATTTAAGTGAAACTCTCAAAATTATGCTACATGGTCAGTGACAAAGCTGGAAGTAAACCCCACTGTTGCCACCATGAATCACCACGTACTAATTATTTCCATTTATTTCATTTACTTTACAGTGTAAGGCAGATCCTTTTTCCAACCACAGCAGAAGCAGCAGAGCCTGGCCAGCAGAATGTACAGCCCACTGCAAGCAGTGAGCATCATTAGCTCTTAGCTAGTCAATTCATCTTACCCACAAGTTTCTACAGGACAGACAGGGTCAAAATCCAAACTATATCAAAGACCAAGAGATGAGACATAATCAGCTAGGTATATATCAAGCTCTCAAAAATATTCTTTGTATTACTGTTATAAATTGCAGTACAGGGAAAAGAATACACCTTTAAGTGATGATGATTTTAGATTAAGCATTTACCCATGACAGGCTGCAATATCATACACAGACAAGAGATTGTTATTTTTGAATGGCATCAAATTGTGAATTGAAGCACAGTGGGTAGGAAAATGCTGCAAAGGGTTTTGAAAGTGATTGCTCATCTGTGGAGTAAAATATATCCCTTTTAAAGCCCTGCTGTGACCAGTACAAAACGATCAGGGGTGAGAGTCTGCATGTGGTCTGGCAATGTGTAGGAAACAGAAGGAAAATCTTTGTCCAACATAGGTCTGGTACATTACAGGTACATGAATAAGCCAATACAAAATGATAGAAAGTTATCCTAGAAGTGAAACTTCTCTGAAATCAAGGTGGCTGTGATTTAAAGCGTTGGCTGATTAGAACAGAGGTTAGCAAATTTTCAAACAAGGGAATCCAGAACTGTGTTTTTCTTTCTTAAATTAGAGGAGAAGTGTGACAGTAGGAATTCAGCAGAAGCTCAGCAAGAGCATCCCTTCAAGAGATGAGATGTTGCTAATTAGCTGGCTGGTGGCATCTTAACTCTATGGAAGGAAGGCAGGAGCTCCCTGCTTCAGCTGCTTCTGGCATATTCACATGCAACTGTAAGCCAGCCCCTGCTTCAGACATCTCCCTGGAGGTGCTACACCTGCAACCGCTTGCTACATGCTGCTTAAACCTACTTCCTTCCTGACTTCAGCACTGGCTGATACCTTACAAGAGTCCTTGATTTTGCTAGTCAGTATTTGATGTGGTTAATCTACTTTTGTTGTCAGTTACATTCTCTGTGATGCATGGATGAAATATGATGAGAGAAAAATGTCTGCTGGAAGCTTTACATCACTCTACCTGACTTCCTCAGTGGTTTCTCTGCAAGGACATGATAGGGTTGGAGTACCATAGCACAGAGTGCCAGGTTTGTCCTCAGCTCTAAGGTTTTGTTAGCTTACATGTCAGAAATCCACCCAGGAGCTGTGAAATTTACCATCCCAGGCTTTATTCATATGCACCATGCCTTGGGAAAATTGTCTAGGTCTATGTTAAAGGCATAAATTGCTTCAGAAATCTGCAGCTCAACACAGAAATGGACTTGCACAGAGTCCTCTCTCCATTATCAGGTCCACTTGTCATGCAAGCCCGGACCCCCTTCCAGTGCAAAAGGGAATGGTCAGAAAGCTCAACTTCTAGAGAATTTTTTTTTTCTTCCTACTTGCATTCACCCCTTGTTTTTGAACACTTTTTTCAAGCTCCAAAGATGTACTTTTGTATGGGAAAAGAGTATCTGTTAAAGCTTCAGCACAGCTTAAATAGCATGCTTCAGTTTTCAAGCTTTCTTCAGATAATTGTGGCATCTTGTTGGGCTCTTTTTGCTGTGAGTTGGTAGGGTGTGCATTAGAGGGTCTATGCATGCAGCTGTAGAAGGAATTGCATATTAAATGAGCATGGAGTTCACATAATCACTTTATCAAGCTACCAATGACAAGATATCCTATCATTTTGCTGCTTCAGTCTGGCAGGCATTTCTGAATTTTCAGGTTTTTAAGATGTTGTCTTCAACCAGCTGCCACAACTGGAGCCAAAATCTATTTCAAAGGAGGGTGTGAACTACTCCACCAAAAGCACTGAAAAGCTCCATGGGGTTTGTTTTCTATTGCATCAAACCTTTTATTTTCCACCATGTAAAGTGAAAAAAACCCCAACTGCTTTCATGGTTTGAGGGAAAGTTCCCTTTAGTATAATGTGATATAAATAATTACACCAGTGGAGGGCAATGCAAATGTGAACTCAGCTGCTTCCTGCCAATTTGTCCCTTTGGAAGATGAGAGAATAGGGAACAGCTGGCCATTGGCAGGGACACTCTTTTTGTAGGCACTGTTATCCCAGAGGACAGTTTTGTCTCTGAATAGTGAGGCAAAGGGAACGTGGGATTAAATTTAGGATAAATCCAAATTCTTTGGAGTTTTTGGCAGAATTTTAAAGGGATTGATAATAGTCTTTATGCAAGCAGGGAATGGTCATGGTTCTGAGGATGAAAGTCTGAACTCCACTTTGAGGGGTTGGTTGTGGGGGATTAAAAGATGAAACTGCACTAAAAACCACAGGAATCATGTTGGGGTTTGGTTTTTGAAGGGGTTTTGTGTGAGAAATTTTCTTGACAGATTTGTTTGTTTGTTTGGTTGTTGTTCTGGTGAACATCAACACAATGCTTTAAAACAGGCATCATACAAACCTTCCTTGAAGTTCAGCCTACACACAGGGAATGTGAAGAAAGCAGTGGCAAAATCTCGTCAGCAAGTAGGGAATCATGTTTGGCCTCCATATTTGCTTCTGTGATGGCTTTATTGTTTTGGACAGTAAACTAACTGCTGGCTTGGCCTTTCACTTCCTGTCCCAAACAAGCATTGCTGAAAGACATTGAAGTATTTTTGTTTTCTGAGATAAAATGGAGCAGTGTGGTATCTTGGCAGAGGTTAAGCATCCAACAGCCAGTAACAGGATGTTTGGCCTGAAAGATGGCATACAATACTGATACACCTAATTAAAACTACAGCTTCTGCCCTGTGCAAAGGGCAGTAAAAAGACCCCTAAATTCTGCAGAGTTTGTACTAATGGAACTGGACCAATAATTGAATCACTGATCCCGATTCTTTATTAGCCTTGCATGCAGTAGAGTCATTTATGTTGATGCAAAGTGAGCAGAAAATTAAATTAAAACACTCTTTATCTTTTCCTTCTTTCCCTTCCTTCCTTCCTTCCTTCCTTCCTTCCTTCCTTCCTTCCTTCCTTCCTTCCTTCCTTCCTTCCTTCCTTCCTTCCTTCCTTCCTTCCTTCCTTCCTTCCTTCCTTCCTTCCTTCCTCCCTTCCTCCCTTCCTCCCTTCCTCCCTTCCTCCCTTCCTCCCTTCCTCCCTTCCTCCCTTCCTCCCTTCCTCCCTTCCTCCCTTCCTCCCTTCCTCCCTTCCTCCCTTCCCCCCTTCCCCCCTTCCCCCCTTCCCCCCTTCCCCCCTTCCCCCCTCCCTCCCTCCCTCCCTCTCCTCCCTTCCTCCCTCCCTTCCTCCCTCCCTTCCTCCCTCCCTTCCTCCCTCCCTCTCTCCCTCCCTCCCTATCTCCCTCCCTCCCTCCCTCTCTCCCTCCCTCCCTCTCTCCCTTCCTTCCTTTTCTCTCTCCCTTCCTTCCTTTTCTCTCTCCCTTCCTTCCTTTTCTCTCTCCCTTCCTTCCTTTTCTCTCTCCCTTCCTTCCTTTTCTCTCTCCCTTCCTTCCTTTTCTCTCTCCCTTCCTTCCTTTTCTCTCTCCCTTCCTTCCTTTTCTCTCTCCCTTCCTTCCTTTTCTCTCTCCCTTCCTTCCTTTTCTCTCTCCCTTCCTTCCTTTTCTCTCTCCCTTCCTTCCTTTTCTCTCTCCCTTCCTTCCTTTTCTCTCTCCCTTCCTTCCTTTTCTCTCTCCCTTCCTTCCTTTTCTCTCTCCCTTCCTTCCTTTTCTCTCTCCCTTCCTTCCTTTTCTCCCTCCCTTCCTTCCTTTTCTCCCTCCCTTCCTTCCTTTTCTCCCTCCCTTCCTTCCTTTTCTCCCTCCCTTCCTTCCTTTTCTCCCTCCCTTCCTTCCTTTTCTCCCTCCCTTCCTTCCTTTTCTCCCTCCCTTCCTTCCTTTTCTCCCTCCCTTCCTTCCTTTTCTCCCTCCCTTCCTTCCTTTTCTCCCTCCCTTCCTTCCTTTTCTCCCTCCCTTCCTTCCTTTTCTCCCTCCCTTCCTTCCTTTTCTCCCTCCCTTCCTTCCTTTTCTCCCTCCCTTCCTTCCTTTTCTCCCTCCCTTCCTTCCTTTTCTCCCTCCCTTCCTTCCTTTTCTCCCTCCCTTCCTTCCTTTTCTCTCTTCCTTCCTTCCTTTTCTCTCTTCCTTCCTTCCTTTTCTCTCTTCCTTCCTTCCTTTTCTCTCTTCCTTCCTTCCTTTTCTCTCCTTTCTTTTCTCTCTTTCTTTCTTTTCTCTTTCTTTCTGTGTCTCTTTCTCTCTTTCTTTCTCTTCATTTTTTTTTTTTTTTTTAATTTTTAAAGCTGCAGCCCTCGAAGTTTTTAATACAAGATCTACATATGCCTGTCTTGGTGGCCAAATCTGTATCAGATTAGGCCTGAGCACACAACTGTGTTACTATGTGACCACAGTACATGACACAGTGAGCTTCAACAGAGGCTTCCTGATATAGAGGCTAATACAATGAAGTCACTCCATTATCGTGTCTTGAAGAGTAGAGTAGGCTTGTTCTGTTCAGCAGTTTCTGTCATATGAATAAGACACTCCCAAGCTCACATTAGTCACAAAGTTTTGCTGTCCTTCAGAACTCTGTGTGTCCTTCCTTGATGTTATACAAAACTTTGCACCACAATAAATGACAAAACTGAGAGAAACTGCTATTGAAAAAGAGAAAATAATAGTGCAGGAGTGCTTTGTCTGGGGTTTCTTAGGCTGACTTTTCCCTGACAGTGAGGCATGAAGTGAAATTACTGTTCGGATTGAAATTGGTGGTAAATATTTGCATAATATACCCAATGCTCAGAGTTGGGTCACTTGTTACAATCATTCCCTGCTCCTGCAACAAGCACAATAAATATTGCCATAGTGTCAAGGAGCCAGATCTGTCTGTCTTTCAGCAGGAGATGCAATCTCCTCAGCACCAGACTTCATTTTGGTGTGGGGTTTTTCGTTATTTGCACTACCACCCATCTCTCATTTGGTACACAGTATGATACTATCTCTGCAGTCGTTTTCTCCAGGGGTTCTGTATTCTTTTTCCTCATTGTCTTTTGATCAAAAGTCTGCAATCATTTCGGATAACTCAGGAAGTGCATTCCTTTGATGTTGTTTGTTTTGCCGTTTGGTAGTGTGATATTTGTCTCAATTTCAGTTTCACCTCCACGATATTAGTCAGACAGCTCTTCCTTCAAGTTGTGTTACCTTGGCAGTGGCCTGCAGGGGCCTCACCGGAGCCACAGGCACAATCAATTGAACACACAGAACAACCTACAAAGTCAAGACCTTGATTTGTTCAGTAATGCAGGGTTTTCCAGTCCCTTTTCAGAACC
This sequence comes from Melanerpes formicivorus, assembly GCF_026170545.1. Lineage (NCBI taxonomy): Eukaryota > Metazoa > Chordata > Aves > Piciformes > Picidae > Melanerpes > Melanerpes formicivorus. The sequence goes on along the minus strand of NW_027142379.1, from coordinate 9,273,651 downwards.
CAGTCCACCATCTCCTCTCTTCTTTTGCAATCATTCTGTAGCTGCATTATAACGTATACATTAGGCACAAATCAGGATTAGATTAGCAGGGTAACTTTTTGCACATGCTCATTATCAGCATAAGTAACAAGGCATGAGGCACCAAGAGCCAAACTGTAGTTCATGGTCACTGATTTGATGCTCTTTGTTAAGAGCCTGATGCAGTTCACAGATTTCAATTTTGTGTAGTAATCTACAGGAACACTATTATGCAGGAAGCTTTACTGGTCAAATTCAGTCATGCTTAGGATGTGGCCTTGCTGATTTTAATTTGGTGCTTTAGGTTTTGGTTCAGTGCCAGAGGCATCCTTTGGTTTCAGCCAGGGTTGTTGGTTCTACCATGAGGACAGTGGCTTTAAGGAGTGGGAGTGATCAGCTACTGATATGGGAACGGTATATGCTTTCATTAGGAGTTATTTTTGGATTCTGCAGTTCTTTGCAGTTAGAAAGCAGGTATAACTTCAATATTCTTTGTTGCTTTGTGGCTAGTGTGAAGCAGGAATGCAATTACGCCACTCAGTCATTCATACAAACTGCCTGGAGAACAAGCAGCCTTGGCTTTTTACCTTAGCTGTACCTTCAAGGATGTTTTAGTGCTTAGGAATACAGGATGCTTTAGATTCTCTTCATTCCCCCTTTGATACTGAGCCTAAATTTAACTGTTCTGTCTGACACAGGCCTGCGTCCTAGCAAGGTTAGCATGACAGACCTGGGTGCGTTTGGTGTATGTTAACTCCTAGTGAACTGTTATAAACAACCCTGATGGAACAAAACACAGAAAGAGCTTCTTGAGAATAAACCATTTCTATCTGTTGAAATGTATGCTGAGCAAAGGCCTGGAAGAAGAAAGAGGTGTGCTTCCTCTTACTTAGACCTTTGCCTTTCCTTGAAAGTTTACTGTATTCCAGTCAACCCTGTGATTTTCCCGCTCTGCACTCGGAGACTCAGATTGCTTGCCAGAACTTCTCCGTCAGACAGGCTCTATTCCAGCTGCTGTCAGGCCATTAAATCCTACTTCCTTTTCTCAACCTGAACTTCTTTAAAGATTTAGTGTTCTCTTTGATCCCAGGCCTTGGCCTGGAAATAGTAAACCTTGCTAGCCAGACTGGAACTGGCTAGCATAGCAGAGATATTCTCCCACAGCTCTGCATGCTCATCCCTTGGGAAGCCTTCAGTCAGTTGCCATTTAATTTGTTCTTTGTTCCCTCTCTCCCCTCTCTATCCTTATTTTTTTTCACTAAGAGACTCTTGCGTTGACTCAACAAACAGAGTAGTATCAGACCAGGAAGCTTAGACATACTTAATCTCTACATAGAAATGGGGACTAGATAGTAGAAAGAGAAAGAAGCCCACTGATTGGGAAAAAGCTGGGAAATACCAGTAGGTAACTAATAGGAAAAAAACCTGCACTGGTAGGTGTTTCATGTTATTATTTTTCTCCCCTGCTACTAGAGATGTCTCTTAAATGTTGGGCTTCATATACTGCTTTTCATGTATGAGAATGAGTTGAATTATACAGCCAAGCACGCTGACAGGTGGGTGTCTTGCTTTCTAATGGCTCAAGTATGCACTTCTCTTTTTTTGAGAGCAAGCTTTTACAGCTTGTGTAAAGCTTTCTGGTACATTTATTATGAAGCACAGGTTAAGATTTTCAAGCCTGAGCGGATGTAGTTAGACACCCTAAATCCACATCTAGGCACTTAAGGCAAGGTGATTTCAGAGGTAGGGAGCATTGAAACACATTTGAAATAATTTTGAGCTCAGTCCTTTTGAAGATCAGGTGACATTTTTTATGCCTAAGTGTAATTTCAAGCTCTGAAAATTTTGACTGTTTGATGAAAGAGGGCTTTAGATTGTATATCCATTTAATAATATTTCAGGGGGACAAAACTCAAAACTGATTATCTTCTCTTTCTTTTTCCTGATACGGGCATGCAGTAGGTTTTGGAACAGAAACCCTTCAGTAACATCTTGCACCTTTAATGTAAGTTATTTAAAAATCAGCTCTTTCACTTCCTGTGGTCTGCAGTGATGAGCTGTACAACAAGGCCTTGCCCAAGAAAAGTGTACTTCAAGGCCATACTTCTGATAACTGCTCCTCATATGTTCGGGGCTATTTGTGTTTAAGCTTTCCTTACTGAAATAAGCAAGCAGGGACTCATAGCAATTCCTTCCAAATCTAACAGGACATCAGTTTTACAGACTTTGTCCTCAGTTCTGAACACATCAAAGAGCTTGGAATTGCTTTAATTTGAAGAGTAACCACAGACCAAACCTCAGTAGTTATCAGCTTTTAAGGGAGCACAGAGACACAAGCACCTCATACTGAATTACACCAGTGAAGTTTGGCAAGTTCTCTGTTCACAAGCTGGATTTCTACTGGCAGCACTGAGCCTGCTGATATTGATTCCTGTGCCTGTGTTAGACTATGGAACATTAAAAATTGAACAAGAATGAAGATTATGTAGAAATTCCTGTTGCAAGAAGCAACATACTGTTCATGTGAGGTACTCAAGAGACTCATTTCTGAATTTAAAAGGCAGTTTCACTTTATTACAATGGTTTGTGCAATATAAGCTTGGTTCTGCAAACATTTATGCCTGAGTAGTTTTACACAAATGGGAAGTTCCATACAGTTAGGTTTTTGAGCATTTTTTACATTTAAGTGTTTGGACAAGGCCAAACCTCTCTCACTTGTGCCTTGTCAGGGTTTTGCTTTCAATTTTTCTGTAGCAGAACGCAAGTACTTGTCTAGCTCCCCTTTGCTCCCAACTTTGTCTGCCTGTACAACTTTGTTTTGACTTCAAGCTCTTGAAGCTAACATAGTCTTGGTTTGCACAGAACGCTGTCACGCTTTGTCCTGGTACCTTGGAAATGAATGAAGCTATTACAACATAGGAAACCCTAAAATCCAGCCCCATAACGAGTGCTATTGAGTAGGCTGTGTGTCACTGTAGTTGATATCAGCTATCTAATCTCTATCAACTTCAGCAGTTTTGTGTATGATGCTGTAGGAGTTGCTTACGCAGCTCAAATCCCAGATGGCGTCCTACTGTAACGCACAAGGAGTCTCAAAAGGATCAACTGAAGTTTGAACCCCCGGATTTATCTAACTCCAAGAGAAATAAAAAACCCCTGGATTATATGAAGACTATCATAAAGTGAGTAAGATGCTTTAGAAATTACTTTTCTTAATTCCTCTGCTGCTTTACACACAAAACCAATTTTCAGATGACGTCCCAGAAGATGCAGCATTTACCAGCTGAGCTGAAGGGGTCAGCTCTGCCATTAAGGCCTCCCCAGGTGCCTTTTCTGAGGATTTCACATTGACTACACAATGCCCAGCAGAATTTCCACGCCAAGTAATTTATTTACAACAGGCGAAGTACCAAAAAGTGCCTCCGTCGGCCTTGCCTCGCTGCAGCCTGTACCCGGGCTCCAGCCAGTGCCTGCGGTGTGGCCCAGTAGAGCTGCCAGGCAAGTGGCAGGAGGGGGCTCCGGCTCCCCGCGCACCGAAGGCTGGCTTTATGGAGGCCACGAGCACTTTCTGGAGCTGGGCACTAGGTGAAGCCTTCCCACCCTCTCGCTGACAGGAAGGGTCTTCCTTCATCGCCCGTCCTCCCAAACTTTTGAAGCCCCCCCCGGCAGCTCTGAGAATCTGTTCGCTCGCTTCCATCTCTGGCAGGGCACAGTGACTAATGTTTCCCCCTCAGCCACGTTCTCCGAAGTGGCCGTGCCCAGGGCTTTCCAGGCCGGCGCAGGAGACGCCGGCCACCAGCGTTAGCCTGAGCCCATAACTGCCTTCCCGGGTGAGACCCCTTAGCTTCTTCCGACCGTCCCCTCGGGTCGGGCAAGATCCTGCCACCGCCTCCCAACCCCCGGCGTTCGGCAGAGGCGGCCGCGGAGACCGGGCTCCCTCTGGGCGGCAGGAGGTGAACGGCAAGCGGCGGCTTCTCCCTCCCACACCCCAGTGTCGGTCTCGCCTCCTCCAGCAGCAGCAGTAGCGGGTCACCTCTGCGCGCCTGAGCCGAGCCGTGTTGCGCTGCCTGCCGGCCGCAGGGCTGCTAGAGAGGCGGCGAAAAGCAGCTCGTCGCTCCCCCCCATCGCCGCGGGCTCAGGGGCGCTACCTGCGGGGCCACCATCGGGCTGCGGTGACATTGGGAGGAGACTCGTCCGAGGGCGGCGCCGGGGGGGACAGGAGCCGCTGTGCCCGGGGACAGCGCCAGCCGCAACTCGCCCTCACTGGGGCGAGCGGGCTGGGCTCTGGCTGCTCGGCGCGGCTGCCGGGGCGCTCAGCCCTTCATTTCCTTTCGCCGTCGTGTTGTTGGAAGCTCGGGACTATAAATAGCAGCCTCGCCAGACACCGAGCGACACACGCACACACACCGGAGAAAAGTGCCGCGCTGGTCGCGCTGCCGGGCGGTCGACCGCCCAGCCGCCAGCCAGGTAACAGCCGCTCGGGGCGGGCAGGGGCTGGCGGGCAGCCGGGGTGCGTTCTGCGGGCGAGGGTTTTGTTTCCTTGTTTCCCCGCTGGCTCCGGCGCGTCAGGAGAGATTAAAAGCTGGGAATCGGTTCTGCCAAAGTCCCTCCCTTTTATTCCCTTATCAAGTTTCTTAAGGTTACAGCCCGCAGGGCGTGCACAGCTCTGGCAGGAGGTGAAGGCGCTCTCGTCGAGGGCCACCGCAGCTCGGTGATCGGTTCCGGCAGGCTGCGCTCCGGCCGGGGCTGCACTGGGGGCTGCGCGCTGGGGGCTGTGACCCGGCCGGGGGCGCGCAGAGACCCGGGCTGCCGGGGCATCCTCCAGCTGAGACCCCCAGAGCGGTTCTCCCGTTCCCTCCGCTCTCCGCGCCGGCGGCGTTGCCTGCCCGGGAGCCTTATCGCTGGGCTGTGCCCCGCGCCGCTGCAGCCGTGGCTCCTCTGAAGGGGCCTTAGGCAGGGAGGAGGGGGTTTGAAGATCTTATTTGTAGCCGTTTTCTGTCGTGTTGAAAAGTTGCGCCTCACTTGACAGATGAGGCGGGTAGCAGGCTCCGAAGGTCCCCCTAAGGGGTTAATTTGGTAGAGTAATTCCCCCTCCCCATCGTGCAAATAACAGCGTCTGCTGAGGGGTGATGGACGTTATAAGAAAGGTATTAAATACAAATAAGTTGAGCAAAGTTGTAACTTGAAATTGTAGCAGCCGGGAGGGGGAGGATGGAGTGTGTGTGTTGATATTTAATTTCTGGACTGTGATCAAGTCGAGCTCTCTTTTCCTTTCCCCCAAATGACAGCTTTTGAAGCATGGATGTTAGCTTGTGTTTCTTATCTGGTCCCCAGAGCTAACCCGGTGCCTTGTCTGAAATAAAAACGTTAGGATGAAGTCTTCAGGAGCTGTGTTTTCATCTGCTGCATAATTGTGTTTTCATTTCTTTTCCTTGCCAGATGAAATTTACTTGTTTATTTACCCTTTAATGATGTGTTAAAATAGATCTACTAAAATCAGGCCATAGAAATGCCATTTAAATCTGGCTTTTAATCTCGAAAACAAGACTGATTTTCAGTCTTCACTGGTTTACAGCCATCCTTTATATTTAAAGGCTGTCTACATGGCAAGAGTGATAGGGGGAAATGTCTGTTTCTTGGTCTGTATCAAAACAAGGGTTTATGTCAATAAATGGTTACTAACAGAAGTTCTTATATTCAGATAAAGACTGCTATCATGCTTGTAAGTACTTTAAAAAGCAGTGTTCCAGTATTCTATTTATATTTTTTTTAGTTTTTATTTTCAATATGATTTTTATTTTCCGTGATTAAATCTTGAGCTACCTTGAAAGCCCTGTGATATCTTAGAGGTTTGGTCCTTTGAACCTGTATATTGGATTTGGTTTGTGCTTGTAAGTCCTCATTACTGTAACTATCCATGCAGGACTGAATGCTGTTTACTTCACACATTCTGATAATTCCACTGAAATTAAGATACAAGTCACAAAATTCATATAAGCAGAAATTAGTCCTTTGAGACTTTTACAGCCCTGATAACATTAGTGGGAGCATGAGGCTGTGTTACTACTTCAGATCCCTGGTTTTGCTTTTTTCCCCTCTGCTTTCTGACAGTTTTCTACAATGGTCAAGATAAGATTGTATTTTTTTAGAAGTATTTATTTAAATAAAGCAGTTCTTTTCCCAGCTCTCTTGGACCACCTAAAGCTTCAGTTCTCAATGGGTTCTTCATACCTTGCAAGATACTGCTCTTTGAATCTGTTTGTTTGCTTGTTTGTTTCCCTGGAGAGGCTTATCTGTGAGTCTGCCTTAGTTGTTTTTGATCACAGAATTCTGGTTTCCTCAGGCTAAGGTATATAAGTTTGAGCAGGTGTATCCAGCTATCTCCTACAGATCCTTCTTTATGACTCTCTCTTTATCTTCTGGTCTGACCTGATGATTTCACAACATTAGGTGAGGGTTTAGTGAATCAAAATGCATGCATGAGTAATACTCTGCTTAGTACATGGAAGTCTACTGTACAGTAAGTAGACCTTTCCCCAAAAAACACAAACCAAACCACCAACCAAAAACCCCAGAAGTAGATCTGCCTGAAGTATTGAAGTCAGCCTGAGGAGGGTAAAGACTGGGGAAGTGTGGAGGCTGTGCAGGTGAAGTAATTGTTCAAATAGGCCTAGGCCTAAATTCACTCTGAATTTTGAGGAAAAGTAGTGGGATTGATATGTCTGCTGAATTATTTAGCATGTTATGGATATATATTTTTAGCATATGACTTCTGCAGAGAAATATGAACTCAATACTTTTTGGATTTATGTCATGGATTTACAGGAGAGAGCAAGATAGTTTGCTGGGAGAGACAAACTGAAAGGCAGACAATTACTCCCAACACTAACATTTCTTCACAATTCATGACAAGTTGAGCTAGCATTCTTAAACACTTGGGCAGTTAGCTATGTCTCTCTCCCTAATTTATATTTGAATGTTTTTTCATATATGCCAAATGCTCTGACTGATGAAAATTGTGCAGAAGGGCTACTTTTGTTTGGCTTGTTAAATCTTTTGTGCTGCATTAATATTTTATTGTTACCGTTGATGAATGGCGAATGTTACTCATCACACTTCTGAGGAAGGAATCATTCTCCCCAAGTAGCCTGGGGTGATATAAATCAAATTCAACAAAATAATTTCCCTTTTTTATTTTTTAACATGAAAAATCTAATTTCAGATGTCAAAATGCAGGACTGAAATGTTATTGAGAGTTGCCAGTCCTGGCCTCATCAAGCCTTTAGTCTTGCCTACTGCTTTAAAAGACCTCCCCACACTTGCAGATTTTGCCTACAAATCTGGCAGTCTTGCTGCAGTTAATACCAGATTCTTCATCTCATGCTATAGGAGGAGTCACAGTTGATATGGTTCTTGCAGCCCTTAAGAATCTTACTATTTTTCAGAGGAATGTCTAACTCTTTCTTAAACCCACTAGATAAAGATCTGGCCAGATAGCATATCACTCTCTCCTGTTGTGGATAGTTATTTGCTGCAGAAAATTTGAGGCAGACCTTGAAAGGCTGGCTGGATTGTGCAAGGTTTTAGTGCAGTGCTGGACTTCAGCTCAGAGATGTCTTCACAGTGATAGAGGATTTTAATTACAAAGACTTGTCTTCTTGATACAAATCCCATGCTGGCAATTCTAAAAAGAAGTTGAGATTGGTGAATTTCAGTTTCCTGCTGTTTGGAAGGCCATGTCAACTGAATCGAACTGCTCATTGAATATTATGAAGCAAATCCCGTATACATTAATGATGGAGGATACTTTATCTCCCCCATAATCTCCAAAGGTAGATTTAGTTAATTTGTCAAGTTCAGTAGCAGATTATTTCAGGGAAGAGTTGTTTCCCCTTTGCTTTCTTACTTCTTCTGTTACCTAAGTTAAGTCAAGATGGGTAGAATCTCAAACAGCAAATCAGATTTCTACAATGCATCCTACTATGAGAATTGCTGCTAGGTGATGGGGTCCCTCATCTGTCTTCCAGGTCTTGTGCATCTTCTTGGCAAGGTATGCTGTGTTAACATATTGAAAAGTGAGTTGGGCAAGGTATGCTGTTTTAACATATTGAAAAGTGAGTTGGGCATCCTATGCTGTATGTGGTACAGTTACTAATTTGTCTTTTAAGAGGGAGTGTATAGAACAAACTGTGTTCACTTGCTCTGTAGGGTTTTCAAGTTCCCAGTGACAAAGTTTGCATACATGTCTCAGGAATGGTTTTTATATTGTTTGATGTCAGTATCTTTAGTGGGACTATTTAGAAATGTAGAATTATTTCTGTTTCTAAGGTGGTTTACATCCAAGTTCTGTAGGATTTCCACCCTTCTGAATCCAGAGGAGACTGGGCAGGACAATTCTGTTCACAGTAGTTTCAACTCTGTAGCTGCACAGGAGATTTAATGTTGCTTTCCATAGATTAGGATGCTAATAGGCTTTTTGCCTCAGTCTGGCAAACTAAGCCTCTTCTTCCTGTTTGTCAGTGAATTTGCCCCATAGGTTCCTTTAGAGATATATATATATATATATTTAATTTAATGAACACAAGGAGGACAACACAAGCTGCAGGTGCTTACTTGACATAGTAGGGTGTCAGAGTTGTTAAACGCGATGCTGTTTATCAAGTCAATTTCTTTGGCAGCCTGAGTTTCTGCTTTGCTCACACTGCTTTGTGCATGGCTTTGAAACTCTAACCTGTCTGTGATTTTTTGGTGGATGCTTTTAGTTTTGTTGTCTGTCCTGTTTCTATGAAATTTCACTCTATGCTATGACCTTAAGTACCGTAGTAAAGTCAGTCTGGGCTGTTTGTCTAGGGAACATTTTTGCCTAAATATATACATAACTAACTCCTGTTTGTGTAAATTTCTTTAATTCTGTTAGCTGTACTCTCATCAATAGGAGCTCAGTGCTGTCCTGGTTTAACTGGGACAGAATCTCAGTCCAACCATTGGCTGCAGGTCATTAGCAGCTTTGAGTCAGACAGGACAGTTGACCTGAGTTGGCTAGAGGTGTATTCTAGCCCATAAATATCACACTCAGTAGAAAGGGGGAAGTTTGCTGAGGAGAGGGGAGCCTTTTTGCTAGAGCCTCCAGCTTCGAGCTGCCTCCTTCTCTTCCTTTTGCTCTTGAGGCCTGCTTGTACTTTTACAGGGCTGAGTATAACTTTATATTCTTTATATTTGTGTTGAAGTTAGTTTTGCTATTTCATTAGCTCTGTTTTCATTTGAACCCATGGACCTTGTCTCTTTTTGCTGATCCTCCTCTGCTGGGGAGGGGTCATTGGGTGATAGAGCAACTGCTATTTAATTTAGATCTTAATATGGACTAATCTTAGATGCTTGCTGTAAAACCACTAATTTGGCAACTAGAGTGAAATGTCTTAATATGAGGCACTAAAAAGAATCTAGTTTTTATTGTAATTGTAAGAGGTGGATGTACAAAGGCCAATAAAGAGGGAGAAGGTCTTGGGGGAAATAAGCTTTTATTGGGTTTGGACAGCTTTTCAGTTCTTGGTATTGCTTGTTTGTAAACTGTAAGCATATTACAGCAATGCTGGTAAGATGCACTGAACCTTGGGTGCATACTTCTGTTAGAAGAATGACTCAAACCCATGAAAATGGGCATGAAATTCTAGGCACTAAACGTGACTTTTGGTGTCTCGTGTGTTTACTGCTGCACAAATGGAGCACTAAGCAGAACCCATCAACACTTTGGCGTTGTCCAGTCTTCGTTACAGCAGTAGTGGCTAAAGAAAAGAGGTGTGGGTAGAACCGAGTTTTATCAGATCCAATGAATTTCTCTGCCATAGTGACACAGTTTTGGAGCGAATCTGTTTCATGGGTTATTCCAGTTTGTGCAGTAAATGGGAGCAGGATTTGGTACACAGAGTAGGAGACGCTCCCTTTGACGTTCAGAGTAACGTCAGGCAGCTATTTTTGCAGTTTTTAAAAATACACTCCCAATTGATGAGGAGAGCTTTAATTTTTCAAATTAATAACCTAGAAGTTGGGATGTGTGTGGAAACTGCCATTTTGCCTTAGCCAAGTAAGTGTGTGGGTTTGCGCTCTTCTCTATATATACACTTCCCCCCACCCCGCCACCCTTCTCCTTCCAGAAGGCATCTATAGAGCTACACTATATCTGGAATTTGAGTGTTACTGTCGGTCGTGACACACAGTTTGTGTGGCTGTGGTGGAACGGCCGCCTGGCACAGCCCCTCCGTGTTAGCTGGCAGTGACAAAGATGTCAGTGTGGCCTCTGCGGGGAAGCTGATGGGAAAGCAAACTTTCCTGCAGTCCTGCACAACATCCCGTTCCACAGGATCAGTGTCATCAGGCTCATCAACTGATTCTTGACTGGTTAAAGCTTGGAATAAAACTAGAGGGTACAAATGATGAAGAAACACCTGGTTTAACCCCCCCACCCCACCCAACAGCATTGAAATAAACATCCTCATTTTAGACCTGCTGTTGAGAAATGCTATTTAATTTGCTCTGCAGCTTCTATGCAAGCACAGATGCTTCACCTGCATTAATGAGCTTTTCACTTGGTGATTCTACATTAAACATTTTCCCCACTGAATCGTGTCTGATGAATGTTTAGCTACTGAAATAAAAACATGTATTATTCCTAATTGTTCTATATAGGAATTTTTTTTCCCTGCTTTCCCCCTGTTGGTGTCATATAGCTTTAAGTTTTGGTGTTTTGATTCAGGGAACTGGTGTAGTCTTTTCCTTCTAGGAATTGATAGTTTCCAAGTAAATAAAAGTGGTGGCTGTGGAAGGCTTTTTTTTGGTACCCCCGGGTACCTATGGTTGGAGGCGTAGGAATATATGGATGTAGCCTGCACTAGATGGCAGTGTAAAATACAAAGAAGCCTTAACACGCTTGGAATTCTTAGCGAGCCCAGCAGAAGCTGCCAAACTTAGGGCTCAGCTCGCAGATAAGCCTGTTTGTACTGCATGTGCTCCTATTAAATAGGAGGTCACTTCTCTTTCATTATCTAAATTTGTCCTGAATTTACCTTGTTTGAGTGAGAGGGTATGTTTGGGCAGTTGCTGCAAGACAGCTGGCATACTGTGAATTCTGTCTGCAGCTTCATCTTGGTTAGCTGGCTTGTCTTTGTAGTTATTTATTGGTTAGGGAAACCACATGTTATTTTTGACAGTGTTATTTGAGACGTCTGTGTTAAAACTGTAGCACAGAAGCTATCAGCAGATAAAACAAGGATGGATGAGGCTTCATTTTAATAGTTTATAGCTGTGTAATGGCCATTTATCAGTTACACAGGACGATCCTCATATGTATATTTGGGGGTTTTAAAATGAAATAAATGGTGTGTAATTTCCAGGGCAAGTTACTGATGCTAAATTGTACTGCTAGAGTTCATTTTTCATCTCTATACCTTACAGAAAGTGTCTGTCTGAAGTGATCTATGTACAAAGCCAGTTGCTGTGATGTCCATCTTTTTAAAACCAATGCAAAGTATGTGCCTTAAGAAGGCCAAATTCATCTTTGTTATCCAAGTGTTGCAAGGGGGCTTCAGTGAGAATGGGAGTTAGGGTAGTTGTCTGTGAGCCGAGTACATCCTTTGTTGATATACCTTGGAGTGCTTTCAGAGTTTCCCTTTTAGCAGTGTCTGATCAAGGTGGAGAAAATAACATTTACAAGAAACCTTTAAGTCAGATCTGTGACATCAAGATGTGATAGCCTAGAGATAGATTTTCCTACTAAAGCATAAAAAGCAGGAGGGATTAGAGAAGCCAACCTGTAAAGGTTGTGTGCATAGTTAGAACTGCTTTATGTATTTGCAAGGGAAAGCTTTTCATTCTTTGACAAAAATGAAAAGCCTGGCCACAGTATGGTATCCTGGGGTGCCTTAAGAAGAGTGTGTCCAGCAGATCGAGGGAGGTTCTCCTCTCCCTCTACTCTGCCCTAGTGAGAACTGCCCTGGAATATTGCATTCAGTTTTAGGCTCCCCAGTTCAACAGGGACAGGGATCTGCTTGAGAGAGTACAACAGAGGGCTGTGGGGATGATTAGGGGACTGGAGCACTGCCTTAGGAGGAAAGGCTAAGAGACCTGGGGCTTTCTAGTCTGGAGAAGAGAAGATTGAGAGGGAATCTAATAAATGTCTATAAATATCTGAGGGCTGGGTGTCAAGCGGGGGGGGACAGGCTCTGCTCAGTTGCACCCTGTGGTAGGACAAGGGGCAATGGATATAAACTACAGCACAGGAAGTTCCACCTCAACACCTTCAACCTTCTTTACTGTAAAGGTCAGAGATCAGTGGAACAGGCTCCCCAGAAAGGTGTTGGAGTTGCCTTCACTGTAGACTTTCAAGACCTATCTGGATGCATTCCTGTGTGACCTGTGCTGGATTCTATGACTCTGCTCTGGCGGGTGGGGTGGGGGTGGACTTGATGATCTACAGGAGTCCCTTCCAACCTTCCAACCCCTAACATCCTGTGATCCTGTGAATTGCTTCTTTGGAGCTCTGTATTAGAAATAGCGGAGCTGTCTGTGTGTTGGGCTGTAAATGTACTGATTGTGTCAAAGTAAACATGGAACATATGTAGCACTTGGTGCTAAAATGGATCAGTAATCAAGCTGGTGGTAAATTAGCATGCTTAAGGTAGATGCCATGACATGCTGAATGTGTCTGAGGAAAGAATAGTGTGCAAAATCCCAGTTTCTGATAACGACTCAATAATGACTCCTTTTAAGTAGAAGATAGAACAGTACTGTAAAAAATTGGGTGTGTTTAGTGAGAAACCAACACTTCCCCTTCCTTGCATGTCTGTATATTTCCCTCAGAGACCCAGTAAGTAGTATCCCTCCACCTTTCTGCAGTCTTTTGAAAATTTGGCTTTAACTTTTATCATTCATAAATTGCAGCAATGGAATCTTTGTGTTATTTGTCCTTGGCAGCTCAGGATCTTAGTTGTTGTATGAGCTCCACGTATAAGCTGAGGTACCAAGTCTCAGTTTGGAACTTTTTGGCTTGGCATTCACAAATCATTTCTTTTGATTAGTGTTCTTAGTTCAATGGCAAGTCATGGTAACCTTGCACAAAAGAAGTTTATTCCAAACAAAAGCTTATGAATTCAGACATTAATATGAATAGAAGTCATCCTACAACTTGCAGCTGAAGAGTGATCTGAAGATGTGTGGGAACCTGACAGAGCAGATCCCTGATAAAAGTGTAGTGGGAAGTCACTGACTGACACAGAAGCAGGATTGAATGGCAGTTTATTTTAGACCCACATAAAAAGTATTCCCGAAATAAACTGACTGATACAGTGTCCAATGCTCTTGCCTTCAACCACTGCCATGGGAAAGTGAAATCCCTTTCTTCTGTTTCTTTCTTTCTTCTTTTTTTCTTCTTTCCTTCTCTTTTTTTCCCCTCTTTCCCCTCAGACTGGAGGTGAGTCACCCTCTTTCCTGATAATCTGTTCAGTGAAGGAATTGTTCTTAAGGTCCAACCTAAACCTCCCCAGTCACAACTTTGAGGCTCTTTCCTCTTGTCATGTTGATGTTACCTGGGAGAAGAGACCCATACACACCCGCCTCCAACCTCCTTTCAAAAGCCTTAACCTCTTCCCTCAGCCTCATTTTCTCCAGGCCAAACAAACCCAGTTCCCTCAGCTACTCCTAAGACCTCTTCTCCAGACCCTTCACCAGCTTCCTTGCCCTTCTTTGGACAGAGTCCAAACATACCACGATTGCTTCGATATTACCATGAGAGCATACATTTATAATAATGATTTAAAATACCTATCTCAGCACTTGCTCAACTTGTTGATAAGCTTGCTAATGAAGTGTCCTAGAGTTATCTATGAATCTTAATTAACGTTAAGAGAATGCAGGAAAACTGTACTCTTCTTTCTTCCAAAGCAAAACTGCAGTTACTCATTTTCAGTGCGCTGAAATTACCTGAACAATCAATTTTGGTATGTTACAATAGAATGACATGCTTAGACATTTTGCCTGAAGCAATGGTCTATTTTTTTTTACTCCTCTGTCTGATCTAGCTCATCAAAACACCATAGTGCAGGTAAAGTGGAATTTTACCTGAGGTTTGTGGCCACTTCTTTTTGTAAATGCAAAATTAATGGATAGCTTTGTCCTCATGAACTGTTACAGCTGGGAGGGATAGGAATAAATAAACCACCCCAAAACATATGCATGTTTTGCCTATTTTAAATCAAAGAGCAATGAATCTCTAGCTTATGTCTGTGGGAATTTGTGTTCCTGCCAGATACACTCTGAGTTCAGAAAAACATCAGCTTTGAGAGTCTGGTTTTGTGTTCTGCAAGGGCAATGTCTCCCAGTCTAGTCTGAAGGTTAATGTAGAAATATGTCTACAAAAATGAAATTAAGAGGTGTGAGAATACTGAAAAGAGAGCAGAAGATGTATTTTTAAGTCATTTAAAAAGACAATACCAGCCTGTCAGTTCTGCCCTTAGTTTTTCATTTCTGTGTTTGAAGCAGTGTTGCAGCTTTACATCTGGATGATTTGTTAGCTCTGCTGCAGTAAATAATTCAAAAGTGCCTTTGTTGTAGAGTCAGCAGTGCCACATATCTCTCACCTCCCCTAAGTGATGGGAGCAGATTCTGACCCCATTTGCAGTGCTCTAAGTTTACTGAGGCTCAAGGAAGCACTCTAAGATCTTAGCTTTTTCCGGAAAGATTTTCTTAGATCGCTTTAAAATTATTTAAAAGGCAGTTGATTTTGAAAATGCACAGAAGAAGCAATCTAGGGAGATACAAAAGTGCTGGTAATTTGGAAGAAAGTATAGGTCCCATCTTGACAACACTCGTGCTGAGGCTCAGATTTGCATTTAGGTCAAATATGCTGATACTTTGAACAGGGAATGCAAAATGAGTCTTTGTCAGAATGGCAGTGAGAAGCTGGAGGAGAGCTAGTGTCTGCAGAGCAGGGAACCTCTGGGGAGTCATACAAACATCAGGGCTTGTAGAAATTTTCCTACCAGATGGGAAATGAAGGATATGCCATCAGCAGTCTCAGTGTTGCAGCTTTCTTGAGTCTTTAACAGTGAAGTTAAGTCTCTGTGTCCTTGGCCACTTTCCATCTTACCTCTAAGGTTGTTTTGTCCCTGTTCATGTTCTGAGAACTTCTGTGTATATGAGGAGGTGATGAGCTGACTCCCTCCTTAATGTTCACTTGTGAGACTGACTCTCTTTGTGAGGCAGGAGTGTGAAAGGGTGCATCTGAGTCACAGAAAGCATCAGAATCTTTAGTATCTGTAATTTGAAGTTGTGAATATCTTGATGAAACATTTCTGGTTCTCTTTTACTGTTTGTGTTAGCCTTGACAATGTGCCCTGTCCTTTGTCTTTCCTGTTGTTCATACAACGCAAGGCACAGAAATTATGTATTTCTGTTTCCTTTTTCTTTTGCCTGCCTGGCATGATGTTCTGACCTCACAAGGTCTCTAGTGCCTCCTTTCTAGACACCCTACGGTAAGCTTCAGATCAGGACACCCTGTGGTAAGCTTTCACCATACACAGGGACCTTATCAGGCTTGAGAAGATTGGGCCAGTGTGAGCGTGATGGAGTTCAAAGACCAAGTGTAATATCCTACACCAGAGTCAGAGCAATCCCTAGTACTGGGACAGACTGGGAGATGGAACAGATGGAGACCAGCTCTGCTGAGAAGGACTTGGGCATATTGGTGGCTGAAAAAGTAGAAATGAGTTGTGAATGTGTGCTTGCAGCCCAGAAACCGGATTGTATTCTGGTCTGCATCCAGCTTTGGAGTCCTCAGCAAAAGAAAGACAGACCTGTTGGAGTGTGTCGAGAGGAGGGCCACAAAAATGGTCAGAGGGCTGAACCACGTCTCATGTGAGGAAAGGCTGAGAGTTGTAGTTGTTCAGTCTGGGGAGACCTTTCATTACTTGTAAGAAGAGGCTTTAGAACAAGGACAGAGAAAGACTTTTCACCAGGGCCTGTAGTGACCAGACAAGGGATAATGGCTTTCAACTTAAAGAGGCTAGGTTTAGATTAGATATAAGGAAGAAATTGGTGAGAAACTGGAAGAGGTTGCTCAGAGGAGTTGTGTGGATGTCCCATCGATGCAAGCGTACAAGGTCAGGTTCGACAGGACTGTGAGTAAACTGATCTAGTGAAAGATGTCCCTGCCTGTGGCAGGGGTTTGGACCTAGATGATCCTTAGTGATCTCTTCTAACCCAAACCACTGGTGATTTTGTGGTCAGGATTTGCTTTTCAAACTGTCCCATAGTATTAGTCTTGATGGTTATTTGGAAAATAAAAACTTGAGTTTGTACTAATTTGTTCATCATTTATAGTTTAGTTTCAATTTCTATTGAGGATGTAATTTAAGTTTTATACACAGAACTTCTGTTAGTCAAGCAGGTCATGGCCTGAAGTAAATCTGTTCTCATACACTGATGAACAGCCAGGTTGTTGTTGTTGAATGAAAGGTGCATATTTTTTGGAACTCAATAAGAAGCTTTCAGTATGCCTGTGTCCATTAATAAGGAAAACCTCTAAAGTCTCTTGTCAGACTACAGTTGTCCTCTTATGACAGTCAATGGTACTGTTTTTTTCTTTCTTCCTATGTGGTTATCTTTCAGCTTGTTCTATTTCTGTCCACATAGTGGTGTTCCCATTCTGGCCCAGTGAAGGATATTCATACCTTTCAGATCTAGTTCTTATCATACCCAGATTACTAATGGAATCAGACAGTGTAAGCCAGGACCTAGTGCTGAGGTGGGAGGTGCATGTAACTTGCCATGCTCTTCTCAGTAGAATTTCTTCTTGCATCTGACAGATGATTCAACCAAAGGAGTAAACAAAACTCAGATCCTGTAATATCTGTAGGTAGTAGGTGTCTGTAAAGGTCATGGGCAGCAGTGGCTCAGGTAAGGGAAAATAAACAATTTGTGCTGTATTTAAAATAGAATAGAGTAAACCAAGCTGGAAGAGACTTTCGAGATCATCAAGTCCAACCTATCATCCAACACCATCTAATCAACTAAAATAAACACTGCCTTAGTCCATCAACTTCAAAGTCACAATATGTGAAGCAAGGGATACCAAAGTATGAGTTCCTAAGATTGAACAGAGACAAACAGATCATTCTTTTTGTTCGCTGTGCCACACACACAAAAGAAATACCTTAAAAGAATTAGCAGGCAAGGAGGAGATAATTAAGCCATCAAACACAGGGAATGTCATGGCCATTGTGGGTAAACAACTCTGGCTGTTCCAGGGGAGGGACCAACTTAATTAAAAAAAATTTATCTAATTTAGTTAACCCATTTGTCAAAGAAATACTTTAGAAAACCATCAGTGTTTCTGCAGACATTGGCACTTAGCCTGTAAGGGCAGCATTTGAGAGAAAGAGCTTTTGAAACTTTCTTTGGAATTGCTTTAAAAACAAACAGTGTGGTACAAAAAAGTTGATTTTTTTTTTTCTTGTTCTGGTGCTGGTTGCCTGAGAGAAAAGACCAACCCCCTCCTGGCTACAACCTCCCTTCAGGTAGTTGTGGAGAGCAATAAGGTCTCCCCTGAGCCTCCTCTTCTCAGTATCACAGTATCACAGTATGACTAAGGTTGGAAGAGATCCTGAGGATCATCAAGTCCAACCTGTCACCACAGACCTCATGACTAAACCATGGCACCAAGTGCCACGTCCAATCTCCTCTTGAACACCTCAAGGGATGGTGACTCCACCACCTCCCTGGGCAGCACATTCCAATGACGAACGACTCGCTCCGTGAAGAACTTTCTCCTCACCTTGAGTCTAAACCTCCCCTGGCGCAGCTTGAGACTGTGTCCTCTTGTTCTGGTGCTGGTTGCCTGGGAGAAGAGACCAACCCCTTCCTGGCTACAACCGCCTTTCAGGTAGTTGTAGAGGGCAATGAGGTCTTCCCTGAGCCTCTTCTTCTCCAGGCTAAACAATCCCAGCTCCCTCAGCCTCTCCTCATAGGGCTTGTGCTCAAGACCTCTCCCCAGCCTCCTTGCCCTTCTCTGGACACGTTCAAGTGTCTCAATGTCTTTCTTAAACTGAGGGGCCCAGAACTGGACACAGTACTCAAGGTGTAGCCTAACCAATGCAGAGTACTGGGCACAATGACTTCCCTGCTCCTGCTGGCCACACTGTTCTTGCTTGGATGTGGCACTTGGTGCCATGGTTTAGTCATGGGGGCTGTGGTGACAGGTTGGACTTGATGATCTTTGAGGTCTCTTCCAACCTTGGTGATTCTGTGATTCTTTACCTTCAATCCTAACTGCCTTTTGTAAATAAGAGGAAACAGGAATTGCATTATCTTCTGTTTACTGGAAGATAAATGTCTTATGACGTTTCTGTGAGTATTCACGGGGTGCTCCACAGGTATCCATACACCTTTCAGCTGCTTGTGATGCTGTGTAGCTAATTAAAATTCATGGGTTTTCTCACTTCTATCAATGAGTCTGATAAGGCTTTTTTCCTTTGAGGAAAAACATATTTTATCTCACTTATGGATAATGGTAATTTTAATGAGATATTGCCTGTTAGAAATATGCTGAGGTATTTAAAAATTAAGGAGAGAAACCCCCCCCCACAACAATGAAAAGCTCATTTGTATTAATTTATTTAGTTAAAGCAGCCAGTGGAGGTTGTTTTAAATACTTTTGTTTTTTCTTTTTAATTGGCCTAGGAAAAAAGAATAGTAAACAAGCCAACATACAGCATGTAAACCTACTAAAAGATCCCTGAACAATGTTGGTTCATAGTGAAGATATAAATAACTTTGCAATTGACAGAATAAAGGCAGCTAGACATTCGAGAATCACAAAGCTGACTTGTATTAGCATGCCAAAGAACAAATCCCAAGTGACATGGAAAATTGCATTGTTGTTCAAGAAGCATTACATAAACTGCAGTGCTGTGTTGGAGCAGGGGGGTTGGTTTAGACAACTGTAAAGCCAACAGTTTGGAAGTTTGAAAGAGCCTTGGTGTGTATCTTGTGTGATTTGAAATGACATTTAACAAGTCCAAGTGCCCGGTGCTGCACTTTGGCCACAGCAATCCCATGCAGAGCTACAGGCTGGGGTCAGAGTGGCTGAGAGCTCCCAAACAGAGAGGGACCTGGGGGTGCTGATTGACAGCTGCCTGAATATGAGCCAGCAGTGTGCCCAGGTGGCCAAGAGGGCCAACGGCATCCTGGCCTGCATTAGGAATAGTGTGGCCAGCAGGAGCAGGGAAGTCATTGTGCCCCTGTACTCTGCATTGGTTAGGCTGCACCTTGAGTACTGTGTCCAGTTCTGGGCCCCTCAGTTTAAGAAGGACATTGAGACACTTGAATGTGTCCAGAGAAGGGCAAGGAGGCTGGGGAGAGGCCTTGAACACAAGCCCTATGAGGAGGGGCTGAGGGAGCTGGGATTGTTTAGCCTGGAGAAGAGGAGGCTCAGGGGTGACCTCATTGCTCTCTACAACTACCTGAAAGGTGGTTGTAGCTGGGAAGGGGTTGGCCTCTTCTCCCAGGCAACCAGCACCAGAACAAGGGGACACAGTCTCAAGCTGCGCCAGGGGAGGTTTATACTCGAGGTGAGGAGGAAGTTCTTCACCGAGCGAGTCATTCGGCATTGGAATGTGCTGCCCAGGGAGGTGGTGGAGTCGCCGTCCCTGGAGGTGTTCAAGAGGGGATTGGACGTGGCACTTGGAGCCATGGTCTAGTCATGAGATCTGTGTTGATAGGTTGGACTTGATGATCCTCGGGATCTCTTCCAACCTGAGTTATACTGTGATACTGTGATACTGTGGGTGGCTCTTAAATGCTGGACAACCAATGTTGAGAAGGAGAAGACCACTTATTTTTATGAAGGGAAGAAATGTGGAGGTGTTTGTGGTGTTTTGGTTTTGGTTCTTAATAAATTTACAGTAGAAAAGTTTGAGAATATGTTTTTTGCCACATTTCCCCTCAATTCCCATGACAGAGGCTTCTGTTCCCCAAGCTGGAGAGCTGGGCCCCAGTGAACCTCATGAGGTTTCAGTAGGAGCAAGTGCAGGGTTGTGCACCTGGGCTGGAACAATCCTTGCTGTCAATACAGATTGGGAGATGAGGTGATAGAAAGCAGCCCTGAAGGAAAGGACTTGGGGGTGCTGATGGATGAGAAGCTGGACATGAGCAGGCAGTGTGAGCTTGCAGCACAGAAGGACAATCAAATTCCAGGCTGCCTGAAAAGACGTGTTGCCAGCAGATCCGGAGGTGATTCTACCAGTTTGCTCTGGTGAGACCTCACCCGGAGTGCTGAATACAGGTCTGGAGCCCTCAATATTGGAAGGACATGGACCTGATGGAGTGAGTTTAGAGGAGGGCCACAAGAATGATCAGGGGGTTGGAGTACCTCTGCTATGAGCACAGGCTGAGGGAGCTGGGGGTGTTCAGCCTGGAGGAGACTCCCAGGGGACCTAATAGCAGTCTTCCAGTACCTGGAAGGCAGCCTACATGAAGGATGGAGAGAGACTGTTTACAAAGGCCTGCAGTGACAGGGCAAGGGGCAATGGCTTTAAGCTGGGAAGAGCAGATTTAGATTGGATGTTAGGAGCAAATTCTTTGCTATGAGGGTAGTGGAACACTGGAACAGGTTGTCTGGGGAGGTGGTTGAAGCCCCTTCCCTGGAGATATTCAAGGTGAGGTTTGATGAAGGCCTGGGCAGCCTGGTCTGGTTGGGAGTGTCCCTGCTGACTGCAGGGAAGTGAGACTAGAGGTGTCTTCTGGCCCAGACTATTCTATGATAAACTGAAGGTGTTGCAAAATGATCATGATTTCTTTTTCTTTCCCCCTCACTAGCTCCCATGGTATCTGTTCTCCTCAAAACTCCACTGGGAATAAGAGCTTTAATCAAAAGACAAGATAACCTGGACAGTATTACTGTGATTTTTTTTCCCACATTTTATCCAGGGATTTGGCTATCAGATTCAGAGTGACCTGTTAAGTATTGGTCATTCCTGTCCTTACCAGTTTACATCTCATAACATAACATATATGTGCTTTAGGTTATGGTATCAAGGTAGACATCCTCCCTCTGGAATTTACTGTTTAAAATAGGTAGGGTTGAGGAATAAGAAATGACGAGAGCATCAGTTGGGAAATTTGCTCCTCATGTGTTAAAAACAGGAAATAAGGTGAGGGGAGCTGTCAAAGCTCTGGATACAGAGTACATTAGCAGTAGGTGTGATTCCAGATCCAGGACTTCAATATTCACAATATATTCAAACAAGTAAATAGATAAATCATTAAAAACAATGTTATGCTCTTGCCAGTCAACACTTGTCTCTGAGTGATCATTGGCACTACATCATCAAGCAATCAGGCAGATGCTATTTGCACCTGGTCCTGCAGTTCTTGGTGGTGTGGATGCTGTCGTGGCTTGCGAGCTGTGACTTGTCTGTTATGGCGCCATGGTGGCTGCAGTGTTACCAGCTGAACATGCTCATTAGCACATGGGGAGTGTATGGAAATGGCAATGAATGAACTGCCCAGGGAAGCTCTCAATTGCTCAAGTCAGGGTGAGTGTGTGAGCTTGAGGCT
The DNA here is from genome assembly GCF_026170545.1 of Melanerpes formicivorus. NCBI lineage: Eukaryota > Metazoa > Chordata > Aves > Piciformes > Picidae > Melanerpes > Melanerpes formicivorus. Next base: position 9,252,030 of record NW_027142379.1, on the reverse strand, counting down.
GGACTAACTGGAGCTGCCAAACTAGAACTTCAGAATGATTGCTAACATAAACATGGAGAATGAATCAATGCAACACTTGCAGCCTTCTGCTTGGAATCCCATTTTAACTTGTACTTGGTTTCCCAAATTGTTATGGAATATGTGATGTGGTTTAAGCAAATAGCAGCATTATTCCATAAATTACTGGTGTTCTTACTGGTCTGTGTGGATACATTGGTCACTGTTTTACTGTAGTTGGGGGAAAAGCTAGAACTGAATATATAAGTGTGCATAAATGAACATATATAAAGCTCAGTGCCAGGAGGGCAGCCAGGGAAGAAAATGTAGGCATGCCAGAGGTACCTGTGAAACCAAAAGGAAGAGATCTTCATTCTCCAAAGAATCTGCTGCTGCTATGCTTACACTAAATTAACAGTTTGTAAGAAGCTTTCCTGTTGTGTCTGGTTGTGCTGCTGCCTTGTGCCTCTCTGCCATCATTTTGAGTCAGAATGTGTGCATGTGTGTCCCTTCTAGCTCATTGGGGCAGTGATTCTGGGTAATAGCAACTACTTTCAACTTCAAGTTCATATTATTACAGGGCATAGTTGCCTACTAGAGCTCTTTGCAAGTCATTTTCCAAATCTTGCTTTTAGTTGTGGATTTAATATTTGAAATGTGAGGATACTTAATGTTAAGGGTAATATTAAGGAACATTAATGTTTAATTCAGTGTCATGAGAAATAGCTTACAGTCATTTTTACAGAAGAGATAGCTAAGATAGCTCTCATAGTTCCTTTGGAATTTTGGTGCTTATTAATCACTCTTTGCTTAAGGGATAAGGCATAAAATCTTCCTTTGTATGAGTCTGCCAGAAGTTAGATTACATTGGGACTAAATAAACACTAAGTTGGAAGGAATTTAGATTAAGATCCATATTTGTAGCTTAAAAATTTATTTTTAAACCTTAATCCTGCAAAAGAAAGCTGAAAGTTTTCGTCTGTGTCAGCACTGCAGTAAACTCTTGGTAGGCTCAGTTCATTCTTCTGTGCTGGCTTGTCTCTGGCACTTGATGTTTTACTGCTCTGGTCTTCATTCATGGAAGTACGTAAGTAGAAGCAGGACACAAGGCAAGAGTTGTCTCCTCAGACATTGAGACTCTTGAACGTGTCCAGAGGAGGGCAACAAAGCTGGGGAGGGGTTTGGAGTACAAGCCCTATGAGGAGAGGCTGAGGGAGCTGGGATTGTTTAGCCTGGAGAAGAGAAGGCTCAGGGAAGACCTTATTGCTTTCTACAACTACCTGAAGGGAAGTTGTAGCCAGGAGGGAGTTGGTCTCTTCTCCCAGGCAACCAGCACCAGAACAAGAGGACACAGTCTCAAGCTGTGCCAGGGGAATTTTAGGCTCGAGGTGTGTAATGGGTTGGGGCAGACCCCCCTCCCCACCACGCGCAGAAATAACGACTCAGACAAACAGATTGCAAAAGTGATGGAAAGTTTAAATAGAATGGTGAGTGCGTGCAGAGAACTAGAGATACAGTGACGAGAGAAAAGAACCCAAAACAGACCCAGAGAAACCCATCCCTACCTGGGGGTACACCCGAGACCCCCAGGGCTCCCTCTTCCCCCTCCCATTGCTAGGCTAGTCTCAGCTGGCCAGATCTGAGACTGCCCATCCCCCCGCGGCCTTGGGCCTAGCCAGGCCCAAAGCCAGGAGATCTCTCCCCCAGTTACCGACTGACGGAGGAGGAAGAAAAGAGGAAGTGCCAGACCCCGCCACGAAACTTATAGTGGTGCAAGGGATCATGGTAGGAAATAACCTAATTTCCTGTGTCCACCCACTGGGCTGGATTTCTGGACACAGGAAACAGCCCTGTAGCAGAGGGCACCCAGCCCAAACTACGACAAGGTGAGAAGAAAGTTCTTCACTGAGAGAGTCATTCGCCATTGGAATGGGCTGCCCAGGGAGGTGGTGGAGTCACCATCCCTGGAGGTGTTCAAGAGGGGATTGGACATGTCACTTGATGCCATGATTTAGTCATGGGTGGTGACAGGTTTAGTCTGTGGTGACAGGTTGGATTTGATGATCTTTGAGGTCTCTTCCAACCTTGGTGATTCTGTGATGCTGTGATATATGCTTGTAAGAATGTCACTCTGCAGGGCAGTTTGATCGTAGTTGATCACTTACCTGGAGCAGAGGGTTCAGGTCAGACCAGGAAATTAATTTTAGTTAATTTCTTAATAACTTTAGTTTTAAACCTGCATCCTTATTAAAACCAGGGCACATTAGTGATTTTGTCAAAAGTCTTGCTGTGACTGGTTTAAAAACCTTTGTTCTGAAGAACTTTTGGTAAGATTTCTTCTGGTGCCTCTGAGCCTCCATCCTAAAAGGTGCAGGGGTATCTTCTGCTCTTAGCTGCTTCCCAGCCCAGTTTTCCTGTTCCTCAGCTTAGTTGCAAAACAGTATCATGAAAACTCCACAATTACCTGGTTATGACTAGGTAGCTTTATACTAAAATACATTCAACCTTTCTTTTCCTTGTTCTTTGCCTTTGAAAGTTGTAGTGTTCTGTCAGTCTGAAGTGTGATGATGTTCCTTATACTGAATGCTGGAGGATGAAATCTGTTCAACACAGAGGTGTAGAGCTTCTGCTAGAATTTTTTTTGGTTTTAATGCAATACATGAAACTATTTAAGAGCATTTTAGGTACAGTTTGCAGGGACTTTCTGCCTCTGTAATGGAATAAAGACCACGTTGATCTGGGGAAGACTTGGAAGTTGTGGTTTTCCTAGAGGAAGCTTATATTGGAAATGGTGGAAGCCTAGCTTTATGGGAAGAGAGACTAGGTGATTTCTTTAATGAAAACCAGGGATAATTGATGTAGGAGGTAGGTATGAAAGACCAGTGTGAGAGTATTTCACTAAGGATGAAAAGAAGGGGCACCAACAGCATGGAAATAGAGTTATGGAGAGAGCCTGAAGGAAAACATGTGAATCTGGAGGTGAGTGATAGTGTCTTTGTTTGTTTTGCTGTCTTCATAGTATCATAGAATCAGTCAGGATTGGAAGGGACCACAAGGATCATCTAGTTCCAACCCCCCTGCCATGGGCAGGGACATCCCACACTAGATCAGGCTGGCCAGAGCCTCATCCAGCCTGGGCTTAAACACCTCCAGGGACGGTGTCCCAACATTTTTTCCTTCCTCGGTTTTTGAGGCTGCTTGCCTGACAAATTCTGTTCAGTGATGAGAAAAAGAGGATGAAAGTTTGAAGTGTAGTTGTGTGGGTCATTTTAGACTAAGGAAACCAAATGAAAAGAAACAAAAGTTTATCTAAACTGTCTCATTATGTGCATTGTCTCCTGGTTTTGGTGGTGATAGCAGGGCAGCAGCTAATGAGCTGATTGCACAAACCTTTGGGCAGTTTGAGAAGCTCTTAGTCCAGAAAGATGAGAAATGACAGAATTGCTGGAAGAAGAAGGGAAAAGATGACATTTCTGTTTTTCTCCTAGTTTCTGCCTTTGTTTTTCTTTATAAAACTTAAGTATGACTGCCTTCAGGGCATGACACAGAGCTGGTGTCTTTTGTTTGGTGGTTGTGGTTGTTTTTTTAAGACCCAAAGAAAACCCCTTCTCAATTACATGCCAAAAAGTAGTCCTTTGTTTCCAAATTGCATTCCTATGCAGATATGACATTCAAATACAAACCACTGAATTTTTTCCATGTCCTTTACCCATAAAATGCAGTTTGTTTGGGGTAATCAACACATAAATTGCCTGGCGTCTATCAACAATCTTGTGCATGCCACAATTAAAATGCTAATTAAAAATAAATCCAGTCACCCTTTTCCACCTAAAGAGAGTGGGGAGTGATGGCAGGTTTTTTTCCATCCAACACAAAAATAAATCATTTTAATTAAGCAACCTTAATCTGTAAAACTAAGGCTGGTTTCTTATCCTACCGGGACAGGAAGACTGGTTGTACGGCACTTGGATAGTATCATAGTATAGTATCATAGCATCAGTCAGGGTTGGAAGGGACCACAAGGATCATCTAGTTTCAACCCCCCTGCCATGGCCAGGGACACCCCACACTAGATCAGGCTGGCCAGAGCCTCAGCCAGCCTGGGCTTAAACACCTCCAGGGATGGGGCCCCAACCACCTCCCTGGCCAACACATTCCAGGATTTCACCACTCTCATGGTGAAGAACTTCCTCCTCACCTGCAGCCTGAATCTCCCCACTTCCAGCTTCATTCCATTCCCCCTAGTCCTATCACTACCTGAGATCCTGAGCAGTCCCTCCCCAGCCTTCCTGTAGGCCCCCTTCAGATACTGGAAGGCCACAATGAGGTCACCTCGGAGCCTTCTCTTCTGCAGACTGAACAGCCCCAACTCCTTCAGTCTGTCCTCGCAGGAGAGGTGCTCCAGCCCTCTGATCATCCTCATGGCCCTTCTCTGGACACCTTCCAGCACCCCTAGATCCCTCTTGTAATAGGGGTTCCAGAACTGGACACAGTACTCCAGGTGGGGTCTCACCAGGGCTGAGTAGCAGCCGTGTTGTGGTATATAATTTGCTAGATGAGAGAAAGCTTTATTCCATGAGCAGATGAAGATTTTACTGTTGGAGAGTATCACAAGGCTTGGAAGTGTACATTGTAGGTAGTCAGGAAATGAAAGATAATCTAATGATAGTCACTGACTTTTTTTCCCTAAATGAAGGTTGGTTGCCATGTTTTCCCCCACTCTAAATATACTGGACTGGAAGCTAGACTGTACTGGATTCACCTAGTTTGGGTCCAGTAACCCACTGCCTGGAGAAGATGCTAAGTTGTTATTTGTAGTATTTTCTCTCCTTTTGTCACTTCTTGCCACAGACAGAAAGAGAAAGACAGAAGAGCATCCAAAGCCTTTCCAAGCAGTGTTGAGTTTCAATGTATGAAATAAGTGACAGGAGTATTCTGTATTCAGCTGTGTAGTTACTGTGCTGGATGACTTGTCACCCAGGAAAGTTTCCTGAAAGCTGGAACTGATGCATAATTAAGTGGAGAGAAGAAGGAAAAACAAAACAACAAACCACAAAACCCCCTATCAAAAAAAACAAACACCCTAACAACCAACCAAAATAAAAGTAAAAATCCAGTAAGCTGCTACTGGCTGTAGTGCTGAGCTAGAATCTGTGTGCATCTGCCAGCAGCTGCTGGTGGGCTTCACTCAAAACCTAATTTAGCAGACCCAACAAAGGAAAGGGGGCAGGATTAATATCATGGAATGAAGACTTCTGATTACATACAGGCAAATGATACTTTTCTAGGCGAATGATCCGGGCATCAAAATGTGGAGTTGTGTTTTTTTCTAACCACTTTTCACTGTGGTTTTCTTATTTTAAATATGCAAATTAGCAGTCAAATCTATTAATTGTTCTATCAGCAACCATGGAAATAAAATGGGAGAGAATGCAGCTGTCAGCAGGAGCTGTGCTCATGCAATGCTGGTAAAATTTGACCTCAAGCTAGGCCTCCTTTTATTTCCTTTCCTATGGATAAGGGATTTGATGGAATCATTTTGGTATGATAGCATTTCAAAGTGTTGACATCTATTTAAGTGGACACAGACTGCATGCTTCAATCTTTGCTTAGCCTTTCATTTAACCTGAAGACTCATAAATGCAAGCAAAATAAATGAACACAGGACGCAGTAAAATCATCCTGAGTGATGCCTGCCATGTCAGAAAAAAAAAGCAAATCAACTGCCAGATAATATCTGAGCTAAAGGAGGCAACCTTAGTTCTTGCCAAGAAAAGTAGAATCCTAGAATGGTTTGGTTTGGAAAGGAGCTAAATCAGCCCTGCAATCTCCTGAGCAAAGACCTTTTCCCTGCTTAGAGAAAGGTGTCTCCTGTTTGGTGGCAACAGCCCTGGTGTTGTGTAGGCCATACCATAGCCAAAGAACCTAAATTTGTGGCAGTGACACCAGCCTTGTATTAATGGACTGGATTTGATTGTTCATTCCAGTGTCACTGCCTCTGACTGGAAGAACCTGTGCCCCAGAATCTCTCACCATTCGTCCCAAGACCCTAAAGTATCTTTTAATTGCTCATGGACTAGTAGTCATTGCTTGCTTTCCGTCTACATGGAAGATCAGTAGTGGGTAATAGTCCAAGGACTGCATCAGGCTAGGAAGTTTCCTAGTGATGTCCCTAGCCTGGGCTCCAGGGAGACAGCCCTATGAGAAGGGCCTGCTTGATACATTGGACCCTCTGTTCCTCTCAGAAGGGAGTCACCTATGACTATAAATTCTTTTTTTTTCTCTTTTTATGACCACAGAAGTGTCAGCTTAGAATGATGGTTTAACTGCAGCCTTAGGACAGAATTCACATATAAAGGACTTCATACCTAAGCCTTACTCAGCAAGATTCCTGGCAAATCCAAATTAATCCATGAGCTTTTCTCAAATCTCTAACTATACTTTCAAGCAGCACTTAAATTGCTCTCTCTCCTCTCTGCTTGGGCCATGGCCTTCCCAGCCCCTTTGCCCACCTTCCACTGCTGCAGGGCACAGCTCCAGTGGCTGTAGTTGTCTGTAGGGCCAGCAAGAAAGATGGATTGTGGAAGTTATCTAGTTTAAAACCAATGCTTGAAAACAAATAGCAGAAGATTAAGCCAGACTTCCAAAACCCTACTGAAAGGTGACTGCATTGTTAGTGTTTCAAAGACATTCAGCTGCACAGAAATGACTTCATATGTGACAGACTTGGTAGAGTGGGCAAAAGGGCTGGACATGATGATCTTGAAGGTCCTTTCTGGCCTGGATGATTCTATGAATTCAGCCACTGTTATGACACCCTGGTTTCACAGCAGGTGGTCTCCAACTAAATATTAGCATTTCAGCCACTCTTTAGTTACAAATTTATTTACACAGCAGATTCCTTTCTCTGGTCTCCAGGAATGTAAGCATACACACACCATTTGTAACCTGCCATTTCAAACATAACAAACCCAAACCTGAGTCTAGTATAGCTCAGTTCACTAGGAGCAACTATACACATGACAGTAGGTAAACCAATCTGGAGGAGGTAGTGTGTTGGGACTATTGATCCCATAAAAAAAGGGAGAAGAGGAGGACACAGCAACCAGTTGCAGAATATACTGCTTTGTATTGAAATGGTGGCATGCTCCATTCTACACATACACCATTTAAGTGGCAATAACTGAATCATTGCCTCTAGAAGACTTTTTTTCCTCTTCCAATATCCCCAAAGATGCAAAAATTAGAGGCAAATCAAAGACAGTGGAATTGATGTCGTAGCAATGTTGTAACAGACAAATTACTGTACTAAGACTGCAGCTTGTGCCCTGTAAGATGCAGGAGGTTTTTCTTGCTCATCTTAAAATATTTACAGTCCCCCAACAATTTTGCATTTCTCAACCTTTTTTGCTTTGCATCATACACTAGAAACAAACATCTTTGACACTTTGGGCATCTATATTGATGGGGGAAAAAAAATCCCAGGCAAAGCCCACCACATTACCACAGTGCTGAGAAAACATTGGGATGAGCTTCTACTTCTCCCCACCTCCTAATATAAGATTAGGGCTACTCAACCTCTGCAAGTACAAAAGCTCTCTTTGACTTATTTCATAGTGAGCTTCATGACTGCAGGATTCCTGTTACAACCTTGTAATATACGACTCTCTACTCTTGAGCTCTATGGGGTCATGGGAAAATGTTCTGCAAGTATTTTTTACAACCAATCTTAGAGTGACAAATAGCCCAGCTGCATAAAACCCACCTAAAAGACATGTTTTTTACATTAAGCACTTCATGCAAAGGTGAAATGTTTACAGCAATAACTTAAAGGAAAATAAGGCTGTCACAGTTAGGCAGAGAGTTGGTTTCATAAGCTGTTCGTGCTCCTTAGGTACAGAATTACTTGGGTAAAGAGCCCGTGACTTCAGTGGTATGACACAATTACTAGAGAAGAGGCATATCTGAATTAAATGAATAGCTTTGTATTGAAAATGAAGCATAACTGATTTTTACTGGAGGCAGTGCAGGGCTGAATGTTTCTGTGATGAAAATCGAAGGTGTGCAGTAGTACAAGCCAGGCCCCTTGACACAGAGACTGTGTTGCCTCAGGATGTGAGTGGTTAGTAATGGCCTCTTTTCCATTCCTGGTAAAATCACACCTGATAGCCCAGCCTGGAAAAGCTGCTCAGCATCTAGCTGAAGGATTATCACCTACATTTTAATCAGACCTACATACTTTGAGGGATTTTCAGCTTCTGAAAGGCAAGAATAAAAGTGGGGAAACCAGCTTGGAGCAGAGAAACACAACATAGAAGGGGACCAACAAACCCAAAGCACTAAAAAATAATCAGACTCTAAGGAGGCCAAAATAAAACCATCCATCAGTTTCAGCTTGTGGAGATCTGCAGTGGTGGTCATAAACCTACTATTCCTTGCTTTCCTGCCATCCTGTGAAAGGCAAAGCAGAATACCTACAGCCTAGCCAGAGCTTTGTGTAAGCTTCTCTCAGCAGGGTAGGCAACAGTTAGCTTTAGAGATGTGCTTGCAGCAGCCAGTGATGCAGCAGCCAGTGATGCAGCAGTGAGATATCACAGCCCATGAAGAGGGACTTCACACAGTGAGAACAGTCTGAGGGATATGCCTTTCAAGTTAAAATAATGTCTGGACTAAAACTCAGCACTGGAGCAGCTATCAGTGCTTACTGGTGTCATACAGCTAGGTATTGGAGAAGAATACCCATACAGAGTGACTGTAGAGCAGTACAATTAATTCAGCACAAAATTAAGTTTGATTAATACCATAATGAACTCTGTTCATCCTCCTCACTGCATCATTCCAATACATTTTCATTGTACCACTGCAGACTTGCAGTTATTTTGATCTTAACTACATTTGCATATATTAACAGATGTGAATCTCTCAAGTTCTAAGTCTTGCAGAATGAATCCTTTCTTTTGTGTTAAATGATTGGGAATATTAGGTAACTTAGGAAACAAAAGTGAGGCAAAAGCATTTTCTAAGAAAGGAGGTTCAAGGACATTCTTCTCAGTCTGCTTCAAGAATACTTTGTGGAAAGAGACACAGGGTAACAGATGGGATGCCAACAAGAGAAGAAGTGTCTGGGGACAACACAGAAAGAACAAAATATGCCAATGTACTTTAATGGTGACAGGCAGGATTAGCATCAAGGTCAATCTTTAGAACCCAAATAGTGACCAGGTCTGTTCTGGGGTGAGTAACTAGAGTTGGTGGGAACAGCAGGGAAATCACCTATGTGAAGGATTGTGGAGGGAGCTTTGTGTAGCAGCTGCTGGCAGATGTAGGAGATTGACAGAAGGAGGGAAGCAGCACATTCCAACCTCAGGGGCCAGGTCAGAAGAGAGTCACTTTTATGATTCACTTCACCACTTTTTCCAACTGTAAGCAAACCTAGGTAAGGTGGCTGCTCCGTGGAACAACAGCTCTGCTGCAGCTGGTGGAGGGGAGACTTTCTGCAACTGATGCATAACAGCCTTAAAGCTCTTATTTCAAACAGAAGATCAATGGCTTCAGGATTTCTGCCCCCCACCCCCATTTTTGAAATTTCAGACATTAGTCTAATCTGTTTTGTCCACCTTGCTTCAAGGGCAGAAAAGGAACTTACGTGGGAGTTTAGACAAAGAAGTTTAAAAACCTTAAATTCTGCTGGTGAATAGCTGTTGCCTTTGCCTGAAGAACATCTTACAGTCTGCAGACTGCCAGCACACACATGAGTTGTATTTTAAAACACTGTTCCAGTCAATTTACCCAGCATAGATTGCTGTTTCCCTCAGCACCCCCCAGCTCACTCTGGTGTATCGGTACCTTACAAGGGAAGCAAAACAACTCAAACATATCCATAAATGACTCAAAACCTGATTTCTTTAATTTCCTCAAGGCAGTCAGGAAATTAGGAGTATGTTAGTTGGAGAATGTGCAGTGCCAAGTTTCTCTCATCATTCCTCAGCCTTAACTGTTTCCTTCCCTTCCCAGCACACAGATTTCTAAGTAAATAAATAAGAACAGCAGTACTCAACATCAGCCTCACCTCTCTGTGGCCCCATGATTTGTTTTGAAACTAAATAAAAACTGTCATACCTCTCAACCACAATTATCTTGGCCCTATGTACCATTATTATAGAATAATTTGGGTTGGAAGGGATCTCCAAAGGTCATCTAGTCCAAGCCCCCTGCAATCAGCAGGGACATCCTATGCTAGAGCAGGCTGTTCAGACCCTTGTCAAGCCTGACCTTGAATATCTCTAGGGATGGTACCTCAACTACCTCCCTGGGCAATATGTTCCAGTGTTCCACCAGCCTTGTGTTAGAGAACTTGCTCTTAGCATACAATCTAAATTTCCTCTAATTTCAAACCATTGCCCCTAGTCCTGTAACTCCAGGCCTTTGTAAACAGTCCCTCTCCAGCCTTCTTGTAGGCAGCCTTCAGATACTAGAAGGCTGCTATTATGTCTCCTCTGGACCCGTTCCATCAGGTCCATGTCCTTCTTGTGTTGAATGCTCCAGATGAGGTCTTACCAGAGCACAGTGAAGTGGCTCTCCAGTTGGTATGCACGATGGTAGTCTCTCACAACGTGTCCAGTAACTTTAGTCATTACACCATTACAGTTACCTGTTTCCAGATCAAGTGCTATGTCTGCTTCAGAAATCTATCAACACTCCAACAGAGTCTCTTACCACCTTTCACTAAACTGACAGCAATTCAAGCAGCTTCTGTTTCACTTACTGTCTCTAAGTTATTTGAGCAACACATCATGTATCACAGTGCTATTCCATGACTCTATTTCTAGCTTTCCTGAAAAGACTGCATCCTTCAATATTCATGTTCTGCCATGACTGCTTTGCTGCTTTCTTACAGCTGTGATATCCAGTTTAATACTCTGCAATTTAAAATGATTCCATTCTATGCTCCTGCTATTTGCACAGAAGTGTTTCAGCTTTGCTTGCACTTCAGCTAATAGAACCCTAGCTGCATTCCATGCTGGCATAGTCATAACCATTGGTTACATTACCTGACTACTATTCTCAGAAATATTTATTGCACTTAACTTTCATTCTTATAATTGTCCACTGTTCTGTGCAGTTAGATGACTGTGCTATCACAGGGTTCCTACCTCTTTTCATGTATACTTTAAGGAATAAAATCATAGATATAATGCAAATCTATCACATTTCTCAGCTGAAAGTTCTCCAGCAGTGGCACAAATTCTCAGTGCCAGCAAGCTGGCTCTCTGAGGATTATTACAGCTTGAGCTCATCTTTTAAAAGACTTTTCTTCCAGTAATACATTTTAAATGCTCAGAATTTCCAAATTCCTTCTGTAGAATCAGGTCTCATAACTTTGTCCTGACACATCTCTTTCTTCTAAGGCCTGTGAGAATTCTGTTCCATGCCAAGCAAGCCTTTACACACAGTCGTGCAGCCTCTCCATCCTGCTGGACTATCCCAAAAGAAACCACCAATATTTCTGCAGTGTGCAGCGTTACAGATACACATCTCTGATTAGCCTCCATTAGCAGAGTTCTCTTCAGCCTTTTTTTTTTTAGAGCCCCAACTTACCACTGGTACACCGAATAGCCATGGTATATTGAAATGGATTTACCATTTTGTCCAACATTGCTGCAAACTTAGGTTCCTACACATCCCTATCTCACCAGTATGTCAAAGCTCTGTGCACTTTTGGTCTACCCATGACAAACAAAGTCATTCAACAAAATAGGCTTGGAGAAGAGCCTTGTTACAACTTTGCTAAGTTCTTTCACCTTCCCCAAAGTAAAACCAGTTATTACCTCTACCACCATGGGGCTTCTAGTGACTCACCTTCTAATCCTTAACAAGGGGTGGGGGGGAGGAGGGGAAAAGTCTCACAGGAAAATACAGGGCAGGTTTATTTCTAAGTATTATCTTTTTAAAAGTTACTAAAGATACTCCTGGATTTCAAATATCATAGAATCAATAAGGTTGGAAAAGACTTTGGTCCCTTCTCCCAGGCAACCATGGTCCCTTCTCCCAGGCAACCATGGTCCCTTCTCCCAGGCAACCAGCACCAGAACAAGGGGACACAGTCTCAAGCTGCGCCAGGGGAGGTTTAGACTCGAGGTGAGGAGAAAGTTCTTCACCGAGCGAGTCATTCGTCATTGGAATGTGCTGCCCAGGGAGGTGGTGGAGTCACTGTCCCTGGAGGTGTTCAAGAGGAGATTGGACATGGCACTTGGTGCCATGGTCTAGTCATGGGGTCTGTGGTGATAGGTTGGACTCGATGATCCTCGAGGTCTCTTCCAACCTTAGTTATACTGTGATACTACTGTGAAGACCTCAGAGATCATCAAGTCCAACCTATGAGTATGATCATCAAGTCCAACCATCCAAGTGTGCTACTAGAAACTGAAATTAGAAAACATTCAAACTGGAAATTGGCTTTAGCCACTGAAAAGTATGAGACACTTTGCTTCTGTATTCACAGCAGAACATCGCAGTCCTCACAGTGCTGCAGTGGTACTGCCACAGTCAGAAAGCTCTGAATTTCTAATGGTGGCTTGTCACTTTGCTTGAGCAACAATAAAGAAAATTGTGACAAAGCATGAAAGCAGCAGCCACAAATCTGCACTTCCATGCTCCCTACATGTAAAATGAAGTCAGTAGCAATTTAGTATAACAAACAATAGATAGCACTACCTCTGTCACTAGGAGATATTGATAGAAAACCAAGCTCTACTTACTAAGAGAATGTGAAATGGAAATGTGTGCAGAATATAAGCAGCAAAGATGAACAGTTGCAGTTTCTCATGGCATTGAACAGAAAAACTTGATAAAACACTGCTCTGGATCCTTGGGACAGATCTCTAACCAGTCCATGTGACACTTAAAATTCTTGGTGATTATACTATTTACAAGATGCTTCGCTGAAAGTTCAGAAGTTATGGAGGACCACTCATTTTATCAGACCTGAGTGTGAAATGGTAGTACTCTCTTCTGTGAGAAGAGCAAATAGCAAAAGGAAATATAGCATGTATTTTCTGAAGGCATTTGGTCTTTGTGTTTTCACTGGGAAGAACAAATGTTATTCACACATCCTTGAAGTAAATAGGAGTATTTTTCCTTGTTTCACATGCCCCTCTCAGCCTCAGTACCACAGTTTGTAATAACAGTATATGACTGCTAAGGAAAAATTGGAAATGTTGAAGGTGCAAACAGAAACTCTACCAACACACTACAAGGATTCAATATAAAATGCATTCTGGTGCTGGATCCACATTTATAGACACAGAATTACTTGAGTAACCCCTCAGATTAAGCTAAATATTCTTGCTGGTAAGCTAAGTATATGCAGACACCTTGATCAAAAAGCTTTGAGCCAGGATTATTTACAACTCTGGGCTCTCTCTCTGTGTCTAGACTGTATCAAGAAGCTTGGAACGATAAACTTGAAGCTACAATTGTGTCTTACAAAGTTCTAAAAATTACAATATCCATTATCTCCACTCACTTCAGAGCACCTGAGAGATATTCTAGAATAGATGTGTTCACAGAATAGAATCTCACCTATTTTACAGAAAGAGAAGCCAGACGTGTTTATAAACATGAACTACAACTTCCCTCCTCAGCAACACAGACACAGTAATTGCTACAAACACCAGAGGGAACACAGCTTCTGCCACAGCTGCTGAAAGGGCAGAACACAAATTCTCCCCAGGCATTTGATGGTCCTCAGGTCACTCCTTCAAGGAAGCCTGGCCCTACTGCAAGCATTAACTTAACTATATTTCTTGTCTTGGCATTACTTTGAAGACAAGCTGTATTTAACAACAGCAGCAAAGAGATGGAAGATCCACCCAGATGTGAACCTCAGGCTGCCACGAGTTCCCTATCCAGACCTCAGATTGGCCTCTTCTCTTATGTAACTAGCAATAGGAAATGAGAGAGGAAATGGCCTCAAGTTGGACCAGGGAAGGTTTAGATTGGATATTATGAAAAATCTCTTTACTGAAAGTGGTCCAGCATTGGAGCCGGGGTCCTGGGAAGGTGGTAGAGTCACCAGCCCTGGAGGGATGTGTAGACTTGGCACTTCAGGATATAGTGGGCATGGTGGTGTTGGGTTAATGGTTGAACTCGATGATCTTAGAGGTCTCTTCCAACCTTACTGATTCTATCTAGTTCACTAACACAGGTGCAAGACAGTGAAATGATAGCCAGCAAAGTGTGACTTAAAAGTGGAGCTGTAAAAGCCCAATGAAAGCTAATCTTCTGAGGGAGAATTGGGAGAGGGAGAGGTAAGAAAGAGGGAGGAGGAGGAGGCTCAGAGGCAAACAAAAAGAGATCCTCATGCACAACCAGACTCACAGACATGCAGAAGTATTAACATTTTGAGTCTGAAAATACATTCCCTTAAAAATTCACTTGTAGCTTGATTGGTCTCTCCTCCCTTGGCTGAGCCAACTGTGATAGTTTAGTTGTTTAGGTGGGTTGGATTGGTTGATGGGTTGGACACGATGATCTTGAGGGTCTATTCCAACCTGGTTTATTCTATGTATTCTATGTAAAGAAGTCTCACGTGTGGATTGGTGGGGTTAAAGAATTATTTGCTGCAAACAAAGTAGGATTGATCACCTAAAGGCTTGACAGGATAAATAAACACATGTGATACCTAAATTAATACATGTGGGACTGGGAGACCATGTCACTGGCAGGAGTTCAGGATAGTATTGGATGAATGCATGAAAAGTCATTCTTGATTTAGCCTGGGGTAACTCTCAGTACACCTGGTTTCATCTCTGTTTTTTTTCCAGACACACCAGGAATCAACTTTACCAGTCTACAACTTACTTATTGTGAACTTTATAAACTTCAAAAGACATTGAACAACCTATTCAACTGCAAATGCCCCCTGTACCAAAGGGAGAAAGTCTGGAGTCTAGATGTGTATCCTTAAATGGAAACTAATGAGGATTACTGGTAAAACCTCTAGACTTCCTAATCACTTTAGTAGGTTTTATATGTATTACAGCAATTGCTGCTGCAGCCTATAGATGATAAAAGAATGGTATATCCTCAGAGGACAGGAAAAACTAAGGCATCAGGTTCTGCTGTTGGAGAGAAGAAAGAGAAACTAGTCCCAAAATACAAGAATAGATAAGGAAAGATTAATTCAGTGCTCTCACAGGGACAAAGCCAAAGAGCTGCTAGGAAAAAATAAAAGGGCAGAGATAGTGGAGGGATTATTTACAAATACACAAAGTGCAAATCCACACTGTCTGACTTGATGAGAGTCATCAATAAGTGAGGCATAAGTAGCTCCAGATTTCTTTCACAGTACATCTCTGTAGGTGCAGATAGGAACAAAAGCTGCATATTATGGGGTTTATTGTTGTACTTCTTGAGGAGTAAGATAAAACACTGTGCACTGTGTGACCAGAAACATCTAACAAATAGTTCTGATTTGATACTGCAAGGGACAGCTACAGTTACTTTCAAAGGGTTTGTATTGATGAAGAATTAACATTATTAAAAGCCTTTTGAGAGCTCACTTCAACTAAAACACATTTTCACCCAACAGGAAACCACACTGCCACAGACAGCACACATCTTCCATGGTTCTCTTCAGGCTGCTAAGCGGTATGAAGCCTGTATTCCAATGGTGATTGCTCCATAAGGCCAAACAGCTTTGAGAGACCGCTGAAAGCTTGCCTTTATCAGCCAGGACCACCCTGAGCATAGAAACAAAGAATGGTAGCAGGACCCCAAATGTAACAGTCAATATTTTTTATTAAAAGAAAAAGCAGTTTCAGCCAACTACTTTACCTAAGCTTACTGTGTCAGATCACTGACTACAAGCAACTAGTGTTGATTGCTTCTGCTTCTTCCCCTCCCCATGAGGTTTTTATTTTCTATGAAGTTCACTCTCTCCCCCTGAAACAGGCTTTGTTGAATTCAGCAGTCTTAAATTGTAGTAGTCCCAGCTGTCGATCCTCCCTACCTGTAATAGCCACCACCTCCACAGCAAGGGGGACTAAAATAAAGATGTGCTGACCCTCATCATCTGCTGTTCAACACAGATGAGCAATGGGGTGAATAGAATAGAATAGCATAGAATAGAATAGAATAGAATAGACCAGGTTGGAAGATACCTTCAAGATCATCCCATCCAACCCATCAACCAATCCAACCCTCCTAATCAACTAAACCATGGCACCAAGCACCCCATCAAGTCTCCTCCTAAACACCTCCAATGATGGTGACTCCACCACCTCCCCAGGCAGCCCACTCTCTCTGTATAGAATTTCTTCCTAACATCCAGCCTAAACCTCCCCTGGTGCAGCTTGAGACTGTGTCCTCTTGTTTTGGTACTGGCTGCCTGGGAGAAGAGACCAACATCCACTTGTCTACAACTTCCCTTCAGGTAGTTGTAGAGAGCAATAAGGTCACTCCTGAGTCTCCTCCAGGCTAAGCAACCCCAGCTCCCTCAGCCTCTCCTCATAGGGCTTGTGTTGCAAACCCCTCACCAACTTTGTTGCCCTTCTCTGAACAAACTAGATCGCCTGGCTGAGACTAGTAACAGCATAAGAGACAGACCATCATTTGTGTCTGCTGCCCAGCACTGAAAACACATCAAACCAGTAAGGACCAGTAACTTCCCCAGCCACTTCAGCAAGATGTAGCAACCTCATCACCTGCTTTCTTCTCTTATTTCTCATTCCCCCTTGTACTATGCCAGGGGGCAGGGTTGTCAGGATGTTCTGTAATAAAACTTGGGTTCAATGCCTGACTGTTCTTTTTAAACATGGGTGAATCATAAGCCCTGAACGTTATGGTTTTCCATACTTGCAACACCGTTCCTGATGGGATTAATTCTCTCAACATAGCTTAACACCACCATAAAGCAAACAAAAACACATAATCAAGCAGATAAGTGTATGCAAACAAACAATTTCCTAAGATCTGCATGACTCAGTGCTATAACTAGAGGATGGCATGATTTCTTTGCCTAAAATTTAAGCAAAGCATTCAGAAACAAATCTCTGCCCACCTGAGTGCTGGTTATCTAAGACTAGCTGATTCACTATCTATGTTGTTTTCTCCTGCCAATCTTCTCCAGTCATGTTCCCTTTAGGAGAGCTCCTAATCTGCCCCACTGAGTCTGATTACAGACTAGACATAGCTAATGATAGGCTGGTGTCATCCTGTTGGCAATAAAATAAATCACTCCTCAGCAGAGATCTACCAAAGAAACCTTTGAAGTCAAAGCAGGCCCTAAAAATCACAGGCAGATGGATGTTAGTGCTGTCATCCTGCAAATGCTTCATCTTTCAGTGACTGATCACTTGATCAATGGCTGTACAACTTCAGTCTACTTCTGCTTCTCTTACACCACTGTATGTGTCTTGGTTAACTAGGAAAAGAAAGGACAAACCTTAAATCCTACTCCAGTGTGCACAGCGTGTTTGGGGAGCCAAGGTTTCAGATGGATGAGGAAGGTCAATGATACACTAACAAACTGAAACAGTGAGCTCTGCTTACTCACAGGACTTCCAGGCCACAATTCTGCTTCTACACCCTGAGCCTTTGAAGAATCACAGAGTTCTTGTGCTGAGATTATAGCCCTGACAGCTTGATTGATTCACTTTTTTGTCCCCCTGTGTTTTTTTAAAGTTGCAAAGACATTAGATGTATCTGAATGGTTGTGCCTTGCAGAGGGAAAGTAATTTTCCATTTCCAGGATGAAAATG
Organism: Melanerpes formicivorus; assembly: GCF_026170545.1. NCBI lineage: Eukaryota > Metazoa > Chordata > Aves > Piciformes > Picidae > Melanerpes > Melanerpes formicivorus. The sequence continues at coordinate 9,234,271 of NW_027142379.1, read as the reverse complement.
GGACTCTAAGTGGTATCTTCTCTCACTTTGATGAAGGAATTAATTTCTGTACAGGCTGTCCTGACTGGAAGGGTAAGAAGAATGGGGTAGCTAACTAATGAACACATCAGGTCAGGAGGCATGGAGAACCAGCAGTGTGTTTTTCTGCTCCTTACATTCCACTGCTACTACCAACACAAATCAGGCTAAGCTGAATGGATAATGGAGCAGAAAGCCACAACTGATCAACTTGCTGGAATTTCCTTCAGTAAAAAAAGCTTCTAGCCAAGTGCTATTGATAAGAGAATGTAAAACCCACTGGAGAATCAGGCAAATGTTATTGATTGATTCCAGGGGAAAAAATAAAAGAGAAAGGGAAAATAAAAAGTTTAATTGTGAGAACACTTCCTGGTTAAATTCACATTCTCCAAAGAATGTTCATGCTGAGGTGAGCTATAATTTCAGTTACATTTGAAGAAAAATAATGAAAACTAAAATTGTGAGCTAAGTATTCTTCCACTGTTGCAGTGTATTGAATTGTGTGTTATGTATTCTGAGCAGTAAGGAGAACAAAAAATGCATACACACAAAGCAAACAGCCTAAGCTTTCATGGATACATCACTGTGCTAGGATAGAAAGGGCCTCCTGGTAGTACAGCTCAAAAAAAGAGGTGAAAACCTAATGCTTTCCTTGTGGCACAGAACCCTCTGAAACTGGGATGAACACTGATGAGTTTAAGCAGTGAAGATTTGCCTCTCATTAAGAGCATTAGTTATGGCATCCTGGGCAAAATCTGACCGACTCCAAAATCTCTACCTAGAGTTTACTATGCAGTTCTCAGACAGATACTACTCTTCCCTTTGTCCTTAATGGTGGCTACTTGGTTGTGTTGAATGGCTGCTGCATTTCACCCCAGCACAGTAAAGATAAACCAGTAGAAATCCCACACCAGGAAAATTGACACCTCCTACAGTATAGTTCAAGTATCTGGTTGCACAGTGCTTGGGACCATTTAGAAGAGGAGGGGGAAGGAGGGGTGTACTATCTAATGCAACTGTTTCACTTCCCTTGTCTGGGCTAATCCTTAAAAGAAGCCATAGTGTGGCTGGTAGTAAATTATATCCTCATCTCCTCAGCAACAAAACGGTCCTACATCCCCCTTCACTCCAGGGAGAGAGGTGCTGGAAGCCAATGTGAGCATGAGAGAAGCAATTTCCCCAAAGTACCTTATGCTTGAACTAATCTGAACAGCATGGAGATTCTGAGGCACCAGCTCAAAACTGACATAAATTAGAGCAATCCCAACTGAGCCTGAAGAAAGACACAGAACAGCTTAATCTTCCACTGTCCCAAAATTCAGCACTGTACTGTGGATCTTGCACTCTGGAGATGATGATCAGTGGTGGGACATCTATTTAGCCAACAGAAAAAGAGCCCTGAAGACAAAACCTATCTCAGGTTTCTCAGTAACCCTGTCCTACCTACGTGTGCCAGACTGACATGTCACAGAAGGCAGCTGTGTCACCAGATGGCATGTACTGGAGCTGAGGGGCATTGTTCTAGGACATTTCATACATCTTAAGAGGTAGCAGCAGCCTTTATGCTGACTATTTGCTGTGAAGCAGAGCATTTAAAATACAGAAATACAGAAATGCCTCCCAATACCTACTTTGCTATAACCAGGTTTTACTATGCTGGTGGAATTTGCAGTGTGAAGGGACATGAATCAGTCGAGGAGCATAGTCAGGACCCTGAATTTCAGAAAAAACCAAAATTCCAGCTTTCCAGGGAGTTAGTCTATAGGACACCATAGGAAATTGTCTTCAGGGACAAGGGTGCAGAACAGAGCTGGCAGATTCTATGTTGCATAGAATGCAAGAGATCTCAATTCTCAGGTATAAGAAATCTAGCAAGGAAAGGAAGAGACCAACGTGACTGAGACCTGCTGGTCGAGCTAAAAGGCAAGAAGGAGCTGCACAGGCAGTGAAAGCTGGGACAGGTACCCTGGGAAGAGCATAGAGATGCTGCCCAATTATGTAGGGATGAGGTCAGGAAGGCCAGGGCATGGCTGGAGCTGAACTTAGCAAGGGATGCAGAGAATAACAAGAAGGGCTTCTACAAGTATGGCAATGAAAAAAGGAAGGTTAAAGAAAACATACTGCCCTCCCAAGAGCAAGAATGGTGAGCTAGTAACAGCAGATGAGGAGAAGGCTGAGGTCCTCAAGTTTTTTCCCTCAGTCTTCCCTGGCAGCCTCTCTCCCAACACCACCCAAGTTAAAAAACACAGGGTAAGGATAAGGGAGGTGAAGTCCCTCACACTGCATGTTAATAATTCTTGAGATAAAACACCATTACAGCTTAGATTGTCAAGCTTTTAGCTAGATAAATACACACCAGGAGTTTCAAATATGCAGATGTATTATTTTTTCTTGCTGACTCTGCACTGTACTCTTATTTCCTAAGTTCAAGACAGAAGATCTCATGTTTCATTTGACTCCGCAGGGGTTAGTGATAGAATGGAGGATTTCAATGGAGTGGGGTCAGGGTGGGGTGGGTGCAGATTGTGTCTCACTGTACAGCCTAGTAATTACTTTCTGTGTGTAATAGAGACAGTGTATGGAATTAGCAAAAACTCCTCTTGAAGACAAAATTGTGGACTGTTTTGCAGCTTTCCTTCTGAAGGCTGTTTCCTGTGCTGTGTATGCTCCCAAAGATTAAAGACTTCTCTTAATACAAAATGATGTGAAGTAAAAATCCTGTACCGTTTCAAAGGAAGAGCAGGGAAATGGGGAATGTATTTGGCAGGGTCTCTGGAGACTTACAGACAAGGTCTAGTGGTTTTTCTTCTCTTCTGAATTTGCTAAACAAGCAAAATCAGGCAGCCAGTTCAACCATTTGAATTTGTTTTAGAGGTTTGGGAGATTGCATCATCAGAAAGCTCGTGTTCTACCAAAATACCTAGAATTAAATGCAGCACTAATGCCAGCAGCAAGGTATTGCATGCTAATTTCTTTATCATTGGGAGGCACTTAAGATATAATAAGAACATGTGGAACCTAAAGGATGGTGCTGGAGGTGTTGTTTCAGGAGAAGAAGGAGGTTTTTCTCTTTAACATTGGCACTAGTGGCCTCCTGAACTTACTGCTTTGAACAGCTACAGCTTGGTGGTTATCTGGGTCTTAGTAGCATCTTAGTAGCTGTCCTGCAGATTGTGAAACAATTTGCAACTGAACTCCAGCTCTTGCAGTGTGTAGCTTTTTTCATGCTAGTTTTAACTGCTGAAGTCAATTTTGTGCAGGTCTTGCATGGCAAAACTTCCTGGTAAATGCAGATTATTTGAACATGCTACTAGTTTGGATTGGCTTATAATGTTCAGGTATAAGAGTTTGGCTTAGATCTCCAAGTGATCAAAACCATACATTTCATTGTGATAATAAATGTGCAAGTATGGAGCTGGTGCTTACCAGGTACAATGCATCCCAGCTCTATGTCACACGGATCAAATAGAATGATAGAGTCATTTTGCTTGGAAAAGACCTCTAAAATTGAGTCCAATATTGGCCTAACACCACCATGGCCATTAAACCATCCCCCAAAGTGCCATGTCCCCACGTTTTTTTTAACATCCCCAGGGATGGTGACTCCATTTCCCTGGGCTGCCTCTTGTGATAGCTCTGATTATTCTGTGTCCATAGACAGTGACCATGAAAACTATGGGGGGACAGGGAACATCCCTCACAAATGTTTTGGTCCATGAGCTGTCAAACCTGTCATCTGCTCTAAAATCATTACTTCCAAGGACATAGATTCCACCACCTCTTTCTCTCCTGGCCACTTGTAAAGTAATTGACTGGTCTGGTTTCCTTATAAATTATGGTTGTGGTAATTGTGTGGGGGAAAGTGTTGAGCGGGACTCAAGACTCAGCATGCCTCTCTCTAACCGCAAGTACTAAATAATGCCTGTCTCTTGAACCACCAGTATTAAGTAATTGAAGATCATATCTTTTCTATCTGAGTTCATGCTAGGGAAGAGATATGCTAGGTGAAACATTTAAAGGCACTATATGACAAAGTAGCTTTCCTGACTGACAACTTTATTCTGAAATGGAACCAGAAGAGAAGCAGAGTTTTGAGCTCCTTTCTGCTCCTTCAAGGACACCCAGTGCCGCAATTGACGACAGATACTTCTCTTGGGTTTATTTAACCTTGAATCTTATTGTTGTGTCAGCATTGGCTGTGATGCCTTTGGATGGTCATTGAGTTTCTGAGTTAAACTCAAGTTTGAATCCCATGATCTTTTATGTCTTCTGATCTGAATAATGTTCAGACATTGCCAGATTAGTTTAACTTCTGTGGAAAACTTCTGTGGACTGGGCACCTTGATTGTTATCACTACGGAACTCTGCTGGCCTGGCTGTCTTGCATTTCAAGATAGGTACTGGATAGTATGCACTGAAGCATGCTGTCTCAGGGGGTTTAACTGCTTGTACCACTCTTACTGATTTACATGTTATGGCTCAGACACAGAGCAAGTGATGCCAGATGTGATAAAAGAAATTTCTAGACCATTGCCACTTTACTAATAGATGAGTGCAAGAGATATACCACCTCGCCTTGAGCAGGGGTGGGAAATTACAAAATCAATATGCTCATCTCCTCCTGAAGGTTCTTTATTCCTTTTAGTAGCCTTTCAGGAGACCCAAAATTTTCTGTTTATCTGGTTCTGTCTTTTCTTATGCTGGAAAACAAAAGTTTTCTTAAATAGCAATTTACGACTTGTCTCATTCCCTGATCTTCCGTGTTTTGCACTTGTGTGGAGTGCAGGTGTCTGTGAATGTCAGTAATTACTGCATTTAAGCATAATTAGAGTTTAGCCAGTAACCTTCATTGCTCTGATAGTATAGGTTTTATTCAGTTATTGATGGTTTTCAATGACTCTTCTATTTGAGACCAGATTCACAGGATCTGACTTCCTCTGCGCTACTCAAAGATGGAAGCGATCTAAAAGGGGAATCTAGATTTGGGTGTTAGAAGAAACTTCTTCTGAAAGGCTAATTAAACACTAGAATAGGTTCCTCAGGAAAGTGGTTGAATAACCATCCCTGGAGGTGTTTAAAGAATGCTGAGATGGGATGTTGAGGGACATGGTTTAGCACCAGATGTAGAGTTATTAGTGGGACTCGGTCTTAAAGGTCTTTTCCAACCAAAACAGTTCTGTGATTCTATGAAAGTAATTACATGCAGCTGAAGATGCTGTTTGGGGTAGATGGTGTTTATAAAATGGACTGGAACAGATTAGTTCACAAACCAATACCTTGTTAGGTTGTGGTTGAGTTTCTCTAACTGTGTTCTCCAAGCCAGGAAGGTGAGTGGTGAAAGGTATGCAAGGCATCTGCTGGAGAGAGGACCAGCTGGCAACAAAACAGTGCACAGCTGGAGATTAAAACAATATTTACCTCGCCGAGTTTGTTTTTCTTTTACAAAACCCAAATAGGTCTATTTCCAGGGCTGTGTTGTTAAAATACAGGCTGTGGCTATAACCCAACAATTCCACTCAGTGTACAGAGGCTGGTAGGAATATCCCTGTGTCAGTCCCCGAGTTCCTGTATGCCCTGGGAAGCCTTTTGCAAGTGTCATCATGGCTGAGTTTCATGTATCGTCTGGTCAAGCCAGCATCATCCCCTGCCCCCCTGATGGATTTGGTCTACAATGCTGAATTTGCTGCTACTAATAGATTTCAGTGTATGATAAATATCCTTTTGCTAAGTGCTGTATGACTCAGCTTTCCACAGTTGTAGTCTCTCCATTTATAAAACTCTGGCAGCCAGCTGCACCTGCATGGAGCCTCTGTTGGAGTCAGTAGCTCATTTTGGGCACAGCAGCATCTTTATATGTAGTCAATTGCAGATCAGGCTCTGTGTTGACCATGAGGTTATGAGGTTATAATTTCAACAAGACTGTGAAGTGGAGTCAAAGGCATGAAAATGGGCTTAAAAAAAATTAGTATAGCTGCAGAAGCTGAAGAGAAAGCAAGAAACAAGGTGCTTATGTGGGAACAAGTGGAAATGTTGAAGCCGTAATCATCTTCTACTGCTTGTAGACAGTTCTCCATGGAATTGTAGCATCATCCTAGAAGGAAATAATTACTTGGAGATTTGTCTTCTAAACATTGTTTATGGCTGGGCCATGTATCATAGGTGCATGTTTCATATGATCTGCTTTCATCATTGCCATGCAGTCAGCGATTGAGAGACAAACCTGAGCAAAGCAAGCAAGTATAAAGGAAAAGTAGGGATGAAGGGACCCACAGAAAGATAGAGTGCAGAAGGTACAATTTGTCCTCTTGCTCAAAGCTTGATTGAAACTTGATCAGGAATGAAGAGCTACAGTTCTCCATCAGATAAAGGTATCAGTGCTGTCCTCTGAAGAACAAAGGCTTCTGGGTTATGTGTATGCCTCTAGCCTAAGTATGTTTTTAGAGTATTGATAAACTAGGGAAATGCTGCATAAAATTACAGCTTCTGCATGAGGTTATAGAGACACTGGTGAGAAAAACTACAGTCGTCTTAGGAGGTGTGTGGGGAGATGTTATCACCTATGTAACCTTGGGGGCATTCTTTATTACTTACACTAATCCCAAACCACGAAAGGAAGTAGGATGTTTGGAATGCACAACAGAGTGGCAATCACAGTAAGCACCAGCATCACTTATTTTCTTTTGTGTTTTTAATATTTCAGTTGGCCTTCATACCTGCTGCCTAGATTTTCTTCAGCTTCAACAAAATAGCTCTCATCATCATAATCCTCCTTCATCTCTTACTCATCTTCAACCTCTTGCCTGGCAACCCCATGAGATTCAATGCTAAAGATCTGGCCGCACTGGCCAGGCGACCATCGGGTTGTTTTGACAAGGAAGGAAAACTGAAGATTTGCAGAGTGGTTGGTGATGAAAAATTAATAGGTAAAAATGACTTGCAGTGAAAACTCCCCGTGGCTGATGTGCATGCTTTCTGCAGTTGTCAGCTTACCGTTTCACTAATCGCATACACCTCGGACTTTTCGGTTTTCTTCATTGCTGATGCTTGAGAGGTGCTAAATACCTTTCTAAATAAAGAAATCTGAAGCCAGCTCTTTGGTTTGCTCAAGTTTCCAAATCTTCTTTGTCACATACCTGAGAAACAGTACTCAGTCCTTAACAGTATGATTATTTTTTCCTGTAGACAAAGATTGTTTTGTTTTCACTGCTATTGACTGCTGGTTGCCAGTCATGAGTTGCTGTGTTGGAAGGTTTGGATATCCAGTTCCTCGGGATCCACCCCCCAAAACTGTATTCTTTTGTCATTCTACATTTTCCATGTCTCACTTCCCACCTCCTTTGTGGGTTTCTGAAGGCTTTTATGATCGTATTTTAAATGTCTTTCAATTTCATGTAAGCTTGAATAAATGTCTGTTCCCTTGGTAGCTGTTCGGAAATAGCTCCTGTTTAGCTGTAAAATCTCTCCTAATGCAATAATTTCAGCAACAGCAAATGTTTTATTTTCACTTGTCCCAGCTGATCTTCATTGTGATTGTATTTACCTTTATTTTATTAGAAACAAACCAAATCCCACACCAGCACAGGCTCAGTTATGATAAGGGGCTCATAACATTTTGTGCCATGCTTTTGGAATATTTCATACCTTTTCCTTTGCCTGCAGAGGATGCAGCAAACTTTCTGGACAGAGTACTTCTGTCCAGCATCCTCTTCTGACCACTTTAGGCTTCCTTGGCAGGATTCTTTCCCTGTGTCCTCTTTGTAGGCTGTATATTAAGCCCTGTCCAGTGACTATCTGATGTTTATGAGGAATTTTTTTTTCTTCACTTAGGAATGCATTGAGTGTTAATATTGCTACTGAAAAGCTTAGGGTGACCAGAGACAACCCAAACATTCATCTAGCCTGGTATCATGGGCAATTTGGGTGGCAGATTCAAAGAAGGTATTGAACTATGAATATGTAGGATGTTCCTGTTGCCCATTAAATCCTACTGGCTCTCAGCCATCTGGTTATGACTCTTTGAGAGAAGAAGTCAAAATGTCTTTCCCCGTGAGCCAGCATGAGCCCTTGTGGCCACAGATGGCCAATGGCATCCTGAGGTGGATTAAAAGGGGTGTTGTTAGTAGGTTGAGAGAAGTTTTTCTCCCCTTCTACTCTGCCCTGGTGAGGCTGCATCTGAAATACTGTGTCTCAGCTCAAGAGGGACCTCGGGGAACTGCTTGGGAAAGACCAGTGCAGAACCACAAAGATGATGAAGGGAGTGTTACATGTCCCTGTTGAGGACAGGCTGAGGGAGCTGGGTCTCTAGCTTGGAGGAGACTGAGAGGTGGCCTCATTCATGTTTATAAAGATGTGAAGAGTGAGTGTCAGGAGCCAGTCTCTTCTCAGTGACATCCAATGATAGGACAAGGGGCAGCAGGTGCAAGCTGGAGCAGAGGAGGTTCCATATAAACATAAAGAAAACCTTTCTCACTGTAGGTGTGACAGAGTCCTGGAGCAGGCTGCTCAGAGAGGTTGTGAAGTCTCCTTCTCTGCAGACATTCAAAACCCACCTGCTTGCATTCCTGTGTGACCTACTCTAGGTGATCCTGCTCTGGCAGGGAGGTTGGACTAGATGATCTTTTGACATCCCTTCCAACCTCTAACATTCTGTGATTCTGTGAAACCTTCTTTCTTGCGGGGAAAAAGCTGTTCTGATTTTCAAATGTTGCCTGTTGAAACATCTTAATTGAAATTACCAAGGGGAAGAGAGAATTCTATTTACTGTAACACAGCTTCCCCCCGGTCAATATTATGTCTCTAGTGTTGGCCAGCTTTGAGGGAATTCCAAGAGCTGCACAGAGGCAGCTGGGGAATGACACGACCTTAGGGTACAGCTGTTCTTCCAGCTCCCTAGCAATTCAAGGCTGGCTGCTGTATGGAGACCTGGGGTTGCACATGCCCTCTCAAAAAGAAAGAGCACATCTTGAGCAAAACTGTCCCTTCCTCTGTTAAAAAGTCACATAGAGAGATTACCTTTCCCCCTTTTTTTTCTGAGGAACCTGTATCTTTTTATGTCTGTAACAGGTGTATGTATTTATCTATACTTAAAGATATAGACAGATAGACACACACAGACACAAGTGCTTTGTGAAAAACGGAAAGGGTGCCATTTTAGAAAGGGCAAGTTTAGGAAGAACAATTTTCCAAGCTTTTTCACCCACTCACCAACCCTAAAGTTCTACAACATTCCCTGTTCTTAAAACTTTAATAACGTGCCTGCCTGTGTGTGTAAGCACAAATATGTTGCTATTCCCTTTGGTTAAGCACTTCTAGCATATCCTAAAATAGTAGTAGCAAAGCAACTGTAAATATTTAGGTCTCATTTGCTCTCTCTCTCTCTTTTTCTTCCTTTTCCTTTTCTGAAAAATGTAAATCCAGAATAACATGGTTCTAATCAAGTGGAATAGTAAATGGTTTTGGGTCTTAACAAGGATTGCATTTCATCTCTTGAAATGCTGGAAGCAAAAGCCCTGCCGTGCTGAAGTGGCTGTCTCTGCTCCCATGTGAGGAAAAGGGAGAAAAGCAGGGAAAACACTGAGCGTGTGCTGCAGTCACCAATGCTGTCAGCGGCAGAGTAGAAGAAACCTTCTGGGAAGTTACTTGGCATTTAACAGCATGTAGCACATAGGCAGATGCCCGGTGAAGCTGGCTGCTTTTGGTTGTTAATGATTTTCTTTTCTGACCTTTATAACTAATGCATCTTCTTTAAGAAGCATTTAATGGGGAAGGGTTGTTTTTATTAATCTCTTACTTCTTTGCATGCAGAACCGAGAGAGCGATGGTGCCGGCTGAAAGGAAATCTGCTTTTTCTGATGAAAAATAAGGTAATTCGCTTTCAAACTGCTTTTCTTCATCTGTTAGTCTAATCTGGGACAACCTGAGTAATGTGTTTTCATGATAGCTCTTGTCATTGTGCTTTTAGGAGCAAAACCCAGCAATAATAAAAATCACTGTTACTGGAATGGCAGAGATGAAAAAAATTCAGTGTTTGCATTTCACAATACGAGGTATTCTTCATGGTATCAACCAACCTTTAGCTGAATCACAAACAGTCTATGGCCAGGTTCTGCTCACAACATACATATGTCCAAATCCAGAATTACTCCATCAAATCCCCTGGAACAACAAAAGCAAAAGCTCACACTAAGTGACGTATTATGGTAATGACTAAGATGCAGTTTCAGACCCCTGCCATAATTCTTTAGCATGGTTTTGTAACTCAATTTGTTATGAAGAGCGGTGTTGTTTTTCTTCTTCTTTTGTTGGAAAAAGCAATTGCATGCCTAAAATGAAGGATCTCTTAAAATAGGGCCTGTCCCTGACCTGGGGGTTTTGCAGGAGCTGCTGAGTTCCCTCTTCTGTCATTGGCATTGAGTTGAGGCCACTCATCCTCTGGAAAGAACAGGCATCGAATGTGGAGTTACTCCTTTTTCTTAACCTTTTCTATCTGATATTTATTTAGAATAAACCTTTATTTAGAATAAACCAAACCAGGTTGGAAGAGACCTTCAAGATCATCGCGTCCAACCCATCAACCAATCCAACCCACCTGAACAACTAACCCATGGCACCAAGTACCCCATCAAGTCTCCTCCTGAACGCCTCCAATGATGGCGACTCCACCACCTCCCTGGGCAGCCCATTCCAATGGGCGATCACTCTTTCTGTATAGAACTTCTTCCTAACATCCAACCTGAACCTCCCCTGGCGCAGCCTGAGACTGTGTCCTCTTGTTCAGGTACTGGGTGCCTGGGAGAAGAGACCAACATCCACCTGTCTACAACCTCCCTTCACGTAGTTGTAGAGAGTGATAAGGTCACCCCTGAGTCTCCTCTTCTCCAGGCTGAGCAACCCCAGCTCCCTCAGTCTTTCCTGACTATAATATGAAAGCTGCTTCTGTAGCTGCCTGGATTGGCTGGGAAATAGCCCTGGAGAATTAGGGAGTAGTATGAAGTTTGAGATACTTACCTGTTAACAGCAAGCATTTTATAATTGGCTCCTGGGATGTTTTTATACTGCGTGGAGCAGCAGTTGGGCAGAAATGATAGCACTGCCTGACAGATTGTGTGTTTTGTTTGAAAGATTTTTCAGTGTGATATAGTGGCTTACTTTAATACAGTGATGAATGTGCACATATGGTACACTTCTAAAGCAGTATTTGCTTTCAAAGCACTGCTCAGGAGCATGTGATGAGATTTCTGTGTGTATGCAAACAAAATGAGACAGTATGATGTAAAGGTTTCTCTGCCTTGAGTTTCATATGGCTGCATTCCCTGGGTGGTGAAAGGACCAGAAAGTTCTAGGTAGGTGAAAGCGAGCTCATGGCCACCCCTCTGTCACATTCTCATTATTGTCCTGCTGTATGACTTACAGAAAGCTCTTTGAGTAAACGATTTCAGGTTTCAAACTAGTCTGTTCTACTCCACATTCATCCTATTCTCATGGAAGCCTCTGGCATTTTGTAAAACAGTTTCAGAAAATATTTTGAGCAACTTTGCAGCTGTGAAGAGAGGAGTAGGAGAGTTTAGCTGAAATCAAATGTCAGTCTCTGGAAGCTTAGACAATGTTACTATGCCAGAGGGTTTACTTTACTCAGGTTCATACAGTGTTTGGTGGTTTGTTTTTTTTTTGTGTGTGGTTTCTTTGTGGTTTGTTTTGTTTTGCTCTTTTTTTTTTTCATGTGCAGATGAGGTGCAGACAGATGGAATCAACCAACCTGCTTGGTCTACTCAGGCTGTTGAAATACAAAGCTGTATTTTGAGGAACTTAGAGGCTGAGACAAATGAATGGCTTCTAACTGAGACAACTTGGGTTTGCTGTAAATAAGTGGGAATCCCTAGTGAAAATTTGTGGTGTGACTGAACCGGTTTTGTTGGAACAGGGTTGTTTTCGGATGGCTTTGGAGGACTACAGGGAAGATTTGCCTTTGCTGGAATTAGAGAGGGCTGTGTTTTGTCTTTGACTCTGAGGGTAGTGTAAACACCTTGTAACTGAAGGAGAGAAGCTTGGCAGAATTTGGTTGGATGTGTTGGAATGTTGTTTTGTTATTTGGGCCTATTGTATGCCTTAATTACACATATGCCAGTAGAAAATGACCCGCTGAGAGGTGACACTTGTGCCTTCTGACAGGCTGTATAACTTTGCTGTGTAACCTAACAAACGTCTTTGCCTGCTTACATCTGGTCCTGAAAGCATTGCACAAGGCGAATCCAACATCTATCAAACATCTATACTTTTCAACATCTATACTTTTACACGGTGTAATGGATGGGGTTTTTTTTTTTATGTCTGTGTCTAGGTCAGTGCTAGAAAACAGCATCTTCTTCTGATTTCCTTGCTTAAATTAGCTTTTGAAATTTGCTGAAGTTATGGAAGTCACAGTGAGAGGAAAACTTGGGAATTGAAGTCAGAAAAACTCAAACGAACCCAAGTGCGGTGAGAATAAGTGGATGCTTGGGTTTAAAATGTCACAATTTACTAGGCTCAGAGCGGAGACCACTGAGTGATTAAAGGGCAATGTCTTACAATGGATCTAACTAAATGATGTATCTCTTCCCAGTCACCTTATATCCCAGGAATTTGTGGAATGGTCATTTTCAGAGGCTTCATCTGTTGGGTACTCTAGAGGACAGCGTCACTGACAAAGACAGATCTCTCTTGAATTTCAAATCTCTCTTTCAAAGGATGCAATTTATAGGCATACTAAGTAAAACCAGAGCAATTTGTGTGCTGTGAGCACAGAGAGGGAGAATAACCTACATGTAATTTTTTTTTTCTCCTGGTTCCCTCCCCCCCCACTCTAGAAATGAATAAACATCCCATCTGAAGCAGATTCTTGACACAGAAAATCATAGTTTGAATTTGGGGATTGTAGTTTGCCAGTATAATAACCAAAAAGAGATTTATCATGAAATTTACTAAGCATCCTAATAAACAGAATTGCCTTTTTTTTTGGGGGGTGGCTTTTAATATCTTGCTCAAACTTTTGCTAATTCAAGTAATGTGGTGTGTGAAGGATGTGCCCAGAGCAGTGCTGATGAAGCCATGTTCCTATTTTTGTTGCCGGAATCTGACTTGTCTTAGGCTTGACACAGAAGAAAAGTAACTCTGATGTTTTAGAAGCTCATCTGAATGCTGAACAGTTAACTCCAGAAGTCACTGTCATGAAATGAAGACTGATTTGCTGCTATTTATTAATTGCTGTCAGAGCATGTGCATGTCTGCATATACAAATGCTTATAGCTTAATGACAGACTCTCCTTCTAGTCCAAATAGACATAAATTATACCACTTGTATAAGAATCTTATCTAGGAAATTGTAAAGGATGCTTCCCAACTTATCTGTGCTGTAAATCTTAAGTAGTGGAGCAGTACACTTTCAGAGAAGGGGAAAAACCTCCACCTGATCATCTGTAGACATATCAGAATAACCTATTAGGCATCTTGAGGACACTCATTTCCCTTGGTCTAGAAGCAGAGTTGGACATTTTAGACTTGGAGTAGGCTAAAAAGTGGATCTGCTTTAGGCCTGAGGCATATGCTACTGTTAGTGAAACAGTGTGGGGTGTGTGTGGTTTTGTGTGGCTTGAGTAGTTGGGTGGTTTGGGGGGGGGGGGGGGGTTGAGGGGTGGTGGGTTTGGGTTTTGTTTGTGTGTTGGTTTTTTGTGGGTTGGTGGGGAGGTTTGTTTTTTCCTTTGCTGTAGGTGGCAAAGTTACAGTAGCTAGCGGTCTGCAGAATTGGCCTCTGTGAGAAAAGGTCAGAGGCTCTGCAGCAGAGTCACTCCAGGACACATCTGTGCCCAGCAGCAGAGCCAGTAGTGCCTCTGGGAAAATGTATCTAAGAAACAGCAAAATGCTACAGAGCAGTGAAGAAGCGTGAGAAGCAGTCCTAAAAACACCAGGATCACAGAAGGAGAGGAAGGATTTTATCTGCTTTGGGAGCAGATAGACCCCTGCAGCCTGTGGAGGAGACTATAATGGAGCACCTGAAGTCAGGTGTGCCCTGAATGATTTGGAGCACCTGGGCAAGCTACATGAGAGCAGGCTCTCCTAGAAGAACCATGTTGTAGCAGGTCTTTAATGGTTGCAGCCCATGGGAGAACCTCTTGCTGGAGCAGGCAAAAAACAGGAGGGGAAAGAAGCAGAGAAGAACTGTTATGGACTGAGTGTTGTACCATTTCCCATCCCCTCTGTGCTGGTGATGTGGAGAGGAGGAGGAGATAGAGGATTTGAGAATGGATGACTGAGTTGAGCCTTGGGAATGTGGCAGATGGGAGATAGCTGCTTTGTCTTTGTTTCTCACCATCTAGGTTTATTTTAGTTGGCAATAAACTAATTCTTTTTTCCTAGGTCAAGCCTGAATTTTTCCTGGGAAGCCATGTGTGATGAGAGTAAAGTTTCACATGGTGCTAACTTTGGAGCAATTGTTATGGATACTAGTTCAAACTATTTCAGTACTATTATTCAGTGGTGCCTACAAAATGATTAAAGTCTGGAACCAGAAAGTGAAATGTGCCTCACCTTTAGTGTGTGGGCTATTTACTTAGATTCTCCCCCTTTCCAGCCTCACAGGTACTTCCTTCCAGTACTTACGTGAGTACAAAATGGGGAGGAGAATTGCTGGGCAACAGTTGCTACTGCATGTAATAAGTATCCTATACTTAAGGGCCTTTGTTTGTTGATGTGGAAGGGGATTTCTGATTAGAAGTTGCAGATCTCTTTGGGGGTTGCAGTGCTATGTGCTGGTTTTGCTTTTAATTACAGATCAGAATTTATAGCAATGGGTGTTTGGGGGTTTTGATCTTTTTTTTTTGTTGGTAAAAGATCAGTGCATATTTCTACATCAAATGACGTGCTGTTTCCTTGATTGCTGTTCCTAGGTCCTTCAGAAGAACTTTCTGCTTTGTTTTCTCGGTGTTTTGTGTGTTTGGGGTTCTTTTAGTTTCCCAGAACCAAGTAAGCAGACTACTTTTAACCTTTCTCGATCTCTTTTAATCCCTGTGCCAGTTCAGGGCTGGATTTCTTCAATATCCTCCATCTGTGGTTAAAAACCTCAAACTGTTGTTTGCTGGGTGTGTTTGAATTTGGAGTGATTGCTACTGAAGTAAAGGCAGGAGCTTCCTAAGCCATCTAGGGTTCGTTTTCCCATGCACTAATATTCCCAAATGGTAATGCTGATACTTAGCCGGTTTGGTAAATGACTTTGCAATCCACCCCATGAAAAGATATGCTTAAAGAATGCAATTATGTTTTTTGTTTCTCAGTAATAGCTCCAGAGGGCCCATTCTGTTTTATTGAGTAAACATGTTGACATTCCTATTTATTTGTGAGTATGTATTTAAGAAATTTATTTCTTAATGGATTTTTGATCAATAGTCTGTGGTGGATTCTTGAGGAGAGTCATTAGTGTCTATTGTGTAAATCTGTCTTCGTTTGTGGTTTAATGATCCTGTGGAGGTAACTGCTCAATCCATCAGGTCAGTTTGTTCATGCACTAGCTCAATAAACTCCTGCTGCTTTGGTGTGTGCAGTGTTGCCTTTTAAGAGTTTTATGGTATATTGATTAAAAAAAATCATCGTGTAGAAGGAAAGAAGTTTACTTTTTATGAGTGACTGTATTTAAAATAAAAGCTGTGAGGAGGGCTGAAAGTAGTTTAAATTAGCAGTCATATTTCACACATAAAATTATAAACCCACCTCTTTTGCTCTAATCTAAACAATGCAGCAGGTCAAGAGAGGTGACTCTTCCCCTTTCCTCTGCTGTTGTGAGACTCCCACCTTGAATGCTGTGTCCAGTTCTGGTGACCACATCACAGGAGAGACATAAAACTGTTGGATTGAGCCCAGAGGAGGGCTGCCAGGATGACTGAAGGGCTGAAGCACCACTGCTGTGAGGATAGGCTGAGGGAGCTGGGGCTGTTCAGCCTGGAGCAGAGAAGACTCTGGGGGACCATATAGCTGCTTTCCAATACCTGAAAGGAGCCTACAGGAAGGCTGCAGAGGGACACGGCAAGGGGGAATGTTTTGTAGCTGAGGGAGAGTAGGGTTAGACCAAAGAAGTTCCCCAGTATGAGGGTGGCGAGATACTGGAATAAGTTGCCCAGAGTGGTTGTGGGTGCCCCTTCTGTGCAGGTGTTTAAGGCCAGATTTGATGAGGCCTTGGGCAACCAAGTCTAGCTGAGAGGTGTTGGAGTAGATGATCTCTGAAATCCATTCCAACCTAAGCCATTCTGTGCTTCTATGTTGTGGTAGCAAATCTGTATGGCATGTTTGTAGTGTAGTGTATCCATATTTTTGTTTTGTGTTTGCAAAGCCCCTAAACCCAGGAAGTTCACGTTGGAGAAATGCCAGACTTGACTGGGGTGTAAACTGGAGCACTCTAATACATCTAATGCCAGAGAGAGTTCAGTAAAAGGTGGTGAATGTTCTGAGGCCTTTTGTAATGAATTTACCTTTCCTTTAAACCAAATGCATTGTTAGGCTGAAGATTTTTGCAGACAAGATAAATGAGCAAATCTAAATGGTTGTGCTGTCAACAGTCACAAGCTTTCTTGTAATGTTTGTGAAGGCTTAACATAAGAGATGTTCTTACAGCGTTTATCACAAGAGCAATGTATTATTAACAGCTGGCAAAAAAGCCTCCAAGATTTCAGTCTGACTCATAAATCAATAACCAGAGAACCACACAGAAGGAAGAAATAATATCATAATGACACACTTCTGAGGTTTTGATGTGTGAAAATGTTACTCATTTTTTTATGGCATAGTCCTATGTAAGCTCTACGATAAAAAAGAGAGAAGGTATCAATGAATCTCTGCAGCAGGGCAGGCACACACAATGCATTTTCAGCATTCCAGCATAGCTTCCACGTTTTTCTTTCCAGTTTGATATCTTTTAAATATTCTTACAGAGTGGGGTTGTTTTATTTACATTGAAGCTGTGGAGCCTTTTCTGGTCTGTTGGACCATGAGTTTTCCCCTCTGTGTGTGGTTTAGCATTCTGTAAGTCAGTGATCTCTCCAGGGTATCTTGAAATAAAAGTCTCTTCTGGCTAAGGATGTACTTTTTATAAACCATTTCTCAGCAGTGATTTCAATTTTCTAGAGCCTGCTCTGTATCACTTTCAGGTCTGAGCAGCCAGAGTAAGTGTTGCTGCACTGTGTAGCGTGGTTTGGGGATTGAATGTCGTTGCTGATAGGGTTTTTGGCTAAATATTACGTGCAGTTATGATCATGTTTTGCAACGTCTGTAAGCTGAGAAGTAGGTAAGTGAATCTCTGTAATATAATATTCCTTCAGTAAGTTGTTGCTGTGTTGATAAGATTTTGATTCACAGAAGCAAGTGAGCTAAATGGAGAAAGAAGCAGCCAATGACCAAACCATAGCCTCGGCAGATCTAGAAGCTGTATCACCCCTTAAATAGACTAAAAGTCTTAGTGTGATTCTGAGCATTCTCAGCCCTGACCTGCATTCACTTCTGCCTGTGTTCAGCTAAGATCTTGGCTGTCCTCTCAATATTGGAAGGAGATTTAAATATGCATGTACAATTCCACACATCTACATATACAGAACGTAAATATTAGGCAGCGTTCACCTGAGAACTCAAAAGAATTGGACTGTGTTGAGAAAAGAGCTGTTGCCATGTGGGGGTTTTTAATCTGCCTTAGTAAGGTATTGTGTCCTGTTACTGGAGTCATTCATACAAGTCAGTGTAATATCTACTATATGTTTAAAGTCCCTTAGTAACACTGGGTTATTTTTTGTTTAACCAGTTGTATTACTCTTTATGCTGTATGTTAAAGTTTGGAATGCTTATTTTTGTGCCTACCTTAATTTAAACAGTGGGGGTGTGTGTGGTTTTTTTCAAGCTGTCTGTGGTTTTAGCCACATTAGATTGGAAGAATGCTATGTAGAGAACCCTTTGCTAGCTAAGTGTGGAAGATTATAGCCTTAAACCCCCACTATGCATGATGTAGAGTGTTAAGAGGAAGGAAGCTGCTGTTTTCACATAGCTCATGACGACATCATGTGGGAACCATGCAGTTATTGGGGGTAACTGAGGCACAACAGCAAGTAGACAAGCATAACCCTTGATTTTGTTGCTGGCTGATCCTCTGAAATAGTTGTAGTGCTGACCCAGACCCTTATATTTTAGGAGTCCTGCAGAACACTATAAGCCAAATGGCATCAGAAAGCACATCTCTTTGGGGCAGCAAGGGCACTGCAAGGTGCAGTGCCATGGAGGTATATGTGCAATCTACATTCCAGCAGTACTTGAAAATGCAATTTATAACCAATTAATAACTATTTGCTCCTATTTTTACTATGAACTGAAAGATTTTCTCTCTCTTCCCCCATTGCCGTCCCCCCACCTTAACCGGATCCTGGCAAGCCCTACTGCTTTTTGCCATCTTTGATTCCCTCGCTTATCTTGCTGCTTCTCCTTCCTCCCTCCAGATGTTATTGACTTGCTCTCTGGATAGCGAAGCCCTCCCTTCTCTTCCACTACTGTCAGAAGCAGACCTTTCCTATCACCTCTGCTGGCTTTGATAACTCCATTCTGTCTCCTGATTTTCTTGTCTGTGTTCATCTCTCACTTAACTTGTTCCATAATGTTTTCCTCTTTCTTTAGCTTTTCCTAAAAGCGTGCAGAAGCATGCTTCAATCCTTCCTGTTGCATGCCTACCTAATCCTTCACCTGCCTGCTTCCCCAGCTGTGCTCATAGACTTCAGATATCAAAGAGCTTATTACTACTTTGTTTATGGTGTCACCCACTGCATTTTTATGCCAGTGCCCTTCCCAGTCCCTTTGCTATGCCTTTGTGCTCTATAGAACTGTATATACTAATCTTTGAATAGTCTTTTCTCAATGAGGGCTAAGAAGCATCACTTTTGTTCATGCAACTGTCTGCTGCTTCCAAGGCTAGGTCACCTCCTAACTCTTCTGCTCATTCTCAACTTCTTCCTTATTCTTTTGGGGCATTCATGATGTGCTGTACCTAGACCTGAAGGCTACATGAGAAAAATGTAACTTAACCCTGCATATTCCTTAGTACTGAATTGCATCGAGCTCTGCCTCAATACCTGTTTGTCCAAACTAGGCTTTCATCTTACCTTTGAGAGACCTCTTCCTGTGCATTTAGCTGTGAATTCAATTTCAGCAGGAATCAAACAGCTGCTTAATCTTTCCTGTCAAGTTCTTCCTCCTATTGCTTTTGATGGCTGAAGCAAACATCATTTCTCTTCCTGCTGCTCCTACCAGTTTTAGCATTGCTTTTAACAGGAATGTGTTTCTATTCATGTTCAGGCTATGTCTGCCTTTTGCAGATCCTTTTTAAGACAGATCATCTCTCTCTCTCTCTCTCTCATCAAAAACTCTGCACTGATACAATATTATTTTGCATTTTCTTTTAGGGAAATATCTTTCTTCTGATCGTGGGGGAAGATGAGATTTTTGTTGTATCTGTTAGAGCTCTTGCACAAATAATTTTCCTAGACATTTGTGTGTTGACTGCTACTCTGTTCTTTGCATCTGGCTCTTCGATCCTTCCTTTTGTTAGCTCTGTTTTCATTGTGAAGACCCCCAGTCTCCAGTATGCTACCTGTTCTCATTCTGAGCTGTGTCTAGCACACAGTTCCTCCTTTCATAGATCTGTGAAACCAACAAGGAAGTACTAAAACAAGGCACTAAGTGTAATCTCATTATTCCTCTCTAACTTCTGCCCTTACAACTCTTCTTTGCTCTGATGCTTACAAGAAATAAGGTCTCATCCAACGTGGTCTGGTATTCTATTCTATTCTCACATATTTTTGGTTTTTTTTTTTGTGGGGGGGTGGGGTCTTACTTGTGATTTAACATTTAAGAGCTGTATCTATGCAGTGGATAATATCATAAGGTCCTGTGGTCCTTGATCTGCTTCTGTAAACACTCTGGTAATATATTTATAAACATTTAATCTGGGCAAATCACTGAATTTGAAAGTGTTACCTAATGGGATTAGCTAGGGTTTATTTTTATTCCTTTTTTTCCCCTTTTTATAGTTGGTTGGGCTCTCCACTATTCCTGCAGCAATCGCTAAGGTTGCATAATATATGGAATTGTATATGCTACAGTAACATAATAGGCAGTAATCAACCCCCAATCTTGTTTAGAATAGATAATTGTGTGGATAGCTGTGTTTAACAGAAGGTTACAGAACATTCCTGTGTGGTTCTGCCTTGGTTTGTTGGCTGTTGGTGTACTTGGTGCTGCAGTGAACCCTGTGGTGGTTCTCAAAGCGTGTTGGGTCTGGCAGATGTTTTTGTTGAGTAGCTTTACGCATGGCTGCCGAGAGAGTCCTGGGGCTGAGTAGGCATTCACTGTTTGAGATCAGTTTGCAAGATCAGGACTGTCTGCTTCTGTAGCTATTTTGGGAGGCTTGGGTGGCAATTTTTGCAATGCAAGCTGCAGTTTTTAGATTACTCTTACAGCTGTTTGGTTTTGGTGAGGGAAGACCTGATAGCAGTACTGGGAAAGGACAAAGGCTTTGAAACTGGGCGCAAGTGCTGAGTGGACAGTGTGTAGCAGTATCTAGATGAGTAGACTGTGGTGAAGTACTTGGCAGTTACTGAATATGAGATGTTAATGCCTGAAAGAAGCCTTGGGGTGGAGGAAGAGTAACAATACCTGTGAGTTACCGTGCTACATGAAGATGCCATGCCTGCCATAATCTATGAATCCAGTGGTAGCTGGAAGAGCTGCTTGGGCTCGGAAATTGTGTCACTTCACAACTCATTCCAGGGAGGAGCCCTTTAGAAAGGATAAAACTGTGCCAAGCCAAGCACAGAACTGGCACTTTGATTGTGTTAGTCTGAAATGTGAAAGAAAGTTGAAGACTGCTCTTTAGAATAGTGTATACCTGCAATTCTTCAGTGCTGGGTGACTAGTAGTTAGGGGAAGGATCTCCTGCTTTTTACTGGAAAAACCCAATAGACCAAACACACCCCCAAAGCCAGTGGGCTGCATTACTTCTGTCTAAGGCAGTAAACCAGATTTTCATGATACTGTTGCTAAACTCTTCCTTTCTTGAAAGGGGTCTGTGTCCTCTATGAAGTGTTGCTCCTGCTTTAGTATTCTCTTGGCTAGATGATGCAGCCTGGCTGCAGGTTTGTGCATGCTGGGCTTTTCTGTTGGATCAGTGTGTCTCATTTTAGAATACGTCCTGTTTCAGTGGTTTATAGTTTTGTTTTGTTTATAGTGGAAGCTGTCAGTAGATGGCAGCAGCAATCTCTTAAGATAACACTTTTAGGTTACCAGCCAAATGAACATCTTATGCTAATGTTAACTAATCCCGAGGGAGAAAACTACTGAAGTAATTCACTGAGGGCAAACCGGGCTTTTATTTCTGGCCTGAAGCAGGATTTTGAAGCCAGGGGCTGCTGATTAACCTCGGTTTAGACTTTTATGAGCAGGATGAAGAGAGAGGGGAAGCCAGAGGAGAGTAAGTACAGCTAGAGTCATCCTGCAGCTGCAAAGTGATTGATGCCAGGCAGCCTAAGGAATTAGTGGGTAGAGCCCCTTGTACCATCAAAGATGATCTTCTGGCTACTCTGTGCTTGCCCCACCATACTCATTAGCAAAGGCTGTACTTAGCAGAAGGGAGAAGAGGAGCTGTGCATATGTATGTACACATCAGGGTGCTGCTCTTTAAACAGCATCCCAGGTGATCCTAACTAGCACTTTATTTTTTTTTCCCTAGTGCTTGCTGTTTCAGTGGCTCTCAAGTCTGAGAGCAGCTCAATCTGTGCTGCACATTCTGCTCCATGAGGAGGTGAAGCATAAGGGACTGTATCCTTTCCTCTCTGCCCTTCTGAGTGCAGTTGACTCAGGAGGATGTGCTGTGGCTGCTGAGAAATGGTTTAGGGAGGACCTGTTTTTCCTTCTCCTGACAGCTTAACTCTAAGTCAGCTGCTATGATTTAATTGTAGATGGGCTTGAAAGGTGACTTCTTTGTGTCATTTTGGTGTCACTGTGGGGATGAGCATGGTGAGGACAAGATCCTGGTCATGCATTTGGGCCAGAAGATGTTTTATGGTAGTGATAGGAAGAAGGAGGAAAGAGGAGGTCAGCTAGGTAGAGGTGAAGTGTGGCCATGGTTCTACAGGCTTCTGGCTGTGTCAAGAAGAAAAACACTGGATTTTATACTCATCTATCTGTAAGATTTAATGAGATTTTTCTTTTTCCCTGAATAATTTGAGTGTCTCCAATTTATCAGAGAGGCTGTAGCACTAATCTGTCTTCACATCTGGTTTGTCACAGCTACTAATGACTGTTAAGTATAAAACTGCTTTCTCCTTCAGCATCTTCACGAAGCACTACCATGCACTATTTCCTTTCTTGTTCTGATCAACCTTGAAAATAGAGCTGAATTTTCCACAGTACCAGTAGAACTTATTTGTTGAGTGACAGATAATAAAAGTTTTGCCCACTCTGTACATTTTGCACATAGCAGCACTAAATTCTGTTTAATATTTTATCACTTGTTTGGTGAGGATACCAAGAGCCTGTAGCCTTGCCTTCACTTTTAGGTGTATGTCTCTTGTTGCCATTAGCAAATGGTACCACTTCACTTTAGACATTCTTGTTCTTGGGCACCTATTAATGCAGCTGCTCTTTGTGACTTACCAGTGCAAATTTTCTAAGCAACTGGTGGAAGGCCTTGTGGAACTTTTTTTTTGTAAAGAAAAAGTTCATGTGTGCTGCACCAATGCTTCTGAAACCTCCAACAGGTTTGTGATGACACACTCTCAACCTGCACCAGGGAAAGTTTAGGCTCAACGTGAGGAGAAAGTTCTTCCCAGAGAGAGTTGTTAGCCATTGGAATGTGCTGCCCAGGGAGGTGGTGGAGGCACCATCCCTGGAGGTGTTCAAGAGGGGATTGGTCGCGGCACTTGGTGCCATGGGTTAGTAGTCATGAGGTCTGTGGTGACAGGTTGGACTTGATGATCTTTGAGGTCTTTTTTCAACCTTATTGATTCTCTGATTCTACAAAACCTGTTAACTCCTTACCTTCCTGTTACTGTTTTATGTTTTTAAGTGGTTCTTCTTTTATTCTGTCTTGTAATGCCTACAGCACAGAGGAGTTCTTCAATAGACATATCTGGAATCTATTATTATTATTATTGATGTAGAAAATTGGTAATACTAATCATAGGCAGGGACTGGTCAGGATATTAACCTACCTCCAGGTTCTTTAGCATAGGTTAAATACATGAAGGGTAGGTTAGACATATGAGGATGCTACCTACATTAATCAAAACTTGCATTTGATGATACTTGGAGATTGGGTTTTTTTGTATCTGCCTAATAATAGAAATTCAGAAGTGAAAGATGAGGAAGGCAATATGGAGTTGGAGTCATTCGTGCTCATTTTTCTTTGATAGAAAGAAGGCAGCAAGAAGTTCTATACAGAGAGAGTGATTGCCCATTGGAATGGGCTGCCTGGGGAGGTAGTGGAGTTGCCGTCACTGGAGGTGTTCAGGAGGAGACTTGATGGGGTGCTTGGTGCCGTTGTTTAGGTGGGCTGGATTGATTGATAGGTTGGACACGATGATCTTGAAGGTCTCTTCCAACCTGGTTTGGTTTATTCTAAATAAATGGTTATTCAATGGCAGATCTAATGCATTGAAAAGAATTGGGTGAGTTTGGCTGGCTGGGTTTGCATGGGGTTCTTTTTCCTATTATTAAATTTTTCTTAGTTGGAATTCTTATTAACTGGAACACCCTGCTGGATGTTTTGGTGGTATAATGGGGTCTTTTGTGGCGTTTTTTTTGGGTGTTTTCTTTTTCATCACATGCATTTGGCCTTTGTTTTTAGGCTCACTCAAGTTGTTAGACTCGGGCTCGTCTTGGCTCTTTGAAATGTCTGCCAGATATTGAATGTACCTGTAGGCTTTTGCCATTGACCTTTCCTTTAAAGCAATACTTATAAAGATGTGGAACACAGAAGCGTGTGAAACAAAAATGGGTATCTATGTACTGTTTCAGAGGGTGTAAAAGCTTTCCTAATATAAGAACACTCAGAGGTATTCCTATGGGAGAAGATAAGCCTCAGCATTACCAGTGATGTCTCCTTTTTTTATCACAGCCTCACACACAAGTGCTAATGGATCAGCTCTGCAGAGGATGACAATTAATTCTATTTCTGTTAAGTGCATTGCAGCTACTACTGCAGCATGGTGCCTCAGCAACAAGCTCCCATGTCCTACCAGCTTCAGATGGTTTGATTTCACTGGAGTAGGGATGATGGGATGTAGCACTACTATGTTGTCGAGCAGATTTACCAGAGGTTATGAACAATCTGCAGCTGTTCACTCTGTCACTTGTATTTTAATGATGGTGGCTAATTGTTGTGTTAAAGTTGGGATGGAAGGCAAAAAAATGATTCCTCTAAAAGAAGACAAAGACAGAAATCCTCCAGTTCTCTTCAAACAGCCAGGAAGGTGCTGCCTTTTCAAAAGCATTAGGTAATAAAGTGCTTTTAGCTGACACAGCCTTTGATTTTTATGGATATCTCCTAGATACATAGGAAGGTTAAATAAACAGACTAAAACTCCAATGGGACATTTTGAGCATTAATGTTCATGTGGTCCAAGGGCAAAATGGGATTCAGTAACAGGCAAACACGTTTGGCATTTTAAAATGGAGTTTTAGAGCAATGAATAAAGTGTATGATCAGTTCTTACTGATGAGATTTTTCTGTTTGAGGAGGAAGACCTTATCAGTGGTCTGGTAAATAATCAGTGTTGCTTGCTCTGTGTTTTATCAAAGCTATGATAGGTTCAGCTTTGCTCTACATTTTAATGGCTGTGTGTGGCCACCTCAGGCAACTCCAGAGTTTATTAACAAGCTGATTAATTCTCTGAGAGATACACAGCAGTGAGGAAGTGTAATTATTTATCTTCTTTTGAAAGTGAAAATAGCTGAAGAGAGAACAGAATGAGGACAAAGAAAGCGTTAGGCTGGAAGAGGTTTTTCAGGATGTGTCCTTCCTCTTTCTGTGTCTTGACCCTGTTGTTTTCTTTGGGGAAATCTTATACAGACTGTAAAGGTGTTAGGATTTATATCTGGAATGCTGGGCACATGGCAGCTACCAGCAGCCAAGTTATTGTTTAGAATGTCTCTGACTTCCTCTGCATTCCTCTTAAATGAACATGACAACTTATTTTTTTCAGACTCATGGGAGGTGCTTCTGTGTTCCCTTTGCTTTTCCCCCCCCTACCAGTCATTCTTTTCTGATCCTTTGCACGGATGTACATGGAGGCAGATTCGTCTAATTGATCCTGAAAATGATCACTGAACACTTTAAAGACATATCTTACATTTTAATAGTGGTTTTAAGGTATTGGTGCCTGCTGTGTCTTGGTTTTGAGTCTTTCTTTGCGCAGTCACCAGCGATCACGGTATGATTCTGTTCAAAATGACAGGTTCTGTGACTTTTTCTGGTGCTGGCTGGAACAGGCTGTACTGCCTTTGATTCCCTTCATTTCAGTTAACCTGCATGTGGAAGAAAAATAAAGCAGCTCTACAAGTTATTATATTAGTGTTTTCAAGTAATTTTAGGATTGGAACTGTTCTGAGCAGCTAGAGAGCAGCAGAATTTCTGTGGTGAAAAACAACTAAATAATTAACACCTGAACAGTCAGTACTAGAATTTTGTTGTGTATCTAACCTCTTCAGAAAGCTGTGAATTGCAGGGAAAAGTGTGGGGTTTTATATAGTAACAATAAACCTGTAAATAACTATTTGAA
Source organism: Melanerpes formicivorus (assembly GCF_026170545.1). Classification (NCBI taxonomy): domain Eukaryota; kingdom Metazoa; phylum Chordata; class Aves; order Piciformes; family Picidae; genus Melanerpes; species Melanerpes formicivorus. The sequence continues at coordinate 9,208,427 of NW_027142379.1, read as the reverse complement.
TACTAAATGAGTGGAGAGAATTGTGGTTTGGAAGTGTTAGGACAAGAGCAAACCACCTTAAGTTGTGCTGGGGAATTTAGGGTGGGCATTATGAACAATTTCTTCCCTGAAAGGGTTGCCAAGCCCTGGAACAGGCTGCCCAGGGAAGTGGTTGAGTCACCATCCTTGGAGCTGGTTAAAAGTTATGTAGTTGTGGCACTTAGGGACGTGGTTTAGTGGACTTGTTAGTGTTCGGTTAATGGGTAGACTTGATGATTTTAAAGGCTCTTTCCAACCAAACTGAGGTTATGATTTGATATCTTAGCAACAGACTGAACAACTGATGCTCTGTCCATGCTGCAAGCCAAAGGTAGCTGTTTAGCTGTTGTGATCAGCTGTGCTTATAGCTGGCTGGCTTGACAGGGTGGCTGCAGAGGTGCAGCAGCCTGCTCTTTAGCTATAAGGTGTTCATCCTGGGTCCTGGGCAAGCTCATGGGCTCTTAGTGGAAAGCCACAGTATCACTAAGGTTGGAACCTCAAAGATCATCAAGTGCAACCTGTCACCACAGACCTCGTGACTAGACCATGGCACCAAGTGCCACGTCCAATCCCTTCTTGAACACCTCCAGGGATGGTGACTCCACCACCTCCCTGGGCAGCACATTCCGATGACAAATGACTCAGTGAAGAACTTTCTCCTCCCCCTCCAGCCTAAACTTCCCCTGGCACAGCTTGAGACTGTGTCCTCTTGTTCTGGTGCTGGTTGCCTGGGAGAAGAGACCAACCCCCTCCTGGCTACAACCTCCCTTCAGGTAGCAATAAGGTCTCCCCTGAGCCTCCTCTTCTCCAGGCTAAACAATCCTAGCTCCCTCAGCCTCTTCTCATAGGGCTTGTGCTCAAGGCCTCTCCCCAGCCTTGTTGCCCTTAAAGCCAGCTGAGCCTTCCACCTGCAAGGTGCATAAGATGTATCCTGTGTGGCACTCAGTTCCTGCTGTGCAAGGCTCTCACATTCTGAAAAAGCACCATGGGATAAGTCATTGGCTATTAATAATAATCAGTGAGTTTAAATACCACTGAAAGTTGACCTTTGTAAGGAAGCTTGATAGCCTCTGCTAGAAAACATATGCGGTCTGTGGCCTGGAGAGAAGCAATTGTTTTAACATTTATTTTGCTTACATTTGACATGGTGCTTGGTTCTGAAATGAAAATGATTTTTGTTAAACTATTCTCTGCAGGGAAAGAAGGATTATTCTCATGAAAGGCAATACAAATAAATGTGCTAAGTTTTATCTGGCAGATTTTAAACCGGGGAGAAAATACAGTTTCTCCCCTTATCTCATCTTTTTTCCTTCAGTTCTGGGTTTATGATTTGGTTTGTATCCCTGCTCATCCAGAGTTCCCCAGGAAAAAATAGTGGATGTCAGATTTTGATTGGCAAAATTGTACTGATTTTAAAATTGGTGATCTTTACGTGACAAGAAGGATCCAGAGTGCCACAGACTCAGAAATGCAAGACCTGGGAGGAAGTTCAGAATTTCTCTTCCTTCCATGTTATGGAACACATGAAGACCCAGTCCTCTACCCTTTGCACTCTGACATGAGTTATGTCAGTATAGCTTCCTACCACTTCTGGAAACTCCCAATTTGAAGGAGGAGAGAAAAGCATCAGGGGAAGGGTTTTGTCTCTGGGAATCTGCAGAGATGCAGGGCTTTGCTTTTTATTTTAATGTTCATGGGGACAGGTGCAAGAGCAAAAAAATCTTCATGCTTAGTTGCTCTCTAACTTGCTAGCTGTCTGCCTTAGGCAGACTCCCTTCATGGCCTAGGCTTCCATGGCTGCAGGCAGAGCTCATGGCTTTTTTCCTGGTAGTCTTTGATCCAGCCTGGGCAACACAATTCATCTTGCTGTTTCCTGATATCACAGACTTTGAGTTTCAGCTTTGTGCTCATTCACACTTTGCTCACTCCAACTGCTTCACTCTAATTGAAGTAAAATTAATGCTGAGTTACTACTCTTCCATTGATTGATTTTTCCCTCCCCCTCTTTCTTTTCCCTCCCTGGCTACTACTGTTAGCAGAACCAATAGCTTATTTTCTAGAATACAAGAGTAAACAGTTTGGAGTCCTAATGGAGGAAATACTTGGGGGGGGGCACCCCTTGAGACATTATTTGTGCATATTTATAGAATGAATACATGACTGCTTTAGGTATGCCAAAAAAATTTAATGCAAGCTATTGATTATCCAACAGTGCCAGAAGCAGGTTTATTATTTCTTTTTCCTCCTTAGAACCACCAGTGAAATATGGAATGGTGTGAGATTCCCCTCAATGAAGCACTGTTCTAAAGCATTGCTGGCTCCTTCTCCTTTGTCTCCAGTCATGCAGGAGTTCCCAAACTGTAAATATTTGAATGTTCTCCTGGTGCAGGAATATATATTTTCCTGCCCAATGTGAATAGGAGGCTGTTGAAGGAAGCCAGCTCCTTTCCTGTTCAGTAATATTGTTGTGGCTTGTAAAATAGGGAGATGGAATATCTGAAACTGCAGCGTTCATTTTGATGTATTGCTGGCTGTTTTGCCTTTCAGAATTATAAAAGACATACTTAAGTATGAATTGGAGAATAATGTCAAGGGGAAAAAAATGTTACTTTTTTGGCAGTGGTTTAAATAAATTAAACTTTAGAAATGTTCAGAGTCAGGTCTTCCCATTTTGATTCATTCCCTTGCATTAATACATCCCCAGCATCTCGCCGTGCATGACCTTTTGCATTTCAAATTAAAAAGAAAGAAGAAAACCTGAAGGTAGAGAGGCAAGGCTCTTTCCTTTTCTCTTCCACGCTGAAACAGGAACACTTTCTAGTCCAACAAGTAAGCAAACATTTACAAATGGAGTGGAATATGAGTGTTTACAAGTGGAGTAGAACTGGAGTGAAATTCAGAGGGAATTTTCAATAAACTGGTACCAGAAGGGAGAAAAAATTCCCCACCTCCCCCAAAAGAAGCAGAGTATGGCTTGCCAAACACCAGCTAGCTGTGTGAATTAACTTTCTCCTTTTAAATTTAACTATTTTCTTGAGTTCTCTACTACAGGACTGCAGGTTATGCTCCAGAGCAGACACCTCAGTAAACTTCCTTCAACTTCATTGAATTCTCAGTAAAGGAAGATAATGACACATCTCTCCAACTCGATAATACACTCGAGATCTTGTTGGTCAGGGTGCATCCTAAAAGCTGGCTGAGAATATTTTTGAGAGCTCTTGGGAATGTAACCAAGACTGGTAAAACCTTTAGATGCTGACTCTAGGTGCAATGAGATTCAAAGGTCCATAGGTGTAAAGAAGAGAAACTTTTCTGTGTTAACTGAGTATTCTTTTAAAAAGTGTCCTTTGACAGACTTTGTGAGACTAGTGAGTGTATATCACACAATCACCAAGGTTGGAAGAGACCTCAAAGATCACCAAGTCCAACCTGTCACCACAGACCTCATGACTAAACCATGGCACCAAGTGCCATGTCCAGTCCCCTCTTGGACACCTCCAGGGATGGCGACTCCACCACCTCCGTGGGCAGCACATTCCAATGATGAATGACTCTCTTAGTGAAGAACTTTCTCCTCACCTCCAGCCTAAACTTCCCCTGGTGCAGCTTGAGACTGTGTCCTCTTGTTCAGGTGCTGGTTGTCTGGGAGAAGAGACCAACCCCCACCTGGCTACAACCTCCCTTCAGGTAGTTGTAGGCAGCAATAAGGTCTCCCCTGAGCCTCCTCTTCTCCAGGCTAAACAATCCCAGGTCCCTCAGCCTCTCCTCATAGGGCTTGTGCTTGAGGCCTCTCTCCAGCCTTGTTGCCCTTCTCTGGACATGTTCAAGTGTCTCAATGTCCTTCCCAAACTGAGGAGCCCAGAACTGGACGCTGTACTCAAGGTGTGGCCTAACCAGTGCAGAGTACAGGGCACAATGACTTCCCTGCTCCTGCTGGCCACACTATTCTTGATGCCTGCCAGGATGCCAGTGGCCTTCTTGGCTGCCTGGGCACACTGCTGGCTGATGTTTAGGCAGCTGTCAATCAGCATTTTTTATTATTTAAGGGATTAATATATTTTTTAAATTCCAGAGTACTGTTTTGTTAAGCTGTATCATGCAAGAGGATTGAGTATCTTCTAATTAAATGTTTATGTAGGTTAAGCAAACCTTGAGTTTTCCAAGTTGAGTTCTGTGTAATTTTCTTTTTAAGTAAATGTTTGTGTTAAAGCAGAGCTCTCCACAGAGAGAGACATCTTTGTTTTGCAATCAGTGTCAATATAACCTTTTGCTTTGAAATTTTAAAAGGAGCACTGTATGTTAGTGCTATTGTTGGAAATGACCTCTGGGGAGCTGGGCTTGTTAAGCCTAGAAAACAGGACACCCAGGGGAGACCTCATTGCTCTCTACAACTACCTGAAGGGAGGTTGGAGTGAGGAGGGAGCCAAACTTTTCTTGATGACAAGCAGTAGGAATAGAGGAAATGGTTTCAAGCTGTGCCAAGGGAGATTCATGCTGGATATTAGGAAGTATTTCTTCACTGAAAGGGTTCGCAAGCATTGGAATGGTCTGCCCAGGGCACTGGTGGAGTCACTATCCCTGGGGGTGTTCAAGCAGCGTGTGGACCTAATTTAGCACTGATCCTTCAGCACTAGGTTGGAGGCTGAACTGAATGATCTTCAAGGTCTCTTCCCACTAGCTCTGCTCTAGTGATTCTGTGAAATTACAGAGCTAAGTGATAAGCAAGTTCAGCAAACGTAGCCCATGAATTTTTTTGGGGACTAGTGCACGGTGACAAGAATCTTTCAGGTTGGTACAGGTGACTGGAACCTGTGCTCCAGACTATCTTGTCTTTTTTGTCCTTTTGGGGTTGAAATGCATGTTAATGTGCAGTTACATTTTTTTGCTTGTAGTCTTAAGATGAAAGTTTTGCAGGACAGCCCACCTTGCTTCGTTAGTTACAATTCTCTACCAGAGCAAATGTATTGATTCTTCATTTAATAACTTGATGCCGCCAATACATATCACTATACACTTTGTGTGCAGTTTTGTAGCTGTCTACCAGTAATAGAGGCTACAATAACTGAGAGGCAGATAAGGCTTGAGCCTCTCCAAACTGTTCCCATTTGTCATTCATTTTGACTTTTCTGAGTACTGTGGGCTCCACGTTTTTAGGGTTATGCCTTTAGTGTATGAAACATTCGAGACGAGATAATTTCAGCTCAACGTCGCTGCGTAAGTGCTACATTGATTTCTTGGATGAGTGAGATGTGCACATGCTGTATGCAGACTAATTATGTTAAATATTCTCTCCAGTGGGGAAAATGTCCAAACAGTATGAAACATGTTAAAATTCTAGAATGAACTAGCTGGGTGAAAGACAGTTTTCTACCTCATTAAAATACTTATTTTCACATGTCATAAACCTGATAAAATAACAGAATTGAGGTTATTTCTTCAAGGATAAGACTAAATTATACAGCAGTGGAAAATGGAAAATAAAGTATGTGCTGAATATATTTATAAAGATTAGAAATAGGTACTGAACAGAGAGATAAATTTTAATGTGCTTTGTTACATTGAGTATATCAAGGATAAATGAGAAAGATGGCTAATGAAAACAAGCCAAGAAGAACATGAATATAGAAACGATTAAAAATACAGTTTTTCCCTCCTTGTATCTCTAGCTAGGGATCTGGTATCTCTGGATGGATAGATTAGGAACATCTCAAAGGATTGTTTATACATTCTCAGGAATTAATTAGTAGGTTTTTAGGCTGGCTAATGACATGAGCGTTAAATTCCGTTGTGCTTTTTTCTTCCACGTGGGGAAAACGTATTTATAAAAGCACTAAAAATCCACCTCTGTGATCCCAGTAGCTTGGAACAAGAAATCTTCCTTTGGAACCTCCCAGAGGCAAGGTGGGGTATCATCCTGCAGGGGAAGGCAGAAATGTAAACAAGAAGAGAGCTACCTTAAAGTTGTGATGGTTACAAGAATTCTAATGTAAGCAATGCTTCAGGTACTTGTTTCTGCGCACACGTGGGCTGAGGATTAAAGGATTACTGCAGTATGGCAATGTAATGCTCTTCTCTAGTACATCTTGTTTTGGGCTTTGCAGACCTCAGGAAGATAGCCACTTGACTGAGCCTTTTCAGGTCTTGAAATCACCTTGTTCTTTTTGTTCTTCCTTGTTCCTAATGGATTCAGCTGTAATATGCTACTGCAGCTGACTGAAAGCCAAACAGGTTTGTTTTCCAAGCGCTGAATGCTGATATTCATCCCTCTTCCAGGCTTTTCATAGGATGGTAGGCAGTATCTGTTACGGTAGGTAGACAGTATCTGTCACAGTAGAAGCAGTTGATGAGAGAGTGCTCCTTCAGTGGCTGAAATTCCCAAGCTGGAGATGAATACACTTAAATTATGCTCCAACCATTCTGATTGTTGGATCTCTTAGAAGATATTTGTTGTGGGTAGCAACGTGAATGGAATAGTCTTGGTTCATGTGAAATGTAGGGTGAGAAAATCAGTAAGGTTCAGTGAAGAAAGGTACCTAGAGCAACAGTGACTTTAAAGGGGATGAATGTGAAAGATCTAAATCCTTTTTATGGATTCTTTTCTTACTGAGTTGGAATTTGAATATACAGGGTATTACATTTTAAAGGATGCTTTGTCAAACTGTACAGAGTGTGCTCTGCTTTCCATGGGTTTTTTTTCGCTCACCTGTAGCAGGCAGCCTGCTGTCTCTTTTAATAGTGTTGTGCTCTGCATACTCTCTCTTCTCTGTGGGAGTGAGTGACCTTTCATTCCTAAGGAACTGCAGAAATTGCTGTTCAGTTGGGCCTAATTTGGTGAGTGGGTCGTAATCTCTGCACCAGTTTGATCTTGCTGTCCAGAACTTGATGATCAGACCTTTAGAGAGCAATGTCTGCTATAATTAATTCTTTGTTGAGCTTTCATTTAGGAAGTCCTTTCAGGAATTAAAAAGAAGAATTCTGGCAGATATTAACCGTTACAGAAATTGGAAAGAAATGGAGACACAATAAGTGAGAGCTGGAAATGCAGTTCCCTTTCTGTGGCCTTGTTTCATTAAGCAGACTGAGAGGAAGAGATGCTGATGAAGTCTCACGGTTGCAGACATCTGTGTCCAAGGCACTAAGTCAGAAAAATCTAAGGAATTGTGTGTTCTGTGTGGTAAGCACATGAAACACTTGGCCAGTGTTGGGTTGCTGGTATGTTTTTAGATGCCAGGGTCATTTGCTAGATGAACATGTTTGGTTTTTTTACCGTTATGTAAGTTATTTAGCTCCTTCCCTGGGCTTCATTTTCATCAAATCGTTGCAGGGATATTATCTATTTCAGCTCTTCTTTTCATCTAGTTGCCTCCTCTGGGAATTTAGCTTTAATTTAGTCAGGTCTTTTTGTTTCTTCCATTTTCAGTCTTATAATCTCTGTTGGCTTTCTCTCCCTGGGCCTTCAGGGAGAGGTGGTTCTTTCTTCCAGTTACATGTGAAATTTCCAGTTCTCCACCTGCCTCTTAGTTTTGCTTTCCCCTGTAGTTTTTTTTGTCCTCTCATTTTATCTGTTTTTTTTTCCCCCTTTCATTCACTGTAATATCATTTTCTGTGTTACCTATATTAATTTTTGAGTACCATTTCCCCTTATTTTTCGTGCAACCCATATTTCAGATGCTACATCATTTTGGTGTTAGCTGGCCTATCAATGGTAAGTTGCAATTTTTAAGGAGCCATTTACACATGACATATTTTCTGACTCTCATTATTGTATGTTACAATAATTATTCCTAACTATTAATCAAGACAGACTGGTAATTAATACAATGAACTAATTCTTTGCCACATTATTAAAGTAAAACATTCCTCACAAAGTAAATAATTTAAGTATGTTAGAAAGGGTGTTATAAGGATGGAAAGCATTGAAGTGGTTTGGTTGTTTTAATCTAATAAAAAGAGTTTAGTTGTCCAAGAGGTTGAATGACTTCAACCCCCCCTCCTTGTTACCCATGCAATAAGAGATACTGTGCTTCCTAAATAAAATGGTAACAATCTGCTCCCAATTCAGCACCCATTTAACCTTTTGAGTCTAATTATTTATTAGTAAATGGCCAAGTCAGGAGCCTACCTTATAATGCCAGCCAATTTTCACCTCTAAGGTGAACGTAACTTAATATTTGGAATTGAAAATATATTGGGCTACAGCTGTAAGATCACCACAGCTTTTCCTGCTGCTGAGAGAATGCAAATTTGTCACACAGAATTCTGTGTGTGTTGCCAGTGACCTTACTGCTAGAACTTGCTGTGAACTTCTGTTGACTTACTGACAGCAAGCTCTTGACTTCGGTTTAAATACAGAGTATGGAATGCAATTGCCACTTTTCAATGATAACTGAAAAGCTGATATGCCTCCAAGGTAGTGGATTCCTATATTTAATTTTCAATGGAGGAGTGCTGCTTAAAAATTTAATGCTATTGCCATTTCAAAATAATTTGCAGCACGGTCTTAAAAATTCTGCTCTTATTTGCTGCAAAATTCAAGGTGCTGAAGTTTTCTGCAGGGTAAGGGCTGTGCTGATTTGTTTTCTGCTATAAAGGCTGGGTGAATCACAGAAAAGAGCTGGAATTTTGCTTTTTTTATGACCAGAAGGCAAAGATTTCAGAGAAAAATTGGGAGGGGGTTTCCCTTCCCCCCCCCCCTCCCCCCATCTTCCCAAACCAAAAATTAAGAGATAACTATGTAATACCAGGCTTGTTGAGCTCATTGAATTAGTCCTATTATTGGCAGTTTGAGAAGGAGTATCCAAAAGGTCTTCTTGGGCCAAAACTAAGATGAGCAGGCAGTGTAGGAGAAGAGTTGTTTGACTTGTGCTGTCTGGGAGAAAGGCGAATGTTTGCATCGAGGTCATCCCTCGTGATGGATCGTGCTCTGGCTGCCTGAGGTTCCCTTGGGGTGCTGTGAGGTTGAATGTGTGCAGGGCAGAGGAGAGGCCTCTGCCACATCAGCCCTCCTGAGCTCTTTTTAAGACCTGCCCTTGCTCTGAAGCCTGGTGCTGTCTCCCTGAGGTAGGAAGCCTATGAAATAGCAATCTCTGTGTTGACCTGTTTTTCGAGGGTTACAGTAAGACAAACTTGTCATTCTCTCCAGGGCTTATGCTTCTGCCGAAGTGTGAGGTTTTTTTCATGTGGATCAGTTCTCTTCCAGTACCCTTTGAAAGACATGCAGTACATGGGTTTTTCCTTCTAGTTAAACATCGCAAACTTCATGATGCATATCAGCTGTCATGTAAATACCTGTCAAAATTAACAAATTGGTTTCAAAACCCCTGCAGCTGCTCAGGAAGCCATGAATCAGTACTAGCTTGATCGGGTTTGGGAACTGGCAGTTCGTGTGTAAGCCGTGGATGGCTAGGAAGGTAGCAAGCAGGTAGTTTGCAATACTGAAAGTTTGGAAAGTGCCTTCAACAATAATTTCATAGCTTTAGCTCTCCTCAACTCTGCTTTTAAAAGTTTTTATTTGCTTGCTCCGTGGGGTTTTTGTTTTTCATCTATTTTGATGTACAAAATAATTCAGGAATCTTCTTTGGGAAGCCAAATTCATACTGCCATCTGGCTATGAATGATGTTTGTTTTATGTAACTTTGTTACTGATAAATAAAACAGTCTTTACACAATCATAGAATATATATGGTTGGAAGATACCTCAGAGATGATCCAGTCCAACACTTGACCGAGAAGTGAAGGGTCAGCACTAAACTGTGTCCCTGTGTGCCAGGTCCACAGGCTGACTGAACACCACCACTGCCCTGGGTAGACCACTCCAATGTTTGATAACCCTTTCAGTGAAGGAGTATTTCCTAATATCCAGCCTGAACCTCCCCTGGCACAGCTTGAAACCATTGCCTCTAGTTCTGTTGCTTGTCATCAAGAAGAGGCTGGACCTGCCCTTCCTCCTCAGTCCAACCTGTCTTCAGGTAGTTGTTAGTCATTTGTATCACAGTATTGCCAAGGTTGGAAGAGACCTCGAGGATCATCGAGTCCAACCTGTCACCACAGACCCATTACTAGACCATGGCACCAAGTGCCATGTCCAGTCTCCTCTTGAACAGCTCGAGGGATGGTGACTCCACCACCTCCCTGGGCAGCACATTCCAATGACTAATGACTCTCTCGGTGAAGAACTTTCTCCTCACCTCCAGCCTAAACTTCCCCTGGCACAGCTTGAGACTGTGTCCCCTTGTTCTGGTGCTGGTTGCTAGAGAGAAGAGACCAACCCCTTCCTGGCTACAACCACCCTTCAGGTAGTTGTAGAGGGCAATGAGGTTGCCCCTGAGCCTCCTCTTCTCCAGGTTAAACAATCCCAGCTCCCTCAGACTCTCCTCACAGGGCTTGTGCTCAAGGCCTCTCCCCAGCCTTGTTGCCCTTCTCTGGACATGTTCAAGAGTCTCAATGTCCTTCCTAAACTGAGGGGCCCAGAACTGGACACAGTACTCAAGGTGCGGCCTAACCAGTGCTGAGTACAGGGGCACAATGACTTCCCTGCTCCTGCTGGCCACACTATTCTTGCTGCCTGCCAGGATGCCATTGGCCTTCTTGGCCACCTGGGCACACTGCTGGCTGATGTTTAGGCAGCTGTCAATCAGCACCCTCAGGTTCCTCTCTGTTTGGGAGCTCTCAGCCACTCTGACCCCAGCCTGTAGCTCTGCATGGGGTTGCTGCAGCCAAAGTGCAGCACTCGGCACTTGGACTTTTTGAATGCCATCCCCTTGGATTCCACCCATCTGTCCAGTTGGTCGAGGTCCCTCTGCAGAGCCTTTCTACCCTCTAACTGACTAACATCTGCCCCTAACTTGGTGTCATCTGCAAATTTGCTGATCAGTGTGTATGGATGTGAAGAAAGATAAAGATGGATGAAAAATCCAATAAAGAAAATATGCTGATGTTTGTGAGCACAGTGAAAGCTCCCTACTTGGTAAAGATTTGGAATGGGGAAAATGCCTCTAATTAGCATATTTCATATAGAAAAATGATAGTGAGAGAGTAAAACAAAACCTCCTGGATTGCCAGCTCTGTTTTGTGCAGTTGGTGTATTGAACAGCAGATTTGGTGCGAGTACATTGATTTGACAGATGGAGTTTCTCTTGAAGTCAGCTCCTGTAGCAAGTGAAAACTTCTTCCTCAGCCAGGTGGCACTTTGACTAATGATAGCATTTTTTTAAAGAAATGGATTTATTTCTTCTGCTGTGGATTCAAAACAAACATTTATAGTATCTTGAGCTTTATTAGTTTTGTCTTCAGTTTTATTATTTTGTGGACTCTGTCTTGCTGCTTTTAGCACCATCATCCAAAAGGCTCAAATGCTCCAAAAATGTCAGAGCATGAAAAGGCAACTGAACCTTGACTGGTTTCAAATTAGATCAGTTTGACTTCAGCCAGCAGATCTGCATCTCTTAATGCCACATGGGGCTCTGGTGTAATAGGCAAAGGCTGCTGATGTTTTAACTACAATATGTAAAGTCTTCACAGGCTGACAGCAAAGTGTATCAGCTTTCTCTCTGGCATTTCAGTTCCTACTCAGTTGACAGCTTCTCCAGTATTCCTCTGAAATTTGTAATTGAATTAATCTGGTGATGATTGTGATAGGTTAGGTTGTTTAATTTGTTTCCTTTGAGCACTTCTTGAGCTGATGGTCTCAGAGTTTGCTATACAAGGTTTTTTTTGTGCGGAACAGAGGTGGGAATAAAAAAAGATATCTTTCATATTATCATTTGTAGTACCCTTAATATTGTGAGCAAGTCAAACTAACCTTAGAATTTCAAACAGACTCTGTTCTGCTGTGTTGTGCCTCCCAATTTATAGCCCCAAAGAACTGCTCTAGATTTTTAGCCTGTAGTGTTGTTCCTCTCTGCTCCATTGCACAGAGCTGTGCATCTGCAAAGCAGCAGGATGTAGAGACTGAAAACATGGAAAAAAATCTCTTGGTATCTAATTAAGCCATGGCTTCTGTCTTCATCTCGTACTTATTAATATAAACAAATGAATGTAAGTTTAATATTCCCAGTAACTGGATTGTAGAAGTGGAAATCTCAGTGCTAATTGTCCCAAAAATCTGAAGACAGTCATTGAATTATTTTTTTTTCCTCAGAACTCAGTCATTTTGTTTTGAGAAGTGTTTGGTTTAAGTTAAAATGGTTATTTGGCTATATACTGCTCTGGATGAGGTTTGTCTCTTCTGCTGCAAGTACCACAGTAAATTTGTGCTCTAAGCAGCATGCTGATTGCATTAGGGACAGAATCATTATCTTTGCTGTAAGTGATTTGAGATTATTTTCCCTGGATCAGCTAGTCCTTGAGGTTCTACAAGCACACAGCAGAGCGTTCCTTTTTCCTTTATCTGCTAAATGATTGCCTGAAAATAAGGAATGTGGCACCTCAGTGTGTTGCACTTGCAAATCAGGTATTTGAAGCAGTGTGTACACGTGCAAGTGCACGAGTGAGCATGCCAATAAGGACGTGCTATGGGAGAAGTAGTGACAAACCCTAAAGAAGTCATCACAAACCACACAGTCAGGCTTCCAAAATTAGTGAGAGGAAAGAAACTTGCTGCAGAGAACAATATTTGCCACACAATGCATAGCACAAAGCTGCCTCTGGTCCTCTCTTCAGGTATGTGAGAAACGCCCCAGAGTTCCTCACTGAGTGCTTTCTGTCTGACAGAAGTGGGATCCAGCACGTAATCTCAAGGGGATGGTTGTAAAACACCCTAGCCCAGCATGTGTGTTATCCCACACCAGCCTCTTCTGGAAACCTTTTCTAAGAACTAACTCTCTTTTTATTTACTCTTGAGTTGTTAAATGGCTTGAAATAATCTGATTAAGGTCGAGGATGTTAATGTGTGCTGCAAGCTGGGAGCAATTTTATATTCCAGTATGAAATGTTTAAAGATTTTGTTTGCACACTGCTCAAGGTGCTGTGCAGTTAAACCACAGTCATTGGAGTTTTCAGGACCTTGTGAAGCAGAGCGTTCTGTTAAGGTTGCTAAAATGATGATGGCACGTGCTGCTTAGAGAATAGAATAGAATTAACCAGGTTGGAAGAGACCTTTGAGATCATTGAGTCCAACCTATCATCCAACACCATCTAATCAACTAAACCATGGCACCAAGCACCCCACTCAGTTTCTTCCTAAACATTTTCGGTGATGGTGACTCCACCACCTCCCTGGGCAGCACATTCCAATGGCCAATCACCCTTTCTATGGAGGACATCTTCCTAACGTCCAGCCTAAACCTCCCCTGGTGCAGCTTGAGACTGTGTCCTCTTGTTCTGGTGCTGGCTGCCTGGGAGAAGAGACCAACCCCCACCTGGCTACACCCTCCCTTCAGGTAGTCGTAGAGAGCAATAAGGTCTGCCCTGAGCCTCCTCTTCTCCGGGCTAAGCAACCCCAGCTCCCTCAGTCTCTTCTCCTAGGGCTTGTGCTCCAAACCCCTCACCAACTTTGTTGCCCTTCTCTGGACATGTTCCAGCAAGTCAACATCTTTGCTAAACTGAGGAGCCCAGAACTGGACACAGGACTCAAGGTGTGGTCTAACCAGTGCAGTGTACAAGGGCAGAATGACCTCCCTGCTCCTGCTGGCCACACTGTTCCTGATACAGGCCAGGATGCCATTGGCCTTCTTGGCTGCCTGGGCATACTGCTGGCTCATGTTCAGCCTACTATCAACCAGCACCCCCAGGTCCCTCTCTGCCTGGCTGCTCTCCAGCCACTCTGACCCCAGCCTGTAGCACTGCATGGGGTTGTTGTGGCCAAAGTGTAGAACCTGGCACTTGGATGTGTTCAATCTCATGCCCTTGGCCTCTGCCCGTCTGTCCAGCCTGTCAAGGTTTCTCTGCACTTGGAAAAAAAAAAAACTCAACTACTAATTGTGATTGAGGGCAGAGTAGTGGTTTGGGTTTTTTAATTTCATTTGTTTTTTTTTAATCATTTCTTGGTGCACCCTCAAGTTACTGGCAGAGTTCATTAATAGGTGTCCAGCCTCATTCTCCTTCTTAGTACTGGCAGTGAACTGAAATTCTCAAGTCTCTGTTGTTAAAGTGTATATTTTGACAGGAATGTTTCCCCCTGTAGAGTGTCTGAAGAATTTATGTGAATAAAGTATCTTAAATGCCTTGGGTCAATATCAGAGGTGTATGCTCTTCAAGTAATTACTAATTTCTTGGCAAGGTGTAGTCTCTATGATGTTTTGCCTTCTAGTAGAGGGCACTTGAGTCCTAGCTGTATCACAGCAGTAGTGAATCCTTTGCACTAAAGAAAGTTTCTTCAGGATATAAAGAAGTTCATTTGTCCTAAAAAAAATTAATAAATATCCCTTCATTAGCCTTTCCTCCTTCATGTAAATCAGCGATATACTGGGGAGTGAAGGAGTGAGTTTTGTCAAGGGGAGGGCTTTCAGAAGGGGTAGTCACTGTTGCCTGGAGGTGTTTGAAAAAATGTGTAAATGTGGCACTTTGGAACATGGTTTAATGGCCACTTTGGCGTTAGATCAACAGTTGGACTTGATCTTAGAGGTCTTTTCCAGCTGAAACACTTCTGTGATTCTGAAAGCAGTCTTGTAGCCTTGTGTGGAGCTGAGCAGCTCAGATCAAGAAGATAGTATCATAGTATCATTCAGGGTTGGAAGGAACTACAAGGATCATCTAGTTCCAACCCCCCTGCCATGGGCAGGGACACCCCACACTAGATCAGGCTCGCCAGAGTCTCATCCAGCCTGGTCTTAAACACCCCCAGGGACGGGGCCTCGACCACCTCCCTGGACAACCTATTCCAGGGCTTCACCACTCTCATGGGGAAGAACTTCCTCCTCACATCCAGCCTGAATCTCCCCACCTCCAGCTTCATTCCATTCCCCCTAGTCCTATCACTACCTGACATCCTGAGAAGTCCTTCCCCAGCCTTCCTGTAGGCCCCCTTCAGATACTGGGAAGTCAATGAGGTCACCTCGGAGCCTTCTTTTCTGCAGACTGAACAGCCCCAACTCCTTCAGTCTGCCCCCACAGGAGAGGTGCTCCAGCCCTCTGATCATCCTTGTGGCCCTTCTCTGGACACGTTCCAGCACCTCCACATCCCTCTTGTAATAGGGGCTCCAGAACTGGACACAGTACTCCAGGTGGGGTCTCACCAGGGCTGAGTAGAGGGGGAGGATCACCTCCCTTGACCTGCTGGCCACACTTCTCCTGATGCAGCCCAGGAACTGATTGGCTTTGCGGGCTGCAAGTGCACATTGAGAGCTCATGTTGAGCTTTTTGTCCACCAGCACCCCCAAGTCTCTCTCCTCAGGGCTACTTTCCAGCTGCTAGCCTTCTGCACTTGGTAACGTAAAGTACAACTTGCCTAGTGTTCCTCTACCTGTTTATTCTCAAATACTTCCTGTGCTGTATGGCATGACCTCAAGTAACTGCTGGGGACCTGCTCACTGAACACACAGAAATTATTTTGTTGCTGAGTTTCACTTAAATGCACAGATGAGATGATGATGGGGTCCTACATTCTTTTCCAGTCATATCTTCTTTCTTAGAGTAGAAGAGGTGAATGCAAGAAAAGAACATACTGAGTGAAGAATCAGCTTGTTGGTGAGGGCTGTGGGAAGGGAGACAGAAGGAAATGAAAAAATATGCTCAGGCAGCAGTGGGCAAGCATAGATTAGGTGTCTCTGTCTGGTTTTGAGGCAATTATTTCTCTACATTTTCAGGTGACACCAAAATATTAAGAAGGATGGTCTACTTTCATTCATTAGGGTTTAGCTTTCAGTGTGCTAACAGGCTTGTTTTCATCAGGATAGTTTAAAAGATTATTGTATAGCTACATTTCTAGGCTTTGCATGTGAATCATGAATGGGCACATGTATAAAGAAATGGGAAGCAGTGCCAGTAGTTACAGATTCAGCTAGGATGCAATAAGATGGCTCTTTTTTTTTCTTTGTAAAGAGATAATAGAAATAATCTAGCTGGTGTTAGGAATCATCTCTCTGCATGATGTGGCTGTCTGCATTTGTAAGAATATTGCTATGCTAATAGACCTAACACTGTAGTGAACAAAGATGGTTTCTGATGGCCTTGACAATAGCTGGAAATCACCCCTGGAAATCAGCCACATATACTAATGAATAATACACTGGAAGGTATTAATAACTTTCTGATCCTAGGGCCAGTTCTTTCAGATTTAATAATCAACTAGCTCAACCTGGTGCAATAAAAAGGCTTCTGCCCTAATGAGTGCCCCAAAGTAACAGCAGTCCTTCCTTCTCCCCAACCCCTACACTCTCCCTGGGGTACTCAGGTGAGCTGCTCCCCTTGTCTGCCTCTTGTGCATTAATAAAACTAATAATTCTACATGTAATGAAAATATGCAGCAGCCCAGACTTTTGTGCTAAGTAACAACTAAGTCACCAATATATGCAGTATTTATAAATGTTTTTTTACTCTCTGCTATATACTTGACACTTTTAATGAAAAGTTCCCACCCCCCCCCAAATATTCCTTTCCTGTATCCCTTAATTACACCTCTGCTAAAGTGTGAGAATAAATAATGTGAGTAGAGTAAAAACTATCTTTGTACCTATACATATTCTACAGTATATACACTATATCGTTTTATTTGTGGTATAGTCTTATGCATAGTATATATTATGAGTACTATCCAACAGATGGTTGGGTGATAGGTTGGACTTGATGATCTCCAAGGTCTTTTCCAACCTGGTTAATTCTATTCAATTCAATTCTATTCTATATTCTAGCAGGAAAAAGCCCCCAGCATTATATTTCAAAATAACTTGTCCAGTGGTGGTGTGACTTGCACTTGATTTTTGCACTCAGGCCAGAGAATATGGAGGTTTTCTCCTTTGTTTTACAATAGTGCCAAATCAAGCCCCTTCACAAGTTTTACTTTCAAGGGCAAACGTTCCTAGAGTCCAAAACTGTATCTTTGACATTATTATTTTTGTCTTCCTCAATTTTCCATGTAGCTATGGTATTTGGGGCTCTGAGCTTTGAATAAGGCTTTTTTCCAAGCTGATGGAGTAGGGCAATAGCTGTTTGGGCAAATCTGGAGCTATCCTGGGCAGAGCAAGTGGGAGGGATCACTTGCATGCCCTGTCTACACTGGCTGTCTATGGGTCTGCAGCTGTAAGATGACATTGCTGGGTTCTGTTAAATTTATCATCACCTAGTGACCCTAGTCCTCCTCTACAAGGCAGTTCTCTGTCCATTCTCTGCTTGGGATTACTCTGGCCTGTGTCCAGGATCTTGCATCTGGCCTTGTTGAACTTCATGAGGTTTGCATGGGCCCACCTCTCAAGCTTGTCCAGGTCCCTCTGGATGGCATCCCTTTCTTCCAGTGTGTCAACTGCCTATGTAGTTGCCTAATGCATCATAAGTATTACTTTTGTTTATGTAGATGTAACTGCTTGTGATCTATCCAGGGAGACACTGATATTTGCTATTTCAGCTTCTCTGTAACACAGTTTTGTGCCACACTTGAAAATTATAGTGGAAATGAGGTAACAGAAAGGAAAATTGGATTTGCTCTACAGAAGGGAGCAAAACATTAAGTACTTAATGATGTCAACTTTTGTCTTATTAAAAGAAACCCCAAAAGCTGCTGGCAAAACCAAGCCAGATCACTGAGACTGTTACTAAGGAATGTTGTTGTAGTCTATAGAGCTATATTTATGTTATGATTGTGGTGTTCCCCAGATCAAAGTTACAAAACAGAGGACTTGAAAGAAGAGCTTCAGTTGTCTGAGAGCTTTAAAAGACAGACAGGCAGGCACTGCTCTTGAGGACTTTCTTTCATCAAGCACAGTAGGAATATAAATATTCTAAGTGAGATAAGAAATTTAAATAATTTAATCTTGGAATAATGCCAGATAGCTTGTAGCTGTTCTGTATCATGAGTGGTTTTAAAGGATACTACTGGACGAATGCATTTCAGGTTTTTAACTACAGTGTAACTGCTTTTTCAAGTCCTTTTCTCCTGGGGCTCTCATTTTGAAGACCAACGCTGTCAGTCAGAAGAGTCTTAAAAACTCTGAGCAAGGTTTCTGTTGTCAGAAGCAATTGTTGATTTAGTCTCTCTGAGTGTCTGCTCCATTTCGATCAAATCACCTGGCTTCCGTCTGCTGGGAATCACAGATATGCTGAAATGTAGATTTTGAGTGAGCTCCAGAACAGAATGTGGTGGGGGAGGAAAAGCTCGACTGTGCTGCCACATCTATATGCTGAGATAAATGATGGGACATACCAGACATGGTTTTGAATCCATGCCCTGCTGACAGTATAGGCAGAACTACTAAAATTTTCTTTGACTCTTCAGAGGTAGTGAGTTAATGAGAAGCAGAAGCTTGGGGAGAAATTGTGGCCTCTGATTTAGACCACATCTTCCACTTCCCTCTGTCACCAGGCAATTCTTAAGGTCAGACTTCACATAAGCTAATCAAGTGTGAGATTAAATCATTAGAAGCAGTGGCAGAGGCAGCGAGAGAAATGACTTTGTTTTCTATGTATAACCTCAAGTTCACTCTGAAATGGTACACGAGGACCTCGCTGGTTCGAAAGAGGTGATACTGGTCAATAATGTGTTCATTTGGCAGTAACTCTAGTGTTCTGCTTGTCTGCCCTCAACTTCCATGGAGGCAGAAGCTGAATGATGTTGTTGAGTGCAAATGAGCACCATGATGGCCATTGAGATACAGAATGTATAGCATCACCACATGCTTTGGAAATTGCTTCTCTGAAGCTGTTGATTTTGTTTAGATTGCAAATTCCTCTGCACTGGTTGGCAGCCTCCCACATTCAGGTAGTATGTCCTTTCAACTGTATCATCTTAAAAATCTTTACATGAATTAACAAAAAAAGATATAAAGAGTCACTTTTTGTTGTGTTTATTTGTCTAAGTATTGAAATTTAAATGATTAACCTCCAGTAGTTTTTAACTATGCAGTAACCCTTCAGTGATGGGTTATGGTTTTTGGTTTTTATTTTCTGTTGACCATAACATGAACAACTAAGGTGAAACAGCTGTACAATTCACAATTATGGGAATTAACATTTCCTGGAAGGAGGTGAGGAAAGTGCTTGTTGCCTGCATGTGGCAGGGCCAGCTGTTTAGTAGCTAATTTAAGCCATTCTTGTTGGAAAGTTCCAAAATACTGCTGTACATGTGAGTAAATGAGGGATTCTTGAAAGAGGGATGATTCAGAAAGACAAACCCACTAGATCAGAGCTGTGGTAGTTGATTTCCTTAAATAATGGAAAAATGGAGACAAAAACTACCAAGCTACTGAGATGGTGCTGGAATGTCGGATGTTCTTTTGTAAAACATACTGCAGCTCTCCAGTACCTGAAAGAAAACTGGGAAGGGACTTTTTGCAAGGGCTTGTAGTGATAGGACGAGAGGGAATAGATTGGAGCTTGAAGAAGGGAGATTCAGACTAGATATTAGGAAGAATTTCTTGACAGTTGAGGATGGTGAGACACTGGAACAGGTTGCCCAGGGAGGTTGTGGATGTTCAAGGCCAGGTTGGGTGAGGCCTTTAGCGACCTGGTCTAGTTGAGATGCATCCCTGCCCATGGCTACAGTTTTTAGTGAGGCTTAAGGATTTCTGATCCATTTTTAAGATTTTGACTAAACTACCTTCATCTGGAAAATTGTGTATTAGTGGAAATCTGGACTTGAAACCTTATGGCAGTGACTTGGTTAAAGTTTCTTTAAAACAACTTACCCACCACCAATCCCTCCAACAAAAATCCTTCTCCGAAGCTTGTTGATTGCCTAAAATGCTTCTGTTCACCCAATGGAGGTAGTTATCTTCATTAAGGTGCCAACTTGTACTGTGCTGTATTGTCACATCTCTGAAATGTTTGTTTAGATTTGAAGCCATAGCCAAAGGAGCCTAAATTATGTAAATCTTATCAGAACCACTCTTCAGACTGCTAGAGAAATTACTGCTTGTTTCCTGTCCACAAATGTGATTTAAAATGCAGAGCTTTTGAAAGAACACAGAGACCTCCTGTAAAACAAGAGCCATTTCTCTAGTTAGCCATTTTTCTTCTAGATACACTTAGCTGAGATAGAGACAGAAATCTTATGTCAAGCCTCAGTTCAGGTGGATTTTTCTTCCCCCCTGGCTTATTTTCCTCATTTAACCCACTTCTGATTCTTCTAGGAGAATTATTCTCCTGTGTCTTTGTTTAAAGTGACTACATAAGTATATATACATTTCATAGTATCATAGTATCATTCAGGGTTGGAAGGGACCACAAGGATCATCTAGTTCCAACCCCCCTGCCATGGGCAGGGACACCCCACACTAGATCAGGCTGGCCAGAGCCTCATCCAGCCTGGGCTTAAACACCTCCAGGGATGGGGCCTCAACCACCTCCCTGGACAACCCATTCCAGGGTTTCACCACTCTCATGGTGAAGAACCTCCTCCTCGCATTTAGCCTGAATCTCCCCACCTCCAGCTTCATTCCATTCCCCCTAGTCCTATCACTACCTGACATCCTGAGAAGTCCTTCCCCAGCCTTCCTGTAGGCCCCTTCAGATACTGGAAGGCCACAATTAGGTCACCTGGGAGCCTTCTCTTCTCCAGACTGAACAGCCCCAACTCCTTCAGTCTGTCCTCATAGGAGAGGTGCTCCAGCCCTCTGCTTATCCTCCTGGCCCTTCTCTGGACACGTTCCAGCACCTCCACATCCCTCTTGTAATAGGGGCTCCAGAACTGGACACAGTACTCCAGGTGGGGTCTCACCAGGGCTGAGTAGAGGGGGAGGATCACCTCCCTCGACCTGCTGGCCACACTTCTCTTGCTGCAGCCCAGGATCTGATTGGCTTTGCGGGCTGCAAGTGCACACTGAGAGCTCCTGTTGAGCTTCTCGTCCACCAGCACCCCCAGGTCTCTCTCCTCAGGGCTGCTTTCCAGCCAGTCACTGCCCAGCCTGTATTTGTGCCTGGGATTGCCTCGACCCAGATGCAGGACCCTGCACTTGCTCTTATTGAACTTCATGAGGTTGGCTTGTGCCCACCTTCTCCAGCCTGTCCAGGTCCCTCTGGATGGCCTCCCTTCCCTCCAGCGTGCCTGCTGCACCACACAGCTTGTCGTCATCAGCAAACTTGCTGAGGGTGCACTCAATGCCATACATTTATTTGTTTGACTATGTGATGAAAATGCAGATGCTCTATATTGAATGGGTTCATGAATAAATTTAACTGGATAACAATAACTTTTTCATGATGGGTGAAGCTAGACATCACAGCCTCCTACAGGAGAAGGTGGCAGGGGGTAGGTGGCCCTGCTTTGCACCAGCTTTTCATTATAATAGAGGGACAGAAGTTGGGGAAAATAGGAAGCAATAAGATGGTTGCTCCTGATGTTATCATGTTTTGTAGATTCAATTTGGTCTCCTCAGTATTGCATGCCTGGAAAGATGCAACCAATATGCTGGGTCTTGGTGGATGGGGTGATAGTGAGTCTGTAGTAACAGATATGTATTGCAAGCAATTTACTTAGAGGGAGTAGTTTATTTTGATAGATGATGTACAAAGTTTTCAAGTTTTTACTGGCTTAGATTTCAGCACTTAATGACTTCTGTGTAAGTCTAGTAGGAATCTTTGTTGGTGAGAAGAGACTCTTAATACCTCTGCTTTTATATCAACTGAAGTTATAAAAGGGAAGACAATTGTTTTATGTATTGTAAAGTGCAGAAAAGATAATGGTATTATAAGATTATCTTGTCATTCTGCCTTGATTCTAGGGGAAATTTTACAACAAAATAGCTGCCTGTGCTGTAAGAGTGGTTCTACTGAGTACACAGATTGTAACGTGAGCCAAAATGTGAACTCTGAAGTTGAATTCATTATTGAGAGTAATTACTGAAGCACTAAAGAACTTCATGGGAAATACCTAACCAGCAGATGTTTTCATACCATGTAGTGGTCTTTTGTGACACAAGTGATGGAGGACAAGGGGCAATGGATATAAACTACAACACAGGAGGTTCCACTTCAACATGAGAAGGAACTTCAGTGTGGGGGTCACAGAGCACTGGAACAGGCTCTCCAGAGGGGCTATGGAGTCTCCTTCTCTGGAGACTTTCAAGACCCATCTGGATGTATTCATGTGTGACCTGTGCTAGATTCTATGGTCCTGCTCTAGCAGGGGGGTTGGACTTGATGATCTTTGGGGGTCCCCTCCAACCCCTAATGTGCTGTGATTAGCTGAAAACAAAGCCAGTAGACCTTTGAATTTTTTTTCTTAATGCACCCTTTGGATTATTTTTTTGATTTTTAAGGGTTTTCAAAGCTCAGTATCAGTGTAATACTGGGTCTAGTAGGCACCACTTATCATTTCATCATTGGGTTTCTAAGCAGTGTAAGTGCATAAATACAGCTTTTAATGCACAAGCAAAATAATTTATGTTCTCCAGCAAATGCAGTCTAAAGCCATGTTTTGGAACAAGTCATTGCAGAAGTGCTGAAACTGATTGTCTGCTTTTTATTGCCATTTTCCTTGTCCTTCTGAATGCAGCCTTCATGAAAGAGATGAAAAATGAAGGTTTAATTGCCTATTTTTGTTAACTGCAGCAGAATTGTATGGGAGTCCAGCCAGTGTTTTGAAGTAGAGGAGCAGTCGTGCAGATTTCCCAGAGTTGGAGGCATCTGGAAGGAAGACTTGAAATAACCATTCTGAACTTCCTCTTTTTTTTTAGGCTCATTTCTCAAAGAACCTTTGAAGCTTTTAATGGCTATCATTTCAATCTAGTACAATCAAAACCTGGGGCTGGGGACAAGATGATGCCATCCTAAGAGAAGTCATTTATCTGCAGTATTTGTAGTTTTCAAAGGTTTTCTGCCTTTTTCAGTGACTTCTTGTTGTTGTTGCAAGTCTCTCTTGTATTATGGTGTGACAGCAGTGGCATGGCACCAGGAATCTGTAGCTTTTGGGAACCATACAGTGAGCTGCACCTCCTGCTGGAACAATTCTCTTCATCAGTTGGTCCTTTGCACACAGAAATCTTTTTTTTTTTTAATGAGAATTATAAAACTTGAGCCTTCTAGTCAAATATGTTCTTTCCCTTTTAGCTTCTTGGTCTTTAGACTCTTTTGTATGAGTGCCAAGATGTTTTAGCCCTTAAAGTACCAATCATTGGATTTGTGTGTGAGATGTAAGTAGACAAGTCAAGCATTTTTCAGTGGCTCTGATTGTTTTCCTTTTGTGAAGGGGAGAAGAGGAACCCTACTTATCCAGAGCTTAAGATGATTTTTCGCTTGTATCTTCAGAATAGAAAAGGAAATTGCTGCTTGGTGTGGCAATATATATTTAATGATACTCTGATGAAACTCCAGGTTCAGGTAACTCAATGTAACTAATTTTTGACTACTTGTCACATTCAGGTTTTTTCAAGATAAAAAAGGTGATCTATAAAGAGTACCTTAAAATCCATCACATGAGGTGGTGAATGTATTTTTAATGTAACTTAAAAGACTGTAGGAAAAAGGATGGAAAGAATTAGTTAAATAGCTCAGGGATGTTTTAGATGACTTCTGTATGGTTTCTATAATAATCAAATGTAAAATACTTGAACAGAATTACAAGACCAGGATCATTTTCCTCAGGTGAGTATTTGATCATGAAGCTCAAATACGTGAGGAAGATTGCAACTTTTCTTCGAATAGTTTCGATTTTGGCTTTTATCTCTGATTATACTCTTGTGAATCACTGGATAATCATCTGCAGTTCACTCTATTTACTACTACTTTATTGTTGTCTTATTGAGGGTCATCATGATTTTCAATGTAATTCCCATCTCATCTCTGGTGGGCTGATGCTCTTGCAAGATATCCTTTGAAAGAATGAACCTTTTGGACAGGAGATGAGGGAGAGAAAGTGAAAAGATCCTGTTCAGTAGTAGGAGAGCAGTAAAATGAGTAAAACAACTTTTTATGAATGGTTGGAAATGATTTCTCCAGGGCAGGGAACTGCTTTGAGGAGCATGAAAAGAAGCTTGTACTTTTGTTGCAGCCTCAGAGAGTACTAAATGTCCCATTTACCTACCACACAAATCACACAGGTTCCATAACAGCGCAGTGCATTTAATACTTGTATTTGAATTACTGCCATCACTCATAGTCTTTAGTTCTCACCAAGCACATTAATATTTTGGGCTCTTTTCCCACAGGTGTGTTTTCCTACGTGCATTCAAACGGGATTTAATTTTATTTCTGGTCAGTGCATTTTATCCCCTTAATTTCCCACAAACTTTCATTCTCAGCCTCTCTTTCCTTTTTGGCAGTAGTGCTCCCACTGGTATTCTGGATTAGCTCTCTTACGAGTATGGATGAAACAAATCTTTCTGCAAGGTCTACCAAAGTTTCTTCATTTCAGAGCTGAAAACTGTCCAAGTCCCATTATTATCTTTCTATCTCACGGTATGCTTATCTGAAAAGGTGAGTTTCTAACCCAAAATAATTCAGTCTGGAGAAGAGAAGGCTCTGAGAAGACCTTCTTGTGGCTTTTCAGTATTTTAACAGGTCCCACAAGGAAGCTGGTGAGGCTTTTTTTGGGATGTTGGGTAGTGATAGGACTAGGGGGAATGGAGCAAAACTAGAAGTGGATAGATTCAAATTGGCTGTTAGGAAGAAGTTCTTCCCCATGAGGATGGTGAGACACTGCAACAGGTTGCCCAGGGAGGCGGTGGAAGCCTCATCCCTGGAGGTTTTTGAGGCCAGGCTGGATGTGGCTCTGAGCAGCCTGATCTAGTGTGAGGCGTCCCTGTCTATGGCAGGGGGTTTGGGACTGGCTGAGCCTTGAGGTCCCTTCTAACGCTGACAGTTCTATGATTCTATAAAGAAATTTACAAATTAGGTTTTAACAATGGAGAAAAGTAAAGGGAGGAGCAGGAGGTGAGAGACAGCACTGCTAGTTCTGTGAACACTTCAGGTTTTGTCTTGTATTAAGGATAGTGGTATTTTGGGTGTGTGTGTATTGCAGGAAAGGCCATCTGTGTGTAAGCATGTGATGTTGCATTCTTAGAGTAGTTTCTGTGATTTCCTTTCCAGCCCTTTTCAGCAAATTAGACCAACAGAATATTAAGAGTTTCTAGACCTTTATCTTCATATGCAAACATTAGTCCTCTGCTTAACAAATCTCTGTGACCTTGCACTAGGTGTTTAGTAGAGAATTTAGCTATTGCTTTACCACTAACACAGCCATTTGGATGGAATTGGATTGCTTGGCTTTCTACCCTCTATAAGAGATCATAATCTTTCTGCTTCAGCCCAGGAGAAGCAATATCAGGCAGGGTTCCACTGAAAAGCAAGAGCTCAGTAGGTCCTCTCCTGTCTCCTCCATTTAGGTTGAAGTTGCTTCTCTTAGCAATAGAATTCATCATCACAAATCCCCAAATGTCATGACGATGGACATGGAGTTCTCAAATGTCTTTTGGTTGCAGAACCAGGGAAGGTGTCACCTCCCTGCAGTGTGTTCACAACAGTGGATAAAAATCAATTGCTTTAGCATAGCACAGTGATAACATTGATCTTGTCAGACTATGTAGGAGGCTTGGTAGCCACGGTGTCACAGCAAGCTAGTGGCAGAATTAGGTCAGCTTTTCAGTATTTGACTCTTCAGTGAATTCCTATACATCCTGTTCTGAACTTCTTTGGCTGATGGTGTACAAAATGGCAATTTTCAATAAAACCACACCAAACCTCTCCACAACAGTTTGGGTTTTGCTTTTGCTGTGTTTCTTCCTTTGTTTTTAAGATGAGCAGCAAGGTATTTTCATAGTACGCTTACTTCGTGTGTGCACCCACGGTCGGGTTCAGGAAAGAAGCCCTAGACAGTACTTACAATGCATGTCTCAGTTGCTTTCCTGTTAAAGTTGAATGTGAATTAATTGGTAAGATATATTAATAGTTGCTTGTGCAAGGAATGCACCACCTTGACATGCTTTTAGAATGGATTTGCTAGCCATTTGTTGGATTAAATCTTTACTATTTCATATGTTAATCTGTGACTGCAGTCGAGTATAGTCCCAGATCATTCCACCTTCTCTGAATTGCAGGTCAGCCTAGAGATTAGCCATTTCTCAAAAGTCTTGGTATTATATTCATGAATGTACTATTCTTTGACACACTCTCCTGTGAGAGGAGAATGTTGGGCTAGATACACAACATGGAAGTTTTTTGTGCTTACATAAAACCAGTTGAACAGTTCTACAACCCTTCCAAACCTAAAAGTGCTGTCTGGGTTTTTTGGTTGGTTGGTTTGTTGGGTTTTTTCCATAGAGTTTTCATCTGAAGGGAGGCTCTGGAAGTGGCTTACAACAATGGATGAATAGTGCTTCATACCAGGTTTTGCAGATGGGAGAGCTATAGCAGATGCCCAAGCAGGTGCAAACAGCATTCTGTCTGTTGAAGCAAGCAGTGAGAGGCAAAAAACCCATCAGAGTTCAGATAGTATTATGAGAGAGCTGGACACAAGGCTAACTCCTTCAGATGTTTTAGATAAATGGATATATTTACCCATTGCTTCTTACAGTTACAGCTTTGTCAATTGTTTGAGTCTTGACTACTTGTTATCAGCTGTGTCTGTAAAAAGGAAAAACCCAAGTGCTCTCTTGGAAGGTGGAGTACTGCAACACAAAACAGCGAACCGAGTTGGCTAAACCTTCATGAAAGACTATTATACCTTCAGACACTCAATCCTAAAGTCTTTTCTGGCTGTTTTCACAGCCAGTTAGTTTTAGGATTAACTTTTTGGACTGCAGAATCTGACCATGTTAGTCTCTTTTCTTCCAGAATTTCATGCTTGTTTGAGAAACCTTATGTTTCCTGGAAGATAGAAACCAGATTGGCTGGGTTTGCATGTTTTGCTGAGGATTATAGGATATACTTTAGAGAAGCCTCTCAGCTGATACTGTACTGAGCACAAAAGTATCTTATTGAGTTGTTAAGCTGCAACACTGGGAAACATTTGATATTTATTTCCCAAAGTAGGTCAGAGTTCCTTGATTTTTCAGGCCCATTTTCAGGGGTGGTTTGTTAGTAGCATTGCTATCAGCTTCCATATGCTTCATGTTGGCTGAGGTCACATTGAAACTGGAAAAGGATTTTTCTCTCTTCTTATTAGATTCAGGATATATTTTGGCTGTGGTTCACACTGATAACAGTTTCAATAATTTGAAAGACTGAGATAGAATATAAGAAAGGAAAGCAGGTTTCTTTGTTCTTTTTTTCCCTCCTTGCTCAATCCAAGTAAAGAGAACTGTTGTCTATGCTTCTTATTCAGACCTAGAAGTGTCCTTAGCTGTGCACAGTTTCCTGCCTCAGGAGCATGAGAATATTCACAATGGAGATGAAGAAAACTTTTGAACTAATGAGACACCTGCAGTTCATTCAGTTTTACTTTCCTGTGCACTGCTTGTGGGCTACTATTGGCTAGATTGCTTAAGTGCTCTGTGTTTTGGAGTGTTCTCATTTATAGCAGCTCTCCAGGAATTTGTGTTAAGTGTGCAATATTGGCAAAACCCAATCACATTCTCATCCTGAACATCAAAAGAAAAGCCTACTTCCTACTCCTCTGCAAAAGAGGGTGGTAGGACTCTAGGACTCTGGGACAGGCTGCCTAGGGAGGTTGAGGATGCCAGGTTAGATGATGCCTTGAGCAGGCAGGTCTAGTTGACAGGTGTCGCTGTCCATGGCAGGGAGGTTGGAGTAGATGATCCCTAAGGTCCCTTCCACCCTAAGCCATTCTAAGAAAAAGGACAGCCCAGTTTGTGGGAAGATGAGGTCTCATTGCTTTAGCCTCCAGAGGGGTTATACCAGGAAACTGGAAACAACTGTCCTGGGTTAACACAACCTGCTCTCACAAGCCTCTTGTTACCCCCACACAGACAGGAGGGAAAATAACACAAAACCCCTCTGAGTTGAGATATGGAATATGATGAGATGGTAAGAGGCACAATTAACTTAGCCTATTTGCAGGCAAGTGCAGCAAAAAGCAGAAGCAACAGAAGGCCAGCAATCCCCGCAGCCACTGACCTGCAGCCTGCAAAGCGGAAAAGGCCAACACCAAAACCCCAGAAACAGCAACTGGAACAGGAGGCCTCCCATGTTACAATCTGAACTTCAAGCCCCATGATACTTTGCTCCAACCAGCACTTTCATTTTAAAGCTGCCATGATGTCAGTGTGGCATAGACTATCATCAGCAGATGGAACTCAACCCATGACTGCAGTTTATTCTTCTTTTGAAATCCTAATGTTTCAATTCTATGAAGAGATGAAGCTCTTCAGTATGAGGGTGATGAGACTCTGGAATAGCATGCCCAGAGATGTTGTGGATGCCCCCTCTCTGGAGTTGTCCAAGGCCAGGTTGGGTGAAGCTTTGGGCAATCAAGCCTAATCTGTCTGTGGTAGGGGGGTTGGAGCAGATGATCTCTGAGGTCCCTTCCAACCTAAGCCATTCTGTGATTGCATGGTTTTGGTTTGGTTTTTTTTTGACTTCCCTTTGACTTCCATTCTTAGGTAACAGTGAAAATGTTTAATGCTGTAGGTGAAGCTTTCTTAGGTGTCCCATATAGATGAAAAAAAAACCCAATGTTTTAAAGATACTAAAGGAATACAGATATGTAATGTCTCAGAGCTAATTGGGTGAAAAACTGGTAGTATGGCAAGTCTGTATGAGTGAAACTGCAATAGTATCTGAGCTCATGACTTCATGAAAGCTGACTTGTGACAGACATGATGTACTTGATGAGCTTGCAGCTGCTTGGTATGATGTTAATTGCAGCATTACAGCAGTGTGCTTGTTAAGTGGGAGATACTACCTGAAAAAGAACACAGCTGGAAAAATTCAGACCTCTCTGTGTTTTTCACAAAGCTGAGTTCTGCTGTTCCCCCAGCCTCATGTGGCTGTGATTTCACATCCTGTGATAAGATGTTTGAATGAGATCTGAAACATCATTATAGAAGTTGCTGTGCAGAAACACTGCGGTCACTAGCTACTTATCTACCTGAACTGTGGTGATTATGTTGCTTGTACTGATTGCTGTCTCAAGGGTCCCACTTGTCAAGTGTTTAAGAAGAAATCCTTTAGGTATTGTGAAAATTAGGCAGCATCTCTAACTGGTTGTCTGGTAAAGTAGAGCTTGCTTGCTTAAGTAGTTCACTCAGAGCATCTACTTAATACCTTCTTAGGCTCTAGCAAAGGTTGTTTATCATCTCAATAGCTGGCCTCTTGAAGTAATGGGCTAGCCTGAATTCTTATATTGGTTTGGATAAGGACTCTGGCTTCAGTTTGATGCAATTCTACTATGTTAAGCTGCCTTTTCATTTTGAACATCATCAGTTGCATGGGCACAGATCCAGGAGGCAATCTCTAAACTGAGTCAAGGGTATAGTTACCGGTGCCTTGTTTTGGGACTGAGCTTGTATTTGAATGCTCTCTCCTGATTACACCATCTACAGTGCTGTGTGGCTTTTCATTTGAAGATCCAGGGTTTTGTTGTTTGTATGTTTGTTTGGTTTTGTTTTCCCTATAACAATTAAAGAACTTTGGTGTCTATAATGTGAGGAATTTCCAAACAGAACTAAAGCAGACTTCACCTTGGAGGATCTGGAGAGTTGTCATTCCAAATAGTGCATGGAAAATTATTTTAAACTATCATAAAAACAATCAGAATGACAGATTGCATTGGGTTGGAAGGGACCCTCAAAGGTCACCTTATAGTTTCATAGTTTCATTCAGGGTTGGAAGGGACCACAAGGATCATCTACTTCCAACCCCCCTGCCATGGGCAGGGACACCCCACACTAGAGCAGGCTGGCCAGAGCCTCATCCAGCCTGCTCTTAAACACCTTGTCCAACTCCCTGCAGTGAGCAGGGACACTTCCAGCTAGATCAGGTTGCCCAGGGACAGTTCCAGCTATATCAGGCTGCCCTGGGCCACATCAAGTCTGATCTTGAGTGTCTCTAGGGATGGGGCCTTAACCACATCTCAAGGCAACCTGTTGCAGTATTTCACCACTCTCATTGTAAAGAACTTCCTCCTCATGTCCAACCTAAATCTACCCTGCTCTACATTGAAACCATTTGTCTCATCCTATTGCTACAAGTTCTTCTAAACAGTCACAGAATCACAGTCCTTCTCCAGCCTTCTTGTAGGCCCCCTTCAGATGCTGAAATGTATCTATAAGGTCTCCTTGAACCTTCTCTTCTCCAGGCTGAACAGCCCCAGCTTTCCCAGCCTATCTGCATAGGTGAGGTCCTTCAGCCCCTGGTCATCTTGGTGGCCCACCTCTGTATCTGCTCTAGCAGGTCCATGTCTGTCTTGTATTTGTGGCCCCACAGCTGGGCACAGTACTCCAGGTACTCTCACCAGATCAGAGTAGGATGGCAGAGTCAGTGAAGTGCTTCACTGCTACAGGTAGCATTTGAATGTGCTATCTGGGATTTAGCCCTGTTGCTAAGATTGCTCTGTGATCTTTATTTCTAATCATATTTGTCTTTTTCTTGCCCCATGTCTCAATCAAAATCATGAAACTGCAGCACAGTGGAACCATGCAATTGTCAGCACTGGCATGTGTGTTCTCCTAAAAGTCCTTGCAGTTTAATGCAAATGTTTGGGCAATTTGTAATGTTAATACGGTGATTATTTCCTGAAGGAAAACATGTGAAGCCAAAAGCAGATTGCAAGCTCGTATTACCTTGCACCAAAATGTTAAGTGTGTATCTCTGTTCAGCTAGCAGCCAGGCAGATGTTCTCTGGATTTACACTGGCATCTTACAGCCATCAGGATTTTTTGTTGTTTGGTTGGTTTTTTTGCAGGGCTTCAAATGTCACTGAAGCAGCTGGCTGCATTGTGTAAGCAGAAACTGCTGGCAGCTGTGGTGGAACAGAGGGAGTGGTTATTACAGGCAGAAGTACAAGGTGTTGGTCAAGGGTTTATGTCTGTTGATGGACTTGCCTTTTGTAGTCTGATTTATTTACTTAAATGTTGCTTGCCCAGAAAAGTCGTTCAAAGTACTTCAAGGGCATTAGTTAATGGATGGTGGTCTTTTAAAAGGATTTCTTTTGTCTTTACTGAATTTGAAGTGCATGCCTTTAAAGCCTGTCATATCTAAGTTGAAAAGACATGTTGTATTGCAATGCTAAATTGAAATGTTAATGGAAAAGAAGGCAGGAAATTAAGAATTAAAGTTCTGATATGGGTTCAGTTGAGAATCCCTTGTGCTTTGTGTCTGTGCAGTGCTTTTCACTGAGGAATCCACTTCTTGTTTACTCTGCTGAAATACTGTGCTCCTAAACTTGTGGTTTCATTCGTATATAAGATTCACCTGAGATGTATCTTTTAGTAGGGCAGCCTGATCTAGTTTTCATTTGTAACTAAGATACACCTGAGATGTATCTATTATTAGGGCAGCCTGATGTAGTTGAGGATGCCCCTGCTGACTGCAGGGGTGGTTGGACAAGATGACCTCCCAACCCAGACGGTTCTGTGATTCTATGTGAGTAAACCATTAAGATAGAGAAAATATTTGTGATTTCCCCTGCTCCCCTAACCCTATAGTAGGCTTGGAACCAAACTGATCTGTCAGGTCTCTTTAACTAGTGCTTTAAATCTGTGGGTGAAGCTGGGCAGTGTTGCAGTTGGAGGCAAGTCAGCACACTGCTTGGCCCCAGTGGTATGGTTCTATGTCTGTTGCTGTATGTCTTTGGATGGCTCTTGAATTGGTCTATTTCACTAAACTAGCAGAAAAATATTTGTATCTGGCTGGGTTACTAATCTTCAGGCTGATGGTTGATACTACAGATGGAGAGGCTTATCAAGCAAATACCAGAACCATCCCAAGGCAGTGAAAAAGGCAGTTCAGGGAAAGAACTACTGTTCAGCAGGACAGCATGCCTGTTTATAGATAGCAATGAGACTGACACACTTCTGTTGCTTCATTCACCCTAAATGTCTTGAATTTTGTGGTGGAGTTCTCCAAAATCCCTCATTAAATAAATCTCTGAGTTCTCTAGTCCAAGCACTTGCAGGTCATGCTGAGGCTTCTTTTAGAGATTTAAGAGAGCCTGGAAGAAATGAAGTGTGAAAACTAAATCACCTAAAAGAGAACAGATCACCTAACAGCGTAACCACTGTTGCTTATAGCTGTGTTAATGATAGTTGAATGGTGTTTGTCTGTATTTCAGGTTGTGTGTGTGTGGTAGTGTTTGGGGTGGCTTTTTTGGTTTTGTGATAACTTATTTTGGGGGGTGGTGGTGTCTTTTTTGTGTGTTTTGTTGGGGTTTTTTTGTTGTCATTGTTTGTGAGGGTTTTGGTTTGGGTTTTTTTTTGCTTCTTAGTTTGGTGCTTGGGTGTTTTGTTATTGCTGTTGAGCGGTGTTTGTTCT
Source organism: Melanerpes formicivorus (assembly GCF_026170545.1). Classification (NCBI taxonomy): domain Eukaryota; kingdom Metazoa; phylum Chordata; class Aves; order Piciformes; family Picidae; genus Melanerpes; species Melanerpes formicivorus. The sequence continues at coordinate 9,175,958 of NW_027142379.1, read as the reverse complement.
TGGGTTTGTTGTGTGGGTAGTGGTGGGTTGTGGTTTTTTGTTTGGTTTTGGTTTGGTTTGGGTTCAAATTTTTCAAACAAATTGTTCCTGGACTACACTGACTACTGTCAGATGAAGCTGAGGGTTTTGGCATTCTTGCAGGTACAAACTGGTCTTCTGGCTCTGGAAGAGATAGTTAATAGTTTCTTTTGATGCTGTGGTGAAATTAGGAATAAAGGAAAAGCAGAAGTGACTTGTAGAGGAGTTAACAGCTTTGAGAAAGAAGGTTTTGAGGGCTGTTACCACTTTCTTTCAAAAGGTTGCCCAGTAATCAGGGAAACAAATCTGCAGGTAGCATTGTTTTGTTATGAAGTGTGTGTGTATAACTCTTCATGCTTCACAGAACTTGATGTGTTGTAGCTTTGGGTTTTCTGCATCTTCCCTGTGCTAGTAATTTATCTCCAAATGCAACATACTAGTCGTCAGTCCTCTTGCTCTCTGCACAAAGTTTTTTTTCTAGTGCAGAGATTTAGACTGGATAGAAGGAATATTCACTGTGCAATAGTTTTCACAGAGAATAATGCAGTATAAATTAAATCAGCAAAATGAGCTTTTTAGCTGCAGCAAAACTGGTGGGCATGGTGATGTTTATTTCTGAAGTCCCAGAAAAGCTCTTCCCCTGATCATACCATCTTCTGTACACAGGAGGACTGAGTGTGTGTGTTGAAGACTGTATGATCAGGCTGTGTTCCTGATCCTCACAGTTTGCTCATCAGGACCTCTGACTGTGCTTGGTTCTAAATCTTTCGAGTATGAGCTTGTCAGATCAGTAGTTGTTTAGTCTGGGCTGATCTGGAAGGTGCCCAAGCTGAACCTCCAAATCCTTGAGGGCTGTTGCTCCTGGGTGTTTGTTTTGCACTGTTTCTGTACAAAGGCTATGTCTCCTACAGGCTGGATGTTGGCTTTTAAAGCCTTTTCTTCCTGCTGTAACCCATTGGCCCAACATAAAGGAGCAACAGTGGGAGCAAGAAGCTTACCCTGGAATGTGGAAATGTTTGTCTGTCAGCACACTGTATTGAAACATAGTGTGGCGGATATCCTACTGATCTGAAAACCAGAGTGAGCTTTATGTGCCAGTCTTACACGTGAGAATTTATTTTGTTTCCCCACAAAACAGGGTGTTTGGGGATTTGTGTTTAATGAGGCCAAAACTGGGTCAAAATTAACACCTAGGATGGAGGGAGCCTAAAGGACTTTGTACCCAGTGATGCAGAAGCAGTGATCTCAGTAAGACAGATCTTCATTATACTTGCCAAGTCATATCAGGTGGTTTAACACAGACTGGAAATACTGAATGGGACCTTGTACTTATCTTTCCACATTTTTGGCATGGTTGGTCTTTGGTAATTGCTTAACAGCAGCACATTCTATCATGCATCCTTGATTCAGGTGTGTTTATTCCAAACAGCTTTTTATTTGTATATAGCACTTACAGAAGATCGTAATACACAATGCTTTTTTCTTTCCTGTTTTTTTCTTACCGCCTTCTTGTACTGCTGGTGGCTATAATAATTTTTCAGAATTACACTGTCTTTTTATGGCCTTTGCAAACTAGCAAAACCATTCCAGTTTTGTTGCAGCGATGATCATTTTAGTAACTTAAGTCTTTGTGTTTTGAGCAGTTTCAGTTTACGTACTGGAAAGAAAATGATTTCACAGCGAAATTACCCTGTAAAACAGGCACTCTTATTGTTTGTTTTAACCTCGCAAAATGAAAACAATGCTATATATCTATGTATTAAGTAACTTAGAGCAATTCCATTAAAGTCTGGGGTGGATGTAGGTCAGCATGGCTTCAGCTAAGGCTGAAATTCTGGTATACGCAAAGAATTATTAATGAGTGACCTCTTGAAGTTTAAATAGCACTTGGCATTGCTCTCAGGAGGGTTTATCAGTGATGACATTGGTGCAGAGCCAAAGGAGCAGCTGGAAGGAGCCCAGCACAGCTGCCTGCAGTTGCCTGGGCTTGGGTGTGACTGCCTGTCTTCAGTTATGGTGCAGAGTTCTGTGCCCTGGAAATATGGGAAACTTAAAATGGATAGGCTGTTTAAACCGTTCTGTAGGCTGCTGTGGCTTTTGCAGTTACGCTTGCAATTCATAGTTTGGTTGCCTGTCAGGAGAGATTCTTCAGCTATTTTCAAAGAGTCTGTGGCCTGCATTATTGATCAATTTAAAACAAGCATCCTGAAGTAGCTCAGAGGTAAAACACCTGCCTCCAGCCTTTGCTGTCTTACTTCCATAAGATATGTTTTCATATTCAACGTTAATTTGGGTGGAAGTGTGTTTTCATGAGGAGCTTGTTACAGAAACCACATTTCATGACATCTGCTTCCAGTTTTTCAGCTGAATTTTACCAGTAATTGTGATGCCTTCAAAACTGGCAAGATGGTAAGGTGTACATCCTGCATTAAACAATTTACATCGAGGCCAAATAGTGCAAGTGATTGTTTATCTGTTATCTGTGGTTAATAAAGAGAGCCCAAACTAAAGATTGTATCAAATAGTGTGGGGTTTGGGAGTGTTTTTCTAGCTTGATGTACTGAAAGTTTGTCAGGCTCAAATGGAAATGATATAGATACTGAGGTTTATAAAGCAGCAGCAGTTGGTGGGGAATATTTGAATCACCTGGCTTTCTGCTGCTTCCCTGTACTGCAGGCAGAGCTTGTATTTGATAGAAGCCCAGGGAGAGGAGGGTGCTTGTAGGATGTGTTGGGAATCTCGTTCTCTTCTCCAGCCTTTCCTTTCACTGTGGCCTTTACGTTCATTTTCCTCAGCAGAGAAACAGAAACTGTGGTGGTTGTATCATAGAATCATAGGTTGGAAAAGACCTCTCAGATAATCTGTTCCAACTGTTAACCCAACGCCACCATGGCTGCTAATCCATGTTCTGAAGAGCCATGTCTACATGGTTTTTGAGCACCTCCAGGTATGGTGACTCCATCTCCTTGGGCAGCGAGTTCCTGGTCCTTGACCACTCTTCTAAACCTCCCTTGGTGCAACTTGAGGCCATTTTCTAATAACTCGGGAAAGGAGACCAGTAAATGCCTGGGAGACTTCTTGTGCTTTATGAACCCCTTTCTGTTACTCCCCAGCTCTCAGTGTGAAGGGAAAAGAAAACAATCACAAGCCCCCTTCCATGTTTCTATCTACCGCAGTGTGCTTGCTGGGAAAACTAATTTAGTGCTAATTATGGTATAATTTCAATATATTCCCTCTCTAATATAATATGCTCTTCAGAGGATGAAAATGCAAATAGGAAATTAAATTGAGCAAGGCAGCCAGACCTTGAATCTAGCCTTTATATCTTCATAACCTACTGTGGTATTGCATTAACATTACTTCATGTTAGTGATCTGTCATTGTAGGAATACTTGTGTAAAATTTGTTAGACTTTTCAGGAAGCTTTGAGCTGAAGTGTGAGACAGATAATCAGTCTGTGTGGGAATAGATAGGTGGAGAATCCTATCATGCAAAGAGACTGTTAACATCGTTGGCATTCTGGGCACAACTTGGCCTTTACCATTGTCTGTGATAGAGTTCAACTGGTTTAAGGTCTACAGACATGATGGATGGTAGTGTCTGAAGATAAATAAACTATGTGAAACTCTTTGCAGGGTGCTGCACTGTGATAGAATTTAAATTAAACAAACAAAACCAAACCAAAACATCCTGAAAACCTAAAAACCAACCAACCAACCAAAAAAGAACCCAACAATTAAATATTTTAGTTTGGACATTCCCTTCAATAACAACAAAAAGGCAAATGCTTGAGTAATGATTAAGTAGAGGAAAAAAAAACATAGTATAGAGCCTAATTCTAGGTAATACACCATCAAAAAGCAACACAAGAAGCTTCAAATAGGCAGAAGAAACATAATAATTTGGAATCAATTTGTTTGGGGTAATGATTACTAAGGCACAGCCAGGAAGTATTAGCTCAACACTTTAAATGCTGTGTGTGCAATGAAATTATTGGTTGTGGGAGCCCAATAAAAAGAAGGCAGTCCATTACGTTATATATGAGGATGGCAGAGTTTATTTACATATGAAATTTTTAGTTGTGGAAAATGAGAAATGCCTTAATGTGGAAAGTTCTGTCTCCTGCAGCAGTGCTTTGCCTTTTCTGCTGCAGAGTGGCTATTCCAACCCTGACTGATACTATGATGCTATGCTTTGAGAGAATAGCTCAGTGGAAGCGATGAACACATCAACTTTCAGCTTAAAAACATTACCTTTTCTCCTAAAAACAAACTTACATTTTTAAGCTCTGTGCTTAAAAAACACCCAACAAAACAGTAAGAAGCAGGCATTTAAGATAAGATATGCATGTCCTCTCTAAAACATGTATGGTTCCAATGGTTTTCTTGGTTCTTTTTCAGTGTTGGCACACCAGCACTGTTCTTATTGGCGAGAGAGCGTTAAAGTGTTGGCCCTGAGAGGTTAGCTTTATTGTTGTGACTGTAAATTTAGGAATAAGATATTGCTGCTTAATATTCCTAGCCACTTGTCTGGATTAAACTCTAGCTGTGTTTAAGAAAGTGCTCAGTGTGTGTCACTTCAGAAGCAGCAAAAGAGCTTAAGCATAAGCTGTAGTTCTCATCTTTAATATATTGCACTGGATAAGATGTTCTTGAAAGCAGATTCTCTTTTACTTGAGGACTTCTTGCTGGTGTGAGAAACTTATTTCAAGAGATGTTCTGTGATAAAGAATTAGCAAAGACTGATTGTGCTTATCCCTGGCAATAGTGAGAAAGATTAGGTGGAATGAGCCCAATTTAATTCCTTTTTTTTCCCCTTCTTTTTCCCTCCCCCATCAGAAATCACTGCAGCTATGTTGGACCCTTAGGGTAATTATGGTTACCAACTTGAAGTCCTAAATTTAGTTTCTCCTCTTTGGCTTATTGATATTTTTAGAGAAATGAAACAAAGCCCTTCAAAAGTGCTTCATTGTCTCTGGAAATGACATTTAGAAGCAGATATTTAAGTAATCATCAGTATAATTCAGTTCTGCACATGGGATTCTTTCATTACCCTTAAGGTAGGTATTTAGTAGTGATTAATTCAGATTGTGAAGGGCAAATAAGTATGCAGGTAAAATGTTCTTTTTTGTTTTAAATCCCATTTTAGATGTTCTTTCATGTTTACCAGCTTGAGGGTTTTGTTTGTGGTTTTTTTTGGTCTGTGGTTTTTTTTCTCCCCTTAAGTACACAGGCTAGTGTGATTTATGATGAACAGGCCTGTGCAGACACCTCCTCCTCCTCCCCACCCCTGACTACAAATACTCCTGTCAGCCGCTGGACCAGTGTTAGAATAGAACAGACCAGATTGGAAGAGACCTTTGAGATCATTGAGTCCAATCTATCATCCAACACCATCTTATCAACTAAACCATGGCACCAAGCACCCCATCAAGACTCCTCCTAAACACCTCCGGTGATGGTGACTCCACCACCTCCCTGGGCAGCACATTCCAATGGCCAATCACTCTGTGTTCCTGATCCAGGCCAGGATGCCACTGGCCTTCTTGGCCACCTGGGCACACTGCAGGCTCATGTTCAGCCTACTATCAACCAGCACTCCCAGGTCCCTTTCTGCCTGGTCGCTCTCCAGCCACTCTGACCCCAGCCTGTAGTGCTGCATGGGGCTGTTGTATCCAAAGTGTAGAACCTGGCACTTGGATGTGTTAAATCTCATGCCGTTCACTTCTCCTTACTACTTTTATGTCCATTCCTTTCCCTCCTCCTTGTATTTTCATTAATATTTATGTCCAGGATAATTTTCTGTATGTTTTATGTGCTGAGATAGTAAAATTGAAGTTTGGTTGCATGGTCATATGATCTCATCTTTCTGTAACAATGGTTCATTGCCTTACCTTGCTGTGCTTATGTCCAGAGTGGTGCTAAGCTTGTTGGATGCAAGAAGGTAGGACTAGTGTGACTATCAAGTTTTTCTTTAACTTGTCTCAGGCCTTAAGTACTTATAGCAACATTGGTGCAGGGAGAAGACTTTTAGAGATGAGGATATTTGAACAGAATTACAGATGTCTCCTTTATTTATAAGTTTTTACTGAATACCAAGTATGGTTATCTATTTTTTTATGGCTAAGTTTGGATTTGAGTCTCTGGAAAAGTGACAAGAGCAAAAATTGGCTCAGTCTAAGTTCTTTCTTCCTACAAATTTGAGTTGAGAACTTCACTGACAAGGTCAACATTGCTCAAATTTATCCATTGTTTTGCTCCAAACTCGAGAGAGATGCAGGTGGCCTTGGGACCAGGACTTGTGACCTGTGAAGCCTTCTATGGAAACAGTGCTCCAGAGCTTACTTTCTCAGTGGGTAGAGAGAGCTGGTGGCTGCAGGCTTCCCTCAAGCCAGGAATTGAGGACAGTTCTGTAAGGGTTCCAATCAGGGGACAAAATATTTTTGTCATATATTTAAAATTTCAGAAGAGAAGGGAATGGTTTGTATTCCAGGAATGAGTTATCAGACCACAGTTGGACATTGCATTGCTTTGGTCCCCCACAATGCGGATGTGAGAGCTCTCATTCCTGCACCCTGGTTGGTGGGGATTTACTGTGGATTGAGCAAGAGTACTGAAAATATAGATGCTGCAATGTTGTTATGCATACCCCATCATTTTATTGGGCTGTTGGCAAGCTCATAATGTCCCAAATTGTAGCTGGGATGGACAAGACAAAACAAAATGGTTTCACTAATTGTGTATATTCCCTTTTAGATACTCAGCTGGTTAAGTTCCCCTTGGCCCTCAACAAATGTGATTACAGCATCTCAGTATGATAAACATACATCTTCTGTAGCACTTTGAAAAGTCACTGTTAGCTGCTTTGACATTTACATTAGTGTTGGTATGATGGACATATTGGGTACTGAAGTCAATGCTGTAAAGTAGTTTCACAGGGTTTCTATGCAGCTGAGTATAAATGTTGTACTAATTCTTTAATGTGCTGCTCTTTTATTATACCCTAGATTGTGGGTTGCCCTTTATGCTCTGTCATTTTGATCAGTATCCTGGGGAATATCTAATACTTCATTCAACGTTTAAGGCATAGCAGTTAGTGAGGTGGAATATGAAGCAGTAAGTGGCTTTTAAGGGTGATGAAATGCCAAAGCAGTGATGGGGCTGTTAAATGAGGGAACTATTTGTAAAAGTTATTTTTGGGCAAACATTCTCCCTTTTTGCTCTAGCTGGAAAATAGTAAGTGGAAGCCTAAGAAATAACAAACTTGAGAAACTAAAATGTTTCACTTTGCTGCTAGGTGTCTCTGCTTTGCATGTGGAATGCTGTGAAGGATTTGGCAGCATGGTGAAGGAGTAATCACAGTATCACTAAGGTTGGAAGAGACCTCAAAGATCATCGAGTCCAACCTGTCACCACAGACCTCATGACTAGACCATGGCACCAAGTGCCACATCCAATCCCCTCTTGAACACCTCCAGGGATGGGGACTCCACCACCTCCCTGGGCAGCCCATTCCAATGATGAATAACTCTGTCCGTGAAGAACTTTCTCCTCACGTCCAGCCTAAACTTCCCCTGGCGCAGCTTGAGACTGTGTCCTCAGCCTCTCCTCATAGGGCTTGTGCTCAAGGCCTCTCACCAGCCTTGTTGCCCTTCTCTGGACACGTTCAAGTGTCTTGATGTCCTTCCTAAACTGAGGGACCCAGAACTGGACACAGTACTCAAGGTGTGGCCTAACCAATGCAGAGCACAGGGGCACAATGACTTCCCGTGATCTTACTGAAACCACAGCAGGTCAATTGTGTAAGGCTATGTGTTAGCACCGCACCCACATCTATTTGCAGGTGGGCATTTCTGGTGCAGTTGAAGTCTCTTGTGGACATCATTCCTTGTGTTTACACACAATTCAAAGTTGTACATAAACTGGAATCTGCTTTTTGAAATGGGCTTACTGCTTACTTCAATGTCTGTAAGGAAAAAGGGTTGCATGTTGCTTTTGGCAGTGGGGTGGGGGGGGTACTGTGGCTGAATAGCTCTTCAAACTTTCCAGTGTACATTAGAAATGCTTGATTTGCTCATTGAGGTAAGTGCTAAAACTATGGCATCTGGGGATTATGTTTCCCTCCTCATTCTGAGACCAGTAATTATGGCTTCAAGTCAGAATATGAAGCCCAGATGAAAGTTCAACTTGCCTCCTAAAAGTTTCTAGGCTGTTATGTTGCAATAAACATTGACATTTCCAGAACACTGTGTAGCTTCATCATCTTTAATCCAGTGCTTTCAGCTGCACCTTTCTTTTAATAACAGCTCTGAACGTATTGTAATCTTGTTCTGAAAATGCTTTGGGGAAAGCTAATTACTCTTATCTGTAATTGAATATTTTAAGTAATTGTTTCTGAAACTTGAAGCTGTCTTCTGTGACCAAAGAAGGAGGAAACTGCAGAAGGGCAAGTTAAATGTCATAGTACATTTGTGTATAAAGCTCAGTTTTCCGTGAGGATGATCTGCTGTAAAGTTATCTAGAAAGGGTCTCTCCAAAAGAGGTTGCACAATACCACCTAGCAAATGTGATAAAGGTTTAAAGCTTTTACTACAAATTAGGGTAGGATTCTTGTAAGAGTTTTGTTTGTACTTTGTAGGCAAGCATGAATATTCAGAGATTAAAAATGAAAGGCATCTCTGTAGTTTCATTGTAGGAACTCTGTAGTCATCTACATTGCCTCTTTTTTTGTGTGTCTTACAAGTGGTGTATGCTTTCTCTCTATTTTCAAGTGTATTCACAAGTGTTTCCGAACTGCAGACTTGGAAAACAAAGTTTTACTGGGGGATTTTATGTTTGTTTTCTCTGGTGGTTGTCATGGGGCTGCAGCAAATGAGAGGAGCTTCTGTAAGGTCTGAAATAAAATTGGAGGTAATGCCAGAAAAACAAAACAAAACTCAGTTTTAAGGGCATGTAAAAGTGGATGTATTGGTAAATGTAATATACTGAAGGAAACAAATCCATTCAATGTAATTAGCCATTTGTTTAGAATAGAATTAACCAGGTTGGAAAAGACCTTGGAGATCATCAGGTCCAACCTATCACCCAACACTATCTAATCAATTAAACCATGGCACCAAGCCATCCAGTCTCTTCCTTAACACCTCCAGTGATGGTGACTCCACCACCTCCCTGGGCAACACATTCCAATGGCCGATCTCTGTTTCTATGAAGAACTTCTTGCTAACATCCATGTTTGAAGTAGTCCTTAAAGAAATCTTGTAGATGTTTGGAGATGCATGATGATGTGTTTGCCCTGTTCTTGCAGAATTCCTTGTTTCATAGTATCAGTCAGGGTTGGAAGGGACCACAAGGATCATCTAGTTCCAACCCCCCTGCCATGGGCAGGGACACCCCACACTAGATCAGGCTGCCCAGAGCCTCATCCAGCCTGGGCTTAAACACCTCCAGGGAGGGGGCCTCAACCATCCCCCTGGACAACCCATTCCAGGGCTTCACCACTCTCACAGTGAAGATCTTCTTCCTCACCTCCAGCCTGAATGTCCCCACCTCCAGCTTCATTCCATTCCCTCTAGTCCTATCACTGCCTGAGATCCTGAGAAGTCCCTCCCCAGCCTTCCTGTAGGCCCCCTTCAGATACTGGAAGGCCACAATGAGGTCACCTCGGAGCCTTCTTTTCTCCAGACTGAAGAGCCCCAACTCCTTCAGTCTGTCCTCACAGGAGAGGTGCTCCAGCCCTCTGATCATCCTCGTGGCCCTGCTCTGGACACGTTCCAGCACCTCCACATCCCTGTTGTAATAGGGGTTCCAGAACTGGAGACATAGATGCACACTGTGCTCCATGTGCCTTTACTTTAGCATTATAAAAATACAAACTACTGAATAGTGCAACAAGTATTGTGTAGTTTATATTTTTATAATGCTAAAATAAATATTTTTCTGAGTTCTGTTCTTTTTTTTCTTCTGTCATAGTAGTCTGAAATACTGTTGTCCTTTAAGGCATCTAAGGTTTCAAAATGTTTCTTTTCTTCCCTGCTTTCTTTTACTAGGCAGCATTTTTGGTAGAAAGTATATACAGTTTGAGCAAATTTGCAAGGAAATGGAGAGTTGCTTGAGTGATGGTGAAATCTGCCATTCTTTTTATAATTAGTAGTCAAAAATAGCTTTGTGAATTAGTCTTACTCCCCCCTCCCCCCCCCCCCCCCCCAGTTCCATATGGTGGAAGTCCAAAGAAACAGGTGTTTGGGGCTGTTTTGATGAGGCTTTCTAACAAGGCATGCTGACTTGCAAGTTTGTCTTAGGAGTCTGTGTTAACATTTACTCTGTGATTCTTTTCTTTCTTCCTTATACTTCACTGAGGAAGATTCCTTTTTTTTCCCTTTTCTGTCAACTACTGTTAAGAATGTTCAGTAAAAGTGACCTTTAAACAGACTGATGGAAATGGGCTAGAGAGAAAACTCATTTCACCTCCATGAAGGACTGACTATTCTGAATTCTTATTGATGTTTGAAGTAAGGATGACCAGGTCAGTTGTCCAACCTCTGCTTAATGTGCGCAAGTGTTGACACGTGTCTATTTTTTTTCTTCTTTTCTCTAATGTCTTTTAAATATTCCTTAAAAGCTTTTGAGTGAACCTTCTGAACATCTGAAATGACACCTGCTTTTTGGAAAGGCTTTAAGCTTGAAGAGGGCAGATTTAGACTGGGCGTTAGGAAGAGATCCTTTACAGTGAGGATGGTGAGACACTGGAACAGGTTTCACAGGAAGGTGATGGATTCCCTCTCTCTGGAGGTGTTTAAAGCTAGATTGGATGAAGCCTTGAGCAACCTACTTGCCTTTATTTTACTAATCTGTTGTGTGAGCTTTGTGCTTTGTTGTTTTGGTGGACTGGGGGTTTGGTTTGGTGTGGTTTTTGTTTCTTTGTATGTGTTTGTGTGGTGGTTTTGTTTGTTTAAATGCTTTGTGTTTGTTTTGTTGCTGTTGCTGGGTGTTGCTTTTTGGTTGTTTAAAGTTGTTGCTCATTCTGAGGTTTTGTTTGTCTTAAATCCAGGATTTCTTTCATAGGAGCCACAGGGTTTCACTCAAAACTGTAACTCTACATGCAGTGCTGCTAGTTTAGGAAAAGCAGCAGTTCTTTGGAACTCAAAACAGAAACTTGTGCCACTGTAAATGTCCTGCTAAATACCTCTTCAGGGGAACTGCTTCACAGCCTTGTAGTAAAGTCATTTATAAGGCCATAGACTTAACCATGTCTGTGGAAGTAAATGCACTAATCATTTGTCTGTCTTTTCCCAATGAGTATAAAACCCTGGGTTATTTCAGTAGATGAATTTTTGACCCAAGCCTCCATGTTTTGGGAAGGCTTTAAGAAGATGGAAGTTGTAATTCAGTGTTTCTGTTCAATTATGAATAGCTTTGTGTTGAATCAGTAGTTTGAATGCTTTTATTATGATTCCATGGAAAAGATTTGCTTTTATGCATGTTAGAGCTTGTCACTTACCATTAATTTTAACAATCAATTTTATGCTTGCTGGTTATAGGAAGCACATGGTACTGTAGACCAGTTTCTACACTATTGTACCAAGGCACTTAAAATGTACTGACAGAGTATTTATAGATGAATAAAGAAATATTTAGGCCTGTTGCTGTTGTTATCAACAGGCAGTTTGTAGATAATTGCGTTTGATTAAACTGTGTTTTATTACATCTTTGAATAGCTTCTGTTTCTGACACAATATCTGAGGGTATCAAAGACTGATAGTTTCTGCAGGTGGCCTTTTTTGTCCTTCATGCTCTTCTTGGCTTCACACAGCGATTGCATAGCTGGAGTTTGCAGTCTTGGGCTGGGGCTGAATTTTGTGGGTTTCTTAAATATGCTTTATGAAGTGTAGAAGGAAGAGATTGTGTTTGCAGAGAGAAGGTGGATAGGTCTAAGTACAGTTAAAAGTTTGCTTTCATGTATTTACTTGTTTCATGAATTTCTGGTAAATAGGTCAGAAATCCCAGTGCTACTCTTGGGTAGTGTCTTTGAAAATTTTATTTGCACTGCACATCAAGTCACTAAATTCAGCTTGAACTTAAACATGCTGTAGTGTGCCCTCTCAAACAAGTAGGTACCCTTCTTACTCACACAAACTTACCTACTGATATTTCTTCCCCAGCTGTTTAAAAAACCACTTTTCCTAGAATTTATTTCTGTGGGCTCATTAGTCCTGTCTCCTTTCTGTGCCTATTACTCTGAACATTGATAGTGCTGGTGTATCTGTGATGCTGTGAGAACATAGCCAAGATCACTAATAGAGGCAATGGAGTTTATTAGATCAAGTGACACAGCTGAGAAATGAGAAGCTCTTGATCACAAATGACTTTGACAAGGTCTGAAATAAAAACATCAGTATTCAAATCTAGATAGAAGGTGAAGATCATTGCTTGGAGGTCAGTTAAATGTGGATCAATTTTACTTACTTGGAGAGGAAAGTCTACTCCTAACAGGGGGGATAGGAGAAGAGTAGGCACGGTGGTCTTGGTAGAGGGAAGAGAAGAGAAGAGAAAGAGGTTACCTCTTGGAGGTGAAGAGACAAGCAGTTTATAGCTGGTGGGATGCAAGGATTTGGCTGTGGAAGGAGAGATCATTCTGAGCCCATAACTTTCATTTTTATGGCCCATTGGATCTATCTAGGTGGCATCTAGCAGAGTTATGAATTTTAGCTGTTATGTCAGTTTAGTTGCCTGTAAAACTGCATTCTCCTTGCCAAAGCTCATATTTGAGAAGCAATGTTTAGGTTTCCTTTGAGGATAACCTGAGAGATTAGAGATGAAGCAACTAGTTTATGAGAAGTGTCCTTCCAGTGATGTCTGGCTGAATTTGTGCTGAATGAAGAATGAATTGTCTTCATGAATGTACTTCTCCACCCCCTCCCACCCCCCCCTGTTATATTTGTTCATACCTAGTTGTATTTTTTTACTAATATCTTAGAACAGGAATATATAATGTAGTAGTTAAGCAAGAAACAGTTTTGAATCAAGGTCTTTGTTTTTTAAAACATAGATGACTTTATTATTAAGGATAAAATGGGATGTGCTTAATATTTGTGGTATGCCACCTTTTCCTGTGGGAGTTAACTGACTGCAAATCATTCTTGCTGCTTGCAATGTTTGTCTTCTAATTCCCAAGCATCAACCTTCTCCAATGCATCACATGAATACTTCACTAGGTCTTGTTTAGTGGAAGGCTTCCTGAGATGCAGTCCTGGAGATCAAAAAGTCAGCACCATGCCTGAAACAAAATGATGTTATTGATTGGGAGAGAAGGGAGGTGTCTTTGAGGTTTAGTACAGCTCCTTCTCCTCATAGATATGTAAACTTTCTACACTGAGAGCTTATAACTCAGATATATTTTTCTTTGGGTGCCTACTCATGAATTACTGCTCTCTGCCTTTTATGCTCAGTGACTTACTGGTTGTAAGGGGATAAAGGAAGAGAAGTTTCTCTGGGAGAAAAAGAAACACCTCACCTTTCTTTCCATAGCTATAGCAGGTCTGGGTTTTTGTGGTCTAGGTTTTTTTGTTCTGTGTTTCCTCAAACATAAAATAGAGCAGAAATACATATGGTGTATAAAGGGCCTAATTTTACTGTTCTTACAAAGACACAGGCATGCCTAGTCCAGGGCAGGTTAAAGGCAGGGCTTGTTAGGTCCCTTTGAGTTTGGGAGTGATCTGGAGGGCTGCTGCTTCTTGAGCTGCAAATAAAGGGAGGACAAACAAATGCTAAAATGAAGCAAAGAAGTTAAAGTCAAGAAGCTTAAAAATGAATTAAAAGCTTTGTCTTACTTGGTTCTCTGTTTAGAAGTTGGGCAAGGGCCACCTGGAGACAGTTTACAGGTCTGCCAGTAATTCTTTTGATCTTCATAGGGATTGTAGCTCATCACGCAACACCCATCTCTTAGCACACTGAGTCTTGAGAGTCTTGAAAATTACTCTGTTTGCTTCTTTCAAAAGCACTGTGTAGAATATTAAATCTCAGGCTGGGAAGTCATAGCTTAGTTTCATACAACAGTGAACCTCAGTATGGGCAGACCAAGGAGTCAGAAGGGTAGAAGTTATCTTTGCAGTGCTGGCAAGGGTTAGGGCTGGGTTGGCTACTTGCTGAGTGACAGATGCTCTCTATTAACCCCTCTTCCTTCCTGAGAGCAAGAGAAAGAGAATAAGGGAGAGAGACTGATGGACTGGAAAACTAAACCAGCTTTAATAAATACTGGAAGAGAGACAAGTATCTACAAAACCAGTATCCAACCCCCTCCCCCATGGCAATTACATCATCGTCACTACTGGTGCTGTGAGCAGACACTGGGGAAATCCTAGACTGGACTCGGCAGTATTGACCTTCCTGGCCACAAGAGTACACTGCTGGTTCGTGGTTAAACTTGTTGTCCAGTGGTATTCCAGGTCCTTCTCCCTGGTTCTGCTTTCCAGTAGGTCGACCCCTTACCTATACTGGTGCAGGGGGTTATTCGTCCCCAGATTTAAGACTCACTGAAAGTAAGTCATTGAAGTGCTGGAGCAAATCCAGAAGACACAAAGTTGGTGAATGGTCTGGAGAACAGCTCTTGTTGAGGTGTGGCTGAGGGAATGAGGGTCATTTAGCCTGGAGGAAAGGAGGCTGAGGGGAGATTTCTCACTCTCTACGACTTCCTGCCAGGAGGTTGTAGCAAGGCAGGTGTTAGTCTGTTCTTCCGAATAGTAATTGACAGGCCAATGGAATGAAATGGCCTCAGGTTGTATCAGGGGAGTTCTAAATAAAGAATTATTCACTTACAGGGTTGTCAAGCTCTGTAACAGGCTGCCCAGAGAAATGGTTGAATCATCATCCCTGAGATATTCAAAAGACATGTAGACATGGTGCTTACAGACATGGTTTAGCACCAGACATGGTAGAGTTAACAGTTGGACTCAATGATCTTGAAGGTCTCTTTCAGCCTAAATGATGCTATGATTTTTGCTGGCATACTGAAATACATTCCCTCCACAGCTCTCACTGCAAGCAGGACACTGACTCTTGGTCCCATTCCAGTGGTTCCCTGGTGCTCTCATTCAGATCAATTTGGGCCTGGCTACTGATGCTTGAAATGTTTCTATTTTCACACTTTCTCCCATGTTAGAGTCAAATAGCCAGAACTGTTCTAGCGTTGAATATGATGCTCCTTCTAACTGGGTCTCGCCAGCATGATATTGTTTGGGCTGAAATTGGTACTGAATAGAATTGACCAAATAAATCTTGTTAACCACTCAGGCAGGACTTCTGTTCTCATGTAGGAGTGCAAGGATGCATCCATTGGTGTATTAAATGTATTTGTATTTTTTAATAGTTTACTCACAACTGGAAATAGTTGCTTAAAAGGAAATCATAATGTGGTGGCTACCAGTAAACTTAATTTATGCATCCTATGTATGAGGAGAAACTTGCTCCCTGGTGTTAGTCAACTCTTCCTGTAGCAGAAAATAAAATTAACTTCCAGAAAGATTTCAGAAGAATGCATCCCTACATCATTGAGGCACAATGACCCTGGCAGTGAATTTGTCCACAAGGAGCAGCTGGTGGTCTTCCCATCCTTCCTAGCACTTGGGTTCCTGAAGGAAGTGGTTAATTTATGTAATCATTTGTTTCACATAAGCCTTTATTTTCTTTAATGACAGATAAGCAAGGTCTTCTGACTCAAATTATCTTCAGCAAGGAAATTGTGATTGTATTTCTTTCACAAGGGTGGATTGATGGAGGTATGACCCTGGGAAATGAGGAGTTTCCCTTAAAAATCATGCATACCTTTTTAAAACCACCAAAAAAGATCTTTAGAAAGCTTTTGATATCGTGGCTCTAGGAACTGAGAGTTACTGAAAGTTATGCCAGATGCTGTGGGACTTGCAATAAAATGGTAAAAACTGGCAGAATTCTTAGCAGTGGAAAGAAACATCCTCTGTTGTCCCCTGTTAAATACCCACAGAGAGTGCATTTTGCAAGCACGTGATACTTGCTGCTATAACGTGTTTGTGTTCTGCCTTCCTGAGTTCTCTGGTACTGCTGAAAGTTGTAATGAAGCTGTCATACCTCATTTAATATTTAATTCTTAATTTAAGTTTTTTTTTAGGAATAAGGCTAGAGGTTAATAATGCATTCTTTTTTTTTAATGACAGCCAAAAAAATGTTAGAACAAAGAGTGAAACTCTCTTTTTTTACCAAGGTGTATTATCCAAGGTATGTGTTGTGACACACAACTGGAGTCTTGCAACAAAATACACCTCTGAAAAACATAATCACATGCAGTTCAGATAAGAATTGGTTCATGTTGTTGGGCAGAGTCCAACGGCATGAGATTTAACACATCCAAGTGCCAGGTTCTGCACATTGGCCACAACAACCCCAGGCAGAGCTACAGGCTGGGGTCAGAGTGGCTGGAGAGCAGCCAGGCAGAGAGGGACCTGGGGTTGCTGGTTGATGGTAGGCTGAACATGAGCCTGCAGTGTGGCCAGGAGGGCCAATGGCATCCTGGCCTGCATTAAGAACAATGTGGCCAGCAGGAGCAGGGAGGTCATTCTGCCCCTGTACACTGCATTGGTTAGGCCACACCTCGAGTACTGTGACCAGTTCTGGGCCCCTCAGTTTAGGAAGGAGGTTGACTTGCTGGAATGAGTCCAGAGAAGGGCAACAAAGTTGGTGAGGGGCTTGGAACACAGCCCTATGAGGAGAGACTGAGGGAGCTGGGGCTGTTTAGCCTGGAGAGGAGGAGACTCAGAGGTGACCTTATTGCTCTCTACAACTACCTGAAGGGGGGTTGTAAACAGGCAGAGGTTGGTCTCTTCTCCCAGGCAGCCAGCACCAGAACAAGAGGACACAGTCTCAGGCTGCGCCAGGGGAAGTTCAGGCTGGAGGTCAGGAGGAAGTTTTACACAGAGAGTGTGATTGCCCACTGGAATGGACTGCCCGGGGAAGTGGTGGAGTCGCCGTCACTGGAGGTGTTCAGGAGGAGACTTGACAGGGTGCTTGGTTACATGGGTTAGTTGATTAGGTGGTGTTGGATGATAGGTTGGACGCGATGATCTTGAAGGTCTCTTCCAACCTGGTTTATTCTATTCTATTCTAAATGTTTCAGGGCAGGAATGGTAATATGAGGTTCCTTTGAGCTGTGTGTGGACTGTAGAAAGCTTAATTGTATTTTTTTAATTATGCTTGTGTGTAATAAACCGAGTGTGGGCTGTGCGTTAAGTGAACGTGTATTGGTGTGCTGTTATGATTGTTATTACTACTAATGCACTTGGAAACTGAAAAGGAAATGACTGTTGGTTAGGTATTCACATTTGTCAAAAGGTAATAGCCTGTGAAAAGGACTTGTCTGTTCTGCAGGACTTGTTCAGTGATGTAAGTCAACATCTTCCAGCATGAATGGGGATTAGCGTATTGCATTGGCAGCTTGAAGTTGGTATCTGGTAGCATTACTTGATGGATTAATCACAGTGGGTAGGGCCTCTTTTGAAAAAGATGATTAGAGCATCTTTCAGTGAGCTGGCAGTTTGTGAAGGTGGTTGCAGTGAACTACCAGGTTATAGCCTCTCTGGAATAATTGAAGCACCTCATCAGATTGCTGGGGAGCATATTGTTCCTTAGCACGCAGCTTGGGTCGGAGGTTGTTGAGTACTGCTTGCCAACATTTAAAGGGGCGGTTTTAATTCTGCAAACCATGCTTGTGTGTGGCAGGCAGTCATTTGCTAATACCTTAAAATTAGAAGAGGGTATTTTGCTCTATTTGGTAATGGGCACATTGCTGTAGAAATACATTGAAATAAGTTGAAGACTATTAGCTTTTCTATTTGTGAATGAAATTATCCTGACTAATTCTGTTGCTTTTTATTTTTTCCTTGTTCATATACATATAAAAGCTGTGCTTTAATTGCAGAGTGATGAACCTTATCTGTGCTAACACCGAAACAGCAAATGTAAGTGGTGATGTGCATAGTGCAGTCAAAAGCACAGCCTGAGCACATGCAGACATTATTGAGCTAGTATGTGACTAGCTCATTTGCCAGTGCTGGGGAAGCTGTAAAAACTCAGGATTGTAGGCAAGTCGCACAGCTTTTGCCATTTTTAATGTTGCTAGGACCTTGTTGATATTGGTGTTAGAGCTAGTTAGGTAACCACTAGGCTGTTAACACCATTCTATGTTGCCTATGTGTTGCAGACCTTTGGCATGGCACAAGGTAGCAGCCGTATTATCACACCCATTCACCATCCTCTCGCTCTCCTTCGGGAAAGACAACTTTTATTAGGCTTGACTTAGAGAAGAGTAGATTTAGACTGGATGTTAAAAACAAGGTCTTTATCCCAAGTGTCGTGAAACACTGGAACAAGTTGCCCAGGGATGTATTGGAGGTCCTGTCCCTGAAGATATTTAAGGTCAGACTTGTTGAGCAGCCTGCTCTAGTGGAGGATGTCCCTGCTGAATGCAGGGTAATTGAACTAGATGGCCTTTAGAGGTCCCTTCCAACCCAAACCATTCTATGATTCATTGTTGCATATTCTCAGTGAAGTAGAGAATGTGCCCTGTGATGTTCATGTTAGGAACCTGCAATGAAGAAGTGTATGGGGGTGTGTTCTAAAGGTGTTGGGTGATTAAAAAATGGATAATAAAAGTTTTAATGGAAAAAAAAAAGATAAATTCTGAGGGAGTGACTGATAGCTTCACTTTCCTGAACAAGTCACACTTGCTGAACGAGTCTGTGTCCCCTCTGCAGAGTACTCCATAAAAATGATAGTGGTCATTCATATCATTTGCACTCTGAAATAGCTCTGTGTCACTTCATTTGAATTGCATAGCCAGAGACAAGATTGGAAGTTTCAAGTGATCATATAGAAATGCCTTTTAATTAAGCATTGAAGAGAACTGCCTCCTGTAAGGCTGTGTGTGCTTTTGCTCACTTGGAACTATCTTAGTCTTTGAGTAGAATCCAACCTTTGATTCAGCTTTATTAGTTAAATATGGAAGTTGGAAGGAGCTGGGCTTTCCTGGTTTGCCTAGGAATCAGGTGACACCTAAACTTTTAAATACATACAATATGCAAACACCTAACTGCTGAATTTCTTTTCTCTTCCTTTCCTGCATGGTCGTTTCTAACAGTTTATTCCCATAATAGCTCATTAAGTTGAAGTAGGATGGCACAGATAGGTAATTAAAGAATGCCTGTATCCATCTGCCTAGTGATTATTATGTTTTGTTGTCTTTATGTCCACATGTTGCGTTGGCTGTGAGCAGCCAAACAGAAGGACTTCCCAGTCAGGTTCCAAATCCTAATGTTTTGTCATCTTTATGTCTCACAGGGTTCTGAAGCCTCCGAAGTGGTAATCCTGGAACGATGCTGGGTTGTGGAGTTCAGGAGTAAAGCAGATGTTTCAATAGTTCTCAGTAAGTAACCTGTAGCTCAATATGTTCAGTGTTGAATTTTTTATTTTGGTCAACAATGAGAACAACAAAAAAACCAACTACTTAGACACTGAAACTTTGCTGGAACTTAGCTAAAATACAGCCTGGTTTCTGTTAGATGCTTACATCCAAATACTGAGTTTAAGCATCTTCTTCCTCTGACAATAAATAAAACTTTGAAGTTCTGGTGTGTTGGGTATTGTGTACAATGGTGCTTCATGTTGATGCATAGCCAGTTCTTCTTATTCTTAAATGGTTAGTCACAGAATCACCCAGGTTGGAAGAGACCTCAAAGATCGAGTCCAGCCTGTCACCACAGACCTCACGACTAAACCATGGCAGCAAGTGCCACATCCAATCCCCTCTTGAACACCTCCAGGGATGGGGACTCTACTACCTCCCTGGGCAGCCCATTGCCAAAATCCCTATTAAATGAGGTTTTCCTCTTGTTTGGGGTTTTGTGGTTTTTTTTCTTCACCTCCTTATCAGCTCTTTATTAATAAAATATCTATACAGAAAGAGTGATTGCGCTATGGAATGGGTTGCCCGGGGAGGTGGTGGAGTCGCCGTCATTGAAGGTGTTCAGAAGGAGACTTGATGGGGTGCTTGGTGCCATGGGTTAGCTGTTTGGGTGGGTTGGATTGGTTGATGGGTTGGACACGATGATCTTGAAGGTCTCTTCCAACCTGGTTTGGTTTATTCTAATAAAGGTTTATTCTAAAACTGTTAAAAGCGGTAGGAAAAATAAAAGTTACTTTGTAGAAAAAATATTGTAGTTGAAAGATTTTAATTGGAGAAAATGCTGACCTAGTATTCTCTGCAGGAGCAACTCCAATAGCCACTGTATTAGAAATGTGTTGAGGGGGATTCCTTCTGATACCAGTGCAGAGTTTTGAAGCCCTTGGATCCATTTGTCTTTTTGATGTTAACTGTAATGGTCCAAGAGCAGTTTTGGCAGGCTAGTAAGATTAGCTACTGGGGAAAAATGGTTATGCTGCATTTGTGGGTTGGACAGCTTTAAGCTTAATAGAAGTTTCCACTATTTATCAGAATCTTCAGTTGTGTTAATGATGCTGACATATCATCACCTGCTGAAGTGGTTCTTAGTGTTTAGTCACATTTGAGAAGGCAGTGACTTAAAATGTATTCCTCGCGGGCTTCATCCATTTCTGTGTCATGTTCTGGGGAGTAGAATAGAGTTAATCAGGTTAGGGAAGACCTTTGAGACAAGAGGGGATTGGATGTGGCATTTGGTACCATGGTTTAGTCCTGGGGTCTGTGGTGACAAGTTGGACTTGATGATCTTTGAGGTCTCTTCCAACCTTGGTGATTCTGTGATTGAGTCCAACCTATCATCCAACACTATCTAATCTACTGAACCACGGCACCAAGCGCCCCATCCAGTCTCTTCTAGTAGCTCAAATTATCCATTGTTAGGACCAGAATGAAATATTATGGTTTATGCCTGATGTTGAGGGCTTCTTTCTGGGTTTGGAAGCGTTGTTTTGCCTGACTGTAACAGCTGAATGATTACCACTGACTCTTAAATTGAGACTTCTGTTGAGTTGAATTCAATTCATCGATTGAAGTCATCAGCTTTATGAGGTGGCAATGCGACAGTTTCAGTATAAATGCAGTCATGTCACTTTTCTTCTCGTGCTTTTTACAACTCCTGAACATAATTCTGCCTAGCTGAACTGAAGCAAGAATACAGTTGTAATTGCTGACAGAACTCTCTCAGTTAACTTTGAAGCTTGCAAACAGGATGGTTTCTGTGGCAGAGAGACTCACACATTTTAAGTCCAGAAGCTGATGAAGTAGACAACGATGAATACTGAGCATTCAGGCTGCTTGTGGAGAAAAAGAGACTTGTGAATATGTGTGGAGGAAGAAATATGCTTGAATGGTGAGGAACAGAAATAGCTTGCCAGGAGGCAGACTTTTCAAAAGAAAGTTTCTGAAGGTCAGTAGTGTGGCTAGAGGCAAGGGTGGCATTCTGATCAGCCTCTAAACACATATTCAAGGAGAAAAGAAGAAACAGTACAGAAAACTCCAGATATGGAAAGCCAGGAAATGATGATGAATGCCTGGGGTGTGACTGAAGCAGTGCAACAGAAGATAGAGGAAGAGACAGACAGGTAGTAGAGGAGAAATGGGTTTCAAACTTGGCAGTTTTCCTGAGCTGGAGAACAAGGACAACATCATGAGTGATGATTTGTTGGATGGGGAAAGAAAATAAGAAAGCCAGACTATAATAGGGTATTAGAACACAGCTGAAGACAAATGAAGATGATGTACTGTATACTGTGTGAGGATAAAATACCATAAGAAGTGAAATAATAACCCATGTACTATAAGAGAGAACAAAGTTCAGAAGACAAAATGGGGGAAGAAAGCAATACTCACTAACTAAGAAGAGAGATCTTGTCAATGGGGGCTTCAATCATGAAAAACTGGCTGTGTTGTCAGAAGAATATATCCATTGGTCATTAAGAGACAGAAAAAGATGGAACATTTCTGGGACTTTAAAAGATGCAGGTAGAAGCAGGATAGGAGGATGTACCTGCTCACAATGTCAAATGCCTTATGGAACAGATGGAGGAGAGCTGTGCCAGAACACAGCAGAAGCTCCAAGGAAGGACTCAGAGTTGATCTGAGAGATTTAACTTGTGGTGTGGCTGTGAAGGGATTTTTTCCTTCATCTTGTAGGCTGCAAAGTGAAGAAAATCATCTGGAGATTGAAGTTGGAAACATGAGGATGGAGTTTGGTGTGAGCTTTTGTTTAACTTTCCATCTTTCTCTGAGTGGTGGGCTGAATCTGGGGAGACATGAGTAAGAGTGAGAAATGGAGTTGAAATGGGGTATCTAACAAGAGACCATATTAAAGGATGGTGGAGTAAAACAGAGGGAAAATTAAGCACAATTTCCAGCAACATCTAGTGAAGTTTTGGAGCTGATCAATGCCTTTGAGTAATGTGGGAACTGAAACACAGAAGAGGTTAAGCAGTTGCAGCAGATAATCCTGCCAGGGCTTTGAGTACTGTGCTGTCAAATCCACCTAGCTCAGAAGGTTTGTGAGTGGACCATGAAAGGGAGCTGAAGGATTTGTTAGGTGAACTATTACTTTGTGTGTTGCTGGTTGCTTGCATGCTCTTGTAACATCAACTAGTTGCTATTAGCAGAGCAGAGATGTGAAATGAATCTGGTATGAGATGGATCTGATTAAATGTGGCAGTTCATACACATGGAATTCTCTCCTGAAATCCCTTTCTTCTAAAAAAGATCTTAAACCTGGAAGCTGCTGCTGTGCACTTGAACAGTTTGGGCAAGGCAGTGTTAGCTGCCTTGCCTTGGGTTCTTCTCAGTGACAGCCACTGTGTTCATACTGTCTAAGCTCATGTCTTGTACAACACAGGCCTCACCAGACACATATATATATATATTAGCTATTTATGTCTTTGCTGGGCTGTGGAAACCCTCATAAAGGTTTGTGTGCCCAGCAGCTGGCATGGCAGGGAGGCCTCTGTGAGGAGAGTCTTAGCCTGCCTGTGCTGGACTTGGCTGGCTCCAACCAACCCACTGCAGGGCACAGCTCAGCCCTTCAGCCCTGATGTGGCACTCCAGGAATGGTGTTTTTCAGAAAGCTTAAAAGATTGCCCAGCAGTGAGGAGAAAGGGGGGGAAAGTGTCAGAAAGAGCCCTGTAAGCTGCAGAGTGAGAGCAGATGGTGGGGAGGAGGTGCTCCAAACACCCAAGCAGAACTTTCCTTGCAGCTTCTGGAGACATCCCAGCAGAGCAGGTATATCTTTGCAGCATGTAGAGATCGTGACACAGCCAGGGTAAGGTGTGGAAAGGAGAGAGAACTATTAGAAAGTAGCTCTTCTAGGTTGACTGTATTCACCTCAGCCTGCAAGTCTCCATGCTGCTTGGAGTGTGGGGAAGGTACAGGAGTTGGGATTGAAGTCAATCTTGGGGAAGAGGGAGGAGTGGAGGGGAGGAAAGGTCTTTATTACTCCCTAGTCACTACTCTTTTCATTTGCAGTAAATAAGTTACTTTTCCCTTAAGATGACTCTCTTTTGCCCATGATGGTAATTGGTAAGTGTTCTGCCATCTTCGTCTTGATCCATGAGCTGCTGCTGTGGTTCTCTTTCAGCCCTTTGGAAGGTGACTGGCAGCCAGCCAAGGTCAACACACTATGATAAATTTGTCATGCATTTCTCTTTGTTTTGTCCTCTTCCCAGATATGTCAGTGAGCAGAAAATGCAAAAGAGTTAGGCAGTAGGGTGCAAAAAGTTGTTGGTGTTGGTAGATTTTGGTCACTGGTATGTTTATGTCAAACAGGCTTGTGTGGCTAGATGTTTGAACCTGTCCCAGGAGCAATCCGATGTTGAGCACTGTGCTGTATAGAGCCTCCTGCGTGTGAGAGCAAAGAGTTTTCTGCTTCCTTTTCTCCATGATGTGCAAGACAAAACTGGGAATGAACTGAGGCGGCACTAACACACTGACATGAAAGCAGATGTGAGAGACAGTGTTCAAGGACTGCCTTCTCTTGACCTGTAAATTAATTTTTCAGGATAAGAGATTCCTTTAAGACTGTATTAATTGCATTACTCTGTGTGGCCCTTAGTGAGAACTAGGAAGAGAAGAGCTCTAACATGCAGGTAGGGCTGGTGAGGTGTGAGGAGGAAGGGAAAGAACAAAGGGAGAAGACAGAGCTTTTGAGGAAAAGTCCCAGTCGTCTGAAATGCATTGAGGTGCACTGGGTAAAACCAAATAGGTCTGCATACAGGAAGACCCTTTGGCCTCTTGTAGTGTGTAAGCCACTTCTTGTGGAACTTTTTATTTCCTTCAGTAGTAATGGCTTGGAAAAGCAGGTCAGTATCACTCCCAATCCTAGAGATGGAATAACTGAGCCGTGTGCAGACCTGGGCAGAGAGTCAAGATGTCCAAAACTTGCCTTTTTTTAAGGTGGGTTGATGGTCCAGCCAGTGACTTACTAATTTCCTTGAATACTGCAGTGTTTCTGTTCAGTGATCTGGAGATGCCATTGTGGTAATTAATTTTATGTGTGGTCTGCCTTGCTTCCAGCATAGGTGTGGTATTGACTTAATGAGAGGGGAGAAGCCATGTGGCATGTATGAAAGCCTGCAGGTAGTTAAAGCAGCCAAGTTTTGTACTGCAGTAGTCAACCTGGGTTACCTCCCTGTATTAATTTCAAATACCCCAGGCTCTCTGTAGGCTTCTGTGGTAAGATGAATGGAGATTTATAGTGGTAACTTAAATAAGTTTATTCCAGCATAGGAAAATAATAATAATTGGGAAAAAAACCAAACCCCAAACCAAAAACCCAACTGAGGTTGAAGATAAAGGTTTTAATTAAATTCTTTATCTTTCATTGAAACTTTAGCTTTCAAAGGAAGATTAACATAGCATCATGAGTAAGCATAGGATGATTTCATCACTACTAATTTGAACATGAAATGCAACAGCCTATAGAATTCAGTTGGCTTTGTGAATTAAAAGCCTCTGATGTCTGTATTAGAAATATCCTGCGGATATAATTTACGTATCAAAGCTTCCATTCTGCTTTTGTTACAGCATGTGTTGGTTAGCTGTGGTGGTGCTTTCTGTTTTAGAGTGGCAGTGGCTCATTGATATTCTCAACCATTTTCCATCGTTGAGGTAGCAACTGAGGATTACTTTTTCTTAGTGTGCGAAGAGAGAGACAACCTTTAACCTTGTTGAACTCTCTGAATCTTACCACAGGAAGGAAAAAAAGCTCTCTTTTTCTAAAGAATCACTGTCATCCTGGACATGAACTGTGGTGTTCTTATGTGTTTTTATTTAAATCCTGACAGTAGGTTTCTTTTTTACCCTATGCAGTGTGACTTTATGCTTCTAACTGCAATCAGTGAGCCAGCAGTGTGCCCAGGTGGCCAAGAAGGCCAATGGCATCCTGGCAGGCATCAAGAATAGTGTGGCCAGCAGGAGCAGGGAAGTCATTATACCCCTGTACTCAGCACTGGTTAGGCCACACCATGGGTACTGTGTCCAGTTCTGGGGCCCTCGGTTTAAGAAGGACATTGAGACACTTGAACGTGTCCAGAGAAGGGCAACGAGGCTGGGGAGAGGCCTTGAGCACAGCCCTGTGAGGAGAGGCTGAGGGAGCTGGGATTGTTTAGCCTGGAGAAGAGGAAGCTCAGGGGAGACCTTCTTGCTGTCTACAACTACCTGAAGGGAGGTTGTAGCCAGGAGGGGGTTGGTCTCTTCTCCCAGGCAACCAGCACCAGAACGAGAGGACACAGTCTCAAGCTGTGCCAGGGGAAGTTTAAGGTCGAGGTTAGGAGAAAGTTCTTTACCGAGAGAGTCATTCATCATTGGAATGGGCTGCCCAGGGAGGTGGTGGAGTCCCCATCCCTGGAGGTGTTCAAGAGGGAATTGGATGCAGCACTTGGTGCCATGGTTTAGTCATGAGGTCTGTGGTGAAAAGTTGGACTTAATGATCTCTGAGGTCTCTTCCAACCTTGGTGATTCTGTGAAGCTAGCCATGGAGTATCAGTAACTTTTATATATATTTAGTGAAAGCTTAATAACAAAAAGCCTTGCAGTGGAAGTGTTTCCTCCCTACCCTTGGAAACGTGTGCTGTTATTTTCTGTTTTATAAACCTTTCCATTAAACTGGGTACCTTGAGAAGACTCCAATTTTTATTGCCAGCTCTAACTGCCTACACTTTTTTGGTGACTGAGTTCACAGAAGCCCAGGTTTGTGTGTAAAGGATTGTGATTAAATTTACGATCAAGTACACTTCAAAAAGTAAGATGAACATCATAAAGATTTTTAACAAGGTATTTGTTTTGATTTTTAAAACAACTGGAATATCAAAGTACTTGCAAGGAGGAGGCATTTGCTGTTCTTCAGCTGAAAAATGTGGGAGATGTAAATATTATTATGAAGTAATGGGAACAAAGAAAAGTTAACCTGAAGATCATGGAACTAACACCAAAATACTTCTCTGACTTCAGATAAGTTAGAGTACAAAAGTCTTTTAATGCTGCTGGGGAGTATTTTGGCTTCTCTATGTGCTATTTCCTTTATTTGACAGCAGTTCTGTTTGAGCACAGGGGTTGAAATCTTTCTTTGAGCAGCAGAAGTCCTATGGAACCATAACTTTGTGTGCTGGGCTCTTTGGGAGAGTGTTGCTGAGATCAAACTTCAGTAAGAACTGTTGGTGAACAGACCCCTGATCAGAAAAGGCTCTGTGAATTGCTATGCCTTCCACATTCTCCTCAGCTCTTGCCTACAACTGACACTCTGAAATAAGGAGAAGCAGCAAGGTGCTCAAGGTGCTTGGAAGAGCTACTGAGCACTTGCTGGTGAGACATTTCCACTTAAGAAGGTGCCTGAAGCAGTCTAGCCACTGGACCATATTAGCTTTCTGTAATCTCAATCTAAGTGATGTCTCTACTATGTGTGTCGAGGGATGGGAAGTCAAGGATTTAACGCTTCAACACAGTTCTGTGCTGTGGAAGTTGGGCACTTTCCAGGCTACAAAACTTTCCTTCAAGGTTTGTGTACAGTATTGGCCCAAGGGATACAAATTTGTGTAGTTCCAAGTCCTACATCTACTTGCTGTAGAGCAAACACTGAATGTTATGCTACAGAATCTATTCCCACAGGACAGTGGAGCCTGGGCGTGGGCTTGCTTTTGTAGCATTATGCAAGTGCCAGATGCGTTATCTAAGTAGCTAAGTGCTAATATTTGGAGACCACTTCATGCATTAGAATTAGTAACACTTGGCCTTTTGTGGTGTGGGTTTTTTTGTCCCCCTTTTCTTTTTTCTTTTCCCCCCATCCTCTTAATTTCTTTCCTTTTTAACCCTTCTGAGGCTGGTAGCTCTGACCATTCATTTATTTTCAACTGGTTAGTTCAAAACTGAACTATAATAGAGAGAGACAAACTGTTTTGGTAGCTGGTGGTTTACTGCAGACTAGAGTTTAATGGTAAATATGAAGAGCATGTCTGACATCTTTAGATTTGCCCTTGTAATAATCTAAGTAGTATAGTAGTGGTGGTCCTGCTTTTAAGCACTCTTCTGGATTCCAGGAAACAAATGAGATCTCTTGGGAAGAGCTGAGGAGAAAGCTTTGTAGAATGTTGGTTTAGGTAGTGATTTCAACTAATGCTTGTCCTTACCACACCTTTGTACATATCTGTCAGGTAACTGCAGGTTTCATCGATATCCCAGGGTCTCATCTCAGCATCTGTGATCTTCCCCTTTCTGTTTGTGTTTTTTTTCCTTTGGTTGGTTTTTTGCAGGGTGGGTTGTTTGGTTAGTTTATGTAAGCCATCAAAAGGTTTTGTGTTGGGTTTTGCACCTGCGTAGACCTTCAGCTCAAGAAGAAGAGATAAAGATACGACTAATTGTTTTGCTTCAAATTTTTGTGCTAGTATGTTGAATGTTTTTCAAAGAAAAGCATTGCATTCAACTGTGTGAATGTCTTCCTTGAGGTTGTGCCAGTGATCTTGAAACACTCTGGGGATATCCAGCACCAAGATGTGCTACTATTGCAGATTCCAAGAGATACAATACTAAGAAAGTGTTCTGTGTTCCTCGTTCTCTTGTTCTATCAGTAGAACTCGGAACACTTATGCTACGAAGAACTGGTGGTGTTGAAGTCTGCAGTAAACATCCTCAAAAGATCAGGACGTTTTTTCCCCAAACTCACTCATGCTACTGCATTTCAGCAGTAACAGCATAACAAAAGCTGCTTCTGTACTTGTATTTTCTACAGTAACTCCCCTGTAAAGTATATTAAGTGCTTTTCTCCACCCATGAAATATTTCTGCCTTTAGGATGTTTCAGGACAAATATGACTCTGCTGATGTCTGCCACTCATTTGAAGCCTTCATTACATCTGTGGGTCTGTTACCTGAAACAAGTCACTATGAGAAGAAAACTGAGTTTTGTCCCTGCTGACACTTGGAATTAGCTTTCTGAGCTTGTTACGGTTTAGTGTATGCAGCTGACATAATAGTCACCATAACAATCTGGGAGAGAAGAGCAAAGAGATTATGATTGTTATTGTATAAATAAACCTGTGTGCTCCCTTATTGGAGCAGATATTTTTTCCAATGGGAGTTTTGGACATTGTGTTTCTTCTGGTATGTGAACTTGTACGTAAGCATGACATGCCTTGAAACAGGTTGGGAAATATTTAACTTCCCAACTGTTGCCTCAGCAAAATAAAACTTTCTACTTTTGCAGTGATGAATATTTCTCAGGTATTTTCATCTGCCTTTCAGAATATAGCTTAGCTGTCAGAGTACTCCAGAGATCTAAATATAGCAGGCTGTAGTGTTTTGAAGTGATAGTTTAGCATGAATTTCCAGATCTCAAAACTGGCACCTGTTAGATCAGAATACAGTGAATTATGCCCACTCCAACTGCATTTCACTCTCCATCCCTGCTTCCATGCACATTAGGAGTGATTCAGTATGCCTTTTGTGCTTGCCAGGCTGATTTCCACAGCTAAGAGGTAAATATAAATAGCATGATTTCAATTGCAAAATGTTTATTTTCTCCCAAAGCAGATGTTTTTTTTTTATCTAGATAGTGGTAGGATATTTCAAGACAGGTTCCTATTTACATTTAAAAACAAAGAGCAGAAAGAAGAGAATACCTTGATAGATGAGTCTTTTGGCTAGATGTCTGACAGTCTTTCCTTAGCTGAGGTATCTTTGATATCCAAAATGATTTCATTAAAATGGTGCTTTTAAAAGTTGAGTGGTATAAACAGCTGTTTTGCATGCCTGTAAGTATTTCAATTTTATTCTTTATTAGAGTGACTGTTGGTTAATTTTAGACTGGATGGTGGTTGGCTACACATGCCTCTTTGTTTTCATGGTTTTGTTGTGGGGGGGGCTTTTTTTGTTGGTCCCCCCCTTTTTCCACTACTAGCTCCAACTTGTTCAGTGTTTGGTCACTCAAGTACCAATTTTGTGCGTAAAGAAGGATCTGGTGAATATCTGCATCTCCCTCAGATGTTTAATATTCTTGCCTCGGGAACAGAATACCTTGTTTTCTGGCTGAGCCAGGGCTCAAGACAAGAGGTTGAATTCTTATTAGCGCTTGTTAAATTGTCTGTGAAGCCAGGAAGACATTCCCTCACTTTTTGCTCTTTCCAGTCGTTCCTCATGAATTTTATAGTCCAACTGGTATGTGAAATCTTATCCAGAATTCTTAGCAGCAGCTGCAGCCACACATAGAGATTTTGTTAGATCCGCCC
This sequence comes from Melanerpes formicivorus, assembly GCF_026170545.1. NCBI lineage: Eukaryota > Metazoa > Chordata > Aves > Piciformes > Picidae > Melanerpes > Melanerpes formicivorus. Next base: position 9,146,188 of record NW_027142379.1, on the reverse strand, counting down.
CCAGACAAAAATCTTGCCCTACCTCTACAAGGATTTGTGCCAGCACAGTTTTAGGAGGCCTCCTGACTTGAGGTTTGCATCTTTTGTTCCCCCTATAACAATAAAACCAAAGCTAATTGTAAGTGGCAGATGCTCAGTTTATGAAGTGTGAACGGGTTTAGAATAACTTGTGGGTAGGAGCCCAAGGTAGTAAAAGGGAATTCAAGTTCACTTTGCAGTGAAAAAACTCTTCTGTGCTATCTGGATGCCTGGAGTATGACAACACTGAAGTGTTGTTTCACCCAGTAATATGATCTATGGCTTATTTAGGTCAAAATGATTTTGATGTCCAACCAAATACTTCAATCCTTATTAATACTATAGCATAGGTTTAGAGAGTTTTATGTTTCTAAATGAGTTGGTAACTTCTTCTAAAGGAGCATTGATTTTTCCTTCTTTCCTAGTTTATTCTTCTAAGTGTGTGTCACACGAAATGTCACATTGAATTTGTGACTCTGTGAAGCCATCTATGCCACAGAATTTTAAATGCCTAAGAGGTGTTTTTTCTTCTTGTGCTGTTCTTTACCCAGTGACTGACCCTTGCTGCCTCCCTGGATTCCTTGAGACATTCAGCTTCCCCCCTCCCTGGTTTTTTTTCTTTCTTCTGTTATCATTAAACAATTAGACTTTAGACAGAACAGCAAATGACATGTGGCTAGTAATGAGGTCAGAAGCTCCCACATACAACCTGTTGAGCCTTTGCAGAAGAGCTATGTCATGCTAAATTATCTGCATGTATTGGTGAGCAGCATTCTGGCAAAGATGAATGAGAGGCTGAGCATAAAGGAGATCTCTAATAGAAGAAATGATGGACATGTTCATTGTGGAGAATGCCACTATCTGTCAGTGCCATGTCTACTGCCCCTCCTGAATCAAGTTCTTGTTGATGGTAGCAGCTCTGATACACTACCTGCTAGGCTGTAGAACCTATGCTTAAAAAAAACAAACCAATTTCCCATTTCTGTTTGGTTCTACCTCTGAGCTCAGCGTTATGGTGAGGGCCTTTGGAGCCACTCTGTAGAGAGATGTAGTGCTGCACGGAGTATGGAAGAGCTGGGGTTTGATTCAGGAGGTGGATGGGGTGCATGGTTCTGTGACCATGAAAAGAAATGTGTGCGTGTGTGATGGTTTTAATTGTGTGTGACATCAGTGTTTTTGGTGATCTCCTTTTTGAATCTGAGTTCCTAACACCTCTGTTCATGTTTTCTGAGTGCAGAGTTTCAGAGCGGAGAACCGGATCTCTACCTTGAAGCTGCATCAAAGCCAGATTGTGAATCTTGGGCTGTGGCACTGGGGGAGGCCAACTCAGAAGGTTTGAGGAATAAAATTCAGCAGCTCCGAAGGTTGATCATGGAAATCAAAGAGGAGAGAGCATCAGATGAAGCACGCCAGTTTCTTCCTTCGTCCCAAGCAGACAGGCTTGGAGAGCTGCAGTTTACGAGTAAGTGCATATTGTAATCCCTTGAGTAGTACAACAAAAATGGTCTGCTCTCTCTAGCAGTGCAGGTAATGTCTCAAACAAACCCAAACCTCATGATGGTGAACGTGTTGCTTGATGACATGCACTTGTAGAGGAAGTTAACCTATGAAGGTCTTTATTTTATGTCATTTAAATATATTACCTGATATAGTTTGATGTAGGGGAAGGGTTGTTTTCGGGCAGCTTTGGAACAGCTATCCTGTATGTCCTATATGAACATATAGGCTGCTATTTGAAATAGTCTGACTTCAAGAGATGTGTAAAACTGTAGTGATACTGTAATTGATGTCACAGGTGTGTTCGCAGTCATATAAAAACACCCTTGGGATTTGAAAGCATGCAGCCATATCATGGTTGGTCCAGTGGAGTTAAGAAGGATATTGAGACTCTTGAATGTGTCCAGAGAAGGGCAATGAGGCTGGTGAGAGGCCTCAAGCACAAGCACTACAAGGAGAGGCTGAGGGACCTGGGATTGTTTAGCCTGGAGAAGAGGAGGCTCAGGGGAGACCTTATTGCTCTCTACAGCTACCTGAAGGAAGGTTGTAGCTAGGAGGGGGTTGGTCTTTTCTTCCAGGCAGTCAGCAGCAGAACAAGAGGACACAGTCTCAAACTGTGCCAGGGGAAGTTTAGGTTTGAGGTGAGGAGAAAGTTCTTCACTGAGAAACTTGTTAGCCACTGGAATGTGCTGCCCAAGGAGGTGGTGGAGTCACCATCCCTGGAGGTATTAGAGGGGATTGAATGTAGCACTTGGTGCCATGGTTTAGTAGTCATGAGGTGTTGGGTGACAGGTTGAACTTGATGATCTTTGAAGTCTTTTCCAACCTTATTGATTCTATGATTCTATGAGTTTGGGCACTGAAGCACTGTATATGTTAGCCAGTTACTTAAGTCTATGTCCAGCATATTCTTAAAGGTGTTCCAGACCAATATGCTGACTCTGCTACTGGCAGAATTCAATTCAGAAGTTTGTTGTGACTCCACTAAAATAAAATACTGAAAAAAAGCCTTTGTCAAAAGTAGTCTTTCTTTTCAGGCAGTTATTTCATGTAAAGGATTTTCATTGTAAGTTTTTGTTTCAACTACTACACTGGCAAGTACTCAGAAGTATGAATTAGGCATGTGAAAGTTTTTCTGTGTGCTATAAAGCCAGGCATTAAAATCAAGTTAGTTCTGATAATTTTTTCTTTTTCTTAAAAGGTATTCAAAGAACTGCAAATGAGCCAAAGCTGGAGTTCAGTCTTGGTAAGATACAATTTTGAGTTCTTAGAGTTGCAATTGCTTTTATGTGCAAAGACTTTATATTTTATACAATTTATCCTCTCACCACTATCTTGAGCACAAGCCCTACAAGGAGAGGCTGAGGTAGCTGGGATTGTTTAGCCTGAAGAAGAGGAGGCTCAGGGCAGACCTTATTGCTTTCTACAACTACCTGAAGGGTGGTTGTAGCCAGGAGGGGTTCAGTCTCTTCTCCCAGGCAACCAGCACCAGAACAAGAGGACACAGTCTCAAGCTGCACCAGGGGAAGTTTAGGCTCAAGGTGAGCAGGAAGTTCTTCACTGAGAGAGTCATTAGCTATTGGAATGGGCTGCCCAGGGAGGTGGTGGAATCCCTCTCCCTGGAGGTGTTCAAGAGGGGATTGGACGTGGCACTTGGTGCCATGGTTTAGTCATGAGGTGTTTGGTGACAGGTTGGACTTGATGATCCTTGAGGTCTCTTCCAACCTTGGTGATACTGTGATCTTTTTGTTGCATAGGAATAGCATAATGGAGATCTTGTGACTACATCCTTTTACAATATCTCATTAAATACTGCACAATTCAAACAAAACATCAAGTAATAGAAAGAATTAAAACTTCCTGTAGGGTGTGTGTGTTTTCATTTTACTAAATAGTGAGTGGATACAAGAGTTGTCTACCTGTCCATGCAGTAGGTTTTATTCTTCGCTGTCTCATTTTTCCTAGAGTAATGTTGTGAGGGCATTCAGTGGAAAATGTCTCAAAGCAGATTTAGCTCTGCATACTGAACCTGAATGGTGCATCGATGCTGCTCAAAGACCATAACTAAATGGCTTTTCCAATTCTGAAATATAAACTGGAGGAGCTTTTTCAGCAGCAGCTGTTCCTAGTTGAGTGATTAACAGAAATACTATTATTATCCATGCTATAACCTTGGAGTCAGACTTGTGATCCTAGCAGACTTTTCCCATCTAATTCAGTGACCCTTCTGCTTCATCACATTACCAGTTGGTGAATAGCTGATACTTTGTTCTGTTAGCCAAAGAAAAACAAACCATCACGCTTTGGAGCAAATTTAATATGAGAAGTCACCAAAATGAATCAAACAAAGTTTCAGTTTATGCTGAAGGGTGTTTATCCCTTGCTTGCCATATTAGGAATGGTACTAATAAAAACACAGGGATGAAGGGTGGATTTGTGCTTTGTTTCTTTTTATCTTTCACCCTTTTTGTTGAAACAGTTTGAATTCTACATAAATTTGTTCTGGTCCCACAGCAATTTCAGCTTCCTGTAGGCTAGCTAGTCAGGTGGTTGGGTTGATGTATATTAGAAGCCCAACAGCAACCAAAAAAAATAGATGAAAGACAAGTTAAATTGGACAGAAGGAAGTAGAAAAGATACTGTGTGATTGGAAAGAATGCTCTTTTTTCCTCTGGGAGCTACTTATTTGCCTTCTGCCTGTTTTGAGACTTTCACACTGCAGCATAAGATGCTGTGAATGCATCTTATTCTTAGCAACTCTGTGTTGCTAGGATGAACTTTTGTTTTGACAGAAAGGCTCCTCCCAACTTGGCAGCAATTCCAAGCCCAGCCTAACAGTGTGTTGGTGCTTTGAGTGGCTTTGACTTAGGAGTTGTCGTGGTTTTGAACTAACTCCTATAAGACTTCCCTCTTTCCCCTGCCTCATACAGGTGAACTTGAGCTAGTTTTCAGTCTGTTTCAGTGCAGTTACAGCAACAAGTGAAACTATCTTCCAAAAACATTCTAAGGAAGTGAATGCCCATCACCTTTCCTGTCTGCCATCTCTCTTTGGGCACTGCTTGATGATGGATCAGGATAACTCATTTCGACCAAATTAATGATATCACCTGGCACTGAGTGATGTTGAATTAGTGACCCTGAGGAGAGTAAGCTATTTGCTGTGCTTCTGCATTCTGCTGTGCTCATAGGAAGCTTGCCTTATTATATGCAGACGTTACATGAACACTGAAAAGTGATTTGTGAATGGACTTGCCAGGACTTCACATTCCTCTCTGTCCACCTCTTTTCCAACAGTCATTTGTCAGCTTTAGAGAAGGCTTTTGAGATTCTGTCATAGCTCTTGCTAAACACTTCTCTGAAGTTCCACTCCATCATTGTGCACTTCTATAAAAGTAAAGCCTCTCACCTTAATTTCACATGCTGCATACCTTGCTGCCACCACTGAAGTAATTAAGAATACAAGGGGAATGTATTGGTGTGTTCTCCTTTTAAAATCTTGCCTTATTGTAGTCTTGCATGAGTCTTCTGTTAGGAGCATATTCAGCCTCCTTCCTGCAGGAGGTTGTCTCATTCTACTTCACAGTGTCAGCCTGTATTCCATATTTGTCTTTCCAATTTCATTGATTTTTATTCTTTCTTACTTTATGCACAATAAATTATGCTACATGGGGAAAAAAAACCCAAAAAACTCAGAACTAGAGTCCTTCCAAAACCACCATGTCCTTGTTTGGTTGGTTTCTGTGTTTTGTTTGTTTGTGGGGCTTTTGTTTGGTTGGTTTGTTTGTGGTGTTGGGTGTGGTTGGGGGGGAAGGGGGTGTTTGGTTGGGAGGTTTTGTTGGTGGTTGGTTCATTTGGTTGGGTTTTTCCCCCTGTATCTATGGTGGGCACTACTGTAATTTCATGAATCTATTCTTCAGTCCCTTTAGGGAAAGGATTATCTTCATTTACATTGCAGCTAGAGAAGCAGCAGGCTGTCTTGACCCTTACATTTTAATCTGTCCTAATTGTATCACTAAATATGCAAGGATTCAAAAGTCCCCAGCCACAAAACATTGGGAGATGTTTAGTTACTGTTCTGGCTGCTTGTGGAGAGAATCAGAAAAAATTTCTCTGTGATATCATATATTTCACAGACAAAATGTGTTTCTTTGTAGGATAGCTCTATAACCATATACATAGAGTTATATTGCTAGCTATTCTAAGCATGTAGTTCATATATATGAAAATTTGTTCCATGGCTGAAAATCCATTGCATCTAATCCAGCATTACTCATTTTTGTTAACTGTATGAATTATCTATTTAGTTTCTCTGCCAGTGAGAAATAATTCCCGATAGAAGTAGTCACAGAAATATTTTCAACTCGTCAGCCTCTTGCTCCTACATAATGATATTCATTAAACAGCTATGACTTGTGTAAATTCAATTTGTATGCTACGTAGCAATTAGTCATCACAGTGGGCTCATTAAATGCAGCGATGTTTATTTGCTCTGAAGCGGGTCAGAGCACATGATGAACCAGCATGAGGGAACAAATCATGACTGATTGACCATTTCCAGTATGATTGAGCTGAGCAATCCACTGATGTGAGTGCTAAGTAGCATGAGGATGTTTGGGGATGGGGGTGAGGTGTCAGAGTATCAGTGAACCCCAGGTGCAAACTAAATTTCAGTCAGTTTTTCTTCTAGTCTATGAAATTTTATGCAGTTCTCAGCCTAGAGAAGAGAAGGCTCCAGGGTGACCTTATGGCTGCTTTCCAATGCCTGAAGGGAGCCTGCAGGAAGACTGCAGAGAGTCTTTCATAAGGGTGTCCAGTGACAGAATGAGGGGGAATGGTTTTAAATTGAGGGAGAGTAGGTTTAGGCTGGCTCTTAGGAAGAAGCTCTTCAGTATGAGGACGGTGAGACTCTGGAATGGGGTGCCCAGCGTGGTTGTATTTGTTTCTGCTCTTGAGGTGTTTAAGGCTAGGTTGGGTGAGACATTGAATAGCTGAGTCTAGTTGAGAGATGCCCCTGCCCATGGTGGGAAAGTTGAAGTAGGTGATCTCTGAGGTTCCTTCCAATCTAAGCCATGGTATGATTCAATGAAATTTAAGTAACTTCTGGGTTTGGAAGCTTTTGTCTTAAAGAACTATCAAGAGAAAGTGGGTGATAGCCTTATGCATACAAATGTATATAAATCAGGGACTAAGGGAAACTTTTAAGTCTAATAGAATAAAGACTCTTAGAGCAACTCTCACATGTTTTGATATAAACTGAAAAAACACTTATCTAGAGATAAATTGTGAATAACTGTGGCTAATCTGTTTAGAGAGGCATTTGTAGATACCTGTATTTGAAAAGCTATTTAACAGTTGAAAGGATATGTTTGAATTTAACCATTCTGAGAGACAGGGATTTATCATCTTAATTCTCAAGTGATGCAGCAGATAATGGGATTAAATTCTATCAGAAATGTACAGATTCTAACATCTTGTCAGGTTTAGCAAACTGCTGCTTTTACAAGGCTGGGGGGGGAAAGTGGATAAGACTTTTATAAATCCTTAAGTAAGTAAAAATGATAAGCTGTTTCAGTTTGTTCTTGATATTGAAAATGATACTTTTGTGTCCATTTCACATTTTTATCATAGGCTTTGTAAATGTTCTCTCATGTTTGCAGAATTCCTTCTCTGTCAGTTTTCCAAGGGATAAGGTTCTGCCTATGCTGAAGAAGGTAATGTTTTCTGGAAGCAGATTAGCCACACCACAGTGGTCTTAGTGTGGGTCCACCTACCTCATTCCTTACCACTACTCATGCTTCTTTGCTTCAACTAATTCCAGTTTCTGAGCTAAAATACTCAAAGCAATCACAAACCTCTATGAAAACTTACAAGGCTTATTGAAAGTTAATGTAGGAAGAGAGTTGCAGAGTTACTGAAGAATTTATAGATGTAGCTAGAGATTTGATGTGATTCTGTCAAAATTGGCCTAGCTTAGTAATTTTTCTCATGTATATATTAATGTAATCCAAAGAAACAACTCGGTAGGTACCTTAATTTGTTCTTAATTTTTACAGGTGTAATGCTTAGCTTGTGAGGAATGAGGTGTTCTGGTGAATGATATAAACTTTGAAATTCTTCTGATGAAGCTGAGAACTTGTGTTTCCAGAATGTTTTTGAGCTAGTTCATTGAAATGTAGGATTAAAGATCATTAAGTGAGGAGAGAAGTTATTTTTGGTACGTGCTGCTGCTCTTTTCTCCTCATTATATTTCTCTTCTGCTTTTCCCCCAGAATACACCTCCTCCTGTGCATAATTTCTCCTGTTTGTCTTGCCAGGAGATGTGCTCTTTCCAGTCCAATATCTGAACCTCATTCTCTCAAATGAGTCTCTGCAGATTCTCTGGCATGCTTTCCATGTAGTTTTCTTAGTACTCATACTAGAAGACTCGATTTGTAGGAGATAGGTGTTTGTGTCCACACGTGTGTAGCTACTGTGGCTTTAGTCTTTCGGTTGCCAGAGTGGTGGAACAGGATGAGTGGCAGAGGTATGTGTGAGTTCAGTGGCTGTGCTGGGAAGGGGAGGGCAATGGCTTCCCTAGCAGTGCTCTGCAATGGAAGGGCTTTCCATGGGCAGCGTCTTCCTAGATGAGACTGGCACTGAGCCCTGTTGTGTGACAGACGTGTCCACAGGTGCAGCTGCTGCTCTGACCTGATGGCCTGGTGCTTACCTGATACCTAATGAGTCCATGACTGATTGCTCTATGCACCCAGGAAGCTGCTCAGAATGAAGAGGGCTGTTTAGATCCTTATTGGGCGATTTCTATTGCAGACATTTATACACAGGGAGCAACAAGCCAAATAAGGATGAGTTACTCTTTTTATGTCTTATAGAAAGCTCTGTAAGACTTCCTCACCTACAACAGAGATTTGGATGGCAGTCCTGGCACGGCTGCCTTCTTCCAACCTTTGTCTACCTCCCAGGAAGCTGACATTTTAACTAGTCAGGGTATAATTGATTGCTTTGGGTTTTTTTTTTTCCTTAACTATGCTGTTGTCAGGGAGGATTAGAAGGCATACAGTGTCTACAGAATGTTTGCAGCAATAGATGTTAGTCTGCTCCACAACTTCATTACTAAGAAAAAATGTTTTCATAAATCCTTTAAAACTGTACTACTTCTCCTGCTGGAAGGGTTTGTTGTTTTATCTTTTCCCACATCAAACTGCAAGATCTGGTAGCATTAAAATATTAAACTTTATTTCTACTTAAACAATAAATTGTGTATGCCGCTACCTTTGCTTAAAAACCGATTTTTGTGTTCTTGGGTTTGTGCTTCAGTGGCTGGAGTCTTAGTTTTCTCAGCTGCTGTCTGATGTCCCTTACAGTCCTGGGATTTCTTCTAGGCAAGAAAGAGAAATAGCTCTTATTTTGGAATTATTCACAGTCAGATGGGGTGCCAAAAGTAACATTTATGATTAAGGGACTTGGAATTATTAAGGAACTGAGATGTCATTCATATGAGAAGAGGCTGTGAGAGCTTGGACTGCTCAGCCTGGAGAAGAGAAGGCTTACGGGGGATGTTATTTATGTGTTTAAATAGCTGGTGGGAGAGACCGGAGATGAGGGAGCTAGGCTGTTCTCAGTTGTCCAGAGAAAAAATGAAAACCTATGAACTGAAGCTAAACACACGTGAAATTCACTCAGAACACAACCCCTCCCACACAGACTCTTGCTATGAGCGTGGTCAAACGCTGGCGCAGATGACTTAAGGAGGTTGCGAAGTCTATTCTTGGAGATGCTTGACACACAACACAGTCCTAGGCAACCTGTGCACCTGAGGGGTTGGACTCAATGAGTTCAAGAATGATTCCAGCATCTGTGTAGTTGGGATTTGCCATATACTTTCCAGTAGGATTTTTTGAGGCTTCTTAGAGCTTGTTGGTAGTGATTGGTTTGCGATGGGATCTTGTGTTCTCTACCACATGTCAACAGTAAGGTGTCTGTTGCCTTGGTCTGGAAATTCTGTAGGATCTCTAAATAATCCCTCATCATCATGTTGAAATAACTGTTGGAAATTGCTGCCATCTGTGTAGACTTAAGCATTCTTGGGGAGCCTTCTGCTCTTGCAGTGTTACTAAAACCTTTACGGTGTGTTGAGTGTGCCTCACATAGGGATGTAACAGCAGCCTGAATTGCCTGACTTTTTGGGCGGAGAATGAGTTGGGACTGCAGAGAGTTGAGCAAATGTGGAATTAAAGCTTTGTGAATACTCTTGGCCTGAGATAATATCTTACTGCTGCTTATTTTTATGGGGGTTTGTGTACATTTGCATGCAAATTTTTCTTGTTTTTTCCCCCTGTATATTCTCACAGGGAAGACTTACTAGTGGGAATGCATGCCAAATGCAAGCTTAAAGTGGAATGTCTACTGAATATGTATTTGCAGCAGTGGTATTGGCCAGGAATAACATGGAAATGAGCACTTTTACTCTGAGCTGAAACTCTTCTGCCTTTCTCCACCAAAACAAAACAAAAAAATTGGGTCAAAGACAAAAGAAGCTGAGGATGAGTGTTTAGTAACTAGTGTCCTTTTCCCAGTGGGGGTGCACATGAGTTTTGGAGTGCCTGTGGGCAGTGACCCAAATTCAGTAGCAACTGAATGTAAAAGAACATATGTAAAATACAGAAATGAACTTCTAGATTACCTTTGGTCCACTCACCACCAATTGCCAGCAAATCTTCCTGATTTAAAATGAGTTTGGGCCAGCTTCAAGAAGACGTCTTTGAGCCTTTGCTTCTATCTGCTCTCTCGTGTAACTGTTGGCAACGTTTTGTGGTTTGTAGCTGCTGTTAGAGGTGGGCAGAATGCTAAACCTGTGGATCTGCCCTGTGTCTGACCTCCTTCTGGTCCAGTGCTTTGCTGAATTAAAAGGGGTGCTGGCACCATTTCTCCTTCAGCTGTCCCGCTGTGGCTGCTGTGAAGGAAATGAGCAGTGATGTTTTTACAGAGAAGGGACTAGCAGCTGTGCCCTGCCACTGTCTGCCAGCCTGTGACTGTCATGGTAGGTGTGTGGTTTGCAAATCCTGACAGGGCCAGAGGTAGCCTTGAAGCTGCTCAGCGGTGTCTAAGCTGAGGCAACTGGGGCATGCCCAGAAGGCAACCTGCAGGCATGCAGGGACTTTTAGAGTTGAAAGCTTAAATACTTGGAGACTTTACCTCCAAAGCTAGGTAGCAGGTGTGTGGAGGCTTAGAATTTCCTTCTTAAAAACCAGTTTGTGGACATCTCTGGGAGTTTCCACTTGACTTTTTACTGTCACTTTTTGCAGTTTCTCTGTTCTAACCTTTAGCCCAGGCTGTAAAACACTACATAAAGAATTGTCTGGAGAATTCCCCACATCCCTTTCCTTGTGGGTGTTTCTCCTTGAAATGGGTCCATGTCCCAGTGGAGGCCAGTGACAAGCGGAGTCCCTCAGGGATCAGTCCTGGGACCTGTCTTGTTCAACATCTTTGTGGGTGCCATGGACAGTGGCATTGAGTGCACCCTCAGCAAGTTTGCTGATGACACCAAGCTGTGTGGTGCAGCAGACACGCTGGAGGGAAGGGAGGCCATCCAGAGGAACCTTGATACGCTGGAGAGGTGGGCACAAGCCAACCTCAGGAGGTTCAACAAGACCAAGGGCAGGGTCCTGCATCTGGGTCGAGGCAATCCCAGGCACAAATCCAGGCTGGGCAGTGACTGGCTGGAAAGCAGCCCTGAGGAGAGAGACTTGGGGGTGCTGGTGGACAAGAAGCTCAACATGAGCTCTCAGTGTGCACTTGCAGCCCACAAAGCCAATCAGATCCTGGGCTGCATCAAGAGAAGTGTGGCTAGCAGGTCGAGGGAGGTAATCCTCCCCCTCTACTCAGCCCTGGTGAGACCCCACCTGGAGTACTGTGTCCAGTTCTGGAGCCCCTATTACAAGAGGGATGTGGAGGTGCTGGAAGGTGTCCAGAGAAGGGCCATGAGGATGATCAGAGGGCTGGAGCACCTCTCCTATGAGGACAGACTGAAGGAGTTGGGGCTGTTCAGTCTGGAGAAGAGAAAGCTCCGAGGTGACCTAATTGTGGCCTTCCAGTGTCTGAAGGGGGCCTACAGGAAGGCTGGGGAAGGACTTCTCAGGATCTCAGGTAGTGATAGGACTAGGGGGAATGGAATGAAGCTGGAGGTGGGGAGGTTCAGGCTGGATGTGAGGAGGAGGTTCTTCACCATGAGAGTGGTGAAACCCTGGAATGTGTTGTCCAGGGAGGTGGTCGAGGCCCCGTCCCTGGAGGTGTTTAAGCCCAGGCTGGATGAGACTCTGGCCAGCCTGCTCTAGTGTGGGGTGTCCCTGCCCATGGCAGGGGGGTTGGAAGTAGATGATCCTTGTGGTCCCTTCCAACCCTGAATGATACTGTGATACTATGATACTATGAAGGTCAACTCACCTTATAACTCCAAGAGTATAGATCACTTGGAAGACAAAACCCAGGCAAACTATTTACAGGCTATGATGGTCATGTAGTTCGGGCTGCTTGTTGTGCAGAACGGTAATGACTAAACAGGTATGAAACAATTCTGGTTTATTAGGCCCATAATATATTAACTGAAACACTTTTTAAGTAATCCAAAGCATGACAGCTCTTGACTTTCTGACTCCAATGGTACCACGCTGCTTTAACTGAACATTTGTCTTTCAAATGGTAGCTGTTAAATACATCACTAAACATGCCTATAGACATAATCACTGTCATATTTTCTTGTTATGAAACATTTCCCAATGGACAATTTCTTTTTTTTTTTTTAATCTTCATATGTGGAAAGAAGCTCCATCAAAAGCCAACCATCTAATTAACAGAAGGGTGAAGTCATCCTCCACTTCTGAACACATTAGTTACAGATGTACTTAATTTTAGAAGTTTGTGAAATGCATGGCCTGCGGTGAGGTTTGACGTGAAAATGAGCAGGCTCTGAAAAAAAAAATACATAACTGAATTCCCCAAAATACAGCATTGCAAAATCCCCCAGGACACCGGCTGTGACGTGACAAGCAGACCTGCCTGAGTTGTTTGGAAGGGCTGTGCTGAAAACAAATGAGAAGGCCTCCAGGAAGGATGGGGAGAGACTGTTTACAATGGTCTGCAGTGAGGGCATGAGGGGTGCTGGCTTCAAACTAGAGAAGAGCACATTTAGATTGGATATCAGGAAGAAGTTCTTTACTGTGATGGAACACTGCAACAGGTTGCCCAGGGAGGTGGCTGAGGTCCCTTCCTCAGAGCTATTCAAGGTGAGGCTCGATGAGGTGCTGGACAGCCTGGTCTGGTTGGGGCTGTCCCTGCTGACTGCAGGGTGGTCGGACTGGATGAGCTTTGGAGGTCCCTTCTGGCCTGGTCCATTCTATGATTTTGATGAAACTGGAAGTACAGTGTATCACAACAGCTGCAGTCAAAGGGTCTTTTTTATCCTGCTCTTCTTTAAAGGCTGTTTGTCTGTAGCAACAGACTTCTTGTGACTGAGATGTATGTTTTGGAGTTTAGGATTAAGGGTTACTTCTTCAGTGGAAGTAAATGAATCCAAAATGGCTGTGGGAGGTGGATCTCTTGAAACTTGTCCTCTGACACATACCTTGGTCTTTGGACTTAGAGTAGACTTGATGTTATTTATGTGAAAAGAGAGGAATATATATATATATATATATATATATATATAGTTTTTAATTCCTTATGTGGGGCCTATACTTCAGTGCAGGTCCTGTGCTGTTAATTTGTTTGGTAGAATGGCTGTTTTGAAGTCTTCTCAGGAGTAAAGCATTGCCTTGGACCTCTAATTTAGGGATTAATCCAGAATTAACACTTTTTAAGACAAGTCTTACTTGTGTTAGAGCATCTTCTCCTTCTAACTACAGTTTATTTGGTATTTGTCTTTCATTTCCTGACAAGGAAATGTAATCATTACAGAGCTACAGGTGATTGTTCTGGATGGCACAAATCTGTTTTCTCATTTGATTAAAACTGTGTCTTGCTCTTACTTGCCTTGACATTGAAGTGCATCTCAGTCTAGTTTCCTTTTAGACACGTCAAAGGGCATGCTTTGCTTTTCTAAAACAAGGCCTGTGGTGTATTGGAGGGCCTGGTGCTCTGCTGTTTCTGGAGAGGACTCTCTTTTCAAGCAGAGACTCACTAGTGTTCAACATTTGACAGGCACCTATGCAAGGAGAACTACTTGTAAATCAGGCTAGGATTTATCATCCCGGCAAGGATGGGGAGAGGGGATGTAAAACCCCAGGACAGTCTTGCAGCTCAGTAATGCTCTGCCTGCTGTTTTTAGAGGCTGTGTTCTGCCTGGTTGGAGTGCTGCACTTGGATAGTAACTACAGTGCTTGGACCTTTCTGCCGTGCTCCCTTGGGGGGTGTTCTGTTTAGGAATCATTGTAAAATTGATCCACACTACATTGCTTCCTCACCCTTCCCTGGAGGATCCATCGTTAGTATATGTAAAGGGAAGGACAGCTCTCCTCAGAGAAAGGACTTTTAAAGGCCGTTGAGTTAGACAAGCCATAACGAACTATCATCAGGCTGTTGTTTTGGGAGTTCCTGTTGTTATAACAGCTCCCTGCTGCATCCTTTGCTAGCACCTTCCTCATGATTGCCTTCACTATTTAACTTTTTCACTTAAAGAAAAAAACCCTATGCTTTTATTTGGCAGTGGTGCCTTATGAGTAACAGAACTATGGCTGCAGAGTCAATTAGCTTATTAATTAGCTGGCTCTGGCAAAGTTTAGGTGAGAGAGACATCTGCATTGCAGCCTCTAAATCTACCCTGCTGGTTAAATGTGCTCAGGTCAATGTTAACATGTTACCATCAGCTACTTTGGGTGGTAATAGCAAAGGCTGGTGAGAGGCCTTGAGCACAAGCCCTATGAGGAGAGGCTGAGGGAGCTGGGATTGTTTAGCCTGGAGAAGAGGAGGCTCAGGGGAGACCTTATTGCTCTCTATAATTACCTGAAGGGAGGTTGTAGCCAGGAGGGGGTTGGTCTCTTCTCCCAGGCAACCAGCACCAGAACAAGAGGACACAGTCTCAAGCTGCACCAGGGGAAGTTTAGGCTGGAGGTGAGGGAGAAAGTTCTTCACTGAGAGAGTCATTCATCATTGGAATGTGCTGCCCAGGGAGGTGGTGGAGTCCCCATCCCTGGAGGTGTTCAAGAGGAGATTGGACATGGCACTTGGTGCCATGGTCTAGTCATGAGGTCTGTGGTGACAGGCTGGACTTGATCTTTGAGGTGACAGGTTGGACTTGATGATCTCTGAGGTCTCTTCCAACCCTGGTGATACTGTGACCCTGGAGTCTTGTGCTGAAGAAGCAGGGTGGATTACTCCGCACTGAGGTGTGAGCCCCTGTAGCTGGACTTCTACATGGAATCCGGAGTAGCTGACTTACAGTTGCTCAGAGCAGCTGTACTGCACTGAAGAAGCACCCTGAAAGATTTCAGGTTGTTTAGAATTCTTTCTGAAGCTTGTTGTCTGCTGTGGTTGCTGGACTCTTGTGTTCTTGACTGCCTGCCTTTATTTTGCAAGGGGAGTTACTTTCTTCATCAAGCCTGTAAGTGTGTTGTAAAGATGTGTATGATGACACAAATTTGTGGTAAGGCTGAGCAACAACTGAATTTTCTTTATGTACTGGAGAAAAAGCCTGTCTCTACAGTGTTGTAAAGTAATACTGCACACTGAGGATCAAAACCACATAATGCTTCTCATGACAACTGGCATAGCAGTGTATAAATGCTTATGTCAAAGGAAGCAATGTATGCTGGTTTAATAAAAACAGACGTGGCAGACTTCAAACTTTGAGAGAGGCTTGACACTTCTGTTTCTTTTTATCTCCCTGGGTTACACCTGATACATTTTTTTGTACATTTATTCCCAAAGAGACAGACTAAGTTAGGAACCAGCAGAAGAGATTTACAGGCTCTGAATGTTTGTTATGAATTTGTAGTATAAAGAAACTCCTATAAAGAAGAATTTGTACTGTTTGCTATTCACTTAGTTCTTCAGCTGGTATGTAAACTTGCAACCACTTTCTTTTCAGGGGAGTGAGAAATCAGTGAAAGAATGTACAGTAAGTTTACTACTTTGTTAGGTACTTGATGTGACAGCATGGGGGAAGGGGGAAGTAGTATTTAGCTGTGTTTCCAGGAGATGCAGCCTTTCTGTGGTATTCTGAAGTACCAAGATAAATTACTACCTTGGAAATAGCAGTATCAAAATCCACTTTGAGATTAATATAGAATAGAATAGCAGAAACCAGGTTGGAAGAGACCTTCAAGATCATCGCATCCAACCCCCCTAAACAACTAACCCATGGCACCAAGCACCCCATCGAGTCTCCTCCTGAACACCTCCAGTGATGGTGACTCCACCACTTCCCTGGGCAGCCCATTCCAATGGGCAATCACTCTTTCTGTATAGAACTTCTTCCTAACATCTAACCTAAACCTCCCCTGGCACAGCCTGAGACTGTGTCCTCTTGTTCTGGTACTGGGTGCCTGTCTACAACTTCCCTTCAGGTAGTTGTAGAGAGCAGTAAGTCACCCCTGAGTTTCCTCCTCTCCGGGCTAAGCAACCCCAGCTCTCTCAGTCTCTCCTCATAGGGCTTGTGTTCCTAACCCCTCACCCACTTGGGGAGTTTATAATACTCATCATTTATAATGAGTAATTTGTAAGACTTTGTGTATTTGACTAATTTTTTTCCTTGTTTCTCTCAATGAGAACTGGAGTCACCTTCAGGTCAGAGCATAAATACCATTAGTGGGTGGTGCCATAAGCAGAGTGGTTTTGGAGAGAAGGTAAAGAGGGTAACTGAGAACCTAGAGCAATAGCAAAAGCAGCACTTTGCTGTTACTAGACTAGTGCAACATCTCAGAAAACCAGAGCTGTTTGTGGTGTTAGAGGCACAGTCTGCTCAGTAAGAAAATGAAATGCAGTCTTCTCTGAAGAATTACATTTTTGTAACTAAATATAGTGTTACAGGAAAAAGAAATGAAGACACTTACCTTCTCAGATGTAGTTTCAATAATTCCTGGAGCTGAAAAATATTGATCAAGAGCAGTTTTTCATCACGTAAGGAACCAACTGTTCTGAGCAAAGCTAGCAACTCGCTTCCATGACCTTGTTGCCGTTGTGTAGCTGAAGTCCAGAGCGCAGAGGCAGTCACAGTTGTAAATAAAGGTGGAGGAGCATGATTGTTAGCAGGAAATGTCCTGGAACAGGCTGTCTAATGTTAGCAGTGGATTAATGCACCAGCAAAATGTAAATCGCACTGAATGGATGGTAAACACATGCAGCCATGTGTTCACTTCTGCAGTGGAAATACAGTGCTATGAGCTGTACTTTAATCCATGCAGCCACTTTCCTGAGTCTCTTGCATCTATCATACTTAAACTCTGTAAGCTGGAGTTGTCCAGGCCAAATAGCAAAGCTGCAATATGGCATAGGCTTGTTCTAACACATCAGAAGAACTGAAACCCACGCTCAGTAAATAGCTGTTATTGCTGCTCATAATGGGAATGCAAAGCTCCAGTCGAAGCCTTTGCATTTATTTTATCTTGGAGAGAGCAGAAGGATGCAGTTTGAAAGTGCTCTCCTTCATGCTCTAGTCCAGCATGAGTCCCTCAGTGTAACACAAGACATTTCTTTAGTACTGCAAAATCCAAGGTGGGCAGAACTTACTGTGAAACAGATCTGTTCTGATTTTTGCAGTGATCGTTCTAACCAGATTTATCACCTCTTATGCAAATGAGTTGATAAGCGCATCTAGCATCTCAACTGCTTCTAATGGTCTCTGAGCCCTAGCCTCCACCAGCCCACAGCATTTTCCTCCAGCAGCATGTGTGTCTTCTTTCAGTGACTCCTAAATAAGTACATTCTTTTAGCTGCAAACTAAGTGGGTAATGATTGTTGCTTTTCTGGGCAGCGTATTGATGCATTACTTACAAGAAGCAGTGCTAATATTGGTAGTTTGTGGTTTATTTCCCCCTGATAGAGAGATGTCTTTATACTTCATCTGGAAGGACTTCACTGGCAGCGCTTTCTCCTTGGAGTGTTGGTAGAAATTTTCTTCCTGCTATTAATTACAGACATCCCCCAAAGAATAGTAATTGTATTCTGTCTGCGCATTTCCTTGAGGTGGAACTAGGTTGCTTTAGCAACCAGCTGTGCATTCTAGAGAACAGATATGTATTTTAGTTTCATACAAGCCTCTCATGTCTAGAGACAGGAACAATGATCTTAAACATTTTCTTAAGTAAAAATCAGTGGATCTTTAGTTATTTGTGTCCATGGTTCAAATGTAGTCTTGTTCTGTAGAGATTCACTATAGAGTTAACCCCAAATCTGAGTATCTGGTTTAGTCACTCCTGTTCATGTGTCCCTCCTAAATACATACCTGCTTCATGACTCATTTTGCAGTAATGTAGATAGTTCCTGTGGCTGCGTCCTTTGATTCCTAGTGTTGTACACACGGCAAGAAGTTTTCCTGGGAGTAGCTTCTCTGTTCTTTGGGTCCTTTGGTAGAGGTGTGTTTACTCACCAGCAAACTGAAGCATTCCTGCTGACATGTGAATGGGACAACCAATTAGCAGTATTTATGATAAACCAATTAATAATATTAATTATGGACCAGTAGCTGGAGGAGTGTTTGTTAACACCATTCTGTGCTAATACCAGTCCTCAAATGTTTGTCTTGTTTGCTTGTAGGCATGTTTTGCCATGCAGAGGATACACTGCTGTCTTATTCTTATTCCTCTGAGTTACATCTATACTCCCAAGTGAAAAGCTTGGCCAAAGCTTTCCTGTATGTTCTGAAGCTGGATTATTCCTAAGCTTTTATGAGTGCCTAACTAAGATATTCTCTCCAGCAAGCCTGGTTAGAGACAGAAACAGCAATCTACACTTTCTATTCTTACACCTTTCTGCTCTCCTTACACCCCCTCCAGGGTGGGGGAAAGAAAAGTGTGTGCTGTTGAGTGTTCTGCATGTAGTACAGGTCTGAATGCAGTGTTCTCTTATTTAGTGTGTCCTTTTGCCCACTAAGGAATAGCTACACCTCCATTAATTAGTGTATCAAGACAGGCTGCACATTATTATTTATAAACTGAGCTGCTTTGGGATAATCTGCTGCAAAGCCAAGGAGAAGGAAAAGATTTTGAACATTATGTTCACGTAGAAATGTCTGTGAGACACAGAGCCTTCTCCCATGCCCCTTGTCTTCAGATACTACTAATTTTCTGTTCTGTTTTGACAGCATACAAAATAGTATGCCCTGGAGACAACAGGGCTGTGGTGGTTAATTCCTGTCCCTTGCCAGCCCGTTGGAGTCTGTTTTGGTTTGAAAGATGGGAAGGAATGAAGCTGTGGGAAATGGTGTTTCTGTCACTGGTTGGAGGACAAGCTGCCTTGCAAATTGGTGTGGGGGCTTAATGCATGCACTGTATCAGTCCATGGTCTGCGAAGACATTCTCCCATGTGCTGTAATTTCTTCCGCGAACAAAAACACTGCAGTTGCAATGCCATTTCCTAACTTGGGGGCCAGGCCTTGGCTTCCTTCCTTCCCAAACAACTCTGTGAACTCTGAGAGGAGGATGTCTTTCGGTCCCTCTGCCCATGCTGTTTGTTCCGGCTGCTGGATCCTTTTCAGTTCTGGGAGATGCTGCGTCTCCCCGCTTCTCTTTTAGATTGATATCTTTTGACCTCAGTGGATTTAGAGCTTTGTAGAAGTGTTGAATGCCTGCTCCAGAGTTGTTACAGTTTCAGGTAAGGCAGGCAGGGAATTTCCAGACAACTTCTGTTTTGTTTTTGTTTGGTTCCTCCCCACCCCCGTTTGTTTGGCTGCTTGTTTCTTTTCTGTTTGTTTTTATTGTTGTTTGGTTGGCTTGGCTTGAGTTTTGTTTTGCTTTGTTTTCCCCTCTCCATTCGTTGTTATATAGTAATTGGGATTTTTTAGCCTTTCTCTTTGTGCTCTGTTCCTTCATGTGGGTAATGTTTTCAGAAAGTTCTCCTGGATTCCATGAGTCAGTCACTGAAGCCATGAAGAAAGATTCTGCTGTGTTTACAGCACAGCTTGGTTTTGAGGCAGCAATAAGCAGTCTTTCTCTTCTGTGATCTTTGCATGTGTACCCATGCACACAGAAGGATGCAGAATTCAGCCAGGACGTTAATGCGGCTTAGAGAGCAGTGAAATACTACCTGTGGCAGGACTTGAGAATCAAACAGCTGCTTGTGTGGTTTTATTACACACATGGTTTGTGTGAATCAAGGTGGTCCTGGATTGCATAGGACAGTGTGTGGGCATGGCTGACAGAGGAGGAGCTCTGGCTAACTGTCATTCATTAAAGAATAGTATTATAGTTTTAATAGTAAAACTAAGGTAAAGGAAATGAAAGAATTCTCCACTTTGCTTTTGGTCTTTAGAAAGTTAGGTGAAGGATAACAATTGTGAAATGTTCTCTCTTTTAATGCATTTTCTGTGGTAAGAGTTGTATGTGTAGACCACAGTTTTGCAAAATATTTGTGAACATATTTTAGGGTGACTTTTTTGTTTTGGTTTTTGTTTGTGGGGTTTTTTTAGCCTTTAATATTCTACACATAGTGATTACTTTGCTCTCTTTCATTCTTTTTCTTAGCTTAATACATAGAGGAATTATTTCTTCCTGACTTTTCCCCTTGTTTTTATAAAATCATGAATTACTCCTAATGCAGTTCTTCCTTAAACATTCATTGTACACTGATAGGTTTAGCAGAGCTGGGATCACCAGGGGAATGGATGACTCAGGCTTTTGCACACTGAGTCAGCAGTCACAATGAGTGGATTCATATACTTTTGGCATGTAAGAACAGGCTGTCACTTCATTTCACTGAGTCTTGTTGATTAATTTTTCCAGAATTAATTCAAGCATAGCAGAAGATGGAAAAGTAATGTGACCTGTGTGTATGGTCTGCTTGGGTGGAGGTCACAACAGACAGTGCATCAATATTGGTACCTGCTTTCACTATTACCACTGTGGGGAAGAGAACAGCCTCAGCATACCTCTTCTGTTTGCATTTTCATCAGTTTCTTTTTGAGCAGTATATCAAAACTACCCAACAGATGTTAAATTCATAACATACAACTGGTATTTCACTTTTACAGCTATCTACTGTTTCACTCTGCCCAAAGAGTGGTGAAGGGGGCCTACAGGAAGGCTGGGGAAGGACTTCTCAGGATCTCAGGTAGTGATAGGACTAGGGGGAATGGAATGAAGCTGGAGGTGGGGAGATTCAGGCTGGAGGTGAGGAGGAGGTTCTTCACCATGAGAGTGGTGAAACCCTGGAATGTGTTGTCCAGGGAGGTGGTTGAGGCCCCATCCCTGGAGGTGTTTAAGCCCAGGCTGGATGAGGCTCTGTCCAGCCTGCTCTAGTGTGGGGTGTCCCAGCCCATGGCAGGGGGGTTGGAACTAGATGATCCTTGTGGTCCCTTCCAACCCTGAATGATACTATGATACTATGACTGGTTCTGTGAGAAGACCCAAGATTTTCAGAGAGATGCTAGTAAACCTATTCCAAGGGCTATAATGCACCATGGGGCTGTGGAACCTGCCAGGCAGTGAACAGGATATAGCAAACTTCTATTCCATGCCATCAGGTTGAGAGTAGTCTTTTGTTAAACATTTCAGCTGGGCTCTTTTTAAGGGAAGTGATGCACTGTGGCTCAATCTGTCAAATTCTGTGTCACACCAAATCTGCAGTTATGTGCCAGTGACAATCTTACTGAATATACTCTCTGACTCAACAGCAGCCCAGTATTACAGTTGAGACATATAACTGTCATCAGAGGAAATGTAGCTTTTATTTTACTTTTCCTTCTGCATGGGGATCTTCCAAAGGGTTCTGACAATTTGTGTGGATCCTCCCCACTGGAGATACACAGATGAATTATCTTCATGTCAGCTCTACCCAGTGAAATTCAAGATCATGTTGCTAAGCTGCCTTTTCACAGGTAAATGACCTAATGGCTACATTGTCCTACTATCAGAGAAATGAATTCTCTCCCATGCTCAGATATCACCAAGGCGGTGACTACTGAGTGCAGATCTTCTTGTTAAAGGTTTATCAGCAAGATCAAAGCCTGTTCTGTTGGCTGCTAAAAGAATTGGTCACATCTAGTTGATGCATTTGAGACCATCCCACAAGTAAATCAAAGTGTTATCAATGGGGGACTTCCCTCCATTCATCATGCACTGGTACTTTTTACAAGAGTTCAGCTGGAAGGTTCCTGCCTGGGGGGTTGATCTCTAAGTTTCCGTCTCTTTCAGTTGTTCTCTTCTGTGATATTCCTGTCATCTTTGGAGGTCCATTCAACTGTGAGCTGGCTAGGCTGTCTTTGTGGTGGGTGTGTAAATTCTGACTCCATCTGTCAGTGTTCCAGCTTCTTGTAGTGAAGATGAGCTCCCTTACCGTTCTTCAGAAACTGTGTTTTACTGTGCTGTATTCTAACAACATGCTTACAGAGTGGGATGTTTAGGGATCGGGTGGTGGCAAAAACATCAGGGCTTGCAGGGGAAAAATGGCTCTGTCTGGAAGTGTCAATGATCTGATACTGCATCTGTGGGCAGCTTCAGGGAGGATACAGTTTAAATAGGTAGGCATCTGACTAACCTTATGTGCTTTGATAACTGGTTTTCAGCACATCTACTTGTATAATTCTTCAAGTTCCATGAAGTAGTGCTAGAATATCTAGAGTCACTTCAGTAATCTGCTGAGCCTTAGTAGCAAGGAATTACTGTCTAGAGACTTGCTGTTTGACTGCTGTACTGTTATATCAGCAGTTTCATAAATGCTGTCATGCATAAACTTTGATTCATATCCCATTTTTACCACCAAATTATGATAGGGTCAGTTTGAGACTGACTAGCAGGAGATTTTATTGTCAATTAGGGCTAAAGCAAAAGCTTAAAAATAGTCTGTGAAAGTTAGATTTAATTGTTTCCATGTTCTCTTTTAACTATTATGGAAGAGTTCAGCCAAGTTTTCCTTTTATTTCATCAAGCAGCAGGTCCAAGGAGAAAGGAAAACATACAAACCAAGCTGAATTTTCCTTTTGTGTATACCAGAGCTTCCTTGCCTTGACCTGGTTTGCTTGCTGTGAGGATAATCTGACTCACCTTTTGAAATGTTAAAGGTCAGCTGCACTTGAGGAAGCCCCCTGGTTGGCAGAGACTCCTAGAAAATGTCCTCACCTCTACTTGATAATTAGCCTCTCCAAATCCATACCCTTTTCTTCTCTTCCCTCAGGCTTCTAAGATCCCAGTGCAGTTTGCTGCTCTGGAGGAAGCACCAGGGTAGATCCTATCACAGTATTCACTGCTGCATGCTCCTTATTGAAGAATGCAAGATGTATGGGTTTTGCTTTTGAGCCAACACATGCCCCATTAGTCTGTGTCCCTTCTGCAGAGGAACTAATGGTGCATTTCTTTCCTCCTCCTGTTCTTTTTTCTTTGATGCTTTCATCTTTTTGGTTAGAAGGCATGAGGCATGTTAGTCTGAAGAGTGAACTCAGTCACCTGCATGAGTGTGAGCCCAGGAAAGTAAATGAATTATGAAACAAGAACTGAATTTCTCTGCATTTATTTGGTAGAGTGAATTTTAATAATGATTTCATAAAGCCAGACTAGAAAAACCCTTCTCATTTGTATGCCAGTCACTGACAAAATAATGAGTTAACTTTGCTGTCCACTTTTAGGTATGTAGATTTCTTAAGCCATAATTAATGAAAGGTTCATTATGTGGTATCTGACTATATAAGCGAACCTAATCACTGATAGCATTTAACTGGTTTAGAAGGCACTTAAAATGGTCATGTACTGTGCCAATTGCCAGACAAGGAAATTGCTAAGAGACTTTGTGGCAAATGGAATGAGTGCTTCTGTCAGATTACCTGCGCTTGCAGCGTGTGTAAGGGTGTGCCTGTGCGCACGCACATCCATACACTGGCGCTGGGGAGCCTCTGGCAGGGAGCTTTGCAGAAGCTGCAAGTATTTTTAGTGGAAACGAAATCTCAGTGCGCTTCTGCAGCATGTGACTTCCTATTTCTGTAAGTTACTTCCAAGGGACTTCCTCTGTTAACTCAGCTTGTCTCTAGAGATTTGATCTGGAGCTGGAGCGCAGTCCGCTTCGTCCTGTGCCTGCGACAGCCTTTTCCCGGAGTTTGCTTTGAGTGTTTGGTTTTTGTTTTGCCCTGTCTGCAGCATGCAAGGATCTGGTGGCTGCTACCCGTGATCGGAAGCTGAATACGTTCATACAAGTCTCGGTGGTACACCCGGCAGAGCACATTTTGACGAGGTATTCGAGCACTGAAATCGTGGAGGTGAGAGGCTTTCTTGTTCAATTAACGTGGTGATTAATGAATTGCTTGTGACTTCCTTACAAAGTGAATGAGAAAATAAAACAAGTTGGTGCATAGGTTTAGGTAAGGCAGGCACACTCTGGCAGTTAGCAAAGCATACCTAAGAATGTTCTGTAGTTTTTGGCATGTAACCAGGATAAACAGTGCAAAAATGAGCTTGGCTTTTCATGAAAGCTCTGTTGTTCCAAGTGGAGGCATAGAGAATGTTCCTGTTCTCCTGACATAGGTCTAGAATGAAGCAGGCAATAGTTGCTCTTGTGAAAGCACAAAGCAATGCAAAGTACAACTAAATTAAGAGTACAGCAAACTTGCAAAGTATTTTTTCCACTGTAAAGCTGGCGCTTCTGCAGCTCAAAAAAAAAGATTAGGCACCTTCTATAATTAGGGAAAAGAGTGGCTGTACGTAATGTCTGTGAATTTGCATGTCATAATTAGTAACTTGCATCACCTATTACAGAAAAAGTTGTCTGAGGCCACTGTGCTAGTCTTTGCTTTGCCCTGTAAGCATCCATGGCAGAACAAGCAAATGCTCTTCATAGAGAAAGCCAAGTGTGAGCAGGCAATGCAGATATAACTTGCTGAAGTTACTGGAGAGGCTCATTAAGAACAGGGAAGTGTGACTGTAAACACATGGGTTTGCCAAAGGCTTGTTGTAGCTGTTAAATAGTGAGAATCTTTCATGAGCCCTTTGTGAGATCAGTTTCAACAGCTACTAATCAAATTGTTATGGTTTCAGCCATGAACCATCCTGAAACTGCCTCATTCAAATATCTTGTATCTGTTTAGGATATTTTACTCAGACTGCTGCATTTCCTAGGTCTGAATGAATCCTTGAACTTGTTGGGTCAGGGTTCTCTTGTTTTGTAGTCCAGCTTTGCAGGGAGGGGAAGGTGTGGACACAGAGAAGTTACTTTCTTCAAGAGAAACTACACTCATCATGCAAAATCATATATTTAATAGAAACTGTAAGGACTGTAGTCTGCTGGTCTTTGGAAGTTAAGTATAATTAAACAGAAATTCTAAATAATGTTTTATATGATTCATTTAATTGTATGCCAAAAGCCTTTGATATAGTTACTTCTGTATACAGGTTTTAGATATAATCATGTTACGAAGCAGAGGAATCTCATCTTGCTCCGCAACTGCCTAAAGAGGGGTATTGCCATCCCCCCTGCACAAATTGACATCCTTAATGTGATACAAAGGAGTCTCCAGCATTTCTGCAGACATTTTTTTGGGTGACTTAAGAGGTCTCTTTTTGTGTGTGCCTGTGAAAGTTACACCTTTAGTTCATTTAAATTACTGCAAAATTGCAGCACTCTCAGAAATTATCATGGGAGAGGAAGAGGGATGGTTTATTACAGGTTGCCGTCCAGATACGAATACCTGCTGGCTGAGCTGCTTAGAGGCCTGTTGCTGGGCTCTGTTTCAGAAGCACTTAAAGTCTTTTCCAGTGAACAAGCTACCCAGTAATCTTTGAAACTTCCCTGACAAACTTTGAAAGCTGTCTGATTTTTCCTACTGATTTGATAATGCTTGGCTGCTCGCATCTCTCTGCTGTAGAAAGCTTTTTGTCTCAAGAGCCTGCAGTTTCTACCCCTCCATAATGGCATCCTCTGAAGTACACAGTTGTTACCCTACTAAATGTTTGTTCGTGTTGCACAGGGTACAAGAGATCCGCTGTTTTTGACTGGTGTGACATTCCCACCGGACTATCCCATCTATGAAGAGACTAAAATAAAACTAACAGTCTATGATGTCAAAGATAAATCTCAAGACACAGTAAGTGCTTTGCTTCCTTTCTTGCATAAATCTTACTGAGGATGAAGTTGCTTGCCATGTTGGGGTTTGACTCTTGAGCACGCTTTCAAATCGAGGCAATATCTTCACGTAGAATCGGATTTGCTTATCTCTTATACCCAAAATGTATTGGGGTTTTTGTTGTTGTGGTGGTGGTGGTGGTGGTTTTTTATTGTGCTTGTTGGGGGTTTGTTGGTTTTGTTTTGAATTTTTATTGTTGTTGTTATGCTGGAGAATACAGAAAGCAAACCATGGACTGTTGCTGCTAAATGGTTACATGAATCAGCACAGGCATTTCTGGCAATTAAAAGATTACTGTTGTGTACTTTTTGATGACAGAGAACGTATGGAGTAGGCTGAGATAACACCACTGTGAGCACATTTTCAGAAGTATGTACCTAGTAATATTCTACCTAGATGCCCAAACCAGAATGATGATAGAGACTGATTGAGAGAGATAATCACAGTTTATTTTCATCTCTTAACATGGTGATATCTGCAGGTCTTCTGTGCCTGCTGTTAGTAATTTGTAAGGATCTAAGGTCTTCTGTGTCATAGCGAAAGGTGAATCATTTGGGGTTCTAGTGTTGTGTATTTTTGGCTACGCTGTCAGTTTCTTACACTGACAAACAGTTACTCACCTGAGATGATATATCGAGGTCACTGGGACTACTCGAGTGATTTAACTGCTAAATATAGTCCTTGAGTGGCCATTTTATGTGCTGTAGGTAATCTAAGACAGCCTAACAGAGCTAAAAGATATCATAGGACCTATGGGAGTTTTGTTTTTCTTCTGTGGCAGTTGGAGTCCATCTGATAGTTTTCTCTTGGCTGTCAAAAATGGCCCTTGACACCTGTATTAAATTAGCTGAATTGTTCTTGACGTGTCTGTAATTATTCCCCAGTATGATTAAAGACCAAGGAGGTTCCTGTCATGACTGCATATGTGTTCATTATCCATAGAAAGGAAATTAAACACCTAACTTGCAACTTGAGACTGTCTTTGAACTGCTTCCACAAGTAAAGTTATATGCCTGGAGGACTTCTAGGGTTTTTTTTCAGGTACAGAATAGCTGATATGTTTGCTTAAATTTTGGACATTTGTGAGCAAATGGGTTGAACAGTCTCCTCACTGTGCTCTTCAGTTGGAATATGAGGAATGTTTTGGATACAAAACTGTTTCTAGACTAAGGTGGTGTTTTCCCCTCTGTTGAAGGACAGCCAGGGAAGAGGCATGTGCACTCATTTTCAACATGTCTGTGTTCTAGTTTTTGGGTTAGGCTACAGGGGCTTCAGATAGGATCTGCTGTTTGTTCAATGGAGTTGTCACCTGTGGGCAGATACAGGAGTTGAGAGAGAAGTTTGACTTGGTTCTTTCAGTTTCTGTAGTGGCCGACAGATGATGGAAAAATAATATCCTATCTGTAAGTGAAAAAAGTGGACTTGATTCTTTGTACTACTGCACTTCTAGTTGCAAACCTCTACCCTGCCTCCTATATCCTTCTCCTATATACTCTCCTTCTCAGGATCTCAGGTAGTGATAGGACTAGGGGGAATGGAATGAAGCTGGAGGTAGGGAGATTCAGGCTAGATGTGAGGAGGAGGTTCTTCACCATGAGAGTGGTGAAGCCCTGGAATGGGCTGTCCGGGGAGGTGGTCGAGGCCCCGTCCCTGGGGGTGTTTAAGAGCAGGCTGGATGAGGCTCTGGCCAGCCTGATCTAGTGTAGGGTGTCCCTGCCCATGGCAGGGGGGTTGGAACTAGATGATCCTTGTGGTCCCTTCCAACCCTGAATGAAACTATGAAATATATAGGACAAGATCTAGCCTAGAGAATGAATATAATTTGATAAGCTATTGCAGACTCATAAGAACTTTTAATAACTGTTCCTTACAATTGTAGTACAGGACTGGAGTCTCTCCAAGAGAATCCCATTAATGAGGCTTGTAAGTCACAAGAGAGAACACCTTCCTCTCTTGTCACAGTTCCTATGTAAAACATTCTACACCTGTGGCTTACAGTACCTTTTTGTAGGGGGAAATGTTAATCCCCTTCCTGCTTTGCATATACTTAGCTTTTTTCAATATTCAGACGTTTCATGAAGTGGATGGGGGTGAGAAACATTTCGGTAAGCTGTAAGTCTTAAGTGAAGGTAGAGTGCCTCATGTGTGAGGAACCGTGGGCCACCCAGATTGTGACTTGATTTGTGGCAATATTTGAACTTCAGAATATCAGCAGAGATAGCACTAGTGGCTTGACTTTCTTTCTGTAATTGGAAGCAATCATCTTTTAATTCAGTGAGTGGTTTGAGTTTAGAGCTGTACAAAGGTTCAGAATGTCAGGTTTAACAGAGCTATAGCTCGATACTACTGCCAGCATAGCTACAGCTGCTCAGACCTCAGTCCTTGCTACAGGACCCAAGAAGTGGTATGTGTCCTTTTGGCAGCAAGCCTTTTCCAGGGCTGTGCAGTTCTCATTCTCCAGGCTACTATAAAGCTGGCTTTCTCTCTCCCCAGAAATTTCTGCCACAGCTTATCACCACAACACGTAGCCCCACCATTCCTCCAAACAGGTAATCCACTTGGGAAGGAGGACAATGCAAGGCTGTTAGGTGGGCTCTGCTGTTCTAGACTGTGCTTCCAGGCCAGTCACCAGCTCATACAAGTGAGAATTTATGGTACAATAAACCTGAGATCTGACTGAAAAATGTTTTGCAGAAATTGGGCAAGAAAGCTACAGCAATGAGAATTCCTGCCACATCAGTTTTACACTGATTACTGATCCCTGAGTCCTGATTACTTTAGTTAACCACTTCAAGGTCAGTCCCTCATCACAAATCTATACTTACTGTAATTTCTCTAGTTATTCAAAATAAAATAAGGAAGTCAGTTCTGTGCATTAATTAAACTAAGCAGGATTTTACTGACACCAATAGAAAACTCTAGAGAAGGCAAGAAAAGGGCAGTGGGTGCACCACAAAGAAAAATATTTTCTTGGGTTGGTTTTTTTTTCTTTTTGCCTAAACCTGCCTCTGTCTATACAAGAGAATTATGTCTCGTTTTCACATCCACTGGATTTTTATTGTACAACAAAAATAATGAAATCCTGCTCAGCTTGTGCACACCAGTTTGTGGTGCCAAAGTGAAAAGGGATGCTCCCCTGTCAGAGACGACAACTTCTTTGGCACCACTGGCATCCTGGCCTGCATTAGGAATAGTGTGGCCAGCAGGAGCAGGGAAGTCATTGTGCCCTGTACTCTGCTTTGGTTAGGCCGCACCTTGAGTACTGTGTCCAGTTCTGGGGCCCTCAGTTTAAGGAGGACATCGAGAGACTTGAGCGTGTCCAGAGAAGGGCAACAAGGCTGGGGAGAGGCCTTGAACACAAGCCCTATGAGGAGAGGCTGAGGGAGCTGGGATTGTTTAGCCTGGAGGAGGCTCAGGGGTGACCTGATTGCCCTCTACAACTACCTGAGGGGTGGTTGTGGCTGGGAAGGGGTTGGTCTCTTCTCCCAGGCAACCAGCACCAGAACAAGAGGACACAGTCTCAAGCTGTGCTAGGGGAGGTTTAGACTCGAGGTGAGGAGGAAGCTCTTCACCGAGCGAGTCATTCGCCATTGGAATGGGCTGCCCAGGGAGGTGGTGGAGTCACCATCCCTGGAGGCGTTCAAGAGGAGATTGGACGTGGCACTTGGTGCCATGGTCTAGTCATGGGGTCTGTGTTGATAGGTTGGACTCGATGATCCTCGAGGTCCTTTCCAACCTAAGTTATACTGTGACACGCTGCTTGTGCTGCTGCTCCTTAAAAAAAAGATACAAAAATAACCTTGCGATGCTTGCATTCCCATGCCAGCAAGCAGATAGTTAACTTCCCTCTTGCCTGTCATTTAGCTTACGTTATATAAGAAGTGCAGTTTAATTACGTTGAAGTACTGTGCAGCTGGTATCGCATTCACTGCTCTTCACACACTGGATATTCTAACTGCACTTTCCACTTTCTATGCATCTCTGTCTGATATTGGACATAATTGTACCTTGGCTGTGTCAGGCTTTCTGTACTTGAGGCTTTTTACTATAATGAAACACCATTTTTGGTGGGTTTGTGTTTCCCCCCCTTCCCCCTTTGTTTTGGCTACTCTTCCTAAGTTAGAGTGATTGGTTGCTGCAGGTTTCCATCCAAATAGAAACTTCTAATGACTGTGCTATTCCTGCTTTACTTGGACATAGTTAGGATGAAGAAGGTAATAGAGTGTGTTTATGAAATATTATTTAAATACAGCCAGTGAAGTTGTGCATGCAAAGCAGTGGTTAATGCCTTCCTCTG
Source organism: Melanerpes formicivorus (assembly GCF_026170545.1). NCBI lineage: Eukaryota > Metazoa > Chordata > Aves > Piciformes > Picidae > Melanerpes > Melanerpes formicivorus. The sequence continues at coordinate 9,116,129 of NW_027142379.1, read as the reverse complement.
AAAAATGTGCACTGATGTCTGTTTCTACATCACAAAGGTTTTCTTCCCATATTGCCATGACCAAATTTGTGTTACACTGGCTTCAGCTGCACACTCTTGAATATTTTAGACAGCTGGGTTTTGTTGTAATGCTGTCACTGCATCTCCCCTTAAAGTCATTGGCAAAGAAAATCAGAGGCTGATACGCTGTTGAAATGTTACCTGTGGACCACTTCTGCACAGAGGCAGGACTCTTACTTCTATAAACACACAGGTTTGCCCTGTTTAGGCCAGCAAGTTTGAAAGCTGAAACTGGATTCATTCTCTCTAAAAATACTGCTAGGTGAAAGTCAGGTACTGCTGCCGTGTGACAGACACACAGAAAATACAGGAGGAGGTGAATCTGTTCATTAAAAGAAGGAAATGTTTAGTGACTAATCTGAGCAGCAGCAGCAGCCTTTATGATCTGTGATTTAGAATATAGATACTTGTGTCCCACAGCAAGTGCTCTGACCTTCATTGTGTAGAATAGTGTGATTCCACTGCCACAGCAGCAAACTTGCAGATGGCATCATGCTGAGTGGTGCCATCTATAAGCTAGAGGGATGGGATGGCATCTAGAGGGCCTGGACAAGTTGGAGAGGTGGATCCAGGTGAACATCATCATGAGGTTTAACAAGACTGAGTGCAGAGCCTGCACCTGGGTCAGAGCAATCCTGATGATTAATCAATCCAGGCTAGGAAATGAGATGATAGAAAGCAGCCCTGCGGAAAAGGACTTCAGCGTTCTGGTGGATGAGAAGCTGGGTGTGAGTCAACAGTTTGCACTCGTAGCCCATAAGGCTGATGGCATCCTGGCTGCATTAAAAGAAGCGTGGCCAGCAGATTGAGGGGTGATTCTGCTATTTGGCTCTTGTGAGACCTCACCTGGAGTGCTGCATCCAGCTCTGGAGCCCCCAGCACAGGAAGGACATGGACCTGAATGGACTGGGTCCAGAGGGGAGGGCCACCAAGATGGTCAGGAGGCTGGAACATCTGTCTGATGAGGCCAGGCTGCAGGAACTATAATTATTCAGCCTGAAACTGACATTTGCTGTTCTTGCATTTGTTATGTCCCAAATTCTCTTAATCACTGAGAATAATGTTAGAAATACTTGATAATTTTTAGAGTAGTTAGGGCCTGAAGTACAGATTTGGATATGGGAACATACACTGTAAAATGACAATTTTAGATTATTTAGGCTTCAAATTGAATGTCTTTGACCTTTGGAGGTTTGAATCTTCTATTAGAGCCCCTCACTATGAAGGAACTCTTGAAAAAGGTTTTTCTTTGTGTTTCTTGATATTCCAAGTGTCTCTGTTAAAACTGCATCACACCCATGGTGAGTGGGAAATAGACTGTTACAAAGGAGGCATTTTGGGTTCAGTTGTGCAGCCCAATCTAAAATGACAGCATTTCATGGTCCCTTGTGGGCATTGATCTGGATCACAAACCCACCATGCAGTTTGGTGTGGTTTGCCATCTCTGCTGAAGAAGCCCGCGGCTTGAATACTGGAACTCCGCAGAGCAGGATGTGAAATGCATCAGCAGATCGATGTGAAAGCTCACCCATCTTCCACCTCCACTGGAGTGCTCTTAGTCCCTCACTCTTGTGAACACTGAAACTATTGTAGCTGGTTTGCTTTTTCTTTAAAACTTGAAGTGGTGTTCAAGGTGCTTTGCTTTGTTTGAAGAAAAAGCACTTCAAATTATTCCTTTTCGCAGTTCTGTTCGTTGTCATCTCTGTAGGACTTGTAGAGAAATATTAGCTTAAATTAGAAACTTCTTATCTCCTCCTTGATGGAGCAGTACTGTACAGCACTGTAGTCTGAAATGCCATAGCCCAGGCAATAAAGCTTGAGGTGTTCATTTGTGGTTTTCAAAATCATGCCATGGTTTTTTTTTTCCACAGATCTATACCTGATGATAAATTCAGTTTTACTTTCACCTCAAACTATTGTAGTCTTACTAAACACCATTATTAGAGATACTAAAGGAGTGGGGAGGGGGAGTGGGTTTTATTCTTCGGAGCATGTACATGTGGAATCCACCCAAAGCGTTATTGTCAGCCGTTCTCAGTGGTTTTGAAGTCTGGAATACGTAAAGGGGAATTCAAACTGCTGACTTTCATTTGGGTTTATATTGAAATGAAATCTTTCTTTGAAGTGGCTGAGGGTATAATAAGGTTTTCATATATCTCAGTGTATCTCTAAGAGACCTGGGGATAAGTGTCAAGACCAGGAAAGTTACAGGTACAGACTTTAAGCCCATTTGTAGCCTTTCAGCTCTTTATGCCTGGCTCCTGAAAATGCAAAGGGAGGATTTGGCTTTGCAAAAAATCTTCCTCTCTTTGAAAGCATCCTACTTTTGACTTTTTCTCCTACCCTTTTATTATTAATTTTTTTTTTTCCCCCCTAATTGAGGCAAACTCTTCCCTATTGCTGTATCTTCAGGGAAAGTTGCAATCTACTGTTTGTTAGTTTTCCATTTTCTTTTCCACATGCTGCGTTGATCAGATGCTGCTGCTGCTGTCTCGCATCAGGCAAAGATTTTTCTCTAGCAGCTGACTTTTGGGAAAACTATTGTAAAAATACATAGTGATGAGACCAATTGTATTCTGTAAAAATGTAAAGGGTTGCCTTGAAAATAGCTGAGAAATAAGGGAAGCCAAATAGTAAATGATTACATTCTCCTGTAGATTTTATTTTAAGCAGCTAAAGATTTAGGTAACAGACACGATTGTTCCATTCTCTACTGTGCTGCCCAGAAAGCTTGCAAATGTATCACTTTTCCATGAATACTTTATGTATGCATATTTATAGATAGCTTTCATTGCTCCCTCCCTCACTAGACCAGCACAGGGCACATCAGAATAGTCAAACAAATGCAGGGTGGTTATTGCACTCCTTATCGTTCTTCTGAAGACCACTTTTAAGGTTCTGGGGGTACATGCCTAGTACAGAAGGCCAGGATGTCTTCCTCTGAAGTATGTATGCTGCTCTGAGTCATGCATGCTCTTCTACAGTGTGGAGCAACCTGGCTATGAAAACATGGCCTCTCTGCCCTTTCTGAGGTTTGATCTGATTTCCCTCTCAGTGCTTTGGGATGAGGCAGTGGAGAAGCAGCTCTTCAGGAGGGGTGGCTGGTGCTCCTGACAGGCCAGGTACTGCAGTCCTCGCAGGCAGTCCAGGCTCTGCAAGCAGGAAGGATGTCCTTGTACTAAGTGCAATAATAAGGGAATGTCTGGATGACTCAGAGGGTAAGGTTTATCTGTCCTCATTGCCAGTTTTCCTTTTTTTGTGAGGTGAATGGGCAGATAGCCCCATCACACCAGCACTACATCTGAAATGTACAGAAGGGGAGCTGGCATTCAAGTACATAGTGACATATCTGCCTTTAGCTATAGCTACTTAAAATGATTATACACACAACAGTTGACATACGTGTAGTTGACAGGTAGTTTATAAATTAAAGGTGACTTCTGCAGGTGAAAAAATGTAGAAGACTTGAGATGATGGTGGGTTTTTTTTCCAGTAGAGAAAGCTCCAGTTTTGCCTATGCGACTCATATCCGGAAGTTACTTTACCTGGAAAATAATTGCCCAAATAGATGCTTCTCTTGCTGCTGTAGAAGCACTTCTGACTAAGTGGATATATTGAACTCCTTGAAAAATCACTACTGTGAACTACTTCTGTTTAATTTTTCATGTTTGGTGTGCTTTTGTCAAGTAAGCCTTTAGAATTCTCTTTCTGTTACCAGTAATTGTCTTTACACTGCAGGAAAAATATGTTCATGCCTCCTTATTTAGTTGCAGCCAAGATGTGCATAAATACAAATTAATTCACTGTAGAAACTGCATTAAATGTTGAAGAAAAAGAAATGTTTCTTCTGTAGCTTCTGCCTCTTAGCCTTTACTAAGGAAATTCTTTTTTATTTCTCAAAACCCAGTTGAGCATTAATGGAACTCTTTGAGTGACTTGCTGAAGTTATTTGTATTTTATATTTATTATCTTAAGTTTTTAGCTGCTTGAAAAATCAGACACACCAGTTCTTATAGTCTCAAGCATCTTGCTTCATAGGAAAGCACGTACAAATACTGATGTAAAATAAGTGCAATGTATTTAAAAACCACTCTGGTGGCAAATCTGTTTCTGTAGAATATTTAATACATTGAGATGCATTAAGGATTGGAAGGATGAAAATGAATGTACATGGGACAGTGGTAAGTCTGCTTTTGTGTGATGAAAGCAGACACTGAAAACCACTTTGGAAAATGATTTTTTCCCTTAAAGTTTTAGGGTGTGTGATCTGGGAAATTGAAAACAGAACAAATTCAATCTATTAGAGCAGGTTTTTCTCCATCTACCACGTGTCTCACAAAAGTCTTCTTTTAGAGTTACAGATATGTTTGTACCACCAAATACTTGCATTTGAAATTTGGTGCTTAAAAAGTAAAGCCCCACAAGTAATTGTATTTAAAAATCAATTAAGAACCATATGCATGGGGCATAACACGAGGCTTTATCTTCTTGAGCAAGCTTTTGTTAGCGTAAACTAGTTAAATGTTTTGTATTATGCTGTGTTTTAAATATTTGATGAATAAACATGAAAGGCCTGTGTAATCACTTAGGAATTCCAATGCCATTGGAAATGCATGTATCATTGAATTTTGCAGTAATCAAAGCTCTTTATGTAATCATTATGCAGTATATTACAGAAAGAAATTCCCATGTGGCCGAAATTCTCCATGCTTGGCTTTCTTCATGCCAGAAATAAGGATTTTTGTTTTGGTCTGTTCTTTGTTTTGTGCTGTTCACCGTGGATTGAATGATCATGAAAAGGGTAAAAAAACCCTTGCTTGCAAAAACTGTTTGCAGCTTGTGCAGTGGAGAGCAAAAGAAAAATAGCGGGGCCAAAACTTAGTGCAAAATTTGCTACTCTCAAAATCTGACCTGCATAAATGTGAATGAACATTATGAACATCAACAACAGAACTCAAGATTTCAGTGCACAGAGCAGTTGCCATATTGACTGTCCGCTGCGTTGTAATGTTACAGCACTTTGCGCTGAGAGAGATTTCCGTTCACTGAGGGATAAACTGATTTCCCTCACCTTGCATTTTTGACTTACTGATGGGATGATGGATTGTTATCAAGGAGTTACTGGCATAGTGGTATTAGTTATGATTACATTGTGTCTTTTTGGTGCTTTGTGTTTTTTTCCCAGTGTTTTGGGGTGTTAGGAATATGGTTTTCCTCCCCCCCCCCCCCCCCCCCCGGAGTTCCTTTTTGTCACAGTCGTATTTTCAAAGCAAAGAAAGTTGAAGATGATATTTTTTATAGTACTGTGCAGCTGTTGATGTTTATTCTTGCAGTCTGATTATCCTTGAATCCTTTGTTATATATGCAGTTTCAGTAATGTGAAATGAAGAAGCTGCAAGTCACAATTATCCAAACCGCTTCAATATTTTGTTTTTCTATCCTCTCTCCATCTCAGAGTAGGGAACACAGTGACATCTACTAAATTTTGGCTGCAAAACTTACACCTGAGCTGTTTTCAAGTGAAATCCAGAGGGCTCTCACTGGAGAGAAACTGAAGCGCATTTTGTCTACGAGTTGATAAGCAGACATGTTACACTGAGTTGCCTGTTTCCATCAATGCTAGCCTATGTGTTCTTGGGAGATAAGACACATTTGTTTATTTTTTAGAGGATGTGTGTGTTACATTAACCTGCCTTGATGCCTACAATCATCTGGTGGAAGCTGGAGTCTTCATACTTTGTCTCTCTCACATACGGTTCTCTGTATTGCTCAGGTTTTTGACTCCATGGTGCGACTGTGGGTATTTGTCACTGTATTGTTGCTAGGCAATACAAAGCAAATCACTGGATCTCTATGGAATAGAAATGAGAGCAGAGTCTGTTAACTTATGCCTCCTGGATCTATTAATATAAAATTAAGCAGGATTATGTCTTTACTACTGCCACCAAAATATGGGAACAGGACCAGAAGCAGCACTGGATTGCAGTTTCTCATTTTTATGTTCCCTACTTTGCACTTGGCAACTTTTGCGGGGAGTGTCAGAAGCGGTCGAGTGTGATGAACTTTTTTATCTTCACTTGAAAATAAAGACTAATTCCTTTTGATTGCAACAGCATCTGCACCAGGAGCAGTTAGTTGTGTGTTTCCATTTTGTGTTAAAATGCAGATGCATAAGTTTGGCTTGGGAGAAAATAATTTCTCTGTTGAGATTGCTTCAGAGAGGATTGTCTGCTTCCTGACGCTGTGTTGTGTGGGACAAATGTGATTTATTTCCTGTAGAAGGCAGCAGTCAGTATTTCTTTGAGAGGCTTGGAAGGGTTGGATTTTGACACACAGCTGCCCTAGTGAAATCGAGCATGGAAGTCCTTGATTTGTTATAGCTATAGATTCTCACTGCCTCTGTTCCTGGGGAATAACTTGGCAGCTTTTCAAAAGAAGTAATTGCAAGGCTCTCACTCAAGAAATAATCTCTGAATATGGAGGCTCTGGACAGTTACTGCCCAATTATTGCTACCCTGTTCTGAAATAACATCACCCCTATGACAAGGAAGTTTCTGAATAATTAACTGTGCCCAATTGGCTTTCAGGCTTGGATGTGGCAGAAGAAAGCCTACCTTTGCAGTGTAAATGAAAGTGTAGACACATAGACCCCATGTCACTGAGAGGCTTCCTGAAAGACTTTTTCTGTGCCTGTACAATGGTGTGTGAGATTTGTGTCTGGAGTTTCATTGCCCCTTAAGACAACCTTGGCCTTATCAGTTAGCAATTCTCTCCTGGTGGGTAAGTCTGACTTGGTTTAGAATTATTTCTAGTATGGAATATTTTGTATTAGTGCAGTGGTGGTTGATTCTTTCCCCTGCTCATTAGTGTTCTTCAGGTAGTAGCTCAGAGACCCTGAGAACAAAGTTCCATGGGAAGGACTAGAGGGCTGGGAATTTTCATGTCTGTTTTTAGACATGTGAAACATCATAATCAGCAGTACATGCAGTACAAACACAGAAAGCCTCTTGACTCCAGTTGCATTAAGCTCCATAAGAACAGGATACTGGCATTTTTTAGCATCTATCTTAAATGTTGTCCCCCAAGCCCCATAAGCTATCTTTTGAAGGAGTTAAGACAGCAATGTATCGGGAGTGGACGTCATCTAGTTTGAAAAAAACAAGCTATTTTATGCTTTGGTCTTCTGTGAAGTGAAACCTGTTTTAAGAGGTGATATTGGACAAAGCAGCATTTAAGTGTTTGGGGGAGAAAAGACCCAAGAATATTCACCTTGTGTGTTTGGTTTCTCTGGAAGTGGTGTGGGTTGGATTTGTTTTGGGAGATGGTTTTGGGGGGAAAGAGGCTGTTTCTAGTAAGGTACTTGGCCTGATGGTGCTTTTAAATTTGCCAGGTCTTGCTGACTGGGTGAGTCAAATTTTCCATGTGGCATAATTTCTGGAGCTGGCAAGAGAGTCTGAGGGTGGGGTGCTGCTTGCAGCCTGGAATGTAGGTTAGTATCTGAGCAGTATTAACACTTGCAAGAGAAGGCTGAAATTCTGAAAGGTGCATGTAGTTTCTTGAATTCATTTTTAGAAGGTAGCAATGTTGTTCCTTTTTAATCCCTTCCTCCTCTTCCTCATATTCACATCACTGAGGAGATTGTGTCTCATAGGTTTATTTTGCAAGATGGTTGGAAAGATTGGAGCTTGTGTCCCGTCGCCTAAAGCAGACATGTGTGATCTTCAGGACTTTGCCACCTTTTTGTTTTTTCTCCTGTGCTATATGGTGTTTGCATTGTCAATAGTAACAAAATCTGAAGGAAAACAAAAGCAGTCTGTATGGAAATTCTGAGTATCTGGAGAAAAGGCCACAGTGCTTTTCCCTTCATGCTTGATCTGTTCAGACAGCTTCAGAGCTTGGACAAGCCTGCCTGAAGTGAGGCTTACGCTGTGGAAAACAGGTGAGTCTGTTAGGCTTTCTGTCAAAGAACCAGCCATATCTATACACCTATCAGTAAATGAGATTTATATGCAGTGCTTGTTGGGTTTAGGAGAACTTTCAGGAGTATTTTACAAACTGAGCCATTAGATTTGGTATGCTGTCAGACCTCCAGCAGAAGGTGCATCAGTATGGCAGTACTGCCCTAGGGAAACAGACTGCTCTCTTGTCATGTTCCAGTGTAGATTCTATATAGGAGAGAGGTACACTTAAGTGAAATGAATTCATTTCTAGAGTTGACTGTTTGACTAAGATGGCAACACTGCTTAAAGAGAAGAGCTGCAGTCAATGCCTTAATGAAGGCACTGGGAGGTTTTTGACAGGCATATTGGAACCAAGCATATGGTTCAAACAAGGGGAATTGGACTTCTGTTTCAGAAGTAAATCCTCACAATGAGCAAGGATATATTGAAGTAAATTGTTTCCAGAATGAGCAATAACATTCTCCTTAACTGATCACTCCAGGGAGTCTGAAAGATAATATTAATTGCAATAGCTTTTATGATGGAAAATGACATTTGCAGTACATTAGTACAAGCTGCATTTCCCCTTTAGAGCTCTTAGTATTTTTATAGGGTTCAAATTTAACTCTGGATGTAATTTAACTCTGAAAATTTCATCTTAATGCAAATTAAGAAGAAAATACTGTAAAAGTATCAGAAAACTTAGCATATTTGGCTTTAGAAATATTGTGTGAATCCAGTGTTTTCAGAAACAACAGGATATTTAATCAGCAGTCTGTCCTTGTTTGGAGCTGAAAGGGAATTTGAAAAAAGCCAAGGGGGGAAAAAAGAAAGATGGATGCTTCACTGATCCTCATGGGAGCTGTTAAATTCCCTATGAACTTTGGGTATGCTCATGTTACTTGCTGTTGGGGTTCCTGTCTTTCAGTTACAGAAACCTAGAATTATTTCAATAGTGAATCAAACCAAATTTGCCACAGCACCTGCTGGTGGTGTAGGGGTCTTGTTTGACTGATGCAGCTTACACCGGGGCAACCAGTGTGGGGAAGAATTGGTGGTGCAGAAACAGCAGCTCCATGGACTTGAGAGAGGAGCTAAAAACCTCACAAAAGGATTTTAGTCAGCTTTGTTTGGTCTGCTGGCAAATGTCTGGATTTCTGACAAGTGCTCTAAAAATACCAGTTTCTTTTCAGTGGCTTTACAGTTTGTGACAGCCTGTTTCATGGTCCTACCTTGTTAGGTTGTCTTTTGAAGCACAAGACATGTTACCCTTGAACAAAAGAGAACTTTGTGGCATGAATTTCATTGACTTTTTTTTTGTTGTTGTTGTTCAGTTGGCAGCTGCAGAGAACGAGTGTTGATTCTTCTGTAATTTTTGTTCACCTTTAGAGTTAGGTTTCTGTGATTTGTGACAGGCTCTCATTCATGCCACTTTATTTTTTCTGTTTTAGGATAATGTACCACAGCAGCTTGGGGGAGGGAGGTGGGGAAAGGGGTAGTTTTCCTGATCTGACAAAGTCATTCCCTTAATAGCTACAGAATGCAGCTAACCTACTTAGACCATTGCAAATAGTAGAATAGAATAAACCAGGTTGGAAGAGACCTTCGAGATCATTGCATCCAACCTATTGTCCAACCCACCTAATCAACTAAACCATGGCACCAAGCACCCCATCAAGTCTCCTCCTAAACATCTCCAATGATGGTGCCTCCACCACCTCCCTGGGCAGCCCATTCCAATGGGCAATCACTCTCTCTGTAGAATTTCTTCCTAACCTCCAGCCTAAACCTATCCTGGCACAGCTTGAGATAGTGTCCTCTTGTTCTGGTAGTCACTGAGGAAATCATAGTTTAGAATACTGGGCTGGAATAAACTTGGAAGGTCTGGTATGGTACTGAATTGTCTAAGATGCTTTTTGGTAATCAATCCTGAGGTTTTAATGAATTCATTTTTTTTCTCTATCTCTGACCTTTCACTGTGGTTGAAGACTGTTGATATTTAACAAAATGCAGTTGAAGGAATTCAACTATATGGTTGATAGGCAATGAAGAGAACAGGTTTTAATGTACTTGTACTAGGCACATGTACAGTGCTGTGAGAAATGAACATCATGTAGGAACATCCTTGGAATTTAGAACCTGGAAGCCCACATCTGGCAGGATTAGAGACGATCAGCAACAGGGCTTCAAGAGGAATTATTTTCATTAGAAAGCTACCATGGCTGTAATGAAGTCATAGCTCAGCAGACTGTTTCCATTTAAATATTTTGGACTGAATTCCAAACTATTCCTGAAAGGATAACAGCTTCGCTTACATTTCTGATGGAAAGCTGAATAGGCATCATTGTCTAGTCTCAGTGCTAAAATTCTGGTTACCTTTCTTTGCATTTTAACACCCAGATGCTTACCTTAACATTTTCTTACATGTTTGAAGAGATTTTTGTGAATTTGGATGTAATTTCACAGTGGGAAATGACATCTCTTCTGTACCTTGCATGATCTCTTCAGTTAAACTTGAACTTTTTCCGTTGGTTGGTTTGGTTTGTAGTGTATTGTGTTTTGTGCATTGATGTTGTGTTTGGCTTTGTTTTCTAGAGGGGATGATTTATGTGGCTTAGTTCAGTGGGTAAGACCATCTCAAAATTGAAGTAGAACTGACCAGTCCAAACAGTGAGGCCAGGTGCACTGAATCTGTATGACAGTTTTGTCAAAAGAATGAAGATTTTCCTGCTTTGGAAAAGGTGAAGGAGTAGTAAGTGTGACAGAGGGCATCTGATAAGAGAATTGAAGACAGTGAGTTTGGAGTTAGCCTGTGGCCTTGTTTTTTAATGAGCAACTTAGCAGTTCAACTTTTAAGCTGAGAGTATAAATCATGTCTTCATTACTCCTGTTCTTAGAGTCACAGGAAGACTGTGAAGGCTGTGATCCTTTGCTTCTAAATCCTTGTTATACAGGACCACTGAAAAGGAAAAACAAGTGTTTAACACAGCACTGAGAAGGCATTTATGGAAGGTCAGCTCAGTCAGCATGTCCTTTCTAAATTCCTGTTCCCAAAGTTTTTTTGGGCATAAAAACTGGCTCCAGGCTAAATATATAAAGATTTAAGGCTAAGCCTTACAAGTATATGAGAATTTTGATGCAGGAATCTCTAATGGCAGTGTGTATGTCATAATGAATATATATATATTTAAATGACTTTTAGAAATAGGTGATCAGTAATCAGTATCACTAAGGTCGGAAGAGACCTCAAAGATCATCGAGTCCAACCTGTTACCACAGACCTCATGACTGGAGTAGGGAGGACACTACTGCCCACTGCAGGCTTGAACTCATGACCTTCCCATTAAGGGTCTTGTGCACTACCAAATGAGCCACTTCAACTGCTTAAGGTAGTTATTTTTAGTCAGTATTCCTAAGGTTGGAAGGGACCTCAAAGATCATCGAGTCCAACCTGTCACCACAAACCTCACGACTAGAGTAAGGGTGTTTGAGTGTGATGGTTTGGTTTTGTGGGGAGACTGTTGTGAGATTGGTTTTGGTGTGTTGGTTGTCTGTCTTTTTGGTGGGTTTGATTTTGTTTGCTCTTTTTGTTGTTGGTTTGTAATTTATTTTTTGTGGTGGTTGGTTTGCTTTTCTTTTTTGTGTGGGTTTTTTTTTTGGTTGTTGTTTTTTGTTTGTTTGTTTAACTGATCATTTGTAGCAGTTAGGAAGAATAGAGTTATAAAAAAATAATGAGGAAAAAGGTGCGGGGTAAAATACTGATCCTGTATCACACAGTATCACAATATAACTTAGGTTGGAAAGGACCTCGAGGATCATCGAGTCCAACCTATCAACACAGACCCCATGACTAGACCATGGCACTAAGTGCCATGTCCAATCTCCTCTTGAACGCCTCCAGGGTCGATGACTCAACCACCTCTCTCATGGATATAGCTAATCAGCACAACAGTATTCTAGTTATCACAAGCAGGGCCATGCTTATGCTCGTTCATGCACCTCAGGACCAATCACGAGTTCTGATTTGCCTAAATCTGTTGCACTGATCCTGGACATTACACAGGTGGTAAAAAATGATGCAGGCTTCATAGCAGAGCCTCTCTACTCTGGAGCAGAATAGCAGCGATAGCCTTCAGGGCCAGGCAAGGATAATGCAGTCAAGCAGTGCCCAAAATAATTTAGGAGGAGTAAAGCTCAAAGGGGATTGAACATTTTTCAATTACATTCAAAAATACTGTCTTTTGGAGGGGAGTGTTCAGTTTAGTTGGAAATTAATCTTTTTCTGAAAGGGAAAGAATGATGCTGAGTCACAAAGTGCTCTGCTGGTGAATGCTTGGGTATTATCTGCTGTCCAGAGTGGCTTATCAGCGGTTTATCAGTGTATGCTGAGAATGTCTTTTGTGTTAAATCGAAGTGGGAATATGGAATTGGAAGGCCCATTGCCCTTCTCTGTCTAATTTCCATCAGCCCCAGTTTTCAAGTCTGGGGAATATTGCCTTAGCTGAAATAGCTGCTCTCCTTCCTTTGATGCTAATGCACAGTTGCATTCATTTGAAATAATCATAGCTCCTTTTAGCTCTTGTTCTCTGATGCTAAATCACCTTCAACTATTTTATTCTTCTTTCCTCAAATTGGTTCTCTGTTTTTACCACAGCATCCTTAATCCTTGTACACATTATTGCTGATAAAGTGGAAATATCTTTCCTGATAGATCTGAGAAGCAGATGTATTTACTTTTTTTCCAAAGCTGTGGATGCCTCAGCCTCTCTATTAATGACACTTAGGTCTTTCTGCTGCTGTGCTTCCTGGAGTAACATGATTCTGGCTTGTAGAGGAAGTGCTAGCTGTTACTATCTGAATGCGTTGCTTGTACTTGATGTGGTTGTTTCTGTTACTCAGATCTTCCATGTGTAATTCTTCCTGTATCCCACTGTGGTTTTAACTTGTAGATTCTGTCTTTTAGATTTCATTATGAAGCTTCTGCCGTTTTTGCCATAGTGTTCACTGAAATCTGAAATAAAATTAGCCCTGGCACTGAGTTTTAAGGAACTCTTATTGTTTCAACCCTACCATTTCCTGATTAGCCACTCTGTTAATCTTTCTAATTTTGCTCCAGCTGCCAAATAATTTTTGGAAAGGCAGTATATCAGCTGAAGCCCAGAAGATAAGAGCTACTATATTTCCTTTGTCTAGGCAGTAAAATATTGAAGGAAAGTAAGAAATCAGTTTGCTTGATCTCCATTTAATGAACACGTGTATTTTTTTAATGAGTATATATATAGATATTGAGGCAGCCACCAGTGATGCGGTCACTCAGTGGGAATGCATAACCGTGACTAAATCTTAAGGTGCTGGAAAGGTCTAGAATAACTTGCAGCTTCTAGTAACACACCACTATCCTAGTCAGTCTACTCACGTTGAACTCTTAAATATGAAGAGTATGAAATACTGTGAACTGATGGGAGTCGGTCTCTTCTTTCAAGCAACCAGCACCAGAACGAGAGGACAGAGTCTCAAGCTGCACCAGGGGAAGTTTAGGCTGGAGGTGAGGAGAAAGTTCTTCACTGAGAGAGTTGTTAGCTATTGGAATGGGCTGCCCAGGGAGGTGGTGGAATCACCATCCTTGGAGGTGTTCAAGAGGGGATTGGATGTGGCACTTGGTGCCATGGTTTAGTAGTCATGAAGTGTTGGGTGCCAGGTTGGACTTGATGATCTTTGAGATCTCTTCCAACCTTGGTGATTCTGTGACTTGAGGAAAAAGAAGGTTCAGAACTGCATTAACAAAGGTCTGAATCCTAACTGATGGGAGTCTGGAGTGGTGGGTTTTTGGTTTGTTGGGTTTTTTGGGTTTGGTGGTTTTGAGGTTTTTGTCCCTGCTGTTCTCCTTTAGCATATTTGAGAGACTTAACATCTGGACACCTTAAGTTATAAGAGTCTAACATGCAGGGCTAGCTTCTGATTTCATCATTCGATATTAATTGGTGGTTTATGTTCCAAAATACTTTGCAGGTTAAATATGTCACTCATTCCTTTGGCTTGTTTTGTAAGTTGGTCAATGTAGCTGTATTTCCCTCTAGTACCTAGCATAGTTTAGTTGCAAACTGTTACTAAGAGCCACTTGAAATCTGTTCCGATTTCAGCCTGTTGGTGTTTTCCAGATGGCAGCAGGTGGTTCTAGGTGGTTTAATCTGCAGTAGATTATTGACTATAGCAAGAAAATTCTTTTTACAGTAGATTCTCTTTTATAGATCTGAATACCTTGCTTTCGTAGTGGTGCTCCTTCAGTGATCTGGATTTGCTTCTAATTCACATTGACACAGACCAGAAGCTGCTCTCAAGTGCTTTAAGCAGTTTAATTTATGAAAATCATGACATATTTACATTTATGCTTGGAAAATACCTGTTAAAGAGCACATTTTTCATTACACTTTTTGACTGTTAAGAGCAATTTTAGTTCAGAATGTACTTTCCCCACGAAATTGCTGCCATCCAGCATTTAGCTGCCTCCATTTTCCCATGAGATTTTTTGGTGAAAAGGCTATTCCAGTTGAGTGTATCACAGTTAATTAAAATGATACTGTAATTTCTCTTTGTTATGGTCTAGTAACTCTGGAGTTTCAACATCAATTTCTTATCTCCTTTTATACTTTCCCCCTTGTTTCCCTGCCTTGGAATAAAATAGCTGTTAGCAGCTCGGATATTGTGAGGGCAAAAATTACGCCACTATCTTGGCATTTCTGGAATGGAAACCATGGCAAAAACCATCTGTGTTACCTTGGCAGTAAAGGAACTGCAGTTGCAGCTTGTTTCAGTGACAGTGATTTTCCTGCATTGTTTGGTGGTTGGTATTGAGTTTAGGGAAGTAAGAGGTGGAAGGGACGTTAAGATGCCTGATTTTGTGGGGAAATACCAAACCGAGGTATCATAAAAGAAACATCAAAAGAGCCTTGTTTAGTGCGAGAAATTAAGACATTTCTCACTTCTTAAAGTGCTGAGGTTGTATTTCATGCTGATTTTACTGGAGAACAGGAATGAAGTACACAGCCAGTGCAAAAATGAAATGAAGACATTTTGGAAAAGTGAAGTACAGGATAGACATTTCTTTCACTTGATCTAATCTCCATAGGTTGGGGGTTTTTCCCCCCAGATAATTCTAATTTTGGTTTAGTGGTAACACCAGGTAAGTAACTGGTTTTAGTGTCTTAGCATGATCTGAGGTTGTTGAAAAGAAAAGAAAAGAAAAAAGGTGGTGAAAGAACCAGAGCTCTTTAAATCATTCCCTATCTTTTGCCCTAAGTCAGCATCCATATTCTCCTTCAGAAAAAGGAGATTCTCAATAGCTCTGAGAGGCTCATAATGTTTTGCTAATCATGTTCTCAGTCTTCTGTGGAGATAAATCACTTGAATAGCGTGCTGGATGACAGACAGTAAGGGAGAAGTCTCTGAAGAGCCTGGCTTCTAATGTAGCTCTACCCAGCTGGATTGTATGTCTGAGAAGCATGTTTGTTTGGGATGGTTTCAATTAGGCCACGGGCTTTGAAGAGGTATTAAAATAGCGGAGTAATTGGAATACAGAAATGTGTTTGTTAGGGGGATACCCCCCAACTGTGATCAGAGGAAGGAAGCTGAGTAATCCTGTGGTATGTGGAACAGCAGACAAGAACCTGTGTTCTTAATTTTGCCCTGGGCTTGCTATGTTGTCACAGACAAGTCACAAGTATTTCATTTCTGTTCTGCAGAGGCTTTGATTTTTTTTAATGGAATTACCTCCAGTACATAAGATTAAAGGTGTTTGTGTAGACTGCTAGGATCAGTGTGTCAGATAACCAAGCTTAGTCTGAGGATCCTGAGCACCAATGGAGTGGTGAGGTAAAAAGGAGCTTCCTCCAGTGGGGGAAACACCTAGGGGGCTCATGGAAAAGTGAATGCATGGGGTGCTATATAGAAAACATTCTCTTTTAGTACGAGATACTGAGGCAAAAATGCCAAGCCTATTCAGTCCTTCTAGCCTTTTTCATTTTCTAACAATATTTGGTTGAAAGGAAGCTTTCTTCCTAAGAAAATTCTGTCTTTTTTATTGTCACTAGTAATTTTAAACAGAGGAATGCTGAGAAGCTTGAAACAGTTTGGAGTCTTCAGTGCACTACTTGCTTTGTCAAATGTTCCCACATGCAGCTACTGCATGAAGCTGGGATGCTTCAAAAGCTTCAGCTTGAGTCCTTTTTTTGCTTGATTAAAGCATAACCCTGCTTAGATGGTGCTGATAGCTACTCTGATACTGAGTATCTTTGTTCTGAGTGGTAAAATGAAGTTTCTTCTTTCTTGCTTGGGCTGCCAGTGAGCTACCAGTGGCATTAGAACTGCGTTCTCATCCTAGTGTAGCAACTTGTTTGAACGTAGTTTGGCATACTTTTTCCCACCTCTTCCCAAGTACAATATGCATGCTACTGCCAAAAGGCATCTTTCTGATTGCACAGACTCCTGAGGAGTTTTGAAATGGCAATGCTTGTGTTCCTTGTAAAAGTATCAGTCACAGAGGAGCATTTTTAGGTTTCTGTAGCTAAATTCCCCACAGGTAATTTGTCTCATCTCTGGCAGTCTTGGGGTGTGTGGAACAGGGAAAACTATTGATTTCCCCCACCCCTTCAATGTGCAGACTGCTGACCAGGATGGAGCAAGAGTGCTATAATTTGAAAACAGTTCTGAACAGTTAAACCAAATAATAGGACTGTAACATGTTTCTTTTTCTTCCTCAAAGGAAGTGCATAGTAATGAAGGTAGTAGAAGCAGAGTTTTTCTTTTAATGGTTTTGTGGCTAGAGTTCATCTGTCTGCCTGAAATGATCTGGCATCTGTCACAAAGAATGGGTACCCAATGCATTGCTGTAGCTTCTGGGTTTATTAACTCTTTGTGTGGGAAGGGATATATTGGAGTGGGAGTTCCACAGGTTATTACTATGAATGATGAAGTGGCATGTGATTTGAGCTGGCACTTAATTGAGCTACCTTTAACTCAAACATTTGTTGTATATAACCATCACTGAAATGTTTTGTGGTGTCCTACCTTGTTGCCAGTTAGCCCCTGCCTGTCAGGCTCTCCTGATCTCTTGTTCAGGAATTCCTGTAATTTGCAGGAGCACAAAGCCCTTTGTGATAAAGTGTTCATACAAGGAGAGAACAGTTTTTATTCTCCAAGTGAAAAGCAGGAAAGTCAGGACTGGGTTACAGAGCAGTCATATAACTCAGACCGACGTGTGTGAGTATTCATGGAAAATTACATACGTAGTATAAGCTCAGCAATTAAACATCTGTACAACAATGAATTTCTATGGTGCCTATTATAAATGCTGGTGTATGACACCCAGGAGTGTGTGTTTCCACATGTTGTGGTATTGCAAGACAGATGAAAATCATCTTTGTGAACTTGCATCATTTGGAACTCTGCTGATGCCATGTGTCAAGGCAGTGAATGTGGAAGTTCAGGAAAGAGAATTTCCTTGCACATGAACTTGATGGCCACAGACTGACTGCTGTAGGTCAAGCACAGAGCCTCACTCAATTTCTGGTTACTCAGAAAATAGCAGAAAGGAGTAGAGCTCTTTTCTGAGAAGGGGTTCAGTGTAACCACACTGACTCCTGGTGTCTCAAGAGCCAATATAGATCCTATGTTGGCCCTGTGCCACAGGGCAACCACTAACTGTGCCCTGCAAATGAGGAATTATTTTGCCAGATGATTCATGGCTTGCTAGCAAAGCAGGATTTCTAAAGAATGTGTTGGAACTGTTTGTTATCAGTGGAGGATGTGGGAAATTTAGAGGAGAGAAAAGTGAGAGGAAAAAATACTGCTGTTAATACAATTGAACTACGTAACTGGAAGTGGCGTTTGTTGTTGTTGCTCTTCTATATGGAGGCAGTGCTGGAAACAGACTGAGCCTCTGCTCAGGAAGTGTGATTTTCTTAAATGATATCCATGGTACTTAGCTTTCCAGAGAGAGGTTTCCAAGACAAAATGATGGTCAGCCTGCAGATTTTCTTTCTGGGAAAGAATAGCTTACTGAGATGACACTCCCTTTAGTTCTTAGCTGAAATGAAGCAAGAGCAGTAGCTCTGCTCTTGAGAGATCTTTGGCTTCTGTACCACAGCAGATTAACAGAAGGTTAAAACCAGCCATAATTCTTTGTTATTTTAGAGGGCATCTTTTAGCAGGGGAAAACAGCAACAACATCAGGAAAAAAAAAAACCTGCCATACTTGACTTTTGGAACTGTTTTTTTTTCCTGAAGCTTATTTTATTTGGTTGTTGATGGCAGCTGTACTATGGTAGGAGATCTCTTGAGTACAAGCACTTGTCAAGTGAAGTGCATGATTATAAAATGATCTTCAGTCCCCACAGGAAGACTGAAGGATTAATAGGAGGTCTTTGGCCATGGAGCTAATGATGCTAACAGTGGTGTTGACGCTTAGAACTGCAGCTTCTGAACGTTGCCTTTGGAAGGACTGAATGGAAGTTAGGGAGCATTGGTATTTTTAAGTAGAACCTGGAGGTACAAGTTAACATAGCCTGCATCATTTGGGTAATCCATGGAAGTTACAAACTGATTCACCAAAAATCAGTCCTGATGCATGTCCTCAGTAGCAATGAGCCTCTTCCAAAGGGTTCTGCCACCTGTGTTTACAGAAATCTCAGTTGTTTTTTTTATAAAGGGAATTCTTCACATAGCTTTCCCTCTTTATGCCTATAATATACAATAGGCTAATGCACTTTCCTTTTGCTTTACACCTCAATTGTAATACTTCATGATAAATTGTATGAAGAGAAGACTTCTGCCACAAACTTCAGTGTTAAATTCCTGGTAATAAAGAATGGAAGTTTGGCATCCTGGCTCAGGAAACCTGCTGTTCAGGGAGTGCATGAATCCTGGGAGATTGCTTCTGCTGTGTGGTCCTGATTGGTAGTATCAAAGCTGAGATGTCCATATCAACTTCCCTTTGCAGGGGCTTGCAGCTATGTGAGTTCACCTCCCTGTTAAGAGAAGGGAAAACTAATTCTGTCTTCTAGGAGAAAAAGACCCCAGGAATTAGTTGGACTGCAGCTGCCATATGAGTTTTGAAGAAAAGCAGGGTCTGGGTGTTTTCTGGCTATCATGGAATCTGTACTGATTCTTTCTGACACTGGCTGAAAAATACCATTCTTTATATTTTCTTGTGAGCACTGGCGACTTGCTAAGCAAGGTGCTGTTGCAGGAGCTGTGTGTTTCACTGTGGCAGCATTTCCTGTACAGAGCTGTCATGGGGAGAAATTGGTGTGTGCTAAGAAAAAAAGATGTTGTGTAGGAATAGAAATAACCAGCTGGGTTGAATTGTGGTAGTAGAAACAAAAAATAATCACAAGAGAAATGAAAAGAAGTGGAGAGCAGAGTACTGTACTTATGTAATGGACTTCAGGAGTCCAGGTGCTCACTTGTGGAGGTCAACATTGTAAAGGCTCGGTCCTCAGTTCTAGAGGTTGAAGTAGATGTTAGATGGCTTTCTGGAGATGAAAGCAGATGGGGAAAAAATTTCATGAGGTCACAGGTTAAAAGATTTTGAGTACTTGCTGTTTTGCGTGATGAGTGGCTCTTCCTCTCTCCTCACAGAGGTCTAGAATTCTGTCACTCATACTTCATGAATTTCATTCAGGGGGTCTGGGTTTCTTCTCTTGTATACAAGGAAGAAGGCAAGTATTGTTAACTCAGAGCAACCTTGAGATTTCATGGGATTTTGGGGACCTTAGTATGCGCTCCAACTGTCCCTTTCAATATACCTGCAATCCATCTTTGGTGGCGTGATGACAGTGTAGAGAGCAGTATATAATTCACTGCCTTTCTGTGCCGTGATCTCTGTGTAGGAGGAGGAGAATTTTAAACTGCACTGTTTAAATCAGACCTGTCACACACATTTTGTTAATCCAAATATCATCTTGATCTGAAGCTTCACATGCAATTTGAATCAATGTTGGCCTTTCCTTTTGAAAGGATATTCAGGCATTGTTTTTCAATGGGGGCTTTCAAATAAGTCCAAATACATTTTAGCTTTTGAAGGCGTGGTGGACTGAAGATTATTATGGTTGGTTTTATTCCACTCTGATCTTTTCAAAACCAAAATATGTGGAATTTAATGAAGTGCCTTTCATTATGTGCTCTGTGATGATGCTTATGCAGACAAGTTTGGAGTTAAGGTTCTTGCAACAGTATTAAGTTTTATTGCAAGATCTTTAGTACTTAAAACTGAGCAGACTGGCTTCATGAAATCAGAGTTCAATAGAAAGATTAACCTCTTTTAGGCTGCCTGAAGTGATGGCATGTGAATGGACAATTTATATGTTTGGCTTAATTTCTCATTTTCATTCTCATACCTCTGAGGAAAGACTATTATGATGCTTATCTCTGTGTGCAAACAAGAAATGGTAGTCAATGTTAGCAAATATGTATAGGGATATATATTTAGATTTTGATGGGGTTTTGTTATTACTTTAAGTTAAATTCATAACCCATTGGATTTTAAAAATATTTTTCCCCTTAATAAAGCTTTGGTAGTCAGAAAACTAAAAAAAAAAAGGCTGTTTGCAAAGACCTGCAGTGACAGCAGAAGGGGCAATGGCTTTAACCTGGAGAACAGCAGATTTAGATTGGGTGTTAGGAACAAGTTCATTACTATGAGGGTGGTGGAACACTGGAACAGGTTTCCCACAGGGAAGTGGCTGAGACCCCTTCCCTGGAGATATTCAAGGTGAGGCCCTGGGCAGCCTGGTCTGGTTGGGGATGTCCCTTCTGACTGCAGGGAGGTTCGAGTGGATGATCTTTGGAGGTCCTTTCTGACGTGGACTGTTCCATGGGGGAAAAGTTTCAGTACTCGTTTCGAATGAGGCTTGATGATGCTGGTGCTGTGCAAAATAACCACCAAGCTGGGGAATAAGTATGATGATTGGGTTTTTTGTCTTCAGAAAGATGCAATAACCTCTCCAATATAGGCAGTTTCAAATTGTGTTTGTAAAATGTCTGTTTCTCCCCCTCTTTCCACTGCATAATGTATGGTCATAGAATAGAATCATAGAATCAATGAGGTTGGAAAAGACCTCAAAGATTATCAAGTCCAACCTGTTCTCATATGTAGTTTGTCATTAAGCACTTTCTTTTTATTCAGAAAAGTGAACAGAATTCCTTTTTAATTATTTCATTTAAGTTGTTCTTTGCTTTCTGTTGGGCTAGCAAATGTATTTAGATGGCTACTGCAATGAGAACTCAAATAGAAAGCTTTACTGAATCAGGACCTTTGTTTTTGTCTCCCCCTCTCATATTTCCTGTTTATTTTGGAATACAAAAAGCTTCTCACAGCCTGTTTCTCTGCTAACTTTACTTATCCTATATCCAGATTTCTTTGTGGTCTTCAGTAACAAAATTCTTATGGGAATTTTTGGGGAGAAGCTGCTGGCTAACACAACTTACAACACAACACAATCAAGTATTTGGTTTTTGCCTTTTATGATCTGACAAGAGAGCAATAAATAAAATGGAGGTGTGCTCAAAAATGCCACAACACTTGGTGAGTCTAAATTGGTGATATCAGATTAAGCCAGTCCCATGCATACATGTGTATTTCCAGTGGCTGATGCTGGAAGAGTAAGTCTGACACACAATTCGTATATCTGCTCTAACATGACTGATTATGAATTTCATTTTCTATGTATCCACTTTCTTGTCAGCTGCTGTATCCTCTTGTCATTTGTTCCACTCATAGGTGGAATAAATTAGAGATGTTAAGCAGAGTTCATCCCAATGCCTCTGCTATTCATTGTCTTCATTACATTGTCATATTCTTATTTTGTCATTTGTAAATGTGGCTGTTATTGGTCTAGGGAGATGTTCTTACTGTTTCCTTGTAGGACAAGAAATAGAAGTCATAAACGTGTGTGGAGGGGTTTTTGTGGGTGCTTTTTGTTTGGGCTTTCAGGGTTTTACTTCTGAATGAACTTGTATAATTCGACTGCTAACACTGGAAATGGCATGGGGTTTATTAAAATAAGGCACATGAGCCATGGCTTTCATGCTAAATTAGCTCATGTCTTGAAATGCTGACTAGAACTAGTTACATAAAGATTTATCTGTTCTATCCAGTGGGGTTTTGTGTTGCTTCTGATTTTTATTTAAAGGGGTAGAAAGATAATTAGAGGAACATCTCTCTTGTGAGGAAAGGCTGAGGGACTTGGGGCTTTTTAGCCTAGAGAAGTCTGAGGGGGGATCTTATCAATGCTTATAAATATTTAAAGGGTAGGTGTCAGGAGGATGGGGCCTGTCTTTTTTTAAGTGGTGCCCGGTGACAGGACAAAAGGTAGTGGTCACAAACTTGAACATAGGAAGCTCCATCTAAACTTGAGGAGAGACTTTGAGGATAGCAGAGCACTGGAACAGGCTGCCCAGAGAGATGGTGGAGTGTCCATTGCTGGAGTCATTCAAAACACTTCTGGATGCTGTCCTGTGCAACCTGCTCTGGGTGAACCTGCTCTTGCAGGGGTATTGGACTAGATCATCTCCAGAGGCCCTTTTCAAGCCCTGTTATTCAGTGAGTCTGTTGAAGAGCTGGGTTCAGGCAGCTCCTATAATCATGTTGGATGCAGCAGATCTGTAATAATTTACCCATAATTTACTGTGTGAGCTGGAAGATGCTTTATGAATACAACAGTATTTCAGGTATAAGCTGTTCTTTGTTGCATATATCTTTTTCACTTTCAGATATGAGTTGTGGAAGGGGAAACCTCTTAAACATTAATTTTCCTGAACTACCACCATCCTGTCAGCGTGTAGGATGCTGTGCAGTTCAGGCATTATATCACAACCCGTCCTCAAGCTGGAAAAATTACCATATTTTTATCTCTATAACTACCATTCCTATCATTCATATTGTATTAAAATGTTTTTCACTTAGAAATAATTATTCCCTGTGTCAAAGGAAAAGATTCAACTGAGTGTTGGGAGGAGTGAGGAGAAATCATAGGCTGTTCTGTACTGGAATAAAGCAAAATGACCACTTGACTATGCTAAAGCCTGATTGTGGTAAGCTTTGCTGTGTTAGTTGTGCTTGAGTGGAACTAGTGGTGTTGCTGTGAAGTTGTCAAAGTCAAGTTATTTTGATACTTAAGACTGGAAGTGTAGCCTGTGTGCTATCTATTAATTAGATAAAATCTTCTGTTTGCTTTCCAAAGTCTTCCTTCTCAAGACATTCAAGTGTCTGTACAGTCAGCCATTAAAAGTCATGCAAATTTACATCCTTCATTGCAAGCTGTACCTGTTCCTTTGATTTATTTAGACAGAGATCAAATCTGTGTCATCTCATCTACGTGACACAAAATCATTCCTGCTAAAATGTGCATGTGCTTTTTTTTCCTCCCCTCTTCTTGCTATTCTAGTGCATTTCTGATGATAATTTTGATCTCTCTGAGGACTAGTAATGATTTAAACTCTTCTCTAAGCTAGTTTACCTGGGTCTGGACCCAAATTAAGTAGGATCTCATACACTTCTCCAAACCAACTCATATTTTAATGAGTTGGCTGGTTTTGGAAGAAGACTGGCTAAGGGTGTTTACTGACAGAGTACTTCT
Organism: Melanerpes formicivorus; assembly: GCF_026170545.1. Taxonomy (NCBI): domain Eukaryota; kingdom Metazoa; phylum Chordata; class Aves; order Piciformes; family Picidae; genus Melanerpes; species Melanerpes formicivorus. The sequence goes on along the minus strand of NW_027142379.1, from coordinate 9,092,497 downwards.
AAAACTGGAGTTTGTGTTGAGTGACACTGAAATATATTTCTTTTGGAAACTTCCAATTCCCATTTCTGCTGTGGATTTGAATGTACCCTGAGATATGATACTGACTTTAAATCTCTGCATCCTGCAGTGTTTTGTGTCACTTGCTGAGGATGTAAAGGGTGAGTAAGCAATGGCTGTCATCGTAGCAGAGCACTGTTGGAAGCAACAGAGGATGTGATAGTGAAGAATTGCACTGTGAACCAGAAGAGCAGTGTGCACAATATGCAAGGGGGGAAAGTTGTCACTGGAGTTTGTGCTACAACCTTCCTGTCTCCTGATCATGGCAATTTCATTTAATAAGCTGGAGTGTTGTGGATGATGTTTGGATATCATGTATTCATCTATCTGGTGGGCTAGAATGGAGGTGGCTTGGCTTTGAAACATCCAAAAAGATCACAGAGAGTGTTTTTCTTCTGTAAGCTATGGCAGTTTAGGAGTGGTCTAAAGGTTTGTAGGAGTAGGTAGCCTTTTGTTTCTTCCACCATACCCGTTTGCTTTACAAGTTCTCACAAGCTTTCTTGAGTTCCTGAAGTAGACTTCATGTGCCAAAATTGTCTGTTTCTTTTCCATCTCGTAAGAGCTCATCTAACAGTAGATGCTATCTCTCCCAGAAACATTATCTTGCTGAATTTCCAAATAGGACATTGTAAGATAAAAGGAAGAAATAAATTTTAACTGACTTCTAGAAATGGAGTCAAGTCACAATTTCAGACTTAAGCATCTTTGCTGGGAATGCTGTTCCTGGTGTGTTTTTATTTGCTGGTAAAGCATGATTGAAAACAATCCAAGAAAATCTGCACTTTGCAGTGGTAGAAAAAGTTAATCCATTTAATTAAGTAGTGAAAGTATTTAGATGTGATCAGTGTTTTTCTCTGAGTCTTAGAATCTTTTGCATCATCATCAGCATATTCATTCCAAAGGAAAAGAAATTAATTACCTAGTGTCTTTGTTCACACTTGGTGATTTATAGGAAACAAAGTTTAATTCTTTACCTTGGGCAGCCAGGTCTATCAGCTTTCCTGACCCTACTTATCAGCCTGGTGCTCATAGCTTTTTTGATTTTTAACCAAGAGCTCTGCAAGAGCTTGGTCATAATTATGGAATAAGATGACCATGGCTTCTAGGTTGCAGAAAACAAACAAACAAACAAACCCCAAGCAAAACAATGGAATTGATGATGTAGCTGCAGGGAAAAGAAGTGTTAATACACCATTTAAGTATCACAGTATCACAGTATCGCTTAGGTTGGAAAGGACCTCGAGGATCATCGAGTCCAACCTATCAACACAGACCCCATGACTAGACCATGGCACCAAGTGCCACGTTCAATCTCCTCTTGAACGCCTCCAAGGTCGATGACTCAACCACCTCCCTGGGCAACCCGTTCCAATGCCGAATGACTCGCTCGGTGAAGAACTTCCTCCTCACCTTGAGTCTAAACCTCCCCTGGCGCAGCTTGAGACTGTGTCCCCTTGTTCTGGTGCTGGTTGCCTGGGAGAAGAGGCCAACCCCTTCCTGGCTACAACCACCTTTCAGGTAGTTGTAGAGGGCAATGAGGTCACCCCTGAGCCTCCTCTTCTCCAGGCTAAACAATCCCAGCTCCCTCAGCCTCCTCTCATATATATATAGTGACACATAGTCAGGTGAGGAAAAGCAATCTTTGTGTAAAATGGTTTTGAGATCAAAATCACATGCATTTCCCAGGGAAGTGACAGAACATCATTTCAGTGGTAAAACAATGAGATGCTCTTAAGATAAACTTGTCTCTGTTACAAGCTTGTATTGAAGCAAAGCAACTCTGATGTCTGGTTGTCTTCTCTTGTAGGTACAAAACTATGGTTTAGGTTGCTGCAGAGTGAAATAGGCCCACAGTGATCTCTGCTTCCAGTGCTAGCTATTTCTTGCCTTTAAAGCAGAAACTAATTTAGATTGTGGGAGAGATGAGATGTCCATCTTGAAATCACTTCTGAAGCCAGCAGTGAATTTACTTAATAAATAAACAAACCCAAACCCTTTCACTTTCTCATCTCTGAAGAGAGGGAGGTTGTGCAAAGGTCAGAGCACTATCAAAGATTGTCTGTTTGTTCAAAGATGGCTGAACAGTAGGTTGTTTGGTGGAGTATTTATAGACTTAAGAACTTCATTCCAGTTTTGCAAGTGTAACTGTTTTTAGTCAAAGAACAAAATACTTAAATGAAAAAAAAAAGAAAAAGAAGAATTTGCACATCTTTTCTTTGTAGATAGTTTTGGAAAGATTTATATTTAGACCATTGGGAATGTTTATATTGGAATCATTGGGAATGTTTAAATTTGGATCGTTGAGAGTGTTTCTTCCGAAGGTTCCTGTGAGAAAATTCCTTGTTCCCCTCCATTGTGGATTGTTAGCAATGCAAATGAAGCCTGTGGAAGCTCTGGACACAGCATTCTCATGGCAGTACTGCAGTTCTAAAGGTTGGGAGGGCCGTTATCTAGGGAAGCACAGATATAAGCTTACCAAAATGGGCTTTTATCTATAGATAGATCCTGTCGACTAAGGCAAAGAAAATAGAGTTAATGGCAAGGCTCAAAAAAACCCCAAACTGTACTCCATCTCATCCTGTCTTTTTCCCTGTACTATGGTACATCTGATGAGCAGTTTTACCCAGAGTTCCCCAAGCTATCCATTAGGTAACGCCACCATCACACCTCAGCCTCCAATGGTTTTTGTCATAACAGGGAAAAAGAAATCCTTATTGCCAAATGATGCTTTAGCTGCTTTTCTGGGCACGTGCATGAGAGTCACAGTATCACTTAGGTTGGAAAGGACCTCGAGGATCATCGAGTCCAACCTATCAACACAGACCCCAAATCCATCCCCAGTCCACCCAGCCTCCACTTATTTGGTGCATGCAGAAAGCTGTGAGAATTCTTTAGCTGTGGAGCTGCTTGAAGCACTCAGTCTGGAATAGTAGAAATGGGATGTAAAGCAGTGGTCTCCAAATCCATGAATCTGCCTTTTCTACGAGTGTGAGCTTTTTGGGTGAATGCAGCAGAAACAAATTATATGAAGGCCAATGCAGGTGAATTAGCTGATCCAAGTGTGACTGAGTACTGAACCTAATGCATCTGAGAGAGACAGACAGGATTCTCAGATGAATCCATGAACTACCTTCAATATACCTAAGTTAGGCCTTTTCTGGCAAGCTGTTGCTGATGTGGTTGTGTTTAAGAAAGATGAATTAGGACTGGAACAAACAGGGTGATCTGGGGAATGGAGAGCCTGTTGCATGACAGTTTATTGAAAAAGCTTGGCTTATTATCCTAACAAAATGAAGTATGAGAGGGCATATGATTCCTTTCTTATTAATACATCAGGAGACCAGTATGGGGAACAGAAAATAATTACTTAGCTAAAAGACCACGTTGGCAGAAGAGCAAATGAGTATAAACTCTCCATGAATAATGCTGGGCTACAAATTAGAAAATGACTCTGAACTATTACAGCAATCATTTTTTGGAATGACCTTCCACTCGGAGGAGTGGGAGAAGAAATTAAAGTAATTTCAAGGTGTAGTTAAAAAATATGTGAAGGGTTTATTATGTGGTGTCTGTGACTGTAAAATATTGAAACAAATGATCTGGAGGTTCATGCAGCTCTGTGTTGTTAATGCTTTTTATTAAAATATCAGGACCTTAATTGCTTTTCAGCCTTTTATGACCACTTTTGAGGGGAGTGGAGCTAGTCAGAAACCATGCACGTGGCACATGTTCTTTCATGCAGTAAAGGTGAAGCAGCGTTCTCTGCTTCTCTCAATATGTCCTTTGGATGTCCAGAATACTGTTGGATGGGCATTGCTTGTAAAGGTGGCACAGGCTTTAGGGAAATGATTTTATTCATTTCACAAAAGTTATTTTCCGCTGGTGTTACTGTTGCAGCTCCGTGTAGTCATACCTGTAGGGAAAATCCACTGGAGAGAGACTTCCAGTGGGAAATGAAGGTGAAGAGTGACTGGCTGAGCAGAACTGCTCTAAAATGTTCACTGGAATGTTAAAAAACTCATGTTAAAAGGTACCTTAAAATGGGAAAGAGGAGGAGGATATAACCTTCAGTTTTCTGTTTGGGTAGCAATAGGACTAGGGACAGTGGATTTAAATTGGAGCAGCGTAGATTTGGGTTGGACGTAAGGAGGAAGTTCTTTGGGAGTGGTAAACGAGTGGAATAGACTGCCTGGGGATGTGGTTGAGGCACTGTCCCTGGAAACATTCAAGATCAGACTCAATGTGGCCTTGGGCAGCCTAATCTAGTTGGAGGTGTCCCTGCTCACTGGAGGGGATTTGGACAAGATGACCTTTGAGGGTCCCTTCTGACCTGGTGCAATCTGTCAATCTGTAAGTTTATGACACTTTTCTGCTTCTGTGGGAGCTGATAGTTGGTTAGCTCTGTAGCTCACCTAAAAATAACTCATTCAAAATACTGAATTTAAGGCCCCCCACAGGCAGTGCTTTCAGGTGTTGTCAGAGGGATAATAATACCAGCTTCTAGAAGGAACTTAGGTGGAGGATGTGTACTGGGGATACAGCAGCAGCTACAGAGAATTTCAAATGCTGAGTTCTCCAGTTCAGCTGCACCCATGAGCCAGAAGTTTGATGGCAATTTTGTATAGAGTATTGAAAGGCCTGGACTTGTTTAAGGCAGCAAGATCCTTTTTTCCTGTTTAGCATGTGAATAGCCTTCTGGCCGTTTGATCTGTGAGTAACCTTCTGCCATTTGAGTAAATGTTGCAATCTGTTGAGGAACTGGGAGTGCTGAAAATAGTTGTCCAAAATGCAAGTACAAACTTTGTTTCTTGTATGCAACTGGCTAACCAATGTAAATATTGAATTCTTCATAAGAGTTCTGAAGGACTTAATGTGGGTTTTATGGCAAAAGATGCAAACTATTAAATGCACAGTACAGCATACTCAAAAGAGACAAGTCAAAACATAAATGGGAGTTTCAGTTCAATTTGTCAAGGTATTCAGAGTCACAATGCAAGTTTTACTCAAGTGTTTCTGCAGAAGTTTGTGTTCTGGTAATTGCATATTGCAGTTGAGCTCATAATCAACAACAAATTAAGGTCAGATTATAAACTGAAGTGAGACTGTGTCAACTGGCTGTTCATCAGACAACTGTGTGAGCTTTTCACTCTCCTTGGCTTGTAGCTTCTCAAGTGTCCCCTGAAAGAAGTGGTTAGAGCACAAGTTCTTTCCTTGGCTTCTCTAGTGTGTTTTTTTGGCACAGGTTCTCTGATATTCATATTTCAAATTCTTATTTTTTTTTTCTAGCCAGCTGCCTCAGGCCCTGTGAGCAGTGCTGAATGCTTTCATTCTAGCAAGGCATTTTTCCCTGACATTCCAGCTTGAACACATGGGTTAGAGTTTGCTGCTTTAGGGGTATAAGATGATCAAACAGCCGGGTTGCCAGGTCCGTCACGTTTTACTTGGGCAATATGCACAGTGAGACGGAGGGGTGGTGGCAGGGAGAAAAAATGTGAGAGAAAAGCCTAAATATATATCTCTCTGTCCTATTTTCTTAATCATTCTGGAGTGAGTATTCTTTGGGATGAAATTTGTTGGAACATCTGGGTTTCCCTGGCTGCAGTTAACTGCTGCTTTTTTTTGGATTGTGGAGTCTGCCTCAGTGATCTTTGGATGGTGGAATTGTAATCATCAGCCTGAAGCATTTGGATTTAGGCAAGTAACAACTCCCTGTTGGCTGGCCCATATAAATGAATAAGCCAAGAAAAGCTTAGGGGTGCTTCATCAGTAGCATGCTGACAGAAGCTAGAATTTGCCTCCTGTGACTTTTATTTCACGGTGAAAGCAGGCAGGGAAGGGCAGGTATTACAAACCCTTTGAAGGGGACTTTTAAGCTTCAGATTTTTTGGATTGTCCTCTTTAAAGGGGTGATTCCTGGAAATTATGATGGGAGAGTGGAAAGAGCAGCTGGCCTCCTGGGTTGATTGCAGTGAATAAAGAGTTCAAATATAATGTTAGACTATATTGTACCGAAATTGTAACTGAGGAAATACCTTAGCTGAGAGTTAATGGGGTGCAGCAATACACAGCTGCTGCTTCTCTTTGAAAAGCAATGTACTGTAGCAACTGGTACTGGCAGAGAGTCTGTACCCCAAGTTTCACTGAAGAGCAGATTAATTGCTAGTAGCAGAAGAGCATCTACTTTAAATGATGCTAAGACTCAGATGTTAATTATCTCTAATTTACAAGGATCGTTTTTCTCTGTCACTTTTGATTGCTCACATAACTTTACAGCTGACAGATCTTTCTCAGTGGACAAAGAAACCTTTCAAATAGATGAAAAAAAAAATCAATCTAATGCTCATGCTGTGTACTACATTAACAAGGTAAATAGTTTTTTTTCATGGCAAGCACTGAAAACATGTTAAAGATTATCTAGGTTACTGTGGATGGGTTTGACAGCTTATTTGTATTTACATTGGCTTCAAGAGATAAATCAAACTTGGGACTTTGCCTTCAAGGATCAGTTGGTTATCATATGAATAGCTGTGGAAAAGAGTGGTTAGATACAGGTTATTTATAGGTTGTTACAGCTGTGTTTCAAATGTGTGATTTTCAGCTTTGTCTGTTTCAGTTCTGGGGTGTGCTGAGTATGTGATTTTAGTGTTTTGTGGGGGGAAAGCATGAACAGGAGCTGCTTTTTTGCTTCCTGCAACATCTTCAGTGCAGCCAGCTCTTAGTTGTGGGGGTGATTTGCAGACTGTCAGCAGCTGAAGCAGTGAGCTCTGCTGAGTTGGGCCCTGTAGCCATGCTGTGACCTCATCCTGGAATCTGAGCTGTGGTGGCACACAGGGGATACTGCTTTGTGTAGAGACACAGTGCAAGGCAGCACGGCTTTGGTGTGGGGGACAATTACACTGAGTTAATAAGCCTTCTTGCATCTGATCTAACTCTAGCATGTCCTAAAGCACTCACACTTTGTAGGTGGGTTTTTTTCCCCCCCTGTCACTTGGTCCATGCCACCTTCCATTTGGATGTTGCAGAGGTGGCATGGTTTTTTGATATGCACTCAACACAGAGTTCTGAAGGAAGCTGTTCTTTCTGAACTGTGGATATCAGGTTTTTTGGAGGTAGTCTTAATCATACACCTAAACTGTAAAAATCACCCAAGAAAACTGTGTTGGTAATCTAATACTCAAGGCTTTTGTGCTTTTCTGTTTGTTATTCATGTGCCTATGTAAGCTGTTAAATTCTTTGAACCTCAGTCTTTGCTTGAGGGGAATCACTTCATTCTCGTCTTAAGCCATATGTTGATATTCTCTAGAAAGCATCCAGAGAAGCAGCCCACACAGAGAAGAAAAAGATAGCAGTTGAAAAGAAGAAGAGTTCATGATGATTCTTATGAGACTGAGAATTTTTGGGGTTTTATTATCCTCATATGATCTCTTGAAGGCTGTTCCTGGAGGTACCACATAGCCTCAATGCTGCACAAGTGATTCTTGGGAAATCATCCATTCAGTCATCCATCCATGACTCTCTTCAGGAGAGTTATGAGCAAACACTGCCTATAAAAGGTATCCAAGCATATGCAGATGAGCTTCCCCTTATATGTAACCCTTCCAGATAAATAAGCAGTTGGAACTGTCACTTGGTGTGCAGCAAATAGGGACATAGAGTAGGGAAAGTTCTACTGGTAGGGAAATAGATAGAATATTGTAAAATGTTCATTTTGGAGTTTATTATATAATAAAAGTAATATATCTTAGGCCACTGTAAGAGTGCTGCCATAAAGTTGCTATAGCTTATATTCCCTTTACTTCCTTTCATCTTTCATTTGATTTTAACACTCGTTAGTGTCTCTGCATGGCAACTTTTCCACTGGCACTGTGAAGCCTGCAGCACCATGTGCACGCTGACTGAGAGAAGATGTTTGTTGCTTTATACTGACTCTTAGGATTAATTATGCACTAAAGGTTGGAAAATGACTTTATTGGCATGGTCCTCCATCCAGTAAGCAGGTATCCAGCAAAGTATCGATGGAAGTGTTTTACTTTGCTGACTGTGCAATGTTGATTGAACTATTTAGCAAACTGTTAATCTATATGATGAAAACAAATAGCTGGTAAATGTGCAATGTCTCATCAAGTTTTTCTTTTACAAATGAATTTGCTGTGTGTACTGGCATGGGATCTGTCCTATAAAGCCTGATCAATAGTGTTGCAGGATGTAGTAGCAATTCCAGCATTTGCAGCTCACCCAGCACATATGCACAGAATCACAGAATGATTTGGGTTGTGTGGCACCTTTCAAGTTATCTAGTCCAGCTTTGCAGGGCCATCTGCAACTAGATCAGGTTGTTCAGAGCCCTCTCCAACTTGACCTGGAATGTTATCAGGGATGGGATATCTGCCACCTTTCTGGGCAGCCAGGGCCAGTGTTTCACCACCTTTATTGTAAAAGTTTTCTTCCTTATCTCTAGACTAAATCTCCATCTTTTAGCTAAAAACCATCACCTCTTGTCTTGTCACAATGGGCCCTGCTAGAAAGATTGTCACCATCTTGATTACAGGCTCCTTCAATTATTGAAAGGCCACAACAAGGTCTCTTGTAGCCTTTTCTTCTCCAGGCTTAACAACCCCAACTCTCTCAGCCTGTCCTTGCAGAAGTGGGGGTCCAGTCCTCTGATCATTTTTGTGGCCTCTTCTGGACCTGTCCCAGCAGGACCATGTGTTGTGCTGAGGACTCCAGAGCTGGACACAGGATTCCAGGCAGGGTCTCAGTGGAGTGGTGGGAATCTCCTCCCTTGACCTGCTGGCCACACTTGGTGCAGCCCAGTTTGCTTTCTGGGCTTTGAGCAAATTGCTGGCTCATCTCCAGCTTTTCATTCACCTGTACCCTCAAGTCCTTCTCCACAGAGTGGCCCAGCAGCCCTTTGTTCCCCAGTCTGGGGATTGCCCAGACCTGGGTGCATGGCCTTGCACTTGCCCTTGTAAAGCCTCATGAGGTTGATAGGGGCCCACCTTTCAAGCTTGTCCAGGTCCCTTTGGACACCATGCTGTCTTTCAGGTGTGTCAGCCACACTGACTCAGCTTGGTCTCATCTGTACCTTTGATCCCACTGTGCCGTTGAAGGTATTAAATGCACTGGTTCCAGTATAGACCCCTGAGGGACACCACTTGTCACCAGTCTCTGTCTGGACATTGAAACATTGACCACTACCCTCTTCATCCACCAAACAGTCTACCCACCAAATCCATATCTCTTCAGTTTAGAGAGAATAATATTGTGAGGGACCACATCAAAGGCCATACAGAATTCCAAATATATGACATCCATAGCTCTTCACTTGGCTGCTGATGGCAATCACTCTGTCTTAAAAGGCCAGAGGTTGGTCAGGCAGGACTTGCCCTTGGTGAAGTCATGCTGGTTGTCCTGTCCTCCGTGTGCCTTAGTATAGCCTGAGGAAGGACCAGTTCCATGATCTGCCAGACACAGAGGTGAGACTGACATGAAGCTACAATTTCTCTGACTGAAAAGGCAGAAGAAGTAGTTACTCCCCACTCTGGTGGGGGCTGCCGCATGGCTGCCAGGCAGGTGGTGGTGGTGAGGATGGGTACTGGCTGTCCATAGCAGCTGTCTCTGGGGTTGTGATTGTTGTGTTAGCAGAGCTCAGTATAACAGAGGTGACAGAACACTCTGTTTGGGCAGCTAACAGCAGTAAGTACTGGGAGGCCTCTGAAAGCTGCTGGTGATTGGCTGGGGTAAACCCAGATGAACCCCAAAAAGCTCCTACATTACTTCCTTGCAAAACTTCAGCACTTTCCAAACATGGCCTTTGGTCTTAAACTGAAATGCAAAGTCTCCAATTAAGGGCAGGCATAAAAGTTTCAGTGCTGATAACGATTCAGTCTTCTGAACTCTGACGGCATGCGTGGATGTCTTAGACTGCCATGGATGACTGAAAGACATCTTCGTTTTAATCATATGAAGCTTCCTTATAATAAAGAACAGTTAATTAAAGCTGAATTTAGAATTTATGCCTAAAGAAATCTGACACTTAGATATCTGTGATAAATACACTAGGAAGTATAAAGCTGCTTCCTCACTGCATCTTGCTCTAGATAGGATTTAAGGAAAATGCAGCGTACCATGGGCACCCACTCTGGTGCACCGAAGTTCTTCCTGGCACCACAGATGCCGGTGTGTGCAGGAAAACTGGGCTGTGTTGCAAACTCAATTACTGGAGTCAATACTCACCATAAACATTTTGTGTTTTGGTTGTAGCCAAGAAGGGGTTGGTCTCTTCTCCCAGGCAACCAGCACCAGAACAAGGGGACACAGTCTCAAGCTGCGCCAGGGGAGGTTTAGACTCGAGGTGAGGAGGAAGTTCTTCACCGAGCGAGTCGTTCGTCATTGGAACAGGTTGCCCAGGGAGGTGGTTGAGTCATCGACCCTGGAGGCGTTCAAGAGGAGACTGGATGTGGCACTTGGTGCCATGGTCTAGTCATGGGGTCTGTGTTGATAGGTTGGACTTGATGATCCTCGAGGTCCTTTCCAACCTAAGTTATACTGTGATACTGTGTTTGACCTAGGTTACAAGCTGTATTTCTAGCTTAGTTTTTGATCTTTTCATGTATCTGTGGCCTGAAAATGTGCACCTGTGACGTGTTAACCCAGGGAAGTTTATTCAGGAAAGCAAGGAGAAATAATAAGGAAAAATTGAGTTGTAGCAGAATTGTGGCTCTTTGAGAGAAACATCTGGTTTTTTGTTTGTATTTCTAGATTGTGATTCTTTTATAGTACTGTTGGAGGGTTCATTAGGGAAAAGTTGGTTTATGACGAGGTCTTAAAAAGTAGAACCGTTTGTTTAATCAGGTAATGTACTGGGAGAATGTTTTTCAAATCCTTTCTCTCTCTCTTTTTCTTTTCTTTTTCTTTCTCTTTTATTCTGTGAGTTGGGACTAGAGCTGAGTTGTTTCTTAGGTTTTATATCTGTTTGTGAACTGTGTGACTTGGTGTTTATAATGATAACTGCCATGACCCATCGGGATGTCTCATAATGGGACTAACCATTGCAGTATCCTGAAAGTTCAACTATGTTTGGGAATTCAACCACGAGACAACCTGAAAGGGACTAGATGATAGCCCCCCTATATTTGCTTGTGCATGTGCAACTTGACTTTTTAATGAGTGTTTTAAAACCGTTTCTTACAAATAAATCCAAAAAACCTAACACACACACACAACCATTAGCCAATGGCCTGCATTAGGAATGGTGTGGCCAGCAGGAGCAGGGAAGTCATTGTACTCTGCACTGGTTAGGTGGCACCTTGAGTACTGTGTCCAGTTCTGGACCCCTCAGTTTAAGAAGGACATTGAAACACTTGAACGTGTCCAGAGAAGGGCAACAAGGCTGGGGAGAGGCCTTGAGCACAGCCCTATGAGGAGAGGCTGAGGGAGCTGGGATTGTTTAGCCTGGAGAAGAGGAGGCTCAGGGGTGACCTCATTGCCCTCTACAACTACCTGAGAGGTGGTTGTAGCCAGGAAGGGGTTGCTCTCTTCTCCCAGGCAACCAGCACCAGAACAAGGGGACACAGTCTCAAGCTGTGCCAGGGGAGGTTTAGACTCGAGATGAGGAGAAAGTTCTTCACCGAGCGAGTCATTCGTCAATGGAATGTGCTGCCCAGGGAGGTGGTGGAGTCACCATCCCTGGAGGCGTTCAAGAGGAGATTGGATGTGGCACTTGGTGCCATGGTCTAGTCATGGGGTCTGTGTTGATAGGTTGGACTCGATGATCCTCGAGGTCCTTTCCAACCTAAGTTATACTGTGATACTGTGAACCAAACTACCCCCCCCCCCCCCCCAAATACCCCAACAAATAAACTGTATTGCACACATTTGGTTGAAAAAAAATCCAGTTTCAGTTCTAAAGAAATGTATTCCAGAGAGAGGAGAGGCACAGCTTCATGCCAGTCCCACAAAATGCAGTATTTATATACAGTTCACTGTCTCTCTAATGGTTATAAAGTGGTTAAAACCAAATGAAAACAAACACACACCCAGTTGGCTGAAGTGAAAAGTATTTTAGAACTGAAAAAGGAACTATGTGAATACTTGTTCTGCACTATTGTTGCACTACACAAAACTGCATTTGGAAGTTACAAAATATGTTTTTGTTATATGGACTTGGTGCCATGGTTTAGTAGTCATGAGGTCTTGGGTGACAGTTTGGACTTGATGATCTTTGAGGTCTCTTCCAACCTTATTGATTTTATGATTCTATGAACAGCTTACACTGTAGGCTGGTCAGGTTTGACATTGCTTTCCACTTCTCCACTGGGCCAGAAAAGCAGCTCTCCTGAACTGAGAGTTTATCCAGCAAAAGAAGGAATGAATATTCTATATTTGATTCTATTGAACTCAATCAGCATAAAAGATATTCAGGCTTCCTCTTGCTTTGCAGCGCACCTTCATATCATGCAAACCCAATTACACATGTTTTAAAATACTTGCTGAGCTGCTTCTGGGTGACAAATGCATCTTCCTATAAATAATGAAGAGGAAGGTTTATTCTTAAGTTATTTGTTCATATTTCTTGAATAAATATCCATAATAATTGGGAAATGGAAATGGCTCACATCCGTGTTGGGCCAGATGTTACCTGCTTGAGGCTAGCATATAGAAGAGCTTTTTAATGTCTTAAAATGACATTGAATTCTTGGTCTGAATTGGCTCCTTCTTTCTTCTGTGAACCACATATGCTGCAAGTTACTTTCCCCATTTTCTCATCCCTCCCCAAGAGGGTAAGAGGTTAAGACAGGTATCGCTAGCAAAGAAATAGCAGTAGTGTTTTAATTTGTGACTTGAAATATTTACTGGTAAATTTTAGATAAAAATTGTGTGTAATAGTATAGATGTCCTATCCACCTCGAGCCTGCTTTCAGGACAAGATGTAAGCAGGTGAAGACATTTAGAATAGAACAGAATAAACCAGGTTGGAAGAGACCTTCAAGATCATCATGTCCAACCCATCATCCAGCACCTCCTAGTACTAGTGTTCTGTGGAAAGCCAAATTCCTGACTTGCTTGTGTTATGTTAGTGGAAAAAAATCCAAACATGAAACTACCTCCAAATGAGGACTTCCACAGATTGCTAAATATGCTGCCCCTCGTTGAATTAATTGTAATATTTCTCTTCTGTCTTCAGGCTTTTGTGGGGAAAGGAAAAAAAAGCAACCAACAACAAGTTTCTCACTGTAGAGAGTCAAGGGATAAGAACTGAGGAAAGCTATGGTTCTACTTTGGCATGTCTCTGTAGTAGATTTTTGGCTGGCCCTGTCTACAAACATGATCTATCTAAAAGAAAAGACAAGTGTGGTGGTTTAGAGTGGGACAGGTTGCTCTGAGGCCTCTGTTGCTGTTGAAGGCTGCTTTACACACAGGATTGGAAAGTTTAAATGGAAAAGCTTTGCACAAGCTTCAATACTGCAATATTACAGTGCATAGTGGTGAGCATAGCAAAGCATATAGAACACACAGGAATGCACATTGGAGGCTTAACACAGAAGCTCATTAATTCCAAAAGCTTCACACACAAACCTCCACCCAATCAGCCCAGGTGGCCAAGAAGGCCAACGGCATCCTGGCATGCATTAGGAATAGTGTGGCCAGCAGGAGCAGGGAAGTCTTTGTGCCCCTGTACTCTGCTTTGGTTAGGCCACACCTTGAGTACTGTGTCCACTTCTGGGCCCCTCAGTTTAGGAAGGGCATTGAGACACTTGAACGTGTCCAGAGAAGGGCAATGAGGCTGGGGAGAGGCCTTGAGCACAGCCCTGTGAGGAGAGTTGGAGGGAGCTGGGGTTGTTTAGCCTGGAGAAGAGGAGGCTCAGGGGTGACCTCATGGTTCTCTATGACTATGTGAAAGGTGGTTGTAGCCAGGAGGGGGTTGGTCTCTTCTCCCAGGCAGCCAGCACCAGAGCAAGAGTACACAGTCTCAAGCTGCACCAGGGGAAGTTTAGGCTGGAGGTGAGGAGAAAGCTCTTCACAGAGAGAGTTGTTAGCCATTGGAATGTGCTGCCCAGGGAGGTGGAGGAGTCACCATCCCTGGAGGTGTTCAAGAGGGGATTGGACGTGGCACTTGGTGCCATGGTTTAGTAGCCATGAGGTCTTGGGTGACAGGTTGGACTTGATGATCTTTGATGTCTCTTCCAACCTCGGTGATACTGTGACCAAGCCCCAGTACTCCTTTTCTCCCAGCCTTGGGATCAACATGTGCCCCAGGGTCTTTCTTTCCCCCCACGTTGTTAAGCTCGTTTCAGGCTGACCAGGTCTGAAACTACCTCCCTTTAGTCCCCGGGGCTAGGCCTGAGCAGGCCAATATTGCACTGCCAAAATTATTCCCGCCTTGAGGGCCACAGCTGCAACTCTGTCCCTGGAGGTGTTTAAGCCCAGGACGGATGAGGCTCTGTCCAGCCTGATCTAGTATGAGGTGTCCCTGCCCATGGTAGGGGGGTTGGAACTAGATGATCCTTGTGGTCCCTTCCAACCCTGACTGATACTGTGATGAAACTGTCCTCCCTCCGCAACAGATAAGGGAGCTCCTTGCATCCAGGGATGTGCAGAGGAAGGAAGAGAAAGCAACTGACCTCTCAGCCACAGCTAAAACTGTGCCACAGCTAAAACTGTGGCAGTTTTAGGCTATGGCTTTAAAATTTAGCTGCAGATTTCAATCAGAAAAGTGGAAAACTATAAATAAATCACTATTGGGTGTAAAAAGGAAAACAAAAGATTATTCTATTTTTCTGCTCGCAATCAGCAGCTAAATTTTAAAGGCATAGCCTATTCCCAGCTAAGCTTTATAATAGTATCATAGTATCATTCAGGGTTGGAAGAGACCACAAGGATCATCTAGTTCCAACCCCCCTGCCATGGGCAGGGACACCCCACACTAGATCAGGCTGGCCAGAGCCTCATCCAGCCTGGGCTTAAACACCTCCAGGGACGGAGCCTCGACCACCTCCCTGGACAACCCATTCCAGGGTTTCACCACTCTCATGGGGAAGAACTTCCTCCTCACATCCAGCCTGAATCTCCCCACCTCCAGCTTCATTCCATTCCCCCTAGTCCTATCACTACCTGAGATCCTGAGAAGTCCTTCCCCAGCCTTCCTGTAGGCCCCCTTCAGATACTGGAAAGCCACAATGAGGTCACCTGGGAGCCTTCTCTTCTGCAGACTGAACAGCCCCAACTCCTTCAGTCTGCCCTCATAGGAGAGGTGCTCCAGCCCTCTGATCATCCTCCTGGCCCTTCTCTGGACACGTTCCAGCACCTCCACATCCCTCCTGTAATAGGGGCTCCAGAACTGGAGGCAGTACTTCAGGTGGGGTCTCACTGAGTAGAGGGGAAGGATCATCTCCCTTGCCCTGCTGGCCACACTTCTCCTGATGCAGCCCAGGATCTGATTGGCTTTGCGGGCTGCAAGTGCACACTGAGAGCTCCTGTTGAGCTTTTTGTCCACCAGCACCCCCAAGTCTCTCTCCTCAGGGCTGCTTTCCAGTAGTATTTATGGGAGGAAATAGGGGTGACCTTATTGGCCTCTACAACTACCTGAAGGGGGGTTGTAAACAGGGAGAGGTTGGTCTCTTCTCCCAGGCAGCCAGCACCAGAACAAGAGGACACAGTCTCAGGCTGTGCCAGGGGAAGTTCAGGCTGGAGGTCAGGAGGAAGTTTTACACAGAGAGAGTGATTGCCCATTGGAATGGACTGCCTGGGGAGGTGGTGGAGTCGCTGTCACTGGAGGTGTTCAGGAGGAGACTTGACAGGGTGCTTGGTTGCATGGTTTAGTTGATTAGGTGGTGTTGGATGATAGGTTGGACGCGATGATCTTGAAGGTCTCTTCCAACCTGGTTTATTCTATTCTAAATATTACACATTCCAGTACACCTCTGAACCTTCTGGAGGACTGCAACTTTGTGGCTTTCTTAAGGCACTCAGCTCAAACTGGGACAAGAAGTAAAATTATCTTTGTTTTAAAAGTGGGTTTTCTTTCTGTGTAGGGACTTGCAGCTAGAATAAAAGAACTGGGACACGTTTGAGGGCATGGAGAGGGGGGGAGGGGGAAGGTCTTTTGTTGACAGATTGGCAAAATGAATTTGAGTTTTAATTCAGAACCAAGCCAAAAATTTGTCCTTGGGGAACTGTGCTGTAAGTGGATAGATATCTCTTCTTTAGGCCAGGTAATTGAACAGATGTGAATGCTCAGTACATGCCTCCCTTGTGTGTTGCTGAAGCTGGCATCCTTCTAGCAGCAAGCTAATCCAAAGGGCTGTTTTGGCTCAGGTAGACCATGTTAGAGGGATGTTACAGAGGTTTTCTTTCTCATTTTCCCATCTCATTTTTTCTGTTTAATGGCTGCTTTGTTCTCAGTCAATATTCAACAATAAGTTAAATAGACACTAAACCCACCCCTCCCAAGACCTGTACAATATCTTGGGAAACAGAGAAATAAGAAGTCAGGTTGTCCTGTTCTTTTTTGTTGTGAAATGGTAGTAGGTCTGTACAATGGTGGCTCCACCTTGCAGGAAAATGGAGGGACAGTTGGAAATCTCATGCAGGGCCCTCTGAGTCAAACTTCGTCACCTCAGCATTGCTGAGGAATCGGCTAGGAAGACCCAGGGCCATGCACTGTGTGAGACTGGGGATCAGGGTGTCTGTTGTAGGTCAGTCTGCTAAGTACTTATGCAAGCTAAATACCTTTTAATGTACTGTGTGCTATCACTTGTGGCTGAAAGTTTTGGTTCCAGATTGTTGCGGTGGGAAGCATTGAGCAGACATTCAATGTGATTGGTAATCAGGCTTCAACTTTATTGCTCAAAAGCACAGCTTATAAAGCATCTTCAGCTAAATATGCACACGTGTCATTATTCTATTAGCTATTAGTCCAGGATTACATCATAATATCCAGCCTACTTGCAGTTAGGCCTAGGTGCAACTTCACAACCTCCTTTCTCAGTAGCTCTTTGTTTCACATATACTTTGTATCACATACTACTATCTTATAAGTAACTATTTCACATGGTGCTGTCTTGTGAGAAACTGCAAGCACAGTCACAGGGCTGTGGTGGCCTTGCTGCATCAGCACACCAGCTAAGCTGTGAGCAGTAAACAACAAGATGGAGTCTGGCCTACACGCTCTGGTCAAACAGCTGTTCCATAGAACCATGTCCCTGCAATTCAAGCCATTCCTCAACACCAGATAGCAGCTCTATTTGAAGTATTCTGGCATTCAAGTTAGAGCCAAAGAGTCTGATTTTAATAAAGGAACGACTGAGTACAGGCTTTCTCCTTTTAGCAGACCAGGAAGGTTCAGAATGATAGATGGGATAAATGGGTGAGAGACTTTCTCTACAGGAACAAGAAGATATTGTGTTTAAATTATGAATGAACTGTTATTAAATTATATATGTATAGCTCCATTTAATTTCAACTCCAAAATGTAGAAAGTAAGAGGAAAAAACACATGAGCACTTCTCTCATTTTCATTCCAAAGTGCCAACAAAAAATAAATGCTTAATTTGCCTTTTTTTTTCTGTTCCCTGTCTCAGGTCCGCACCAGCGTTCTACCTGATCACAAGGAGCCAAGAGCAGATGTTGGAGTAAGCAAATCTTTTCTTTTCTTGGAATGATTTCTGCCACACAGGCCCTGTATTAAGAGAAATGGTGTCCTGCCCAAGTGCTAAACAGCAGCTGGCTAGCTCTTTTTAATGGCAGAAGTTGGGTTAAATGGATAAAAAAATCGAGACAGGAGTAATAGACACAGTGATTGATGTTATCCCTGTCATGTATTTCTTGAAAGTCCTTTTCAGTTGAAATTACCCTGAGGCAAGCACAACTATCTAGACTTCCTACTACTGCCATACGTGCAGTCTGGATGAAATTGAGATATGGGGATTGTGCTGCCTCAGCGAGCCGGTGCTGTTGCCTTCTGTTTTTCACGTGAGGTGTATAAAAAGTCCTGCTGTAGGAGCTGCCTTTGGGTCCACTTGAAGAAATTCTACTGGTGACTTTTTTCTTTGGAGGTCTGTAGAACTTCTGGCAATGGTATTGGGAAGGCTGGAACCTCCCAGGTAATATGGATACCTCATGGCAGGTGGGAAATGTTATCTTGCTACAGCTGAATAAAAGATCAAACACCATCTGGTGCAGGGTTCAGTCCTGTGTCTGCAAATGTTTAAAATAACTGGATTTGTAAGTTTTTAGCATAAGGTGTTGATGTTCTTGCATTACCAGGGCTTCCTTGGCACAGTTTCCAGAACTGTAGCTTGTGTTTGAGAAATCTGTAGCTTGGCAGCAAGTTCGATCTTAGTGGAATAATCAATGTGTTTCAACTTTCCATATAGCTATTACTGAGACTTTTCTGTTTGGCTGCCTGAGATTATTCATCAAGCTACTCAAAGCACATACCTTAAGATTTATCATTTTAAGTACCCTACTAGCAAAATTACAGAGGACCATTACCCTGTCATTAGCATTATAGCAGCAGCTCTGGTTAAAGCCTACTTTTCAAGCCTCTCCGAGTCACATGTGCAAAACTAGATTGGTTTGTATGCAGACTGCCAGTTCAGGCAGACTATTTGTATCTAAATCAGTATGGACAATAATACTCTCCAGCATTGCTGGAAGTTAGACCCCTTGTACATTAACTGTCTTTCAGTTGTGGGATCATTCAGAATTGTGCAAATAACTCCTAATTGCATTGTCAGGCAAAGAAAAGGTTAGTTTGTTTAATAAGCATAAAAATATGAGACAGAAGTAAATAGGAATTTTTTTAAGACCATAAAATTATTCACCTCTAATTTCACGACCCTGGCAAACTAGGTATGACATTCAGAGATGGCTAGTGGGTGCAATGACCAAAGCTCCCAGACTATGTAAGAGAGCAGTGTAATTGCTGCTTAGTCCTGGTCATATGAGCACTCCAACTTATGGTTCTTAATTTATAGTTCTATTGTGCTGCAGAAAGAAGCTCCCAACCTGTATCAGTTTCATTCTTAATATTCCTTTCCTTCTTTCAAATGGAGAGGTTGCAAATGCAAGCACTCAAAGTCCAGATTAAAGGCTGCTGCTGAATGTGTTATAACTGTACTAAGAATATGCTTTTGTAAGAAGATAACTAATCTGAGCTAAGTGTGCCATCACAGAGCTTGACTGAAGAAACAGTGCCATGTTGACAGCTTTAAGGGCAGACAGAAGTCTCTGTGTGTTCATTTTGGCAGGGCTGTGCATCCATCCATGTCACACCTGGATGTGTTTCTTGTACGCATTTCATTTTGGCAGTGGACACTGACCACATTCTTCACTTCTACAGCTGTGACATTTCCCCCTATTCATTATGAGTTGTCTCTCTCTCTACTTCCTGTTCAGCACTTCCCAAATCCTCTGTTTTTCCAGCCTCCTCTAGCATCCTAGCTTGTATCTGTTTTTCCTTTGCTGTTTAAGTGTCAACAAAAGCACAGGAAATTTAAGTCTGTATTGTTGTTCTGAGTGAGCAGTGATGACACAGTGTAGCAGATTGAAGACCAGTGTTGACACTTGCCTGCGTTGACAACTGTGATTTGAACTGTATGTTTTATAAGCAAGAGATTCCACCTTAATCTAGAGCTTTATTGTTAGCTTTCAAACACTTACTATCCAGCTGGCCTTCCTGAGAGAAAGCAGGCTGCAGGTTTTGGGGGCTTTTTTTTACCAGAAGTTATGCTTTTCAGTAGCAACAAAATCTCTTTTTCCCTGGAGGGAAAAGTTGCTCTCTCTATGCAGCCTGTGTAGACTCAAAACAACTTGATTCTTATATAATTTTTATATCTGTTCTTGAATATACTTTAGCCTGAAATTTTACTTTGCCATTCCAACAGTAAAACTAGTATAACAGAATGAAAACAAACTCTGTGTACTTGCTGGGGTTTTTTGGTCAAAATTCAACATAACCTTACGATCTCATTGTAATTTCTTCTGAGCAAGTAATATTGAGGTATAGATCTAAGAGGTAAATGGGTAGGACATGGCTCTAGGCTATTTTCTTCCCTGTTGTTCCCAGGTCAAAAGTACTACTGTTGGCCAGGCTGACCAAATGGGGTTTTTAGTAGTATGCAATGGAAAATGAACAGAGGTTAAAAATACCCCAAATGCAAAAGAAGCTGCCTGTGTTGTCTCTGTTTTCTTGATGATGTATGAAGGTGGTTTTGATAGAAGGAAAAGATGAAGTGGTGTGGCTTAAATTTAATTTCAGACATTCTAGTTTCTTCAGCTCTTTTCTCTGCACTTGTACTGCAATGAATATGTCCACCTTACAATGGAAATAAAGGAAACAAGTACTCACAAATGCTGCCATAAACTAGAGGAGCATAATATTTCTGTTACCTGACTTGCATTAAAGTCAATGTAAAAATACCTTCTTAGCAAATATATTCCTATTTGGAATGCATGGATGGTAGTGCCTCAGATGGTAGTGCCTAAGGCTTGAGGAAAAACCACAGCAAGGACAACTTTGGTAAAGCACTGGAAACTTAGAGTAGCTTGTAGTCTAGAAATTCAAAATACAGAAAGGAGATGCAAAATGCAAATAGATTTACTGAGAGAAAATTATTCTGTGGCTGTACATTTTACAACCTGTTCTTTCATCAGGTTGTCAGACTGTTCTTGATGAAAAAGAGAGAGGTTCTTGCCCATAAACCCAGAGTTTTGCAGTTAACTGATAATCATGCTCCAGGTATATATACAGTTTCTACCAGATAATCTGTAACACTGTTTTGTTGCAGGGTAATATTTCTCGAGGTACCCAAGAAAGATTTTCATGTTGGAAACCAAAATAAAGCACCACAATTAGAACTTCAAAAATTAATGGGAGATGTCAGCTTTTTGTTTCTGCTTTGTTTTGTAGAGAAGCTTCCTGGGTTGTACAACTTTTAGAGTAGGAGACTTGGTAAAGTCAAAGGAGCAGCAGCTGACCCTCACCCTCAGGTAAGTGTATTTCTGTGTTTTAAACCATGCTAAATTAATAACCCATGGCATTTTGTGTCCAAAGAATAGCAATGGAGCTGGTAAAGGATCTGGAGAGCAAGTCCTCTGAGGAGTGGCTGAGGCAACTGGGTTTGTTTAGTTTGGAGGAAAGATGGCTGAGGGGAGACCACTCCCTACAACTACCTGAAAGGAGGTTGGAGTGAGGTGGGTGTCTTCTCGCAAGTAACAAGCAATAGGACAAGAGGAAATGGCCTCAAGTTGTGCCAGGGGAAGTTTAGATTAGTAAAAACGTGGTCACTGAGAGGGTTACCAAGCACTGGAAATAGGCTGTCTAGGAAAGTGGCTGAGTCACCATCACTGGATTTAAAAGATGTGTAGATGTGGTGCTGAGGTACATAGTTTATAGGTGAACTTGGTTGTGCTAGGCTAAAACTTGAACATGATGATATTAAAGGTCTTTTCCAGCCTAAGTGATTGCTTCTTGACTGTTTGAAACTCTATTGCTGAAGATGTATTAAATGTCAACTCAAAGTGCTTCTGTTTCTGCTGTGCACAAAGTCAAAATCAAATACCGGGTCTTTAAGCTGGAGCTTGCCACGTGTCATATTAGAAAAGGTTAGTAATTGTTTGGTATGATAACCTATGGAAGAATTTCAGGGAACTTGAAGTGGAGGATGTTCTTTCAAAGTTTCATTTAGAAAGGGGCACAAGCTGCTCAGTTTCATTTGATCTGTGTGTTTGAAACAATAAACTCTGTGCAGTTTGCCTGGGTTACTAGGCGTGTGTGAAGATGGTGGGCCTCATGACCCAAGGCTTCTCTCTTGTCAAATTGGTTGCAGTCTTCCAAAGTGGTTTTTACAGCCAAACTCAAATAGCAATGGGGGTGGTGTACAACACTAGTGACACAGCACACAGCTGAAGAAGAGCCAGAGGCAGTGTTCAAAATCTGGGGCTGGGCTGAACAGGTATTTCTTAAAGCTGTGCAGTTTTCACCCCTGGTACTAACTTGCATGGCTTAAGCTGAGTCAAGGTACAGATAAAAACTTTCTGAAGGTTAAAGGAAACCTTTCAGGTGGTGATTTTCAGAATGAATTTATTTGGCTTTATACAGTGCAGGGATTTTGTTGAGCTGGTCTTTGCTAGCACAAAGGAGGCTTCTTGGGGATTACTGGATAGGTTCAAGTAAGCTTCATAGAGCAACTGCCCAAACCCTACGTAGTGAAAATCCTAAAAGGAAAGAAGTTGTGACTAGGCAAACTGAGACACTGCTGTATGTTCTTCCTGGGATATTGTATATAGGTGCTTTAGAAGGTTGTGTTCTTTATCCTGTGCACATGAAGCTGCCCTTGATTTATCTGAAGGCCCAAATTATGGCCCATCCAGTGATGTTTCTTCTTGAAACTTCAACTTCTTGAAGTGCTTTGGTTTTATCACTGCACTTGCTTTCCTACTATAACAACAGTAGTATGTTTTACAAGGCAAAGTTAACAAAATACCCTGATTTTTGCTTTTCACAGACACAAAGTGCCATGCCTAATGAGCAGAAAATTTGTTTTGTGACAACTTGAAATAACGTTTTGAATGCAATTTGAACTGAGTACTCTCCCAGTTCAAATGCACGGCTAGGGAAACTGCTGCTAACTTGGTGCTTCGAAGATTCTCTTCTTGCAGAATTTCAAGTGGTCTCAAATACTCAAATTTTGCCTCTTTGACCTGCTGAAAAAACCTGATCTGAAGGAGCACCTCTGGCTGGTGCTGTAAGAATTGACAGGATGCAGAAGTTTCAGGAAACTTTGACATGGAAATATATTTTGCATCTAACCCAAATATCTGTAAACAGAATAATGCAGATGAGTAGCTAATAAGCAACAGATAGCTGATTGCCAGGTTAATTTCAGTTGCACCTTTAAGCCTTTTCAGATTTGCTTTTAATTAGTATTTTAATTTTTATGTCTTCTTTGTGCAGCTAACAGTAGAAGACAAATACTACACCAAAGCAAATCAATTTGCAGATAGATTAAATAGTAGGTTTTAGGTGGTTGGATTTTTTTTTAATGGAAAAAAAAAGTACCTTTAAATGTGGGATTGTTTTCTGATTATTGCTCTTCAGCAGCACAAAATCAGTAGCTATTATGCACCTTTCTTCAACAGCAGTTTAACTAGAGCAGGCTAGTAATTTAAACTTGCCTTCCTCTAATTGTCCTATTATATTAGTATCTCTCAAGAGGATAGGGAATATGCCAAGGGCCCTGTCAGAGCATGCAATTCTGTTTAATTCCTGTGGATATACTTTGGATGGGAGTTTACCAGGGAGTGCCTGTGATTGAGATTGTCCTTTGTTAGAGCTGAAGTAGAGATTTAAGGCTCTAGAAATAGCTTTGCAGTGTACTGTGTAAAAATTGGTGTAGTTATAGAATCTGAATCAAAGAATCGCCAAGGTTGGAAGAGACCTCAAAGATCATCAAGTCCAACCTGTCACCCAAGACCTCATGACTAAACCATGGCACCAAGTGCCATGTCCAATCCCCTCTTGAACATCTCCAGGGATGGTGACTCCACCGCCTCCATGGGCAGCACATTCCAATGGCTGATGACCCTCTCAGTGAAGAACTTTCTTCTCACCTTGAGCCTAAACTTCCCCTGGCACAGCTTGAGACTGTCCTCTTGTTCTGGTGCTGGTCGCCTGGGAGAAGAGACCAACCCCCACCTGGCTACAACCTCCCTTCAGGTAGTTGTAGACAGCAGTAAGGTCTCCCCTGAGCCTCCTATTCTCCAGGCTAAGCAACCCCAGTTCCCTCAGCCTCTCCTCATAGGCCTCTCCCCAGCCTCGTTGCCCTTCTCTGGACACGTTCAAGTGTCTCAATGTTCTTCTCAAACTGAGGAGCCCAGAACAGGACGCAGTACTCAAGGTGTGGCCTAACCAGTGCTGAGTACAGGGCACAATGACTTCCCTGCTCCTGCTGGCCACAGTATTCTTGATGCATGCCAGGATGCCATTTGCCTTCTTGGCCACTTGGCCACACTGCTGGCTCCTGTTCAAGTGGCTGTCAATCAGCACCCTCAGGTCCCTTTCTGTGTGGCAGCTCTCCAGCCACTCCAACCCCAAGGTTACATTTCACCTTTTTTTTTTGTTATGTCTTGCTATTGTCTTTCTTAGGTACAATGGAACAATATCAATGTGCTTTTGAAGGGATATTCTTGGTTTTTTCCCAGTTATTTTGTGGAGGGCTGGCATACATCTAGAATTCCTTAATGCTGGCAAACTGTGCTCTACTTTTTCTTTTTCCCCACCACAGTACCTTAAAAGTGATTAGGGATACAAATGACAAAACCTTTGCAAAATAAGGGATTATTTTATTGTCCTTTCTTCTTTATAGAAGTACCTTAAGCTGCTGTCTGAGTCTTTGTTCTAGATGTGTGCACCTACATCTAATAGCCACAACCTGAACAGGTCAATTTGTAGAACTGTTTTGATGCTGACAATGTGCACAACTGGTGTTGGCAGAGGAACTTATTTCCTGGAGACTTGGGAATGCAGTTTCCAATATGCAATTTATAAAACCAGTAATGCCTTCTGTGGGCTTGAATGCCTCACTTTGCAAGGGTAATGCGATGCCACCTGCATCCAGCTTCCTCATAGGCCTGTGATGATGGAGAGGATAAAACAGGCTAGTGAATAAAACCAAAGCTACATTCAGTAGCAGAATATTTCTTACTATTGGCTATAATTGGCTATAATATATTGCTTTAAAAAGAGTAAACCCCAAATACACTTTGTTTTTTCTTTGTGAGTGAGTTAGGAACACTGATTGCTATTTTATTAATTAATACTCTTTGGATTGGGTTTGGTTTGCCTTTTTGTTGTTGTTTGTAGTTTTGCTGGGGTTTTGTTTGTTTTTTCTTGTGGGTTTTTTTTTGGGTGGTGGTGTTCATTTTGGTTTGCTTTGCTTTGGTTTTTGGTTTTGTGGTTGGTTGGGTTTTTTTCAGTTGGATTTTCATTTTGAGTTCAATTTAGAGGATCTTTTTGCTATGTCTTTCTTTCAGGAACAGCATAATATGTTGTTGTTTTGCTCAGTTGTGGTCTGTGGCCCTTTGTAAAGGGCTAGCAATTTGTACTTCCATTAGCTGCTTCCCCTCTGGTGGTAGTTTGCTCTGTTTCCAGGAAGGACCTCTTTAGCTTGGGTGATTTTGGAATGATTTCTAGTAAGTTCCACGTAAGAGGCAGCAAAGGGGAAAGATAATAGTGCTCTTTGTGTTCTCTATAAAAATAAGGTCTGTCTGTCTGAAATGCTCCCCATAGACTGTACAAAAGTGTAGGCAACTTCAGTGTGAAACTAGAGTAATATCAGTACTACTTGGATCCTTTGGCCCCTCTGAGCAGGAATTTTATAGCAATGGAGCTAACTATACAAAAACAAGGGCTAAAATAGAGTGCATGAATTATACAGATGATCTGAATGTGCCTGTGGAACTCTGTCCATTGTCTGTTATAGGGACTTCTTTTAAACGTGACTCTACCTGAACTCCAGGGCAGTATCTATTTGTCTATCAATCTGCTTTTGTTCTCTGCCTTATTTTCATGAATCTTTGGTACAGCTGAACTGCTTTCCTTTAAGTAAAGGACATGAAGGAAATGTTTTGGAAAGTTAAAATACAAACATGCAATCTCCAAAACTCCATATAAGGAAGTCCAGCTCAACTTACTTCACTCTGCTGCTGTCTTCCAAGCACCTTGCAGTTCTGTGGGCCAGAAGACAACTGCACTTTAGTAGTTATATTCACAGTGTTTAACTAAAGAGAATTTGTGAGCAGCACATGAATTTTTGCAGTCATTTATGTACGAGTAACTTCCTTAGCAAATGACTGTAGCATAGAATCACCAAGGTTGGAAAAGACCTCAAAGATCATCAAGTCCACCTGTCACCCAACACCTCATGACTACTAAACCATGGCACCAAGTGCCACGTCCAATCCCCTCTTGAACACCTCTAGGGACGGTGACTCCACTACCTCCCTGGGCAGCACATTCCAGTGACAAACACCTCTTTCTGTGAAGAACTTTCTCCTCACCTCAAGTCTAAACCTCCCCTGGCACAGTTTGAGACTGTGTCCTCTTGTTCGGGTGCTGATTGCCTGGGAGAAGGGACCAACCCCCTCCTGGCTACAACCTCCTTTCAGGTAGTTGTAGACAGCAATAAGGTCTCCTCTGAGCCTCCTACTATATATTTAGCTGCTTCTCCCTCTTAAAATTAGCATCTTTTTCAATCTTAAAATGCAGTACAAGTCTGCCTACAACTAGTCTTACTTGGTCTCTATCCCAAAATTGTTTCTTGGCCGCTTTGCTTCATGTCATGTCATCCACCCCAGGAAGCAGGTAAACAACAGCTTGGTTTTTTAAGCTGCATACTCCCATAGACCTGAGGTGAAACTTGTTTTGACATGAAGCCTAATCAACAGTATATTGAAATGATGAAAACTGAGAAGGATTTGAACAGCACGAAACTTCGCTTGCCTTCGAATGCAACTGAATGTTATGTACCAGTGGACTTGTTTGAAAACACTGTTGATTGCAATAGGCTCCACTGAATTCACAGAATAAGCATTTCTCTGCAAGTACAATAGTTTTGCTCCTGCATATTTCATAATATATGGCATCAGTGGTGAAAGTGATTTGATGACAATCTCTGTGCTAGTCTGTAATAATCACATTCCTTTTGGGTTATGCATCGAAGAGAGGGGCTGCCTGCTAGGCTGGAAGTCATGCAGTGTGCTTTTCAAGCAGTCACTCACTTTTCATTTATAATTAACACAGCTATGCAAATATGCAGTCTGCTTCCCTTGTTCTTTGTGTTCTTGAGCCATTTTTTTTGGAAGAAAGGTATGGCCATGGGAACCAATTAGCAGGCCTATACTTGAATATTGAACATGCAGAAATGAGACTTGAGAACAGTATTTGAAGGCAAATGACTGCTGTTCTCAGTCCATCTAGCTCACTTGCTTTTCCACCTCTGGCTTGTAACCTTCCTTCTCTCTGGATGCCTGGGTCAACCTTTTATTGCCAGAAATGTTAAGATGGGCACATATTGCTGCTTCTCATGATGGTGCTGGCGCTGGCTAGCTCCTTCCCTCAAGTGAGGGAACTGATAATTCACCTGATGGCCCTTAAAGACTTGGAATGATAAGGAAATTATGTGTTTAATAAACTTTAATATTAGAAGCATTAGTAAATAATTATAGTTTTAACTCTGAGCAGATTTCATGACACCTTCAGAAGTCTGTGGATCTGCCTCAGTGGGTCAAACAGCACTGTTGCCTTCAGCGCTGATGCAGGTGTTTATTCTGAAGGTTAAAACACACTTTCACTCAGAATTGTCTCCACCAGGTTCCTCAGAAAATGGATCCTTGGTGATTCCAGCTTAGGTGAGAGCAGACTATTGGAGGAGAGTGGCTGTGGTGGATGGAGTGAGCACTGCAGTGTGCAGTCTTGTTAGACCGAATGGTTAGGGACAGGCTGAAACACTGCCAGGCTTGCTGCTGAAGCCTGCATCATCTGACACTGAGTTCTAAATCTGCTTTAGCAATCACTCTGCTAGTTCTCTGTCTCTTTTTGATTGGTTGCATTCCAAATGCAGATGTTCTGTGGATAGATACCAGGCAACTGGTACTCCTTGTCCAGGCTGCTAATCAAAATCACCAAAACCTAGTAATTATTCTCCTGATGCTCTGTTGAACAGTGTGTGTGAGAGATTGTCTCCTCCTGTCTGTCCAGATGCGTGGCATAAACTCTGTACCTCTGTGTGTGTGTGCAGGACTGATTTTTAGCTCACTGCACCTCTTCTTTTGCTCACACTTAATTTTCTTTGGGCCATTTTTTTATCTTGTGACGTTGCGTGAAGGTTTTAAATGCATGACGTGCCTGTTGTTTACGACCGTCATGCACCAGGGGTATTTTATATTCAGTGTGTGACACAGCTAATGATGGCTTCTCCCTGGACATTTATAGAGCTCTTTGTTGATTTGTGTGCCTGGAGCATGCAAAAGAAACTGGCTATTTTTGGTTTTAAATTGAGTTTTGACATTTCCATGTTGAAAGATATGAGAAATGGAGGAAGGAGGAAAACTACAGTGCAGCAGTCTCCACTGTAGAATCCCGGAATCACTACGGTTGGAAAAGACTTTTAAGATCATCAAGTCCAACCATTCTCTACCTCTACCAGTAGAGTTTTGTTCTGTTCCATTGCCTTCACTTGCAGACACTGCATGTTTCAGATTGTATCATTACATATTCATTAGTTTCATAGTTTCATTCAGGGTTGGAAGGGACCACAAGGATCATCTAGTTCCAACCCCCTTGCCATGGGCAGGGACACCCCACACTAGATCAGGCTGGACAGAGCCTCATCCAGCCTGGTCTTAAACACCTCCAGGGACAGGGCCTCGACCACCTCCCTGGACAACCCATTCCAGGGTTTCACCACTCTCATGGTGAAGAACCTCCTCCTCACATCTAGCTTGAATCTCCCTACCTCCAGCTTCATTCCATTCCCCCTAGTCCTATCACTACCTGAGATCCTGAGAAGTCCCTCCCCATCCTTCCTGTAGCCCCCTTCAGATACTAGAAGGCCACAATGAGGTCACCTCGGAGCCTTCTCTTCTGCAGACTGAACAGCCCCAACTCCTTCAGTCTGTCTTCATAGGAGAGGTGCTCCAGCCCTCTGCTCATCCTTGTGGCCCTTCTCTGGACACGTTCCAGCACCTCCACATCCCTCTTGTAATAGGGGCTCCAGAATTGGAGGCAGTACTCCAGGTGGGGTCTCACCAGGGTTGAGTAGAGGGGGAGGATCACCTCCCTCGACCTGCTGGCCACACTTCTCCTGATGTAGCCCAGGATCTGATTGGCTTTGCGGGCTGCAAGAGCACATTGAGAGCTCATGTTGAGCTTTTTGTCCACCAGCACCCCCAAGTCTCTCTCTTCAGGGCTACTTTCCAGCCAGTCACTGCCCAGCCTGTATTTGTGCCTGGGATTGCCTCAACCCAGATGCAGGACCCTGCACTTGCTCTTATTGAACTTCATGAGGTTGGCTTGTGCCCACCTCTCCAGCCTGTCCAGGTCCCTCTGGATGGCCTCCCTTCCCTCCAGCGTGTCTGCTGCACCACACAGCTTGGTGTCATCAGCAAACTTGCTGAGGGTGCGCTCAATGTCCATGTCCATGTCACTGACAAAGATGTTGAACAAGACAGGTCCCAGGGCTGATCCCTGAGGGACTCTGCTTGTCCCTGGCCTCCACTGGGACATGGAGCCATTGACAGCCACTCTTTGGGGGCAGCCATCAAGCCAGTTCCTTATCCATCTAGTGGTCCACCCATCAAACCCATTAGGCCAGAACAGGAGTGATTTCAGAATGAAATCAGGGTGGGAGGGAAGATACACAAATAAATTTGATCAGTCATAATTTTTAAAAGTGTGTGGAGAAACCTTCTGATTACATGTTGCCACTTGTGCAGGCAAGGAATGCTGCACTTGTTGCTGTAGTGATCTAAAGAAAGGGAGACAAGGATTGAGAAAGTGTAAGTCACATTTCCATTTTTATGGAAACAACAGCAACTGCCTTGCTGGCTTGGATCAATTAATTTACAAATCAAGTTCCTGTCAGCTCTACATTTGTTCATACTCATAATTTGCCCTAATGTTATTTTTAATTACACCTTTTTTATGTAGGTCAGTCTCAGACTTGCAGGACTCTGGCATTAGAAAATGTGTAGGGGATAACTCCTGGAAGTCCAAAGAGCGTGACAGTTTCCTTTCAGACCAGGATAACGACAAAGTGTTATTGTATATTAAGGCAGCCTGGTAAGGTGGTCAACCACTTGACACTTTGGTCAGGATATGTTAAGCTGTTGAAACATTTTCAGTCTTGTAGCCACACCTTTACTTGGGTTTTTAAAGGTATGTATGATTTACTAACATCTGTTGTGTACCCTTTCTCCTTGGAAATGCTGTAGTCCATTTGTTGAGGCAGACCCATTTACATGCTGGTTTGACAAGGGGAGGAGAAGACAAATGACATCAATCCACTAAGCTCAGGGTCATGTTCTTCATTCAGAAGTCATTTAAGTTGGTTTTGCACTCCAAAATTATTATGTATTTTTGCTCATAACCACCCTTTGAACATTGAACCCTTCTTTCTCATTGCTGTTGTATACGTTATTAATTAACATGGGCTTCTTGGGTTGCAAGGCTATCTGGAATTGGCTCATTTCTAATTGTTCCTTTATTTTATTGTCAGTAATGAATTTGGCTTGGAGCAATTGAAGTAGTGAGACATGTGAAATACGAAGAATTAGACGTAGCTTGCAAGATTTATATAAGAACACATTTAACTGGCGTGGTTGCAAGATGAGTTCTGCTGAGTTTTATGTTAAAACATAATGGTTTGCAGTGGAAAGAATTATTTAAATGTGAAGCTTGGGGGGTAGATATATTTTGAGATTTTACTGAGAAAAAAAAAAAAGGGAAGGGAAAAAAAAAAAAAAAGAGAAAGTTTTGATTTAGCAGAATAAATAAGTATCCATGCCTGAATAAACTAATGTGTATGCTTAACGTGAGTCAGTGTAAGGAGCTGGCTCACTCTGACTTTAGTGAAGGCCTTGGAAGTGTGTGGAAACACAAATTATGTAAAAGTCTGGGAGCTCAAGGCAGGCAAAAGGTCTTTCTGCCTGGAGAAGGAGCAGGCACTCTGGGAAAGCTGGGCAAAGCTGACCATGGTAGGCAGCAGCAGGGTGAAGCTGAGCCAGGCCTGCCCTGCCCGAGGGCAGATGTTTGTCAGTGCAGGGCAGCTGAGGGGCTCTCGGTGCCTGAAAGGAGCTGTGCTCCGTACCTCTGTCTGGGATCCCACTGCTCACACTGCTGGGCTGGACCTCAGGCAAGGATCTGCTCTCCTTGTAGGTGAAATGGGGAGGAGTATGGTTGGGGGATTTTTCTTTCCTTGATTAATATAACAATGAGGGCTATTTTTTGGAGTTCTGGAGGGGTGTCTGTGTTGAAGGTGGGTTTTGTGTGGTGAGGCTTGCCCTAGGCAAGGTTTTAGGTTTTAATTGAAACAATTCTTCTGATAGTACTGCTTCTGAAAGTTGGTTGGTTCATTTGTTTTTATTGCCAGTCTCTTCTAGTCCCTCTTTTTCTGTATTCCTTTGCTCTGCTTCATAACTTACCATGTTCACTTTTGTGGTTATACATAGCACAATCTGAGGGACCTGGGGCTGTTTGCCTGGAGAAGAGCAGACCAAGAAGGGGATCTTACTCATGTTGTGCAGCTATTGAGAAGGGTGGTTGTCAGGAAGAGGCCAGCCACTTTTCAGTGGTGCCCTATGATGGGATGAGGGACAACAGAAACAAACAGTAATACAGGAAATTCTACCTCAGCATGAGGAAGAACTTCTTTGTTGTGAGAGTGTCAGAACACTGGACCAGGCTGCCCAGAGTGGTTGTGGAGTGTCCCTCTCTAGAGACACTTAAAATCTGTGGGGACATGTTCCTGTGTGACCTGCCCTGGGTGATTCTGCTTTGTCACTGGGGATTGGACTCCCTGATCTCTGGAGGTCCCTTCCAACCTCTGCCATTCGAGGCTTCTCTTATCCCAAACCCTTTTTCACTTTTTCTCTGTGCTTCTGCAGTTCTGCAAAACTTATTCTCATCATTTCTTTTTTGCTGGTTTTTGCTTGGTATTTTCTGTTACATTTTCCCCCTCTCATTATTAAATGATCTGTTACCCTTCTTTCCTTCCTTTCAAAATATCCAGCTGTTCAGAACAAGCCAGGGGAGTTAGACTGTGCCATTAACCTTGGCATTTTGTAACAGTGAAAGCTACCAAAAGCACTCAGTGTCTTTTTGGAGTGAAACTCTTGTTTCTTCCAAGAGGCAATGAACAGTGCTCTTTGTTTGGAGATCTAAATCTGAGCTGCTACTTATTTTTTCCTAATTACAAATAAATTATTTGCAGAGATGATAATAAAGGAATTCACCTGGAACTACATTATCTTCTCCTTTATAGTTAAAAAATGGGACTGGCTCTAAATGATTATCCTGCAGAGGGACTACAAAAGGAAGAGTGATATTCAGATGAGTTTCATTACTTTGGTTTAGCAGGAGGTTTGTTCACGTATTGAGCATGTTCATTCTTTGCTGATTTGGGGAAACAGGGAATTGTTGGGAAACAAAGCAGTGCACTGTGGGGTGAGATTGCTGTTGATATGTGGGTGTCAGTGCAGTGTTTCAGCCCTTTCTCTGATGGTCCACAGACAGAAAAATACCTTGGCAATGTGTGTGGAATCTTCCACCATTATAGCACTTACCTGTCCTCAGTGTCCTGATGAAAACTTTCATAGCTATGAAGAATTTGCCAAAAATAGGTAATGCTTTATTGTTAACACTCGCTTTGCTTGTAAACAGCAAGTTCAGTACAGGTGAGTATCACAGTATCACCAAGGTTGGAAGAGACCTCAAAGATCATCGAGTCCAACCTGTCACCACAGACCTCATGACTAAACCATGGCACCAAGTGCCATATCTAATCCCCTCTTGAACACCTCCAGGGACGGTGACTCCACCACCTGCCTGGGCAGCCCATTCCAATGGCGAACAAGTGCAGCTATGCGGAATGGAGAGGGGACTAAATGTTTGTTGACAATATTTTAACTGAAGGAATAGAATGCTGCAGGTGACCCAATGTCATGGTTGGGTTATTTTCTGTCTTTTTCTTTTCCAGGACTTCTGATGGTGGAAAGACAGTTGGTACCATTGAAGTCAATCTTGTGAAGATGGGAGAGCTAGAGGATAGGGAGACAGATCACATCACAACAGACTCCCAGGATCAAAAGGTAGGATCTCAGTTCATTGCACAGAGTTAATTAGAGTGTTCAGCTGTGCTAAGAGCCTGAAGAACTAATACCAAATTGTGTTAAGGACCTAATGAAAAAAATGAATCTGGAATAAAGTACTATGTAGAATTAATCTCTCTAAGAATATTTTAAAAAATTAAATTATATGGAGTAATACTTCCTCCTTAGCTTCCTTTTCCCTCCTTTTAGGAACAAAAAAAAAAGATTGTGACCTCAACTGACCACATTTAATCACTCCTGGTCAAGAAACTGTCCAGAGAGATGCCGTAAATGTGACTTACGTTTCCCCTGAACAGTTCCTCTGTTTTCAGCCTTTTAAGTCCTGTTCACCTAGGTTTTTATGTGCAACCTGTGCACAAAATACTGAAAAAGAAATGGAAAGAATGGCAGACAAACAAGCCAAAAAAAGAGGTGAATCCCCTTTTGAAGGGACAAGCTCAGCTTCATTTCATGGGAGCACGCAGTGGTGGGAAGATAATAACAGGGGTGGTCCAGAAATGGTTTTTGAGAGTGATAGCACAGGGCAGAGTCAACTAGAGGATATTTGTAGGGATTCTGAGTTAAGGTGCGCATACTGTGTCATGAGAGGAAGGACAAAAGGGCTTGGAAAGAGCAAAAATGCTCTTAAATAGGCAGGTGATTGCAGATAAAAGCTATGGAGACTGGAGCTGCAGATGATATGGGGAGGGGGAGTGGATTTGAGAGGACTATGGAACCCAAGGAAAGAGGGGGAAACAAATGGGCTTTTCTCTATGATGACAGAATCACAGTATCACCAAGGTTGGAAGAGACCTCAAAGATCATCTTGGAAGAGATTCAGAAATTACTGCTCAGAACAAGGAAAATGGACTCTGAATGATTTTCAGTTAATAAAAATGTCTCTCTGACTGGGGCCCTGAGTGAGGGCAGCTGGCATTACCAGTACAGAGTTGCTTCCTCCCACCTCCTCTGCAGGCCTTTCCTCACTGACAGAATGCTTGCAGCCCTGATACTGTGGTGTGCTGCTGTACATGCTGTTATGATGTATCTTGTTCTTCATGAAAAAGAAAACATATTTTCTATAATGCAGGAGGGAATGTAAAATTAAGGGGTGCCTTTTTTTTTGTTTGTTTGAAAGTAACATATGAGCATGTATTTTTGGAGAAAAGAGCATTGTTCTGAATATCTTTTCTGCTCAGCCTAACAGTCTCCTTTTGGGCCAGACTCTGAGAGTAGATTTTACACTTCTTTTGCCACCATTCTTTTCAAAGGACTTCAATGGCCTTTCAGAACAATGGACCAGTGGGAGCAGTTCCAAAGAAGCCAAATCTTTCTGGTTTTGTGCTATAAAACTTGCACAAGCTCGGTAACATGAACTGGTTTTTCAGCCTTCTCTTTGATTTTGCTTTTCTTCTATTTAAAAATGTGGAGTAAGACTGTTCTCAATTATTTTAGATTTAATTAATGAGCTGTGTCTAGCTTGGCAGAGCCAGGAGGCTTTAATAGCATCTTTTTAAGGGGTTCTAATACTTGTCATAAAGACCAGGCTTGTGATAGCTATATTTTCTGTGGTCTTTAAATGGGTCCTTACTTTTTTTGGATCAGCTGCATCATAGACTCTTGGTTTGTATGTTCATAGCAAGGATGCAGTTGTGAGAATGTGGAGTTATTGAATTACTTCAAAGAAATAAGATCTGAATTACATTTGCTATCTCATTAGGTAGACTATGTGCAAGGAACTACTCATGGTAGTGTAAGGTGATAATTCAGTCTGAGGTATCAGTTTTTTGCTTTAAGCTCAACAACAGAACATCTGGAAACTGGGGAAGCCCTGGGAGCAGAACTCCCTAGCACCTTTAGAGGCTGGTTTTTGGTTTTGTGTTTGGTAGTTGTTTTTTTTTTTCTGACTGGGAGGAGGAGGAGGAGCATTAAAGAATATATTCCTGGTACAGTTAATATAAATGTACACTGGTTGATTTTTCCATAAACTTGTTTTACTTTTTTCATACCCTAAGCTTAAAACCACAAAGGGTCTTCCAATTCACTTGTGTAACAGATGACTTTAATCACAGACTGCCAGCACATTTTAAAGACTCTTTGTGGTTCCTGTTTTCCCTTTGATTAAAAATTCATGGAGTGCTTTCTGACACTGTGCATGTGAAAACTGCCTTGTCAAACCTCCCTGAAAGCACAGAACTTGTCAAAAATTATTTTAACCTCTGCCATTGTATTGGGAGGAAGACTTTCTGGTTTGTTATGAATAACTGATCACACTTTGCCACTTTCTCTGCTCTAATTCTGATTGTTACAGTATACTGGAACAGAACTGTGAAAGGGGAAAGTGTAAATTATAATTGAAGGTTGGGAAGTTACATTATGAGTGATGTTTTTCAGTCTGCCACTTATAAGCTGCTATGAATTCCCACATCACACCTGAACGTGTTACAGTTGTGGTTGCATGTCTTTTGCAGTGTGCATTGGTTCGTGAATGTACAGCCACTGAAGGCATAAGTGGTAAAGACAGCTTGCCTTCCTTAAATGCAGGTAAGTGTTCTCAAATCTGTAAAACATGCCTGCTGCAACCCTGTGTCAGAGCCTGAAGAAATCACAAAGATTTGGGGCAGAAATCTTAAAAGGCTTTTCAAGTGATGTGCATTTGAATGTTTTATGCATATTTCACGGTATCCTTTCGCAGAGAGATGTGAGGGAAACCTTCAGAAATGTGTGTCAGTTCTGCTTTCTGAAACCCTGCTCAAATCTCCAACTTGCATCTTTACTGGTCAATGATTTTCAAGGCTGTCAGTGACTTCAGTGGGCACAGAATTAACCTCATAAGTTCTTCTCATGTCATTGCATGACATTCTGTTAAAGTAATTATGCATTATTTGTAACTGCATACCCTGGAGAATTAATCTCTCTCATAGGTGATGAAGTGGCAATTTGAGTTTGATCTGGAAGCTATATGTCCTAAAATGAAGGAAGCTGTTGGCAAGGCATTCTCAATTCTAGGTCAATTCTGGGCTGGAATGTTCGGTGCTGAACTAGATCTATTTCTCTTTCATTATGCTGAGAAATATTACATACTGATTTGCTGCACCATCAAAGTTTTATTAGTCCAAGTTTATGAATCTCCATTACGATGTCACAAATAAGTTATATGGATCATCTGAAACTGCAGCACTGTCAAGAATTCTCTGCATTTGTTGCATAGAGTTGAGGAAAAATGTTACTGAAGTTTTAAAACCTTTACTGGAACTTTTTCATGTGACTATGCTGATAAGAGAGATTTATTAGCCTAGCTTTGCAGTCTGAAGGGAGCACTAGAGCACTCCAAAAAACCCTATTTTTCCTTATATGAATGCTGTGATTTTTTTCTCTGTGAGTTGTTGAGACTAGATCAGAAGCAAGGGGAAAAAAAAATTCTTAGGAACTGCAATTTCTTTTTATTAGTTCAGTGTGAGGCTACATATGTTTGTGGGAAAGAGATTCACTGAGAATTACTAAATGCACAGGAACTGCATCTGGCTCTGGAACTTCCTGAATTGAAAATAGCTGGAGGCAGGGAGAATATCTTGCTCTTCAGGTATCTATTTATGGCACTTCTTGGAGACAAGATACGGAGGCAGTGTGATGATTTGGTCTAACTCAGTTGTTTGGTTCTGATTTTGTATGTCATCCTGATAAGTGGGTCTTAAAGAAATGACATCCCTCTTCAGAGGAAATGTTACTGATTTGCAACTGATTTCAGTTTTTCAGTTTGCTTCCTCCATTGAGTGGGTTTGATTGAGGTTTTTCAAGGAGTATTTTTGGATGGGCAAATGCTGTAGTTTGGGGAACTTACTTTGTTGGAGTTTCCAAGGTAGAGGAGAGTTTTGTGAATTATTGAAGCCTGGATTATTTTGTCAGGAGGTTTTACACATGATTCTGCAGTTTTTTCTCTAGATATACTGCACTTACCATTTCTATTTATTGTTCTCATGGCCAGAGAGGTTGTGGAGTCTCCTTCTCTGGAGACTTTCCAAACCTGCCTGGATGCATTTCTGTACAACCTCCCTTAGATCATCCTGCTTAATAGAGGGGTTAGACTGGATGATCTATAGAAGTCCCTTCCAACCCCAAACATTCTGTGACTGTAGACACACAGTATAAACCCACCCCCCACCCCACCCCCCACTTCATAATGTCAAAAATACCATGAAGGAGGTTTTGTCATGGGTTGTTTTTGAAGAGTTAAGGGGAAAGAGCAGAACTATAGATGTGTGTGCAAGAGATGACAGCACACAGCATATTGGAAAGAGTTCTGTGTCACAGGAAGTTAGTTCTAATAAATACTTTTTCTTCAGCCTGTTTCCTGTGCTTGTGACTTCCTCTTCTCATCCCAGTGTTACCTCACTTCCCTGCTGACACCTGGCACTAGTTCCAGGTTTTGTCAGTCCCACTCTTTTTATTGAATTCCCAATTTCTTTTCTCAGAAAATTTTAGCTTTCCTTCTATACTTCTTTGCCCAACCAGTCAGACTTCTTCCCCAGCATGTCTGCATGACAGGGCTTCATGTGGACTAAAGCTCTCTGTGCTCCCTGGAGTCTGATTTTGTCCTATGGGTACCAGTTCTTAAGTGTATTGTGCCACACACTAGCTCTGCCCAAAACCGTATTCACCTACTTTGTACAAATGACATCTGCAAAGCTTTGTTGGTGTCAGAGGCTAAGAAGGATGCAAGAATTTTCATGGAGGTAGACTTTTGGTGTGTGTATGAGGCATTAAATTCCAGTTTTGAGTCTATTTACTGAGATTTCATTGCCAAGGCTTGTGTCAGATCTGGGTGGACTAGTAAAATGCACACCTCTGGAAAAGATGTAGTGTCAGAATGCAAGTTTGTAAAGCACAGAACTGTTCTGTTGTACGTTTCTGGCCTCATCCACTTAGACCATCTTAAATGAAAATTAAGAGAGAAATTTGGGTAGTGACTGGCTGGAGAGCAGCCCTGAGGAGAGAGACTTGGGGGTGCTGGTGGACAAGAAGCTCAACAGGAGCTCTCAATGTGCACTTGCAGCCCGCAAAGCCAATCAGATCCTGGGCTGCATCAGGAGAAGTGTGGCCAGCAGGTCGAGGGAGGTGATCCTCCCCCTCTACTCAGCTCTGGTGAGACCCCACCTGAAGTACTGCCTCCAGTTCTGGAGCCCCTATTACAAGAGGGATGTGAAGGTGCTGGAAGGTGTCCAGAGAAGGGCCAGGAGGATGAGCAGAAGGCTGGAGCACCTCTCCTATGAGGACAGACTGAAGGAGTTGGGGCTGTTCAGTCTGCAGAAGAGAAGGCTCTGAGGTGACCTAATTGTGGCCTTCCAGTATCTGAAGGGGGCCTGCAGGAAGGCTGGGGAGGGACTTCTCAGGATCTCAGGTAGTGACAGGACTAGGGGGAATGGCATGAAGCTGGAGGTGGGGAGATTCAGGCTGCATGTGAGGGGGAGGTTCTTCACCATGAGAGTGGTGAAGCCCTGGAATGGGTTGTCCAGGGAGGTGGTTGAGGCCCCATCCCTGGAGGTGTTTAAGCCCAGGCTGGATGAGGCTCTGGCCAGCCTGCTCTAGTGTGGGGTGTCCCTGCCCATGGCAGGGGGATTGGAACTAGATGATCCTTGTGGTCCCTTCCAACCCTGACTGATACTATGATACTATGAAATAAGCAGTTTAAGCCAGACAAATTTCAGTGTGGCAAAATCAGAGGCAATCAAAAACAAGCACTGAAGGGAAAGGAATGGTCTCAGCCACCTGATAACAACGGTATTGCCCACACTACTGTCACTGCACTACACGTCTCCAGTACCTATTCCATATCCATATGTGTTTAGTGTATGTCTATACTGTTGTAAAGATTTCTAGTTCTTTCTGTCTCATGTCGTTTATCAGGACTTCAAAACTCTGGGACTGAAAAAATACCTCTCTGTGAATCTTCAGGCCTATAGGGCAGAGATGCACATTGGCATTCTTCTGAAGTCTAAATCTTAATAGAAGGAGCTTGCAGCCCTCCAGTGAGTTATGAGGCACTTAGTGAGCGAGTGGGAATGATACCATATTTCACTGAGGCTTATCACTATTCTATTTATACCTCAAGAGATTGGATTTATCTCTTTCAAAATTCAGTTACTTATTTATAAGACTGGAGAGTTTGCCAGTTGTTTGCATGTAAGCATACTGCACTTGGCAAAGAAAAAATAATAAAATTAAGCAAAGAATAATAAAATTAAGCAAAGAATAATAAAATTAAGCAAAGAGGGCTGGAGTGCTTCCTCCTGAGGTGGTGTGCATAACACACCTACCCCACAAAAGATATAAATGGAAAGAAACATAGTTAGTCAATTAGTATCAGGCAACGGTTTGCTTTGATCCATGCTCAATAGGGAACAAAAATGAAAACACTGTATTCAATCTTTTAGCATTTCTATTTTATTTTACTTGAAGGAGAAGCAATGGGAAGGTTATTTTGTGGAATAAAAAGCACAGAGGTCTTTACATTTGAAAATGAAATGCACAAAAATATAGAGGCTTAAATATATGGTATGGGCTTTCAGGCTTCAAGCTATAGGAAAAGCTAGGCACAAGCTATAGGGAAAGCTAGGCATAAGCTATAGGGAAAGGTAGGCATAAGCTATAGGGAAAGGTAGGCATAAGCTTTAGGGAAAGCTAGGCATAAGCTTTAGGGAAAGCTAGGCATAAGCTTTAGGGAAAGCTAGGCATAAGCTATAGGGAAAGGTAGGCATAAGCTATAGGGAAAGGTAGGCATAAGCTATAGGGATGCAGACACAAGCTATAGGGAAAGCTAGGCATAAGCTATAGGGATACAGGCACAAGCTATAGGGAAAGCTAGGCATAAGCTATAGGGATACAGGCACAAGCTATAGGGAAAGCTAGGCATAAGCTATAGGGATACAGGCACAAGCTATAGGGAAAGCTAGGCATAAGCTATAGGGATACAGGCACAAGCTATAGGGAAAGCTAGGCATAAGCTATAGGGATACAGGCACAAGCTATAGGGATGCAGGCATAAGCTATAGGGAAAGCTAGGCATAAGCTATAGGGATACAGGCACAAGCTATAGGGAAAGCTAGGCATAAGCTATAGGGATACAGGCACAAGCTATAGGGAAAGGCTTTTAAAATATGTTTTCTCTTTTTATAACCACTGCAGTGCATCTGGACTTTATTTCTGCCCCTATGCACTGCACTGGTTAGGCCACACCTTGAGTCCTGTGTCCAGTTCTGAGCCCCTCAGTTTAGGAAATATGTTGTCTTGCTGGAACATGTCCAGAGAAGGGCAACAAAGTTGGTGATGGGTTTGCAGCACAAGCCCTATGAGGAGAGGCTGAGGGAGCTGGGGTTGCTTAGCCTGGAGAAGAGGAGGATCAGTGGTGACCTTATTGCTCTCTACAACTACCTGAAGGGAGGTTGTAGCCAGGTGGAGGTCCGTCTCTTCTCCCAGGCAATGAGCACCAGAACAAGAGGACACAGTCTCAAGCTGCACCAGGAGAGGTTCAGACTGGATGTTAGGAAGAAATTCTATACAGAGAGAGTGAATGTCCATTGGAATGGGCTGCCGGGGGTGGTGGTGGAGTCACCATCATTGGAGGTGTTCAGGAGGAGACCTGATAGGGTGCTTGGTGCCATGGCTTAGTTGATTAGGTGGTGTTGGATGAGCTTGAAGGTCTCTTCCAACCCGGTTCGGTTCTGTTCTATTCTGTTCTATCCTATATCCTATCCTATCCTATCTCTATTCTATCCTATCCTATCTCTATTCTATTCCTATTCTATTCTGTTTTTCAGTAGCATTTATGATCACTGTCTAAACACAGGGAGATTCTATTATCTTTAGGAAACTTTTACTCACTTTAATAACCACTGTTTATAAAAGCCAAATCTAGTCCTGACATTCATAACTCTTTGGCTGTTTTTACATGCCTCCTGGATTTCTTTTTCACACAACTTGCTGTAATTCCAAACCAACTATTGTTGTGACTGTCTAGGAAAACACATCGGAGTTGTATTATTTATGAAATCACATGACCTCACTAGTTCTGTTTATATGAAAAGCAAAGTCACTTGCAGCTCTTACTGTCTGTCTCAAATTTTATCCAGGCTGCAAATGGGAATTTTTTTCGTTTCTTGTGAAAACAAAACTCCCAGGCTTCTTTTTTTTTTTATCCCCTGAGTTTGGGAATGTGAATTTCTTTATAAACACAGAGATGTTTTGGCCATTTTCTAGAACTTGCAATGCACTTGAGGTTCTCATCAGAAAATTCAGACTCAGAGGTATACCTGGAGAGTAGTTCAATAATGTTAATGATGATAAAAGTCACAACATTGCATTCACATTTTCAGGGTGGTTCCAGGTCTCCCTTGCTATCATGCTGTGGTCTTGTTAGTGGTTTTGTTTGCTTTTGTCTTCTTTTTTTCCCCATGATGATGGTGTTGATAGTGGGAAGATGGAAGAAAAGAGATTGTGGAGCTGCACATGTGCATTAGGTTCTTACAGACTAATGTGAATTTTTGAATGTAACAGATTCTGAGCACAAATTTAAGAGCTGTGCTTGGACAAGCATCCTTTGGTAACTTCTTAGGGAGTAGATATTAAAAGGTAAAATGGAGGTAAGACCTTTATGTGCCTAGAGCATCATCATTTGAAATGTCCTGCTAAAAAGCACCAGCTCATTTCCTAGTGAACTGGTGCCACTTAGGGAAAAAACAGGAAATAACCCACAACCCAAAAATATCATCTGGTCTGCTAGGTTTCTGTTTAAGGGGAAATTTGAATTGGCCCTTAGTTTCTTCAGCTCTCCC
Source organism: Melanerpes formicivorus (assembly GCF_026170545.1). NCBI lineage: Eukaryota > Metazoa > Chordata > Aves > Piciformes > Picidae > Melanerpes > Melanerpes formicivorus. The sequence continues at coordinate 9,050,741 of NW_027142379.1, read as the reverse complement.
TGGCATCTGAAGATTGTAATCCCCTGCCTTGTTGATGATCATCTTCAAGATGATTGGTGCCACATACCTACTTTGTGGATTGACAGAGGCTGTCAATATTACTGACAAAACTGATTTTGTTCAATAGAAGAATCTCAGCAAAAGAGGATGAAAATAGGAAAGCATCACAGCATACTCTAAGCAAGTAATATCATAAATGCCAGATGCTAGATGTAGGTCAGTCATAGGCACAGGACTTGGAGGTGCTTTTTTATACAGTGGACAACAGTTAAGCTTGTGTGGTGAGGATTCTCAAGCTGTAAAATTGTGTGTAAAGGTCCTTGAACCAGTATTGAGGTATTTTGGGTCTTAGGAGTAAAGAAAAATTGCTGTTGTTCATATGCCATGGCTATGGACCATCTACTAGGCATATTTCACAACACTAAGTTGGAATTTAGTTTAAGCAAAGTCACTAATGAAAGCAAAATTACTCTAAGAAGTCTTCCAGTTTCTCATCAAAGACTAACGATCAAAGAGATTTCAGTAGAGTGATGGGAATAGAAAACCTCTATCTACAATTACTTAACCAGGATTATTTACAACCTTCTTGTCTTTACAAGTTGCCAACAACTGTTTTATTACAGATCTCTTTTAATGTGTGCTCTTGTTTTAGGCCTTTCCTAAAGGACTTCTGTTTAAAAAGTAGTTTGATTAGACAGACAAGACAGTTTGTGTACCTTCAATAGCTGGCCTGTGTTTTTCATTTTCTGTAAATCAGCCTACACAGGCAATAATGGTGGTAGTGAGTTGTGAAGCTGAAATTTCTATTTAGTAGATGTCATTCTGACAGCAAGTTTCCTCTCAGCACACATGGGGAATGCCTGCCTCTGAGTTATAGACCATTCAGTGGCAGATCAATGGGAGCCTGCTCCAAGGCAGCTTTTTCCAGCAAGCTGATAGAAAGGTAGTGTTGGAGGATTTAGATGGCTGTCCAAAGTCATTCTGAGGTGGGAAGCAGTGGATGTGTGTGTTAAATTACAATCATTTGTCTCCAAGTAAGCTTGTCGAAGTAGTCAAATGAAACTTTTCTTTCTTGACTTCTTTCCCCATTTGTTCTTTCTGGAAAATTAGTCAAGGGGGAAGGGCAGGTGAAGAAAAAAAGGCAAGGAGAGAGTAGGAATTGCCCATCTTTGTTACAGAGCATCATTGCAAGACCTGATTGAAAACAAAACCAACATAAAGAACTTGAAGATAAAAAATGTGGTGGATTTTGGGCATAACCTTCCAAGACATCAAGTACCAAGTTTTCCTATGTCAGGTTGCAGAACTGATCAGAGAACAGTGTGTGTAACATATTGACAGCACTGTTTATGCTTCTCTGTAGTAGCAGTCTCTTAACCATATCAATGATCAATGACTCTGAAGTGGTATCTTTTTGACCATGGCAATGGTCAAGCTTCCTATAATGTAGATGCAAACCATCTGTTGATGGTGAGTCGGCTGTTGATGACTTCTGTGCATTAAGGTATAGCCCAATACTGAGGCATGCTTCACTTATCCCATGCAGTTTATCAGCAATGTATTAGCTATGTGATTCTAGCAGAGGGTAAGCAATGGTGTTGGCTGTGAGTTCATTGTTTATTTGTGCATTCCATTTCTCCAATGTCTTAAGTTAGGAATAAGTGTAAGAGTATGTCTTACATATGTCTTAAGTGTAAGAGTAGAGAGCACAATTTACATTCTTGCTACAGTGAAATGCTAAATTCACAGGGTAGCTACTGTGATTTATCCTCTATGCTACTAATACTTTCTCCTCCACATGGTGCTACAATAAATAAAATAAAAAATTAAGGGTTTTGATAGAATTTTAATGGTTCTGAAATTAATTATGGAAGCAAGAGTGGGAATAATGTATCATTTGGGGGTGAAATTGTTGCCATAAATTTTGAGAGAGTCCTACAATCGCAGTAATGATACAATTTTTCTTCTCTGCAGTGTTAAAAAACCCAATCTGTAAGTTATATAGATTTCCTACTTCTGACAACAAGTGGATGAGGATCCGGGAACAGATGGCTGAGACAACCCTTTCTTTCCATGTTCCTAAGGAACTGATCAATCTGCACATAAAGGAGGACATGAGAAGGTAAGGAAGTTGTCACAGTGGCAGCTGTTGAATTTTGTTTCTTCTGATTTGCAATAATGTGAGTGATGAGCTAAAAATACCCAGGTTTAGTATGAAATAGGCAAAATACAGCAATCTTCATGGCTGCCAAAAATTCACAGCTGTAAGTGAACAACAGAATTGATTGTTCAGAACTGTTAGGGCTCCAGGGACTTAGCAAGTTGTGAGAAATGAACTGTGCTGGAGTGTGGTCATAGTTTGAAGTGTATAAGCATCAACATTTGATTAATAGAAATATTCTGAAGAAGTTAACATTTTGTATAGGAGCAACATAGGACAAGGCTGTGAGCTACATTGTAGTGTTTGGCTTTGTGTCTGGGCTGGGCTGATACCACAACCAAATCTTATTTAAGCAATGGAAAATGACATGACTGTACTGAATAAAGGAGCAAGGGGACTATAAATCACACTTCTTTAATGCAGATCAGTTGACATAACAAAGTGATACCAAAGTAATATGTATTTGGAACCTTTTTTCATATTTGGACTTGTCACAAGGAGGGACACCTGAGGATCCTTAGAGTATGTGTGGCCAGGTCAAAAAGATCACAGTATCACAGTATAACTTAGGTTGGAAGAGACCTCGAAGATCATCGAGTCCAACCTGTCAACACAGACCCCATGACTAGACCATGGCACCAAGTGCCACGTCCAGTCCCCTCTTGAACGCCTCCAGGGACGATGACTCAACCACCTCCCTGGGCAGCACATTCCAATGACTAATGACTCGCTCGGTGAAGAACTTCCTCCTCACCTTGAGTCTAAACCTCCCCTGGCACAGCTTGAGACTGTGTCCCCTTGTTCTGGTGCTGGTTGCCTGGGAGAAGAGACCAACCCCTTCCTGGCTACAACCACCCTTCAGGTAGTTGTAGAGGGCAATGAGGTCACCCCTGAGCCTTCTCTTCTCCAGGCTAAACAATCCCAGCTCCCTCAGCCTCTCCTCATAGGGCTTGTGTTCAAGGCCTCTCTCCAGCCTTGTTGCCCTTCTCTGGACACGTTCAAGTGTCTCAATGTCCTTCTTAAAGTGAGGGGCCCAGAACTGGACACAGGACTCAAGGTGCAGCCTAACCAAAGCAGAGTACAGGGGCACAATGACTTCCCTGTTCCTGCTAGCCACACTATTCCTAATGCAGGCCAGGATGCCATTGGCCTTCTTGGCCACCTGGGCACACTGCTGGTTCAAAGATAGGGGGACACAAGAGTCCCCAAGTCCTTTCTATGTTCAAATTCTCACTTCAGTAACTAAAATGGCAGCCTGTCCTTGAATATGTTTAAGCTGTGCTTACAGCTGCAGACAGAAAGCAATGTTTTAGGCAGTTCAGAGCTTCTCTGAAAGCATACCTGCTTTTTCATTGATTGTGCTTGGTGTAGGAGATGATACTGCCTCTTTCCCGTGAAGATTGCCTGGCACGTAGGTGGGCACCTGGTCTGATGTGTAAGAGTAACACCGAGAGCTGGTGCTGCATCCCAAAGCCATGCTGTGCAATTTCAGCCTCCAGCAGAGGGGTTGTTTACAGTGGTTGGTTATCCTGCAATAGGACCTTCTTTTCTTCTTTTTTTAATTCAGCCTATTTCTGTCTGATCTTTTCACGCCGGTAGAACAGCATGTGGGAGACCAGAATCTTGCTTTTGACAAAGTCAATGGACTGATACATACTTATGCATGGTGATGATGGGTTATAAAAATCATATGAATTGTTATAATACTTTATTCATTTAATGCTGTGTTTAGGCATTTATGGTCTGATCTTGTTTGAGAATACTGATGTGCAAGATCTTTAAAAGTATGCAGTAAAAACAGATTATGCTGACATGAACAGTTCATCCACTTCCCAGATTTTCATCTGCCCTGTGGGTAAATGCCTTTTAAATGTTAGAGGATTCCTTCAAGCACTTTTACTACTACTGTGTTATTGTCTCCAAAGGCATAATGCAAGTAATAGCACTTGCTGTTATTTCCTATTACAGTGTTCACCTTCTTGGATAGAATCATAGTAAAGAATTATCATGGTTTGGTTTGTGGTTTTTTTTTTTCAATGGTTATTCAGTGCTCACCAAAATAAAGAAAAAGGTTGAGGAAGAGGCAGAAGTAAAAGTTACTGAAGTATTAAGCCAGCAGTGTGCCCAGGTGGCGAAGAAGGACAATGGCATCCTGGTCTGCATTAGGAGTAGTGTAGCCAGCAGGAGCAGGGAAGTCATTGTGCCCCTGTACTCTGCATTGGTTAGGCCACACCTTGAGTACTGTGTACAGTTCTGGGCCCCTCAGTTTAAGAAGGACATCGAAACACTTGAGCGTGTCCAGAGGAGGGCAATGAGGCTGGGGAGAGGCTTTGAACACAAGCCCTATGAGGAGAGGCTGAGGGAGCTGGGATTGTTTAGCCTGGAGAAGAGGAGGCTCAGGGGTGACCTCCTTGCTCTCTACAACTACCTGAAAGGTGGTTGTAGCCAGGAAGGGGTTGGTCTCTTCTCCCAGGCAGCCAGCACCAGAACAAGGGGACACAGTCTCAAGCTGTGCCAGGGGAGGTTTAGACTCGAGGTGAAGAGAAAGTTCTTCACTGAGCAAGTTGTTCGTCATTGGAATGTGCTGCCCAGGGAGGTGGTGGAGTCACAGTCCCTGAAGGCATTCAAGAGGAGATTGGACATGGCACTTGGTGCCATGGTCTAGTCAGTGGGGTCTTGAGTGACCGGTTGGACTTGATGATCATCGAGGTCTCTTCCAACCTTAGTTATACTGTGATACTGTGATTGAAGCAAGTGGTTCTGATTTTCCTGGCTGCTAATGTGGTTAGCTGTTCAAGCCTACTGGAAAGCACAGATCTGAGAGAGAGACCAAATGATTGTATCAGTCTGAGGGAAAAGGTTAGACCATGTGGTAGAATAGCAGCAGATGGTGGGAATAGGGACATCTGTGTCACCTATCATCATAGAGCAGTGTAGGTTGGAGCTTCACTTTTGTATGGGCTTTGCTTTTTGAAACAGTTGGAAATGCTTGTGCTCCTGGGGGCACCTTGCATTGGTTAACTGGTAAATTGATGTTAGAAGGATATTCTTGTGTTAGTTCTAGAACTTGCATAAAAATTCTACAGCATATTCTTGAGGCTATTCTCTTCTGAAGTATTCTCTGCATCCTTCTTCCTTTACTGTTTTTCCCCCCCTACCAGTTTTTGTACAAAAGAATAGATATTTTTGTCTCAGAGGTCGCTTGTTATCCTCAGCCTGCTTCATTTTGTTCCTGTTGGGCCATCAGTACAGTCAGATCTGAAGCAAATACCTATGAAAAATATCCAAGTGAAGTTTCAATCCCATTCAGTATTTTATATTAAATCATAATTGAAATTCCCTTTTCTCATAGCTCTTAAGATTGGTTGGTGATGAGCACTGTGGTTTCATCAAGAGATAAACAACCTTTTTTATTTACTGATGTGATACTCTGAAGTTTGTAACCCCTAAGGATGCTTAACTCTCTTTTTTTTCAGCATGAAATAATGTGGTTTTATAAGATGTGCATGCATTAAAGATTTTGTCTTTCAAACCTCCCTGGAAGAAGTTTTAACAGGAGCTGTGCAGTCATTTGTAGTGTTCTAGTAAGGGTCACAGAGGCTGCTTTGCTGCTTTTTATTAATAAATTGTTTCCTCCTCAAGGTTTTCCAATGAGTCCTTTCCCCTGTTGTTAATATGTCTTCACACAAGCCTTGTCCAGATATTTTGCATCTGTGACCCAAGAGCAGCCAAATAGTTCTTCAAACCTAATAAAAAACCCTTATAAACTGCTAGTAATGATCCAGAAAGTTATTTGACCTATGTAAAATAAGCTTGCATTTGTAGGTATAACTTATGCTGCACTAAATCAACACAGCAAGAGAATTAGGAGTCTAGCAGAAGCTGGAGCATGCATATCTCAGATTTGCCACTGAAGCTCTTTCAAGTCCCTTGGAAGCAAATAGCTTCACTTGAAAGGAAATTCTACTTACAGCCAAATTTGGCCCTTGACATTTGTGGTCTCAACCCATGAACAAATGCCAAGGATAAATTGCTGAGCATTCCTTGAATCTCCTCTCCAGAGTACAAACCTCATTCAAAATTTCTTCCTGCATCAGGAGTGACTGTCTTATTCCAGCTCTATTAGCCTTGTGCATATCTCTGCTGCTGTTCTGTTTTCTTTCTTGTAACATTACAGAATGAGGACACAGTTCAGACTGTCTGCCAGATGTGTGGTTTTTCTTCTACTTTTTAATACACAACTTCTATAGTGTGCTTTTTTATCACTTATTTTTGGTGAATTGCTCTGTGAAAGCATTGTGTTGATAAGATATAATAGCATGGAAAAAAAATACCCTGAGTAACCTTAGCATGACTTTTGAAGCTGTCTGAACCAAGAACATTTCCATGGGCTCTGTTAATATGCCATCTACTTCTAAAACCTTACTTCAAGTAACTACCTAGCACTGATGTTCAAAGAAATGTGACAGTAAAATGTAGCTCAAATACAGACATATGCAGTACTTACCTCACTGAGGATGGAAAAACCTTTCTCTTTTCCATCAGCCACTGGAGAGACAAATACAAGTGTATGAATGTGAGTGTAACTTGAGTTTTAGTCAGCTGTATTTAGACAATTGCCCCCCTGAAACATGATCAGTTTAAAACCCATTAATTTATAAACAAAAGGATAAAATATGTGTGACTTATGATCACTATATACTTTTCTCTCATCTTGATTTCACTGTTCATAACTAATTTTGGAGAAGGTGGCCTCTGGGAAGTAAAATTTGCTTGGCTTTGCTTTGTTATTAGGTTATTTAAAGTTGAAGTCCATTGGAATGGAGTAACATTACCTGATTTTTGTGATGGGTACCTCTACCTAACATTGCTACAATTCAGCAGTGCTGAAAGCTATCAAATTTTAGCTGTCCTATCAGAGAAGGATTTTTGGTGTCTTCTGCAAAATCCACCCAGAAAAAGCATTCTGTACCAGTCAGCAATGCATCATTGGGACTGGCTGATCAATTTTTCCCGGTGCTCCATTTGTGCACCGCATGCCCTGGTCTTAAAGTCCCTGTTGAGTAAGTGATATGACTTATTAGAGCTACCCATCTTAAAATGAAGGACAATACAAAACCAAAGCAAAAACTAATCTTTTTCTCAAGACTATAATTATTTCAACACACTCAATCTGTCAGCACAAAAAGCATTTGAAATTTTATCACAGTATCACTAAGGTTGGAAGAGACCTCAAAGATCATTGAGTCCAACCTGTCACCCAAGACCTCATGACTAAACCATGGCACCAAGCACCTTATCCAGTCTCTTCCTAAACACCTCCAGTGATGGTGACTCCACCACCTCCCTGGGCAGCACATTCCAATGGCCAATCTCTCTTTTTGGGAAGAACTTTCTCTTCACCTCCAGCCTAAACTTCCCCTGGCGCAGCTTGAGACTGTGTCCCCTTGTTCTGGTGCTGGTTGCCTGGGAGAAGAGACCAACCCCTTCCTGGCTACAACCAGCCTTCAGGTAGTTGTAGAGAGCAATAAGGTCTCCCCTGAGCCTCCTCTTCTCCAAGCTAAACAATCCCAGCTCCCTCAGCCTCTCCTCATAGGGCTTGTGCTCAAGGCCTCTCCCCAGCCTTGTTGCCCTTCTCTTGACACGCTCAAGTGTTTCGATGTCCTTCCTAAACTGAGGGGCCCAGATCTGGAGACAGTACTCAGGGTGTGGCCTAACCAAAGCAGAGTACAGGGGCACAATGACTTCCCTGCTCCTGCTGGCCACACTATTCTTGATGCATGCCAGGATGCCATTGGCCTTCTTGGCCACCTGGGCATACTGCTGGCTCATGTTTAGGCAGCTTTTTATGCTGTTAACTAGAGATTTATGCATTTAACCATGTCTTATCTGCGCTTTTAATGACACAATTGGGTGTAATTTTATCAGTTCATGTCAGTAGGGATGCAGAGTATAAATTATTTTGAAGAAGCTTTGTACAGTTTTATTATGTTCCTTGTGTTTATTTTGAATGAGGCACTCTGATCAATAATCAGGAGAAAAAAGAAAACAGAAACTTGTGCAACTGTTTAAATGCTTGAGTAGTCATGCAATTTAATAATGTGATTCCAAGCTGAAATGAAGTTGTAAATATAAAGTATGAGAGTAGAATTTTTGCTTACAGCATCAAGCTGAAACAACAGTGTCAGAAGCTGATTCCTATGTTTCACAGAATCACCAAGGTTGGAAGAGACCTCAAAGATCACCAAGTCCAACCTGTCACCACAGACCTCATCACTAAACCATGGCACCAAGTGCCACGTCCAGTCCCCTCTTGAACACCTCCAGGGATGGGGGACTCCACCACCTCCCTGGGCAGCCCATTCCAATGGCTAATGACTCTCTCTGTGAAGAACTTTCTCCTCACCTCCAGCCTAAACTTCCTCTGGTGCAGCTTGAGACTGTGTCCTTTTGTTCTGGTGCTGGTTGTCGGGGAGAAGAGACCAACCCCCTCCTGGCTACAACCTCCCTTCAGGTAGTTGTAGACAGCAAGAAGGTCACCCCTGAGCCTCCTCTTCTCCAGGCTAAACAATCCCAGCTCCCTCAGCCTCTCCTCACAGGGCTGTGCTCAAGGCCTCTCCCCAGCCTCGTTGCCCTTCTCTGGACACGTTCAAGTGTCTCAATGTCCTTCTTAAACTGAGGGGCCCAGAACTGGACACAGGACTCAAGGTGTGGCTGAACCAGTGCTGAGTACAGGGGCACAATGACTTCCCTGCTCCTGCTTCCTGATGAAACAGTAACAGTTTTAAAAAACCCTACCACACCAAATCCCACCTAAACCAATTGCACACACCACTGCTGGTTACAAAAATATTGTGTAGGATTAAAATGTAAATTCCATGGACCCCTTTCTGAATAGTGCTGAATTGGAGGCTCTCTGCAATCGTGTGATGTGGATCACAGAATTAACTGCAAATGATTACAGTGTTTGAAGATCTTGTGTCTTCCAGAGATAAACCAGGTAATAAAATATCCAAGGAAGTGAAAGAGTCTTAAGAAAGGTGGGAAGAAATGGTTTTAATTTAGTTAATGTATTATTTGCACTTCTGGATGATAAAAAGGGGATAGTGGTGGATAGAAATGCAAAAGGAACTTAAAAACTCTAGCTCTGAGAAACAGTATAAAATATTATCTCTGTAAATCCCAGTCTACTCTCCACCTATACATAAAAGGAGCAGATTATAATATTTCTCATGTGTTCAGTTGCTTGGGTTTGTAGGGTGCTGTGGTTTTCTTTGGGGTTTTGATTGTGTTTTAATCAGATGATGAATGCATGCAAAATTTAGGCCCATGCTGTATTTTCATTTTTAGTTAGCTGTCAGGTCAGGCTTAGTAGAACCTAAAATAGTTTTTGGGGATTCTGTAAGAAGAGAAAACCAGCAGCTGCTTCCCAGGAGTTCTAATTTAGAACTATTAGAAAAGAAAGAAAAATATCCTTTTATTCATTATTTTGTGGTAGCTTCCCCAGAAGGAATTTAATCTTCCTTTGTAATTATTTGTCTGGTTTAGAAATAATATAGTACAAAGGCTATGAGCCCTTAATTTCTGGAGAGACTGTTAGAATGTTTTGGTGGGTGACTACCTGAATGTTGCAGGACCATAAGTTGTAGTAAAGAGAAATGGGAATAAATGATGAAATGGTTATCTATGAACATGTATGCTTGAAAGAGAAATATGTTAGGAAAAGTAATGCCTATCTTCCTTTCCTCAGAAGGAAGCTTCTAAGATTCCTTTACTTATGAGTGATTGAGCCACAACCCAAAGCTTATGGTGTATATTTATTCCAGAGCTTCTGCTTGATAAATATTCAGAAGTTTGTTGCCTTTATAATCTTATAGAAGTTTTGCAAATGTAATCTGCAGAAATGTCTCAACTTGTTTTGAATCCTGCTAAGCACTTTGCTGCTGATGTTTTCAGAAAGTGGTTTTCAGAAGTTAATTGCGCTTGGTGGAAGCAAAAATCACTCCCGTTTTTTCGGGGGTTGAGTTTATCATGTTTGCTTCACTGGGAATTGGATCATTGGGATTTTGAAGCTGAATTAATCAGAAGTTGCTACTTTGTCTTTATACAGCGTTTGTGGTTTATGTTCTTTTCACAGAATCACAGAATGGTAGGGGTTGGAAGGGGCATCAAAAGATATCCCTTGCCAAGCAGAATCACCTAGAGTAGGTCACACAGGAATGCATCCAGGTGGGTTTTGAATGTCTCCAGAGAAGGAGACTCCACAGCCTCTCTGGGCAGCCTGCTCCAAGGCTCTGTCATCCTCACAGTGAAAAAGTTTTTTCTTATGCTCGCATGGAACCTCCCATGCTGCAGCTTGGACCTGTTGGCCCTTGTTTAATCATTGGACATCACTGAGAAGAGTTTTTACTGTATGTCCTCTTAATGATCTCCTCTTTGTGTAATTACACTGGTCATTTTCAACTTCATCATTGGTAATCTCCTTTAGACTTCTAAGCTGTTCCTATATCCTAATATCCAGTGATGAGAAAGAGCCTTTGTTAGTATGGTCTTCAGAGCACATAACACAAAGCAAGGAATGACTAAATAGAAATAATCTACAACTTTATGCCTTGTTCAGGTATTTTTACCAATTTAGTATCATCATGCAACTAACTGTGTCCAGTTCTGGGCCCCTCAGTTTAGGAAGGATGTTGACTTGCTGGAGCATGTCCAGAGAAGGGCAACAAAGTTGGTGAGGGGCTTGGAACACAAGCCCTATGAGGAGAGGCTGAGGGAGCTGGGGTTGCTTAGCCTGGAGAAGAGGAGGCTCGGGGGTGACCTTATTGCTCTCTACAACTACCTGAAGGGGGGTTGTAGACAGGCAGAGGTTGGTCTCTTCTCCCAGGCAGCCAGTACCAGAACAAGAGGACACAGTCTCAGGCTGCGCCAGGGGAGATTCAGGCTGGAGGTCAGGAGGAAGTTTTACACAGAGAGAGTGATTGGCCATTGGAATTTGCTGCCCAGGGAGGTGGTGGAGTCACCATCGCTGGAGGTGTTCAGGAGGAGACTTGACAGGGTGCTTGGTTGCATAGTTTAGTTGGTTGGGTGGTGTTGGATGATAGATTGGACTTGATGATCTTGAAGGTCTTTTCTGGTCTATTCTATTCTATTATATTCTAATGTGGTCTTAAATAAATAAATGAAAGCATGATAAAACAAAAGGCAGAATATTAATCTGAGCTCAAGTCCCCTCAGGAGCAAAGTGCCCATAAATTGTGGCTATCAGTAAGTCTTTCAGACTTAAAGAAGTTGGTTTTAAGTTAGGAGCCTGAAGTGTAGGTTGTTGGCATTTCTAAGAGGGCTGTGGGATCCTGAGGAGTTAATGTGGTGGGATTTGAGCTTTCCCCTCCTGTTGATGTCAATGGAGTTGACTCAGTCAGCCAGTTAAACTAGTTTGGGGTTTGGATTGGATATTTCAGTTTGAGATATGGGGTTTCTGTTCCCGCTGTTGTTTGACTTGAGCATGGGACCAACAGCTCCAGGAGTGAGCTTTAGATAGAGGTGGAAGAGCAGGACCCCAGCAGTGGGTTTTCCATGGGATAGAGGGTTCTGAATGCAGCATGCTGGTATGCCCACTTCTCCCTCTCTAGTATTGCTTCAGTCTCTGCAGAATACTATATTCCTGTTTAGGAGGAGCAGTAAAATTCTGGAGCTCAGCCAGGTCCAAACATTGTTCCTAAACCCATTAAATAAGACAACATGAAGTTTAAGGGCCGAAATATCTCCACTGTATATAAATAAAATTGTAGACCCTGCCAAACCTTATGAGCTTGCCTATGGAGGAAGCCCCGAGACTTTAATTTAATTTGATGTCTCATTTTAAGCTGCTAAAAACTTGGAAGAAAAATGGTGGCTGAAAATAATGGGTTTATCCTTACTGCTGCTGATTCTTATGCTACAGCACTGCCAGTTTGTGTCAAGGGAGGAAAGTTGAACTCTCTAATGTATTTCAGTTCTTCAGGTTGAATGAAATGGGAAAAAATAATCCTATGTTGTGGGTGAACTCTGTTTTTGTTCCCATGTTGCTACTTTCAAGGACATGTATGAATAAAATGCCTTAATGCTGCTCCCAATTCATTCTGTTTGTGGTTGTCATATGAACCAAAAGCAGAACTATGCCTATATAGCTTTTTCTAACACTGTTCACTCTTATGCAAAGCTAATAATGACTGGGAGACTGTGTATCAGTGTGGGGCTTTCCTATTCAGGAAATACATTTAAGACTTCTTGAACAGTGATCAGAACTTTTGCAGCAAATGCAGCTTTGTATTCCTGTGTCTCGTTGGTCTTTTTCTCTCCTTTTCTCCTTGTGTTCCCTTTTTTCTTCAGTAATTTTTCCTCTATGCAAGATTTGTTCTCTGGATGTCTTTCCTGAAACGTTCAAGAATTGCAGTGGAAGTCTGCTTGGTACTGTCAGGGAAATAAGGACAGCTAGTTGGTGGTGTTCCACAAGTTCTCTCTTGAACAATTCCAAGTGTTTGAAGAATTCAGATCTTTAATTTTCAGTTTCTTTAAAAGCAAGTTCTCCCAGGTGCCTCCAGGATAGGTATAGGATGAACTTACTTTGCAAGCAGGGAAAACAGAAAGCTCGGTGTGCCGTAACTGCACTTGTTTGTGTAGGAAATTAAAGTGATCTCTATTTCGCTCAGGTCAGGTCTCAAGAGTGTACAGGAAAAGTGATAAATTACTAAAGGATTTCCTTTTGGATGTGCAGTGACATGTTTGGTTACCATAACACTGCTGTTTTGACCTGTTGGACACAGCTGTAAGGCTGAAGATTAAGTTTTAGGGACTGGTGGGGTGGTTTTGGTTTGGTTTTGACACTTGAGAAGTGGTGAGGGCTGGCGTGTTGGTTAAACTGCCTTTTGTAGATATGCTGCTAAAACCATGTTTGGGATGTGTATGAGAGCAGAGTGCACCCAACCTGCTGTACTCAACCTGTTGGAAAAGAATCAAAATTGGTATGATTTACAACGGTATTGAATGTTTCTTTAGAGAAAGTCACTTGTTGTGGACATAGCTCTCTGGAGCCTGATTGCTTCCAGGGAAGAAAGGCTATTTCAATTTGCATGCCATTGCATTTGTACCAGATGAGTTTCAAACACAAGATCCTGTATTATTCACTGATCAGACATTCTTTAGTGTGTGGCTGAGTAACAGCTGAAATAGCAGATTTTACAAGCGCCCCGAAAACGTTCTATTTCCTTGTGCAAGTGCTTTTGGTGGGTTTTTTAACAAACTACTTCGGGATTAATTGAATTAATTTGGTTTGATGTGAGTGGATTAATGAGTTAATCAGTGCCTTCTCTTTTTTTTTTGTCTTTTTGATACAGGAATCAAGAACTTAAAGACTTGGGAGAACTTGCTCCTCACTGGGACAACATGCGCAAAAGCGTCATTGCTCACTGTGATCAGATGTTGAGCATGTACCAGGATACCCTTGCAGAGCTTGGGAAGCATACAGGTATGCAAGCAGCCTCTCCTCTTCTGGAGCAGTTAGGAATTAACTGTATTGATTGTTATTAAGTAGTGGCATAGGCAGGAAAGAAGCACATTAAAATGAAATCTTTGTCATCGTATTTCTGAAGCAGTCACTGGTACCTTGTTTCCTCTTCTGTTTCATGTCCCCTCAGGTACACTGCCCTGCTAATATTGAATACCATCTGCCAATTGAAAACAGCCTTAGAGCTGGTTTTGTCATTTTTTTTTCCTTGAATCCTAACTTAAACTTCGTTTAACAGTCTACAGGATAATGGTGACATAGAGCTCTGCTTTGCGTGCGCTTTGCACAGAAGCTGTCATTGCCCACGTTGTGCCAGAAAAGCACAGCTCTAAAACTGGATGGGAGGTCTGTACTCAGTCCAAAAATGGCAGTGTGTGCTGCCTTGCTTAAAAAAAACATCATAGTGTTTGATAAGAAAGGCAAGCCAGGCATATATTTGACTTAATTGACAAAACTTGTGGAGGCTAGTAATTGCAATACACTCAAGGTAACAAATGCTAAGCTTAGGAGATGTGAGTACAACTTCAGTGCAGACTTTTCAGGTCAACATATTTCAACACAGTCTTTACTAGCTCCTTCTCAGATTCATGACAAAAAAAACAAACAACAAAAAAAAAATTGCTTTTGCTTTACAGTTTGGCTTCTGTAGGCTTCTTACTTGATCTTAGCACATTGCCCAAGTTTGGGTTGAAGCAGTTCTCACTGCTATGAAACAGCCTGGAAACTGCAGCATGCTGGCGTACCTGTGCATCTGTGCTGGAGATCCAGAGCTTGTCACAAACAATTCTGAAGGACCAACTCCACACAGGTCATCTAGGTGCACACATCTCCAGTCTCCTTATCTATCACCGCTAGTGAAGACCTTGTTCACTTACAAGCAGAAGGGAAGATAACATTTCCAAATCAAATCTGTCTAAAATATTCCCACATGCCTCCTATACAATCACATCTTGGGTTTTCTGAGAGATGCCTACTTCATGCTCAACTGAGCTATTTGTGGAATCTAATCTAACAGCAGAAGGCTGTTGTTAGTGGACCACTTAATTTCTTTTCAAAGCTGAGAGATTGCAGTGAAAGTACCAGGAGACTGCATTAGTGTTAGACAGCAATTTTGGTACGGCAGCATATTTACTGAAAATGGAGGTTTAAAGAAGTTAAGGTGATTTCAGGTTCGAGTTGTTTGGGCAAATATTTTTATCCTCAAAAATGGGAGAGGATTTTAGAGGAAGCCATGTGGTTTTGTTCCAAGCCATCATAGTAAATAGAACTCTAAAAGGGTTAGGTAACATCCAAACAAATAATTTCAGGTTAATCTAAAAACAAGGAATTGGTCTTTTGGGAAGAAGTAGGACTCGAAGCTGTTCTGTTTAGTTTGACCTGAAGTGATTTTTTTACCCTCAGTCTGTTGGTTGGTTGGTTTTCTTTTTTTCCAGTCATCAAACTGAAAATTTTATTATTCATCCAGCCCCAGAAGGAGAAAAATAAAATTGAGGTTAAGGGAATTGATTATTGCTCTGGAGAATGGGACAAAAATGCCTGCCCCTGTCACAAAGTTGCTATGTGACATTAGGCAAGATAGACTTCAGAAGTGGTTATGTGTTGTTCTTTTTTGGAAGGCTGGTAATGGACACAAGCTGTTTTGCAGAAGTACTCAGTACTTATGGATGTAATTCAGCCCAGCAGGAGCTGTGCTTCCAAAATGGAATGCAATGTGGCATTATAATGTGTTGGCACATTATAATGTGTGCTCTGCAGAAGAACTTCTCTATCTCATATTGATGCATTATTTCTTAAATGCTTTGACCTTAAGTTGTTCTCTACCATCACAATGGATAAAAGCATAACCTTTTTACTCAGTTAAAATTATTCTATAAATGTTTGTCAAGGCCTTAGAAACTGTAGCTGTACACCATGACAGAGTTAAGGAAATCTAGGCTGCCCAGAGAGGTTGTGGAGTCTCTTTCTCAGGAGACTTTCAAAACCTGCCTGGATGTGTTCCTATGTGATCTGCCATTGGTGATACTGCTTTGGCAGGGAGGTTGGACTTGATCTCTGAAGGTCCCTTCCAACCCCTAACACTCTGTGATTCTGTCTTGTCCAATATATTTGAATCTAGATCCTGAAGTAAAAGCTGAAAACAAGATATTAAATCTCTTCTTCTAAAGTGAGCAGCAAAGACCCTAAATATGCAGTGAGCTGGGTAAAGCTATCACATAATATGTCAGTGAAGTCTGTTTCACAGTTCCTCTTCAGGTGGATGTCAGAGGCAGGTTACATCTTATATTTTGGTATTTCCTGATTCTGAAGAGTTTGATTTGCAACAATAATAACTATTTTAAGAGAGGGAATGTAGTTCTTGGTTCATAAATACAGCTTACCAAGGTTATTTAAAAACAAACTATACTGAAAACATAGTTTTACTATATAGATGATACTGCAAAGAGATTGAGATATTAATTTCATTGCATGGATCTTTTACAACTCGATAAAGGCAGTAACTGATAGTGGGTGGTTATTATCCCATTCATTTCTGTCAGTGGACTGGAAGGTGTTCTGACTTCACAAGTCTTCCCTGAAAAGAGCAATACCTGTCATGCTGAATGTGTTCCACCCCAGCTCAGGACAGAAATCACTCCAGGAAGAGCAGGCTCTTCTCCCTCCTGTTCTACAAGCCCTATGAGGAGAGGCTGAGGGGAGCTGGGGTTGCTTAGCCTGGAGAAGAGGAGGCTCAGGGGAGACCTTATTGCTCTCTACAACTACCTGAAGGGTGGTTGTAGCCAGGAGGGAGTTAGTCTTTTCTCCCAGGCAAGCAGCGCCAGAACAAGAGGACACAGTCTCAAGCTGCACCAGGGGAAGTTTAGGCTGGAGGTTAGGAAGAAATTCTACACAGAGAGAGTGATTGCCCATTGCAATGGGCTGCCCAGGGAGGTGGTGGAGTCACCATCATTGGAGGTGTTTAGGAGGAGACTTGATAGGGTGATTGGATGCATGGTTTAGTTTTTTAGGTGGGTTGGATAATAAGTTGGACACAATCTTGAAGGTCTCTTCCAACCTGGTC
This sequence comes from Melanerpes formicivorus, assembly GCF_026170545.1. Lineage (NCBI taxonomy): Eukaryota > Metazoa > Chordata > Aves > Piciformes > Picidae > Melanerpes > Melanerpes formicivorus. Next base: position 9,033,977 of record NW_027142379.1, on the reverse strand, counting down.
TGGTCTGGTCTATTCCTATTCTATTCCTATTCCATTCTATGCTTGTCCCTTTTATAGCTGCTCTCAATTTGTTCTCCCCTTAGTCTGCCAATGTTTCCTTGTCTCAGATCCAGTTATCATCCCTTAAGCTTTGTCTCAGCTGAATTCTTGTAAACAATCTGCTCCCTGTCTGTGTTATTTGCTGATGATTTACGATCTCCTCACCTGCACTCTTCCCATTTCTTTTCTCGCACAGTTCAAGTTCCCTTCGCTGCTTCCATAATTTTGTCTTTGTGTGCTTTCCAGATGCAGGTTTCCCACTGCTATTCCTCCTCATCAATGACTCCTGGTTTGAAGCCTGTCAAATGCTTCTCTCATCTTTATGAAATTACTATTTTAAGTTACTAAGCTTAGGTAGCAGCCTAAGTAGGCTTGGCTGGTCTGGGGCACCATCATGCTTCTGGCCTTGTGCTTAGTCCTGTTGGAATTTATGTCGACTTCAACACATAGCCCTTAGGAAATCTTGATGGAGAAAGTCAAAGAGAAGAATTTCAATGTTTTTTTTTGTCTTTTGCAAGAAAATATTGAAACTGTCCAAAGACTTTTTTTAATCCTGTCTGAAGGCTTAACAGTTGGCAAAGTGATAAGGTACTGAAAATGGTCTAAGTAAAGGTTAGACTGCTGGAGTGAGAAGCTAGGACCAACTCTTCCTCGTGTTCTCCATCTTTTTATTTTAATATATATGTTGTATTGAGCATCTCCAGGTAAATGACACTTTCATAATGTCTGTATTTAATGATGGTCATTTCTACCACCACAGAGTTACTTGTAAGATCATGCTTTTGAAGTATGCAACCAGGTATTTTTTTTCCCCAGAGCATTGTGCTGCTTGTGATTCTGGCTTTTAAGAAAGAAAACTAATTTCTAGCTTTTCTTAAACTAGTTTCTGTTTCTTTGTTTGAAGTTTCTAGGGAGAATGCATAGCCTGGTCACTGTAATACTTGTGTCTGAAGAAAAAGATGTTATGTGGTGAAAATGCAGTACCGTGCTAGCTCTGTACCCCTGTGTTTTTAGCACAGAATAAACATAATGCACATTAGCTGTGGCATTGTTTCCAGACTGATTTCAGACAGCAGGAAAAAAGTGTCTATCACCTAGAATAAAAAATTAGGTTGTTCTGTGACTTAAAAGCTGTTTTGTTGCTTCCAGTGTGGATACACGCTGGGACTTGGTTAGTGAACCATTCTTCTCCTAATACACAATTACACATTAAAAGTAAATTAAAGACAACTCCTAATGTAGAAGTATTGTCCTTGTGTTAAAAAGAAGACAAAACATCTGCTGGGTGCTGAAGATAATGGTTCTTTAAACTTCTGTGTTTTCAGGTTCTTCCTTCAAATCAAGCTGTAGCAAAGGAGAAAAAACATTGGAGTTCATCCCAATAAATCTTCATCTGCAAAGAATGCATGTGCATAGTCCTCGATTGAAAGGTACAGTAGCTGGAGGTTAGGAAGAAATTCTACACAGAGAGAGTGATTGCTCACTGGAATGGGCTGCCCAGGGAGGTGGTGGAGTCACCATCACTGGAGGTGTTTAGGAAGAGACTTGATGGGGTGATTGGTTGCATGGTTTAGTTGATTAGATGGTGTTGGATGGTGGGTTGGACTCCATGTTGGAAGAGACCTTTAAGATCATTGTTTGTTCTGTTCTATTCTATTCTGTTCTATTCTATTCTGTTCTATTCTATTCTATTTTCTGAGCCATTGATTTTAACATAATTCCTGAAAATGAAATTAGTAGACTAAAAAATCTTGCATATTTGCTGATTTGAGAAAATGAAGGTCGTGTCTCAGTTTCAGCCTGCAGGACCCCAAGTAAACACCTGATAGACAAGCTGGTTGGATAATAGGTTGGACATGAGGATCTCAAAGGTCTCATCTAATCTGGTCTGGTCTATTCTATATTCTGCAGAGAAATTCCCCAAGTATGCTTTAAAATATAATTCAACTTGCAACTCAGAGATAGGGTTCCCATTAGAATGGAAACATCTTAAACTGTATACCCAGTTCCAAGGATGAGCATGACATTTGCATGCTTTCCAATGAAACTTCAAAACCACAGCAGAACTGAAAGGTGTGTTGTTTAGAGTGTGGAATCTCAGTCATTCTGAATGGTTCTCTCAATGGTTGGCTACCGGCAACAGTCTTGTTCAACTTTGAGGGTGGGTGAAGATGCTACAGGTAAAAAGCAGGGAAAGTAATAGCATAAGCTGATTTTGTTTTTTAGTAAAAATATGTGTGATTTGAGAGAACACTGAGGAGAAAAGAATACACAAGAAATAGTGGCTTTCATGTTCTCTGCGTTTTGGCAGTCAGTGAAGTTTGTACAGCATGAGCTTGTATGTGAGAGTCATCTGGTATGGCCTGGCAGGGAAGGTTTCTTCTCTGTCTCCATTGTTGCATGGGGTTTTGGTTTATTTGATAGTTGTAGTTTCAATTGTAATTTTAATGTAATGGGTTCTAGAAACTTTCTGTGTGGTTATTTCCTGCTTTTGTTTTGTGTATGTACCTGGACCCTGCCTGTCTTCCTGAAGGGCTTTATCCCATTCTCTCAGGCCTGTTCCTCTGCTTCTAGAACACAAGGTTTTGGGTTGGTATGCTGTTTGGAATGTTTCTAAAGCAACTGAGTTTGTGTAGTCTGTAGAGGACCACACTTGGATAAATCACAAAATCCAAGAAGTGTCTAGCTTGCCCATCCTCCACGTTCAGCTGCAAATTCTGAAACCTGCACCCAGAGCCACTGCCACTGCGATGGATCAGAAGTCTTGCATCTGTGCTGAAATGTAGGAATCAGGTCCAAATTTAAAGCTATGCAAGGAATTTCTGTGCTTCATCTTCTGAAGCCATGAGCTTTGGATACTGACTGCAGATCCAGGAAAACTAGGGTGTGAAATTTCTTTTAAGTTCTTTCTTTACAATAGATTCCAGGGGTGCTGTGCTCATCTTGATTCTATGTCACCAAATAAGGAACTGCAGAATCTATGTTCACTGAAACACTGGTAACCTATGCTTGGCAGCAAATATTGCTGTTGTAGCAGTGCAGAACTATTACTGTCACACAGAGTGTTCAGTAAGGTTCAGATCCTTCTAAGGCTTCAGCTTAAATTTCTTTGTGGACATAATGTCAGTGTAGTGTAAAACCCCATCTCACCTCTCTGGTCTGAAGGTATTTGTTTGGTTTTTTCCCCCCTTGCTCTGCCACCTCAGATAGCACAACACATTTCCTCCCAGAGATTGCTGGGATAAACCCACCATTGTAGGTGATGCAAGTAGCATGGCTCCATTATTTCTAAACTTAATACATCCAATTTCCAAGGGAGCCTTAATGAGCCCAGTGCTGCTTGTGTCTAAATCAGCTTATTCAGTGCTTCCCTGTGCCGTGTAAGCATTTGCTTAGTGTTAAGTGAAAATATCTCACTGATTAGGTTGAAATGCTGCAAACTTCTAATACTTTCTGGAAAGGAGGATTGGTTTCTGTATTGTCATCTGTGGTTCTTTTTAACAGAGAGCTCCATTGCTGCTGCTTGCATATAATGTTAGCAGCATCCTTTACCAGATAAAAGATTATAATGATACATACATATGAGCAAATCATAGCACAGTGAATAATTTGTTGATAAATTGAGAACTGTTAAATTGCTGTCACTGTAGAAACACGGAAATTAGATTCTGTAAGGGTTTTGCCTTACAAATACACTCTGCATCTAAGCAGATTGTAAAACAGTTAGTACAAACAGTAATTATAGGAATATTACACTACCTGCTGCTGATATGCATCCGCTTCCAAGTTGGAACAGGGAGTCTTCAGATTGTCTGTTAGATACTGTAATGGTTCAATATTTTATTTCTTTTACTAAACACTGGTGCCTCCAAATATTTTAACAAGATGAGGATTTACAGTGACAGAATGTGCCAGCCAAAGTTTTAAGTTAGTTCATCACAGAATGTCAAGGGTTGGAAGGGACCCCCAGAGATCGAGTCCAACCCTTCTGCCAAAGCAGAATGACCTAGGGCAGGTGCACAGAAGCATATCCAGGCAAGTTTTGAAAGTCTCCAGAGCAGGAGACTCCACAACCTCTCTGGGCAGCCTGTTCCAGTGCTCCATCACACTCACTGTAAAGAAGTGTCTCCTTGTGTTGAGGTGCAACCTCCTCAGTTCCAGCTTGTACCTGTTGTTCCTTGTTCTGTCACTGGGTACCACCCAGAGCCTGGCACCTTCATCCTGGCACTTTCATTCTGACACCCACTTCTCAGATTAAAAAATTTATAGACATTGATAAGATCTCCTCTCAGCCTTCTCAAGACTTAAGAGCCCCAGGTCTCTCAGTCTTTCTTCATAGGAGAGATATTCAAGTCCCACAGTCATCCTCATAGGTCTCTGCTGGACTCTTTCTAGCATATCCCTGTCTCTTGAATTGGGGAACCCAAAAATGGACAAAGTATTCCAGGTGTGGTCTCATCAGGACAGATTAAAGGGTCTCCCTAGACTTAGACACAAAAGCATTTTCAGGTTTGCAATGATTACAAGTGGCCAGAAACTTACTGTCATGTCTCTTTGAAGAAAACCCCTCTGGGAAGAAGCCACTGTGTGTTTATTCACTAAATTAACAAGTGCAATGAAATATGCCACTTCATCACCCACAGCTCTTACACTGCTTGAGTTTTGTTTGGGGCTTTAATGAATTTTCTCCTTTTTCTTCCAAAAGGACTTTGCTTGTGGCATATGGCTAATCCATAATTGAAAAGGGTGCAGAAAGAGATAAATGTTAGAATCAGCTTCTAAATTTAGAACTTTGTTCAAATGATAAAACTCTCCTTTTTTTTTTTCTTTAGCTAATGTTCACTCCACTGCCATGAAAATTAGATAACATTGCCCTTGTTACGCTCAGGTTTAGAAAGTGTAAAATGTTAATAAGAAAGCTTGGGTTAAAACCAGGGAAATTCTGCTTTTTGGGAGACTGACACCTTAGTTATGGGGAGCTCTTTTTATTTTTCTGTGTACAAAAAGGGTTCCTCAATATGCTTAGGACTGGGAGAGTCATTAGCCATCGGAATGTGCTGCCCAGGGAGGTGGTGGAGTCACCGTCCCTGGAGGTGTTCAAGTGGGGATTGGACGTGGCACTTGGTGCCATGGTTTAGTCATGAGGTCTGTGGTGACAGGTTGGACTTGGTGATCTTTGAGGTCTCTTCCAACCTTGGTGATTCTGTGCTTATGGTAGCACTGCAGTATAAACATACTAAAAAGTAATTGAGGATTGTCACTGTATTTGCCTTTGGTTGGATGGATGATTTCTGTGTCTGCCACATAGCCACTGCCCTATCTGGTTAGTTCATTGATTACAAGTTTCATTTTATGAGCACTGAAGAGCTGTGGCTTGTGTTGGACATAGACACTTGTAACAGTTTCTAGCAATTGCTGATGGGTGTGGAGCAAGCAGCACTTTGACATGAAGGTGACCTTGCTCATCTTGGGCTTTGTTTGGCATACATCAGAGGGCACCTCCACTATAACAGGAGGCTGACAGAAAACAAACAAACACAAAAAATGAACAAAATAAAAAAAGGGGGGGAAATAATGAAGAGGGGAGGGGAAGGGAAAAACCAGCATGTAAACATTTACAGACATGGTGATTGAGGAAGCTGATGAGCCACAAAACTGTCATTAACCCTTGCACTGCCAGATGTCTCAATTTAGGGAGTGCAGGGTGAGTTTTAGTCCCATTTACCAAGTGTATGCATGTGGATGTGTGCTTTTTTGTTCAGCATGCTGAATTACAGGTTTACTGAACTCTAATTCAGGTTGCTATTGGGTACTGGCATGGAACAAGAAATACCTGCATGTTTGAACCTTCAGTAGGAGCAACTTTGAGAAGAATACCATTTCATTATGGGATAACTGTATCCATATCTACGTGAACAGCACCTCATTTTGTTCTGTTCATCATCCTATAGAAGTTAAAATTATATATGGCCATATCCTTGCTTTTGTCCCTGTTTACACATTAAGTGTGCCTGTTTTAAGTAAACTCAGTGGAGGGAAGACGTGTTTCTTTTCCTTCTGGCCAGCATGAGGTACTGACTGCCTCCGAAGCAGGTTGCTGCTGATTTGAAATTGAGCTGTGCTTGCCATAAAATTGGTCCTGTAAAGCTTAGATTTACGGACCTTCCACCATGTTGCTAAGGTTGTCACCATGTTGCAAAAGCTCTGTGTTTTGTTTAGGAAGGAGAGGGAGAGATGAGCAGAGAGTTTGCATTTCTGCATGATGGAGGAATTGGGTTCTGATGAGTGCTTAACGGGTGTTAGTGTTGCGCTTGTGTAAGTAGGAGGTGAGCGTATCTTTGAGTCAGAATAATTAGTATGATTTGATTGATTTAAAGCTCTTTTTCCTCACACTCTAGTATTTTGCATTTTCTTATTGCAATTTCTGAAGCATGTGAGGAAGGGCTGAGGGTTTTTTTTTAGCATCTGTTGATAAATGGGGGCAGCACACTGACAATGTGATACAGCTCCTGTGACTCTCTGCTGCGTTTTAAGCTTTGTCTCCACTCTAGAGGTGTCAGCAATAGTGTGTTCTTGAGGTGGGTGATGGCTGTGAGTTCCTGGGGCATTCCAGTACCAGCGCACTCATGCTGACATTGTAAGTCCTTCACAAGGAGCTGCTTTGATGTGTAAGTGGAGCGCATCACAAAGTATTCCACCTAAGTCTTGCAGCACTTTCCAAGCTACTGGAAACTGGGAGTGAGTCTGCCCCATGCCTATCACTCAGGCTGTAAATATGTTTTTCTTTGGCATCCTCTCTCTCCCATGTTTCCTTGCATGGGGTAATATGGTGGGTTGAAATTCTCCACCCCAGCTGCCCCCAGCTGGTTTGTTTGTCTCTCAAACAGCTGCTCCTTGACTGTGCTGAGAAGTGGCTGCAGGCTGAATAAGAGCTTCCTTCTGGATAAATCCACCTCACAGTAACTATAAGCAGGTCACTGTTTTTAAAACAGACTTGGAAAAAAACACCACAGCTTACAGTTTCCAGAGTTACCTCTAAGCACATTTGGAAGCCATTTTTCAGATAACCTGATGGGTTCATCTCTTATTTTGCTTTGAAGCCATTGTTGTTTTAAGCAATAGAATTACTTATTGTCAAGTACTGATGGAGCTCTAATAGCCCAAGATGATGTATTATGGATACATCTATATGAAGACCTGAAAGAATGAGCTGTTTAAGCATCCTGAAGCTCACCTTAGGCTAATGTAATTATGTCACTTTTCCTTTTATTGTAGAGTCCCCAATTCATTAGAGTTCAAATCAATTTGAGTGAACAGGCTTTGAGTTTCAGCTCTGGAAGTAAAACATAGTTCATTAACTGTGAATCATTTGTACAGTGTTCTTGCTTCTAGGGATATTTATCATCAGAATGCAAGAAAAATTCTATTTTAGGAGAGGATTAGATTTTAATTTACATGCAAAGCTCCCTTAATGAATAAAACACTTCACAGGGAAAAATAAATTCCTCTGTTTCCTTTAGAAACAGATTTTGAGGATGAGGCATTCTGACCTGTGTTTTTATTCCTTAAGTAAACTTGGGCACATGAGAGGTACTGCTTAGTGTAAATGTGCATTTAAACTTGAAAGGAATAATTATTGAGGTTTGGAGATGTAATTAAATCTTCATCTCTGAACTGACAATCCTTCACAGGCACATCGCAGAGTTCCATCTGCAGTTCTGTAAGCTTGCATCTGTAGAGGAAGTTCACCCTGTATGTCACAAGAAGTTGGGCGCATACAGAGAGTAACAACAGTTTATCTCAGAATTTCCATAGTATTGTTTATCTCCCATCCAGCTGATAACTGACTTACTCTGTGTTCATAAACATACCTAAAAAGTGTGTGTCACAGAAAAGGGCTCTGCCTTTTAGCATTAAGCAGGTAATTATATCTGACAGTAGAAGCTAAACAAAATCAAACTAGACAGGAAGTGCAGATTTTTGGTACTTGAATTGATTAATCATTGGAGCAACTCCTCTGGGAATGCAGTGAAATTGATGTCACTTAAAGGCTTTAAATCAAAATGAGATGTTTGTAGTTTGTTTTGCTTTGTTTCAATACAAAAATAAAAGAGAGATGCCTTCACTCCAGCAGAAGCTTGATGCAGGACTCATTAGCTGTAACTCTGTAGCTTGTATTATTCAGGCAAACTATTCCATCATGATGGTCTCTTTTGACTCTAAAATGCATGGATTTGTCCATCTCAACAGGAGTACAAGTTAAATAATGGAAAGGGTAATAAAGTGAAATACACAAAAGGCCAATTTGCTTGGCAGCTCTGTAAACTGCAGGGCTAGACTATTGTTCTACACAGTGGTGTATAATTTTGATGTTGCAATAAATCAGATACACTTCTGAAGGCATGCAGGTGGCTGTATGGAAAGATTAATTAGCTCTTGATCCTTCTTGAAACACAGTCTTAATAATTCCTTGGAAATAATATAGGCTTGTCCCTGTGTCTTCTGGAGTAGATACCATGGTGTTGCCATAGCTTGAGCGTAGGCATGTACAAATCTTTGTGCTTGTCTCTTCCCCTTCCAGATGCTCTGTATGATGTTATCACTGTGGGAGCCCCAGCAGCACATTTCCAAGGATTTAAGAATGGTGGTCTCCGAAAATTGCTGAGTAAATTTGAGGCAGAAAGACGAAAGTAAGTATTTTTGTAAGTAGTTTGGAAAATATCATGCATTAAAACGTTATGAGTTCACTGAGGAACAAAGCAGTTTACCCTGCTGAACGCATGGAAAATCAGTCTGGTAGTGTCGTAGGGTTGGAAGGGAAAGGCCAGCGCCTTCTCCTCCCCCCCAGAAAGTGAAAGGAAAAAAAAATCACAGCTGAATTAGCAAAGCAGTGGATGCTATATATTTACAAAGCAGGGAAATGCAGGGAAATATATACAGAATTTACAATATTTACAATATATACAGAAATATACAACAAAGTAGCACAGAACTGAGAGTTCCCCCCCTCTGCTGAGGGGGTTCCCCACCTCAGCTCCCCCTTCTCTCCCCCTTTCCCCAGAGAGGGTTAGAAAGAGAGAAAAGAGAAAAAAGAGCAGTGATTAATTGGAAGCAGTTAGGCCGTTACGTGTTAGAAAGTTCTTATCTCTTCCCAAGGCCGAGTCTGGCCGAAAGCCCAGAAGCAGCGAGCTGCAAGCCACCAGAGGAGGGGAAGACAGGCCGACCAGAAAAGTGCAGGAATGCCCAGGACACTCTGCTGCACTCCCAGTTCAGAAGGTGCATCCTCCCAATCTACCAATGAAATTAGTTTAGATCCGTCTTTTAATTTACAAACATCCGACTACAATATTCCCTTTCTTAAGGGGACAGCCTCAAACGGTCACAGGTAAGGACAAGGATGCATTCGTAAACCATTCCTTGACATTCCCTGCCTTGCTGGACTGCAAAATTGAAGCACACTTTGCTTTTAGTGTCAAGGCCTATTTCGAGCACAAACTGGAAAATGGAATTTTATTCCTGTATTTCAGGAAGCTTGAGGAATGCCAGTTCTTGCAATCCTGCTGTTCAGAATGAGATGTCTCTTTGGTAATCCTGGTGCTAAGTGGAAAGTAGCTATAGAGAATTTTTCAATAATGAAACAGCAGCTTAAGGTAGCATCTTCATTGCTGACAGCCCTGGGCATATGTGAACAAAAAGTATTTTTGGCACATCTGTGAAGTGAGTAAGAAACTACTCCTTCTTATTCTTCAGAAAGCCAAAATGAGACTAAGCAAAGATGAAGGCCTTAACTAGAGTTTCAGTTTATTGCTGTCATCAAATGCTTTGTTAACCACTGAAGATGCACAGAAGTTGTATATTTTCCTTACTAAGAATTGGATGCATTTGTGCTTGTTGCTGTGGCTGCTAAGAAGTTTGAAGCAGCCGCAGCTGTCACTGGCAGCACCCATGGCTGTGACTGCACAACGCTTGGGTTACGTGTGCCAGCCCCAAGCAATCGGTGGAAGTACTGTTTGTATGCTCATCTAAATCATCATGATTGACCTGGACAAGCTGGAGAGTTGGGCAGAGAGCGACCTTATGAAATTCAACAAGGGCAAGTGTAGGGTCCTGCACCTAGCAAGGAATAACCCCAGTATCAGTGCAGATTAGAGGCTGACCTGCTAGAAAGGAGCTCTTTGGAAAAAGACCTGGGAGTCCAGGTGGACAACGGGGTGACCATGAGCCCTTGTGGCCAAAAAGGCCAATGGCACACTGGGGTGCTCCAAGAAGAGTGTAACCAGCTGGTCAAGGGAGGTTCTCTTCCCCAGTACTGTGCCTTGGTGAGGCCTCATCTGATGTGCTGTGTCCAGTTCTGGGCTCCTCAGTTCAAGGAGGACAGGGTACTACTGGAGAGGGTACAACAAAAGGCTGCAAAGGTCATTAGGAACATCTCTCATAAAGAAAGACTGAGGGACTTGGGGCTTTTTAGTCTAGAGAAGGCTGAGGGGGGATCTTACAGCACTTATAAATAATTACAGGGTAGGTGTCAGGAGGATAGGGCCAGTGTTTTTTCAATGGTGCCCAGTGACAGGACAAGAGGTAATGGGCACAAACTTGAACATGGGAAGTTCTATTTAAACATGAGAAGGTACTTCTTTACTTTGAGACTGGGAGAGCACTGGAACAAGCTGCCCAGAAAGGTGATGGAACCTTCTTCTCTCACGTCCTTCAAAACCTGCTTGGACACCAACCTGTGCACCCTGCTCTGGCAGAGGGGTGGCACTGGACAATCTCCAAAGGTCTCTTCAGTGGCCTATCACTTTGTGATGCTTCACAGAAAATTATTTCCACTTTATTCAGTGCTTTAAATAAGTTTTCTAGGTGCAGTATCATAAAGACTGAAAGGAGGAATGATAAAAAGTTACTTATGACTCCTAGGTCGACTAGAAGTCGACATCATTGCTAACACCAAACAAAACCCAGCAGATATATTTGCTTTGAAAACTGTATTATTATTCTTTCTGTTTGCACTGCATGACATAAAAACCTTATTAAATCTTCTAAAATCTTTCATTTCCCTGGCCACCTCTGGTGGCAAAACTTGCCAATGAAATACAAATATCACAGATCACGTGAGACCCGTGAATGGACTTTGTGTCAGCAGACTGGGACAGGCTGCCACATCTCCCTGACGTGGAGGCCTATGAAGTACATGTTTCCTGATGAAGAAAATGACAAAAGGCATTTCTTGAAGTATCTGCTGCATAACACTATGATTAATGTAGTTCTAATAACATTTAGTGGGGTTTTATTATACTTTATAAGAAGAAACTGAAGTTTTAGGTGGGCTAGGATGGCAAAGGATACTGGGTGTAGCACAACCTTTTCTCCTTTGCATTTGTTGCTTTTTCACTGACAACTTTGTGCACCCCTAAGTTGACAGAGAAGTGTGTTCAGGAGCAGTGGGCAAAGCTTTGTGCAGGTTTTAACTGTTCAGTAGGCTGTTCAGACCTATTTCAAAGCACCTGAACACCACATGATGTTTGTCACGCTTCTTCGGCTTTTCTGCATCCCAAAGAAGCAGCTGTAGTTTTGTGACTTTCCAGGGCAGCATGCTGGGCTTTTACTCTGGCAGTGCAGTTTGCTTTGTGTTTCTTTGCTCCCCTGGAAGAGCAGAAGTCAGTCTTTGGATTATATAAGTATGGCACTACATTGTCAGACTCTTCCTGAAAAATAAAGTGAGTCAAGCTAACAAACTGAAGTCTGAGCACTGTAAATGGGGAACCACAATATTTAGCAAATCACTTGCCAGGCCTGAAGAAATGGTTGCTTCAGGTATGAATTCCCATGAATTAGAAAGGAAGAAACTGAAAAGTCATCTTCCCTTCTGTCTTTGAGGGCGAGTCAGAGAAAACTTCACGTGGTAGAGTTAGACGATGGTTGGATTTGGTGATCTTAAAGGTCTTTTCCAGCCAAAGCAACTCTGTGATTCTGTTTGGTGTTTTTGCTTCAGCTAGAGGAATATTTGTGAGTCGAAAGACAGGAGCAAGCAAGCTCTGAACATGATCTCACTTACTTGAATATTCAAGAGTGGTTCTACTTTTAAGTAGATACCTGAAATGACTATTCTCATTCTACGGAGAAATTCTTCACTGTCACAATATCAACTTTATTTTGTATGCACCTGCTTGTTTAACTGCATGAGACTGCTTGGGGGACACATAGCATTTCCAGGGGCAGAAGTGACACCTTGAGATATCAGTCAGAATATAAAATGAACAGGGGAAAAAAATGGGAGGGAGGGAGGGAGGGAGGAAGCGAGATTTAGCAACTGTGTCCTCTAGGCTGAGCTGAAGACCTGGAGGAAGATGCGGGAGTAGATTATTTCTCAAGCCAGTGCCAGTAGCATTCAAGACATTATTAGTGCACACGACAGATGCCTTGCATGCTTCTGACCTTCAGGCTGATTATTAGAACAGTTTATTGAAACATTCAGCCGTGTCAGCACTTCAGAAAATATTTGTTGCTCAAACCTGTACTTGTGGAATTAACAGGCAAGGGAAACTGTTGACTGCTAGCAAGGTTATATCCTTTGCAAGAGCAAAATGGCATTTGCAATTGCCAAACCAAGACAGGAATGAAACAGGTTTTGTGGACGTTTATCAGGACAATGTGGAAAGCGAGTATCTGAAGATAGGTCTGGCATATTTGCTCTTATACAGAATATACACTTTTGTGCAGAGGGGCAAGTATTGCGTCATAATATTTATTGAAACTGCAGTATTTTGGCAGTTCCCTCATTTGTTGCCACTAAGAAAGTCATAGTAAGAGAAAGAAAAGGTAGATTCCTAAAAATGAGAGGGAGAGAAGTTTTTCTTTTAAGTGAAAAACAAGACTTGGGGCATCTGGTCTGAAAGCAGGTCCATGGCTTTACAGCCCATGTTGTTCTTCATCTTCAACAGCGGTGTAAAAGACTTCACCGCTACATCAGGCATGTCTGTAAGTCATGGCTCTAGTATGTCTGCCCCTGGCATAGTCAAGAGTGAGCATCCTAAGATGAGTAAGAACAAGAGATACTTCACTTTTTCCAGTCTTATTTAGGCAAAATTCATTTAATTCAAATAATTGAAGTGTGATGATTAAGGTATGCTAAATAATTATGGAATATTAATTATCTGTGTAGCCTATATTTAGTATAGGGTTTTTTTATTTCACAGTGCTATATTGGTTTGTTCTTTTCATGTTTCTCCTTCCTGATTCCTAGCTAAAAGAGAAAGTCAGTGGTTCAGATTCAATCTTCCATTGGCCTGCTAGTATAGATTGCTTCTCCTTCCAGCATGTGGAAGGGCTTGTCTGAGTGGCACAGCAAATTACTACCTTTGGAGTTCAGTTGTGCAGGAACATTTAAGGCAGACATTCTGTAAGTTGGACCCATAGAATGCCTCACCGCTTGAAATATCCATAAGTCACTTTCAAGGCACACTAGGGACTTATGTCTTCTTCTTTAAAATCCAATTTGATGATCTCCGTTTTAGCCAAAGCACAGACTCAGTGTTACAAGATTTTATTTATTTTTTAGTACAGAATCACCACCAAGGTTGGAAGAGACCTCAAAGATCATCAAGTCCAACCTGGCACCATAGACCTCATGACTACTACAGCATGGCACCAAGTGCCACGTCCAATCCCCTCTTGAACACCTCCCTGGGCAGCACATTCCAATGGCTAACAACTCTCTCTGTGAAGAACTTTCTCCTCACCTCCAGCCTAAACTTCCCCTGGCACAGCTTGAGCCTGTGTCCTCTTGTTCTGGTGCTGGTTGCCTGGGAGAAGAGACCAACTCCCTCCTGGCTACAACCACCTTTGAGGTGGTTGTAGACAGCAATAAGGACTCCCCTGAGCCTCTTCTTCTCCAGGCTAAACAACCCCAGCTCCCTCAGCCTCTCCTCATAGGGCTTGTGCTCGAGGCCTCTCCCCAGCCTCGTTGCCCTTCTCTGGACACATTCAAGTGTCTCAATGTCCGTCTTAAACTGAGGGGCCCAGAACTGGACACAGTACTCAAGGTGTGGCCTAAGCAGTGCTGAGTACAGGGGCACAATGACTTCTCTACTCCTGCAGGCCACACTATTCTTGATGCATGCCAGGATGCCATTGTCCTTCTTGGCCACCTGGGCACACTGCTGGCTGATTGACAATGCTGTCAATCAGCACTCCCAGGTCTCTTTCTGTTTGGCAACTCTACATCCACTCTGACCCCAGCCTGTAGCTCTGCATGGGGTTGTTGTGGCCAAAGTGCTGCACCCGGCACTTGGATTTGTTGAATGTCATTTTGTTGGACTCCACCCATGTGTCCAGTCAGTTGATGTCCCTCTGCAGAGCCCTTCTGCCCTCTAACAAATCAACATCTGCTCCCAACTTGGTGTCATCTGCAAATTTGCTGATGACTGACTCAATCCCCTCATTCAGTTCATCCGTGAAGATATTAAAGAGGTGGGGCCCAGAGCTGATCCCTGGGGGACACCCCCAGTACGACCCATCAGGAAAACCAGAGGTGTCCCGCAAGTTTTGTTAGGGGCTGTGATTCACTATGGGTTTGGACACAGTTTCCAGTAAGTTCTTTGGAAATGGTCCTGCATTAAATTAGCACAAGATTAAAGCTGGGATAGCACTGAAAAGGGGTTTCTGGTAATTTTTTAGCTTTTATTTTTAAGCCATAATAATCTGAGTTGTCTGAAGAGATTCCTTTTTCTTTGATGAGGCTTAGATTTTTGTTCAAAGTGTAAGGTGCGCTCCTTCATCAATGCACTTGTTACTGGAGATGTTATTAACACCAAGATCTTCAGGGTTTCTCTTATGTGAGTTTCAGAGCTTTCAACCCATTTCCATTCTCTCAGGAGCCTGCTGTAATATTGTTTTACAGGCAATTCCAGAGATGTTGCAATAAGGATTTGTGTTTGATCTAATTGTAACCTTTATTCTCGAAGGGAAACCACAGCTTGTCACACACAGCACTTTTCAGGTCTTTTTCTTTGCTCACGTTCCCCTTTTTGCATGTATGTGAGAGAGAGATTAGGCTTTGTGTAGATGAGCATTGTTTCACTGACCATAATAGGTTGTTGGATGTTTTGATGAAATGTTGCCGAAGTTTGTGCTATTCATTGAGATCTAACAATCTCACCACAGTATTTTCCAGAGGCTAGGCTCTCTGGGTGGAATTGCCTTAAGCAGACATAAGAAGAAAGGGGACTGGGGCTGAAAAAAGAAGAGAATGAGGATTTGGGGGAGCTTGGTGTATGAAGGTTAGAAAGGATTGTATGTTTTGGACACTAGGAGTGGCAGAAGTGCAGACTCAGAACTTTGCCATCATTTCTGGTGCGCTTGAGCAGGCTGCCAGGAAAAGGCTCCACTGAAAGGCACCATTTAGCCTCCGGCTTGTGGTGAGGCACAATACCTTTTATCTTCTGATAAAAGCCATACTCAGTTACCCTGCATGAAATTCTTCCCTATGTTAAAGCCTGCTTGCATCTTTCCACCAATTTAAAGATACTCTAAAATAAATTTGAAGAGCTGTGGAAGGCTTGCCACACACCTTTCTAGTCTTCCTAGGAAGAGTCACTATGAAATCAGGGGAGATCTTATTGCTGTCTACAACTACCTGAAGGGAGGTGGTAGCCCGGAGGGGGTTGGTCTCTTCTCCCAGGCAACCAGCACCAGAACAAGAGGACACAGTCTCAAGCTGTGCCAGGGGAAGTTTAGGCTCAAGGTGAGGAGAAAGTTCTTCACAGAGAGAGTTGTTAGCCATTAGAATGTGCTGCCCAGGAAGGTGGTGGAGTCCCCATCCCAAGAGCTGTTCAAGAGGGGATTGGACATTGCACTTGGTGCCATGGTTTATTCTTGAGGTCTGTGGTGACAGGTTGGACTTGATGATCTTTGAGGTCTCTTCCAACCTTGGTGATTCTGTGAAATTCACTTGTGCCACTTGGACATTTGCCCTACTTTGGTCTCTAGATGGCAAGTGAAGGGGGCATCTTGACCTTTCTTTTTGCTGAAACTCACATCCTTGTACCAGCTGAAGGCACTGACATAGAGTTATTCCGAAGCTCAGTTAGGAACGAGGAGAAAATGGAAGAGCAGCAAGAGAAGCTCTGTGCACATAGCCTCAGCCATTGCTTTAAGATAAGGATTCATGGAGAGTTGGATGTCATAAGGTAGATTAGACAGAATGAATAACATAATTTCTTTTTCCTCAGTATTCAAAGTCCGAATTTCCACATTTGAGAGAGAATCTTCAGGAAATAAAAATTTAATTCCAGCTTCTGATCTCTCTCAAGATTGTTTGCAAAACCTTAGAACTGATCATATGGTTTGGTTTTATTTCCTGAGGCAGTGAATTGTCTGGAGCAGCTTTTTTTTTTTCAGTAGCAATTTATTTTTGATTATCACTTCCCACTTTAGACAGAATACATGTGATGCATAAATAAGCCACTAAATTGGTATCTTCAGCAATGTATTATAAGCTCGAGGTTATCTGGGGGTAGATGTTCTTGCTGTGTATGCTTTAACTGTATTCTTGATGTTAATGTCTGTGGTTTTGACCGTGAAAAATGTGGGGTCAAATATTCATTGTTGAAAGATGTTAACCCAGTCCCAGATGGTGACAATTTAACTCAGTCACCCAAATTACTCAGTTAACAGCAGGAGTGGAGTTAGTCAGAGTGTCATTAAAAATTAGGCATTTACAATATTGCAGTGTATATTCTCAGGCAGAACTTTGATCATGTAGAGTTCAAACTGCAGATGCAATCAATGTAATCTGTATTAAAATGACACAGCAGTGCCGTTAAAGCAGTTTGGAAGCTGAAATGGCCACTGACTGCCATGTGTGCATAGTTAATGATGGTGCCAATATATGGAAATGATTAAGTGTGGGTTAATATGCTTAGTGGAAGCTTTGAAATTTCACCCAGAAGACATTATTATAGAGTTTTCTTAAAGTTACCTGGTTAATCATGTATTTTACATATCAAAGGTAGGTCTTCACAGTGCGGCTGATTTCCCACATTGGACTTACTCTTCTGGTCTTTGCCCTAATGCAAGAGTTGCTCTTATTCATGATTCCCTTCATTGAAAGTGACACTGCCACAGGTGATGTGTTGGAAGGATCTGGGAGTTTGGTGTACACCAAGTTCTCCATGAGACAACAGTGTGCCCTTGTAGCCAAGGCTAATGGTGTATCCCACCTAGAATATTGCATCCAGTTATGGGCTCCACAGTTCCAGAGGGACAGGGATCTACTGGAGAGAGTCCAATGGAGGGCTACAAGGATGATGAAGTCTCTGGAGCACTGCCTTGTGAGGAAAGGCTGAGAGACCTGCAGCTCTTTAGTCTGGAGAAAAGACCGAGAGGGGATCTGATTAATGTCTATAAAGATCTGAGGGCTGTGGGTCAGGAAGGGTCAGCCTCTGCTCACTTGTGCCATGCGATACAACAAGGGACAGTGGATGTAAACTGCAGCACAGAAAGTTCCACCTCAACATGAAGAAGATCTTCTTTACTGTAGGGGTCGCAGAGCACTGGAACAGGCTCCCCTGAGAGGTTGTGGAGTCTCTTCTCTGGAGACTTTCAAGCCCTGTCTGGATGTGTTACTGTGTGATCTGTGCTACATTCTACGATCCTGCTCTGGCAGAGGGGTTAGACTCAATCTCCAGAGGACCCTTCTAACCCCTAACATCCTGTGATCTATTTTCTGCATTAGGACACTTGGCAGCTTCATTTAAATGATACTACTTATCACTGAAATAGTAGTGGTACTACTACTAAACAATTAGTAACACTGCTTATCACTACTCCCACACTATGTATCAGCATAAGTATACATAGCAGCATGCTCTGAAAGTAGTTTATATTTATAAGGAAACTTATTTCAGTGAATGGGAATTCATAATGTCTTCTCATGAATGGCAGGGCTGTTGAGAAACTCGAGCCAGTCTTGGATGCAGCAGTGTTGAGACACAACAATTAGAAACTTCGGATACTCCAAATACTTTGTGTCTGAAAAAGAGTAGCTTTCTTGGGGGAGAGGGGAAGTTGCCCTCAAATTCTGAAATAAACTGAATACTTGGAGTTGTCTCACACTTTCTGAGGTTCAGGGAATGGTAAAATCAGCCACATAACGAGGGATGATAGAATGTTCTGAAGAAAGACTCCTTCCCTCTTCACCATTTCCTTTATTTAAAAGCTATCGTTGACTCTATTAGAATGAGAACTGCACACAGATTTAGTATCTCTCTTGCCTCTTTCTTTTCTTTTTGCATTGTCTGCTGCTTTTCTGCTGCAGTATTCAGTGAAGCTTAGAGCTGTGGGAGATCAGTGAAAGGGATCTGGGAATTAAAGGCTGAGGGGAATCCCAGGAAGGAGTGTGTGCATGGTGAGCTCGATAACAGTGTTAGCCAGAATCAGCCTGCAAAAAGGCTGCTTGATAAAGGTTGGGAAAAGCTGAAGGGGAATTAAAGAAGATTATTCAGTGCTGTGAAGTATCAAGACTTTTAAGACTATGTCTTCACTACAATTAACATAGACTATTGCTCTTTGTCCTTGCCTTGTCTACTGAGTCTGACAGCTTGAGAGTTGCAGCAAATGTAGAGAGAGCTCTAACTTTGGAAGCTCATTTCACTAACACCTTGAAGGCAGAGCTGTGGCCAGTTCCTCATTTCTCAGAGGGACAGGGATCTTTTTCCCCTAATTCTTTGAAGAGATAGCTTACACAATTCATTTTGTGGAAATATTCAGAATTCTGACCTCTGCACTCAGCAGCCTAGCAACTCATGTATGGAACTGTGAATTGGAGACACATAGTAATTTTGGTGTGGCTGGCAGTATCACCAGCATCATGGCAAAGCTTCTCTGACTCAAATGCTGTTCATCCTGATTGCCTCTAAACATGCAGATATTGGCAAAAGACAAAAAAAAATGGGGTGCTACAGAATTAGGGTCTGTAACTCAATGAGGTATCTAAGCAAGAGGCTGAGTTTTAAGACTGTTTGAATCTGTCCTTATTTGTCAGATGAGTTAAGCCTTTTAACTGTTATGGAAGTGATTTCATTTGGACTTAGAGGATCCCAGGATGTTAGGGGTTTGAGGAGACCTCTGGAGATCATCAAGCCCAACCCCCCTGCCAGAGCAAGACCACAGAGTCTAGTGCAGGTTGCACAGGAACACATCCAGATGAATTCTGAATGTGCATTGTTGAATTAAATTTAATTTCTAATTTGTGGAAAAATAATGAGGAGGAATTGGAAGGGACACTAGAAGACACAAAGGGGAAATGGGAGAGTGAAGACATCTGGAATAAAGACCAAAATGAAATGTGTGAACTTCCAAGGATTGCATGTGTGTCAAAGTTCAGGTCTTGATATGTGAAATTAAGAAGGGAATTAAATCAGTGAGGAGAGGGTGGAAGAGGCTGAAGGATGTGTGATGGAAAGACATAGGAAAAAAGGGAGACATGACAAAGCCAACCAGGGAGTAGTATGTACACCACTCTGGCATGGGTAATGTTTCAGGGGCTACTTGGTTCTGTTTTTTCCTGTGTTACCATTATAGGTTAATCTGAAAACACAAAAGATTCTTCCTAGTTTCTCTGAAAGACAGAAGCAGAGCTGTGTAGAGGATTATGTACATGAATTTTAGGTGGGGAGTTGTGTGCTGCATAGAAGAACCTGTAGGTGTGTGCGTGCTGTCTAAAATGGTGTTTTGGAATAATCACAGAATCACCAAGGTTGGAAGAGACCTCAAAGATCATCAAGTCCAACCTGTCACCACAGACCTCATGACTAAACCATGGCACCAAGTGCCATGTCCAATCCCCTCTTGAACACCTCCAGGGATGGGGACTCCACCACCTCCCCAGGCAGCACATTCCAATGCCTAACAACTCTCTCTGAGAAGAACTTTCTCCTCATCTCAAGCCTAAACTTCCCCTGGCGCAGCTTGAGACTGTGTCCTCTTGTTCTGGTGCTGGTTGCCTGGGAGAAGAGACCAAGCCCCTCCTGCCTACAACCTCCCTTCAGGTAGTTGTAGAGAGCAATAAGGTCTCCCCTGAGCCTTCTTTTCTCCAGGCTGAACAATCCCAGCTCCCTCAGCATAAAAGGATGTTACATTATTATGAATTGTGGGGAGGGAAGAGGGATAGGAGAAGTCATGCAAGAGAATTGTATTAGTGTGTGAACAGATGAAAGGAAGATAGGTTTGGAGGATGAATTTGTGTGTTTAACTCCCATACCCTGTTTCTGTGTCTTTTCTTGCAAGTGGTTTTTATGGGCGATAATTGTTTATCACCACATCCTGGACGTCACTGGTGCTAAACAAAAGTCTGTGTGCCACTGATCAATTAAACATTAATGGCTCACTTTGAAAGGTTTAGTAAGGTTGTTAATGATGTAACAACAGGAAATTCAGTTGGAAAAGTAAGAAGCCTTATTCTCTTTGTGATTATTACCTGACTTGATCAAACCTTTTATTTCCCCAGCATGAAATTTGTTCAAATAAACAAATAAAAACCTGGTTTTCTGATGCTGAGTTCAATCACTCTAGGAGATGAATAGGCTGAACAGTACTAGCTGCAGCATTTGGTGGCAGGCAGCCGGGTGTCCTCCTCTGTTCAAGCAAGGATTTGGTTTTTACCCTTAAAGCAAGGAGCGTTTCAATGATATCAGTGCAGTTCAGGTATCTTGTAATTTTTTGCCAAAGTAGTGGTAAGACTTTTTCAGCACATGAAGCATTGCTATTAACAGCAGAAATGATTTTGACATTCTGTGCCCCTCTCTTACCTACAGTACTGGATACCAGTGTATTTACTATTCACCTGAAAACACAGCCAAAGCAAAAGAAGTTCTCAGCAACATCAATCATCTACAACCACTCATATCAAGCCATGCAGACCTGCTGCTTAATTCTGCAAGCCAGCATTCTCCAGACAGCTTGAAGAATTCTTTAAAGATGCTTTCAGAAAAGGTAGGATTCAAATCTTCATTGCAATGGAAAATGGAATAACCAAGTCTCTAACTGCTAGGGATTTTTTTTCTGCATACATTGACTTTCATAGCATCAGGAAATATTAAATAAGCTTTGCTAAAATAAGCTTCACAATGTTGCTGTTGGAAAGAAGAATATTGTTTAGCATTTCTCTAGGCCTTCCATGTAGAGAATTAATGAGATCTGTAAAGGTTGTCTTTATTTGAAAGTATGATTAACTTAATTTTGTGTGTCTTTGTTATCCTCTAGTGGCCACATACTGGGGCTTATCAAAAAGAGATTATTGTAAATAATTTTGTTTTATTTCTCTTTCTGAGATACTTCTAACTGCTGCTTGTGGGAGGTAGTTCAAGCCAGGTTTGTCTATAAGGTTTAGAATAATAGCATGAACAGAAACAGTGATGCAGTCTGGAAGCAGAAGCTAGGAAGTTGACACCAGGAGGTCTCCCAGTTTTAATCCTTTTTCTCCTCTGCTGTTCCTCTGTAGCTTTAGGCTCTTTCTCATCTTAGTTTCTTTAACTCTAAATTAAGGAAGATGATCTCTTCCACCTGTCTCTGAGTGATATTGGAAATTAGCTGAAGTTTGAAGTACTTTTAAGCATATGTTATCCCATTAAAATATTAAGCATTATAACTATGAGCAAAGGGGTTGAAAAAGGTTTCCCATCACTTCTTGGGCAATACATTCTGTAATGTGATCTCAATATGGCTTAATACTACTATCAATAACCATTTCAATATATCTTCAGCTATTGGGAAGTGGCAACCCCTGTGGTCTGCTGAGCACTATTATCACAGCAGCACATTGTTCAATGGGAGAGCTTCCAGCCTGAATATTGAACTCAGCCACATACTGAGAAGGCATTGCCTCAGAGCCACAGGGGAGATAAACATTGCTCTTGGTTACAGATGTGTAAATCCACAATAACTCTGAGAACACTGGAGATGCTGTGAATGTCAGAGATAATATAGGAAACTAGATTTCAGCCTGGGAATGAAAGTAAGGGGTTTAGGGGGGGTTGGAGTGGTGGTAATGGTAATGTACTTTTCTATGTAGTACTGAATAAAGCCATTTTTATCTGTACATCAAAAAAGTGGAGCTGCTCTGTTAGAAATAGACATGGACAAGTGACACAAACCAAACAAAGAAGTGTTTGTTCTGAAGATTCAAGAGCTGGCTGCTGAGGAATTTGTGTCAGCTATAGCCATTTGCTTTGGCCTTCTCACCTTTATATGTCTCGATGGGAGAAGTGGACAGTTTCAGAGTGGCTGCAGGCAGCTGTGATGCTAGCCCACTGTTTGAACCATGGCTTGGAATAAGTGAATCCAGTTGTCTGAACAACTGCTGCAGGAACAGCTGAATCCCTGCTTCATTGTCTATTTCCAAATTTACTTAGAGGAGAAGGCAATAATTGAGAGAGAGGGTTGGACTACTGCTGTGCAAAGTAGTGTGGAGGGACAGCTTCTTGTAAAGAAGGGAAGAGACTTGGGGAGGAAGGAGAGGACTACCAAACAACTTCAGGGAATGGTGATATTAAGTTTCCAGACTCTAAAGTGAGTGAACCCACACAGTGTTGCAGTTAAATCCCTTATGGTTAACACAAAGCATCATCTTGGTATCAAAGATAACCTCTCTACATAATCTGGGAGATTATCTGGGACAATATAGGAGAACCAAGACTAGCATAGTGTCCTTGGTTACATTTAAGATAGGCTAGCATGTTCTTCTGAACAGAATTCCATGATGCCTACCTGTGTGCTTGAGGCATAGGAGGTGCTTCAGTTCAGCCACCTTTTTTATATGTAAAAAATAAAAGATTCAGTGTTCTCTGACATTCAAACTCAACAGAAATTTAGGAATTGAACAGCTGTTAGAGGCTGTAAAAATTCTGTGCTTGATTCCTCAAGTTTACTGAAAAGCATCTTGCAATTTAAGATAATATTCAGCAAGATATATCAAGTAATTTCTCTAAGAAAACCTTAGTTTCTCTGAAAACCTTAGTGAGTAAATCAGAGCTATCAATAATGTAACCTATGTGTTTATGTTAGGAATGGAAAGGCTGGCTGCATGCATTGAAAGTGGAAAATGAAATCGAATAATTCCACTGCAGCTCCTTAAATGGAGCTTATTTTCTCATATCAAGCATGGCTTTATTTCTCCATATATGCTTTGCAATTTGCTGCACTGTTTTCCTGAGACAGCCTTTTATCAACACTTTCTGTTAATTGATTAAGGAAGCTTTTAGCTGTCGACAAGTGTATCAGCATTTGCAGCTTGCAGCAAGCTTGATAAACTCATTTCCCGGCTATGCCTATCTTTGTTTGCAGAAATAGCCTTTCGTCGAGGATCTAAAGGAATTTGCAAAGTTCCCATTTCTTTGACTAGACTTGTTTTGTGATTGCAATATCATGTTATAAATACTGATGTTCTGCAAATTTAGCTGTACTGAGCTGCAAGAAAATGCAGTTAAAACGTAGATTGTTGTTAAACCAATGCAGTCTCGGAATGGAATTTAATTACAGAAGCATTTTAGTCTCCATACAAGAAAAGTTTCTCTCCCGTGCCAGTTTGTCTTTCAGAATGAGTTTTCCTTAAAAAATGTGTACATTAATTCAAGTTATTTGAACTTTGCAGATAGCTACCTAATATACATTGCAGTCATAGTGGATATTCTTCACTTGAAGTTGCCTGATACTTAGAATTTTCTGAAATGTAAAGCTTTTGCAAGTCTACCATGCCTGATGCAGAGACCTGAAATGATCTCAAGCAGGCTTTGAGGGGAAGGGGATGTACAAAACCTCAGGGAAGCTGTGATGATGTCGCTTCTAAGGACAGGCAAGTGAGGTAGTTTGGACTGCCTTATTATGGAGCTGTAGAACAGTCTTGAGGAGGAGCTCTGCTGTTACCATGCAGGAGGAGACAAATCTCTAAGTCTCACTTTTCCACTTCTCTTTAGAAGGTTGGCAATATTCCCCAAAGACTTTGTGGTCTCTGAGCGTGCACTGTGTGGAGGCTGGAAATGTAGGAAACTAGAATTGCCCTGTGCTGCAGTTCAGGACTAATATGAGAGAGTCTTGAAGGGCTACATCTAAGAAAACTGCCTCTGTTTAAGCACCAAGTCAGTAAAGAGAAGACAGAATGGGTCTGGTAAAATTGCCCAGGAGATGAATAGTGTTACCAAGCCTAATCAGTAAAGAATCCCAAATCAGGTCTGACAGACATCCTGATACTGGTGTAAAAAAATCACAACTTAGCTTAGGTATCCTTAAGGTTTTCATTTTTCAGACTTGGAGTTTTATGTGCAGCAAATTTTCTGTCTTTATTTGTGGAACTATCAGGGTTCAAAAATGTCTTCTTCCTAAGCATCATGAAAATGGGGAAAAAGCAGGAACTTCTCAAGCAGGTACCCGATGCCTCAGCTAGAGCTTTAAGAAATCTATCAATTATTTGAAGCATTGTGGGCTAAATGTCAGTAAACTTTTGAAGGGGTGATGAATCAGGAAAGCAAGAAAAAGAAGAGAGTCCAGTAGGAGCAGAGGCATGCAAAAGGGGAGCCAGTACTAGCAAACAGCAATGGAATAAGAGTAGAAGAAAGACATGCTGAAACTGGGAGAAGGATTTCCAGGAAGAGAGATACTGACACTTGAAACTTGTTTGGTTTGGTCGGTTTGGGTTTTTTGTCATTTCTCCTCCAGATTTTGCATAAGAAGCACTGCAGGTCTGAGTGGAGCTTGGCTGGGCAGCCTTCATTTCTAGCATTTCCTAGCTTTGTGTGACTGCTTGTTCAGGCTGGTTGCTCTGATTCTTATCTACACGCTTTTCCTCATGCCTGTGTAATGAAGATTGCGTGCACATCTGAATCTGCACGCGACAATCCACTGCGTTCGGTGTAAATAGGAAGGCAACTAAATCCCCCTGGCTGGGGATAAATAACTTCAGGCAGTTTTGCTGTGAAAGAAATGCAAAACTGTTTCATTATCACCTGTGAACCAGAAGCTCTGACTGGGGAGAGGAGCTTTGGTGGGATGTGGTGGACGTGCTATTACATTGGGGTGCATGTGCTCTCTGCTCTGTCAGATTAACCCTGTTGAATGTTGTTGCAGTAACTAAGGTTGTGACTGTCCCTAGAAGTCTGTCACTGGTGTTTCGCTGGTGATTGCTGCCCTGTAGTGGAGGGAAACTTGTTCTTGCACCTCACCCTCCCCTGTTCAGTAAGTTGTGTCAGATGATGGAGGGAACAGGCCAGTCTCCTAAGTAAAAGTAGCGGAGACAGCACTATGTGTGTGCCTGCAGAAGATGGGCATGCGTGGGAAATTGGTGGCAACAGCAAGTGCTGTTGTGTGGAGACAGTCTAGAGATGTTAAAGGCCATATACTGTGCCCAGTTCTGGGCTCCCCAGTTCAAGAGAGACAGGGAAATACTAGAGAGAGTCCAATGGAGGGCTATGAGGATGATGAAGGAGCTGAGAGACCTGGGGCTGTTAAATCTGGAGAAGAGCAGACTGAGAGGAGTCTTTATTAGTGTTTATAAATTTCTGAAGGGTGGGTGTCAAGAAGAAAGGAACAATGGTGCCCTGTGATAGGACAAGGGGACACAAAGTGAAGCACAGGACGTTCCACCTCAGCATGAGGAAAACCTTTTCACTGTGAGGGTGACAGAGCACTGGAGCAGGCTGCCCAGAGCGGTTGTGGATTCTTCTCTGGAGACTTTCAAACCCCACCTGGACTCATTGCTCGTTGGATCAGATGATCTGCAGAGGTGTATTCCAACCCCCCTACCATTCTGTGATGCTGTGATATGCAGAAAGCATTTTCTTTTTCTTGTTGGGGTGGAAGGGAGATGAATAATGCAGGGCAGCTGGAGGCTTTTAAATCTATGGTAAACTTCCAGCTGTCACAGTCAACAAGAGGGATTCAGAAAAATGCTGCAGATGGAATAGCCTGGGAAAATTACTTCAAGGTTTCCTTTCTTTAAAAATAAATAAATTAATCAGGTGTCTTCTCCTGCCTCCAGGTAGCAGAATTTATCTCTGAAATAAAATCTGCAGTCTGAGATTGCAGAGGCTGCAGTGTAGAGTCCTGCGTTTTCATTTAAGAGGATCCTCAAAATCGTTAACCATGTTTTACCCTACACTTACTTGGAAATTACGGAACAGTAGGTGGTTGCTCTGTTTCATGCAGAGGCACATCTCTGCTGGCAAAGTTTGGAACTCAAATAAAATGGGGTTATTTAAAAAAAAACAAACCCACAATGATTTCTGTGACAGATACTGAACTTTTGTGTTAATTGTTGGGACACTGGCATTGTAGAATGTGATGATGTCCCTAAAACTCTTGAATTATTTCTCATTGTTTGATGGTCTCCTTTGTTTTCTGCCTGTCAGGACAGCTTGAAACAAATATCCATTCTGCCCACAAGAAATTCAGTGGTATAATAGCTGTTGTGCACTGTTGCATTCTTTGGTCTAACCTTTTTGTTTGTGTGTATGTTTTTTTTCTAGACAGAGTTATTTGTGCATGCCTTCAAGGATCAGCTGGTCAGAAGTGCCCTTTTAGCACTATACACAGCCAGACCTGGCTGTGTCCTCAAGAAACCAGCTGTGCCTAGAAGCAGTGCAGAAGAGGGGGGTGATTTACAGCACCAGGATCATCCTTCTCAAGTTAAAAGGCAGGACTCTATACCCCATCATTCTGAGTATGATGAGGAAGAGTGGGTAAGTAGCCAAAAACTTCTGGTTGGTATTCAGTCCTATACCCTACAAATCAGCATAAGCAAATACAAGCCCAAAATGTCCTTCTCACATATTATGGAGGGGTGGTAGGATTGGAAAACCAGCAAAAGAGACTTCTCAGATGTGTTTTGCTAAGCACAGTGTGCCTCTGTGCAGCTGCTTTCTTGTGCATGTAACAGTGAGGATGATGACTATCTCCTGGCCCCAAACATAGCTTTTAGATTTTATCATTCTTAGCATATCTTTCAAAGGTTTATATTATTTATGTGGCTGAGATTTTGTAAGTTGATTATTTTGCTGGATGTGTTCATAATAGATCTGCTTTGTTACATGCTGAATTCAGGCTATTTTTATTCAGTTCAGGCTCATGCTTTCAGTTCATCACTGAGTTCTCATAAATGTAAAGGATGTCAGCCTATTAATCTCTATTATAAATAATTAATAACTTGTGAGAGCTACAATACTTACACCTGAACTGCAATTTTTATCCATAACACAAACAAGAGTAGAAGAATGTATTTCTTCTAGAGAAAAGGCAATTATCCCCAACCCCATGCGTTAAGTAGTCATGAGGTTTAGACAATAAATTACTAACTCATTCTTTTATTTGTCTTCTGGTTTTGGAGCCTTGAATTCACTTTTTCATGTTCTCTCAACAAGCTGAGGGGCTAGCATGGTGGTTCTTTCCTTGAAATGAAAGCCAAAATGTTTGTCTACAGCTGTTGAAGCATTCTGAAAAGTAAATATCACTGCAGGTTTGATGAGAGGGAGACATTTTGCATTTTAATAATGGCTTTTTTTTGTGCAGGATAAATTTGAATGTCATACTTCTGTCTCTGCAAAAAAGCTATGATATTTCTGACAGGCACTTGGTCTTCATCTATTAAAACATTAGGGGATTGAGTCAGTCAGCAGTAAAATTGCAGAGGACACCAAGTTGGGAGCAGATGTTGATCAGTTAAGGGGTAGAAGGGCTCTCCAGAGGGACCTTGACCAGCTGAACAGATGGGCAGAGTCCAACATGATGACATTCAACAAGTCCAAGTGCCAGGTGCTGCACTTTGGCCACAACAACGCTATGTAGTGCTACAGGCTGGGGTTGGATTGGAGGGAGTGCTGCCAAACAGAAAGGGACCTGGGGGTACTGTTTGACAGCTGCCTGTACATGAGCCAGCAGTGTGCCCAGGTGGCCAAGAAGGCCAATGGCATCCGGCCAGGCATCAAGAATAGTGTGGCCTGCAGGAGTAGGGAAGTCATTGTTCCCCTGTACTCAGCACTGGTTAGGCCACACCCTGAGTACTGCGTCCAGTTCTGGGCCCCTCAATTTAAGAAGGACATTGAGAATCTTGAACATGTCCAGAGAAGGGCAACGAGGCTGGGGAGAGGTCTTGAGCACAAGCCCTATGAGGAGAGGCTGAGGGAGCTGGGGTTGCTTAGCCTGGAGAAGAGGAGGCTCAGAGGAGACCTTATTGCTGTCTCCAACTACCTGAAGGGTGGTTGTATCTAGGAGGGGGTTGGTCTCTTCTCCCAGGCAATCAGCACCAGAACAAGAGGACACAGTCTCAAGCTGTGCCAGGGGAAGTTTAGGCTGGGGGTGAGGAGAATGTTCTTCCCAGAGAGAGTTGTTAGACCCTGGAATGTGCTGCCCAGAGAGATGGTGGAGTCACTGGCCATGGAGGTGTTCAAGAGGGTATTGGACATGGCACTTGGTGCCATCATTTAGTAGTCATGAGGTCTGTGGCAACAGGTTGGCCTTGATGATCTTTGAGGTCTTTTCCAACCTTGTTGATTCTATAATTCTATGATATAGGCACGTTGGTTTACAGTGTGTCTATTTTTTCTCCTGAATGTGTAAGATTACCTGCTTGATTAAAATCAAATTGATCTCCAAGTATTTCCTGAGGTAAACCAAGCCAGAGTCACTGTCAAAGCTGAGACAATATGAATCTTAGAGAAATTTTGAGTTTCTCTGTAGTTGAAAGATGAGGCTTCCATCACTTTTTCCATTCTTTCTGTCAGTGGAGGGAATGAATAATGCAAGTTGTAATGATCAAATTGTCATTAGCATGGTGAAAAGAGAAATAATTAATGCATTTAAACTTGAGAAAATGCTTCATAATAGTCTGAAAGTCAAATAAAAAGGAAACAATCCCTTTGAGATACATTGCTTTGTATGCACAGTATTATGTCCTGCTTTTTTCCCCTTCCCTGCTATTATCAATCTTCAGTTTTAGTTTTGCCCAAAATCATCTTCAGTGACATCCAATAACTCTTCAAGATCACCCTGTTCCATCCACTTCTGGTGACTGCATTGCCTTATGACCATCACAAAAGTGAATTCAAGGCAGTGTTTAAAATCTAGGCGAGGTCCAACCCCTTCCCTAACATCCAAAAGTGTCTTCGAGTGACTCCCAATTTTTTAACAGTGCAAGGTTCCCTTTCACTCACTGACCATTGCTGTCCAAAAGAAATCTTTTTTCTCAACAGCAGTACTGTGTTGCACCTCCCTTCTTCCACACCAAGGAGAAACATCCCAGAGTAACTGGCAGCAGTGTGGGTTGAGCTATCTATCCTGGTGCACTGCATGCAGGCAGTAGTGAAGCACCACTTTTTGAGAGTTTGCACCACCAATTTTTGAGAGTTTGATTGCCTCTGGGTAGATAATCTGTTCTCTTGTCAGCTGCAAGGCTAGCCAGGAACCTCCCTGCACAAGGGAAAAAAGCATGTTGTCATGTATAATACAAGAAAAGTTGGGCATGTTGCCACTTGGAGCTGGTTTTGACTGACAGCGTAGCTGTATCTCCAAAGAACAGATCAAATGGCATTTCCAATCAGTTATGTACACACACTGACATGGTACCTGGGCACAGGTCTGAAATACTGACCTCTGTGAGGTATATTCCATTCCAAAGCACTGTCACATCACAAGAGGGTGTTAATCATGGAAATTAAGATAATTGCTATATCTGTGAGCATACCTCTAAAAGACCTCAAGATGCTGTATGGCTATCAACCTGCTTAGTGGGAGACACAGTATCTTCTGAGCACTGGGGAATGCAGTTGCCATGTCAGACTTGGCACAAGTGAAGTGCACAGCTGCAGTGGTGTGTATGGAAGGACAGGCGATGACTGAGGAGCTCTGTAGTGAATTTAGGAAGCCTGAGAATCCTTTGAAAATGGAAAAAAAAAACCCAGCCTCTGGGACTCCACTGGCAGCAGTGCTTAGGAGAAAGACATCTGGTCAGGTGCAATGACAGAAAATAGTTTCCACTCCTGCTCTCTGGAACAGGGGAATTGAATTGCCTGTTAATGATACTTTCAGAACAGCTGGAAATTAATTACATTTTTTGAATTGGGTAGATGAAAGTGAATTATTATACAGGTTCATTTCTAAATGTCCTAAGAAAAGTGCCCAATTTGCTGTGATGCCAAGGCCTAGGTTTTCATGGAGATTGTTGTAAGCCAGCATGCCTGTCTGCCAGTGACACAGCAGAGGCAGCAAGAGGAGTGCAACTCCATTTCTAACCAGCAGCACATAGCCACATGTGCCAGGAGTCCATAATGTCCCAAATGGATACTGAATTTTGGCAATGTGTCACTGCCTTGTCCCACTCTGCCTTGTCCAAGGGTGTCAAGCCCGGCTCTAGATTTTCACCGTCCCTGTCACTGCCTTGACTTTTCAGCAGTAATCGGAAAGAGCAGGAGACCTTGTTTCTTGTGTTCTTTCACACCATAGTAGTAAACTCACCATGCAATTAGCTGCACAGTAACTGATGGGAAAACTGGTATTGAGGGAAGAAGCATCCCTGCTTAGGAATCTAGGGTCTTAGTACTTCAGTGTATCAATAAATAAGACTTCTTTTCTTCTGACCCCTACGTTCACACTGAGGGCTTGTAAGAGTGCTTACTTGAGGGGCCATGGCTGTGTTTTGTCCTTTAACCTGGCACATGCTTCAAAATTGTCACTTATGAGGTAGTTCTTGGGCAAATTGCAAACAGACCACTTAAGAAGGTGAAATGTGGGTGGAATGTGTGCTAGGCTACAGGAAAACATTTGTCATGGTTTAACCTTTGCCAACAGCTAAACACCTCGCAGCCATTCACTCACTTCACATTGGGGCACGGGGAGAATAGCGAGAGTAAAAGTGAGAAACCTTGTGGGTTGAGATAAAAACACTTGACAAGGTAAAGCAAAAGCCATGCTTGCAAAGCAAACCAAGGAATTTATTCACCACTTCCCATCAGCAGGCAGGTGTTTGGCCATCTCCAGGAGATTAGGGCTCCGTCATGCATAACAGTTAGAAAGACAAACGCCGTATCTCCCTCTCCTCCTCCTTCCTTCAGCTCTGTATGCTGAGCATGATGTCATATGGATTGCAATATCTCTTTAGTCACTTGGGGTCAGCTGTCCCATCATAGTTCCCTCCCAACTTCTTGTGCACCCCCAGCTTACTCACTGGTGGGGAGGTGTGAGGAGCAGGAGAGGCTCTGATTCTGTGTAAACACTGCTGAGCAACAACTAAACCACCCCTGTGTTATCAACACTCTTCTCAGCACTAATCCAAAAGGCAGCCCCATGCTAGGGTACTTTGAAGACAGCTAACCCTATCCCAGCTAAAGCCAGCACAAGGTCAGGGGGATAGTAAGAGATGACAAAGAATGGGCAATGGATGGATTTCTTCTCACAGAGAACAGTAGGTAGTCACTTGATTTTCATTGACTGAAAACTGCATTTTTGCCCAAGTTGTTCTTGCCAAACTGCTGAATTTCAACAACCCTTTTGTCAAAATGTGGCCATCTTTGGTGCAGACACAATAATGAGCAATAGACACATCTGTTTTTTCTCACTGCCTACAATGGTAGCTTCTAATCCCAGGAACCTCCTCTGTGGAGAAAGCTGTTGTACAGACCCATTCTCACTCACCCATATGTAAACCAGCCAGATAAATGATAACAGGAGTGAGCTTTCTGTCCACAGATGGGTTTGAATTTTGCTTCAAAACCCCCAGGGCATGTTTGTGTGGATATTGTATAGACATCATCTCAGTGCTGGATTAACAGTTGGTTTGGAAAGAGAGAAGTGTTCTTTACAAAATGAACCAAGGGCTCATATCCATGTTGCTTGTGCAGTAACTCCAGATGCTCGTTAAGAGCTTAACACTCTCTGTGTTGGGATTAAACTCCCCCAGCCGAGGCAGGAAAGGGAAAATAACATTGCTGCAGCCACAATGGGCAGCTTGAGTTCATACACCTCAGCAGCCTCAGTGGCTAGAAGGGCTGAAGTCCCCTGCTACTCTCTGGAAATGCTTTGCAGCTGTTTCAGGCCGGAAATTTTACCATTTGCAATATTTCATTGCTGATTCTTGTCTCAGAAATAGTACTTGTGGATGGTGGAAATCAATAGTTTCTCCCATATCCTGAATGTTGTTCAGGAATGCTTGAGGTACATGCAGGATTAAACTTTTCAAGGAATAGAGGCATAGAATTGTCAGGGCTGGAAGGGACCTCAAGGATCATCTAGTTCCAACCCCTCTGCCCATCTTCTGTCTTTGGCTCTAAATTTTGTTTACACAGATGTGTATCATACAGCCCCTTCTCTAATGGTTTGTTTCATGCATGCAGGTGCAGATATTTCCACATGTTGCATTGTACATACAGTACTTTAAATAAATAAATTGTGGATTACATGAAGTGCTGTAAGAGAGTAACCAGCTTCTTGTAAGACAATACCATTTTCATGGCACAGTTAAGGCATGGGTTTACCTAGGGAGAGGATCGAACCATAGTTTCTGCACCCACCTCTACCACTGGGTGCTCTCTTGTGCTTAAGGCAGCTCTGCAAGATCTTTCCAGGAATCAGATTTGGAGAGCTGGACCTGTATTGCTGTACAGATTCAGCAAGTACATGCTTCTCTTTGCAGGCCCATGCCATTTCCCTCTAGGCAGGATGTCCACTTGTCACAGGACATACCCGTGAGTGGAGGAAACGGGGGAAGATCAGATCCTCCCAGTCAGGATAAAGGCTGGCAAAGTGCAGCATGTAACTGAAAATGAATGTTAGATTAAAAGTTTGCCTTTGTGGTAGTTCTAGTTTTGCCTTCACCCAGCTTCCAAGTGTTGCCATTTCTATGGAACTATGCTTTTTCTGTGAGTTTTCAGGTTTCTGTGACCTTCTTTCCTGCAAAAGTCTTTTGCAATTCCACTTTTACCCTCAAGGCCTGACATGCACATAATGCTTCTGGCTATTGTATCATAAACTAGAAAGAAGAGCAGTGATATTATCTTTCCGTTTTTAACCCCCTAGGAAACTGTGATTGCTCCACATTGGTTTCAGAATGACTCAGCATTAAAACCTATATATGAAGGGGTTTATGTTCTTGTGTTTAGGTTTTAATCCAATTTCTGGCTAGGTGTACAGCCAATTATTCCTATTACAAATTTTTGGTTGGATTTTTTTTTTCTCTCTTCCTATTCAGTCCCACAAATGTTAGTGCAAGAACTTTGATTTCTGTGGCATCCAGCACCTGAAAGACCCTTCTTGTACCCTTCTTCCATAACTGTGTCCAGTTCTGGGCCTCTCAATTTAAGAAGGACATTGAGACACTTGAACGTGTCCAGAGAAGGGCAACGAGGCTGGGGAGAGGCCTTGAGCGCAAGCCCTACAAGGAGAGGCTGAGGGAGCTGGGATTGTTTAACCTGGAGAAAGCTTGGGGGAGACCTTATTGCTGTCTACAACTACCTGAAGGGAGGTTGTAGCCAGGAGGGGATTGGTCTCTTCTCCCAGGCAACCAGCACCAGCACAAGAGGACACAGTCTCAAGCTGCACCAGGGGAAGTTTAGGCTGGAGGTGAGGAGAAAGTTCTTCCCAGAGAGAGTTGTTAACCATTGGAATGTGCTGCCTGGGGAGGTGGTGGAGTCACTGGCCATGGAAGTGTTCAAGAGGGGACTGGACGTGGCACTTGGTGCCATGGTTTAGTAGTCATGAGGTCTTGGGTGACAGATTGGATTTGATGATCTTTGAGGTCTCTTCCAACCTTATTGACTTTATGATTCTATTCTATGATATCTCTTTGGTTTGCTCCATCTTATCTCATTTGTTCTCTGCTTGTACAGAATTTCTTTTATCACTCTATTACATGTGTACTTCTCATATTTATTATAAACTGAGTTGAGTGCAGGTGTGCCAGAGGAAGAGCCAAATGGAAATTGTGTTACCCAATAAACATGTCATGACAGCAAGGTTTTAATTCTAGTCCTTCAATTTTCCATTTGCTGGACCAGAGTAACTGGTGTGGTAAAACAGAGGGTATGTTACATTATCAAAAAGAGGTTGTCAAGCACTATGGCAGAACTGGCAGTCACACTCAAGGTTTGATCTGGGGAGGCTTTGAATGTCTGCCCTCTTACTGCATTATCTCAAACTGCTCATTTCCTTGTGATTAGGCCTGAAGTTTTGCATCTATTTTCATGTAGAATTGAAGGCACAGGTGTTTATTCCAAAGAACCCAAGCAGATGCAGTTCAGTCATTAACACAGCCAAAAAACTCTCCATTAAAAAGGCTTAAGTTGATAGCAGGCTGACAGTTAATATTTCTACTAATATTTCTCATCCATTGCCTATCTGTCTCCACTTTAAGGTGTTAATAGTAAGTTAGTGTTGTCCCCTTTTTTGTCTTCAGTAATGTGCAGTGATAATTCTGCTCTTTTCAGGACAGAGTGTGGGCCAATGTGGGGAAGAGTTTAAACTGTGTTATTGCCATGGTGGACAGACTGCTTGAAAAAGACAACATCAGCGATGGTAAAGAGGGTGAGAAGGACCCTCCAGCAGCAGACTGCAAGGTGTTGCCTACAGGTGGTAAGCAACCTTTTTAGGTGTTGTGGGGTTATTTTCTAAATTGTTGGCTAATAAAAATAGGAAACATTATGGAAAAATGATATGAAGATGAGTCCAGGAGTATCTCTGAGAGTGCTGATGGCCAGGTTTCATGGAGTCATAGCCTTGAATGGTGGAAGGCTCTTTACCACAATTACAGCTCCGTTGTGTGCTCAAACTGCTTGCTGTGCCTAGGTGGGGTTTTGTTGTGTGCTGTGATGAAAACACTTTGAAACCACAACAGTTTCCTTGCAAGAGTGATGTAGTTTAATTCATTTTAGATTTTACTTCAATATACCACTTGGAAAAGACACACTTGGAGTGTGTCTTACCTCGTAGGAAACTTGTAAGGAGAGATAAACTTTGGTTAGGACTAGGGCTAGTGGATCCAAGCTAGAGGAGGGTAGATTTAGATTAGATGTTAGAAGGAAGTTCTTTACCATGAGG
This sequence comes from Melanerpes formicivorus, assembly GCF_026170545.1. Classification (NCBI taxonomy): domain Eukaryota; kingdom Metazoa; phylum Chordata; class Aves; order Piciformes; family Picidae; genus Melanerpes; species Melanerpes formicivorus. Next base: position 8,998,874 of record NW_027142379.1, on the reverse strand, counting down.
ATGGTGAGATACTGGAACAGGTTGCCTGGAGAGGTGGTGGAAGCCCTATCCCTGCATGTTTTTAAGGCTGGGCTGGATGTGGCTCTGGGCAACCTGATCTAGTGTGAGGTGTCCCTGCCCATGGCAGAAGGGTTGGAATGAGGTGATCCTTGAGGTCCCATCCAACCAATGTGATTCTGTAACATTTTAATACACTTTCAATACTTAAAATTTATCTCCTTCTAAATGCTATAAGAAGCAGTCACCAAGTAGAATGACAGGTACCTCTTGCTAGGAAATAATTGTAGTGGTTAGAAGACTACAGATGTGTTTCATTCAGCTGAGTTGTTGTCTTTTGTTGCTGATGAATCAAGGACAAAAATTATCAAGATGTTATGGCACTGGAGCATCTTCTTCTCTATTTCCCTCATTTCAGGGCCTTCCCTATTCCTCTTAAATCAGTGCAAGTGCCCTTCCATGAGGGCAGTCAGTGCTGCTGCTGAGTTGTGCTGGGTGTTCTGCAGTACTGCATCACGTGGAAACTGCAGGAGATTTGTGGGACTGGTCGCTTTGTTTTCATGTTCCACGTTTCGACAAAGACATTATTTCCTTGTGATGTTTTCCTGAGAGCATGGCTCAATGCCTTTGAGAACTTACAGGACTTCCAAGGTCATGTAGAAATGGAGATGTTTTAAAATTGCTCTCTTTTATAGCACTAATGTAAAAGATGGAGCTTTCTGGAGAACCATCCAGGTGTGTGGCCAAGTTGTTTGCTGAATAGTTTTCAAAACCATTGCCTTTGGGACCAGAATTTTTCCATGCTTGACTCCTCTGAGTGTGATTTTCTGTCTGTTTTGCTCTGAATCTCCATCTAAAGTTTGACATAAAGCCCTGAGGATGTACCAGGAAGCACCTACACAGATGCTGAGATTCAGAGTTTAGGTTTATAAATTCTGCCTTAATTCTGCTGCAGTGTGTACTTGAAGCCTGGCTGTATGGGTTCGTAACTTGTACCAAGGTATAAAACCATAACGTGTCGACACCCATAGACACATTCTTAAAATTACAGAATTTTATGCTCCATACACTTCACAAAATTACATCTGTGAAAACATTGCCATATTTGCAATTATATCTAAATACCATAATTTGAGCATAATGTATTCCATTAACACTGTAAATGTGTGAGCACAGATTGATCTTTGAGCCTGAAACTGCTGCGGTGCCAGAGTTGATCCTGAGAAAAGTTGTGCTGCTCTTTGTTAGAAAAAGGGAGAGCACCCAGATTTTTTGACAAAGCACTGAAAAGTGTGCCTTGGAGGATATGTTTGCTTATATTAGTGAACCTGGCTGGTTTATTACAGTTTTTTTTCTCCTATCATGTAACAATGAAAAAGCCGTCAAAGGATGGACTCATGTTTATTTTAGATGGTAGAAAATGTTGCCACAATAATTCGATGCAGTAGCATATTCCTGTAACTATAGATGTTGCCATAACACATATTCAGAGCTTCCTAGGGTAGCTTTATTTTTTGCAGTCTCAGCACTGCCATTGTCTGATCTTATTCTTCTTCTCCCAACTTGCTTATATTTATTGGGCAGAGTCTTTGTAATCAGAAATATCAGTGGCACTTCTTTCTTTTACTTACCTTTCAACAGAAATTATACCTTCCTTAGCCAAACTCTTCATGCAGTCTGACCTTTGAGTCTATTCTTAAGGCTGAATTTGAGTTATCAGTTACCAAGGTAACATGCTATGGTTTCATCAGTTGCAGGATTATGATTTCTCTGCCGAATAAATCAGGAAGAGGAGACGGATTTTGAAGGAGAGGAGATTTTATTGAACTGTAGGCCGGTTTGCCTTGGAGAACTACTTTACTAGCATTAAATTATTTTTATTTTTGCCTTTTTCCATGGGAATCAGAATGTCCTGTAGCATTAGAGGTGCCAGTGAAACAGCAATTTGCTGTTGTGTTCACACAGCCCCTGCTAAAACGGGCCGTTGATACCACACCGTCAGAACTATCACCCAGCCACTCCTCCACCAGCTCTATGTGAGCACTCCCTAGTTTGCTACGTCTGAAGCCCACATTATCTCAAACAATGGAAGTTGCCATTGTCATTGCACCTGGATTTTGCCTGAAGTGAGTTATGGAATCATAAACTCTGTTGGTGGATTGGCCAGTGCATAGGTGGCAAATAGGGAGTGGTGCTGTATTTCCTAGCTGGACTGAAGGAAATCATCTTTTCATAGCCACATTACTACATGCATATGTGGGTTAATTTGTCCTGAATGATCTATACATCTAGATTAAACCTTTCTTTCAGTGCTCTAGAGATGGGTACTATATTCTTGCAATGCATCCCTCTCAGTCCAGCGGTGGTGGAAATGCGGAATGAAACTGTTCTGGGTTTGTTTGTGTCTTCACGAGCAGAGCTTTTTTACTGTGAGGTCAGGAAGATGAAAAATTCTCCCTTGGTCTGTGTTTGTCTGAGTAGCAGACATTGTTTATTTTGAGGAAACAAACACACTTCTGAAAAAACTTTCTCTTCCTTTCTTTTTTTCTCACATTTTCCTCCCCTGTTCTCTTAAGCTTGTGACTGCATCGAGTCTATTTTTGTACTTTTGATTTGTCCCCTCGCTTTTGTGCCCTGCTCTTTTTGATTTGGTCCTTAACTGCATATAAGAGAACCCCTGCAGCAGGGCTTTAAGTAGTTTGGCTATTGTCAGAAGCTTAGAAATGTGTGAAGGAAGACTATTTAACCTACTCCACATACTATTTTTTTTAAACCAGCTAGCAGAATATTAAGCTGCACAAGACTTCTAGAGCAAGGTTTATCCCTTATTCCTATGTTTTGAGTGTATTGGATTTTCTTAGCTTTACGTCTGTTGTTGCCATCTCCACCACCTTCTGTTTTCATTGTCACCAAAGCTGCTGAGACACTTGTATGTGTATGGTTAGATGGTTTCCATTTTCACTGTTAATCCAAGTTGACAGTATGGAAAATCTCTGATGGTTACAATGGAATAATAAATCCCCTTAAATTCAAGGTAGTTCTTCTGGGCGCCCAAACCATTCAAAGCAGGCTGCTATTACAGTAACTGCAAAAACAGCAGGAAGACTTAACACAGGTTTCTGGTATTTCTGTGAGAAAAGCTGCAGAATTATGAGCATAAAACCTCATCCTCTCTCAAAGAGTTTAGCCCACATAGCAGAGTTAAACTAAGCTCCAAGAGCTGAGTGGCAAGATGAAGTCAGCAAGAGGAAGCTGACCTTCTTAGGGTGCAAACTCTACAAAGTCAGTTTTTAAACCTCCCTTGAAACAAAGCAACCAAACACAATACAAAAGCCAGGAGAAGAATGTTCCTACTCTAGGTGAGTAAATTCAGACTCTGTGGGTTAATTATTTCATGCTCTTTGCACTAGCTGGTTTTGAGGGATTTACTACTGAGTTGTGTTGGTTGGTTTGTTTTGCTCACCCTTTTCCTTAAGGTGGAGTTTGTCTAATGTTCAATCCATGATGTTAAAAACTAATGTACATTGCTTGACCTCTTATTTCAATCTTGTCATGTGTTTTTTTGTGTATTCAGGTAGTGAAGGACTAAGCATTTAGCTGTAGTGACAGCTTAATTTGTGGGTAGCTTCCATTTTGTTCATTACCATATGTCTGTGGATTTCTCTTCCTTTAAGACTATGATGTGATGTTTTCTTCTGCTTTTACTTCCATGTTTAGCTTTGAACCGTATACCATTTAAATTTTTAGGTGACTTGAAGCCATCAAATGTTTCCATGGATTTTTAGGTGGTGCAGAGAGCAGTCACAGAATTGATTTATTATTTTTACAAATTTCTTTCCCCTGGCTCTGCTGCCAGGGTAAAAGGAGCTCAAGTGCTAGTCCAAAGCCTTAGGGCTTTTCCTGCTTGATTACCAGCATGTTTTAATAAGTACTTCACTGGGTCTGACATTAAAAAGAGCAAGAGCTTCCTTTTCTGCCAAACTTTATGGAATTTAATATGCTCTTTGACATATTGCAACTCGAATGTTAGAGTGCAGAAATGACTAGTTGGGTGCTTAGCAGGTCATTTGCCTGTGCAAGCATGTTGATTAAGAGAACATGAGACTGAAGGATGCTTTCCAGCAACCAAGTCCTGCCATAAGCTGAGCTTCCCCAACTCTTTAAGCCATGGAAGCAGAGCATTTATTCAGTGCTTTGCTGCACATACATTTGTGTATTGATGTTACAGTAACTGCATAGTGGTGATACTGATTCTTTAAATGTCATTCTTCCATTTTCCATTTTAATGTGTTTGGGGTTCATGGCTTGTTTTAGTTTCCTTTCCAAGAGCTGACTAGCACCAGTTTTCAGTTGAGCTTCTTTGCTTCATCAGTAGGCTTTGACTCCTCTGCATGCTTAACAGTTCAAACACCACAGGGTGCCCTTGTCATTTCAGTCACCTGACACTTATCCTGTAGTCTTTTTGCTTTTGTTCTTTCTCCTCCTGTCTTTTTTTATGTTTACTCATTCCATTAGTTATTCTCTCTTTTTCAAAGGGTATTTTGCTGTGTTGAGGATGCAAATCTTGCTATTTTAACTTGAAAAGAAGTTTGGCATTTTAAGTGTCAACACCTGCGTACATCCTTGAATGTGTTAAACACAAAAGCAGTAATCTGTACAGGTGCTTCCCTAACTGATTCTGCAAAGTTATCATCAGTTGCTGTAGCAGTAGAGGTCCTGAGCTGTGATTGGGCCCCTGTGTTGTCTTTACAGCAAGAGCTGATTCTGAGCTGACTGGGAGTTTTCTCATGAAGGAGATCTCTTTTACCTCTTTCCAAAGTTGTTTAGACATGTAAGCAGTAGCTCCTAACCAACCAATATCCTCACTTATCAACAATGTTGTGGCAAATTAAATCAGGATAATCTGAATTCCTATTTAGACTAGGATTGTAAAGCTCCCTTTACAAATAATATGTCTTTATGGATTTTATTAATGTTCTATACTTATCCTTTGCATACAAAACAATTTAATTTCCCAACTTGTACCAAATTTACTTGGGAGCCTCAAAATACAGTGCTGTTTTGCTTCATAAACTTCAGTTTCTCAGTGCTTCCTCAGTTTGAAGGAGTAACTTGCAAGCTGCAATATTTATCATAGAATCAATGAGGTTGGAAGAGACTTCAAAGATCATCAAGGCCAGCCTGTCACCCAAGACCTCATGACTACTAAACCATGGCACCAAGTGCCATGTCCAGTCCCCTCTTGAACACCTCCAGGAATGGTAACTCCATCACCTACCTGGGCAGCACATTCCAATGGCTAACTACTCTCTCTGTGAAGAGCTTTCTCCTCACCTTGAGCCTAAACTTCCCCTGGCGCAGCTTGAGACTGTGTCCTTTTGTTCTGATGCTGGTTGCCTGGGAGAAGAGACCAACCCCCTCCTGGCTACAACCTCCCTTCAGGTAGTTGTAGACAGCAATGAGGTCTCCCCTGAGCTTTCTCCAGGCTAGACAATCCCAGCTCCCTCAGCCTCTCCTCAAAGGGCTTGTTCTCGAGGCCTCTCCCCAGCCTCGTTGCCTTTCTCTATTTGCACTTCTGAGGAATATTTGGAGCTTTGTGCGTGGTTAATGAATGATCTCAATTTACATTTTTACTGGAGTATCTGCAACAGGATATCCTGCATTAACAGGTGGCATATGATGCTTTTAACAGACCAGAGATTGAGCAGTTACATAAATATTTGCCGAGAGCTGCCTTTCTGAGACCTCAGACTGTGCTGCGCCTCCTCCTTTGGTCTTAACGTGCCAAATTTGTGTTCACATAAAAGGATAAACAGGAGAATGTAGTGGTCCATTCATAAATAACTGTTTGCAAGAACCATTGTATTCCTCCTCGTAGATTTACTAACGAGCTCCACCTTCTGGGGACTGGACATCCTTACTAACTGTGGACAAAAATTCTCTGAGCAAGCAGATGAGTGTTATGGATAACTTAATCACACGAGGGTGTGCTTTCTTATTGGCAAAAGCAATCCTGTTTCTGTTCTATAAGAAAATTTCTCTTTCCCTACATACCATTTTTGGATAGTTTTCTGCTGCCTATGTAAGTAAAGCTCTGTTTTCTTTGGGACATTAAATACTCATTGGGCTTTATTTTTACTCTTTAGCATTAACATCCATTAATGTAACTATTACTGACCAAAAAAATAACACATTTACACATTTTGTTTAGTACCCTAAACACATAGTGTGTCTGGAAACAGATAAAAAATCCCTGGTAAGAAAATGGATGTTGAAGCTACTAAAAGATATGTGCAGAACAACTTGGAAAATCACAACAGAAGGTAGTTACCAGTTGTTTACTGCCACCCAAAAGGGCTGCATGAAGTAGAATCCACTTACATTTGTTCTGGGTCCAGTATTATTTAATATTTTCATTACTTACTTGGCTTATGAAATATGGATGATGCTTATAAAATTTGCAGATGCTTAAAGCTGGGAGAGGCCTTAAGCACCATGGGAGCAGGATTAGAATGGATCTTGATGAAATGGAGCACTGACATATTAGGATGCAGGTTGGTAAGGACAAGTAGAAAGCCATGCTCCTAAAGAAGCAGAAATACCCAGAGCGGACTAGCTGGTTTGGTGGCAGCTCGGTAGAAACAGATCTAAGTATTATGTGAGTCATGGCCAGTATGTGACCCCCTCTTTTGTGAGAGCGTTAGTAAAGCTCTTTAGCCCTGGTCACATAACCTGACATTGTAATAGCAGGTTCACAAAGCATGGCTAGCTCTGGAAACTCAGCTTTTTCTCTCCCCCTGACTGTCAGTGGACTTGCAAGATCCTTGACTGTGTCTGTATCCAGCCCTGCTTTCCCATGAAAGTGGAACAGATGTCTGTTAGCTGTACCTTCAGGTCTGCTTTGAAGTGGCCAGGTATGGTCTTTTTCTTCATTTGCTCATGAAAGAAACAAACAACAAATTCTGCTCTTATCACATACAGCCCCGTTCACTGGTTCAGCATGCACTGCATCCTTTGATCTTACTGCAGCAGTTGCTTTCCTTGGCATTTATTTATTGATTAATTTAATAAATTAGAATTATAGAATTGTTAGGGCTGGAAGGGACCTCAAGGACCATCTAGTTCCAAGCCCCCTGCCACGGGCATGGACACCTCACACTAGATCAGGCTGCTCACAGCCACATCCAGCCTGGCCTTAAAAACCTCCAGGGATGAGTCTTCTACCACCTCCCTGGGTAACCTGTTCCAGTGTCTCACCACCTTCATGGGGAAGAATTTCCAATATGAATCTGCCCATTTCTATTTTTTCCCATTGCCCCTAGTCCTATGATTACCTGACTTGAAAGCAGAGTTTAGATTGTCTGATCCACGAGTCTGGCTTCCAGTATGTCACACCTTGTGTCTGCCTTATTGCTAAATTTGACTGTATCCCAGCAGCCTCTGACCTTTGGTTGTTCTTCTGCTTTTATTCCCTAGAATAAACAGCCCTGTTAGTACTTGTTATTTTCTCTTCATGGAGAGGGGGAATCAAGTTGCTACTCAGCCTTTTTCATAGGCTTAAGGAGATTAAACTCTAAATCTTGGTAGCTCTCCTCTGCAAGCTCTCCATTATTTTTTTTCATCAGCCTCTTTGAAGTGTGTACACACGGTGGATCAGTCCTCTCTTAGTCATTGGCACGTAGAAAATCATCTCTTGGCTGGAGCATGAAGCTAGGCATGGCTTCTGTACTGTTTTGTTCATGATGGCTGTGACATCTAACTGCTGTGTTCCAGGGAATGATTCTTAGGTGTGCATTACTCACATGTAAATGCATATGACTGTTAAAAAGTGTCCTCTGACCCCAAAGACATGATTTGCTGAGGAAGCCAAGTTGTTCTTTGTGACTGCACTCTCCTTGCTCCTGTTCCCTGTGCCTCCCCACCTGCCCCCCAGTTTCTCCTGGTTTCCAAAGTTCTTTCCAGTCTTCCTGGCTAGGCTTTTATTCATTTACCTATGTTTCTGGAGCGTGGCCAAACTGACTTTGCAACAGGCAGCTACGTGTTCCTGCTTGAAGAACTTCCACAGTACTAATGAGTCTTTCATTGGCTTCCCTCAGAATGTTACCTGAAACATCATGCTGTTATCTTCCACATAATTACAATTTGAATGGAACAGATTTTAATTATCATTGATTCTTAATTACACTAATCTGCAGAAAATATGAGTCAGTGATGGACTATATTAAGTCAGTTACACTCCCTATTTTCATATAGATTCTTCTGGGCTGTCGATTTCTCTTCCTTTTTAAACTGTAACAATGAAGCTGAGATGTGGCTTCCGAGGGAGGCTGGTTTGGTTTATTTTGCTTTTATTTTATTATATGTTCCACTTGGGTAGGCAAAACCATATGCAACTACAGTTCAGGTCTGAGTTTATTAAATCCTGAAAAATTCAGGAGCAGCTTGGGTAGTTGGGCAAGTTTGCATAAGCTGTTCTGATTTTCCTCCATTCCTAGTTATCACTTCATTTCATTTGTAATGTATGAAGGAGTCCCGTTTTGAAGCATTTCACTAGCTTGTTTTATCTGATCTTCCTAGCATATAATTTAACAGAGCAAAACATATTACAAGATAGTTCTGAATCTCTCTGCTCAAAGTAGCTAAAAAAATAATGAGTTCAATACCTCTAAATATTTAAAGAGAACAATATAGAAAGCAAAAAGGAGCTGTACCTTAGGGTTAGTACTTCCCCAACCCATACATTGAGCAGGTAATATCCTTCTAGATACCTGCTTGCTCTGCTATTTTGCCTTTCTATGCCCACTTTTTCCTTACTGGGCTGTCCCCCCACCCCACTTTTTTGATGGTACTTCATTTCTGTACATAGTAAGCTGTCGGTGTTGGGAAGAACAGGAGATGCTCGTCTCCACTGGATTCATGTTTGTGCTAAGGAGATTTCACTTGTATCCCTGTATGCTCTGGTTGTGACACTTCAATGTCAAGTTTTACAGAGAAGTTAGGTCTGTTAAACACTTTTTTTCAGGATGTAGTTGGATTCAGGCCCAAGGTTTAGCCCCAGTCTTGGTGGCAAACAGGAGTCTTGCCTCTAAGAAGGTTCTCTGGTGCCACTTGCTGTAAGGTGGAGCTGCAGGGTGACTTTAAAATGTAGGCTAATCTCTGCAGCCACTGCCAGCCTTATTTCCATTTGGAAAGGGATTTTCACTGCAAGTTTTCAGTTCTGGAACAGATGATCTGTTTTGTTCTAGGTGACTGGTATGAACAGCTTTATCCCCTGGTGATTACACTGAAGGACTGCATGGGAGAGGTGGTGACCAGGGCGAAGCAATCGATGGCTTTTGTTCTGCTCCAGGAACTTGCCTGTGGTTTGCCACAATGTTTGATGCTGACCCTAAGAAGAGACATCGTCTTTAGTCAAGCAGTAGGTTGTCTTGTGTCACTAATCTCCTGTTGTTGCTGTAATTAATCCTACTACTCATGCCAGTGGGTGTGGTTTGATGTTTTTGTTGTGGTTTCCTTTTTCTTTTCCCAATTTAACACAACCTTTTCATGTCTTTTCCATTCCATGACTTAAATATGTCATAGTGAGAGATAAATAATAGTAAATGAAGATCCATAGTAACTGTACCATTGAGCCAGAGAAGTAGATCTGCAATGGACTGGAAGAGGTTCCCCATAACTCCCTTTTGCACAAAGAAGGATGTGTAAAGCTACTTTTACTCTTCCTAGGCTGTATGTCAGTATCCTCACCCTTCACTTGGGTGAAGTTCTCAAGTCCAGCTTTGAATATTCCTTATTGCTACCAAAGCTAGGTTGTTTGCTTTTAATCCTGATCACCTTGGAAATGAAGAACAGATGATTTTTTTCATTTTCAGTTTGTAGCAGCAGTTTATGTGCTTGAAAACACATCTCTTCTCAGACTTGATGTCTCTTGGTAAATAGCAGAAGATCTCTTCCTGTATATCATATTTTCCAGATAATTTTTTCTCTGTATGATTTACCTGATTTCTTCCTTAAATTATATGCTTTTCCTAACATAATTGGGGAGTTGGGCTGGAGCTGCCAAGGAGATTCAGTTGCTTTGAGGTGCCCCACTGCTTTCAAATCCATCATAATTCACAGCCTTATGTATTTATAGCCTGCTAACAGAGGTTCTGGTCTTGCTTATGTGAGTGTAACACAACACTGCAAAATGAACTAAGCTTATCTAATATAAAATAAGGGAATATTTCCCTACTTTTCACACCCCAAAATGTGCCTTAATAATATAGGAAATTATGTAGTCACTGAAGAAAAATACCATGGCTTGTCAAATACATAAATATTACTTCTGTGGTGTATAATGACAGCAAGCCTCATTCTAACTATGTTACAGCAGTAAATCTGTTAATTACACATTTTTCATTGTCTGTGTAGCTTGCTGGGCTGGTCTGTGGCTTTATAATCAAACTGCACACGGGCTTACGTGATCAAGGATTTCTACAACAGCTTCATACTGTTGGATTGCTTGTGCAATATGAAGGACTCCTTAGTACATACAGTGAGTATTGTTCTTGGACAAATGTCTCTCTGCATCCAGAGCAGAAGTTGACCCAGAAGGTTCTTATTTTAACCTCTGTTCTGCTTCCAGTGGTCTGTCTTAATGAATCAACAAATATTATCCTTGGGAGACAGTGGGCTTCCTTCTAATAGCACAGCTCGAGTCATTGATACTGTGTTGCCAATTCTGTGTTAAAAATGTCTCATTTCTTTTATTGTCATATCCTCTGAGAACACTAGTTGCTAATTATTCCATGCAGAGTGCTAAACTACGGTGTCTTAAATACAGGAGACTCCTTTGGTACAGCTGGTGGAAGATTTGTTTAAATAAAAACTGTCTCCATTTGTATGGACATCTGGCCTGAGCAAAAATAGCAGGTTTATGAAGCTAACAAGTTTATGGACAGTGACTGACTCTACCAGCCTCTGTCCTGATCTTGCCAGTATTGGTGATGTGAAGGTAGCCTGACCAATGTTTAATTCCTATCTTGTCCCAGATGCCATCATTTGATAGGTATTTAAAAGGACATTTGGAGGGAGAAATTGCCATATGTTTCAAAATGCTTTGAACTACGTGGCTTGGAATCCTTCCCCCAAATTAGGGATTTTGACCCAAGTAGAAGGATTTAGCATTTGTGCAGCTCTTCAGCACACAAGCAATTGTGGTTTCTCCCTTTAGCATGATATTCATTGTTATTCTCAAAACCTTTGTCCTCTGTCAGCAGGACAGTCTTTAAAACCACTTTCAGAATGGACAAAAATAGCTTTCCTGAGGTTCTTCTGTGCCCATACAGAGCAGACTGATTTTTCAGAGATGCTTAATACTTATCATTTAGGCCACAGAAAATTGTTGGCAGTTCTAAAAAATCAGTCTGCTTTTATGTAGGTTACTTTAATGTGGATTTAGGGCTGTGATTTCTAGATGCACAGACTGGAAAATATAATCCCCATATTGCTTTCCTGTAGCCTATTCAATGACTGATCTGTCAGCACCGTTAATAACCTCTGTAATCTTCCCATATAGGTGAAGAAGCAGGGATGCTGGAAGACATGGCTGTGGGAATTTCAGATCTGCAGAAAGTAATGTTTAAAGTCATTGAAGCCAAATCAGAAGATTTTTTACCTATTATAACTGGAAGGCGGTAAGAATTCTTTTCCCTGGAGTCTGTGGCAGGAAGTTTTACTCTGTAGGAAATGAAGAAAAACCCAGATAATTGTTTTCCTGTTACTAAACTCTGTTATATGGAAAGTGCAGTGGCTTTATTTTCCATGAGGTGAATGAGGATGTAATGAGGTACTAGGGATTTGTAAAGCAGGTAGTAATATGAGCTCTAGGTTACTTCCCTGATGAAAAGCTGAAAGTTCTAATTATTCATACAAATTCAGCAGGAGTGTCTGGGTTGTGCAGAGTTTCTGTTGCATTTTTTCATGGAGTACAAGCCCTATGAGGAGAGGCTGAGGGAGCTGGGGTTGCTTAGCCTGGAGAAGAGGAGGCTCAGGGGAGATGTTATTGCTCTCTACCTGAAGGGAGATTGTAGCCAGGTGGGGCTTGGTCTCTTCTCCCAGGCAACCAGCACCAGAACAAGAGGACACAGTCTCAAGCTGCCCCAGGGGAGGTTTAGGTTGAATGTTAGGAAGAAGTTCTTCCCAGGAAGAGAGATTGGCCATTGGAATGGGCTGCCCAGGGAGGTGGTGGAGTCACCATCACTGGAGGTGTTTAGGAAGAGATTGGATGGGGTGCTTGATGCCATGGTTTGGTTGATTAGATAGTGTTGGGTGATGGGTTGGACTCGATGATCTCAAAGGTCTCTTCTAACCTGGTCTGGTCTATTCTATTCTATTCTATTCTATTCTATTCTATTCTATTCTATTCTATTCTATTCTATTCTATTCATGTAAGGATGCTAAATCAAAAATCTACAGAGAGGTGACAAGTTCCATATTTACACAAGGGGGCTCTGACTGAAGAAATTGTGGGTTTTGAGGTGTCCAGAACTTGTATTTCAGTGTGAGTGACTGCTGAAACCGGATTTCTGAGAGTTAAGCTTTCATTGTCTTGAGGCCAAACCTTAATGCTCACCTTTGAAAAAGGAAGCCTATCTTAGTTGCTGAAAGTCACACAGGACACCTCAGAAATCCTTGCATAAAGCAACTAAGACATCATGAATACTGCTGAATATCAGAAAACACAGTCAAATACTTCATTAATTGTGGCTATAAGAGGGTTAACAAAAGCTGCTACCCAGGAGGAATGGATTTTTTTTCATCTTCGTTATTATTCTAGTATGAAGCCCCAAATGTTTTTACTTTTTGCAGAAATCACTTCCTTAATAGTATCATTATTCTTAAGTAGGCTGTAAATTAAATTCAGCTAAAAGCAGCAACTTTTAGAGAAGATGTGTTTCGTCTGAAGGAGGCTTTCACCACTGATTTACCTAATTATTTTGGATGATTCACTCTCATCCAAGGGGCCTTCCGAGAAAGGATTGAAATAAATAGCAGGAAGGCCAGGGTGTGATAGACAACACGTCGGGGATAATTAAGAGCAATTACGGGGCGCAGATAAAACAGAAGAAATAAATCCTTTGTAAATCACAGCAGTCAAAACTGTTGAAAAATCCAGCAGCTCCGGTTGCTGGCTTGCTGCCATTACTGCCGTACACTGAACTGTCACACCAGGAGGTCCTTGGCTTGAAAGAGGCTGGAGCTTTAAGCTGCCTCAGGCATTCCGGATTGATGGAGTAGTCAGTCCTTAGGAAGAAGAGTTACTGCCTGTGATTGCTCTACTGTACTTACTGGCAGGTATTCACTGGATGGAATCAGTTTAAAGGGGGGGGGGAGGAGGGGGAAATAAAAACAACTTTAAGGCTTATGTGGAGGATCCCCTGTCCTGTTAGAGCTGTGATGAGACAGCTCCTATCAGACAGCATTGGAAGTCAACAAGAGTAGGCAGAGGAAAAGCTAGTTATTTTCTAATTAATGTTTCAACCCCCCACCATTTTTAGATCATTTTGGATGATAATTGGGTTTGGCTCGATAAAATGAGACTGCAGGACTGTGGAAATGCAAGACAGAAAATCAAGCTAGAAATTCTTATCTTGCAGAGTCAGAGTGTTGACCTGTAATTGTTTTTCTGGGGAATTGCTTAAGACTGAGATTCTGAGTACACAAACAAATCAATCCAAAGAGCGTGGCACCGTGTGCACCAGCCTGCTGATGTGGCTGGCTGGCTCCAAGCATCCAGGTGAAATGAAGTCCCGTGTAGACACTCAGATTCTTTAATTATAGGCAGGAAATAGTTAACACTTCATATCAAAGAGTTTTCTGGAAGTAGGTATTTGTGCACATGACCTTTGAGGCAGGGTTGCTCGCCATGTTTGCCATGAAGCCCTCCATTGGACTAGCACTTAACAGCCATGCTGAGGTGATCTGAGAAGTTGTCACTTATCTGAAAGCCAAGCTGCTTGAGGCACCTCCCAGCAGAGATGCAGTGACTGGCCATGTGTGCAGGTTTTTTTCCCTTGCAGCACAAAGCAGAGGTGCACTGAAATGACTTGGTTTGTGCTTATTGCAAAGAACTAAGAGTGTGATTTCAGCAGCTACAAGTATCTGCAGGGACCATGGCCCACAGCTGCCTGGGGTTAATTGTTAGAAGCCTCTGAACAGGACTACAAGTGCTTGTCTGTCTTTGGCAGCAAATATTAGGAAATAAGGCAAATACACCTGATGGAAGGGATGTTCTTAAGCAGCCTTGTTTTAGTGAAATCATGTACATTCAAATATTTAATTCCTAAGTGCATATGATTTATTTCAAGATGATGCTTTATCATTTATTCTCTTAAACACAGTAGATTTTACCACCTTGCCTTCCTGGGAGATCACTAAATGTTAAAACTTCTGTTCTGACTTTCGATTCTCATTGCAAAAAGCACTGGCTGCCTTATCCACCTCCTGCCAAAATCATCTGGCATCTCTGTACTATTAAAGAGAGAAACCACATAGTGAGAACATTTACTGCTGTTTGTTGTTGAAGTAGAAGCATAAGACTTAGAAGACTTCTGGTGAATTGATATCAAACCAGCCCTCCAGACTTCAGCATTTTGAATTCAGCAGTGCCTGGTGAAAGGACAAGGGGCAACACGTACAAACTAGAACACAGGAGGCTTCACTTGGACTTAGGGTGAAACTCCTGTGGAGGTGCTAGAGCACTAGAGCAGGCTGCTCAGAGGGGCTGGGGAGTCTCCCTCTCTGGAGACTTTCAAAACCCTCCTGGACATGTTCTTGTGCACCCTGATCTAGGCGAACCTGCGTTAGCGGCGGGTTGGAAGAGATGATCTGCAGGAGGCCCTTCCAACCCCTACCATTCTATGAATTACTTTTATTTTAGTCCCACCTGACTTCAGTACCATTCCTGAACTTTCTTGACAGCTGTCACAACCTGATAGCCTTTTCCTTACGTGATCAGAAGTGGGTTCTTTTCATTGCAGAATTGGTTACAGATATTTTCAAATTTAAGAGAGATTATGTCTGAGGCTTCCAAAAATGCCTTGAAAAAGAAGGCGGCTCTCAGATGGTGCTGGTGTTAATTTATCGTGCCTAAAGGTCAGCATTTCTCAAATGTTCTTTCACACAATGAAAGATTTGTAGTGATTGTGGGGGTGTGAAATGTACCAGTGCAGTGAGCTGGTGACATTTTGGTTCAGTAGTTTGTGCACTTGGAATTAGACTAAGCTAACATTTCTTTTCGACCTCATGGAAGCACTCCATCACAGGAAAATGTGCTGGTAGCACCTGAGAGCAGATCGGGGTGCTCACCTGTGGGCTGAGAATGAATGCAGCTGAGCAAAGATCAGTAATACAGAGTTCTTTACAGCCATCCTTGCTAATTCTCCATTTCACAGTATCACAGTATAACTAAGGTTAGAAATGACCTCGAGGATCATTGAGTCCAACCTATCAACACAGACCCTATGACTAGACCATGGCACCAAGTGCCACGTCCAATCCCCTGTTGAATTTCCTTCACATAGGTGAATTAATGGAACAAAATACAAGCCAGATAGATTTAACTGGGAAGCAGAACTGCTTCTTTTTGTCCCTGTTTGGTTTTTTCCCCCCTCCTTCACTCTGAGACTTTCAAAACTGGTAACAGCCCTTAGTAAAGCATTTGCTCAAAGATTGCACACTAGTTCTAGCCCCTGCCGAAGCATAAACCGTTGCCTTATCTGAATGTAATTATGTTTCAATCTGAAGTCTGTACTGGATCCATTTTATTGTGTTCTCAGATATATGGGCAGGACAGAGGTTCAAACACACCCACTAGCTCTTCTAAGCTGAAGTTGTTGATCTGCGCTGAGGAAGTGCTGCTCATTCCTTCAGCTTGTCAAAAGAGTCAGAGCTACTGCAGAATCTGCTCTTTCTCTTTTCTGCCTTTCCTCCCCCAAATTCTACATGTGGACAGTGCAGGTTGTATTCTTTAGCAAGCACATGATGGAATAAAATAAAGGTTGAAGGGACTCCCTGGTAGACTACTTTAGTAAATGCAAAAAGCTTTCCATCTGATGTTTATAAGCAAAAGTTGTGTGCCCTCCTAGGCCTGGTTTCTGCAGGTAGGATCCTGCAGAATCCATCATGTTGCTGCAATACTCTTCTTACGTGGTGCTATACCAAATCTGCTCTGCAAGAGAGAAAATTTCAGTCTTTTTTATCAACTTGGTCCTCTCTGATTAAAATGCCAAATTCTGGAGACAAATGAATTTGTTTCTAGTCTGTTCTGGTTTTAATTAAACCAATAACTCAATTAACAGAAAGGAAACCAAGTCACCACTATGCCATTTTTTTTCTCTTGCGAGGTCAGACATCAATCCTCAGCGACAGGTGAAATCCAGCTTGAGGGCTCCACACGATCAGAATTTGGACTAGCAGCCCAAGTAACATGGCTCTTGCAAAGTCAGACCAAACACATAAAGCTATAACTTCTGTAAATCCTATTCCTTCTCCTAAAGCAGGGTTCATGTTTGTATAATAAGCCTTCAGTTATTATCTTCACAGAGTCAATGCTGTTATCGATGATGCTCTCTATCCCCAGGGAGAAAATCCAGCCACTGAAGTAAATAGGAATTTTGCTTTGGGGTTTTTGCTTATATTGCATTTAAAATGGGTAGAGGATCAAGTTATGACTTCTGAAAGGAAGTGGGTTTTGTAATTCACCAAGATGCATTTGAAGACTTGAGATGGTCTCATTGATATTTTGGTAGAAGAAGACTCATTTTTTATTTATTGATTTCATCTTTAGTTCTATTTTCATTTCAGTAAAGAAGGCAGTGTCTAAGAGTATAATTATATATACCTGCCTTTTTCTGTGTAGCTTATGGTCTTAAACCAACCAAGCTCTCTTTGTCACATTGTATGGCTCAATACAATTGAGGGGAAAAGTGGGGAAACTGATTTCTAAGTCTTCTTCTTCTCTATAATTTAGAAAGGTTATGATTTCAAGCAAACCAATCGATTATCCCATCTTTACTCTGCTTTTCAATTTTCCTAGTGAACATTACATTATAGAGGTCCAGCTTCCAGCAAAAATGTTTGAGTTGCTGCCACAAGAGATTAAGGAGGGAAAGCTGCTTCGTATGTATCCAGTACTCTTTAATGTTGGAATCAATGAACAGCAAACACTTGCAGAAAGGTAAGAAAAAAATGTGTTTTATTTTCTCTCCAGGTATTCTGGCCTAGTACAGTGCATCTCCCTGGATTAAAACCAAATCCTGTGCCATCCCACATAGGTGTGTATTTATAAAAGCATTAAAGGAAATAAGCACAAGCTATGAAGCAGTGCTAAATAATGAGAACAGTCCAAGGGAAGATACGACCATATGCAGGATTTTCTCGTACAATCAACCCCAAGTTTCCTTTGGATATCTATAAATAGGTTTCTGTTTCACAGCGGTAGAGATTTGTTTCCATACAGTACTTTGGCCTTCTCAAATATGAGTTTGAGGATTTGAAATTCTTATTATCATTATGGGGGGTTTGAAGGTAACAAGTCACAAGGTAGAGATCAGCTGCCATCCAGTTCCTGAAGACATCCTACAGGAGGGCTGGAGAGGGATTTTTCATAAGGGTATCTAGCAATAAGACAAGGGGGAATGATTTTAAACTGAGGGAGAGTAGGTTTAGAGTGGATTTTAGGAAGAAGTTCATCAGTACAAGGGTGATGAGACTCTGGAATTATTTGCCAGGGAGGTTGTGGATGCCTCCTGTCTGAGGGTGTTCAAAGCCAGTTGAGACAAGGGCTCAAGCAGCTAAGTCTACCTGAGAGGTGTTCCTGCCTGTGGCAGGGAGGTTGGAGTAGGTGATCTCTGAGGTCACATCCAACCTAAGCCATAATCAGGTGTGGTAGTTCACAACAGGAGATGCATTAATAACATATTTGTAGGAACATGAAGGCTGATGGCATTATCAGTTGGTTTTCTTTAAATTATAACCTTCCAAAATGTGGCTACATTTCTGATGTGTTAATAATACTCCTCTGAAAAGATTGCCAGAAACTAATTAGTAAGTATAATAATGGTCAATTTTTCACCGACCTGTTTATTTTCCCTTCCAAAAGAAAGGTATCTGTCAATCATGTTAAATTACCAACTTTTGTGCAGTTCTAAAGATGCAAGGTAGACTTCCACAATGAGAGAGCTACATTTTCTTTTTACTGCTTTTATTAACAGGGCATCCAAGAGACAATAATACAGAGCTTTAAACCACGTTCACTACAAACTCAAGGCCAAAGGTGTAGCTGGGGAAACAGAGGCAGCCAGTGAAAAACCATTAAATTGTTCAATAAGAAAGAAATTAAGGACAGCAGGAGTTTCACATCCTGTTCTTTGTAGATAGAAAAGTAAAAAGTATAGCCTTTTAAGGAAGGCTTCTATGGAATACCATCGAGTAGCCTTGTTTACAGGAAACTTTCCTGAGCTGTGAGTGGTTATGTGTGAGCAAATTCAGGTAGAAAATTGAAATGAGAATCACAGGCTGAATCAGAAGTCAGTAAGGACTGGCATTTTACTGATGAAAGAGTTGAATATTTGGTTAGAGAACCTGAAAAATTCTTGAAAATGAGAATAGCTTATTCTTGATGCAGTGAAGAAGGAAGAAGTGATGCTATGAGTGGAGTGATGTGACCAAAGTGATACAGAGCCAAAAAATTAGTCATGACAATTGTGACTAGAACACATCGTGGCTTTCCAAAATCAGAGAAAAGGAGTGTGCAGAAACCAAGCAGCAAGTTCAAGAGAGCTTAGATAGGTGAGATATGCAGGGAGGAGTGTATGTTATAACACTCTGAAGAAGTATTGGACAAGATTAAGAAACAGCCTGGACATAGGAAGTCTTGGAGATGAGTGGGTGTCAAAAGATGTCTGTCTGGAAAGTGAAGTGACAGGAAGAATGGTGGCATCAATTTAAGAAGGATATTGAGACACTTCAACGTGTCCAGAGAAGGGCAACGAGGCTGGGGAGGGGTCTTGAGCACAAGCCCTACAAGGAGAGGCTGAGGGAGCTGGGGTTGTTTAGCCTGGAGAAGAGGAGGCTCAGGGGAGACCTTATTGCTGTCTACAACTACCTGAAGGGAGGTTGTAGCCAGGAGGGGATTGGTCTCTTCTCCCAGGCAACCAGCAGCAGAACAAGAGGACACAGTCTCAAGCTGCACCAAGGGAAGTTTAGGGTCAAGGTGAGGAGAAAGTTCTTCACAGAAAGAGTTGTTGGCCATTGGGATGTGCTGCCCAGGGAGGTGGTGAAGTCACTGGCCATGGAGGTGCTCAAGAGGGGATTGGACATGGCACTTGAAGCCATGGCTTAGTTACTCATGAGGTGTTAGGTACCAGGTTGGACTTGATGATCTCTGAGGTCTTTTCCAACTTTATTGATTCTTTGATTATTCCCAGTGGTGATTTTACACCGTGCACAGAGCAAGCCATCAATTAAAATATAGTAAATAAATCAACATGAAGTAGATACAGTTTAGTAAAAAAATACTAATTTCTATATCTGTCAAGCAAGTCAGTTTGGATTATTCCATGCAGAGGAAGCTTTCCTGCATGGACTTGCAGCTGTAAGTATTAAACTTCATTTCAAATGTTGCTCAGCTGCTAAGCCTGCACACTTGTCTTTGAGATCAGAAACACTGTACATGACTTTTTGGCAAATTTTTTTGTTGGAAAATGATCATGAGACCAGAAATAAAGTTTTGTGGTAAATTTCTAGAGGAAAAAAAGTATTTATTAGATGGAAACATCACATTTTCCAATCAAGCTTAGTTGAGAATATATCTGATTTAGAAGAATAGTCTCGTGCAGTGATGGCTGCTGAGGAAGTAGCTGAGTGTTTTCTGTCTTTGATCCCCTTTTTTGATCCCCTTTCTGCTGTCTTCTGGTATGTGTCCCCTTTTCTCTACCTGAATTTCTCACTTTCCTGTCTATGTCTGTCTTTCCATATTCCTTTATTTCCTTTTCTGTCTTCTTTTTCTTCATTTTGAGGCTATTCTAAAGATGAGCCCCAAAAACTTGGTCCTAACGACCGAAGGGATGCTCCTGCCTTTTCATTCATATCTCTCATAGCAGAGGCACTAGGAGATAATTTTTATTACTGTTATTTTAGCCTGTGTGAAACTGGCTGTTGTAGAAAATCTGGTCTCACAGAGGATGGTATTTGCCTATATAGAATCATATAGCTATAGTCAGTTCATGTCAGAGCATAACAGCATCCTGATGATGTCTGGGTTTTCTGTGAAGGATAATGAGGATGTGGGTGATGTGTTCCCAGCAGACCTGACTGCTGCAAGAAGTGCCCAAACACAGTCCTGAGCTGGCTGCAGCACTGTGGAGTGACTGCTGAGATCTGTGCTGCAGCAAGCTTCCACACAGCCCACTGAAGCCAGCTAGCCTGTGGGTCATAACTCTGTGAAGCTTAAGGATGAAATCACTGCTCAGCAGCAGAGAAATGATTCTCTCATTAGTTTCTGGTACAAGAAACCAAGATAACTAACAGCTCTGGAGCAGTGTAGGGCAGAGAGGGCTCAGAGGAGTAATCAATTTGACTATTTATAGCAAATATTCTCAGATCAGAGCAGAAATGCTTTTTTTTTTTCAGGTTTTCCACCTGTCACTTGCATTTCTTCCATCTTGTGTGCCTTTGATACCATCCACCTTGGTAGAAACTGATTCACCTGAGCAAGAGTAAGAGACGTAGGAGGTGGTATTGTCTGCCTGCGGTGCCATTTGAAATTCCCACAAAGAGCCCTTGTGTTTATTCAGGATTTGTGAAGGGGGAAAGAATATGTTCTTTATGCAAAGAAATAATTCAGAAGGATAATTACCTTTGCTTTTTGGTATAGTTTGGGGAGGGTTGCATCATTTTGTTGTACTCTTTTTTGTTTTCCTATAGGTTTGGAGATACCACTTTGCAAGAAAACATTAACCAGGAAAACTTAGAACTTCTAAAAGAATATTACAAGCTGTTTACAGAAAAAATGCCTCCTGATTGTGAGTACACTATAATGCAATGTCCAAATCACAGAATGTTTTGGCTTTGGAAAGGTTTGATAAGTGAAAGTTTACAAGGAGGTAATATTAGCACAGTATTGCTGGTGCAGCCTTTTATGTTTAGGGCTCAATCCCAGAACCCATTCCATACTGCTCTGCTGAAGCCAGTAGTGACTGCAGGCACAGTGCCACAGCAGAAACTACCAGCAGAATGAAACAGAGTAATGATGAGCTAAACAGCTCTTTTAAATTATTAATATAATATGCTTTTTAATAGTGCAAGTAGAGGACAGTCTGTGCCTACTATATTGGTACAGAAATACTCAGTGGTATTTTCACTGGTTTCAGTTATTCCCTCCATTCTGATTTTGCAAATGTTTTAAGGTATGGCAAACCACTGAGAAATCTGCAGATGCAAATAGAAGCAATGAGCCACATCATAATATCACTAATGTGAATATCATGGTTCCACTAGAATGGGCCCTGCATTCCAATTTGGTGTCATAAACATTACTGTTCTGTTGCTCTGATTGTTGAAAGCAAACACTGAAAAGACTGTTTGTGTCAGTCTCATCCTGTTAATGGAGTCTTAGTGCCTAAACTGTATTCCCAAATGTTGCAGATTTTGCAGCCTCATTTTAAATAGCTTGGATGTAGGTCTCTGCTCCTTCCCCTTGGCTAAGGGTGAATCTGGAGAGGAAAAGGCTCTTAAGTAGATCTTATCCAATATCTGAGGGGGGGGTTACAGGAAAGCTGGGGAGGGACTTTTTAGGGTGTCAGGTAGTGATAGGATCATAGAGGGATTGGAGCAAAAAGTAGAAATGGGTAGCTTCAGATTAGATGTTAGGAAGAAATTCTTCACCATGAGGGTGGTGAGACACTGGAAAAGATTGCCCAAGGAGGTGGTGGAAGCCCTGTCCCTGGAGGTGTTTAAGGCCAGGTTGAATGTGGCTCTGAGCAACCTGCTGTGAGGTGTCCCTGCCCATGGCAGGGGATTTGGAACTAGATGATCCTTGAGGTCCCTTCCAACCCTGACAGTTCTATGGTTCTATGAATTTAAAGTCTGTCATCCTTTAGGATAGATGAGTGTCTCCTCATGGGGAATGCTGCTGGTTAAATTCCTGTGCAAAACTCTGGTTCTCTTACAGAGCCCCTTCTGTTGATTACTTCTGCAAATTATCTGTATGCATGTATGTACTTATACCTGATGTATCACTGTGTGTACATGTTTATCTTTTGTATCAGCATGGCTTTAATTTGTTAATAATTTGGACAGAAGTGAAAACTCTGTTCTTAAACAGTGGGCACTAAGCCAATCCATCCACCCACATCTCTAGGATTCCTACAAGGAAACTCATACAAGAAGTTAGTAATTAATTTAGGGGAATCTTGCCAAGAAAGCATCCTGAAAAACTAACCTCATCTGAGGTTAAGTCTAAGGTAGATCTACTACCTCATAAATAAATCTGATTATATAAGAGCAGAAATTTGCATGCAGATAGTATTGGCTGCTTTTCATGAACAGAAACTAACCATGAACTGTCTTCCTGTAGCAGGATTATTAGTGAGCCACACAGGCTGCCTGGACTTCTTCCAGACTGGGCAGGCTTTTGAGAACTACACTTGTCCAATACATCATGTCTCTTCTGGTTTATTACCTTCTTGCTTTTTCTCCACTTCTAAGATTTGACTCTGTTCTTTGTCCAAAATTTTACAGAACATAAAGCACCTTCTGGTTCCACTGTGCTTCCCAGTAACTTGCTGCCATTATACACACTCACCTTTTAAAACCAGTTCCTTGAAAAGAAGTGAAGCTCTCCAAGCTGTTCAGCTGGAAGAGGACTTCAACTCCTCCCTAGTTCCCCCACCTCTGTGCTCACGTTCTTAGGAAGATAAACCTCCATTGAAGCAAGCCAGCAGCCCTGGTGTTGTAGCCAAGTGAGAGTGTTCAGTACGGATAACTCCTTGATGGTTTTGTCATCCCTTTCCAGGCAGTTTCCTGTAGTGCCAAACCCATGCTACAAAATAAATGCAGGACCATTCACAAAGCTGTAAAGTTACAAATAGTGCTCATAAAGCCAGACAGAATTTGAGGGCTCACAGCCCTGTTGGGCAAGCTGTTGCATTCACCATCCTTAGGCAGCCTTACCTGCCTGGTGCTTTATTCATATATTCCATTTCAATGAATGAAATGTTCCACTTCTGTAAAGGTATTACCACCTTTACTATTGGTTTTTCTCTCATCTCTGTAATTCCCCTTGCCAATAATGTTCTATCTTTCTCTCTATTCCCAATTATTAAAAGTCTTCAGCTGCACGTGATGTGCATGCCAAACACTGACTTTCTATCTTCTGCTACATGAATATGCACTCTGTCACTCACCTTTCCTAATCTCTTTAATGCTCTAATAGAGAGCTCTGAAAACAATAACCAACAGTGTGCTCCCAGAATGATTCCTGCTGAAAATGCCAACCAAATGTATTTCTGGTTTAGGCATCAAAATAGTGTTGCTTTTATAGAATAGCTAGCAATGGCAAGGCTACAAAAATCACAGAACTGTCAGGGTTGGAATGGACTTCAAGGATCATCCAGTTCCAACCCCCCTGCCATGGACAGGGACACCTCACACTACAGCAGGTTGCTCAGAGCCCCATCCAGGTTTGCCTTGAAAACTTCCATGTGTGATTGTTGTTTAGTAGCACAGAATTAGTTGTAAAGAACACCTCAGAATTGAGTTTAAACATCTGAAAGCACAAAATCAGAGAAACCTGGGAGAGGTAGTCTTGTTGGTTTGATACCAAACACTCACAGCAGCATCAGTGTTGCCCAGTTTTCATAGAATCACTAAAGTTGGAAAAGACCTCAGAGATCATCAGGTCCAACCAAGGGGAGACCTTATTGCTGTCCACAACACCTGAAGGGAGGTTGTAGGGTTTTGTCTCATGTGGCAAGGGGGATGCACGCAAGGTTTAGAAATCCTGCAAATGAAGGGTTTCTTACATGGCATCACAATGCAGTACTTGTATTGTCAGCAGTAAATCTGTGAGTGTGTTTTGTGCTTCCAGGCTTCTTCCGCTTACAATCTATGAGAATGATTTGATGGTTTAATGCTGCTTTGCGGCACAAGGAGTTTAAGCAATCGATCATCTCCAGTCAAGATGCTGCTTGTTTGGCAATATTATAAATTAGGAGAATCTTGCTTTACCTTTGGTGAAGTCATCTCTCAGATGATGCATTTTGCTGTGAAGCAAAAGAAAACTGCTTCAAAGCAGTAAAATGTCTACCCTAGTGGTACATTCTCGTAATGTGGAAGGATCTGTGTGGAGCACTCATTGTGTGCTATGTGTTTTAGAGAACAGACGCAGGGGAAGTGCAGCAGTCTAGCAGGTTGTGATGTATATTTATATGCTCTGCATTATCTAATTGCATGATCAGGAATTGTAATACACAGATTAAAAAAAAATCCTCATTAAGATTATTACAAAGCTAGTTTGAATGTACTTTTTCTTCATCCTTTTTCCTTTTGGCAGCACAGTAGGAGTAAGGCAACTTAGACATTTTTAGACGAGTTCTTCTTGAGTGTATTTAAATTACTTCATACTATGAATCATGGATAAGGGAAACTACAGAATTCATTACAGATAAAAGGTGAAAGCCTGTTGATAAGAGAGATCATTCCAGCTGTGATCAATTTAGGAGAATGGATTTTGACCTACCTTAGTAGTTGTCTCATTTTTACTCTTTGAATTGAATATAAATCTTACGGTTTAGGTTTGGGGCTTGGGTTGGGCTTTTTCCCCCCACTGAATAACCATCATATTTCTTGACAAAAGTGTATCAAGTAATCAATTTGATCTCATATTCTTTCAGCAGGTTCTAGGCCCCTCTGATTAGGATTTCAATTGCATTTCTTTTTATGTCACTACTGCAAGAAGAAATTAGTTTTAAAAACAGATTTTTGATTGTTTCTATTGATTTTTCAAGACTAATGGAGATGAAGGTAGCATTAGAACAAAACTTACAAGAAATAAGGTTTGCTTATTCCCTAAATATTTAGCTGACACTTTCTATCCTGTGTTCCCAAATAAGGTTGTAAATAACAGGTCTGTTCTTTACTTTAGGGCATTCTTTACTCAGCACAAATGTATCATCAACTCCATTCTAATGAGCAACCTTATCATGATTTTTTCCCAGGTCTACCACATTTTCAAGAACAAAATGATTTAAAGGGATTGCTAGAAAATCTCCATCAAAATATCCAGGCCAAAAAGAGAAAGAATGTAGAAATCATGTGGCTGGCTGCAACGGTAAGCTCTCTTGTTTCCATTTCACATGATGAACTAATTTTCACATGCCTGCTGATACTGTAAGTGCAATGGATTGTAGGACTGTGAGTGGAAAACTCAAGTGATTAAAGTAGGTAGATATGCTGAAATGGCTCTCTGACATTTCCATTCTTCTGGTCTCTCATCCAACTTGTGAAAAATCTCTCTTCTTATGTTACAGGTATTTTCTTGTTCTCATTTTCTTAACTGGTAGAACTGGCTAAAATTTGAAGCAGGAAATTACCCTGGTCACTTTGAAGGCTCTTTTCTGCAGAGTTTCTCCTAGGCTGTGCTGCTGATTGATTGTTTTCTGATTTTAACTAACTGAGTCTGTTTAAGGCAGAGGAATCCCTTCATTCCCATATGGGCAGAAACAATTCCTTGAATGATCATACATAGCTGTACTGATCCCTGGGGGACACCACTAGTGACTGGCTGCCAGCTGGATGTGGCACCATTCACCACCACTCTCTGGGCTCTGCCCTCCAGCCAGTTACTGTCTGTGAGCCTTGAGGTATGGCTCAGGACATCATGACTTCCTCTGGGTTTTGTGCAGTACTGCTGCACTGAACTTCTGATTTTCTGTGGTTAAGATACTTATGTTTTCTAAAGAAGTGTCTCATTGTATCTGTACATCTTTTAGCCAATCACATATTATGGAGGGCTTTAGCCAGTGCTATGATGACAGTAACTCCAAAGGCAGTGGCACCAATACAAAATAAGCCCAAAGTGGAAAGGTCAGACATCCAGACCCAGGAACACAAAGGGAAATGTTTATCAAACAATGAATTATACTTTGTTTGTACTCACAATTCTGTTTCCCAGTTCTGTGGGAAGCATCTAGGGGTTTGCATGTTAAAAAAACCCCAACGCTTTGGTGTTTATAAAGAGCTCAAGCTCTTCAGGAATGTGAAATTCAACCAGGTAGTTGTCTTAGATTTAGGAAAGTGCCCCTGGTGGCTCTGCCCATTTATACAAAGACTTAAATCTTTGGCATCTACTGAAGTTATTGAAGCAAGGCCTTGTGTTTTGGAGAGCTTTCAACTGCATGTGCTCCTCAAGGCAAATAAATGCTTGATACAACATGTTAATGAAATTTCCCCAACTTTCCATGAGCACCAGGAACAAGATAATATTAATTGTATCTTTGTATCAACTACCCTGCTGTAATTTTTTCATGTTGCTAATAACATTTTTTTTTCCCCTTGTGGTTAATAAATATTATCCTATGGTATGGCAGCATAGATCTGTTGTGAATAAAAATGTAAGCTTTTCTTCAAGTACCAGCTCTGCAATTACTGTGAAACATTGCTTTTTAAAGAACTAAAAGATAAATCAGCACAGGGTTGTGCAAAATGAGCTACAATGAATACGACAGAACTAATCTTTGGATATAGAAAGTTGTTTCCTGTCTCCCTGAAGGTGCAGAATTAGTTGTATTCATGGCTCCCTGAAAATAATTTCGTAGGTAAAAAGCATTGGATGTAAACTGTTTCAGATTTTTCCTTCCAGGTGTTCTGCTTCTCTTTATGTGATGTTACTGTAGTCTTCTGAAACAAGGATTTCTGGACCCACTGTTAGCACAGAATCACAGAGTGGTTTGGATTGGAAGGGACCTTTAAAGTTCATCTGGTCCAGCCCCCCTGGACCAGTAGTGAGCATGAACATCTTTAATTAGATCAGTTGCACATTGTTCCATGGGGTTTTTTGTTGAAAAGGATGTAAGGATGTTTCTTTGTTACTGCAGTTGATGCATGAGATACTCTACCTGGATATGCATAAATACCAGCTTCAGCATGTAATCCCCATGCTAATGGAGCTGTGAGAATACCTCTGCTGTTTAAGAGTCAGCTATTGCAAAGTCATATGAGAAACAGTTCTTATACTAAATAGAACAGAATAGAATAAACCAGGTTGGAAGACACCTTCGAGATCATCGCGTCCAACCTATCATCCAACACTATCTAATGAACCATGGCACCAAGCCCCCCATCAAGTCTCCTCCTAAACACCTCCAGTGACGGCGACTCCACCATCTCCCCAGGCAGCACATTCCAATGGCCAATACCTCTCTCTATGAAGTCTAAACCTCCCCTGGTGCAGCTTGAGACTGTGTCCTGTTGTTCTGGTGCTGGTTGCCTGAGAGGAGAGACCAACCCCCGTCTGTCTACAACCTCCCTTCAGGTAGCTGTAGAGAGCAATAAGGTCTCCCCTGATCCTCCTCTTCTCCAGGCTAAAGCAACCCCAGGTCCCTCAGCCTCTCTTCGTAGGGCTTGTGCTCCAAACCCCTCCCCAGCTTTGTTGCCCTTCTCTGGACACCTTCCAGCATCTCAACATCTTTCCTAAACTGAGGGGCCCAGAACTGGGCCCAGAACTGGATACAGGACTCAAGGTGTGGCCTAACCAGTGTGGAGTACAGGGGCAGAATGACCTCCCTGCTCCTGCTGACCACACTGTTTCTGATACAGGCCAGGATGCCCTTGAACTCAGAGATTTAAGTGTTAGGTATTTTTACTTCCTAAACTGCACCCATCATCTTCTGTCTTACAGCAGAATAAAATAATCAAGAGTATTGATTGATCCTGGATTTAGTCTTCATAGTTTCATATGCTTTTATCATCCCTTAATCACAATAATGATCATTTACATCTATGTTCATCCGGGAGACCTTCTAAAGTTCTAGTATGTATCAAATCTAGTTCTCCTTCTACTTCAGTATATTTGGAGTAGAAATGAGCGAAACTGAGGGTAGGATTCAGTTTGAATTCTAACTGCAAGCTCTGTGCCCTGCTATGGCCATCTTACTGTATATTTGATAGTGTCCCTTATTAGATTTCAGATCATTAGATTAGAGCATCAGATCCGTGCATTTGCCCATTTTAATTATTTACCCTGTTTAACTGCTGCTGCTTAGTGAACTGAGTCATGCAGAGGATTTATTTAGGCCAGCCTATCAGGTTAACCTACATTTCTCCTTAAATCAGAATCTAAGGATTTTTTAATTTGCTTGGTTAAGTTAACAGATTGCTTTCTGTTTAATCCACTTTGCAATGATTGGGACATTTGTACTGAACTTCAATGCAAAGAAGCTTGTGGTCATTTGCTTGTTGTGCCTAGACTGTTTCTCAGCTCCAGCCTGATGCTCACTAGCCAGCACTTTGTATGTATGCTGTCAGCCCAGATTTGAGAGTCAGTCTCCACTCCTTGCACCAGAGGCCATCACTCATCCAG
The DNA here is from genome assembly GCF_026170545.1 of Melanerpes formicivorus. NCBI lineage: Eukaryota > Metazoa > Chordata > Aves > Piciformes > Picidae > Melanerpes > Melanerpes formicivorus. Next base: position 8,970,253 of record NW_027142379.1, on the reverse strand, counting down.
AATAATTACCTGGGTGTTTTTTTTTTGTTATGACTCATTCACTTAGAATAGTCACAATGACTCAGACTTCAAAAGAGACTAGTGTAAAGAAAATTAATCTCTTCAATTAAGCAGTTAACTTCTTTCACAGCATTACTTGAAGAAAAAGGGGGGGAAAAAGTGTTTTAGTAATTTATTTAAATCCCAATGCAACTTCCCAAATTTTTGAACTGACTTAAGTTTTAATATTTTGAATTGTAGGGATTGGGGTAGGGGGGAGAAGCACTCAAATGTTCTTCTTTAGCCTGTACTGCTTTGGGTTCAAAGTTAGATTGAATAAATGTATTGCCTGGCTTCAACTTTTGAGAGCATCCTTACTGCAAGATTGCAAAGACCTTAAAGGCTGTGAGTATTGAGCATGAGACTCTGAAGGTCAAGATCATGGGTTCAAGCCTCCAGTGGGCAGCAGTGTCCTCCTGAAGGGAGGTTGTAGACAGGTGGGGGCTGGTCTCTTCTCCCAGGCACCCAGCACCAGAACAAGAGGACACAGCCTCAAGCTGCGCCAGGGGAAGTTTAGGCTCGAGCTGAGGAGAAAGTTCTTCACTGAGAAAGTAATTACTCATTGGAATGTGCTGCCCAGGGAGGTGGTGGAGTCACCATCACTGGAGGTGTTTAGGAAGAGACTTGATGGGGTGCTTGGTTGCTTGGTTTAGTTGATTAGATGGTGTTGGATGATGGGTTGGACACAATGATCTTGAAGGTGTCTTCCAACATGGTCTGGTCTATTCGATTCAATTCAATTCTCTGAGCCATTGATTTTAACATAATTCCTGAAAAAGAAATTAATAGACTTAAAAAAGTGCATATTTGCTGATTTGAGAAAATGAAGGTCATGTCTCAGTTTCAGCCTGCAGGACCCCAAGTAGACACCTGATAGACAAGCTGAGAAGTTCCTTGCGATTAAGCCTAACAGCTGTAATTTATTGCCTTGCCCTATTCTCTTGCTACTTCCTTTATCCTTCCTTCTTTCCTATTACCTTCCTAAACTATCTCCCTTTCTTGATGCTGTTAGAGCTGTGTTTTGTCCAGGGATAGTAGCAAGCAATGCAAAGTGCTCCCTTATTAGGTAGATCCCCACTTGGGCACATCTTCTGTCCTTCCAGTTTTTCTGTTTCTAGTACAATAATTCTCTTTGAACCCAAAGTATAAACTAATGGGCTGGTGCACTCCCAGACTGATTTCCTAAGGTGAGAAATTATCCTTAGGAAGTATCTTGTGTTTCCCTCATCTCTTATAATTTGTCAAAAGTGCAGTGAAAGGAGGTAATCCATGGAAATCATTTGAATTAAGCTTTAACTGTTCTTTGTACCTCTGTTGAAAATAAGGGCTATATTTAAATTCAGATGTCTTGAGTCCATATCCTCAGGAGAAGTTAGTCCCCTAAGCTCATGCGTCTGAGTTAAGACTTGGTGAAGGTTTTCTTCACTGTTTCAACATTCATTAGGTATTCAGACAATTAAGCTGTAATTGAATGGGGTGGTTGTCAGAGAAAATGAGGACAAAATGAGGCATCTTTTCCTTTTCCAATAGCCTAGGCTAACACTAATACTTTTTATTTCAAGTCCAGGAAATTGGATGCAATGATTTGGTAAGCTGTAGTACCTGTAGACATTTTAGTGACTTGCTTAAAATAGAACTAAGAATAGTAAGTTGGGGAGGATTTTTTGTTGTTGTTGTGATCTACAGAGTTTCTTGCCTCCCTTATGGAAGGGATGTTGAGGTGAGCAGGAGAGAGACTTGATTGCAACTGCTATACAAGATCGTCTGTAGCTGTCCTGAAATCACAAAAGGGCTCCTTTTCATCGGTGGGCAGTTTGTTTGAAGGCTTGTCCTGATAATGAAAACCCTGAAGATCTGTTTTGAGAATATATTCTTTGGAATAAATTGGAAATGGTCTATAGATCAGTAGCTGTGATCATTTGGTGCTGGTTTTTGTAGAGTGTTAATGTGGAGAATTTATAAACAAAAGATAAAGTCACACTTCTTTCGAGCACATTTTCACCTGCTGTGGCACTGTGTCAGCCCAGCATGGGCATGCTGCTTACAATTATAGAATGAGATGGGTTGTAAGGGACATTTAAAGGTCATCTAGTCCAACCCAACTCCAGTAAGCAGGAGCATCCCCGACTAGATCAGGTAGTTCACAGACCCCCTCAAGCCATGCTGAATGTATTCAGGGATGGGGCCTCCCCACCTCCCTGAGCAACCTGTTCCAGTGTTCCACCACCCTCACAGTAAAGAACTAATTCATAATGTCCAGTCTAAATCTACCCTGCCCTACCTTAAAAGCATTGTCCTGTTGCTATGTGTCCTTGTTAACTGTCCCCTCTAGCTTTGTTTTAGGCCCCCTTCAGGTACTGGAATATGAAAATCCCTTAGTAACAGCCCTAATAACTGTTTGAACTGCAAAGAACCCATCAGCAGCCCATATGATTCAGGACTGGAATTACAACCTCTTAGTAGCTGTTTTCTTCTGGAATAATAGTGTAGTTCTCTCTGTTCATTGTGTGTGCTTGGACAATGGTGGGAGTTCCCCTGCCTGCTTAGCATGGAGTGAAGACAAGGTGTGGAAAGGGCACCCCATGACCTCTGCCTGTGTTTCAGATTTGCCGTAAGCTGAACGGAGTCCGTTTCACCTGCTGCAAAAGTGCCAAAGACCGGACATCCATGTCAGTGACGCTGGAGCAGTGCTCCATCCTGAGGGACGAGCATCAGCTTCACAAAGACTTCTTCATTCGGGCACTGGATTGTATGAGAAGGTATGTGGAGATTTTTGATTATCCCTTGCATTTTGAGCTAAGCCAGAAGCTACAGCACAGCATGGTCTAAAACTGACTGCAAATGCTCCACAAGCAGCAGTCCTGATTTAGCAGAGCTGACCAGCTGCATGCCAGCTGGCAAGTCACTTCTGCATGTGAGGCCTTTGAACTGCATGTTTTGTCACTGCTAACAGTTTCTAAGATAGATGTGTGAAACCTTGTAAGTGTCACTTCACTGACACAGAAATTCACTGAAGTAAGCAGCAGTTTCATGGGCTTTCATAAGGCTTAAATCTTTAACAATATTCCATTACCATTAAAAGAAAAGAAAGAAGTTGTCTGTTTCAAGATGTTGACACACTCATTAAATCATTTGTATAAAACTCAGACCAACACTGTGAAAGCAGAATAAGCATTTGTCACAGTTGACAATTCTTGTTAGCTCATGTTAGTAAAAATAAGGCTTGGACTGATGGAGATTGCCACTAACATCTGATCAAACCTTTACTGTGCTTGAAAAGGAAAACTAAAAACCATGCAGAAGTTGAGGCTGATGTTATCAGCAATGAGTAATTAAAAGATGCAAAGATTTCTGATTATCTGAGTCTTCAGTGAATAAAGAATCCTATTGAGCAAATGAGTTTTGGTCACAAAGTGAATCTGGATCCTATTGTCTCTAAAGAAACTTTCACAATTGACTTCAGTGAGTACTGCATCGTATTTTCTGAGTTTAGAAATGTCCACAACATTCAAATAATTTAGCAAAGGTCACTGCAAAATTAGTAGAAAATATTCTGGTCAGCCTGCAAAGAAGTAACTGAACCATATCCTGCACTTGTGTGAAACACAAATGGTGTGTTGGATTTGCAAAGACCACGTTAAGTAAGCAATCATGCTTGAAGCCTGGGATTGATGATTCTTGACCTTAACAGTTAGTATTGTCAATTAGAGATTTAATGTCAGGTTAACACTGTAGGACTTGGCTCCCTTTAAAAAGGTGATATTTACAACGAGTACTTGAGCAGAGGACTGAGGTGGCTTAGGTGCAGAGCTGCTTTGCTTGGTGCTAGCACAATGTGATATATGAAACTGAGGTGCATCCTTCTTTATCATTAGCTTGAGTAGGCCCCTCAGTGTCTGCAGGATTTCAGTGAGCGAATGACTTGTGTGCAGTCTTTCATAACTCCATGTTTTATCATTAGTGACAAATTTCTGAGTTCCTTGTCCTTAAATTTCATTTGTGTTGGCATTTCAAATATGTTGTGTTTGGTTTTTTTTTTCTTTCCTGTCTCCAGAAAATACAAGTGTGTGACCCTATGGTAAATTACCAGATACAGGCGAGCTAATTGTTCAAAATCATTACTATGTTAGAATAGCTTTGAGCAGTAGTAGGTTGGAAAAGTTTCACAGGCATAAACTTCATTAACAAAAAATAAACAAAAAAACCAAACCATGACACTTACACAAACTACCTTGTTAGTACAAATGTATAGTAGTTTTCTGTAGACTAAGATGTAAGTAACTTTGAGTGCTTTTATATCACATAACTGGTCTGAAAGCTGACAAGGTGGACACGTGAGCGGTGGTTTCAGGTGGACACGGGAGCGGTGGTTTCAGGTGGACACGTGAGCGGTGGTTTCAGGTGGACACGGGAGCGGTGGTTTCAGGTGGACACGTGAGCGGTGGTTTCAGGTGGACACGGGAGCGGTGGTTTCGGGCGGACGCGGGAGTTGTGGTTTCGGGCGGACGCGGGAGTTGTGGTTTCAGGTGGACGCAGGAGTTGTGGTTTCAGGCGGACGCGGGAGTTGTGGTTTCAGGTGGACACGGGAGCGGTGGTTTCAGGCGGACGCGGGAGTTGTGGTTTCAGGCGGACGCGGGAGTTGTGGTTTCAGGTGGACACAGGAGCTGTGGTTTCAGGTGGACGCGGGAGCTGTGGTTTCAGGTGGACACGTGAGCGGTGGTTTCAGGCGGACGCGGGAGTTGTGGTTTCAGGCGGACGCGGGAGTTGTGGTTTCAGGCGGACGCGGGAGCTGTGGTTTCAGGCGGACGCGGGAGCAGTGTTTTCGGGTGGACACGGGAGCGGTGTTTTCCGGCGGACACGGGAGCGGTGGTTTCCAGGCAGGCACGTGAGCTGTGATTTTCAGGTGGACACAAAATTGGAGTCACAAAACAATGATGAAAAGCTTAGAAAATCTGGAGGAGACTTGAAATCTAAACGAGCAGATGGGTATATGAGGTTGATGCATCATCACGAGAACATAAATTCTATATTTTTTCTGTAGTTTTAAGCAGAGAAAAGCTTTATCCTGCTAATATCCTGTAATTTAACCTGAAACAGCCTTGAACTGAAGTAGATGCTGTGTTGGATGGGAGGTCATAATTTTGAGGTGGGTGGTAGAATTGTCTGAGACTTAAAGCAAGGGCCTTGCAAGTAGTGGCAGTAGCGTACAAATAACCTGCACCAGGGTAATAAATAAATAAATAAATCTTTTCTTTGTGCTAGTTTCTGTCTGCATAACAACCTCCAGTCATGTGAAAAGTACAAAAAATGACCAATGAGCAGCCAATAATGAGCTTTTTCTCAAAAGCTGGTGAGAGAAAGCATAAAAATTCAGAACAGAGGAATAAAAATGTCAGATAGGAACAGAGAGTACTGAATTCTCTGGTACTCTCACTGAGAGTTGGTCAGACAGTTTCAGAACTGTCTTTTGATACTTTTCATGTCTTTGGTGCTACAGCTTCATTGTTTCACTGGAAGAAGCTGCCCAGAGAATCTGCAGAGCCTCCATCTCTGGAGGCATTTGAAACCTGTTCCTGTGTGACTTACTCTGGACAATCCTGCCCTAGCAGGAAGGTGGGACTAGATGATTTTCAAAGGTCCCTTCCACCCCCCACTGTTCTTGGATTCTGTGTGATTCTGTGGTACAGGCATTCAGTAGGAACTATTTGTCCCTCCTCACTGCCCACCTGTTGCTGGAGTTACTTATGGAGCAGTGCTGGAAGTGACACTGGCTTCCCTCCCTCTCTATCAGTGAAGGTAGTGGGCCAAGAACCCTCCACCTGGGCTCTCTTCTTTTTGGCAGATGGAGAAAGGTGAATTTAAGAGAACAAACTGAGAAGGAAAGAACAGGCAGGTAAAAGAGAGGTGGGAAACCAAGCCATAATTTCCACAGGAGGAGCTATAACAGTGTGCCATCTAGTCTCCTGTATGTTACTTGGGGGAAGTTTGGCACCTACATTTCTGAGGTCTGTGTGAATGAGGTCAACAGCTTTGTGTGGTGGTCATTGCAATGCTTTCTTTGTATTTTACTACTATTGTTGAGTGTTATTTGAGAGATTATTCTATGCATTCCTAAGCTTTTCATTGACTCCTTGTGGAAGCTTTCACAACGATTTTCACACCTGAAAGAACCTGTCTTGGTTTAAAAGCAGACAGAGGAAAACTCTCTTTGCTATTTAATTTATAATTTTAGCAATTTTCCCCTGACAAATCATCTTTGGATCAGTTAGTTAAACCCTGTCACTCAAGTCTCTCTATTGCTGATTGGCACAAATCACTTCTGAGCCTTTCAAGAGCAAACGCAGACAAGAAAAACTCTCTTTTAACGTCTGGATTCTTAACAGACTGCATTGATCTATGAAAGGCTTCTTTCAAGAGTTAACAGTAGGAGATAGACAGTACTGTGAAACAAAGTGAGTTGTAAAAGCAAAGGGCCATTCAAAAGCAGCCTTTACTGGAAATGCCATCATTTTGAGATATGAAAATTATAAAGATGTCTGTGTAGCTGTAAAGCTTTTTCTTTTCCTTCCACTGCTGACACAGCTCTGCCGAGAAGCATGGGCTTGTGATTATGTGCTTTCTTGCCAGCAGAAGCTTGGAGATGCTGGACTTCTGTGTGCTGCTGCTTTTCAGCTTCTCTGATGCCTCTAGGATTTGGGGAAAACCAGAGGCAGTTTCAGATGTTTCAGTGTGTTTGCTTCACTGTGCATTGCACAACGCTCATTTGGAAAGTCCTGCCAGTAGCTGTGATTTAATTAGATCATTTGTAAGTGGAATCAGTGTCTTGTAGTGATGAACTGCATGATGTTTATCATTGCTTCAGAACTACAACAAAAGCTGGGCAAAACTCCTTCCATTAGTGGTCCCTTTAGCTTGTGAAAAATGTAGTGAAATGATGGTTGGAACACAAACTTTATCATTTACATTAGGTTATAGATGGCTTTGTCTTCTGGCCATATGTGACTCTTTCATATCATTCAGTGTTTACTGTCTTCCAAGAGACAGTAGAGAGACAAAACTGTTTCACTCAAGTTTACTGCAGTATCTATCACGCTATTTTATTTTTTGGGTTTTGAGGTGGCCACTGCTTAAAGGAGGATGGACTCTGGTAGGCAGCACACTGTGAAGCAGCTCTGTAAAAGTCATTTGATTTGCTTTGGTTTTTGTGGTTTGCAGTTTTTTATTGTTTGAGGGGGTTGGGGGTTTGTTTGGTTTGTCATTTTGAGGGAGTAGGTTTTCTGGGGGTGGTGTTGTTTTGGGGTTGGTTTTTTTTCCTCTTTTTCTTCTTCTTTTCTGAACCTGTTTAATGTTAATGTTCCAGTGACAGGGTCCCTTTTGGAAGCCTTGGGTAGTAACCTCAGACTCTCCTGGGTTTTGAGTGTGTTTCCAATAAAGTCTCAAAAGGAAAAAACAGGCAAATGAAATGTCAAATCCATTGCCTAGAGCAAAGCCTCCGGGCTTTCACTCCTAGCAGGGCACAATACCTGTCAGATATTTCAGGCACTGCATACGAAATTTGACTTGATGTAGGATGCTCCAGTTTCACCTGAAACAGCAGTCCAGGAGGTTTCAGATGATTTTAGATACGTTGCCCATCAAAATCTCTTTGAAGCACAAACACAAAGAATGAATGATCTGGGCAACAAGATCCAGGTATTTGAGGGCCCAGTTATGAAAGAAATAGCTCCTTTATAAATGTCTTCTTTTCTTGAAGATTACCTTAAAGATGTATGAGCTGAGGGAGGGGTAGCTTTAACAACTCTTTAATCAGGAACTCACAGGTGTCCTGGGCCAAACCTGTGTGCCCAGACTGAGATGGACCTTGGAAAGTCCTATACTAAACAACACAGTGTTGTGGATGCTCCTTGAACTTGGAAGCAGGAGCAAAGGGACAGAATGAGAAATAGGGATCCAGATGTAGATCTCCCTCTGCTTTTTTCTCATCTCCAAGATTTCACCCTGCCCCTGCAAGTTTGTGGCACTAGATGCAGCATGTGAGGGGTCACACAGAGGAGAAAGCAGATGAATTCTCCTCTAACCTTTTCTTTTTCCAGCCTATCTGAACTTCTCCATCTCTCTTTCTGCCCGCCCCCGAGTATTAATGCAGTGTCAACAAAACTTCAAGGGAGAGCCTGCCTTCCAACATATCTTTCCCTCATTCTATGATCCTTTGGAAAACTAATGTTTGTATTTTGAAGTACAAATTTTATATGGAAAGATTTGCATTACTTAATGCATTGAAAGAAGCCTGGCATTACCTAATGGCAGGGTCCAATTTTGGTGCATTCAAACCACCAGCAATTTTGTTCTCTAAAACTAAATTACTGCAACAGTGTGCAAAGGAAAACAAACCAGAATGGAGAGCAATGGTCACAGGATGTAGTAAGAATCAGAGTGCTTTGTGTTGGAAAGGACCTTCAGAGGTCATCTAGTCAACCCCCCCAGCAGTGAGCAGGAACATCTTTAATGAGATCAGGGTGCTCACAGCTCCATCTAACCTGACCTAGAAAGTTTCCAGTCAAATTGGCAGGGTTTTGGGCACATCTCACACATTTTCTCTGTTTTATTGGGGTCACATGTTCAAGTCCATGTTTTGCAGGGCAATGTTGTCTAGCTGACTCCAGATGTTTCATTCCTCCAGAACCTTATTTCTCTAACTTCTCCCCAATGCTGGTTTCAGACTTCTTTCTGGCCAGAGTTCTGAGAACTCTTTCATGAGAATTTTCTCATCTTCCACATTTTCACCTGACTATTGCTGGATTATTTCCCTCTGGCTGCTTCTGCCTCCTCTGCAACATGTATGGCTGCCTTTATCTTCCTTCTCTTCTTCAGAACTTGGAAACAGGCCTCAGTATCAATATGGAGAGAAGAGCAGAGGCAGGTCCTCTGCCTCATTGCTTCTGCTTCGTATTGTGGCTGCCACCATCTGCCAGAAAGAACAGCAGTAGGAGAAGTCTTGTCTAACCCCTTAACCTGGCAGATACTCAGTACAGATTGAATCCTCTAAGTCTGTTCCTGCTGAATTTTAACAAGTCTGCTAGGAAGAGGTGATTTGAGATTTCTGCAGGAGCAGGCTCTTACAAGTAGTTACCTCTCTCAAACCTTTGTTACCTTGGTGCATAAATCAAATCCTACTCTTCAGCATGAAGATCTCCAAAATAAAAAGCATGCCAGCTGAATTTTGTTTTTTATTCCTTAAATGACATTGTAAGTTTGACTTTTATCCATTCAGAATGAACTAACAATTGAAAGTTGAATCTTAATGGAAAGTATTGTGTAACCTTAATTATAGTTGGCCTTCCTCTGGAACCTATAATAATATTCTAGGACTAATCACTAGGGAGGAATGGAGTACTCAAGGGAAAACAGTGAAAACCTTTGCCATTCTTTGCAAGGGATATTTAGAGGTAAGACTCAGGCTATATCACCACAAACAGATTTTCAGCAGGCAGTAAACCAGAATTTCTGAAGTAAATGCTTAGTGTTCCTTTCAGTCCCTGGGGACAAGGTAGTACCATAAGCAGTCTGTGTTTTCTCTAAATGTTGACACCAGTGTTAGGTGGCTGAGTTGTTGAAATGCATCTGCTTCTCCTTCATTGGTTATGTAGGGAACTATAGAAGCATAGAATGCTCTGGTTGGAAGGGACCTTTAGAGATCCCTGGTTGGAAAGGTGAGTACTTCAAGAGGCCTGGGAATCTGACAGTAAACTTTATCTACTGAGAAGTAAAACACTCTAAGAGATCAATTGCAGTGTATAATAGCAAAACCAACCAACCAAAAAAAAAACCCAAATCCAAATGACAACACAAAAAAGCTACCAAAGAAGCAAGCAAACAACACAGACACACACACCCCAAATAAACAATAACTCCAAAACAAAACAAGAAATTATGTTCCTTTTCTGTTGAAAGAGAAAATGTTTGCCCATGTTTAGGGGCTAACTTTGTGATAAGAAAGAAACCTTGATTTTCCTGTGATCTTTTTGCTGAAGGGAGTCTCTGCCCTTGGGCTTAAGGACATACACACTTCTCCAAAGGAGAACCAGGATTAATGGTACTCCAATCAAAAACTCACCTCCCTCTGAGTTCTTCTGCTCTGATTGCTTCTTTCTGCTTCTCACTGAGATATCAACAGGGTAAATGATCTGCTAACTAGCTCATATTAGTGTCTGCCATATCTTGACCCAAATGAGAGTATAGGGAATTGAGCTGTGCCTTTCCTCTCAGTGAATGGTTTAATTGTATAAACAGTGAGGAAGGTAGGTGTGAGGTGCACACTGTGATCACTTTGTTTTCAAAACCAGCCAAATGAAAAAGCCTTATCCAATGATTTTGCTTTCCCAGTTAGTACCACAGTGTGCGTCTGGATCTTTAATAGCAGAGCAGTGAATTAAAACACTGCATCTTGATGAATTCAAAAAGGAAAAGGGAAGTGTTTACATTATTTGTACTCCTGACAAAAGCTCTTCTACTGTGAAGTGTTTCTATCACTTCTGCCACATGTAGGATACAGGACCATAGTTTTCTTGGACTTCACTGGCCATGGTTAGGCAAGTCTAGCATGCAGACAGTCAGATTACCTGGAAATACTGTCTGCTGTTAATTTTTGAGATCCTCCTAGCCATCCCTGGAAGATTTCATGAATTCCCTCATTCATTTGCTGCTTTACTGCATATGCTATTGCTTGTTCAGAACTTCCATGAAAGACTAGGTCTTACCTGAAATGAGAAGCTAGATGCATTAAACTCACCAGAGGGAGTAATGCTAGGGGTTCTTATTATTATATTTCACTTTATTAAAATTTTCTGGAAGAGTATGTGGGGAAGAGTTCTCCATGCATATTTATTACATTAAAACTCCATGCATCACAGATGATTTACTGTGCCTTTGACCATGTACAGCTAAATCTCTCAGGCAACACTGCCAAGTCTAAAATTTAGATAAGAATGGAACAGGAAATGAGAGTAAGTGGGTAGTAATAGCATACAATAGCTGGTTAAAATTATCATGGAGCCAATCTCTTCAAGGATTTATCTGCCTCTGAAACAGTATTCTTCTCAGAATGATGTTATGTGGGCAGGGAAAGCTTGTAACTACCTAACTTCCTACAATCCCAGCCATGCACAGATTGTGAAGATGTTGGAGGGAACACAGACAAGAATAGCAACCAGAGAAAAGAATAACAACCAGGTGTTGTTCCTGAAGGGTTGGTTTGTAAGAGATTCTGTGTATTTTTTTTTCAGGAGAAAGCTGTTGCAGCATCAGGCTACAGCTCTAGCTGGCTTATATAGAATGCAGCTAACAGACACACCTAGGCCTATTTTTCCTCTTGTTTTAAGCTTTCTTAGTGACTTCATCCAACTCAGTGTCTTTTGTAGAAACACTCCCTGCTCAGATAAGCATCATCTCTTCTCATCCAGTATCCCTGTTCCAGTTTTCTTCCATAAGCTCTTGCCCTTTTTTTCCCCCCCTGCTGCTGTATTCCCTCTTTCCAGTGAGTGTTTCTCTGTTTCTTCCTCTCCTGCAATATCTTCTGGGTTTACGATATTTTGAGGAACTCCTTTGACAGTAGTCTCTCAGCTCAGTTCAGAAGTGAATTTCAGTGGTGGTTTCTAGATGTTAATTGCTGTGGCTGCTCTGATCTGATGACTGACACTTCATAAATGTGTCCTCATCATTACAACAACCTCTGGCAGACTTCCTCTGGTTTAGCTAGCAGCAGCATGTTGTTTCTCAGTGGTTCCTTTGTGGTACATTGCTAGCTGTTTGCAGTGGAGTGACCAAGCAGAAAGGAGTTTCTATTTGGACTATTATGTACTTATTATGGACTTCCTGCTTCCATGATGTTATCTGTAGTTGGCTGGAATTACACCCAGCAACAGAGCCAGTGGCATTATATTGCTGTCCTGTTCTCTGGATCAGAGATAAATTTGGGAGATAATCTTGGGAACGTGGATCATAATAGCCTTAATCTCTACTATGTTCTGTCTGAGTAGGAAGCATGTGTTTAAAAGGAAGTCAATGCAGACGAAAAATTGGGCTCCACCCAAACTGCACAGCCAGATCACTCCACAGTCAACTCCTACTGTTACAACAGTTAAAAGTGGTTTCTGCAACCCTGGGGACTTAGTGGTGCTGTAGTTCTATCGTGACTCTAAGCATACCTTATGTCAAAATCAATGGGCACTGGTTTGGCTGTGCATCTGCAGTGCTGCTTTTGTGCCCTGCTGAGGACTTTCTTCCCTGCCAGCCTATCTTCTCTCCCCAGCCTGGATGTTGCCCTGCACATATTGTCTTCCAGCAGTAGGAAAAGTACCAGGCTTCTGCCAGGGCAGAATTTCTACCAGGTGGGAAGGGAATCTCCATTCACCACAACTTCTTCTATAGGATGAAATGTTTTGGGTACCTGACCCAGCCTCCTGGATAGATAAATAACCTGTTAGTGAGGCAGAAGCTACCTCTGCTATGGTATCCACAAAATTCACTTACTCTTGTGTAAAAGATTTTCCTAGTATTGTGGAATTGGGGGCATTGTTTCTTTGAAACAATTATTGATAGCGTTCCTTTTTTGTTTTTATTCCTTAAAGGAGAGAATTGTAGTTTTGTAGGGTAGTTTGATAACTCTTGAAATATTCTGAACACCTGTAATGGTAATGTAAGGATTCCTATGGACAGGATTGAAGCTTACATTACTGATATAGTTAGCTCAGTGAAGGAGTATGAGGTCAGCTTTGTGTGTCTGTGTGGAGTGGTTAGAAGTTTTCTGTGTCCTTCTGTGGTTTATAGAGAGGCTCACCTGAAGTTGGGCATGTGTATGACATCTTCTCTGTCTTCTCCTCCCATCATAAGGGTTTTCTGATGTATAAACAACTTCAGTTTCATGCCACAGCCTCCCCACACATGCTTTGTGTCTCTCTGCACCTTGACTGTGGAATTCCTTGCACTGGTGAGAACATAATGCCAGGGGAAATTTAGGCTCAAGGCAAGGAGAAAGTACTTCACAGAAAATGTTGTTAGCCATTGGAATGTGCTGCCCAGGGAGGTGGTGGAGTCACCATCCCTGGAGGTGTTCAAGAGGGGATTGGATGTGGCACTTGGTGCCATGGTTAAGTCATGAGGTCTGTGGTGCCAGGTTGGACTTGATGATCTTTGAGGTCTCTTCCAACCTTGGTGATTCTCTGTGTGTGTGGTGATAATCCTTGAGGTTTCTTACCCTTCCCATGAATTCAGCTGAGCTTAGTCAATGTGCCCAAGGGCATGCACAGATGCATCTTCCTTCCCCTCACACTAAACACTGACGTGAAATCTTTGCTTCTATAGGAAGACAAACTAAAAATGCATCAGCTATTAGCAGCAGTAGATCAATGAGCTGCAACATGCTTAAAAAAAGGAAACATTTTCTCCTCACCCCCAGGCCAAACCCAGTCAAGAGCCAGCATTGTCACATATGAGGAACTTGCTTTGATTATTGAAACCTTACATGATTAAGGAGCAGCCTGGTGACATGGTAACATAATTGTAAGAACGACCTTGTTCTGGGGTCATGTAATGAAAATGCATTCTTCCTCTCAAAATAATGTTGGGGTTCATCTGCATTTTGCAAAAATCACTCCTCACTGCTCCAAAGTTGTTGGTTTGGTTTTTAGTTGAAATCCATTTGTAACTTATCCCTAACTGCTGAGAATGAAGCATCCCCAGAGCACAAAGTGATCAGCCACAAAAAGGTTTGCTGAGAAGCTTTCAACAAACTGCCTGGTGGTGGTGGTGTGGTAAGCAGGAGATGGGAGTGTCCACAGGAGGTTGTTGTGGAATATTGTTCATAATGCATTCTGGCCAGGAAATTAAAACCAACACCATGAGTCTGGTTTGTTTGTTTGGGATTTTAGCTCACTTAGTTTAAGTAAGGCTGGCACGGTCTCTGTTCTAAGTTTATTTCAGCTAATAAAATGGCTGTTAGATTGAATGCCTCAGGGAGGCTCACAAAAATGGCTAAACTGGCACTCTGTCAAAGGCATTACTGGCTGGTTTTGAAATGAGCAGAGTGGCATCAGGCAAAGGCAAGCAGTTACAATCTCTCATTCTCAAAGGTTTGTGAATTGATTCTGAATTCCAGAAAAGCCCATTTTGATGGTATTGATTATAACTGGTTAGAATAGTTATTCATGAGCCTTAAATGAAAGTCTCTGACATGTTCAGTGTTTGCTGTTTCACTTTTTTTTTGTCATCAGCATGCACTTAGAATGCTGTCTCCTACTTACATGCTGCTACCTGTTTATGTTGCCAGCTAAGGCGTCTGTTCTCTCATTTAAGATCTTGTCATAGAATCGTAGAAAGGTTTGGGTTGGAAGGGACTTCCAGACGTCATCTAGTACAAACCCCCTGCAGTGAGCAGGGGCATCCTCCACTAGATCAGGTTGCCAGATCCCTGTCGAGCCTGACTTTGAATATCCCCAGGGATGGGCCCTCAACTACCTCCTGTTCCAGTATTCCAACACTCTCATGCTAAAGAATTTCCTCCTAACATCCAATCTAAATCTTCTCTAATTTCAAACCGTTGCACCTTGCACTATCACTGCAAGCCTTTGTAAACAGTCCCTCCCCAGCCTTCTTGTAAGCCCTCTTCAGGTATTGGCAGGCTGCTCTTAGGTCTCTCTGGAGCCTTCTCATCTCCAGGCTCCTTCAGCCTGTCCCCATAGGAGAGGTCTTCCAGTCCCCTGATCATTTTCATGGCCCTCCTTTGGACTCACTCCATCATGCCTGATTTCTGGAGTTCATTAATACAGTATGCAACAACCATTAGCTGAAATATTTTCCTCAGCCCTCACGTAACACTCCCATCCCAATAATAAAGATGTAATATGGGTTTGTTTTCTGAACAAAACACAAAAGTTTCTAATGCCTTATCAGTTCTTATTGGTATTGTATTCTTCACTGTAGCAACTGCTAATGTGGTGAGCCACATGTGTATTAAAAGCCTTTCATTTAATGATTGCTAATTAAAGGAGAGTAGATCAAGAGCTGAGGTTGTGCCAACATTGTGCCAACACTTCTTAATGTCAAATCTTCTTGACCCCAAAAAACCTTATAATTGATAAGCAAAGACTAATGAGATGTACCTGACAACAAGGGAAAGATGGTATAGAGATGTCAAGTCATTCATGACCTCACAGTCCTCTCCTTTGTTGGAAATTGAATTTGGAGCTACTCCTTCTTAAGCATACTCTTCTCATTGTCTGGTTTGTTTTAAATAGAAGTCACATTGTTCTATTTGAACATGCAAGAGCAATGTTTGTAAAGAAGGTTCATTGCCTTACTGACTTTGCTATTCTGCACATGAATAATTCTCTTTTCCCAATCCCTTTTCATACTTGAGTTCATGCTGACACAGCACATGCAGCAGCGCTGGCAGCACAGTTAAAGCCTCTCTCCCTCCTGGACACTGCTGAACTGGTGTCAGCTGCCTGAGTGTTGGTGGATAGTCCTCCCTCAACATCATACTGAATAAAATCCTTTTGCTTTCTCACTGTGTTGCTGCCTAAGGGAGAAGGTTGATCCCTATGTCCTCTTTCTCTGTAAAATTGTGCTGCTGCAATGGTATTATTGGCAGATTTGTAGACAATTGCTGTAAATACAGTTTGACATTTCTGTTATGCAGTTTAACATCATTTGCCATGTGAAGATGCTGCTTGAATTCTTAAAGTGAGCTAGTTCATGTCAGACCTCTGCTGTTCTCTGTAGTTTCCTTCTTCTTCAGTGTTAAGTGTCCCAGGAGGTGCTGCCAAGTAGGGAGTATTCATTTTCCTCCTGAAGGTCTGGATTTCCCCTGTTATCCTGTCTTGCTGCTTTCTGTAAACTACTGTCTTGTAGTCTTATTGCATTTCCTCCTGCTCTTTCTTGAAAGGGAAATGACCTTGTTTCATGAAGCCCTCAGGTTAGATATGACCTTATGCTTCCTGCTCGCTTTGTTCTACAGAAGTACCAGAGTAATTTTTGGGACCAAGGTTATTATCTGACTGGCTGCAATTTATATCATTTTAATCTGGTAGATTAAAAGTCACTAGAAGATTTTTCTGGCTGAGGATTGAAGTCACCTTTTGGTGACGCCTTAACAAGGTCAAATTGCACACAACCAAGTGTGACTTCCTAAGTGTGTTGGTCTGTGTGGTACAGCACATAACACACAGACACAATTATAGTCAGATAACATGTAGGCATACAGGAATTAGCAGCACTGACTTGTGTCACATGTTGCTATTTCATTATGTGACTCAATGAAATTAATTTTGGAAAGGGGCTTTGAAACTTTGAAAGGAATTTTCCAAGACAAGTAACAGTTTGTAGAGTATTTTATGGCCTTATTTTTCTGCCACTGTGGGTTCTGATTGTTTCACATGCTTTGATTGGCAAGTGAAATTTAGGTAAAACACTTTAGACTCTCATGTCCTGTGCTGCCCTGTAGGTTTACTTGTCTGCAGGTGAAGATGAAGATTTTTCTGAGGTAGAAGTGCTGGGAAAATTTGGTGCCCCCACATAATGTGACAGAGCTATCGTTCTTGGTGGTTAGAGAGGGTGATGAAACTTGAGTGCAGTAGCATTTTGTGTCAGACACTTTCAGACAATGGGTATCCACTGGTGAGAGGGTGCTGAGAAAAGACACTCACAGTGAACAAGAAAGGAACTTGTAGTCTTAGCTAATTCTTTTAGAAATTATTTTGTGATAGAGCTATCTCATATTCATGTTTTCAGTCTAACAGGCAATCATTTTTTCCTGCTGTCACAAAGAATCTTTCTCCATGCAGCACAACAGGGATAACAAAACTCATTTCAGTCTCAATTTAAGCTTAATTCCAATGTAAAACTTGAAATGAGGTGGTAATGAACTTGAACTCACAGTTTTGATTATCTCTTGCACGCTTATACAAGTGCTCAGACACAGTACAGGTGTTTTCCAGACATGGTGCTGCTCTGACAGTGTTTGTCTCCTGAGAGATTAAAACCTGACATTTTCTGCTTTGCTTACTGTTACAGTTAATACTGCAAGAGCATTTGGAATGCAGCTCTTGGGTTTGAATCTGACCTACCTAAATATACACCCAAACGAAGAAAAGGTAACCATTGTGAATGTCATGATGTCATAATTCTGGGAAATGAGTTAGACAAAGAGATTTATCCTCTGAAACAGAGAATGATTGAACTATTTGGAAGGCAAAACTCACAAATGTGTCTCAATTGTGCAGTGCAGTGCTGTGGTGGTAGCAGCCACCATCTCCCTCATTCAGACATGTGACTTCTAAGATATCACAGATATCGCAGAATCTTAGAGGCTGGAAAGGGCCTTGAAAGATCATCTAGTCCACACACACACACCCCCTTGCTAGAGCACTGCTTTGTGCTTCATACATTTGGTGTACTCATTGACAAGCACTCTTTACCTTGAAATAAAACTGGGATAGCTCAAGCAAAGTCAAAGGAATTCCACCAGCAAATGCTGGCTAGAAATTTGCCATCAGAGGTCTCTGGTGAGTCCTGTCTCATGTCCCAGTCCAAGTGGACACACCAGCTGTGCCGCAAGCACAGAAGGGAAAGCAAATCTTTAGGATGCTGTGATCCATCCTTTCTGGCCAGTCTGTTCACTCTAAGCACTTAAATTGAAAACAATCCTCTCACCCTGCATTTGGCTTTTCTAGGCACAGATGAATTAACAACCCTTCCCAAAAGTGACTTTTTGTAGTGTGGATTTCGCTGATCTCTCTGATGATGTAGAACCAGATGGAATAAGGAGCACACATTGGCCTAGCAGAAGTTAAAAGACCTTTTCCCAGACAGGAGCAACACCTGCTGTTATGGTGCTGCTTTATTAATGCCCACTATGTTATTGCTGCGTTACAAAATGCAGTGAGCATCCAATTTCCTTTTGTGAATGAAGCACTATATTACCTCAATGACTACTTCTGAAGTTATCTGCAGCTTAAAACACAGATGTTAAAACTAATGGAACTAAATGAGGCCCCTCTGAATTGGAATCCCTGAATAGAGAAGTGGGTTAGTAAGGGTTTTTTAATTAGAAGGTTTCATAAATTAAATATATATTACAATGCAGAGAGAAAAAAGTCAAATGCTCTTTAATGGGGAAAAAACACAACAAAACAAAAACAACAAACCAAAACAGAAAACTTTAGCTACCTATCCATACTCCATTGGGTGTGGAATGCCAAAAGAGAAATAAAAAGACATTTAATCTTGTTGCAGAGCTTAATGTTCTGTACCACACTGTAATAAAGTCCAAAACAAGCAATTGCTTGCTCATAAATCTTTTCCTTTTTCTTTTATTCACATGACAGATTAAAGTCAGGACAGTCCTTTAAAAATAGTCTGTAGTCAAGTGAGCTTGAAAGTTTATGTTGTTAGCCATCATGTTCAATTGGTTTTACGGTGCTGGAAAGAAAACCTGAGGCTTGTGTGGTTTGTTTTGTAAGTGTCACAGTGGTAGCACTAGTATGGGCTGGGGCTCATAAGGCTCTGTTAGAAATGGGGGAGGAAAAAATGTTGAGCAATTAACCACTGGAGGATTTTTTTTTCCTAAGCCCACTGAACTCAGTGTAATGCTTGTAATGAAGCTGTTTCCATCATAAACCATTAGATCCCCAGGGCAAGCATGTCTGGGTTAAGAACTCATGATCCCACTACACACCTTGGAGGATGGGTAACTACCTGACCAAGGGGTTCTGTGTCATCCTCTGTGTGTTCTGCAGCCATATATATGGGAAGCCCTAGCTGCTAGATTTGGCACCTAAAGCCTTGCCACTCCAGGTTTAGGGAGTGTACAGCATGTTGCCTTTTGGATTATTTGGATCAGAATTTGGAAGTGTATTTTATAGTTATCCTAGCAAACAATTGAAGGTAAAAAAGGTAGGAGGACAAAGTGTGGCATAGAGAAGGCTTTACTGGCTCCAGCACGCCGCCCATTGTGTTTTAAACCAGTTTCTTTGTTGTCATGGGGCCAGGGAAGCCAGAAGTTATTTGAAAGCCACACAAGTTAAGAGTGCACTGTTAAATTGCTGCTTAACTTTCAGCTACTACAATATTTGGGCTGCTTCCTTTGTTTATCTGCCTGGTTCCCATGATTAACTACTGCATGCTATGAGATTTTGGTGGTAAAAGTCCACTTTCGATAGTTTCCTTGTTTATATGAGGAGCAGTAGTCATTAAACAGTATATTTGAAGTTCCATTATCCTAAATTGCTGTTTATGGTTTTTTATATGTAAACATTTGCTCTTCTGGACAGAAAGTTACTTAAGTTTGCATCATTTTTGCACCACTTTGAATTCTGCAAATACTTAGTCATTTTAAGTAGATGTTTGGAAGTTGATGTTCCAAATCCTTTTCCAGTGCTTCAGGAAAAGTTGTTCTGTTTTTTCTGCTGCTTCAGTTATTAATCACAGAATCACCAAGGTTGGAAGAGACCTCGAAGATCATCAAGTCCAACCTGTTACCCAACACCTCATGACTAAACCATGGCACCAAGTGCCACATCCAATCCCCTCTTGAACATCTCCAGGGATGGTGACTCCACCACCTCCCTGGGCAGCACATTCCAATGGCAAACAACTCTTTCTGTGAAGAACTTTCTCCTCACCTCCAGCCTAAACTTCCCCTGGCGCAGCTTGAGACTGTGTCCTTTTGTTCTGGTGCTGGGTGCCTGGGAGAAGAGACCAACCACCTCTTGGCTACAACCACCCTTCAGGTAGTTGTAGACAGCAATAAGGTCTCCCCTGAGCCTCCTCTTCTCCAGGCTAAACAATCCCAGCTCCCTCAGCCTCTCCTCACAGGGCTGTGCTCAAGGCCTCTCCCCAGCCTCGTTGCCCTTCTCTGGACTCGTTCAAGTGTCTCAATGTCCTTCTTAAACTGAGGGGCCCAGAACTGGACACAGTACTCAAGGTGTGGCCTAGCCAGTGCTGAGTACAGGGGCACAATATGTTCCCTGCTCCTGCTGGCCACACTATTCTTGATGCACGCCAGGATGCCATTGGCCTTCTTGGCCACTTGGGCACACTGCTGGCTCATGTTCAGGCAGCTGTCAATCAGCACCCCCAGATTCTTTTAATTATACTGAACTCAGGAGAACCTTAATGGACCAGTGTAAAACTGTATTGGTTTTTTCCAGTGAAAATTTCATTAGCTGTGAGTAATTCCAGTTTAGGATGGATTATTGTGTTTTAAATTTGCTACAGTGTTCTGCATATATTTCATTGCTATGTACCACACCTGGGAACATGTAATTTGCATTTCTATGCACCAAAATGTTGTCTGCATCAGTGTACATCCTTGTCTGACAAGTGCAATTGCTGACCTGCACCCAGATACCTTCACATGTGTTTGAATCTCTTATCATCATTAAGTATTTATGCCAAGAGCAAAACTACACAGAAAGAGTTGAAAGCATTTCTGCCACCTTTGCATTAACCATTTTGCAAGAGGGTAGGAAGGATAATATTAACCTAGTGGCACATAAACAGTGCACAAGCCACAATGCTCTGCCCATGTGTATATTATGAGAGAGAACTGATAACAGGAGATGCCTGAAGGTTGGCAATGATCATTTGTTAAAATTACTTTTGCTGTTTGATTGCAGCTTTTGTGTTTTATTGATTTCACTTAAGCTGTCGGTGGCAGCACATTGATAGCACATTACAGAATTTAAGTAACACAGACTTAAATACTAATAAAATGAGACAAGTACAGTTCCAGCACCCTTCCCATGTGTGGGCTGGGCTCTGGTGAGACGGTGTGAAGCTGATTTAGTTGATAATGAAGGTTAATTGAGAGTTAAGCCATGGGAATGGTTGAGGTATTTTATACCTGTCCACATATATTTGTATTTGTGGTAGAGAATAAGATAAACAGTTTGAAAGTCTTGGTCCTTACTGGTGCAGTAAATATATGCTAAAAAGGGAAATAGTTAGTTACTAGAAGCCTGTAAGTGCTGTCCAACAGCCAGAGAAAAACAGTGTTGACCAAAAGAGGAGGAGAGCAACAGCCCATTCAAACTAGGGTAGATGGCTGCACTTTCATAGTTCATTGGTCGTGAGCAAGTGATAGGACACCGAGTGCTGGCACATCTCATGGGGCTTGGAAAGGCATCTTCTTTCCCAGTGAGGTTAATGTGGGATATGTTACAAGATAATTGAAGGTCATTAACATTTGTTAGAAATTAAAAGGCAAGCAGAATTCCTTAAGGCTCACCATTGTAATGGGCATTTGGGGAGGATGAAGTGTTTCTAACTAACAATCTATGTGCTTTTTGGCTGCACTGTAGATTTTTCTGTTTGATCACCTGGCCTCTGGCTCACAGCTACTCAAGCCAAACACTGTCAGCATGTGAATAAGGATTACTGTTTCTCTTACTGATTAAAGAAACACATGACCAGAAACGTGAGCAATACTGGGATTAATGTGTCTCAGACCTGACTGGGTTGAGAACTGCATTGTTATAAAGACAGTGTAAAATAGGAGATGTAGGACAAGAAGAATCTCTTTCAAGTTGCAGCAGGGAAGGTGTAGGTTGGACGTGTCTCTCATTCTCTGGAAACATTCAAAACCAGCCTGCATGCCTTCCAGTGTGACCTACTCTAAGTGACCCTGCTCTGGCAGATGGGTTGGACTAGACCAAGGTCCCTTCCAACACCTAACATTTTGTGATTAGGGAAAATTCTTTCACTGAAAGTGTTGTTAATTGTTGGAACAGGCTGTCCTGGCATCCAGGCTTGTATTAGAAACACAGTGGCCAGTAGGAACAGGAAGGTGATCATTGGTGAGGCTACACCTTGAGTATTGTGTTCAGTTCTGGTCCCGTTACTACAGGAAGGACATTGTGGTGCTGGAGCATGTCCAGAGAAGGGACACAAAGCTGGTGAACGTTCTGGAGCACATGGCCTACAAGGAGCATTTGACAGAGCAAGGGATGCCTTTGAGAAGAGGAGGCTGAGGGGAGACCTCATTGCTCTCTACCTGAAGGGAGGCTGGGGTGAGGAGGGGGCAGCCTCTTCTTGATGACAAGTGACAGGACTTTTGGCTTCAAGCTGCACCAGGGGAGCTTTAGACTGGACATTAGGAAGTATTTCTTCACTGAAAGGGTTCTCAAACATTGGAATAGTCTGTCCAGGGCTGTGCTGGAGTCACCATTCCTGGAGGTGTTCAAGTGCTGTGTCAACCTGGCACTTAGGGACGTGGTTTGATGCTGGGTCAGGGATTGGACTGGATGATCTTTAAAGTCTCTTCCAACCAGACACATTCTGTGATTCTGTTTCCAATGTTATGTTACACGTTCTGGAATTTTTATTTCAACAAATGTCAACACCCTCTTTTCTCCAGTTACAAGCACTTCTAAACCAGAACATTCCACTTGCTTCTGGTGGCTGTCACCACCAGTAGCAGAAAGCCTCGTTGCTGTATCTGCTTTGTGCTTCCATTGCAGCTTGCTGTGGATGTGCCTGGGGACACTCATTCTTTACGTATCTCTGTCCCAGAGACTCAGAGTTGCAAGAATTGGCAGATTTCTGTAGCTTTTCACGTGCTGCTGTTCCCAAGGCATAGAATTTATTCTTAGAAAATGTTTTTCTAACTTTTTTTTAACTGATAGTTCAATCCAGGTCAAGAAGAAGTTTAAACAGCCATTATTTTTATCTGTTAATCACCTACCTGATTGTAAAGTGATACTGCCAGTGTAGTGAATTCTTTGTGTTCAGGGAGTCCTGAACATAGTTCAGAGAGCATATTCTGAGAGCTGCATCTCTGATCTTTGGCAAAGTGAATCACTGTGGCTGCACTGAGCCAAACCATCTCCTTCAGGTCTTTGCAATTGGAAGGAAAAAGGAGCATTGTTATAGAGAGGAAGATGTTTGCCATTATATTTGTTTAATCCTTGCTGCTAGCAAAGGCTTAGGGATGCAGAAAGTAAAAACACTGCTTATGGAATCTTCAGTCTATAGTGATCTCAAATCTTCAAGAGGTCAAGGTTTTTTTCTGGAAGGTAAGGGAGCAAAGCTATATGGGTTTTTATCTCCAGTTTCCCCACCAGTGCAGTGCTGGGTTTGCTTTAAAAGTGGTGGTCTCTGCTGATGCTCACTTTCTGAGATGTGATGAAGGAAGCTGGAAGAGTGTGTCTGAAACTCACTGAGAAACCTGCAGCAGCATTTGACACAAACTTTTCCTTACAAGCCTGAGTAGTGACAAGAAACAAAGAAGGAAAGCTTGTGAAATACATAAGTGTAATGTTTAAAATATTTCAGTTGCAGTCCTCCACCATGGCACTTGGGGAAGAAAAGCCACTTCCTCCTGAGAACAGGCTCTGAAAACCTTTAGCAGTATTCTAAATAGATGCTAAAACAAATCAGTTAAAGAGGAAACAGTCACATCCACTCTCTGAATTTCCCATCAAATGGATTTGTTCTTCAAAGTCTCTACATACCAGGGAGGACATCAAACCCTAAGCCCAGCCCTGCCATTTGCTCTGAAGGAAGTGGATGTAAAACGGAGTGCATGTGGGATCCAAAAGGGATGTTGCTTGCATGTTATAAAACTCTCTGATACAACTAAAATCAACTTGCTAAAGAGAAGAAAGGATGGTTTATTGGTAGGGTTGCTGGAGTGCAATCTCCACATTGCCACAGCCTGCATGCCAGCCTGTGTATTTTTGGGTAGGTGTTTTTGGTTAGCCACCTCTTTAGCTGAAACAGAGGGGGCTTTCTTTGCTGCCTTTATGCTCCTGGTACCAGCACTTGTGCCACAGCAAAGATCAGGTGTAGGCTCAATTTTTTTTGATTGAGGAATCTACATGTGCCCTAACTCCTCTGGAATAAATCCACCTGCATACTGCGTGTGGTACTAGTGCCCAGAGAATGGCTGGCATCAGAGCAGAGCAGATCTCAAACTGTTAAGGTGATTTTAGAAAAAACCTGAGTGTCTTGGCTGAAAGAAGTTAATGAACTGCATTATTTACTTGGAATGGAAGAGCAGTTTTCAGATCTGTCCTGTGATTTATTTTATGACTCATTGGTCAATCCCATGAGGAGATTACTTGAGTTGGTGTCATTAATCAGATGCAGACACATTCCTGCTTTTGCATATCTCAGACTGAAGCTGCAGGTATGAAACACTTATTGCTGTTCAACACCCTTCTCACTTAAACTGACCTGAACACAGGTCACTTACAAACATAGCATAGATTAGATGAGCTTCTATTTACACCAACACTTCTCTCTGACCTTAATTTTGTCATCCTACCCAGAGATTTGAACACACAGAAATACATGTCGGATGACAGGTGACTGTTTAGCTGCCCCTTAAATCAGCTTTGCTGCTTGTCCTCACTATGGGGAGGAAAAGGCTAAAGAAAGTCCTTGCCAAAAGAAAAAGGATGATCCATGAAGATTTTTCATGGTCAACACAGTGTTTGAAACCTGATTAGACATGGTTTTATGTTTCACGGGGCTGTGTGAGCTAAATGTGTAATCACATCCATAGTAAAACTCCCTGGCTGTGACAGAAACAGACTAGAAGTGTGACTCACTAGCCAATTTTACTAGTGCCATAACCTTATGGGAGAGATACCTTTTGTGGATTCAGAACTTAACTGAAGGACTGCAGGACTGGTTAGGCCACACCTTGAGTACTGTGTCCAGTTCTGGGCCCCTCAGTTTAAGAAGGACATTGAGGCACTTGAATGTGTCCAGAGAAGGGCAACAGGGCTGGGGAGAGGCCTTGAGCACAAGCCCTACAAGGAGAGTCTGAGGGAGCTGGGGTTGTTTAGCCTGGAGAAGAGGAGGCTCAGGGGAGACCTTCTTGCTGTCTACAGCTACCTGAAGGGTAATTGTAGCCAGGAGGTGGTTGGTCTCTTCTCCCAGGCAAGCAGCACCAGAACAAGAGGACACAGTCTCAAGCTGCACCAGGGGAAGTTTAGGCTGGAGGTGAGGAGAAAGTTCTTCACAGAAAGAGTTGTTAGCCATTGGAATGTGCTGCCCAGGGAGGTGGTGGAGTCACCATCCCTGGAAGATGTTCAAGAGGGCCTTGGACGTGGCACTTGGTGCCATGGTCTAGCAGTCATGAGGGCTGTGGTGCCAGGTTGGACTTGATGATCTTTGAGGTCTTTTCCAACCTTATTGATTCTATGATTCTATGACGTAGCTGTCCTCATTGCACACATGCTCGGATCACTAAGAAACCTAAGATTTGGCTTATGGGTTGCTTGTGGATTATTGTTTGGTTATTTTCCTGCACATAGGTCACATAGGTCACTCTAATACTGGTTGCCCATCAGATTGAATTTCAAACCTTGCAGGAGAAATTTGCCAGGGAAGACTTTGCAATTTTTGTCCTGAGGATTTCCCATATATGTAATCCTAATGCTTTCTAAAAGAAGAGTCTGGGAAGATTATTAGAACCATGTTTTTGATAAACTTTTGTAGAATCCATGGGTAATACTGCACAGCTGCGTTGGTAAGTAGTAGAATGAAACAGCAGATTCTTTGCTTGGTGTATAATAGAGGTGAAAATCATATTTCCAAACCCACTCAGCTGTGTCTTGACAGGTAAAGAAATCTCTCCTGCAAACCCATCACTTTTCAGTTCTGAAGCTAATCTCTCACACAGTTACCAGAATGACTTTGCAGGACTTAAAGCCTCTGCCCATACTTGTAAATTAAAAAATATTGGAGAATGTTTCTAGGATATGATCTCAGTGATTTTATAGAGTGGAATTATTAAACGTTTCCTAGCACAGTTGTGGCAGATTTTAGCACTCTCCCATATGGTGGCCTCAGGTCAGCAATCTCTTTTGGCAGAGAACGGGACATAGGCACATAACAGGAGCTTGGTTTTGCTGTCTGGCTATAGCAGTGGGGAACTGTTGAGGGTGGGTTTAAACTACTGATGTGGGTGTCTTCAAGCAGCTGTAAGGAATATGGGTTGTGGTTCTAATGGGAACATTTTTGGATTTAGGAAAAATGTTGAGATGCTGGAATGTGTCCAGAGAAGGGCAACAAAGCTGGGGAGGGGCCTCGAGCACAAGCCCTACAAGGAGAGGCTGAGGGAGCTAGGATTGCTTAGCCTGGAGAAGAGGAGACTCAGGGGTGACCTTATTGCTGTCTACAACTACCTGAACAGAGGTTGTAGCCAGGTGGGGGTTGGTCTCTTCTCCCAGGCAACCAGCACCAGAACAAGAGGACACAGTCTCAAGCTGTGCCAGGGGAAGTTTATGCTGGATGTTAGGAAGAAGTTCTTCATAGGCAGAGAGATTAGCCATTGGAATATGCTGCCCAGGGAGGTGGTGGAGTCACCATCCCTGGAGGTGTTTAGGAAGGGACTTGATGGGGTGCTTGGTGCCCTGGTTTAGTTGATTAGGTGGTGTTGGGTGATGGGTTGGACTTGATGATCTTAAAGGTCTCTTCCAACCTGGTCTGGTCTGGTCTGGTCTATTCTATTTATTTTTGTAATTTTCACAGTATTAATCTTGTCACTGTTGCTATTTTATCACAGAGGTTAATGTCAGGGGGGAAATTATTCTTGCTGGTGTTCTGTATCAGTCCCAAAGGAAAATATTCTGCCATCATCAGCAGAGATTTCTGAAACACTGGGGTTAATACTGATGATGCATATCCTCTATAGCATATGTTTCATGCATAGTAGATATAAATCTTGAAGTTGCCCTTTCATCTGTTCTTCACAGTTAATGGTATGTTAAAAGTAAAGAAGTACAAACAGTGAGGGTTTTGCTTTGCGGAGAGCCAACAATTTTGGGACAAAATCAGCTAAACTGGAAATTTTCCTGTTTTTCAGATCTGTCTGCAGTGCTGTGTAAACAAACTCAAAATGTTTAACCAAGCATTTAATATTTCAACGTTTTCTCCTTGACTGGCTCTAATGTAGGACAATATTGAAGCAAAAATTGTTTTCATAAACAAGAAATTAAAGTATTTCCCTTAGAACTTTCCCTTTCTTGGACTGAAACTGCCAAGTGTGGTCTGATGTCATGAACAGGTCTCAGTTTAATTTCCTGAAAATGCAGTGCAGGTTATTATATGCCAAGAACAGCTCCTTGTGTGCTAAATAATAACTATATCCTTAAAATAACTATATTCTCAGGGTGCCTAACTTGGGAACTGGTTTTGTTGTTATATAACTCTGATTATGAGAAGAAACAAATGGTGCTCTGATGTTTTATCATTGCACACAAGTAAACAACAGATCAGCACATCCTTTGGTGCCTTTTTTCCCCTTCTTTTTAAAAAGAGTTTGTATTTTCCAAAATTTTATCTCAGAATTGAGCTAGAGAGGTTGTAGGAACATTGTAGTAAGTTGTGAATACCTGGTTCAGTCTTTAAGACTCCCCAGCTTTCAGGAGTGATGCTGCAGAGCAAGATTGTAGGGAGATGTTTCCACAGCCCAAAGCAGGAGTGAGTTGTGTGTTTCCATTCCCTGTGGGTGCAGGGTGTTGCCTCTTTCACTTGACTTAGGAGATTACCAAACAGATAAGCTGATAAAATGGGTGGGGAATTTGTACCTTTGTAATTAGTTTTACTGAGGACATATGCACAGCAGAGAGAGACATAGAGCAGCTGCATACATTGAATGTTGGCTTAGCCATGCTCAGGGGAGCCCTTATTGCTGTCTACAACTACCTGAAGGGAGGTTGTAGCCAGGTGGGGGCTGCTCTCATCTCCCAGGCAACCAGCAGCAGAACAAGAGGACACAGTCTCAAGCTGCACCAGGGGAAGTTTAGGCATGAGGTGAGGAGAAAGTTCTTCACTGAGAGAGTTTTTAGCCATTGGAATGTGCTGCCCAGGCAAGTGGTGGAGTCACCATCCCTGAAGGTGTTCAAGAGGGGATTGGACATGGCACTTGGTGCCATGATTTAGTCATGAGGTCTGTGGTGACAGGTTGGACTTGATGATCTTTGAGGTCTCTTCCAACCTTGGTGATTCTGTGATTCTGAAGGATCCATGGCTGCCAGCGTGATGACGTAAGACTTGCCTGGATGTTGTTGGGTGGGTGTAAGGCTAAGTATCTCCTTCCCTCTTAAGTAATACTTTAGGGTAATGCTTCTGGTGTGTTGGTTAATTTGTTGTTCTTTACTGAACCATTATAGCCTGTCCATAATGGTGGCTGTATATGAACCACACAGTGCCCTGCTGGTTTTGACCAGCTCCTCAAAAAGGAGTATTATTCCCTGGATGGGCTGAAAAGCAGTATCAAGTGTGCTGTAGCTTTGAGTGCAAAGCTCTGATTTATTGTATAGCAGCTAGCTTTCAAGATTTCAAGATCTAAGTGTCATGTCATTATGATTACAGCACAAAACTGCTGTGTGGTCAGTGAGCAAGCCTCAAGTTACATGATGTTGATCTCCTAAATAATGGTATTAGACAAGAGATGTGTTATAAGCAGAGTTAGGGAAATAGAGGATGCTGGCACAAGCAAAAAGAGCAGGGGAAAATGTTGTAGTCCAAAAGGGAAAGCAAAAAGGGGGGTAGAGTGAAAATTTGATAAACAGATTGTTTGCTTTGTTGGCATAAGTTGAAAGAGCAGCTGCCTACAAATCAGTGTCTGAATTCATCAGCGTCCCTAGGTCTGAGAGTGCTCAGCAAGTTTTGTAATGCCAGGTGGTTGTTTTCAACCAGAGTAGAGATTGTGGGATCACACAGACAGCAAAAATTGATTTCTGTCATCTTTTACCTTGTTTAATACCATCTAGATTTGAGGGGAAATTTGCCAGTTATTGACAGCAATATGCATCAGAAAAAACAATTCTTGTGAGGATTGTTGATGCAGAAAATGTCTCTGGTGGTTCCCTTCCTATGGCTCCCCCTCGGAAACAATGCAGAATCATATTTTCTTTTTTACAGATTGTCGGAGGGTTTATTGCATCAGCTTTATCTGCCAACATAAAAATTTGTTGCCCAATATTCCTTTGTATGTTTTATCTGAGTTCTGCTTTGATTCAGCACAGAGTCCTTCAGGACTAGGCTGAGATCTATTTATTTCCTTCTGAATCACATCTTATTCTTCTAGCTGTTATAGTGCTGCATCTTCATAATGGCCAGGAGATGTCCACGTGGATCCCACCTTTCCCCTCTGAAATACCCCTTCTAGAACGCTAGTGCTGCATGCTGAAACAGATGATTTTCCTCTGAAGCATTTCAGTAGATCAGAGTAACATGTATGATGCAGAAATTAAGCTGCTTTCACTCCAAAGCTCTTCTTGACAGATTCCTGTTGAAAATCTGCAAGAGGGCTGAAAGCACTCTTAGGAAAGGATGCTGCTTAGAAGTTCTGGATTGTGGTAGTCTTAAATAAAAAGAACAGGCAGATAAGCAAAATTGTGCAAGATGGGGAACTGTTGGCAATCCTTTCTGTTTGAAGACATGTCTGTGCTGCTAGTGTTGGATGAGATTAACGAGAAGCATCTCACTTTTGCCATTTTTCTGTGTCAGCACAGGGAGTTTGACAAGAAAAACCCAGCAGGCCTAGAAACTGCTTACTTCAGTCTGTCTGCAAAAAAAAAAAGGCAAATTCCCCCAAAGTATGCATCCTATTAGACATGAGTTCAGACTGAAGTCACTGCTAGCACACAGGGTCCATGTGCTGACAGACAGCTGCCTGGGTATTCTACCTGAAGCGCTGCTTTAGGACACTTTACCATTTCCAGGGTCATTAATAGCCGGAGCTGGAAAAGTTCTAACAGGAGAAACATTTATCCCAAGGTATTTAAAATGCATCTCCTCCAGAAGCCTTGCACAGGGGTGTCAGTGTGACTGCTAATCAAAAGCCAGTATGTGCCCCCCGTGTGTCTGCTTGACTTCAGAAGGGTTCTTGAGAGGCTTCTTTTTTCCTCACGCTCTTTTCATTGTCTCTGCTTCACTGCTTAGGGGTTCAAGAAATTTATCATCTGAATTTGAAAACAACAGAAAATACCTGCTGTTCTGGTTTTGTCTCATTTGATAGGCACACAGCATTATCCCAATAGGAGTTTAAGATGATAAAACACGAAGTGAGATAGAAGGCAGACTGAAATGGTTATATGGTCATTAAACTTACAGCACCCTTGGCTGTTGTAATGTATTTGTGCTATGTTGTAAGCCTCAAATGAACAATTTGAAAGTAAATGAATATAGTGCTATAGGTTAGAGAGGTGTTTGTTACCCCAGATGTTATGGATTTAAAAGCTTTTGCTATTCCTCTTAAAACTGTGTGTGTGAAATAGAGTCTGCTGGAGAGTTTGAGTCTTCTCCCTTTCCTTTGGTGTGAGTTAGAGCATGGTTTGTGATGGAAAGAACATCTGAAGCTATGGCTATGCCTTCACACCACAGTAGGGTCCAAGTATCACTCTGCTCTGGCATAGTGTCCATCAGACACCAAATAAATCCAGTTTGACATGACACCAGCTGGATTCATGCTGCCTGCAGTAAAGCTTGCACAGGTTGTGATGAGCCAGGGGAAGCAGTGTTGTCATGCTGCTGACAGCTGGGTGAAGAGCCTTGCTTTGTTGAACTTGATCTGTTAGTCACTGTGGAGAACACTTTAAGATATGTTAGAAGACACTGTCACTGCAGTGTGGTGAAAAGTATTAGCAGAGCTTAGCAAGGCAGCTGACCGTGGGCAAATATTCCTATTGATTCCAGGGCATGTTTGGATATTCTGCTCAGGCTGTTTTTGGGTAGCTAATAATGGAGTTGGATCCTCTTGCCCTATTTTGAGGCTGCCTTATTGAATCATGCATAGAATGATGTGACTAGTTTGTGGAACAGAAGTCCCTGTGCATTAGCTGTTCGCTGTGGTTTTCCTAGGGGGAAGATAGAACTCTTTGTGTTGAAAGACACTGATCATTCTTCTCAGCATATCAAAGAACAAATGTAGT
This sequence comes from Melanerpes formicivorus, assembly GCF_026170545.1. Classification (NCBI taxonomy): domain Eukaryota; kingdom Metazoa; phylum Chordata; class Aves; order Piciformes; family Picidae; genus Melanerpes; species Melanerpes formicivorus. Next base: position 8,939,267 of record NW_027142379.1, on the reverse strand, counting down.
GTAGGCTTTTATATTGAAAAAAAAAAAAAAAAGCCAGGATAAATGGCTTTTGTCTGTATTTCCATCATTTACATCTGCATAAATCTCACTGATGCTAATGGGACTTGTAGAAACCTAGATGAAAGACAGTCACACTGTCAGTGAGATAGGGAGGAAAACAGAACAAGGCACACCACAGAAGTAGGAGAGGTCATCCCTGTAGGGACCACCTGCAAATGTGTGACTGCCTGCTTAGAATAAACTATTGGCATGCAAAGCCAGTGCTCTGCAGAATGAGGTAGCTAGCAGTGCCTAACACAGTGCTGTGCAAGCTTGCTGATGTCTGAACTTGGTTGCTGCCTAGATGGATCTTTTCAGAGAAAAAGGAGTTTGATCTCTGTATCTGCTCTGCCCTGAGTGTATATATGAAGTGTATATACACATCACGTCTGTGATGTAAGACATCCAAGACAGTCCAAAAGCACCTGAGCTCTGTGGCTGAGAAGGAACAGATGGGACTGTGAAGGATGAACTAGAGCTCTCAAGTGCAGGTGTAATGGAGATTAACTGAAACCAGCAGGCTCAGCTTGAAGAGTACAAAAAAAGGGAGGGGACAGTGCAAAAGTGTCAAAGACACAATCTTGTGGAGATCTCATAGAGATTAAGAAAGAAAAAGGAAAAGAGCATGGTTTTAAAAACAGGTGAAAATACACAATAAAGGAGAAAAGTATCAGGGAGAATACAGTTAGTCCTCACAACTGATCACAAATAGTAACATTATCACTGTGAGCAGACAAGGAAGTTCTGGGGGTGAACTCTGGGACAAAGCCATTAGCTGGAGAGGTCTGATAGACAAGACAGAATTATTTATCTCAGTGTAAAACACAGCATTAACAAAGTCAGTGTGATGATGTGTGGTTAGCTTTGTTCCTTGGCAGTTTCCAAGAGGATATTGTCTAAAACACTGGTTGAATTTTGTCCAAGTCCTGTCCACCGACACTTGCAGCCTGTGGACCAGAAGCAGTAGACACACTGACACCATTATGACACCTGAATCTTTGGTCTACATTCAAACAATAGAGATTTTTTTGTTGTTATCTTTTATTTTGCTGTTTTAAATAGTATGGGGTTGTCCTGTTCTATTAGTGTAACATAAAGGTTGAATGTTCAAGGAAGACATTAAGAACTTAATATGGATATCGTCTTTAAAAGGAAAATTATGCAAGGAATGGTTTTCAGCAGCACCTTTCCCACCTGTAAGTCCTCTCTTGATACACAGGCTCAGGAAACTCAGCATTGCCTTTTAACACATGTATCAGAAAGGCAGACTTCTGTAAGACAAAGTGGCTGCTGTCTTTGCTGTGACCTTCTCACTTTACCTGGGGCTGTGACATTGCCTTTACTGCCTGCTTATGGTCTGCCAGCATTTTTTTCCTTGAAAAAAGCAAGATACTTGGCACATGTGCTGGATGTTAGGAAGGCTGGATGTTAGGGTGAAGTTCTTCATAGAAGGAGTGACTGGCCATTGGAATGGGGCTGCCCAGGGAGGTGATAGAGTCACTATCACTGGAGGTGTTTAGGAAGAGACTGGATGGGGCACTTGGTGCCATGGTTTAGTTGATTAGATGGTGTTGGGTTATAGGTTGGACTCGATGATCTCAAAGGTCTTTTCCAACCTGGTCTATTCTATTCTGTTCTGTTCTGTTCTATTCTATTCTATTCTTAAAAATCACCATGTTGTAGTCTGATATGTTTGAATACTGTTAGATCCACAGAGAAAACAGTGAGTTATCTTTTCATCACAGATTGTTCATAATGAATAGAAAAATAAAGGACTTACTGGTCCTCACTGCTCAAAGGAAATCCATAAAAGGACTCCCGGGGAGGTGGTGGAGTCACCATCCCTCGAGGTGTTCAAGAGGAGATTGGATGTGGTACTTGGTGCCATGGTCTAGTAGTCATGAGGTCTGTGGTGACAGGTTGGACTCGATCCTCGAGGTCTCTTCCAACCTTAGTGATACTGTGACTCATGAGTGTATGCAACTAAAGTTCAGAGGGATTGAAGAGGTGTAGTTGAAGTATGCATAGTTCTGCTTGTAGAGAAGCTACAAGGCTAACAATAGGAAAGACTAGCAGTGATTTGAAAGTACTCCTGTTGATCTGGTGGGAGAGTGACCGTGCAATGCATGGTGACTCAATAGAAGTACACAGATTAGTCCCTAGCTGGAGCTGACTGAAGAAGGCACAAGGTAATTTTCTTACAGGAATGTAGGTGTGAACCTTTAAATACAGAGAACTGCTGGTGACTGAGTCACCAGCAGAGTGATAAATTTTCGAAGAAGTCAATTAACCGTAATTTAAAACTATTTTAGAACAGTTGTTAATTATTAAAACCAAAAAAAAAAGGCATGTGCCCTGTCAATTTCTGCTTATATATTTCCTTATAGGTCCAAAAAGTCTGTGAACACCATGGAGACACTTTTTTTGTCACTGTTGCATTGTGACATACTCGTGATCTTTTTTTTTTCCCCCTTTGCTTCCTTAACTTTTTGTTCAACCTCCTTATTTCGTTTCTGTTCGGTGTGTGTGCTCATTTCAGTGGTAGTATAGTTCATCTCCTAAGTTATTTAACTTGTGAATTACTACTCCTCCAAGGCACCTCGCAGGCTGGAAAATGTATTAACCACCTAGTCATCGTGCTTCCTGTGTCAGCTGTAGAACACGATGAGTATACTTTGGCAGTAGTTAGCATGAATTTATTTCACTGCAAAATGGCTTTGTAGTTTCACTTTGTCAAAGTACCTACATGTTGGCTTTCTTTGCTGTTTAAATACTCTTCTATTTGTTCCTAACTTCCCCTGTTTAACAGCAGACAAACCCAGGGAGCACTGAATGAATCGGATGATCCCGAAACAGGCTGTCTAACTGATAACAAGCCAACTTCTCGACACTTCTATCCTGTCGCCTTGCTGCTTGTCAGCTCACACTTGCTGGTCGTGTGGCTTATTTTAAGTCTTGCTTTGCTATTAGCCAAATATCAATAAACTTCACTCGTGTTCCTTTCTTTTCTACAAACAGCAACCAACTAACTTCAACAAAGGGGGTCATGCTGTAATGTTTCTACAGTCTCAGACCCTAAGAATTCATCTTTAAGATACAAATGTCTGAAATGTATGATGTTTCCATGATCTTTTTCTTTTGTTTTTCTGAACTCTTAAGAAGTACTATGCATTGAGTGAATTGATTTGCTCTTTCTGTTCATGGTAAAGCTTTCCCACTGTAATTAGCTCAAAGAAAGCCCACTTAATAATGCTGTCACTGTATACAAGGTGTGGAATCCTGAATGCTTGAACCCCTCTTTCCAGAGTAATTAGTATAACAAAATAAAACAAAATAATAGAAATGAATTTGCACAACACAAACTAACCCCTCACCAACTATTACAGGGTGGTGGTTTGTGAGACTTAACTTTCATTGTGTTATTTTCATTGTTACTAACTGATGGGATCTCTTTTTGTTTGACCAATGACTATTACTTCGCTACAACTAACCCTTTTCTGTCAAGTGACTAAATGGAATAGAGTAAGTTCTGGTTTGTAATGAGATTAACCTGTTTGTAATTGTTGCTTTAGTTGCTTTTGCTTTCAAGACACTTTTATATTCTTTTTAACTGAGTCCTGTTTATGTCTTGATGCACCACTTTGGCACTTGTGACTTTTGTACTGTATGTGAACAAACATCCTTCCTTTATAAAGCAGAGAGTTGGACTGGGCTGTTGGAAAAGCCATTCTCTCTCTTTTTTCCTTTCTTTCTTTCTTTCTTTCCTCTTTTTCTTTTGTAATCATTGCAAAGCTGAACATACAGGAAATGAAGCAGAGATGAAACTTTTCCCTCACAACTCTCTAGGGCCAGACTTAATAAAATGCCTTATTCCTGGAATACACATTTTTAGGGCAATGTGTACTCTCATATGTATAGCAAACAATTTGGGGAGGGGGAAAAAAAATATCAGAGGGTTTAAAAGGCAAATATATTTCTGGAATTAGAACAAAATATATCATTTAAAATATTTAATTTTTTTTCTTTCTTACTAAAACTTTAAACCTCAAGGGCAAATATACTAAGGGGAGGGAAATCTTATCACCTATTTCTGAGGGCAATAACTGTACTGGGCCTGGCCTTGGATTTAATGCTGTAAGATGTATCATCACTTGTGGAAAACAAAAACTGTAGAGTTGAATCTTTGTTATTTTTACTTCAACTGTTGCTGAAACTCTGCAATGAACAAATAAAGCATATTTCTTTATTCTGTGTTTCATGAAGTTGTACTTTTTCCCCCCTTTCACTAGAGAAGGATGCCGCATAGAGAATGTACTGAAGAATGTCAAATGCAGAAAGTATGCATTCAACATGATACAGCTGATGGCTTTCCCAAAGTACTACAGACCTCCAGAAGGGACATATGGAAAAGCTGACACCTAAGTTTAACAAAAGTAAAGTAATCAGGAACATGCATCATGCTAATTAGTGTATATAAAAAAAATTGCTGTTTACGACTTATTAATTGGGAATGTGTAACTAAATGAGGTGTTATTTTTGTCAGGTTTTATCATTTTATATTGAAGCAACTCCAGTTAGTCATTATGAAGTGAAATAGCATGAAAAGAAAGCTACAGACTGAATATTCTCAGGCCCAAATACATCTGGCTTCTCTTTGTGGAGCTGAAGCTGAGTATGACTCAAAAGCCAGCTGTTTTGGGTCATTTAGTCAAAGACTAAAAGGAGAAATGTCTTTTACTGTGGGAAGTGGGGTTGCAATCTGGAAGGTGACAGAGTGACCCTGAACCAAAACCTGTGATTTGATCTAAGGAGTCTCTTGCTGCTGGAAATCATGTTTTCTGCAACCAGCATAGCACCAAGGTCTTGTGATTATTAAATATTTTGAAGAAGTGTTTATGAAAGATGCTAATGCTAATACCTGGGCTCAATATAATTTTGGTAATTACATTTAGCTGCTTTATATAAGCACAGTAACTTCATAATATGCTTTTAACTAATTACAGCCTGTGATTACCATTTCCTTGCTATTCATTTGGATGCATCATTCTTGGCTTTCTGTACCACAGCCAAATACCACTTGCTTCACTTTCACAGAAATCACATTGAAATAAGGGGATTCATTCTACAAGTAAGGTGGTTTGAATCTGACCTGTCATGTTCTCATTTACTGTAAATCCCTAGAGCTAAATTTTCTTCAGTTGTAGGGACAAGGAGTTGTATATAGAGGAGTTACTGTATCTATAGGCTATAAAAACATGCCTGTTTTTACAGAGCCTGAGATAAATGTTATAATCATGAGTAACCTGTATTAGAACTAGTTAGTCACTGCAGGTGATTTATATCAAATGTGTAATGCTCCATATAGACACTCTAGGATGAAGAACTACCAACTTCAGAAATGAATGTTAATGCTCCTGCCAGCTTGTGTTAGTCCTCCAATTTGTCTTGCAAAGAACATTTGTGTTTCCTAATTGTACCTATTTATTGCTGCCTCATGCCTCCCAGAGAGAAACACAATTAAAACAAAACCCAAGTATTCACTGGTTACTGACCTTTATGTAATGCATTCATTTTGAGAACAAAAAATACATATCTAGAGCAGAAGTGTGAGAATTTTATCCTAATGAAACTGCACTGGGAATTTGAGCATCTGTACAAAATTGTAATTGCCATGGATAAAGAATTACTGTTTGCTTGCTCCTATGGAAGTCAAAAAAAGTCTTGATGCACCACCAGTTATAATTTGTTCTTTTTAATCCATTCCTGCCTATTATTGGGTATAAAATATGTAACTAAACTAGCAAAAATACATATTTAAGAGCCTGATTCTGCAAATTTGAATTGGGTGATTGCATGGCAATGTTCTATCCACGTGAATAACATTAAACCCATCTTGTATATTTGCAAGATTTGGATCTCGGAGGAGAACATCAGAAAGAGATCCTCATTCCAATATTCATTGACTTCAGTGAAGCCAAGAATTCATCTTTACGATGTAGTTCTCTGAGTGTTTGGAACATGTTTGGTTTTTTTCTCCAAAGTTGGCCATTTAAATGGTGTTTTGGTGCATTTGTTGTTTATTTCTGTTGTATAACGTGCTTTCATGAAAGACTTCTTTGTTCTTCTGGAATGTATTGCTTCCACGATAGATGTCAGAAGAGCTGGCGTTACATCATAGATAAGCTCAGGCAGATGAGCATATAAGGACTTGATTTTTGTTGTCTTTTTTCTGTTGTAGCAGTGGGCAGTTCTTTTTGAGTGTTGTGTTAGCTAATCCGTACAAGAGTTGTGTGGGTTTATGGAATGTTACTCTTCCTGGGAAACTAATGTTTTATTCTGTCAGAGTGCCACACCAGCCCTCAGTGTCTGCCATGTTTATTACTAGCTTAAAACAGTTTAACATGGTGTTTAAAAATAGTGATGAATTCTTCAGTAATCCTGGAGCAATCTGTAAAAGTCTTCAGTGGGGATGGCAGTCACTGCTGGCTACTTTAGGTTCCTATAGTACCAAAGAACTCTAGTTCATCAGCTTAGTCCCATAGGCATTCTGTCAAGTGCAGAACATGAAATTCTATGTGTTTTATTCTTATTAGGAAAATAGCATTTCAGGATCTCACTTCAGTTTTTTTAATCCCACTGGTGTTCTAAACCGACATTGTCACTATCGTGATACTTTTGTATTGAAAACATTCAAGTCCTGATTTTTGGTGGGGGGAAAAAACCCCAGCAGACAAGATCCCCCATTGGATGATGGTTATTTATGTTTTAACATCCACTCCCAGTATGTTCTTGTGAAATTACATAATCTGTTTTTCATTAAAGATAGCTAAGAAAAGAACAGAAACCCCACGTCAGTGTGCTGCAGTGAAACTTCACTGGGCTTGGGCTGTTACAGAAGAGTTTTGTTCCAAAGAAGGCTGAAATTTTTCTAGCTAGTTTTTTGATTGGTAGGTCACAAGGTCCTTGTGAAACCCACTGGCATGGTTCCAAGACTCCTAGAGGAGCCTTCTTGCTTCACTACTGAAGCAGGCTCACGTTACCTTGATTGGTTGTTGCCTGCTATGGGCTTCTGTGGTCCATATAGGCAAAGGCTGTGTTAGGGAAGCTGAGTTGCCCGCTAAGCATGGGTTCAAAACTGGGTTTTCTGGTTTGGCTTCTGTGAATAAACAAAGAAGGGTTTGCTGCATGTTCATAGTGGCATTACTTGGTAAATTTACTCTTTGTAGAAGCTACTTCCAGCTCTGCATTGTCTGAGTGCCTAACAAATGTGTTAAATCATGCCTGAGGTCTTGCACATCTCCTTGTAGATCACTGTGAATATCAGAAGAGTAAAATCAGTCAAGTGGCCTTTTTTTATGAGGGAACTTCAGCATTAGTTTTGCAAAGGGTTAATGGAAGCATAGAGACTTTGGTGGCAGATTCACAGAAAATGTTCCATCTCTCCTCTCTTAAAACTGGTAAGGTATAAAGTAACCTGCTTTTAGGGGAGGGCAGTTCTCAAGGGCTAGAAGAGGAACATTCAAAACTATATCTGGCATCTAAAGCCATATCCTGTCTTAGTCATGGAAGCTATTATTTGTAGAAATAAATTCATCAGGATCTGCTGCAAGGAATCCTGAAGCAAGGGCTTCTAGCTTTGAATATGTGTGCTATGCATTACATGCTTATTTGGGGGGGGTTGTGCCACAGGCTGGGGTCTAAACAGATAGTATAGGATGCCTGGAAAAGAAGGAAGGGAAAGGTAAAGTAATTTTTATCTCAGAGATGATTGTAATATGTTATAATCCATGACATGCATAGGCCTGTCCTTACTAACAGGCAGGGCTTTTTTTCCTGAAGTCTTCTTTTGGGAAGTTTAAAATACATTCTTGATAATGTTTCTAATTTGGCTTTTATGGAGCAGTTAGGAAACAGAACTTGTAAACTATGTTTTCTGATTTTTGGTCTATGTGAAGCTGTTTATTTTGATTCAATACTAGCAATGTATGTGTTATAAAGAGCAAATCATTTAGGAGGACAGATTAAACAAAATTAGGGCTCTGGGAAGGAGCCTTAATGAAGTCCTCTGCAATGTTAATTTCTGTACTGTCTGAATTTTTGGCATTACACAGGTGAAATAAGGAAAGAAACACTTCCTGTGTCTAAACCAGTCAGACCAGATGCAAATTCACTTACTTGCAGTGGAATAAATGGTAATGTTATTCTGAATTGTCACTAGTAATTTAGGTGTAGAGAAGTGCAACATATAATTTTGAAGCCCACTGTTACAACCTGCCCATTAAGAGCCTCAGAAAATAAGTCCATTTTTATTTCTAGTTTAAACACAAGCTGCAGGAAATCCTATGGCCCACTTGCAAAAACCAGAAATCCACCCAACGTCAAACAGTGTCATAAAGACAGACATCTAGGCGGCAAAATGGCTTGTGTGAATTAATGTGTGTAATCAGTTAACAGTCCTGAGCCTGTGTCGTGTCAGTTGGCTATGCTGTAAACTTGGAACAACTGATATCTCTATTTATGGGAGGGTTTTTTCAGTTGTAAAGCGTGCTGTACAGGCGATGCCATGGGGCGTGAGTCTTGGTTTCCCCTTGGTCTTAATTTAACAATAGATGTTTGCCATCAAAGCACTTTGCTGTTCTTCAACACACAAACTTACCTTGTAAATTGCTTGTGTGGGGAAAAAAATTAAAGCCAACCAAAGAGAGGGAAAGGAAATTCCAGTCTGTAGAATATTGGTTTTTTTTTTTCCTGTCACGTAACACATCCATTGTTGTGTTGCCAGAGCATTCAGCTTACACTCTGCAGCACTCAAACGTTTATTTGCTCTTTCCCTCACAGCATCCACTGAACAAGTAATAGAACAACAATGAATTTCAGCATGATACTCACAATCCAAGATTAAAAACTTGCATTTGCTCAAATAAGCAGGAAACTTAATACCTCTCAATAAATGAAGTAGAGGAGACACTTGAACCGATATTTCTGTGTTCCAAAGAACTGAAACATAAAACGTGGGGTTTGTGTGCTGACAGGGAGGAAGTGTTATGGTAGAAATCTGGCTGTGATGATAGAGCACCCTGGATCTGTGAGGTGTGGAGTGGTGATGTTTGGGCCACGCTGCTCTTCCTTAGATCTCAAACAGTTGGCCGTGGTGTTTTGTATTGTTTCCATTCATGCAAAGTACTTTCAACGTTTTCAGCACTTCCATTTTGTTTATGAATGGTCTGACTTCAGAATTTCTTTAATCCCACATTACTTTGGTACTTGTTTTTGTTTTGTGTAGCTGTTCCTTGTAATATTCCTGTCTCTCACTCTGGAGCACGTGGGACTTTGTATAAGGAATGGGAACAGGACTTCTGCCCACGGTGTGTGGTTGTTCAGAGAAATGAAGCACAGCTAAAGCAATCCAGCTCTTTGTTTCAGGATTTGGCATTTTTGTTTCGTTGCTGTCTGTAAGCCATGACCATTGTACACTGTGTGTATGCTTTTATTTAAATAAATGTGATCTTTATTTTTTATGTTTCTGACTTTTTTTGTTTGTTACTCATTTTTCATTCTCATTACGGTGCCCCCAAGGCAGACTGTGCGTGATGCTGAGAGTCGGGTCCCTCCTAAAGGAGTCAGTGGAAGCCCACCCGAAGGACTCATCACTGCTATGAGCAAGTATTTGAAAAAGTCTCTGGCACAGCAGTGAAATTCCTGCAGTTGTCAGAAATTAATTGTTCCTAATCTCACTACAGCTTTCGTCTCAGAACCAGGTGGGTCCTGCAGTTTGTGATTAAAACCAAACCCCACGTTCACACACCCCTAAGGAACCCCCTTCACGTAACGGCTGCTCTGGAGAGGGTTATTCTGTCTAACAGAGGTGGCACCAACATCTTTTATAATGAAGATTCTTACAGAGGTGACATGGCATGCTTTGGCAGGGGTTTTGTCTTCACTATCTTAATGCTGGGTGATAGAATGGGAAATAAATAAGGGTTGCTTCTATGGTGTTTGGGGCTTTTTGAGCTGCTGTTGATAACAAGATTTACTGCTTGGTCTGTCATCACAGTGAAAGGTAAGTTCTTCACACTTGGCTGAGCTGGAGCAAATAGACCTTTTTGGGTATATGACAAAATGTGGCTCACCTTCTTTATTATTACTTTTACTATGTTTAGAAGCTTGTTGCATAATTTACTTTCTCTGTTTATACATTAGAATGTTTAGTTGGTTTACTGTGATATATTCAGTGAGATGTTAATTACCTGCAAGGTTCTCGATAACCTTTAGAAAGCAGCAGGAACTAACAGTTATTATGCCAATAAGTTAAAAAGCTGATAGCATGCAGCCTAGGAATTACATCTCTTAATAATAAAACTGACAGTCTTTGAAAAATACTTTGTCTCACTTTGCATGCTTACAGATTTGATCTGTGGCAATGGGGAACCACTTTTTTTTCTCATGACAGTGTAAGAGAGAAAAGGAGAACCGGAGCCTACAGCTGTAATCAGATGATAGAGTAGTATGATGGTGAAAATGCTTTCATCAGTTCCATTTCCAAAGTTACTTTGGGGCATATTTGAACAGATGTTTGAATTGATGCTTCTGATCCATGGTCTGTGCTGGGCTGACCATCGTTGGCACTGAGAACATAGGTGCACAAATGCTGCTTCTGCTGGGGAAGTGTGTGAGCGCTCTCCGGTGCACTTAGCATTGAATCTTGTATGGGCTGCAGCCTTTAGGAGTTCTGTGAGAGCTGTTGTTGATGGGATTAAGGGCAATACGGGTCTAGATGCCAGATGGATTGTGTACTGCTTGCTTTGCCCAAATGAACAGACCCTCTCCATTTCTCTGTGGGCTGTCCAAGTACAGTCCTAGCCCAGTACCTAAATGAGAAACACACCTCCTGTGCTGCAGGGAAGATTTTTGTCATTGTTAGTGGATAAGATGTAAAACTGTAAATAAACTGGGTTAAGAGGCTCAATTCAGAGTAGCTGAGATTGTATTTTAATGTGTGTGTATATATATATGTACACACACTCACACATAATAACATGCATATTTATATATACACCTACACATTTTTGATATGCTGTAAAAAGGCAGTCAAATAAGATCAATTCCACAAACTGAACTTGTTCTTTCTAGCAGTTAAATACAGTTTTGCTATTGGGATTGTTGCACAAAGGATGAACAAAGCTTTAGCAGCGGTATGCCTGGTGGCATTTGTTGACACTAATGGTAGAACTCACTTCTGAGGGAAAAAAAACCAAACAAACAGAAACAACAAAAGGAGAGAGAGAAGGGAAAGGGAAGTTGTTTCCCAGCAAGTCTCATTGAGGGAGTGTTTCCTACACTGAGTCTGCCATTCCTGTCAGGAGCTCTAAGAGGTAAATCCTTGGGCTGGTTGTTCCTGCTCAAAATACTGTTGGGACTGACAAAAGTGAGCCTTGATCAGGGCAGTTCTTCATGCTGACAGGTTGTGAGGCTTTCTACATGTGTGTCTTGTAGTCTCTGATGAAAACCAAAAGCTACATCCAGTGGAAGGGATGGAAAGAAGGGAGGGAAGGAATGGGTGAATTCTGCCAGTGGCAATCTGTTCTCCTAACAGTCCTGGGTGGCAGGTACAAGGCTGTGAGAATAACAGCGTAAGAACAAAGTAAAAGTACTGCTATGTTCATTTTAACTTTTCCCAGCAAAGTCCATGTGGATACCCATTTTTCATACAAGAATAATTTGATTACTGTAATTTACAGGACAAAGCAGTTGAAAGTGCTGATTTGGACAGAATTACGTCAACTTTCATCCATAAGCACTGACTGTCACAGTGGAAGTCACCCCTTAGGGTGAAAGAGAGAAAAGTTCAGATTTGATGGGATCCTGAGCAACCTGATCTAATTAAAGATGTCTCTGCTCACTGCAAGCATGTTGGACAAAGATGAGGGTCCCTTCCAAGTCTATGCATCCTGTGATTCTTAAGTTCTGATCTAGTTCTCTTGCAACAGGCCCTACTAAAAAGTGTCCCCATCTCCATATAAGTAGTGAATGCATGCCTGAAATACAAATATATGTTTAACACTGTCTCTTTAGAAGGAGTATGTACAGTGAAATATTTTAAAGGATCGGAATGAGCTCTGGTTTTGTTAGTAATGCAAAGAGGTTTCCAACTTGTTTGGGCACTTATCAAAGGAAACAACCTCACACAAATGCCAGCTTAAATCTATTTTCCCTGCTGCTGCCTAAATCAAGGTAGATTCTCATCACTTTCCATTCAATTTTAGTTCCTCTCTGGTATGGCAACTAGTAAGAGAAAGGCTAGAGAAGCCCAGGTCAGTGGAATGCATTTTTCAAACAAGACTAGAACGTCAGGAAACAGTGAGAAAGATTTGTCAGAAAGGTAGTCATGAATTGGGTCATCTGATTTAGTTCTATTTCCAGATGGAAACTTCAAGTCTTTGTGAGAAGCACAGGATTGGTTTTCAGCAGCCAAATTCCACTGCCTGCTCTGTAATATGGTAGCTCTCAACCAAGCTCAGTAATCCCCAAAGAAACTTCTTAATAAATGCCAACCTTCTTACCATTCAGTTTCATGTATGATGTTTCGGTGTTGGGGTGCAACAAACAAGAACAGTGGCCTCCCTACCGCAGTGTTGCACCTGGGTTCTCCTGATGGCTGGAGGGTTATGTAATGGAACTCAGGTTTATGGGATATAAATTTAAGTGGATGTCAAACACTCACCACATAAGCAGATGTAGTAAAGAACAAAGAAACTGTCAATTAGTCAAGGACAGATAAGGAAGGTCATGTCTTAACCTAAGCTCTGCATTTTAGACTGCATTCAACTTGTCTTTGAGATGAGGATAAAGTTCTTCACTGAGAGAGTTGTTAGCCATTGGAATGGGCTGCCCAGGGAGGTGGTGGAGTCACCATCCCTGGAGGTGTTCAAGAGGACATGGCACTTGGTGCCATGGTTTAGTCATGAGGTCTGTGGTGACAGGTTGGACTTGATGGTCTTTGAGGTCTCTTCCAACCTTGGTGATTCTGTGAACTTGTCTTCACCTTGGATAGTCTTGGAGTTTGGAATACTTTATTGCTTCATGACTGTGCTAGCAGCACAATGGAAATAGCAGGATTGTTTAAAGAGCTGTGGTTGCTTGGCTTAGGAGGTATCATGCACATAAATTGTCATATAGAGATTTTACAGAGAAATGGTCATACCACTTTGTACACTCGTGCAGAAGCAGAGGACCAAGCCAGTGCTTAGCTGAGAAGGTAAGAAATGGGTCTAAGAATGCACCATGTCAACCTGTGTGATAGTTGATAACCACTGTGTCTCTGGATTTCACACCCAAAGATTAAAAGACCTTACAAGAGCTAATATAAACAGAAAGTACTTGCTTGTTTAGATAACTTAAATATTTACACTGTTTCACAGGAGACTTTGATCCACACACCAAGCTAATTTTCATGCTGAAGAAAAAATAATCACCAAACCCCCAAACTCACAAAATACCATTAAGCAATGTTAAACTCCTTTTAACAGCTACCTTTGCCTTCTTCAGCTGCACTGCCTCCGTGGCTTATTGAAACTAACGAGTACTCTTTAACAAATGAAAAATTCAGAGCTTTGACTTTGTAATACCAGTTTGAGGGAATAGAGTGAGCATTTCACATGAGTGGAAAGCAGCAGCTGTGAGCAGGTTTTTTGCCTGAATCCAGTTAGTGCTTTGCTATAAAATGCTGATAAGAGTTAGGGTTGGAAGTAGGTAGGAAGTGAAGCACCCAGTTTATATGTGTGTATTTATGGGCATAGTTAATGGGCATCAGAAGGGAAGATGTGCTCCTACACTTTTTTTTCCCCCAAATCCTCAGGAAAGCAGTGCACACAATGCAATTCCCTTTTGCATTAAACTTATTAAGTCAAATCAATTTTTATGAGCACATAGGCCAGAGCTCTGGCACTTAATTCCTTTTGATCTTCCGCCTGCTAAATTCCATTTCCCACTGTGCTACCACACAGTTTATTTTTAAGAGATAATTTGTTTGGACATCATTAAAAAGAAAATGCTACAAATTCTAGCAGCACCAAGGCACTAAAATGCCTGCCAAGCTATTAACTGCCTGCACACACACTCACACACAAATAACCATTGGCAGAAATGGGAATTCTACCACCCAGTTGTCCTGCTGAGGGGCGTGAAGCAGGCTGCATACCTGGGACTGGCTTATGCAAAGCCAGCATCACAGAGAGCTGCTTGAAGTGCAACTCCCAGTTACCATGGCTGTTGAGTGTCTGGAGAAAGAGACTCCTGTGAAGTGACAGGGTTTGAAGAGAAGCTCTTGTGACCGAAACAATGGCATTTGTCTTGTAATTACAATTACAAGACTTGTAATTACAAGACTGTCCTTTACTTTGATTAGTGCCCTGAAAGTCGCATTTCCTAATTCCAGACTGTTTCATAGTATCATAGTATCATTCAGGGTTGGAAGGGACCACAAGGATCATCTAGTTCCAACCCCCCTGCCATGGGCAGGGACACCCCACACTAGATCAGACTGGCCAGAGCCTCATCCAGCCTGGGCTTAAACACCTCCAGGGACGGGGCCTCGACCACCTCCCTGGACAACCCACTCCAGGGTTTCACCACTCTCATGGTGAAGAACCTCCTCCTCACATCTAGCCTGAGTCTCCCCACCTCCAGCTTCATTCCATTCCCCCTAGTCCTATCACTCCCTGAGATCCTGTTTTTTTCTCAGCCAGCTACTACTTTGAGTTGGTATAGGATGTTGTCTATACAAATAAGAACTGTGGAACTGGAGTTTTCCTGCTGCTTACATTTTTCTGTGATGTGAATCATGTTTTTACCATCTAAATATTAATCAATATTATTAAATACAAACAAAATGTTACACTTATTATTTTGCTGTGATTATATGTTAGTAAATACAGGGTTTTTTAGTTGCTAGAAAACTGGTGGTTCAATGCTGCTAATGATGTGCCTGTGAAGAGATTCTTACAGGTGTGCTCCACTTGCAGCAGCCAGATCCACATTTGGATCCTTACATCACCTTGAGAACCACGGCCCCCAAAGGCTCATGGACTGCATAGGGCCCTTGAGCCACTGATGTCACAGGGCCTCAACAGTGGCAGTAAACAAAATCACCTGCTTAAACACAGACTAACTAATTGCTCATTCAGAATGGTAGGTCTGGGAGTGGTGATTTGTTAGCTGGGCCTGGAACTGTGTGCATTCTGTAATCTTTTGATGTTTTCATGGTTTGAGATTACACCTCCATAGATTATAGAAGATGTCATAATGCTGTGACCTTTTTGTTTTGCTCCTCTTGGCTTCTTTTTAGTTAATGATCTGCTCAAGCAGGTATGAATTCATGTGTTCAGAACAGATGGTATTATAAAAGATAACCAGACACGTGAGAAGTGCCTTCCATGAATAGATGCTCTAGTGAGTCTGACTTTGAATCATTCATCCTTCCATAAATCCCAATCACTACCAGCATTGAAGAGATATGACACCACTTCAGTCTTCTTTTGCCTAGTTCTTGTCTGTCAGCATTTTTTTGTAATCTAGCTTCCTGGTTTTGTTTCTTGTGTAATAACCTGGGTGGAGGACAGGTTTAGATCTGTTGTACAAGCTTTGCTTTTTGAGCATTTGCAGCACTGCTCAGTACTCTTTAAAAATTAAGTAAATGTGAGGTCAGTGGCTATTATGTACAAGTCATGCTTCACACACACAGCACCTCCACAGCAGGGCTCAGGGATCAGAGAGGAAATTCTACATGACAGCTTTGCTTTTGATATGCCTAGCCAATTGCAAAGATATAGGACATTCAATAAAGTGTGGCTCTCTGAATCAGATCAGATTTTATTACACCAGTAGGCATAATATGGGAGATGAGCCTTTTCAAGATGTAGACTATGTTAAGTGGAATATCTGCTTCTCCAAGGCCTGAAAAATTTATGTCTTAAAATGAGTTTTCATGAAACTTTGTGAAGAAGGCGAAGTGGTGATGTGGATTCCAGCAAGAGAAACAGAGCCTGGAACCCGTAACAAAATTATTCTAAACGTGAGCCAAAATGATCAGAAGCTACTCACCTAATCTTCTGCAGGATAATCAAATGCAGTTCAGGAAATGGCAGCTGTAATTGTCACTTACCTCCTTTAAAATGCGCATTTGTTTTATCTCTCAGGTGTAGAGCACATTTTGTCCTGACTTCTGTTCCAGTGCTTTAGCTCAGGCATACGTCTTGCATCCAAGGCAAGAGGAATGCAGATAAACTTCACATCTGTGGGTGCACACTTCATTTAGCCACTGGTGGGAAATTACCCAGCCCTCCAGTAAAGTTTTGAAGTGCCACGTACTGTGAGGATAAAATGTGCACCCCCAAATAGGGAGTTGATGTGGGCTTATGGGACACAAATAGAACAGCAAATACAACAGCAGGGAAATTTGTGTGCTTTGTAAATAATAGGTGTGGTTTTTTTTCCACAGTGTTATTGGTAGCACCAAACAACCTGGGATTTTGGTAACATATTTGATATTGTTGTTATTTATGGTATGATTTATGTTATAACTATTTATGGTACTATTTTATGTACTTGTTAAAATCAGTTAAGTAAGTAATAATTGGAACACTAGGTCTGTCATTCTTCAGGGTTCTATTTTTGTCCTAAACGTCAGTTTGGGAGGTTTGGTTTGGTGTTGGGGTGTAGGTGGGAGAAGACTATTACAGTTCTTCTGACAGACTCCATATCTCAAAGGTCTCCTCTCCTCTCCCTCTCCTCTCCCTCTCCTCTCCCTCTCCTCTCCCTCTCCTCTCCCTCTCCTCTCCCTCTCCTCTCCCTCTCCTCTCCCTCTCCTCTCCCCTCCTGCTCCCTCTCCCGATCCCTCTCCGCTCCCTCTCCGCTCCCTCTCCTCTATGAAACTCTCCTCTCCTCTATGAACCTCTCCCCTCCCCTCCCCTCCCCTCCTCTCCCCTCCTCCCCTCCCCTCCCCTTCCCTCCTCCCCTCCCCTCCCCTCCTCCCCTCCCCTTCCCTCCTCCCCTCCTCTCCTCCCCTCCTCCCCTCCTCTCCTCCCCTCCTCTCCTCCCCTCCTCTCCTCCCCTCCTCTCCTCCCCTCCTCTCCTCCCCTCCCCTCCTCTCCTCCCCTCCTCTCCTCCCCTCCTCTCCTCCCCTCCTCTCCTCCCCTCCTCTCCTCCCCTCCTCTCCTCCCCTCCTCTCCTCCCCTCCTCTCCTCCCCTCCTCTCCTCCCCTCCTCTCCTCCCCTCCTCTCCTCCCCTCCTCTCCTCCCCTCCTCTCCTCCCCTCCTCTCCTCCCCTCCTCTCCTCCCCTCCTCTCCTCCCCTCCTCTCCTCCCCTCCTCTCCTCCCCTCCTCTCCTCCCCTCCTCTCCTCCCCTCCTCTCCTCCCCTCCTCTCCTCCCCTCCTCTCCTCCCCTCCTCTCCTCCCCTCCTCTCCTCCCCTCCTCTCCTCCCCTCCTCTCCTCCCCTCCTCTCCTCCCCTCCTCTCCTCCCCTCCTCTCCTCCCCTCCTCTCATCTCCCCTCCTCTCCGAACCTCTCCTCTCCCCTCCTCTCCGAACCTCTCTGAACCTCTCCTCTCCGAACCTCTCCTCCCCTCCCCTCCCCTCCCCTCCCCTCCCCCCCAAAAAAATTAGGGGAGGGGATGGGACACCAAACCACTTCTCATTCCACCCAAAATAAAATATTTAATAAATGAAGAAAAAAAAAAGTTAGGAAAATTATCTCTCCCTCACCAGAGGAGCTTTATAAATATTAGGATGAATTTCTTAGCTGAAAGAGAGATTAAGCATTGGAACAGGCTGCCTAGGGAAGTGGTAGAATCACTGTCCCTGAAGTGTTATAGACTAGACTAGGATACAGTGGAATGGAATGGAATGGAATGGAATAGAATTAACCAGGTTGGAAGAGATCATAGAGTCCAATCTATCATCCAACACTATCTAATCAGCTAAACCATGGCACCAAGCACCCCACAGTCTATTCCTAAACACCTCCACTGATGGTGACTCCACCACCTCCCTGGGCAGCACATTCCAATGGCCAATCTCTCTTTCTATGAAGAACTTCTTCCTAACATCCAGCCTAAACCTCCCCTGGCACAGCTTGAGACTGTGTCATGTAGCTGTGGCTCTTAGCACCACACAGTTTAGTGGTGGACTTGTCAGTGTTAGGTAAATTGTTGGACTCAATGATCTTGGAGATCTTTCCCAACCTTAATGATTGTATGGTTCTAAATCTACCATGAAAGCTTTTAAGTATCCTGGGTGTTGCCATTTTTGATCATCATGCTTAAAACTTAAAAACTAGAATAGCAAGCTCAGCCCTCTTGCCTGGTAGTAAAGACTTCTTTTTTTTTCCACTTCAACAGTTTCCTCAATCATTTTCTCCCAGTGCACACTGCTCAGTACCCGAGTAGGTTTGACAGGGAGATGTGTCATAATATCTGCTATTAATGTAATGTATTATTGAAACACCAAAATGAAGATGAGTAGCAATTAAGGCAACTTAAATTCTAGTTCATCACACAAGGCAGATAGAAGGGTGTTCTAGCTAGCCCTGTTTTAAAGCAGCTGGATGTTCTTGCTCACCTTTGCTTTCCTGAAGCAATCTGTGTCACAGGAGCTTGACCTTGGAATGGCGGCGGTACGTTAAACTCCTCTATTACTTTGTCTGGTATTAGCCACAGTTTTTATTGGCTGATCATTTTTCATCCTCTTCCACTGTCTAGGAAAGGAGATAAAGCAAAAGGGCAAAAAGTATAAGGGGATCAGTGTGGTGCAAAGTAATGGATCTTTTTCTCCATAACTATGTATATATATATGTGTGTAGTGCACCAGTGGGAATACAGAGGCATCACACGTTTTCCTCTGTCTTGTTCTACAGCAAATTACCATCATTGCAATGATATATCCCTGAGGTTGAGAGGACTTCAGCTGTGAAAATATAGCTGATCACAGTTTTCCAAGTTGCTAACTGTATTGAGATTTTTGCAAATGATGGAAGATCTAATACATTGCCATCAGAGTTCTGAGACTGCAATCTAAATGTAATGCTGCTTTATTTCATTTGATCAGCTGAAGGAATTGTGATGAATTTCATGCATCAATATGTTTTCCAAGAGAAAGTCAGAAGTTTGCAGTTTCTTTAATTGCAGAATCAAAGAATCACCAAGGTTGGAAGAGACCTCAAGGATCATCAAGTCCAACCTGGCACCACAGACCTCATGACTAAACCATGGCACCAAGTGCCACGTCCAATCCCTTCTTGAACACCTCCAGGGATGGTGACTCCATCACCTCCCTGGGCAGCACATTCCAATGGCAATAACAACTCTCTCTGGGAAGAACTTTCTCCTCACCTCAAGCCTAAACTTCCCCTGGTGCAGCTTGAGACTGTGTCCTCTTGTTCTGGTGCTGCTTGCCTGGGAGAAGAGACCAACCCCCTCCTGGCTACAACCACCCTTCAGGTAGTAGTAGACAGCAATAAGGTCTCCCTTGAGCCTCCTCTTCTCCAGACTAAACACTCCCATCTCCCTCAGCCTCTCCTCACAGGGCTGTGCTCAAGGCCTCTCCCCAGCCTCGTTGCCCTTCTCTGGACACATTCAAGTGTCTCAGTGTCCTTCTTAAACTGATAAACTAGGTATCATTAAGACTATCAAATAAAATGGCATGGTTTGTTTAAGATGAATCTTTATTGTAGTTCCTTATTTTATTAGTGATATTTGTAGGTGGATGGTAACCCATTCACTGGGTTTTTTTTTCCCTGCAGGTATTTTTATAACAGGTTACTTATACCTGAACTTATTACAACTAAGAAAGAAAGCAATAGTGCAAACAGATGATAAGGGGGAAAAGTTGTGCACATGTTCTGCTACGCTGGATCCTGTCACAACTGGTAGAAGAATGTGAATTAAAAGCAAGGAATTTAATCTTGCTTTTGTATCCAGGAGCATTCAGCCAAACTAACAGTTTCCTATTTCTGTGGGGAAGGTCAAAGCAAATACTTGTAATCCACCCATACTTCTTTGAAAGGAGATAGTTGTTATAAAGCAATTACAACATCAAAAAAGCATATTTGCAAAGGCATCCTACTGTCACCAAAAAACAATACCATGATCAAACCTCTTTCACAGTAACTTGTTGCTGGACTGAAGTTAAATCATAGAATTAATGGAGTCACTGAATTAATCATAATCTTCTTCCCCAGCTATAGTGATTTCATTTTAGTCAGTGTTAACTACTGAATCCAAACCATTTAGCATGAGAAGAAACTGAAGCTGAAGCCGGACCATCTTAGGACAAAGGAAGGAGCATTGTGCAGCTTAAGTCAGATCACGTCTATGTGAGGTAGTCCTTAGTTTTAGGATGGGCAGTTCAAAACCAGTCAGTTCAAACACAGGCAGGAGAATGAGGCATGGGCTTATGTCACCTAATTTATGCTGTCTAGTTTTACTCCAATTGTCATTTACATTCTCAGAAGAGAAATGGCAACAGTCAGAAACATCTTAAATCAAACTCTTCGAGGAATGTGTGAGTTGTCCTCCAAAGATGCTGATCTCTCTCCAGTGAGGAAAGGACCAGATGGAGAACTGTGAAAAATAGTTTATATTAGACACCTAGAGTAAAAGTTAGGGTGGTCTGTATCCTAGCCACAGCCTCTGAGCATCTGCCAGCTGTTGCTCAGCTGTGACAAGGAAAAAAGAGTGGGGAGAGGGGTAGGGAGGGAGGGGACACAGCAAGGCAAAAAAGAAAAGCTGTTGTTAAAGCAGGGAATAGCCTAAGATGCATTAGAATCTTTTTTTTTTTTAAGCCCTCAAGGTATGGAAAAGCAAGATAAAAAACGTTTTAAGGAAGTGAACATAGGGTTGTCTGGATAAGTTTGCATTAAGTTGCCAGTCTGCAATAATTCAGTACCAAAAATCCTTTTTACTAATCAGGAAGCACTTTTTGCATTTAGCCAGCAACAACATTCGCTCTGGAGCGACATTAAAAATAGGCAAGTAGGGTAGGACTGCAGCCCTTAATCCATTTGTAGACAAGTGAGTAATATTCAAAGCTGGCTGTTGGTCAAACTGCTTATCTTCTTTAAATTTTTACCCAGTGAAAGGCAGCTTCAAGATGAAAGGTAAATAAAATGTGCATTTTTCAATTTCATGTAGGGAGTCTGTTGGCTCCTTCCCCGTGCATAAATTCAATAGCAAAGCATGGGTTGAGCTGCAGCACCAAGTTTTTTAACCCATAAAGGTTAAAAACCATCACTATGGAGAGGTGCATGGACACCACAGCAGGTACAGCCAATCTGTTGGACACCTGCTAGCCCCATGACCCCAAGCAGTTGTGGGAGGTCATGCAAGGCCCCCAGCTTAAGAGACAGAACAAAGAGCCACATTGCTTTAAACACCTGGCTTGTGAGATTAACCTGCCAAATAAAACAGCAGCCTGAATACCATATACTGAATTCCTCTCCTCAGAGACCAACTTCTCTGGGTCTTGAAGAAATGTAAGAAGTTGTCTAGGCTTGCACTGAAATAACAGAATATTTACAGCAGTGCCAGCAAGAAATTTGTTGGCACTTATGTTGCACAGTTATGAAAAGCAGTATCTTTCAAATATACAGCAGCAGGTTGGCTGCCCCACATCTCCCCTGGCCTGCACCCTGCCAAAATGGCTTCAGCTTCTGTGTCGAAGGAAGAAAGATAAATGAGGAGATTCACTCTTTGGAGGTTGCTGCCTGTCAGGGAAATAGCAAATGCTCAGCACTTCTGAGAAGCCTCTTTTAATGACCTCTATTTCTTAGTCATTTAAAACACTAAGAAGTGGAATACCAGTGAAACTGCTGTATAAACAGAGGATGTTAGCAGCCATCCCAAATAAAACCAATCCCCACCTAGGAGTGTTGGGATTATGAGATTGAACACAACTAAGTGCCGGGTTCTACACATTGGCCACAGCAACCCCATGCAGTGCTACAGGATGGGTCAGAGTGGCTGGAGAGCAGCCAGGCAGGAAGGGACCTGGGGGTAACGGTTGATAGCAGCTGAACACAAGCCAGCAGTGTGCCCAGGTGGCCAAGAGGGCCAATGGCATCCTAGCCTGCATCGGGAACAGTGTGGCCAGCAGGAGCAGGGAGGTCATTGTGTCCCTGTACTCAGCACTGGTTAGGCCACACCTTGAGTCCTGTGTCCAGTTCTGGGCTCCTCAGTTTAGGAAAGATGTTGAGTTGCTGGAAGGTGTCCAGAGGAGGGCAACAAAGCTGGGGAGGGGTTTGGAGCACAGCCCTGTGAGGAGAGGCTGAGGGTGCTGGGGTTGCTTAGCCTGGAGAAGAGGAGGCTCAGGGGAGACCTTCTTGCTGTCTACAACTACCTGAAGGGAGGCTGTACACAGGCAGGGGTTGATCTCTTCTTCCAGGCAACCAGCAGCAGAACAAGAGGACACAGTCTCAAGCTGTGCCAGGGGAAGTTTAGGCTGGATGTTAGGAGGAAGTTCTTCATAGAAAGAGTTGTTGGCCTTTGGAATGGGCTGCCCAGGGAGGTGGTGGAGTCACCATCGCTGGTGGTTATGGCAACACTGGAAGAGACTTGATGGGGTGCTTGGTGCCATGGTTTAGTTGATTAGATAGTGTTGGATGATAGGTTGGACTCGATGATCTCAAAGGTCTCTTCCAACCTGGTCTATGCTATTCTATTCTAAATGCAGAAGGGTTTGGTTTTGTTGGGAGTTTGGGGTTTTTTTTTGGTTTCTCATCCCTTTCTGACATATTTCAGATATAATTACTAACTCAGCCTCGAGTTTAATCCCCCCTATGGCAAGCAGAGTGCTGGAGGAAGTGGCACAGTGGAGGAAAACCTGACGCAGGCACTTTCCCTCAGCACCTCACATGGAGCTGCGTCGTCATAAATGGCATCCGCAGGCAGGCAGGAGCGCTGCAGGGCACCTAGGGAGCTGCTGTCTTTTGGCTGTACCTTGATACCTATCAATCTGTAGCTTGAGAAGCAGTCAGATATGCAGAGAGAAAAAAAAACAAGCCCAGAGAGACCTGACACCTCATCTCCCTCTGCACTGCCACCACTCAGCACATGACTGCTGCCACACAGGGAACTCTGTGACCTACCTTCCTCAAAGGCAGACTCTCTGCCCGGTGGGGACTGGCCAAAGCTCAGTCTCGCTCTTCTTTGTTGGGGGGGGGGTTCACTTTGCAGGTGAACGTGCCTCAGCTCCTCAGGGCTGCTTCACTGAAGGGGCAGGAGAATCTTCTGGAAGGCGTGAGGAGATGGGGGGAACCTCTGGGAAGTTCTAGAACGCATGTGTGTGTGTGTGTGTGTGTGTGAAGCGACTTCCCCAGATGAGGCTCGGCAGGGCTGCAGCTGGCGTGGGGTCACACAGCTGAGGCGCTGAGGCCGTCACGAGGCCAGGCTGCTCCTGAGGGGACTGGAGGGCTGTGTGGGATTCCCGCCCCAGAAGCTGCCCCCTGCCAGCGAGTGGAGCAGAGCCCTGAGGCAAAGGCGCCATCTTGGCAGGGGGGGCTAGGTGGGGAAATCCATTTTCAACATCGTTTCCTCCTTTTAAGACTCAGACCTCAAAATGCTCTCTAAAAGGAGACATTTTTCTGGTGAAGCTTGTGGAATGACATCTTTCTCTTACCACTGGGGTGAAGGGGGGGGATGTTTTGAGGGAAGGTGGCCACAACAACCCCATGCAGTGCTACAGGCTGCGGTCGGAGTGGCTGGAGAGCAGCCAGGCAGAAAGGGACCTGGGGGTGCTGGTTGATGGTAGGCTGAACATGAGCCTGCAGTGTGCCCAGGTGGCCAAAAAGGCCAATGGCATCCTGGCTTGTATCAGGAATAGTGTGGCCAGCAGGAGCAGGGAGGTCATTGTGCCCTGTGCTCAGCACTGGTTAGGCCACACCATGAGTCCTGTGTCCAGTTCTGGGCCCCTCAGTTTAAGAAGGACATTGAGACTCTTGAACGTGTCCAGAGGAGGGCAATGAGGCTGGGGAGGGGTTTGGAGCACAGCCCTATGAGGAGAGGCTGAGGGAGCTGGGGTTGCTTAGCCTGGAGAAGAGGAGGCTCAGGGGAGACCTTATTGCTGTCTACAACTACCTGAAGGGAGGTTGTAGCCAAGAGGGGGTTGGTCTCTTCTCCCAGGCAACCAGCACCAGAACAAGAGGACACAGTCTCAAGCTGCAGCAGGGGAGGTTTAGGCTGGATGTTAGGAAGAAATTCTTCATAGAGAGAGTGATTGGCCATTGGAATGTGCTGCCCAGGGAGGTGGTGGAGTCACCATCACTGGAGGTGTTTAGGAAGAGCCTGGATGGGGTGCTTGGTGCCATGGTTAATTGATTAGATAGTGTTGGGTGACGGGTTGGACTTGATCTCAGAGGTGTTTTCCAACCTCCTTAATTCTATTCTATTCTAAGGTGCAGGTAGCTCCCCACAGAGCATTGGCAGGGTTGGTGGTCTGGTTGTGGGGTGGATAGTCAAGGGGCTGCCCCATTTGGGGTGAATGTGCCTTCCCCTTGGAGTCAGAGGATGGAGCATTTTAGCCAGGGGTTAGCACTTCCAAGGGGGGCGGCATCAACCCTGTTTGATGGCAACACTGCAAGGAAAACAGGAGCCTCACAACTTCAGAGTCCTCTGTTCTGTAAAAAGTGAGTACCTTTAGTTCTCTTTCCATTTTTGAAATTCACTCATAGAATGAAAAAGAATGATTGAGATTCACCTGCTTGCATTAGATCCAAGTATATATATAGGTGGATAATTGTGTTGGCTGCAAACCCAGCAGAATTTAAGTTCCTTCAGCTGCTGCCATACCAGGCTTGCAGGGTCACAACCTCTGCTGGCTTTTGCAGCAGAACCTGTCACCTCCATCTTCTGGACTCCATGGGCTCTTTTCTGGCAAATATTCTACATCAGGAAGTAAAAACTGAGGGGAAATGTTGTGTCCTTGGTGTTGTTTGTGCTCTGGGTTTTAAACATTTGCTTTGTCCAAAGGGGGCCTACAGGAAGGCTGGGGAAGGACTTCTCAGGATCTCAGGCAGTGATAGGACTAGGGGGAATGGAATGAAGCTGGAGGTGGGGAGATTCAGGCTGGATGTGAGGAGGAGGTTCTTCACCATGATAGTGGTGAAGCCCTGGAATGGGTTGTCCAGGGAGGTGGTCGAGGCCCCCTCCCTGAAGGTGTTTAAGAGCAGGCTGGATGAGGCTCTGGGCAGCCTGATCTAGTGTGGGGTGTCCCTGCCCATGGCAGGGGGGTTGGACCTAGATGATCCTTGTGGTCCCTTCCAACCCTGACTGATACTATGATGAAACTGTCTCCCCTCCACACCAGATAAGGGAGCTCCTTGCATCCAGGGGTGTGCAGAGGAAGAATGATCCAAATGATACTATGATATGAAATTGTAAAGAAAACTACTGTTTAGAATTAATGAGTCCTTGAAAATCTACAGATTTATAGCTTTGGGGTTTTCCCCCCACCCCCTTTTTTCCCCCCCCCACCCTGATTTCATACTCTTGGAGCTTCTAGAGTTCACAGGAGTACTTGTTGTGGATGTTACCTGGATGAATCCGTTTTCCTTTGAGTGTTATGGTGAGGATTCACTTAGTATTTAGACATCAAGACAAGGATAAGATAACTTTGGGCAAGGACTTTCCTGGGTCAGACCATTGCATGTGTTCTTTTCTTGCTGTTTGTAATCACTTTTTCTGTTGTTTAACATCATGTTTCATCCAAGGTTTACATACATTTCAAGGGAGTAGAAATGGATAGTGCCATTCTGCTGAGTATGCCATCACATTGAAAATTCACTTGTATCTCATAGCCCAACAATGATTTGAAACACGAGAATCTTAACTTGTGAGCGTGCATAACTTGTGTGGTAACTGCTGCCTAACTGCAGTGAATTCATCATTAAGCATCGTGTAAGCACCGCAGAGGACACTGTTACCTTATTGCCTCTTTCCTAGTACCTCTTTGTCAGGAAGCAAATCACGGTGCTTTGGTGTGAGGGATTTAAACAGCCATATCTGTCTTTTCAGGCAGCAGTGATCCTCAGATTGGAGTTGCTTGTAAGCTTGGTTACAGAATTAATGATGCATGGCAAGGTAGGTGGTTTTGGAGCAAGTATTACACGGGTCTTTCACATTTCCTGGACATACTGCCTTAGGAGAATACAGATGTGACATATGAAATGCAAAACTTGTACTAAATATTTTTTCAAGGACTAGAATTGAGTGTGCACTTCTGTGTAGCAATGTCTTTTCTTTCACATAATCAGTCTGTTAAATCACTTCATGACATACAAGCTGTAATGACCTGAGTTGGGATCTAAAACAAATACTTAGTGCTTAATTTTTGTGGTTTTCAGATGAGGTGAACTTTTGCCAGGGCTGGCGAGAAGAGTTTGCATTCTAGTGCACAGAACAGGAAAACACTGAAAGTTTCTTCTGCTCGTTATTAATTCTTATTCACAGGCCATGGGTCATAGGAACAAATAATTCACTGTAGTTAACACCAGTCACCATCCAAGTTACACACCCTCATAACTTAAGATTCTTGTTTCAAATCATTGTTGAGCTATGTGATAAAAATGAATTTTCAGCATGATGGTACATTCAGCAGAGCAGTGCCATTTATCCTTTTCTTCTCCCTTGAAATGGCTGTAAACTCTGGCTGATCTGAGGGGAATCAGCTTCATTTTGTTCCAAGGGCTTTGATGTGATGAAGATTTTTCTGGTAGCATTTGATAAATTTGAGGCCAAAGAAAGGAACAGAAGTGCCTTGAAAAATCTCCTGTTGGGCAGTTAGCCGGGATCAATTGATACCTCACATTGCTTTGGGGCCAAGATTCTGAGATGGCTTTCATTTACATGGGCTACCAGGGCTCTGGCAATGTCATCCCAGTTCACCAGAAGAGCAACAAAGTTGGTGAGGGGCTTGGAACACAAGCCCTATGAGGAAAGACTGAGGGAGCTGGGGTTGCTCAGCCTGGAGAAGAGAAGACTCAGGGGTGACCTTATTGCTGTCTACAACTACCTGAAGGGAGGTTGTAGCCAGGAGGGGGTTGGTCTCTTCTCCCAGGCACCCAGTACCAGAACAAGAGGACACAGTCTCAGGCTGCGCCAGGGGAGGTTCAGGTTGGATATTAGGAAGAAGTTCTATACAGAGAGAGTGATTGCCCATTGGAATGGGCTGCCCAGGGAGGTGGTGGAGTCACCGTCATTGGAGGTGTTCAGGAGGAGACTTGATGGGGTGCTTGGTGCCATGGGTTAGTTGTTTGGGTGGGTTGGATTGGTTGATGGGTTGGACATGATGATCTTGAAGGTCTCTTCCAACCTGGTTTGGTTTATTCTAAATAAAGGTTTATTCTAAATAAAATAAGGTGATTCCTCAGGTGCCCTGGATCTGAGGACTCCATGTAAGACCCTGACTTTCCATGGGAATTAAACAGTCCCATAATGCCACCAGGCTTATAATGCCAGCGTTAAGGCATTGCAGAGTTATCGTTTGTCAGTGGCTTTCTCCTTTGCCCACGGTGAGCCATGCTTAGCCAGCCTGCCAGTTGAAGCAGCTGCATCAGGTGTGTGCAATGCACACAGTGTATGCTGAAAGTGTGTGACTCGCTGTGTGCATGCACACACAGTGGTATAGA
The DNA here is from genome assembly GCF_026170545.1 of Melanerpes formicivorus. NCBI lineage: Eukaryota > Metazoa > Chordata > Aves > Piciformes > Picidae > Melanerpes > Melanerpes formicivorus. Next base: position 8,911,560 of record NW_027142379.1, on the reverse strand, counting down.
ATAGAATTAACCAGTTTGGAAAAGAATTTTGAGATCATCCAGTCCAACCTATCATCCAACACCATCTAATCAACTAAACCACGGCACCAAGCACCCCATCCAGTCTCTTCCTAAACACCTGCAGTGATGGTGACTCCACCACCTCCCTGGGCAGCACATTCCAATGGCCAATCTCTCTTTCTGTGAAGAACTTCTTCCAAACATCAGCCTAAACCTCCCCTGGCACAGCTTCAGACTGTGTCCTCTTGTTCTGGTGCTGGTTGCCTGGGAGAAGAGACCAACCCCCACCTGGCTACAACCTCCCTTCAGGTAGTTGTAGAGGGCAATAAGGTCGCCCCTGAGCCTCCTCTTCTCCAGGCTAAGCAACCCCAGCTCCCTCAGCCTCTCCTCACAGGGCTGTGCTCCAAACCCCTCCCCAGCTTTGTTGCCCTTCTCTGGACACCTTCCAGCAACTCAACCTCTTTCCTAAACTGAGTGGCCCAGAACTGGACACAGGACTCAAGGTGTTGGCCTAACTAGTGCTGAGCAGGTCCTTAAACTGTGGAAAGCTCTTGATGCTCTGCCCAGCATTAACAGACACATGCACAATTGCTGTACAGCACTGCCACTGCAGCAGCAGGATTTCTGTTTGAGGATAGAGCAGTCTCAGCTCCAGAGATGCAAACCAAACACAGGAATTTACGATGGGCAGTATTTTCAAGAGGAAATACAGGCATGTGGGGAGTAGGGGAGGTGTATATTAGCACTGCTTCTGTGCACTGAATTCCAGAAGTCATCTCTGTAATGTTACTTCCACAAAGTATTTCTAAATGTTGCTGCAGCCTCATTTTTTGTGTCATCACTGTGCTGCATGCACAGGATAGCTTGAGACTATACAACTAGAAATTCATGGAGCTTGTGCAGAGGCCTGGTAAAACATCCTATTGAGTGTAGCAGTGCAAGAGTGTTTTCTGAATCTGCCATGTGTCCCAAGGGGCCACTTATAACTGTTTGTCTCATAGCATTTAAAATCTTTTCTGCTTTCCTCAGACAAGTTCTCAGTTCTATTTATCTGTATAAACAAAGCAAAATTATCTCTCATTTAATTCAGTTATGGATCTATATGTGTTACTGTGCTTAGCATACAACACTAGGGAGATGTTTGTTTCAATTATCAAATATAAATAATGAAGAATTTGCTCTTAGCCATGGAGAAGAGGGAAATGAAGCAGCAGTCACCTGAGGTATGAATTTAACTATTAAGTTATATAGAAAGGCTGTGAAATTCAGGGGAAATGCACTGAGTGTAGACAGGTCTAATTGCTGAGGAAAACAACTGGCAAAAATCCTTTTGCAGCCTTTTAGGAGGTGTATGTAGTGACACATATGGGGCAACTGAGCAGGTAATTGACACATAGTGTGGTTTGCCATTGACTGTTCCTCCTCAGAGTGAGCTGTTATCAAGGCAGTGATTTCCCTGCCTTTGGTTTCATGTACAGAGGTGCACATGTCTTTAGCAGTTATGGTCACTATATTTTTTGCTCCCATTAACTTGAGGTTTTCTATCACCTGGTGCTATGGAGCTTATGTCCTTAATATGAGAGACAATTAATTTTGTGTAGAACTTTTACTTTCTCCTTCGTTCTATGGCTGCAGTCTAGCAGCTAATTTCACACCAAGGAACTTAATTACTTTACCTTTCCTGGCATTTCTCCTCTGCTTAAAGCATTCATAAAGACTGTGTAACTGTTTCTTGAAGTCCTCATTAGAGTTAAGAAAAACTTGCCTGGCAAGGAAATACTTTAAGAAATAAATGTGTGCATGTGTGTGCATTTTAAATGCTATTCAAAACAGGAAAAACTGTGACACTCTTCTCTAGTGTTCAAACAGAAGTGGGCATAATTAATGCAGACCAATAGAGAGCCCCACAGAGCTGCCTCTCTTTTTGCTGAGATTTCTTTGTATTGGAGTGGAGATGTAGTTTTTAAAGGTATTTCTAGATTTTGTTTATTCCAGTGTCTTCCCAACTATTTCAACCAAGTCTAGAGTCTCCTAAAGTCTGTATTTGGCATCCTTAACTCCAGCAGATTCAAGATTTTCATGTCTGTTGCCTGCTTCACACAGCTCTCTCCCCCCAAGTCAGTCGAGATTCCAGTGTTGTCTCAACTAATAAAAATTCTTCTGTGAAACTGGTGGCGTGTGGCAGCATTGATATTCTGCCACTGCATGAAGTACTGCAGCTCTGCATTTCTAATCAATAAGCAGTGGTGCTTGCAGCCAGTGTTACCAGGATATCAATTTCTTCTCTCTGCCTGTCTCACCTCTGCCTTTGCTTCAACCACTTCCTCCACAGAGGAGGGCAATGCTGTCTCTGTGTCTTCAACAGAGGATTCGTTGCTTGTTTTCCACCTTTGCTCTTCTGCCATGTGAAGGCATACCCCAGCCTTTCCATCAAGTGTTGGAGCAGAATAGAGGTGCAGAGCAGGTCTGTGTGTTGCAGAGAGGGATTGGGTGGGAGAAAGTTTGGGGGGGGTTGTGGTTTTTTTGTTGTTGTTTTGTTTGGTTTTCGTTTGTTGGTTAGGTTTGGTGGTGTGGTTTTTTTTTTCATAGAATCAACAAGGTTGGAAAAGACCTCAAAGATCATCAAGTCCAACCTGCCACCACAGACCTCATGATTACTAAACCATGGCACCAAGTGCCACGTCCAGTCCCTTCTTGAACACCTCCAGGGATGGTGACTCCACCACCTCCCTGGGCAGCACATTCCAATGGCTAATGACTCTCTCAGTGAAGAACTTTCTCCTCACCTCCAGCCTAAACTTCCCCTGGCACAGCTTGAGACTGTGTCCTCTTGTTCTGGTGCTGGTTGCCTGGGAGAAGAGACCAACCCCCACCTGGCTACAACCTCCCTTCAGGTAGTTATAGACAACAAGAAGGTCTCTCCTGAGCCTCCTCTTCTCCAGGCTAAACAACCCCCCAGCTCCCTCAGACTCTCCTCATAGGGCTTGTGCTCGAGGCCACTCCCCAGCCTTGTTGCCCTTCTCTGGACACGTTCAAGAGTCTCAATGTCCTTCTTAAATTGAGGGGCCCAGAACTGGACACAGGACTCAAGGTGTGGCCTAACCAGTGCAGAGTACAGGGGCACAATGACTTCCCTGCTCTTGCTGGCCACACCATTCCTGATCCAGGCCAGGATGCCATTGGCCTTCTTAGCCACCTGGGCACACTGCAGGCTCATGTTTTTGCTATGATTGATTCCCATATGAACTGATGCTGCTGTCTCCTGCCTTCTAGTCAGATCAGATTGTCTAGTGAATAGTTAGTAATGGAAGGAGGTAAAGGTAATCTACTTCTTACTTTTCCCAACCACCTGGCTGAAAGGACACTGAACCCTATCCAGTATCTTAATAACAGCAACATACTTTGTGATATTCTGATTGCTCAGGAGGTGTCCCCATAGTGAACAAGGCTGCAGATGAGCATCCAAGTATAATACAAACAGAGAGAAATTGAATTTAAGTGTTAAAACTTCCAAAGGATAGGAGAAAACACATTCCTGTATCACTTTTTTTCCTCTATCTCCTATTCATAATCAGATCTCAGATAATGTGACATACCCTGAGTCAAACTCTTCTTTCAGTTTCAAGTAATTCCATACCAAAAGGCAAATTAGAATCTTTTTGCACTGAACATACAATCTACAGCATGTCAAAATGGCTCACTTCTTCATGTGTTCCTTCACATGTTCAACCAACCTGGTTGATTCTATGATTCTATGGACAGGGGTTGTCCCATTGGACTTGTGGTGCAGAGGAAGCTTCAGAGGCACAGGGAAGCATCAGCTGGAAAGAGAGGATGGCAGGTTCAGAACAAGCAACAGGAAATTCTTCACAGGCTCCAGTGTGCAATTGAGCTGTGCTGCTCCTGGCCATCAGGACACTGTGGTGCAAATGTGGATTTGAGGAGGGATTGGACACAGCCAAGGAATGGAGCTCTCACTGTGACAGCTGCTGTGGGGAAGATTACTGGGAGCAGAGAAAATCCCCTGGGTCAGGATGGTGTTTGGTTGCCCTGTTCTAGTGCTGTGCCTTGGGTAGCTGTTAGTAGGCACTGAAGAGTGGGCTGTCTTGACTGGTGGGCTGCCCGGCTGCCCTGAGCCCCCCAGCCTGCCGTCTTTCCAGTGACCAGAACTCAGTAATGTCTCCAGTTCTTGCTTGTTTCTGCCCATTGCCTCTGGGGCCACTGTCTCTGGAGGTGTTCAGAAAGGGACTGGATGTGGCATTTGGTGCAATGGCTTAGTAGTCATGAGGTGTTGGGTGACAGGTTGGACTTGATGATCTCTGAGGTCTTTTCCAACCTTATTGATTCTATGATTCTATGATTTATGATTCTGTCACCTGAAAAAAAAGAGAGAATGTAGCACTTACTTCTTTATAGATTTTTCAGGTAGAGTGCCTAGTCCTCATGGGCTCCTGCAGCTTCCCTGTCTTTTAGAAAGGCATGTGATGTGAACAAAAATAAGGTTTCTCACTCAGACTTATATGCATTCACTCCCTTCAGAACAATGTTGTAGTTACCAATCTATCAGAATATCTTCCACCAAGAGGTGTCTATTAATGCCAAAATACACTGACAGTGAATTTTCAGAACAGCTTCAGCCTCACTCAACTTGCTGTAAGTAGGAACCCAGCTGAGTGATTTTGTTTTGACATTAAAGTGATGGGTTCTGTGCAACTCAAAATTCTTCACTGAATGTTGAGCTGATGGAGTCTGAATCAAAGCTGATTTGGAATGCCAGGTGCTTTCTGACAAGGAATGATTTTATCTGAAATCATGATCTGATCTGCCTCCCAAATATGATTAAGTCCAAATCCAAGGATTTTGATTCTCTCTTTAAAACAGGTGCTGCAAAACCCAGATATCTTATTTATCTGTAGGTTAGTGAGCTTTAGGTCACCAACTTTAGGCTGCTAATGATAAACACACAATAAAAGTATAGTCATGATTAAGGCAGTTGTAGTTAGACTATGTTGCTTTATGCATTCCACTCTGTTTTGACTTAAAGAAAATTCAGCCAGGGTATTCTGAATTTATCATCTTGTTTAAAAATCTTTTCTTTCCCTTTCCATCAAATAGATTTTACATTTGCTCATCTTCAAATCAACGTTGAAAGATTTGGAACCAGCTGTCATGGTAACTAGGTGCTAATAAATCTTTATTAAAAGCTACAACAGTGAGATAATTAAAGTTCATTCGTCTCTCTTACTTAGTGATAGTGCTAAGGCAGTTTTATACTCCCCAACAGTTTTCCTTTAAATGAAGAGAATGACTTTAAAGAGGCATATTTTGCCCTGTTTTTCTGCATTCTAAGGAGTGTTAACTTAATCAGTGGGTTTTACATGCAAAGTAGTGGCTGAAATATAAAAAGAATTATGGGTTCATTATCTCCATTTTATGACTAAACCCACACAGATTTTGTAACCCTGTCAGAACACATCCTTGACTGCATTTCATAGTCCACTGGGATAACTAAACCTGGGACAGAGTTCACAGATGTCAACTCTGTTCTCACGCTCGATTCCTCTCATGCAGATTTCCAGTTCGCACATACTCTGAGCATCCTTTCATACTGTTGGCAGAAATCCAGCCAAAAATGGACCTTGTCCAGTTCCAGATGTGAATTTCATCATTTTGGCTGTTGTATTAAGTTGCTTGGACTGAAGGCAATTGAGGCCTTCTGGGTAGCAGAACAATTTATCCACCCATCTTCAGCCGCCTTGTCCAACAGCGTTCAGATGTTCTGCTTGGCACTGCCCACCAAGCCCACCTTGGAGCACAGCGTGAGTGCACAACGTTATGTTTGTCAAAACTGTTATAGAAAAGTATTCTTGAGAAAGCATTTCATCATAGACATTGTGTTTCCTTGCATCTAATTTACTTTTTCATGCACTTAGGGGAGCAGGAAGCAGAAGCATTATAATAAATTGCTGCCTGTACTGGATCAGGTTTCACTTTAAGAGCCTCTATGAGGCTGGTTAAGGCATGACTGTATTGAATTTTTGCTGAATGAGGTGATTTATGGACTCCACAGAGAGGAGGTCTGACTAACGTTTTTCCTGTCACACAGTTCTAGTATGGAGAGATTATATAGCATGTTAGGGAATGCATCATTTGTAGTCTTATAAAAGAATATTCCTGGAAAAGTGAGAGAGAATCCAGTACTTCCAAAGATGTGTTTCAAGCCTCTGCCAACAAGTTCATCTTAAAAATTAGACACAGAATTGCTTGGTTATTTTGCATCCAGTGCTGCTGATTTTCATAAGAGGATGATAATAAACTACTTCAGGAATGGGTTCATGCCTACAGGCAAAAATGCCTGTGGTGCAGAAATCAGAACAAAGTGCAGCAAATCTGCTTCAGCTGCATGCTGAAGCATCTGCAAAGACAAGTTGTAGAAAGGCTTAGTTTTGGGCGTAGGTTTTCCTCAAGTGAGTGATACTGATGTGTCTCAGCAGGAGCCATAAAGGCAGAGGGGCTGGTGAGGACACTGTGACTGAGCTCCTTGTGACAAGGCTGTCTTAACTGCAGCTGAAACTCTGCAGCTTGTAGCTCAGTGTATTAAAGGTAAAATTGCACTGGTGTCCACCTCCTTCAACATACATCATTAAACTTGTTCACAAGTCTCACACTTGTCTCCACCCTTAAAAAATGACAATGCAGAGGCCAGGGCTTCCACACTCCTTTGCTTGTGAGTCAAAATTTCACAGTATCACAGTATCGCCAAGGTTGGAAGAGACCTCGAGGATCATCGAGTCCAACCTGTCACCACAGACCCATGACTAGACCATGGCACCAAGTGCCACGTCCAGTCTCCTCTTGAATGCCTCAAGGGATGGTGACTCCACCACCTCCCCGGGCAGCCCATTCCAATTTCTCACATCATCAGTGGTTTAGATTTCCTGGTGTAAATAACCTTTTAACTTCAAGGGAGATCAGATGCTTTTTCTCCCTTCTTCATCTTTTTCTGAATCCCAAATTGCCCACAGCCCTCAAAGAAATAAAAAATTCTGTCTGGTTCTGCAGATGAATGCCTGACTTTTAATTAACCCAGTGGAGGCATGGAGATCAAATTTGCTGTATCCATTCATCTGTACTTGAATTAAGGAAAGGGATATGTTCAGTGGTGTAATGTAGTAAAGTTTATTTTTAATTAACCTGATTTGCACTTGTAAGTTAAAGCTAATTTAGTACAGCTCATTCATCGTTTATATCTCGTGCCACTGGGAACAGTTTGATTTTCTACCTCCTTGGTTCTAGGCCATAAAAATATATTTGTTGCCTACAAATTTCAGTTGGTTTTTTTTTTTTAATTTAGCTGATACTAGCATTTTTTAGGATTTAATATTACAGAAAAACAAAGTTGGTTTTTTTTCAGGCCAGGTCCCTGAATCCAGATTTCTGAATCGTTGTCCACTTTAACTTGTAAATTGTGGATCTGAATTTTGCAGATTGGCATTATTTTTATTCTTCCTAGGCAGCTGTGAATTGTCCTTGAATAACTTCTCATTTTGATGGGAGAGCTTACTGAATCAGAACAGGGGGGCTTACAGAGCCTCTCTCTCTCAGTGTTTCACTCCTGAGTGAGTTGCTGTCATACCATTAAGATTCCATAAGGAATAAAAAACAATGCACTCTCCCTCCCCCCTACCCCCCTACCAAAAACCAAAAAATGCAGGCAAATTTATCCCAGTGACTTCCTATCTTCAACCTTGGAAAGATATTTTTTGTTGTTGTTGTTCTAATGTCCACCAAATCTTTGTGGAATGCTTCATTAGTGAGCATTTGAGGAAACCGATAAGCTGCAGCCGAAGTGGCCTGGGCAGGATGTTTGGAGTTCAGGAAGTCTTATTCTGTGTAGCTACTGAGCTGCCTCAAGCTGAAACAATTCTGTTGCAAGGAAGTTCACTCTGTTTTCAGGGATGTTGAAAGAAGAGAAGGCTGGGACAGGGTGCATTCTGAGCTTACTGGTTCCCTTAAGGGAATAAATAATGACAACAAAAATATCCCTGATATACTATACCGGCTTAAAAAGTATTTGCTGGTGGTGTAGCTAGTTAAGGATTCTCTTTCCTGACAGCTTTTCCTGAATAAATTTGAGATTTCTTTCCCTTAACTAAGCAGTTCTAAATGTGGTCCAACATTATTCTATGTATATTTTTTTCTTGCTCCTCAGTGCCCAAACCCTAATAACCAGCTAATAGTGAGGTTTCCTTGTAAAATGCAAATACAACTTTTTCTGTGGGAGCACCTGATTCCCTCTCCCCAGCAATCCCACACTAAGACAGACCAAGGCACAAACTTCCTAGAAGCCAAGTAATTTTAGAATCTAAATTGGTCAGAGATAAAAATCACACTGTAGAACAGGACAAAAGAGGAGCTTGCCAGATGGTCTTAGAGGGTGGCAAATTTTGGTGGAGCTGAACTTCCTCCCTGACTTCTGTTGTTGTCAGTGTGGGTTTAAATGTGCACACAGCTGGAACCAGGCAAGTTCCTAATGTTGCTGGGCTGTGTAGGCAATATGCTCTTTTCCTCAGGTGCTACACTCACTTTCAATGAGGATGTTTCCCACATAGGTTACAGGTCCTCCTTAACTTTTATTCAAGCTTAGACTGTATTGCTTGACCTGAGCTGTGCTTTAGCCCACACAGGTAAGCCTTGTAAAGGGCTGTGAGGACTCTCATTTTAAGCCACACTTATTTTGGTTTCTAAGTGACAATAGGTAGAGGCAAAGTTAGAAGAGTTTTTAATGAAGTAGGAATTTCTGTGCAGTGATTTCTCTGTTTTATTTAGTTCTTGTTTCAGATTCTTTCTCACACATGTTTTCATAGGTGTCTTTCTTGAGTAGTTTGAATGAAAGCTTACTAAGGGCATCAGGATTTTACAAGTAAATTTGTCACATCTTTTTTTACATTGTAAGGACAGAAAGATTTGACCAGTAGAAACAGAACCACACAAAAAGCTAAGCTGTATTTTTAGTTAAGAACAAACGATACCTTTGAAGGTCTTCCATGCTTTGACAATTGAGGTTTTAATGGTCTGTGTGAGATGGATAGCATTAGTAAAGACTTTGTGGAGAGCTGTAAGCAGACAGCCTTTTAGAATGGGAATACATTACACTGACAAAGCAGAACCATTGTATACTTTTGTTGCAGTGCTGCCATTACTGGAACAAAGAGAAACTTTCTACTATATAAATAATCTCTAAGGGTAAAAAAGAAAGGCAAGACTACATACAGCTAGTATATTCTCTCAACTGTTTTATTCCCACATCCCCACCCTCCTCATGGTTTAGCAGAATAAGAGGGAGAAGGAGCCTGAAAGAGGAAACAGGATATTGGAAAAGAAAGCTGTCCTTATGAGATGCTAAAGTGTTCTTCAGGAAGTCACCTGTCAACAGAGAAAGTTATTAATTTTAGCAACTACTGTCTTTCCACAGTGAAGCTGCTGAGTATTGACAGTTTGTAATCTCAGTGCTATCTTTGTCTTTGGGTCCTTTTACTCCACTTTGTTTCCCAGAGTCTCCAGTGTTCTGTATGAAATGCAGAATGCTTCCCTCCAGGATAACATTTTCTGATAGTCTATTCTTACATGTAAAACCTGTCTCTTCATTTCCCATATGGAGTTTTCTCTTGAATTTATTTTTCTGAGACTAGGACTTCTATTTAGAGTGTGGTGTAATTTCTCAGGAGTCAAATATGTCAATCCAGAATTCCCAGAACCTCTGGGCACAGAGTAGCCATAGCTGTATAAAACCTCTAGAGCTGTGTGCATGTTAAACTGGCTATGTTCAGCTAAGTCTGATATAAGTTTCTGTTGAGTTCATATAAAACCCTCTACCTGTAGCCATGTCTGAGCAGTATCCAGGTGAAAATTCTTTGTTTCTGAGTTTCAGATGTGTCAGCATTAAATGAAACAGAACTAAATCATCAGTTGAGAAATTACGCTAAACCAAATTGCATTGTTACGTCGGTTTCTAAGTGACTTCACTGGTTGTGGTGATGAAATGGGATGAAATTTTCACTGGGATGAAAGCTTCTTCATATTAGTCTGTGCTGGTAGTTTATGATAGATGGAACTATTGCAATTATTCTATAAATTTTTGGTTTAGAAGCATTTACTTTTAAATGATACTTAACACTTTTAACCTCTAAAACCTACTTCCCTGGCTCTGAGCTGTTGAAGGCATTGGGTTTTTTATAGCCATACACTTGATAATGAATAATAGGAAGACTCTTCACCCTCTCTGTGTATGACTTTCTGTTTAGCCACAAACCAAAATAAATGGCAGTGGTTTGACAGGCACTTTTTTGTTATTATAGTCCTCTCCTTCCTTAAGCATTTGAAGGATGGATTTCCGTGGTGGAGAGACTGGCCAGATGTAATAAATCACAGGAGGAGTGTAACTAAACCAAATAAATAGGATTGCTGAATTCCTCCACACCCCCACCCCAAACCCTCCACACCCCCACCCAAAGGAAAAAAAAAAAACCCAACATTATTAGAGAAAGATGAAGGGAACGTCTTACCTAGAAGTGGAGTGGCACAAGTACCAGATTCAGGACTCCTTTCATCAAAGTGTTATGATGATTATTCCATTCCTCACAGGAAAGCATGTTTGTAGGATGATTTGAGACTTTCTCCATCAAAGACCAAGAAAACTCATAGAACAGTTATGGTCTGTGGGCAGTAGAGCACAGTTCTGCTAATCAAGGTTTCCATCTATATTTAAGGTGGCTTTATTTTAAAGATCAATCATAATGAGTACTTGCAATTCAGCATGAGTTGTGTAAAATTAATTAAAGCTCTGGCTCCTTAATTTCTCAGCAGTCATGACAGTAAGTTTGTATTCACTTCCTCTGAACTTGTATTGTGATAGTAGAAAGGAATCACTGTATGCTGTGAAATGAAGTGAATAAGAAGCTCCAGTACAGACCATTCAAAGGCTATATAGGAGAATTAACATGGAAAACATGTTGTGTTCAAATTGATATATACTCCTTTAAAAGTTAGGGGAATGAAGGGTGAAAAGTTCACGTAGCTGAAGGCTTTTACAAAATGTCTTGTAGTGTTGTCCAGAAGCCTGTAAGAGAATTTACAGCTTCCATATGGATTATTGATTAATAAATATATGTTGTGCTGAATTTGCAAACCTCTTCTATACTTGAATGTAAGAGGTGGTATTTGAATTTTATGGATGGGGAGTGGTTTTCAAGAGTCCTGAATTTTAACAAGAAGGGAGGAGAGTAACCCATAAATTTCATGAAATGAATTAGTCAACACCTTATGAACTTTGGTTTCATAAGACCATTTTCTCATCTTGAACTCCCTGACCATGTTTCATAACCAGGCTTATATAGTGCCTAGTGGTGGAAAGCAGAGAATGGGACTGCATTCCTCTAGTCCTCTGCCAGTAAATTCATAGCTGTCAGATGTAACTTACACTGACTAGAATACACAGACTGAGACAATTGTACATATAAATTAATCCTGCATTTAATAGTTTCCCTGGTGATAATGTATGTTGGAAAGTCTAGAATGTCCTGGAATTTAATGGTTGCTAGTTTCACACTGGTTTATGTTGTGACATAAACCCAGTGTGTATCATGTACTCCCAGTAATATATGGATTTACTGTTACTGAGTTATTTGTTTGTTGTGATATTCTCTGAACCTTTGAGATGGAGGCTTAATTAAACAGTTCTGTCCACAGCAGCAACAGTAGCAATAAAGAATCAGACTAATCCACAAACTCAGCGTACTGAAAAGGAAAATTATCTAAGGACTAATCACAAAGTTAATACTAATACCAAGTGAATCCTCTTGAAAGAATAAGCTTACTCAAACCACAGCACTGGACAGAAAATCTCAGGGTCTTGAGTTCATCTTGAGACCTTGCCATCTGAGGATCATGTGCAGAGGGTACATGCTTTGAGAGTGTCAGAGAGCAAATTTCACATTGCCCCATGTCTAGCTGACAGTAAGTGGTGTCAGAGCTGGCCTTCCCTTGAGCAACATTGCCCTTCCACAGAGGTTATGAGATAATGATTGCTTTTTTCTCTGCATGAATGATACCAGAGGAAAGAACTCTGTGGTTTATCAAAATATCCTGAGCTGGGAGTTAAACATGATATTTCTGCATGTGAAATAAGTTCAAAGGTGAGTGTGTACTTCAGAATCTTACAAAACAGTTGGATGCTTGCATAGGACTTCTTAACCTCTCTTAATTGCTGTGTAGAATCAATTGTACTCTAAAAGGTAGAATTAAGGGACCTTTCCAAATAATCACTTGCAAGCCATAATATATGAGGGATGGAGCAGTGTCCTTTTTTATTAACTGGTGTAAACTGGCAGCTGTTCCCCTGGTGTATGGTATCTGGAAATGCTGAGCTGCTTGAGTCTAGCTCTGCCTTCAAAGACCAAATATCTTCTGAGAAGAAAGAAGTTGTGACTCTGATGCTGGATGAAGCAAATCTTGTGCTTTCAGAATGATAATGCTGGGTCTGGATCTGTCCCAGTATCGCATTGAGCTATTTGGATTTTGTAGGCTTTGTTCACCCGTTGGAAATTGTTACCTAATGCCTGAGTCAGCTATTTCACCTCTTGATGTTTGGGCACTATTAAAAACATACTCCAAAAACCTGCTCAGGTAAATGAAGATGCCTGAGATGATGTATTCCATCTTCTTGGACAAAGTGGAACTGGCAGTAGATTAATTGCTGTAGTCAGTGCCATTTTTCACCCAATCATGGAATTGTGAAAGCAGCAATCCTATCTTCTTTCAGCACTGGGAAAAGTAACAGTCTATCTCTTTCCCAGCAGTAGGAATTATTTTTCTAATGAGTTAAATGGGCTGAAGGCTTTCAAGGACTTGCTCTGCACCTTGGGAACTCTTCAGTACCATAATGCTGTTTGACACAAACATTCTGCCTCTTAACAAGAGCCATCTGAGAAGCTTTCTCCTTGAAGATCTATATAACCATCCTGAAAGCCCATCTGTGAAACTCCATGTAGTTTCCTCCCTCTCTACCTAGCCTATCTAAATTGAAAGGGAATCAGAGTTTCAATAGGTAAGGATAGAAAAGGTAGATTTTTCCTTATCAGAAATGTAGCTCTTTAGACTTCCTGTGTGTGTAAAATAATAAGCCCAGGCTAATGTTATAAGCAAGCATTTTCTCTAAAGGAAATACCTGGAGAGTTTCCCTGTTGATCAGGCTGTATTTAAGTCCAGACACTTTATATTCCTTTTGACTTCCTGATATTGTCTATCCCTCAAGCCAATTGATTTTGTTGGCAGTGCCCACTCAGCATCCTATCCTTCTTACAGCTGCTCGCTGGTTCATAGGGGAGCTCTTGTTCCTCCATGGACCCTTATGATGAGATAAAAAACCTGTAAGAGCAGATACAATTATTTGTGTTTTCCTTCACTTAGTTTGATGAAGAATCTGTGGAGAGAGTGATAGTGAAGGAGGCTGGAACCTCAGAGAAACATATATCCATTGCAGGTAATTAGTGCATGAAACTGGCATACCCACGAGGTTTATAAGGGAACTGACACACATCGGGATACAGCTGACTGCTTTTCCAGAAGCTCCTTTTCTCTCAAGCATATTTACTTTTTGACATATCTGTAACTACCACTGGGTACAGAGGTCTCAAAGCAGGAGCAAGATAACTCTTTCCTTGATTTATGATGAGGGAGATGAGAAAGGATGTAATACTCTTCAGGTGAACATTTTACCTTTGCCTTCCATTTATGCCTGAGCAGGGTTTGGCCTAAAGGACACGCCCCAAACGAGCAGGAGTCTTTCAGATTTTACAGAATTGGCAACAGATTAATCAGGACATTTATTTGCAAGTATCCCTGGAGATGTTACTTTAAGAAAGCAATAACACTTGTGCTTGTAGTAGGCTTTTTGCCCAGCAAGTATTGAGCCAATTCCTACGCTCTTTTCTGATTGGAATAACACTGCTGTGGCTTATATGTAGAACAGGAAACTCTTTGCTGATTCTACAAAGTAAAGTGTCTTTGAAGTAGCTAATAGATGCATTCTTCCAATGGCTCAAGGTTCAAGAGCTGTACTTTTCCAAGCTTTTGAAATGCCAATCCTTCCCTTCCAAAGTGTAGTTCAGAGGTTCTGTTCTTGGAAGTTGTCTGTATCACCAACATGTTTATCATAGATGCTTAGTGTTTGAAGTTGTATTTTGAATTAAAGACTTCACAAATTCTACAGACAACCCTACTGGACCACTTTTGAGGCTTGTCTACCAGATCAGCTCAACACTGAATGTGAAAAGAGAGAATAGAATAGAATAGAATAGAATAGAATAGAATAGAATAGAATAGAATAGAATAGAATAGACCAGACCAGACCAGACCAGACCAGACCAGACCAGACTGGAAGAGACCTTCAAGATCATCGCATCCAACCCATCAACCAATCCAACTCACCTAATCAACTAAACCATGCAACCAAGCACCCTATCAAGTCCCCTCCTGAACACCTCCGGTGATGGTGACTCCACCACCTCCCTGGGCAGCACATTCCAATGGGCAATCACTCTCTTTGTGTAGAACTTCTTCCTAACCTATAGCCTAAACCTCCCCTGGCACAGCTTGAGACTGTGTCCTCTTGTTCTGGTGCTGCTTGCCTGGAAGAAGAGACCAACCTCCACCTGGCTACAACCTCCCTTAAGGTAGTGGTAGAGAGCAATAAGGTCACCCCTGAGCCTCCTCTTCTCCAGGCTAAGCAATCCCAGCTCCCTCAGTCTCTCCTCATAGGGCTTGTGTTCCAAACCCCTCACCAACTGTGTTGCACTTCTCTGGACACATTTCTTAATGCAGGTTGGACAATTGGGGCATGCAGTATCATTGGTCTTCTAAAAATTATTATTATTGTTTACAACTGTGTTTCCTATCCTAGACTGCAGTTTTTGTTATCTCAGAAATCTGCCTTGGAGTATGACTAGCCACCAGAATGACTTTTGGACTTAGTGGAGTTCTGGAATTCCTCAAGCTGGCCAGTTTAACAGCTAGCTCTGTTTATCTAGCCTGTAGCACAGACCTGTGCAGCCAGTACTAACAGGATCCATTTTGTGTTTCGTGCTGCTTCTGCCTGCTAAGTCTTTGCTTTCAATTATTTTCAAGTCCTGTGTGACTGCTTATCACTACAGAACAAAATTATGGTTGATTTCATCTAATTTTCAGTGTTTTCCTTTCTTTGGGAAGCAGATGTTCAACAAATAACCTCATACTTTTAAGACTAATTCTCTTATCTTATTTGTTCTATTTATTTATTTTTAAACATTGTGATTTTCAATTAAATGAAGCAATTTCCTAGCAAATACTTTTGAATTCAAAAAATGACAGGCTAATTACTTGTCCATTTTACATTGCTAAGAGACAAAATTTGGGCTGTGAAATGGAATTACCATTTCTACTATAAACTATGTTTGATGCTTTCAGTTTGAAGTGATTGTGTGGACAGAATATTCTGTGAGGGTCAAAATGGCAGCAAGAACTTTCCTTTTTAGATTAACTTTTGAGGGTTTTTTTCCCTTGTCTGGTGCTGCAAGGTATTCAGAATGCCTTAACTCCCCACCCCCCTTTCTCAGTTAGAGGATAGCATACTAAGGGATCTATCTCTGCCTCCTTTCTGAGAACCTGCTAACGCGTGCATGGATGCTGATGGGGAGTGCTGTAGTGGAAGATTCGTCAGCTGAGGGTAATTGGCCCATGGTTCCTTCAACTGTGCACAATTTAACAATGCCATTCAGTCTCCCTAGAGTAATCCAGTATTGCTGGAAAGCACCGTAGCTTGTCAGAGCAGCTGGCAGCCAGGAGGTTCCAAATCCTCACTCTGCTTCTGCTCTCCACTCTGTCTAGGGTCTGTCTCATCCCCTTCCAGCCCAAGTTCAACACGAGCACTGCTTCCCTGCACAGCAAGAGCAATGACTGTTTAACCACCAGCATTGCACAGCAATTTTGAGTACCAACTTGTTAAAGCCTCACTCTGCCCTCAGTGCATGCATTGTCATAAACACACACAGTCCAACACAAAATATAGCAGAGGAAGCAACAGGGGAAGAAAGCACACAAAGAATGAGCAAAGAGCATGCCTGAAGAAAGGAAAATTCCTCAAATATTGTACAAAACTGCAAAGAAATTAGTGAGTTTTGCCCACGAAAGCTGGTGTTGGGAAGCTGATGCTCAACAAACAGGAGACAGGAAAGAAATTAAGATCTTAAAATGTTATGCCAAAAGTCAATCTGTATGCAAACATTACTTAGTGATGCAAAAGGTTAAGAAAGGCTTCCTGTGAATACTGAAGGAGTTGCTGTTTTGACAGAAAGCAAGAGCTGAAGGTCAATTACTGCTGTGCAGGGGATCCACAGAGCAGTCTGTGCACAGAAGAGCAGCCAATACTGCTCCACTGCCAGAAGAAAGACTAGAAGGAGCAAGAAAGAAGCTAAAAATGGGGCAAGAACACAAGATTGAATGGTGAAAGCATGAGTAAAGCACTGCATCACATATACCTGCTCATTTACTAACCTTAACCCTAATCATTCTCCTCAAAACCCACTTCTTCCTGTTATGAAACTAGAAGCCCCAAATTACCTCTGCCTGATGGAGGTTAATGAATCTTCTAAAGCAGCAATGGAACCTCACTACTTTTTTTGGCGGGGGGAGAGGGAAGGTATGAAGGATTCAGCCGATGCAAAAAAAGGTAAATATCAGGAATTAATAGTGGGTGGCTAGATAAAGGCAACATTTGTATTAACTGTTTGGAAACTGTTTCTGCTGATCCAAATTATAGAGGCATCTACCTTTATAGTCCAGTATTATTATTCTGCAAATTATTATCGAGGAGTTATGATTCATTTTATAGAGAGAGGAAGATGTTTGGATGCATTTCATGTCAAGAGGGGTGTGTTACAGAAATAACAAAGGTAGAAGATGTTTTCTGCATGAGATCACCACTGCTATAAAAATTCTAAGAAATAACTGCAGGGGCACTAGAATCACAAAGGGGAAAATCAGTTAATGTATAAAGAGTTTGATGTGATATCTGATGTGATGTTAGGACCTGGATTTTTCACTGTACGCTTCAAGTGCACAGAGATGAATGTGGGAGAGTTAGAGGATGTGGTGCTGAGTGAGCAGAGAAACCTTAAACTCAGATTGCACAGATATTATTTTCACTAGCAGCAGCAGGAGCTATTGTTTCTTCAGTTATCAGAGGTGTACCCCTTAATTTTTTTCTCACTTTCTAAAACTCTGTACCATAACACATTCTTACTCCCTCACTGCATGAAATCCCTCCAGCAGCTGGGAATCTGGTGTATGCTCTCCTCTAGCCTTCAGTTCCAGTTATCAAAGCTGGACAATCTCTGGGTATAAGTAAAAGACACATTTAATAGATGGTGATAATTCTTTAAGAACTGGATTCAGCTTGGACAGTAAATCCATGTAGTTGCATTGCTGTACTAACTATAAGTGTCAAGAAGATAAAGTGATTGCAACTAGGAAAAAAATATAGAATATTGAAATGCCTCGGCCAAGAAATAAGAGAATAAGAAAGAACCAGGGAGGCACACAAGGGGCTTGGTAAACTGATGGTTCAGCCAACAGCAAGATTAAAAAGAGATACCTCTCAAGTGTTAAGTGCTTCAGAGAAATTGACAAAAATTCAGTATAATAAAACATTGCTTCTGATATCAAAGTGAAGCTTCATCCAGAAGGTGTGCTAATGGTATTGCTCTCTGGGGTGAAAGGTGGTGCATTAAATAAAACAGACATGAGAAGGATGTAGGCAGTGCAGGTGAGAATTCTTCAAAAGATGGCAAGTGCCAAGTGGAACATTTTAAAATCTAATGTGGGTGTTAGAAAAAGATTAATGTCTGGAATCATGGGACAGGAATAGCTACAGAGAGATTAAGAACTAGCCTAGAAAAAGTTCAGGGCAGGCCAGCCTCGGAGTAACCACTGACAGGGGGGCAGGATGCTGCGTGAGAAACATGCTCATGATGCTCTGAACAGTGCAGTACGCCCTAGCCAGGCACAAACGGAACCACAGCACTGACACACTGAGACAAAAACGTTTAGAGATCATCATGGTACACTTCCCAAGTGACAGCCCTCATAACAGTAGATGACTGAGTGCAGGAAGGCATTCCTGTGCCTTTGAGTCCATTACCTTCTGCTTGACAAGCCACGACAGTGACTCTGACTACTTACCTAGCTCAGGCCTCCGCTTGCTAGGAGGAAGGTGAAGAAAGATGACTTTCATGTCCTCTAAAATATAAGGCATCAAATATGGTAAGTTTATACTAAAGTTATGAATACTCATTGTAAGTATTCCTTCTACATCACAGCACTTATCATTTAATACTGTCCTGTCAAACTGAGATGTCACAAAAGATATACAACAAACACTTTGGTATAAAACTGAATTTGCATCAATTACATCTGGCAAAGAATGAAATGAGCAATGTATTTTTGGCAGGCAAGTAATTAGTGAGAAGTGGTTTCGACAAAAGGACTGTTTTACAGCTCACACAATTAAACTACTCAGTGTTGCTCTAACTGAGCTGAAAGGAGCAATATCTTCTCTCTAAAGCTGTAAGAAATCTGCAGCAGAACAGTATTAGTTTCTATACACAATGCCTCAGTTCACATGCCCAGGTACGGACTGTGCCTTGATTTTCTTGTTTTCTTGGCTTTGCTACTATGCCCTATCACTGTGGCTACACTTTGTATGCTAGGTGCACCTTTATTTCTGTTTGCAAGCTCATGCAAGGTAGCTTTTCCTGTGCCAGGATTCCTATTGCCATGACTTTTCTGTTGCTTTCAGAAGGATTTTTAGATGGGGGAACTGCTAAATGCTGACGTTATGAATGGTATATAAATGTTTGTGATAGACTCCAAACCAGACAAATGCAGGCAAAGAAAATATTGCAAAACTTTTGGAGTATAAAGGTTAAATGTTTAACGCACTGCCCTTTTACCATTAAATGCCAACACAAAGTACTTAACATCCTTTTCATCCATTTAATTTCAGTACATTGTCTTCCTAAAAGCACACATCCTAGAAGCAGATTGCTTTCAGTACAACACATAGCAGAAAGAAACTTAGTGTGACTTTGACTCTGGTTAGTGCAATAAAGATGATGGTGTTCCATAACTGAACACCAATTATGTTGGTTTGGAGGGGCACCTGGTGATAATGAATGAGTTGATGCTGGCAGGCATAATTTGTGCAGGTTTGAATCTTGCTTCAATTTATTTGCTTGCTCTTCTTTGCCTTTTTGTTAATTCATGGACTTGAGAAGTGATTGTCTGAACAAGAATTACAGGAATTGCTCGAATCAGCTTATAAATGGCAGTGTTAAACCATGCTGAATGGTGTGTGAAAACACTAGGTTTGATTTTTTGGGTCTCCTTTTTTGTTGTTGTTGGTTTGGTTTGCTTTTTTGTTTGTTTTGTTTTTTTCTTCAATACACTGTAGGTAATCACCTCAACATTTGGTTTCATGCAGCACTTGGGAAAAGGTCAGATGCTGCCCTATGATGACCTCATAGGAAACTTTGAGGTAGAAACAAGGGAAGTGCATTACCTGTATGCACAGCAGGTGCTGCTAAAATATGGTTCTCAGGGCTGGTGTCTGCATAAAGAGGAAATTCATGGAAAGGAGAGTTCAAACAATGGGCTACACGGATTAGCCTGAAGACAACCTATGTGAATCTTACAGAAACCTTTGTGCTTTGTTTCTCAATAGGCTTAGGTGGATTGAGTTTCATATGTAGGTGTCTTTGAATATGGAGATACAAGATATGTTACAGTAGAGCAAGGGAGAAGAGGTGTTTTTATCTCAACAGGAGGCCAGCATTATCTTGAGGATCTGGAGTGATGTAATGATCTTAGTGGCTATTGGACTCTGTTAGACAAGTTTATTCCTCATATTGGAAAGAGGATAGTATGATTCTTCTTCCATTGGTGTGTGTGTAGGCTCTGAGTAGCTGTGCTCATTCACGCTGCCAGGCACCTTTAAAATTGTTTTAACCCACTTTTCTAAGAAAACAAAGCTTATGTAGTCATATCTGGGTTTGGCCTCAAATAATGAGAAGCTGTTGGCTAATTTTAGTGAAATGACCAGAAAATCATAGTGTCAGAGACACTAAGCTGCCATGGGATTTGGGAAACTGGGTTAATGCAGTGGCAGAAATTGTGTTCACCATTATGAACTTTCTCTGTGGCAGACACTGCAGCAGACACCAAGGAATCCATCCAAGACAACACTCTAAAAATCTTAAGAGTCATGGTCCACAGAGATACTCACTTGCTCTTGGCTTTTTATATGGTATCTTTTGGGGGCATTATCTCGGTGTATCTCAAGTAAACACCTAATCTTGCAAGGATCTTTCAGATCTCATATTTCCTGTCATCTGCCTGAAGCATGGCCAGTCCTTCTTTTCAAGGACTAACATCCTTGCATTAGCTGGAAGCTTTAGACACCTTACAAGTCATTTCAATAGTACATAATTCACTGGTCTGTGGAGGGGCTGGGTCTGATGGTCTGGCATTGTCCTCAGGCTTTATTTCATTTGAAACAAAAGCTCTCCTGTGCAGTTTTCTTTGGTTCTGCACCACTGGTTATATAAGGGAACTTTGTAGTGTAGTTAACAAAACCTGTTCATAGTGTAATATCCGTCTTGTGATCCTGAAGTACAATAAACACAAAAATCATTTTTCCCAGTGGAAAAGGAGGTCTGGGTTTATAAGGATTCTTTTTTGTTGTGGTTTTGGTTTTGGTCTGTTTTTTCAAATGTAAATTTCTCTATCATGTCTCAAAGGCTGCAGAGCTTAAAAGAAGAATGTGCTGTGTTCTAGAAAGGTTTGGAACTGTGAAGGCAAATTCCCTAATGCTAGCTAAAAACATCACTTAGTACCATGTCTACAACTAAGAGGACAAAATAACTGTGAAAGTCATACAGGGCACTGCCTTTGATCTTAAAATGAAAATTAATCAGCTGAGAAGCTGTGATCTTTATGTGCAAAACCCAAGTGAAAAAGAAGCTTCATATAAAATTTTTGTCCTCTTCACTGACTTACTTCGATCCAATCTGCAAATATACTCCTTGGCCTTATTTAATTTAAAATACCTTCATTTTAATCATTTTTTTTTTTTCAGCAGCAGACTCTGTGATAGGAATTTTGTTTATTTAGAATGGAATAGAATAGACCAGGTTGGAAGAGACCTTTGAGGTCATCGAGCCCAACTCATCATCCAACACTATCTAATCAACTAAACCATGGCACCAAGCACCCCATCCAGTCTCCTCCTAAACACCTCCAATGATGGCAACCCCACCACCTCCCCAGGCAGCCCATTCCAATGGGCAATCACTCTCTCTGTGAAGAATTTCTTCCTAACATCCAGTCTAAACCTCCCCTGGCACAGCTTGAGACTGTGTCCTCTTGTTCTGGTGCTGGTTGTTTATTTGAAGGACTACTTAATTGTTTTGTTAATTGCTCTGTGAATGCTACCATTTATTACTCTGGTTGAAATGAATTCTTTGGTTATGATAGTTTACTAGACTGATAATATTTGAATCCCAGAGCAAAAATATCTTTTATGATATGACATGCAAGACTAATGTAGAACACTGAATTTTCACCATTTAGGAAATACAGTTTTGTTGTAGAGAAGAATATGGGTGAGGACACGTCCGTAAACGTGTTACAGAAAATCATCGCCTGACATGTTACGTCAAATCTTCTCTGCATCCCAGAAAGACTGGTAAATCATTCAACCTTGGTTCACTGACACAACCAATCATTGTCCATTTATTTCTGCATTATCTTCAACAATCAGTGCAGTGAGATGTCATACCAAACATCTCAGGATGTGTGGTATCAGGAGAAAAAACAATGTAACACACAGGCTACAAAAGAACACACAGGCTACAAAAGCTGCTACTGTACTAAAAAAACAGAAGAGAGCAAGAATGTGATCCTCTTAGTAGCAAAATTTTGGTAACAATTTTTAATGACAAGTATCTGAAAAAATGGGGTATTTCTCCTTACTAATTAAAAATAATTCACTGTGGAGTAATGGTCAGGGGGGAAAAAAATGATCTTTTTCTTTTTTCCCTCCTTGCTAGCTTTGAGATTGACTCCATTTTTATATTAAAGCTGGTCAACTAAATCTCTGTGTTTCTCTGATACCTGCTGATTTTAGGAAGGATTCCAGGTAGGTAATGTAAAAACCCATCTGTATTTACCTGTGGGAAAACATGATTGCACCAGAAAGGAAAAATAAAAATAAAAATAAATCCATGAGTAGGGATGACTCTTCTCCCAGGCAACCAGCACCAGAACAAGGGGACACAGTCTCAAGCTGCGCCAGGGGAGGTTTAGACTCGAGGTGAGGAGGAAGTTCTTCACCGAGCGAGTCATTCATCATTGGAACGGGTTGCCCAGGGTGGTGGTTAAGTCACCGTCCCTGGAGGCATTCAAGAGGAGATTGGATGTGGCACTTGGTGCCATGGTCTAGTCATGAGGTCTGTGTTGATAGGTTGGACTCGATGATCCTCGAGATCCTTTCCAACCTAAGTTATACTGTGTGATACTGTGATACTGTGATGAGGGCACCAAAATTTCCCTTGGTGGCCCCCTCAGTAAAATGAGAACTCTTTAAAACTGAATTAATAGGTAAATTTGGCAGTCAGTAAGAGGATAACAAGGAAAACATTCTCCTTTCAGTTTCCAGCATGCTCAGTGTATATTGATGGGGGTTTGGGCTTTTTTCAATTTCTTGTCACACTTTGACATAGAAACTAGGATTACAGGAAAAGCAAACACTTCAGTACAAACATCTGGTTGAAGACACTGAAAAACACTTCTGGATTTTCCCCAAGTCAGATGAATATTCTAAAAAAGAAATACACATTTTGGAAAGCACTAAAGCAAAGAGGGCTGCCCATATCCCCTGCAAATGTACAGCCCTTGCTTCCTCTGTATATGGTACTGCTTCTGACACATGAGAAGCTGACAACCAGAAAAGGAGTGTCACACAAATAACTTCAGCAGAAAAGAATAGCCTACACTGGCATTCCTTTCAAGTTGTGTGCCTGTCCACAAGTGAAAAGAAGAGGTTCACTGAAGATTCATTTTAGGTTTTTGTAACTGTCAACAGAGGTCTGCTCTTCCCTAGGATCTTAAGCATACCTGATTCTGAAAAGGAATGGCTGAATGAGGTCTTGCCCTAAATTCTCTTCCTGTGTAGGTGCCAGCAGGTCATCAAGCAAGGATTTTCAGTTAAGGTAAGCAAAGGTGAACAATAATTCACCACAGAGATTGTTCCCAGTTCTGCATGATGTGTACACCTTTGCCTCTGCAAAACACTAACTCCATGTGAAGGGGTAACACCAAGAGTTCCTTTACAAGAACTGACACAGGCATCTCAAAGTGTTCAGCTGTGCCCTTGTGCTGGCTCCGCAGGTTTTCTATGTAGGTCACCATGTAACATTCCACTGGCTCCACAGACTACATTGTCAGAAAGTGACAATGACTGCTCCACTTAGAATTTTAAATGGTGAAGTAGGAAGTTAGAGGTCAAGACCACCCAAAATAGCAGAAACTTGCCACAAATTATAGGGAAACAGTAGTAGACTTACAGCCTTATGTTGGAGGCCAGTGGGATGGGACAGGATGTTGACAGGTTGCATGTTGCAGCTCCATTAGTGCCTGCTTAATTTCTAAATAAAGACAGTGGAAAGAAGCCCAGAAAGCTTGGTCTTTTCTGGAAACCTAACACAACCAGATGTAATACAAATTAATTAGCAGGTGATTCATGCTGAGTGTTTTTGGTAATGAAAAAAGTCACAGTGCCAGTATCCCTTTTACATGACTGGGGCTTCTGTTTTATGACAGATTAACTTTTTTATTCTTAGAATCCTCTGCCATCTAGGCAAGAAAGGAATCCCACAGTGCTTCCAGCAGAATCTTCAGGAGACTTGAATTACAGCTCATAGCACTGTAATTAAGACTTGGAGCTGGGAGCTTGCCTTTTACTTGCCTCTGCCTTGAGCTGGCAAATTACATTTCTTTCCTAGATTTCAGAGCTCACAAGAATTTTCTTCAAGCTGAATGACAGGATCTCTGGTGTAGGTTCAGACTTAGCCAATTTCCCACTGCTGGCCACACAACTGAAACTAAGACATATTTGGGGGAAAAATAATAAACAACAAAACACCACTTGGGAAAAAGAGAGGAAGAGATACAGGTAGCTTTTAAACAGCCTACCTCTTGCTTTCTGCAGTTTCAAAGACTAACTGGAAATTCTTTCTTCCAAGAAGAATTGTGTTCCCAGGTCCTCCTCATATAGGAACATGAGCAGCCATCCTCACTTCAGTGGTCTTTGGGATTTTTTTATCCCTTTTAAAATTTTCATTGGACCTGGGGACCACCCCAAAAAAGCAGCAGAAAGCATTTTATGCATTTTAAGTTAGATTAAGCAGGTTGGGGAACAGACACATAAAACAATCTGAAAAAAAAAAAACAAGATTTCTGTTGAGAGATTTAAAATCTGTTCCTTCTAGTGTGAGGGGGAAAAAATAGTCATGGCTTCACCAAGGAGATTCCTGAATTGCTTATTTAATTCTAAAAGAAAAAAACCCCTCTGGATCCCATCTATAATACCTCTATGCTAGGGAGGGATCTAACCATGCTAGACTAAACCTGAGCTGCTTTAAAGAATGATTGAAGAGCTTATGTCTTTCTGCTTGTGGGCATCTGGGAGTGAAACTCCCAGACTTGTCATGTCCTCAAAGTACCATGGTTCCTACTTTTCTGAAAAGTAAAGGAAAAGATAATTTGGAAAGCATTAATTTCTGTAATTCCATTTGCTACCATTTTAAGTATGTTCTTAGGACTTCCTGAGTCTTCTGGGAACATCTGAAGAAATAAAAGTCATAATGCGGTAAGTATCATAGTATCATTCAGGGTTGGAAGGGACCACAAGGATCATCTAGTTCCAACCCCCCTGACATGGGCAGGGACACCCCACACTAGAGCAGGCTGCCCAGAGCCTCAGCCAGCCTGGGCTTAAACATCTTCAGGGATGCGGCCCCGACCACTTCCCTGGACAACCCATTCCAGGGTTTCACCACTCTCATGGGGAAGAACCTCCTCCTCACATCTAGCCTGAATCTCCCCACCTCCAGTTTCATTCCATTCCCCCTAGTCCTATCACTACCTGACATCCTGAGAAGTCCCTCCCCAGCCTTCCTGTAGGCCCCCTTCAGATACTGGAAGGCCACAATGAAGTCACCACGGAGCCTTCTCTTCTGCAGACTGAACAGCCCCAACTCCTTCAGTCTGTCCTCATAGGAGAGGTGCTCCAGCCCTCTGATCATCCTTGTGGCCCTTCTCTGGACACCTTCCAGCACCTCCACATCCCTCTTGTAATAGGGGCTCCAGAACTGGACACAGTACTCCAGGTGGGGTCTCACCATGGCTGAGTAGAGGGGGAGGATCACCTCCCTCGAGCTGCTGGCCACACTTCTCCTGATACAGCCCAGGATCTGATTGGCTTTGCGGGCTGTAAGTGCACACTGAGAGCTCATGTTGAGCTTCTTGTCCACCAGCACCCCCAAGTCTCTCTCCTCAGGGCTGCTTTCCAGCCAGTCACTGCCCAGCCTGTATTTGTGCCTGGGATTGCCTCGACCCAGATGCAGGACCCTGCACTTGCTCTTATTGAACTTCATGAGGTTGGCTTGTGCCCACCTCTCCAGCCTGTCAAGGTCCCTCTGGATGGCCTCCCTTCCCTCCAGCGTGTCTGCTGCACCACAC
Source organism: Melanerpes formicivorus (assembly GCF_026170545.1). Classification (NCBI taxonomy): domain Eukaryota; kingdom Metazoa; phylum Chordata; class Aves; order Piciformes; family Picidae; genus Melanerpes; species Melanerpes formicivorus. Next base: position 8,885,670 of record NW_027142379.1, on the reverse strand, counting down.
AGCTTGGTGTCATCAGCAAACTTGCTGAGGGTGCACTCAATGCCACTGTCCATGTCACCCACAAAGATGTTGAACAAGTAGAGTTCACTTTCATTAATTAAGTTGTTAGTGACAGGGGGAAATGTAGCATTTGTGCTAAAACAATCAGCACACCCCCAAAATAGCTACATGGCAACAACATTTCAAAGGACTGCCAGATAATAAGAATTTTTTTGCAATATTTTTCTTTTAGCATTTGTTCTATGAGTTTTAATTAACATATTTGACAGCAGGGTAGAGAGAAGTTGTGGGGTTTCCCTTATAGTCCAATGATAAATGTGTTTTGTTTTTTTTTTCTTTCAAAATGGAAGCTTTTTCCTTCAAATCATGGTAGCTTTTTGACATTCCCTATCAGATGAGTACAGCACATTCTGATTTGATACTTTGATTTTTGCTTCTGATTCCATAGCTTCCTTCCACTTGGTCTTGCTGAGATATTTGAGGTTAAACTTAAGTTAAATCATCCCCTGATTTTCTCAAGCATTGCTTTGTCACAAGGGATAAAATAAAGATTTTATGTTACATTTGCCCCAGCTGTGTTAGATGACATAAATGAGAGCAGAGGCTAAGCCTCACTGTGAAACTGAGACCTTTTAAAAGAATTCAGCTGTGGATACATGAAAAGCAAAGCAAGGCAGCTTGTTCACAGCTTCACCGCTCTTTTGCATTTGATGTCTGTGATATGATGATGATTTCATGTCAGTAAAATAGTTCAATGTATTTTAAAATAAAGAAGGTCAAGGGATAAACCAGTACAAACTGCAAAGTTTTCATCTTTCACTTGTTTCACAACATGCTTAGTGCCACAGACTGAGATAGGGATATTTGCAGCTAAGCTCTATGTAGGTAACAGTAACAGGTAAGTCAGAGGAAGTGAACTTTATTCTTCCATAAAGACCTGGACCATCTGGGATAAAACAATATCTGTAGAAAATTAAATTTGGGTTAGCAGAGAATGATGAATCTGATAGAAAATTCTACTTTCAAAAATCTGAAGGTTGTTACTTTCTTTTGGTTTCCACAGTAACTACTAATCCTGTGTGGTCACTCATCATTTCGAGAAGTGGGAAGAATAACAACAGAGTAGAAGGATATCATTTACCAGCAGCAAACTCCTCAGAGAGTAAGTTTGTAATTAAGTCATTACAGGTGCTGGCTTAGAATCTGAGGGAAATCAATGTTTCAGGTTTGTACAGCATTTCAGGAGATGCAAACAGATCCAGTGGTGAGAAGTGAAAAGGATCAGAAGTCGTGTGTGTGTTGGATTTATTACGGCTGGGCTCACTAAATGTCAGCTATTTTTGCTCCTGTTTGTGCTTCTCCTTTAGGGTTAGGGCTGTAAGCAAAGGACCATTCCCTACTGACCATAAAGTCACATATTCAAGCCCAGCTGCTCACATTGTTGTTGGCTTTTGTTGAGGAAAAGAATCTGAGATGTCAAATGGGACAAAAATGTTTTTTTGGGGTAAATTGTAATCTTCAAGATGTCTAACAACAGAGTAATCTGACTGCAGCTGCAGAACTGCTGTTTTCTTTTACACATGAGACACTGATTGGACTCCCTGTACAAAAACCAAACAAACAAAACCAAAACACCAACACTGCCCCTTCTCTTTTTGTGCTTAAAATAAACCATGGTCTTTATTGTACTTGCAGTGCTCTTTATAAGGCTAGCTAAGAAAGAAGGTGTAGAAAAGTTCTTTTGTAGGTGTAGGTGGGTTGATGAGACTGGCAATGTTTCTTTTATCTTGATTTTGCCTGCCTTTAGGACTTGAATGTGTGAAACAGGCTATTAGCCCCTCCTTAGCAACCGAGCAAGATGGCTATGACAGCTATTGAGCTATCACAGAACGTGGGGTTTATGCAGATGATTTTCATCTAGGAAAGCTGCCTTAAAGTAACAATTCCAAAGTCCTGTTCTCTTGACTTTACCAAAGGCCTCTATCCTTCACCCAAAGATACAGTGAGGAACTATTCCTTGACTTCCAGAAGCATTAGTGCACAGTCAGAATTATGACTCCCAGAGAACTGTTTCAGGAGGCACTGACTGTAGGTTTTTCCTGTGCATTGAGGAGGACAAAACATCATTTCCACAGATGATGGAAATCCTCTACAAGCAATATCAATAAAAGCCTATGGCCCAGCTGCTGACACATCTGATGCCTGCTTTGTGGGGGTTTATCTGCCTGAGATTCCTTCACCAAAGCTGAAACAAAACATAGGCTTATCAGTGCTTTGATGAGTGGAAAAAAGGGGGCATTGAACTGCTAAAAAGACCTTTAGGTCTTTAAGCCAATCTATACCTTATATGTCGAAGTTGGAGAACTTAAAACTTATAAACAATTCATGAAATTCAGTGAATTCTAACTTGTCTTTGGTAGAGCTTCATAACTTATTAGTGATATAAAATACTAGTGAATGAGATCCTAGAAAGGAATTATGACAAGTGATAAATATAGAGTCCAACCAAGGGATTTTGAATTCGTTACCTTACCCAAATGCCTGATACCTGCTGCTAGGAAGACTGTCTAGGGTAAAATGCAGCCTAGTTGATGTCCTGCAGTAGGCAGTGTGAGAGAGAAAAGTGTCTGAAGACATCAGTAAAAACTTTGAAATGCTGAATGATGCATGAAAGCAGGAAGCTTGTTACAGAAAAAAACTTGCAGAAATTATTTATAATGATCTCAGTTTCTTTGAATTGGTTGTAACAAGCTTGCCAAAGAAGCAACCAAAGGACATATAGTTTAATCTCTCATTTATAATCTTGTGACTGGAAGAAGAAAAAAGCAAAGATTCTTGCAAAATGTGATGTAAAAAGTCATGATTAAGGTTAATGAGGAGAAGAAATTCCCAGCTGTTGTAACTGATGATGATGAACATCTACTGTTGAGTCTTGCTTCCTTGGAGGATTGAGGAGTGCCATGTACTACTAACTGAACAAATCTTAAGTAACTTGGATGCTTTGAGGCTGACCAAAAGCACTGTTTGATTTCTCAGTACTCCATTTAAAAGCAATAGACTCTATCAATTACAAGTATTAAGGAGGATCGTTGGTTGTTTTGTTTTTAGTGGGAGAGAAAATCGTGGTTCATGGGGAAACCGATGGCTCAGAAGGCCTCAAGCTGAGATTACTAATATGTGCAGCTACCTGAAGGAAGTGTATGAATCTTAAAAGAGCTAAGAGAGGCACCTTGTATGCAGAAGGGTTTCTCAGTTTTACCTACGGCAGCGATAACACACCGCTGCAATACAATGCTATCCTTGTTTGCGCCACACTAGAAACAGCCTAATGACATCAGTCTATTTTCAATTTTTCTTAAATTATCTTTTGGCAGCCTAACAAGATCTGTCATTTGTGGTAGAACAGCTATTAAGGTTGTGTAATGGTTACTTGAGTGCAATATTTCATTTTGAAAAGCCCAGTACAGTTGCTTCCTGAAAGGCATGGAATAAACAAAGCTGCAAGCTGCTGGCTTCTGTTCATCTCACAAGAGAAATACTGCACTTGGGTCTGTTGGTTTTTTTTCTTTGGTGGCTATTGCTCACACTCTCTATCTGGCAACACAGATCAAATGTGCAGTGCAAACCACCCAAAAAAAAACCCCAATAAATAAATTACATTGGTTGAATAAGCAGAATTAGGAATTATATTGACAATAAACAGTATGGGAGTGACTACATAAAGCAATGTTGTTTTATTACTATGATCAGGTGACCCGTCTGGTGGATGTGGGGAGGCCTGTGGATGTGGTCTACCTGGACTTCAGCAAGGCCTTTGACACCGTCCCCCACAGCAAACTGCTGACTAAGCTGTCAACCCGTGGATTGGACCATTACACTCTGTGCTGGGTTAGGAACTGGCTGGAGGGCCGGGCCCAGAGAGTGGTAGTGAATGGTGCCACATCCAGCTGGCGGCCAGTCACCAGTGGCGTCCCCCAGGGTCAGTGCTGGGCCCTGTCCTCTTCAACATCTTCATTGATGATCTGGATGAAGGGGTAGAGTCAGTCATCAGCAAGTTTGCAGATGACACAAAGTTAGGGGCAGATGTTAGTCAGTTAGAGGGTAGAAAGGCTCTGCAGAGGGACTTTGACCGACTGGACAGATGGGCAGAGTCCAGTGGGATGGCATTCAACAAGTCCAAGTGCCGAGTGCTGCACTTTGGCTACGGCAATCCCATGCAGAGCTACAGGCTGGGGTCGGAGTGGCTGGAGAGCTCCCAAACAGAGAGGGACCTGGGGGTGCTGATTGACAGCCACCTGAATATGAGCCAGCAGTGTGCCCAGGTGGCCAGGAGGGCCAATGGCATCCTGGCCTGCATTAGGAATAGTGTGGCCAGCAGGAGCAGGGAGGTCATAGTGCCCCTGTACTCTGCTTTGGTTAGGCCACACCTTGAGTACTGTGTCCAGTTCTGGGCTCCTCAGTTTAAGAAGGACATCGAAACACTTGAACGTGTCCAGAGAAGGGCAACAAGGCTGGGGAGAGGCCTTGAACACAAGCCCTATGAGGAGAGGCTGAGGGAGCTGGGATTGTTTAGCCTGGAGAAGAGGAGGCTCAGGGGTGACCTCATTGCCCTCTACAACTACCTGAAAGGTGGTTGTAGCCAGGAAGGGGTTGGTCTCTTCTCCCAGGCAACCAGCACCAGAACAAGAGGACACAGTCTCAAGCTGCGCCAGGGGAGGTTTAGACTCAAGGTGAGGAGGAAGTTCTTCACCAAGCGAGTCATTCGTCATTGGAACGGGTTGCCCAGGGAGGTGGTGGAGTCATCGACCCTGGAGGCGTTCAGAGGAGATTGGACGTGGCACTTGGTGCCATGGTCTAGTCATGGGGTCTGTGTTGATAGGTTGGACTCGATGATCCTCGAGGTCCTTTCCAACCTAAGCAATACTGTGATACTGTGATTATTGAATTATATTATGTGTCATCCACAATATTATAATGCATTATTATATTATTATTATATTCTAACACAACCACAGTTCCAATCATTTAATATGCTAGAACCATAGAATGGTTTGGGTTGGTAGGGACCTTAAAAATTATCTAGTTCCAACCTCCCTGCCTTGGGCAGGGACAGCTTCCACTACATCAGGTTGCTTACTATATTCTGGCACAGAGCATATATCTGTGTATCACCAGATAAAAGAGCTGTGCATATTTCTTCATAAATAGATAACTTTTTACTAGGAAAAAAACCCATTGGTTTAGTTAGATAATGGCAAATTTGCCACCAGAATAGAGCAAATGAAACCATGGAAAATACAGATTCATAAGAAGATTGAGTAATCAAAATATATTTTTTTTATAGCTCTGTAAACATATATTTTAGTTTATTTTTATATATATGTGTGCTGCACACTGACCCTCTGAGCATCAGATAATTATCTATATCACATATCATGCATGTTCATTTAGTTTCAAAGGCATAATCACTGAAAGTTATAGAGAGCTTTGGCACTGAACAAACTTTAGCTAATTCTCAGCTCTATTTCATCAGGGTTTAGGAAAGCAATATTTGGTATGAAACTGTAATCACAAAGCAGGAAATCAGAGTTACTGGACCTCTTTTTTTGTGGTGAAGAAGCTAATGGCACAGGGAGAAGTGAGGCAAGGCTGAAGAGTTTCAGTCAGCTGCAAAGTTTCTTAAAAGCCTGTAACTTTGACAAATACTCTTTTGCTTAACAGAAAGTGCAGATAATCCTTTTTATTACGTGGAAGTGGTTCATGTGAGAAAAATGAAAGGGATGTGAGGTTGCTGGAGGATAAATTAAGCCACAGAGGACATTGGTTCTTCTGGGTGACTCCAGTTTCTGTAATTGTACCTGGCAATCGAACTCTGACCTGTACATATTGAAGTGGAGAGCCCAGAGGAGTACTGAGACTCACTAAGAAAAGAAACAAAGGGGCAAAGTTTGCGTGGTTCAGGACTTTGTGGAATTACAGTCTGAAGGTGAAAGCATCCTGTGTTTTTTTCTTGCCTGGGGAACAGGAATATGATGAGAGAGCAAGTGTATTTAAAAATCAATCTTGAGCTAATATTTGATTTTAGAAATTTAAAAGAACAGTGGAGACATCCCATTGGAATATGAACCCACTTAGGTTCCCCAGAGGAATCAGATTATGAAGGAACAGGATGAAAGATTCAATTATTTTGTTGGGTAACATAGCATTAGAGTCACAGCTGATAGCCACTCTGTCATGATCCATTTCTGTTGGACATATGTTTTTACCAAAGGACTCTAATGAATTAGTTGAGGATGAAGGTATTTATATCAACTCATGTCTTTTGCCGATGGAGACGCGTTCTGAAGATTATGCCTCACACCTTAAATAACTCCTGGCAATTCTTCAGTTGCTTACCTCCCATTTCACCATCTGGCTGAGACTTCAAGGCTTTTACCAAATAATTAGCCAATATCCATCTCAGAAAAATCTAATTCAGACTCAGAAGGAAGAGAACTAGGATGCATTTGTAAGCTAGAGTTAAAATAAGCTTGTTTGCCTTTAGATATTTCACAGTATCACAGTATCACCAAGGTTGGAAGAGCCCTCAAAGATCGTCGAGTTCAACCTGTCACCACAGACCTCATGACTAGACCATTTCTCAAGAAATTTCCCAGAAATACTCCTGATTTGTGTCTAACTGCTATGATTTTCACATTTAGAGGTAGTGATCTGCCTTTGCCGTGGTACAGCTCAGACGGGCATTTAAACAGATGTTTCATTCTTTATTGTACTTGCTCATCTTCTCCCCAAAATGGAGAAGTACCTGACAAAAGTCAGCTATCTCAGGCTTTATGAAGAGTGATCCAAAATGAGACCCTCTGTCACCTCTGGAGACTGATTCTCTGATGAGATAAGAGGTTAGTATTGTTGCTCCAGTGTCATGACAGGAATATCTATGAACTTCTGCACCTGCATGTCTAGTATGCCTACCCAGGGCAAAAGTACTGAGAAATGGAACAGCTCTTTGGTGTTCGAAAATATAACTGGCAAGGCATTCAGGCAGTGCTAACTCAATAATGCCTTCTGTTAAGACATGTAAAAATATCACTGCTTTTCAGGTGCTGGACTAGATTAATGGGGGAAAAAAACAGCCCTCTGAATCTCTATTGAGTCTGTTCAGCAAAAAACAAGATCAGGCTGTGGCTCTCAACCCTTGTTGAAGAGCTGAAGCAGTCGAAACACTGCTATAGCTACAGGAATGACTGTTAACATAGTATCATAGTTTCAGTCAGGGTTGGAAGGGACCACAAGGATCATCTAGTTCCAACCCCCCTGCCATGGAACATATATAGTAAATACATGCTTTGCTTTCCTTTGTGAATGTTACACCAGGCATGGGGCTGACTGATTCAAATGTTCATTGTGTCTCTCAGCTTTTTCTGCAGGAAGCCTGGATGGGTTGTGAAGTATATTTCTAACTGTCATTTTCCTCACATAGTCATACGAACAAGGTGGATAATCTGAATTTTGCTCGAAACAGTGAAGTTCACAGTTGTGACAAGAACGGTAGATGCAGTTCAGAATTTGCCTTTTCCCCCTAGCATTTATTATTCTGGCTTTCACAACATTCTCATTTCCTAATTAATTAGGATCAATGACCACCTACATTGATCCCTTAAAAGGAGATTTGAATGGAAAAAAAGATGAAACCATTAACACCATCACTCAAATCAAATGAGGAGTCACCTCTTTCAGCCTGGGCAAAACAAACCATCAGCTATAGACCTCCAGTAGTCTATTAGCCTGCCCTTTGCTTACTCATAAGGTTCCCATGGGTTCTGGCTTCCCACTGTAGTCATCTTGCCCATTGAAATAGGATCTGCTTGTTTAAGAAGGAACAAATGGACCTCTGGACAGTGATAAATTATTACAGGTTTATGTATCAACACAGGAAGGATGACTCAGGATGTAAAAGCTTGATTTGGGTACCAGAGGAGAAGACTCCTTCAGTGTACTCAACAGTGATAATACCATGTTACCAGCTTAACTGAACCACTGTCACCTTAGTCAGAAACTGACTGACTTAAAAAAATGATGGGAAACTGTCAGCTTCTGCTTTTAAGGTCCAAATATCTACTAGAGAAATGAAATTGATTATTCATACTGTGCCCTGTAGTCATAAAAGACAGCTGGGCAGTGCAGAAACTGAAATCTGTCAATCGTGTAGCATAGATGGACTGCATAAAAGAAAATCTGGACTGCAGAATTTTGGTTAAATTCTCCTATGTGTCTTAAGAAGGAAGTAGTATAGCTGATGGTCTTTGTATAAATATACTGATCCAGAACTGACTTTAAACTGTGAGGAGTTCCCACCATCTCCTGTGAAATTATCTGCAAGGTACCTGATCAACAGGTGCCTAAACATTTGCAGACACGGAAGGCAACATTCTGCCAATAAGCAAACAATATTTACCTTCAGGGTCAAACAATATTTACCTTCAGGGTCTAATAAAAAAAAGGAAGGTAGAGGATGTCAGACATCACCTGCACTAGTGATCTTTCCATTATCCTGTTAAAATAGAGACAGAAATATGGGCACTGAATACCAGGAAAGGAAAGGAAAAATAAATTTAAGATTATTGCAAAGTCAGGAACAGAGAAATATGTAGCCCAAAACTTCCGTGGAAGAGCATTATTCCTCTCTTCTGGTGTCAAAAGCTAGAGTTACTTTGCTTTCTGAACATAGAAATGCTTTGCTGTGAGTCATCTCAGTCCCAAACTGAGTTGGATTAATTGGAGAAAATACAGTATTAATCTTTTCCTTAACATTTGCCAGCAGTAGTCTGCAAAAAAATATTAGATAGTAAATGCCACACAAATTAATAGACCTTGTGTAGAAGAAATACCTTCCTCAGCCTAGGAATGTTTACTTTGAAAGTAGGCACCTTGAATTAGTTTTCACTGTTCTGTCTGCAGTACTAACAACTCAGCTCAGATTCATGCATGCCTTAGTCATAACAAAACTTTTCCTCTGGGATGTGCATAAATTCCCTCAGTTAGAAAAAAACCACACCAAGCTGACCTTAATTCTGTCCATCTTTTATACTGATCAGATCATTTCTTGTAACTGTAGGATTCAGTATGTAGTAAAGCTTTCAGGTGGCAGCTTAGTTCTCTGGAAAAGGGAAACCTGAGGAGAAATGCTGATTGGCAAATGGCCTTCTTTGGTTCTAGAATATGCATCTGGAACAGGCAGAGATAAAATGAAATGAGAGAGACCAATGAGAAATGGCCAATGTCCATCAGGAAGTGGCTAACAGAGTGGCCACCTGAGTGCTCACAGACTTAGCAAAATTCTTTCAGAAAAGACAAATTCACAATATTTAACACATTTGCCACGGGGAAATGAACAGCAGGATAAAAGGAATCGTGTAACTGATTTTCCCAGAGACCAAAGAAAACTATCTTAGCAAAGAAACTGTTTGCTATTTCTGACATAAATACTGCTGGACTACGTCGAAAGCTCCTTCACAGCTAGAAATTAGGAAAATCCCTATATCTTTTTGATTAAAGACCACAGCTGTAGCTTGAAATGGAGGTGCCTGGAGGAAAGAAATGTTTATTATGGATAACAGTTGGCATGACATGGTTATGAGTCATGAAGAAAGCAGTTACTTTAGCAAGAGCTGAAAGGAGACTATGCAACGTTTCAGAACTACCAGGGACAGGTGACTGCACTTATCACTTATTATTAATTGACAGTTATCATGATTTCTGATCAAAAGTGGTTCCTGCCATTAAAGGTCTTACCCCAACGTTACAAACTCTACTACATAAGAAAGCTTTGTACCATAGGAAATGTTTCTAAGTGACACTTGGTCACCTCCTCTATCCAGAGAATTTATGCTACTGTTCCTTGTTTGCAATGTAGATTGAAATCTTTGGTAATTGCTAAAGGAACTGTAACTATGACATAATGACTAAAGTAGTGTCTGTGCCAAAGGTAGCAAATGAAGTAACAAAGGACATTCTGTTGTTGGACAGCAAAACAAAGTACCAGCATTGCCTTCTGTTGGGAAGACTGGAGGAAAATTTAATGCAAATAAAAAGGCAGGGAAGAATCTTTGAATAAATATTGGAATATTTTACTTTGAATTCCTGGGTAAAACAAGTGATTTGGTTTGGAGTCATAGGGAAAATACATAAATATATGAAGAGACAGCCAACAGACCTTTAAGACAAATAGGTCTCAATTTGACGCTAGTTTGTTGAAGGAAGTTTAATGAGAAAAAAAATAGCAAGGAAAACTGTCAGACATGACTAACAACAGAAGTGAGAGATTAGCTAGAATCTTCTAGGAGTGCAGATGGTAAAGGGATAGATTTCAAACAACAAAAAGTAGCTGTAGCCAAATGTTTTAAGAGAAGTAGCTCTTTAAAAGAAGAGCTTTTCTCTGAAACGCCATTCATTCAGCCCTGAGTTGATGTTCCTGAGAAGTCCCACTGAAGATACCTTGAGATCTTCTTAGTTTTGTTGAAAGGTTGGTAAGTTATACAGGATTTCTTTTCCGATGAAGTTACCATAAAATAAACACACTGTAAGTCCAGAAGAAGCTTTAAATCCTCTCAAATTCCCTTCCTTTATATTTCATAAGTAGCATTATTTGTATGTCCTCAGTTATGAATACAGTGGGAATTAGAGGGATTTTATTATTCTTTGTTTGCATGTTATGCTATATAAGTAGGATTGTAAGTGATGTTCTTTCCAGATTATTGCTGGCAATAATCTCATTTCTCTAAGGATATTCATGGAAGAATTCTGGCCTGATGGTCAGTGTTTGCATTCCTTCTGTATAACCTTTACAAAACTCTGTACAAATTCTGTAAAATTTTTTTCTTCATACTCTTCACATTCTTTGCATTTTCCTGATGTTGTGGAATTCAGCTGAAAAGCAAAATGCAACAGTAAAGCAGGATATTGATATCTTTCTTTTGATGAAGAACTAACTCTTGTTTTTCCTGGCTGTGTGAATAACTCCAGTGCAGTTAATGGCTACATAAAGCATTGTTGGAGGCTTCTGTGGTACTTACAGTCTCTGCATCTCCTGACTGAGAAAGATCAGCTTTCAAAGAATCTCAGTGAGAGATTCAAATGGCTGTTCCTTTGAAAACCAGGATACCTTTCTGTATGTGTCTGAGCATACCTGACTTCAGATGCTGAAGTTGTAGCCTGTTATTGATTGATACATATGCAAGCAGCCTGAGATGTGTACGAGTGTGCAGCCAAAAGTATTTGCTTTGACAGGAATCCTGAAAGTGTTTTTCTAACACTGAATTTTACTTTCTCATTGCTGCATGTGTAGCATTTTCATTGTTATATCTACAGGTTACTGGATCCCATTTGTTTCCATTGGTACTATCCCACCTTTTACATAACAAAAGAGAGATTTCTGTTCCTGAGGAAACACTTTTGATTTGCCTTTTCCCAACAGACCATTGGTGTTACATACCTTGTTACCCTCTAAGCTTGCATTTCCATTTTTCCATATGTTCTGTACATCTTGTGTTTTACTACAATTTTTGATAAGGCATTCCTGAAGAATTACTTTTGTCTCTAAGAAGAAGCACCTCATTACAGGTTCTTGGCATTCTTTCTGGAAAAGATGACATTGTTGTAGTTTTATGATTAAAAAGGAGTAAGTGAATGCAAGATATAACTGACCATGAAGTGGCTGATTTTTGTTTACCAGATGTCTCTTATTACTATTCAAATACTTAAATATCTGCAGAGATTGGCTGCAATTAATTCTTTATCTACAGCATTCATGTATCTTCTGTGTTTGGCACAGTTCCTGTGTGAATGCTTACGTTGTCATGTTCCAAAGTCTTTAAAGAAGGCTACTACCACAGCCATGAATCCAGTCAGTTGAATCAGGGCTATAGCAAAAGTTGCTGCTAGCAATTGGGCCATTGGCTTGATTAATTTTCTTTGGATGCAGGTGAATTTCCATGGAGTGCAGTCTGAGCTCTACAGCTAGTCATTATGAAAACTTCTTCCCAGAAATGAAATTAAAGCAACTGCACTTAGAATGATCACATTTTAAATAGGTTTCTATGACTGTATTAAGAATTATATTGACAAATTAACATAATTCATCCTTTGCAGGATAAATTATCATCTGAAGAAATATAAATCCTTGAGAGTCCCTAGGAATTTCTTGCTAAGATAAGAAGCAGAGAAAATGCACAGGTAGAAGCTGATAGTTACTCTCCATATTCCACTTCCAATATTTTATCCATTAAATTATGCATGGCATTAAATAATTTTCTTTGGAACTATTTCCTTTCTCAATTTTTTTCTTCCCTCAAATTTCAAAGGAATTCCAACTTCTTTTTTTTCCACTACTGTTTACTTCAGTAATTTTTGATCACCCCTTTTAATGCATTAGTTTTAATAGCGGGTGATTCATAGATGAATTATAATCAAGTGTAAAATTAAATATTAAATTAAAACAATAAATACTTGCCTACATCATTTATCATATTTATTTTAACTAACAGACCCATTCCTTCAAAGGTAAATTATTTGATTCCTTTAATCTTTTTCCAGTTAGACCAAGGCTGCTTTAGGAGAAAGCTGCTGGTAAAGAAATGCAGATGCCATATTAGACCACTTGTGGTCAAATGTTGAGTTTACTTACATCCTCATCTGTGTTTGCTGTGTATAACCTGACATCAATGTCCTAAAAGAAAACAAGATTTAGAATTTTGAGCATTGCATAACACATTTAGAGATGATAAAGCTAACTCGACAAGACATGGATTAGCTCTAAGTTCATACTGATAAAGGTACAAGAAGCCAGCAAGTCAGGGGAGCTTAAAGCTGCCTAGAAATATGCAGGATGGGCTTCCCTGTGAGGAGGACGACTCATCAAAACCAAGGCCCACAGCGTTTATTCCAAAGGAGCTAGGTCCCAAGCCTATTATCCCTTTTCTTAGGAGAAGCAAGAAAGAAAATAATTAATTATTGAGTTCTGGTACTTGGTCAACTCCAACTCCCTTTAACCTTCTGTTCCTTTGTTTCTCCCCACAGAACAGCATTACACAAACACCATTCCTTTTCCTGCTCCCTGTCAGTGATGCTTCTTAGCTAAGACACTAAATATTTAATCATGATTATATGATTATATGAAATGTGGACCTTTGTGTGATGAACTTACTTTGGATGTCTTGATCTGCTCCAAGTCTTTCAGAACTGCTGCCCACTTGCAATGCCCTGCTGCTGTCTTTAGTATATAAGAACTAGAACAGAAGAACACCAGTGACCATTAGGCTAAGCAGTAAGTATACACAATATTTATGGTGAAAAAGGTCAGAGATGATTAAGATGTTACAGATACAGGGTTTACATATATATATATATGCATAAGGAAATAGGTGGTGCAAGTATATTTGACAAATCCTAAAACCACATAGACACTTTATCTCAAGGTCATTACACTGTAAAACAATGTGGGTTTTTAGCAGGCCAGTTTTAAAGAATGTAATGCAAAAATAAGATTCAACTGTTTAAGGTAAAATGCCTACAATTCCTTTAAAATAAACCCCAACTCCTTTAAAATAAACCCCAACATTTCACAAATTTCAAAGTCACTCCTACTGAAATTTTCACCTCCCTGCCACTACAAGCTTGTTTTCTTAAGCTCTGTAGAAATAGTCATAATTTTAGATGTCATTGTTTGTGTACAGGAAAGCTTCTTTCTGTAGACTCAGGAGGAAGTGAGTGAATGAACCTCTCAAGGATGCTCAAAATTAACCAGATAAGGGTGGGAGGAAGACATCTTTCTCTTTGGAAGATTTTTGTAATGTGATTTAGAACTCGAATGTGCCCCCACTTCAATCCTTGATTTGGATGCCTTTCAGTACTGCTGTACTATAAATACTGTATGACAGTGTAGGGCACGACAAACCAGATGATTTGGGAAATTGGTTTAAAACAAGCAGCGGTTAAACACTTAAGCCTTAATCAAAGGCTCAAAAATAACAAGATTTCTGAGAAACAAGATTTCTTTTATAACAGGAATCAGAGGACAATTACCGTGTTCCTGCCAGGGGAAGAGAGAAAGGAGAAATGCCAGACTTCAGCAAAGAGATTTGACTGAAGGGGCACAAGGAGTAAACAAGTGGAGCACATAGAAGTGGGGCCAGTTTTCTAAGACATGAAACTGGAGTGAGTATGGAAGAAGGCATCTCATCTACATTATTCAGCAGACATACTTTAAAATGCTCAGGTCTGGTGTGTTTTTCATTGCAGACATATGGCAATTGATGGAGGTCTTTAAATTCAACAATTCTAGTAATCTGAGGGCTATCATGGACAGTAGGGCCAAGACACATTTTTGACCAGACTGAACCTAGTCAAAGAGACTATTAAAGGGGCTGTGGCTTATGAAGCAACAAGGACCTCATATGGAGATGGCATATGCTCATGGCAGGAGAGGATCCACTCCCTAAAGCAAGTGAAGGCAAGTAACAGCTGTAATAGCAGAAACAAGTGTGTTGTGTGTACTGTCTAATTAACATTGACTTTGTAGTTACCATAGGAAGAAGATGATTAATCCCATCTCATTCTTTAAAATGACTGTTCACAAGAAGATACAGCTGGTATTGCAGGCAAATACTTTTCAGGTGTGTTTTCTGCAAGACAGAACCCAGATGATAGTTCATTACAACCTGATTTCACAGAATTTTGCTTCACTACTGACTTAATTAACCAATTTGACAAGACATCCAATCAAGACAAGACTACCCATTGTGTGCAGATTGAAAGACCAACTGACCTGTAGCTTGCAGAAATACATAATCACTTTACAAAACAGTTGGTAGAAAAATTATATGCTGAAGACATGCTGCAAAACTCTGACCTCGTCCTGGGCTCCCTATTTAATACCTGTTCATACTGCAGAATGCAATTTATTGCAGGGACAATGTCAAAGAACTTTTATTTTGTTTTCCATGCTGGAGATCTCTGCCCAGCCACCTTTTCCCACCCAAATTCTGTGAATTAACTACAACTATACCACTATCTTACAGCACTGTGGTTGTACATACAGGAGACTCTGCACGGAGTACACAAATGCTACAGGTATGTATAGCTCGTCAACATAATATTTAGCTCCAGTATGTGTTTGCATTTCTATTTCTTTACATAGTGTATGTACATCTCATACTGGGAAGTGACACACTTAAGATGCATTGATTTTGTGAGCAAAGTCTAGCAGCTGAAAATAAGGAGAGGATGTGAGCTGTGTATTCACCATCAGCAAATGTTCACAGAATCACAGAACGGTAGGGGTTGGAAGGGACCTCTGGAGATCATGTAGTCCAACACCCTCACCAGAGCAGGTTCACCCAGAGCAGGTTGCACAGGGTAGCATGTAGGAGGGTTTTGAATTACTCCAAAGATGAAGACTCCACCACCTCTCTGGGAACCCTGTTCCAGTGTTCCACCACCCTCAACTTGAAGAAGTTCCTCCTAATGTTTAGATGCAACTTAGTATGTTCAAATTGGTGCCCATTACCTCTTGTAGATTGGCCCCATTCTCCTGACACCCTCCCTTTAAGTATTGATAAGCATTGATAAGATCCCTCCTAGTCTTCTCCAGGCTAAAAAGACCCAAGTCCCTCAGCCCTTCATCATAAGAGAGATGTTCTAGTCCCCTAAATACCTTTGTAGCTCTTTGCTGTACCCTCTCAAGCAGTTCTCTGTCCTTCTTGAACTGGGAAGCCCAGAACTGTACCCAGTAGTCCAGATGCAGCCTCAGCAGGACAGAGTACAGTGGGGAGGAGAACCTCCCTCGACCTGTGCATAGCCTGGGAACCTTTGTTCCAAAGTTAAAAGCCCTTTAAGCTGATACAGTTCCTTCACACAGCTAGGTAAATTATCTGTAACCATGCCATTGATCCAAGATGTTATTTCTTGTGCAACACTTTTATGTTACCACTGACTCAAATGATGTTTCTTTTGCAAAGTACATAAATAATACTGACTTTGCAAGTGAACATTTAAAAATAGGCAAGAACAAGCTGAAAAGCCATCTTACAAAGCATCTACTGGCAAAGCCAAGAGAGTAGTATTTATATGTATCATAGGGAAATTCTGAAGAGCATTTGTAACAAATATTTGTTGCTTGCTTGAACAGAAAATTGCTGTTGTTTTGCTTCCAAGCCCCATTGATATAGCTGGCATAGCATCACTACATACATTTCCACACTGAATGACTGGAAAGCAGTACCAGACACTATTACCACCCATGCCTGTTGAAAAACTATTAAATAAGAAGTCTGTAAATGAATGATACATAGATAATCTAAAATTACAGTAAGGCTACAGCAATTAATATCTCATTCATCTTCTGAACTCTTTCAGTATGGAACATGCCATGCTGTTACCCAATGTACGTCTCAAAACGAGGCTCAACCTGTTACTCTTCCTGCTGGAGATCAAAAACTTGTGAGTATTAAACCCAGAACATTTAGAACACGTAAATATATATATTCAAAACACACAAGAGAGTAATGGAAAAGAAACAGTAACTGCTTGGCTACAGCCAAGGTGCAATATCATTTTGTTATAGTATGACAGAAAGCCTCTAACCTTTCCACAGGTCATATTGTTTAATTACAAAGTTTGTCACGGTATTGGTGAAAGAAAATCTTCATAGTAGCTGTTTTTATTTGATTTGCCAGTTCTTACCAAAAGATGCTATTTGGGGTTTTGTTTCTTGTTTTCAACAGAAAGAAAAATTAATTGAAGTTCAAAAGTAGCCTTATGGGGTAATTTCACACAGAATCACAGAATCACCAAGGTTGGAAGAGACCTCAAAGATCATCGAGTCCAATCTGTCACCACAGACCTCATGACTAAACCATGGCACCAAGTGCCACGTCTAATCCCCTCTTGAACACCCCCAGGGATGGTGACTCCACCACCTCCCTGGGCAGCCCATTCCAATGGCTAACATAAACATAATCTAAAATCTGGTTTGTTGGATACAGCTGAGGAAAAAAAACGCTCTAATTCCACATTTACAACATGCTTTAACAACATTAAAACATGCATTAACAACATTAATTTAAATGTCTTAGAAACATTAATTTAAATGTCTTAGAAACATTTTGCAGTAGGAAAACCTTCTGATCACTTTACAAGCCAGGTTTTATCAAACAAGATGACGTGGCTACAAGGGAAAATATGAAAGACTTATGTTAGGTCTATAAGCACTTAACAGCTTTGTGTCTCATGAGTTGCACTATGAGGCCTTAAAAAGCTGACTTGAGAGGGAGTTCCAGTCCAAACACATTGTCAGATTTATCCTGTAGAACAAAGTGTCCAAGGTGACATGATAGTACCTAATGAATAATCATTTTCTTAATAATTGCTCACTGTGGTGATTCCAGAACACTCTGTTCCTAATGATGAATATAGCTGTCTTGATCTTTGGTTTTCTTAAATATGGTAGGTAACTATTTTATTGTAATGAAATAATCATTGGGGATTTAAAATAAAAGAATTGGGGCTTAAAAGTAACAGGGAGCTTGTACTGATTATAAAATAGACTAGAAGTGTACTACATGCATACTCTAAAGGATATTACTTAGGTGTTTTTTATATAGAGAAAGCAGTTCTTAATGGCAGGTAGCTCATCTAACACATCCATTTCAACAATTCTGGGCCATTTTCTACTTGAATTTGTTAATCATTCCATCCAAAGTATCATAGTATCAGTCAGGGTTGGAAGGGACCACAAGGATCATCTAGTTCCAACCCCCCTGCCATGGGCAGAGACACCCCACACTAGCTCAGGCTGGCCAGAGCCTCATCCAGCCAGCCAGTATTATTCATCAGCATAAGGATTGTTAGCTCACTCACATGCTTTGACTAATTACTCTCCTGCCTTGAACATGCATTGTTGTAAAAATCTTTGGCTAGTGTCAGTTTGTAATTCCTTACTCTCTTCAATCATTAACAAAACCCTTGCTGTATTCATCAAGTCTCTGATACCTCTGTTATATGGAAGTGTGAACTTTGGCCAAGGGAGCAGCTCATGTTTAAACACATAAATAATTCTATCTATAGCTCATGTCCTGATCACCTACTATTCTAGATTAAGGATTAAAGCCTCTGTAAGAGAACATTATGTTATTCCAACATGCAGCTACGAGTTATGATATACACAAACATATGCTTGGAAAAGGATGCTGGAATTTTTTAACAATGGAGTTAAAATGGAGCATTTCAAAAGCAATTACCACTGAGTAAAATCTAAGCCATGGTAGTTCTCTTTTAAGAAGCATAAGAATAAGCAAGTGAAAAAACTTTAACAAGGCAGAAACAGTTGCTGATTTTGCTTTCTTGGGCCGTCACAGGAACTATTAGTCAAAAGAAAATACTCACAGCTCTTTACAATGCTTGTTCCACGTGAAGGAAAGTACTGAGAGCTAAAATGTTCCCTTGCCAGAACTTTATGTCTGGAATCTTTCATGATTTGCAAAAATCCCTCCCTCCCCACACACACACCCCACACCCCCCACCCCCCAACAGTAAAACAACCAACCAACCCCCCTGCAGTTTAAACTGCTACCTTTTTGCTTACTCTCAATTTTTCTTGATCTTGACCTCCAGCACAGTTTCTTTCTTGAACAATCCACTCTCTCTTCACATCTGGGTTTTCTGGTTAGTCTCGGTGGCGATAGGTGTGACTAGTCTTTCCATTCCTTATTCCCATAAGCAAACCATTCTCCTCAGACTGTTCTCTCTTGCAACAACCTGCTTTCCTTTTTTGTTCAACCCTGGCTTCTTGGTTTCCTCTCTGGTTTTGTGTATACGTTGCTTATTCCATGAGCTAGACTTACCCCTTGCCTGTCAGTACACGATATCTCTTAAGCGCTTTTGGCCAGCTGGCAAAATGCAGCCAGAAAAGAGAGTCAATCCATGCTGCTTTCTTTTTACATCCTTTCATGTAGTGCCAATCTTTTCAAGGGATCAATCACTACTAAATCATGAAAGATCAACTTAATGGTGTCCTGATGCAAGCACATATGGCACTAATGCTAGATTTGCTTGACAAACACTGTCACTGGTAAATAGATAAGCCCCAAGTTTTAGTAGTGGCAAAATTAATGAGTTCACGGCACAGCCAGTAAAGAGGAAGTACAGAGCTAAACACTCATTTGTTGGGCACAGATGGTGAGCTTTGACCGTTTAACCCCAAACAACCACCCTCAGGATGCAATGTGCAATAATCAGTGAAAAGACATTTCAGAGTATACTTTCCCAGGCAAGTAAGCAGTTGAATCACAGAGGATTTTAAATGTAAAGGACATTAATAAAACACACACCCCAAAAAAAAGGAGCCAGAAGTAGTCAGCACTGATGTTTGTTTAGCCAAATGTGTCCTGAACTGTATAGGCTGTTAGACACTCCGGGTAAATATTATTTATGGTATTTTTATGACATGGCAACAAACATCCAACAGGGAATAAATACACAATTGCAGAGAACATTTCCTTGCATTTAAGGTTAGGATGTTAACCTCTGTAACAGTGCCAAACACAAGCTTGAGAAAGGATGTTGTTCTAACACATAAATGTTAGGAATCCTCAGACTATAAAATGAAATAGCTATCACAGGAACAACTGCTGGACAAAGAGTACCTCGGTCTTAGCAAAATACTCAGCTCAGAGAGTATGAATAATACTGTGTGCTAATAGAGGTCTGTAACTTGTGTGTAATAAAGACTAAAGATAGTAAATGAGTTCTCAGAATGGTATTTTCAGAGCTTTTTCGAAAGAAAGAAAATAATAACCTCTGACCCTCTTACAGCAATATTTTTACTGGAATTTACAGGAAGAATATAACTTAAAAGACTGTGCTTTTTCTTGTGCTTTTATTCATCTTTAAAGAGCAGAAGGAAATACTAATGTGTGTCATTTGCCAGAGCTTTACTGAAACCAATGAAGTTATTTCCATTTCCAGAGCTGTTGAGAATTTGACCAAAATGTTTACCTGGAAATAAAAACAGATTTATTGAACAGCTGAGGAAGGCAGCACACACACTTCTACAAGAAATATTGCAAAAAGATCAATACCTTGGGGGGGTGGGGGGGAGGAATAATTATCAGGGTTCAAAGAAAGAACACTATAGATTTGCCTCATATTTCTGCATAACAAGGCAATCAAATGTGGAAAGGAAATTATTTCTGCTTTATCCTACTCTAAATCACTTCTAAATAACAACACAGTGAGACTTACAATAAGTGAACAATCGTCCTTAATGTCCTGCCTTAAGATATAGGAAAATGGATTATATGAAAAGCTTGTGTGTGTGTGTGCTACAGAAGCTTCCCCCTTTCATGCAAATTTTGAATATATTTGTGTGAAATGTAACAAATTATGAGACTGCAAAGTGAACCACTTCAGTCTGTACGCAAGCGGTGAGTGGAATAGACTAGCTGTCATTAGCTGAGGTCTCCTCAATTTGTATGTGATGGGTTTCCTTCATTCCTTGCTAGCCAAACCCAGAATATCTGGAGGAATGAAAGAGGCTGTGTGTGTGGAAACTACTGAGCACTGAAGCAATACCACATCATATTAAGCTGGTTTCTGTATCCCAGCTCTTAAAACAGAATAAATGGCAGTTGTAGTTTTTAGCAGTGCAGCACGGCACTCAGCCAGAAAATCTCAGATTTTCTTTCAGACCCATTCAGATGAGTCTACCAGTGAGTACATCCATTTAGACAAAAAGTGGGGTTTAAAAAGACTGAAAAAACTATCTCCCAGGGACATTAAAAGCAGTTGTGTATAAAATAATTGGCAATACTGCAAAGCACAAATAAAGCCCTGAGTGCCTCTATATTATAAAGCTGTGTGGAACAATACTATTGAAAGGGAGTAAACTCTTGGATAACACTGGATGGATGTCAGGAAGAAGTTCTATACAGAGAGAGTGATTGCCCATTAGAATGGGCTGCCTGGGGAGGTGGTGGAGTCACCATCATTGGAGGTGTTCAGGAGGAGACTTGATGGGGTGCTTGGTGCCATGGTTTAGTTGTTTAGGTGGGTTGGACGCGATGATCTTGAAGGTCTCTTCCAATCTGGTCTGGTCTATTCTATTCTATTCCATTCCATTCCATTCCATTCCATTCCATTCCATTCCATTCCATTCCATTCCATTCCATTCCATTCCATCCCATTCCATTCCATCCCATCCCATCCCATCCCAACCTGACAGGTCTGCACTCTGGGAGTGCTTACTGCGTTGATTTAATATACAAGACGTTAATCCAACAGTTACTCACTTTGCTGGCAGTAATTAGGTCATAATAATGTGTTTGTACAAGATGCAGGATAAACTCTAAGAGATGAAATATAGATTTGTGTTGAGTTTAACTCATCAGCACGTTGCAAAAAGGTGAATCAATTCCATTAGATTAACATATCTTGTTTACAGAATTACGGTTAGTCTTGCTAAGTGAAAGAAATATTCTGGGAGATAATGGAGCCTGACAGAAAAATTAATACTTCTTACAATTGGAAGGTGCACATTTTCAGCTCAACATCAATCAGTCAAAAATAATTAAATAGCAATAATAAAAATGAGTCTCACATTCATAATAAACTGCTTGAAGCAGCTCCCATTGAAACAAATACCTGACTCAACTGTAGGTAACTGGTTCAGTAAATGTGCCAGATACAGCTTGTTGGAAGGCATGAAAGGATATAAGCTAAAGAATATCTCCCCCCAGTCTTTTTCCAAGCAATTTTTTTTATTGTTTTCAAATGATACAGCTAGAAACTGGTTCTGTGTCATTCCAAGCAAGGGCTGGTAATGTGTTTGATCTGTCACACAATCATAGTCTCTTTTAAAAGAGAAACCATTAGTTACCAAAGGTACTGTGTGCCTGTTTGCTGAAGGCAACTTTGCTGTCTTATTCAGGCTTTTCCTTGCACTCTCACCAGAGCTGCTTACTGCTTGCTTGCCAGCAGAGGAAGATGTCCATTTAGAATATAATAGAATGGAATAAAATAAACCAGGTTGTAAGAGACCTTCAAGATCATCATGTCCAACCTATCATCCAACACCACCTAATCAACTACACCATGCAACCAAGCACCCTGTCAAGTCTCCTCCTGAACACCTCCAGTGATGGTGACTCTAACACCTCCTTGAGCAGCCCATTCCAATGGGCAATCACTCTCTCTGTGTAAAACTTCCTCCTAACCTCCAGCCTAAACCTTCCCTGGTGCAGCCTGAGACTGTCCTCTTGTTCTGGTGCTGGTTGCATGGGAGAAGAGACCAACCACCCCTGTCTACAACTTCCCTTCAGGTAGTTGTAGAGAGCAGTAAGGTCACCCCTGAGTCTCCTCTTCTCCAGGCTAAGCAACCCTGAGTGGAACCACAACACTGCAAACTAATTTACTTTGAAGGACAGCTAACAAAGTTTGGGTTTGGCAGATATTTGCCCAAATACTATGTAAGGTTCATGTGGTTGGTAAAGTTAGAATCAAATTTAGAAGTCACCAAAAATATGGCAATTCAAATAGGGCCAGCACCTTCCAGTCTTAAAGACAAAATAGGCATGATGCATGTTGCACATAGAGACATGTGGCAGAATGAATCTGGAATGAAAACTGTAAGGCAAATCCATGCGAATTCTCATAGATAAGTCCCAAACTGCCACCTGGCTTCCGAACCTTTCCTGGTTACATGTTTGAAGATTTTAAGTTTTAGCTTTTATGCTGAAGTTTTATGATTGTATTGTCTATGACTCATGCCACAAAGAAGAAATGTCTGTGCATTTCAGTGTGGAACTGTAAGAGGCCAAGAAACCAGCTGACTGTGGCCACATCAGCATTCCTCTTTGGTGTTTTGTTGGTTTTGGTGTTCTGCTGGGTTTTATTTGAACACTTAACCGACAGTCTTGGGTGCTGTGGGAACAAAATGAGGTCGTGTCTGCCTGCCTCATGTCAGAATAAACACACTGGCACATTCTTGGCACTTTCAAAGGTTACAGCAACTCTCAAACCAAAATGAGAGCAAACACTCCATATAGCCCAATAGGCTCTTTCACCAATGTTCTAATGCCTTTTGCATAAGACATGGAGACTTGATAATCAGTGTAGCAAGTAGCATGGCTGAAATGTTTATGCTGAAGAATTTGACACTTCCCTAAAATCAGGAACTTCTACACTTCTAACTGAGCTCACTGATTTTTGCTCCCATTCTCTTCTTCGAAAGTTGCACTTCTGAAATATCAGGCCAGACGACTCCTCCACCTAAAAGTTTTCAGTGCTTCTGCAAGAACAGGTCCAGCATCATTTCAGTCCCAGAAAACAAAGCTTTCTTCTTATTTTTTTCAACCTTTTTTATCTGTTTTTTTTTTTTTTCCCAA
Organism: Melanerpes formicivorus; assembly: GCF_026170545.1. Lineage (NCBI taxonomy): Eukaryota > Metazoa > Chordata > Aves > Piciformes > Picidae > Melanerpes > Melanerpes formicivorus. The sequence continues at coordinate 8,862,235 of NW_027142379.1, read as the reverse complement.
AGCAAATTGTCCATTCCTGCTACTCTCCAGTATCATCTCACAACGTCTAGCTTGCAAATTGATGGGACCAGATTTCTTTTACACTTGGATACTGAGCCTGCAAGGTGCTGTGTCTGTTGTTTTCCCATTGCTTTTTCTGTCTTTTGCTTTCAGCACCTGGCTGACATTACTGATGTGTCTCTTGAACCCACATAGGCAGCCAGGAAGTTTTGCATCAGAGTAGCCATGTAGGAGTTGTCTTGTTGAAAATACTATTTTTATTAAAGCTTCTTTATACAGCTTCTCTACACTCAAAGGCCTGCAGAAAATCCTGTTGTAAGAAGTGTCATGCATAAATGGCTCTTTGTTAGCTCCTGCCAGGCAATATGCACCTTACTGGATAAGTTTTCGTAGCAAATGAGAAAGAGTTGTAGTCCTTACAGGTTAAAAAAATAAGTGTGCATCCCTGATGATCAAATCTAGGAATAACAGACCTGGATCCCTTACCCAGTGAGATAAGGACTTTGGTTTGGGCTAAGGTAGCTCTTCCCCACCAAGACAGGTTGCTAGAGCCCCTCTGACAGTTCCTTTTTGCTTTGTCATCCCCCAAGTGCTCACAAAACAATCACTGAAACCCGTCTTCTTTGTGCTGCAGCCAGGAGTTCTGGACTGTGATTCCCTGGACCTTTCTTTGCACTCTGATTTGGCTTTCCCTTTCCCTTTTCTGTCACGGTTGACTGCCAAGTGCTCACCAAACTGCTCTATCACTTGCCTCCTTCACGGAACAGCAGAGGGAGAAAATAAAACGGGGAAAAACAAACAAGCAAACCAACCTTGTTAAGTCAAGATGTCTTTCTCTTGATATTTAATAATGCACAGAAGCAAAGGAAAACAAGTTTATTCTCTGCTTCCCACAGAAGGTGATGGCCTGGTGTCTCCAACCAGAGCCAGCTGTGAAATCTATAACTGACATCTCTTTCACATACTCTCCAGCCTCCAGCAGTGAAGAATGTATATAAAGTGTGTCAGCTCTGGGGCTAGTGTTTTCAAGTTCATAGCTTTTCTAGCCTTTTTGTTTTTCTCTGCTGTTTATCAGCACAGATAAATATTTGCCTTTTTAATGGATTTTTTTTTTTCCAGAATTTTATGTAGCAGTTTCTTTTACATAAATATTTTTTTTTCCAGCTTACATGTCAACAGGCAACGTTAAGTTCTGAGCTTAAAATGTGATGGTAAGTCATTTAAAAATGCAAAATGTTACATTAATGAGGCCTCTGCATAACATAATTGTCTAAAGAGCACTGCTTTACAAGCATGTATAACCTAAGGGAACACATCTTGCAATTTTTAGGTCAGCTTCTGACTTCTGACAGTCACAATGTCACTGCCTTGAGTAAACACACATATTTTCAGACACTGCAAGGGAGCAAATGCTGGGATTTACTCTTTCCCCCAAACCAAAGTATTTTCTTTTTTTATGCTTTCAAATCATTATTAATTTTGTTTCAGTTCACCAGAATTGAATACTTTCATCACTTGCAATAGCTATTTCAAAACCAAGCAAGCTAGTTGAAAAAGGGAAAAAAACCCAAAATTTCCTTCCAGCCTGGTCTATTCCATTCCATTCCTAGTTAAAAAAAAGACTTTTAAAATGTATGGAAAGGTTATAATTTACTAATTCTGGGTACCTGGGACAATGTACCATGCTTTTAAGGTAACTTCTGGCACCAAGGCAGGCACTTATAGAATTCATAGAACTCAAGATTGTGGTCAGCTGAAAGGATAAGTCTCAGCTTATTTCATTGGTTTCAGTGAGGCATTCATATTGCTCAAATGCCTAGAGTATTTTCCAAGTGTGCTTCCCTGTCCTCCAAAAAATCTGAGGGATGCTAAGTGAAAAGAGTGACCTATCACTTTGAGAATGCTCCTTTTTCCTTCTACATCAGAAATAGTTTAGCTACTTATATTTAATTCATATAAGACAGGATTCAAATATTCTTTGAGCACATTACTTCCATTCCCATTTCTTTGGAATGAAGACTGACAAAAGTGGTAAGCAAATTACAAAACAAACTAACAAGCAAAAAAGTCATCATTCATGATCTTACAGGATAAAAACATTGTAACAGTTAAGCAAGAATTTGAGTGGATAACTTTAAAAATGTTGCTTAAGAAATAGAGAAGAGAAGAGGAGAGGTTCGGAGAGGTTCGGAGAGGAGAGGTTCGGAGAGGTTCGGAGAGGAGAGGTTCGGAGAGGAGAGGAGAAGTTCGGAGAGGAGAGGAGAGGTTCGGAGAGGAGAGGTTCGGAGAGGAGAGGTTCGGGAAGAGAGGAGAGGAGAGGTTCGGAGAGGAGAGGAGAGGTTCGGAGAGGAGAGGAGAGGTTCGGAGAGGAGAGGTTCGGAGAGGAGAGGTTCGGGAAGAGAGGAGAGGTTCGGAGAGGAGAGGTTCAGAGAGGAGAGGTTCGGGAAGAGAGGAGAGGAGAGGTTCGGAGAGGAGAGGTTCGGAGAGGAGAGGTTCGGAGAGGAGAGGTTCGGGAAGAGAGGAGAGGAGAGGTTCGGAGAGGAGAGGAGAGGTTTGGAGAGGAGAGGTTCGGAGAGGAGAGGAGAGGTTCGGAGAGGAGAGGAGAGGTTCAGAGAGGAGAGGTTCGGAGAGGAGAGGAGAGGTTCGGAGAGGAGAGGAGAGGTTCGGAGAGGAGAGGTTCGGAGAGGAGAGGTTCGGAGAGGAGAGGTTCGGAGAGGAGAGGAGAGGTTCGGAGAGGAGAGGAGAGGTTCGGAGAGGAGAGGAGAGGTTTGGAGAGGAGAGGTTCGGAGAGGAGAGGAGAGGTTCGGAGAGGAGAGGTTCGGAGAGGAGAGGTTCGGAGAGGAGAGGTTCGGGAAGAGAGGAGAGGAGAGGTTCGGAGAGGAGAGGTTCGGAGAGGAGAGGTTCGGAGAGGAGAGGAGAGGTTCGGAGAGGAGAGGTTCGGAGAGGAGAGGTTCGGGAAGAGAGGAGAGGAGAGGTTCGGAGAGGAGAGGTTCGGAGAGGAGAGGTTCGGAGAGGAGAGGTTCGGGAAGAGAGGAGAGGAGAGGTTCGGAGAGGAGAGGAGAGGTTTGGAGAGGAGAGGTTCGGAGAGGAGAGGAGAGGTTCGGAGAGGAGAGGTTCGGAGAGGAGAGGAGAGGTTCGGAGAGGAGAGGAGAGGTTCGGAGAGGAGAGGAGAGGTTCGGAGAGGAGAGGAGAGGTTCGGAGAGGAGAGGTTCGGAGAGGAGGACGAGACGAGACCAGGTTGGAAGAGACCTTCAAGATCATCATGCCCAACCTATCATCCAAACCCACCTAATCAAATAAACCATGCAACCAAGCACCCTATCAAGTCTCCTCCTGAACACCTCCAGTGATGGTGACCCCACCACTTCCTTGGGCAGCCCATTCCAATGGGCAATCACTCTGTGTAAAACTTCCTCCTAACCTCCAGCCTAAACCTCCCCTGGTGCAGCCTGAGACTGTGTCCTCTTGTTCTGGTGCTGGTTGCATGGGAGAAGAGACCAACCCCCCCTGTCTACAACCTCCCTTCAGGTTGTTGTAGAGAGCAATAAGGTCACCCCTGAGTCTCTTCTTCTTATGTTACTTTCATTGGCAAAAAAAAAAATGAGGGGTTATGGGGAAAGAGAAGTATAATCAGAAATCAAAATTAGGATCCATTATTTAAATGAAGAGGGAGTTTGTTTTCTGCTGTTTAAGCCAGGACAAAATAAGTGCCTTAAATTACTTTGAGATAAAACTGCCTCCCAGTGTTTGGATGCTGCCATACTTCTGATATGGTACCAACCCTGAGCTGCTAGGAAAAGCACTGGCAAACCCTTCATACACTTGAAAGCACGGAGGACTAGCACTAGTCCTCCACCTTCTTGGATCAACTTATAGTTGAAAAGTCGCTTTTAGTAGGTGCAATACAGAGGCTGAGTTGGCCTTCTCAGCAGTTATACATCAGTTCACTGTGAATGCTATATCTCACTCAGAATGGCAGCCAAATTATCAGTTGCTTGTTAAAGTTTTCACATATGCATAGCACATCAATTGGCATTATTGTCAAGTCATTCATCTTAGCTGGAAGAAAACTACTAGAAAACTGCTTTGTCCTCGCTACGACCCATGTATCTTGAAATGGCACACAGTTTAAAATGAGACCTGAAATATTCATGTGTCATTTAAATTATGCAAAATAATCTACAGGCATCCATAAAATCCGATGAATCTGAGAGATATTTTCAGTTACAGGAAGGCAGGAGATGAGTGGGGATTTTGTCCTTAAAAGAAGAAGAAGACAGTAAAAAGAAGGAATTGCTTCAAAAGTTTCATGAAGAGTCTCTTGGAAGTACAATCTCAGATACTTGGAGAGTGAATACATCAGTAGTGTATATGCTCTAGACATTTCTGTTGTATCAGCATACATTTTTAGTATGTTCAGGTACTGTTAGATAACCTCTAACCGAGATAACAAATGTTAGTAGCACAGAGGGGTTGAGTACAATGCCCAAGTCACAGATATTTGAGTATGGAATAAGCAAAGGTGAGTAGATTGCATCAGTTAAGTGGATACAGAAAGACACAATTTTGTGATGCATGGATGCCAGATGGATTTGTGCAGTCTGAATTGCCAACATACATCAAGACCATTAGGACTCCTGCCTGCCCAGCCCTTCAGGTCCCACAGTCCATCTGCGTAATATTCCAAGGTTCAAGCATCTACTATATCCCACTACCCTGCCCCTCATCCAGTCACCAGCCATAACAGATGTGAGGAAGGACCTCAAGAAGTTAAGGAATGACCAGAACATTTTCTGCTGTTACGTAGAAGCAGAAGCATTTCCATTTCAGAACAACAGACAAATCTTTATGCTAAGATTACTGTTACTTTTCTCACCTGCTTTGCTCCTGCTTTGCCTGTAGAGTAAGATCAATTTGATTGTATCCTGATGGGGGATCAGACAGTGTTACAAAAATAACTTTGAGAAAATAACTTCGAGAATTTCTACATAATGCAGTGGTTAATGATGAGACTTATCAGTAAAGTATAAATGGTGTCTGCCTCGTGCTTGAAGAGCTTTCCCTATTTGACACAACAAAATGAAAAACAAGGGAGGGGGGTTCCACAGTGGCTGGGAAGCAGAACTGCTGAGACTTTTGCTGTTCGTGCAGCTTAATCCCTCCTGCCAGCTGAGCACAGCTTCAAGGTAGTGTGCAAGAGAGCTGGAAGTTGGAGCACATTATGCTGCTTTAAGCCTTTGTCAAATAGAAATGATTTTCCCCAGAAAAAAAAAAAACCACCCCACCAGCAATGCAAACCTTAGACCATGAAGTTCAGCCTAAAAAAGTAAATATTGCAAACCTCACTGAGTATAACAACACAGAGGTAGCAGGCATCCCTGCAAGTGCTGAAGCCATGGGGCTGAGTTAGTCCATGCTATGATAAAGAGAGTATTTTTGTCTGCTGTCCTTCACAGACACTCAGAGAGGCAAGGAGCAGAAAAAGGGATCGGGTTGTTGGTGATTCATCATATTGCAGCCTGAGAAGGGGAGAAGCACGTGGTTCTTCTCAGCATGTCATTAATTTTAGGCTGCAGGGCTTTTCTGAATTGCAGTTTTAATTGGAATATTCTCCAGCAGGAGCCACTATTTCTGCAGTTACTCCAGCAGCTGTTTCTGGTTATTCCTGTGAGTCTCAGTACTGTCGTCTGACAATATTGTATGCCTCTTCTTGTATTCATAGAGGCTTGCCTCTTCATTCTGTTGTCTGATCCCTTGTCAGGATAAAATTAAAGTGATCTTATTCTACAGGCATGGATGGTAAGCAAAGCAGGTAAGAAAAGTGACAATAATCTTAGCATAAAAGTTTATCTGTTGTTCTGAAATGGAAAATGGTCCTCTCTAGGGAAGAGAATTTGTTCACTATCCTCACTCAGGAACTAGGGAACAGAATATGTTAATATGACATCAATTTCTCCTTAGCAACAATTATGAAGGTTGTATTTTTCATCAGGTTTGGTCTATTCCATGGATTTCCCCAATGTTCCCACCACCATCTGGAAAGCCTGAGAAAGGCCTGATTCTGGCTTGGGCTGTTGAGTTGGCTGAAGGATTGGAGAGATGGGAGCAAGGACAGAACAAGGTACATTTGCAGCCTGCCCTAATGCTGAAGGGGAGCTGTAACTCCAGAGACTTGTCTCCTTTTCTTTTTCAGAAAGGAAATAGAACAACTACCCCCTGGATTGCTTTTGCCTGTCTTGAAAGTTTCTCATAGGGAGAGTTTGCCCATGCTGTTGTAGCCTAACTTGTAGTCTTACTTCCCAGGATGGTATAATTAGAAACTTGTTATGCAGTAAATTCATAGACATGCCCATTGAAGTTGCACCCTAATTTCCATGCTCATTTCTTTTCTTTTCTTTCCTTTTCTTTTTTCTCTTCTCTTCTCTTCTCTTCTCTTCTCTTCTCTTCTCTTCTCTTCTCTTCTCTTCTCTTCTCTTCTCTTCTCTTCTCTTCTCTTCTCTTCTCTTCTCTTCTCTTCTCTTCTCTTCTCTTCTCTTCTCTTCGGACTTGGATGAATTTTAATTCTCATTCTGAAGAGTTACATGGTTAGTACTTGTCTTGAAAATAACTTTGAGATGGTAAAGGAGGAGTGCATGTGCCTGAACCATTTTTGGAGGATTTCATTTGCCCAGACCCCTTTGTAGGCCTAGAGTACAGAATAAATCTGGTTTGCAACTAACTAGGTAGAATCATAGAATTCTTTAGGTTGGAAAAGACCTTTAAGATCATCAAATTCAGCTGTTCACAGGATCACACAGGATCACAGGATGTTAGGGGTTGGAAGGCACCTCCAGAGATCATCAAGTCCAACCCTCCTGCCAGAGCAGGACCATAGAATCTAGTGCAGGTCACACAGGAATGAATCCAGATGGGTACACTCTCAAGTCTACCAGTAAATTATGTCACAGATGGTTGCAAAGGTGTTACAAAATGCTGTGTAAAATGTTATGTATACATGAGTACCTAAGAAAAGTACTGAAATCATGTTCCAAAATATAGACCTAATGTTGACTGTATTTTAAAAACAGCATTGTGTTGTCCTTCACAGAGCTGCATATCTTGAACACCAGAGGTCAAGAGTTGTGTGCGGGGAGTTCTATTCCTTTAGTGGATAAACAGGCCTAACGCTAACTCCAAACTAGCACAGTTTCATCTGAGTAAGGAACAGGCATTTCAACACCTTTCAGAGAAAAGAAAATAAATTAGCAACCAAGATCATGGCTGATTGATTTCACTTTCAAGAATGAGTGAATGAATTGTAAGTACTGATGACATTTCAGTGATCTTTTTAAACATAAATTTTGGTATAATTAGAGTGTGAAGAAAATATGAAAGTGAAGTGAATTCATGTGTAACTCTGCACACAGAGCTGACAATACATTTTGGTGGAATGACTAAACCACTTCCTTTCCTCTGAAAGACAGAGAAAATTGAGAAATGTGACATTTTGCTCAGGTCCCCTGTTGCAAGTGAGGGAGGGATGGGATCCTCTAAATCACAGCCCTTGAACTTTCAAATTCAGCTAGAGAACCTTACATTAGCAATAATTAATTGGCTAATATGTAATCTACTCTAAACTTGGAGTTCCAAATTACATAGTAAATTACTGTAGAAACTTTAAAGAGTGAAAAATTCTGTTTGTACTGGTAGCTGCTGGAATTGGTTGGAGCAAGACACTGGGTGAAGTCCACATCTCCCCCCATTAGTTAATTTGTTCTCATTTTTACATTCATGTAACTTTACATTGAAAAATTAACGTCAAGAAGAAACTCTTATTCAGCAACCCCCTTAACACCAGCCTTCTACACCACCATTTAAGAGTATGACACAACCCACAGGCTAGCAGTGGGCAGGAGGTAGTTCAGTGTGTACAGAAGCACCCTTGAGTTCACTATCCTACCTAAGGATAGGTAATCACAGTATCACAGTATCACAGTATCACTTAGGTTGGAAAGGACCTCAAGGATCATCGAGTCAAATCTGTCACCACAGACCTCATGACTAAACCATGGTAAAAAGTGCCATGTCCAATCCCCTCTTGAACGCCTCCAGGGTCGATGACTCAACCACCTCCCTGGGCAACCCGTTCCAATGACGAATGACTCGCTTGGTGAAGAACTTCCTCCTCACCTCGAGTCTAAACCTCCCCTGGCGCAGCTTGAGACTGTGTCCTCTTGTTCTGGTGCTGGTTGCCTGGGAGAAGAGGCCAACCCCTTCCTGGCTACAACCACCCTTCAGGTAGTTGTAGAGGGCAATGAGGTCACCCCTGAGCCTCCTCTTCTCCAGGCTAAACAATCCCAGCTCCCTCAGCCTCTCCTCATAGGGCTTGTGTTCAAGGCCTCTCCCCAGCCTTGTTGCCCTTCTCTGGACACGTTCAAGTGTTTCGATGTCCTTCTTAAACTGAGGGGCCCAGAACTGGACACAGGACTCAAGGTGCAGCCTAACCAGAGCAGAGTACAGGGGCACTATGACCTCCCTGCTCCTGCTGGCCACACTATTCCTAATGCAGGCCAGGATGCTATTGGCCCTCCTGGCCACCTGGGCACACTGCTGGCTCATATTCAGGTGGCTGTCGATCAGCACACCCAGGTCCCTCTCTGTTTGGGAGCTCTCCAGCCACTCTGACCCCAGCCTGTAGCTCTGCATGGGATTGCCGTAGCCAAAGTGCAGCACTCAGCACTTGGACTTGTTGAAAGCCATCCCATTGGACTCTGCCCATCTTTCCAGTCGGTCGAGGTCCCTCTGCAGAGCCTTTCTACCCTCTAACTGACTAACATCTGCCCCTAACTTGGTGTCATCTGCAAACTTGCTGATGACTGACTCTACCCCTTCATCCAGATCATCGATGAATATGTTGAAGAGGACAGGGCCCAGCACTGATCCCTGGGGGACACCACTGGTGACTGGCCTCCAGCTGGATGTGGCACCGTTCACGACCACTCTCTGGGCCCGGCCCTCCAGCCAGTTCCTAACCCAGCACAGAGTGTAATGGTCCAATCCACGGGCTGACAGCTTAGCCAGCGGTTTGCTGTGGGGGACGGTGTCAAAGGCCTTGCTGAAGTCCAGGTAGACCACATCCACAGCCTGCCCCACATCCACCAGATGGGATTTGTGAGCCTGTATATAAGTATCTCTTTTGACTGCTTCCCTGTCAAGTTCCCAAGGCCCAGCTGTTCTATTCTAACTTTTTGTTTATGGCATCTTTTCTTCCAGCATATGGAGATAACTCACAGCAAAGTGGACAACAGACAGAAATGCAGTCATTCAAAGCCATTTTGGTAATGGAAGGCTGATCTGATTTCTGGAAAGCAGACTGGCAACCTTGGTTTCCAAATTTCAGGTAATATTGTAACTACCTGTCTGTTCTGTCAGTGATACCTTTTTGAACTGATCTCTGAAAACTTCTGAAACTTCTGCCATTATCACAGGGGGGAGCAGGGTGGCTCAGCTTGGTAGTGCATCAGACCCTTAATGGGAAGGTTGTGAGTTCAAGCCTGCAGTGGGCAGTAGTGTCTTCCCTACTCTAGTCATGTGGTCTGTGCTGACAGGTTGGGCTTGATGATCTTTGAGGTCTCTTCTAACCTTAGGAATACTGAATACAGTACTCTTAGTTGACTTGGGTGCAGTAGTTTCTCAGAGTATTCTATATAACTTAAGTGACAAGATCTACAAAATGACACAAGTATCAGCCAATTCAAATCCTTGTTCATCACTAAAGATTTAAAGGAAAAGAACATTTATGAATCTACTATGTAGTGCATGATAATATGTTCTAGGTGAGTGGAAATGAGCTTCACACACACACCATAACAGGCTATTCTACTAGTTGTGCTATTTTTGACCTATCTGTACTTATTTTTCTTTTAACAGGCACAACATAGATGTTAATGGCAATATGCTAACTCTGGTTTTAGATAGCAAGCCCTGCTGGGATGGGTGTTGTCTTTTTGTTTGCTTTTCCCAGGGAAACCAGCACCAGAACAAGAGGACACAGTCTCAAGCTGTGCCAGGGGAGGTTTAGGGTGGAGGATAGGAAGAAGTTCTTCACAGAAAGAGTTATTGGCCATTGGAATGTGCTGCCCAGGGAGGTGGTGGAGTCACCATCACTGGAGGTGTTTAGGAGGAGACTTGATGGGGTGCTTGGTGCCATGGTTTAGCTGATTAGGTGGGTTGGATGATAGGTTGGACTCAATGATTTCAAGGGTCTCTTCCAGCCTGGTCTATTCCATTCCATTCCATTCCATTCCATTCCTAGCTACAACATTCACTGTGAGAAATAGCATAACATAATTCATTTAAGAGATGATAAAGTAGCAGCATAAATGCCAGGCGAAGAAACTGGCACAGATCTTTACAAGGGGAAGTGGTAGCATTGTTTTTTAAAATGTGCTGTGGCTTTGGAAGCAAACAGAATTGCTTCCAGAAACCAAAACTTCAGTTATCATGAAGGATGAAAGAGATTAAATAGGCAAGTTCTAACATTTCTATGACCAAAGGGCAAAATAAGGTTGCTTACGAAGATAGTCACACAAGCCTGTGTCTGCTTCTTGCTGCATGAGTAATGGCTTTTTATATGCTTTAAGAGCAATAGGGGAAATACTATAGTCAAAATAACACTGTCTGTATTTGTATTTGAAATGCTTAGCACAAATGGAAACCTATTTACTTGTGATGCATTTGATTTTTTTACAGGCTTAGAAGAGTAAATAACCTTAACTTGATCACAGGTGCTACAGGCAATCACTGTGAAAGGACTAGCATGTAGTAGCTTGTACCTGCACTTGAGACAGTAACTCATTACCTGCCCTGTCATTATCAACTGCCCTATCTCCAACACCATATGAGAAGTGTTAGGACCTGCTTTTTCATATGAGAACATGGGCAGGAGACTGAAAATGTAGGAATAAAGGCTTGGGGAGTTACAGTATGGTGTAGAGAGATGAGATATGATGCAGGAGATGCTAGAAGTGTAGAATAGAAAGAAGGAGGTGTAGAAGTGGGAGCACTATAGCAATGTGTAGTTTTGAAGGGCCTGTGACAGGTCCATGCAATACTCTAGATCACAATATTAGCAGTCACCTGAAGCCAGCCAACAGGTGGAAGATACTATTAGTTCCTAAGAGAGATGTTTTCTCTTTCACCCCAGTCTCCCAACACAATACAAGGAGCAGAATGGTAAGGACAAATGAAAACAAGAAACAAACCTTAAGACAAGTGGCTCAATGCATTAGAGATATTTCAGTGTGTTACAGCTAAACTCTACTCTTCACCCACCCCACAAACTGCTGCTGTCTTCTCTAATCTTCCCAACTATCCATAGGCTATGTTAGGCTACATTGATGGAGTTGAGTTCCAAATTTTTCTCCATAATCATGAGAGCTGTATTTGTCCTGCTTGTAATAAAAGCTAAGATTCTGATGTAATCACTCTGGCACTTTGTATGAATTCATATGAAGCTATGGAGTAATCAATTATTAACTCAGTTTTGAGCTGATCAACTATTTCTGTGAATTCTGCAGAAAAGCAGCTGGTAAGCCAGCAGAAAAAATGCCCTATTACAAGTTTCAAATTGAAGAAGATAAAGAAGCTTTAATCAGAGTTCACTGTAAAAGAAATCCGCCCTGTCCTAAGCAAAAACTTCACTGCCATAATTACCATGATAACTGTTTAGGAAATTCCTGTTTGGCTTTTTCTCCCCACCTGCATATTTATAGACTGGCTTTGCACAAAGTTCTTCCATCCACACTGCAGCACATTGGCAAGGAAGGCTGAGTGGGATGGAGCTGTGGAGGTGCTAAGGTGGCAGGACTATGTGCACAGCAACTTCCCTGGAGCCCTGCCATGGGTGAGGACCCACAACTGGAGCTCTGTTTTTACCTCCATGGAAAGGTACTATGAAGGCAACTTATGGTTTCTGGAATCATCTAGAAAGTGAGCTGGGGAGATCTGCAGAGTGGTGCAGAGTTTTCAAGGATTTCCCTGCTGTATGAAATACCCTTTGGAGAGTCAGGGGTTACAGCTTTGCAATGCTGTTAAAGATCAACTAGACCTAGGCAATAAGGGCAGGCAAAAGGGAGAGTCTGCTAGAACTTGCTCTGCCACAAACTGTGCAAAACACACATGTAAACAAACAAACAAAACCCACAAACCCAACAGCAGCCAACCAAACAACTAAAAACCAAACCAAACCAAGCAAGCCAAAAACTTCAAAGCCCCAGATCTATTTTCTGTCTAATTCTGATAGTGAGTAACAGGGAGTGGAAAAAGCAAAGCAGAAAATGGTAGGGTGCTAGTGATCTCATCTAAAATACTGAAAGTGTTTCCAAGCCTTAAATTTGCTGTACTACCTCATTTCCTTCTTGGGCTATAAAATAACATTAAGAGCTTTGCTGAAATTTCCTGAAATGTCCTGTTGTGTAAGTGACACTCACCTGACTCTCCAGCCTGCTCAGTGTTTCAGCAGAGTTTCGTCTTGGCCACGCCGTCCACAGCATCTTGCCTGCTGGAGCATTACTCGGAACAGAGTCACAGCATCTGGATCAGGAAAGGATGCTGCAGGACCTAGATGTGGAAGGAGTAAGTATATACAGTGTTGCAATAGAGCACTGAGTAGCTCTCAGACCATTCAAAGCAGGAAGTTGTTGGAATTTCACAAATAACTCTGGCAAGCTCCCTCTAAAATGGCTAAATTAATGGTAAATATAAGACAGACTTTTTTAGAGGGCTATTTTTTAGATAACAGACTCATCTTTCAGTGCTGCAAGATAAGGGGGATTTCCCTCTGGAAAATGTCATCAAAGAGTAATTTTTGTGACTTCTCATACACTCACAAAGAGGTTTTAACCCAGGTAGCTGGTCTTAAAGTCATTGATGTCAGTATAATTCTGGATTTTATAAGGGGTTGGAAGAATTCCTCTAATTACCAGAGCACAGCATGGCACTTCTTTTTAATAGTTTCCTTTGTGTAGAGACAGTCCAATCCAGCTATGTGGACTTCAGTCCTCTCCTATTTTATAATAGAAATTAAGCAAACCATATGGAACCACTTTCTGGTCAGCAGCAATCCATTATATCACTTCCATTTAGCAGTGTTCTCATAGTAAGGATCATGGCAACTGTCTAACCAATATGTTTGCCTTTTTGTTGCCTTTTTACAGATGACATAATAAAATCCAACCAAAATGTTTCCCTTCTGTATTAGATTTTGGTTTCTTTCCCTGATTCACTTTCAACTCTTGCAAGTGTTGGGGCTGGAGAAACAAGCAAATCTTTGTTCAAGCAACTGGCAAGACCTTGAGGAGATGCAGCAAGACACGATGATGACATGCTGATGGAACAGTTTCTTTGGGCATCATTAGTATTTTAATAAGAGGAGCCCCAGTGCAATCTGCAAGGAAATAGGCTTGTGAAGGGTGCTGCCTGCAGAAGTTGTGAAAGGTCCATCCTCAGAGGTATGAAAAAAACCTAACAACGTTAAAAACCAACCAGGCCTGCAGCAAACTGCTCTGATGTTGAAGTTAGCGCTGCCTCACTTTGAGGGCTGAACGAGGTGACCTGTAGATGCCTCTTCTGATGTAAATGATTCAACTAAATTAGGCCTTGAATTGAAAAAATGTGATGGAGAGAGGCAGAAATACTCAAAACACACCCAGCTGTGTGACTGCATAAGCATTATTTTCTTAGAAAATTAAATTTAGCACTAACAGTTTCAAAGACATGGGCTGGGAACACTGTCCTGTTTCTATATATATATATAAGTGGGCTATTTTCTGCAGGTTGTTTTAGTGCTTTCTGCATCTGGGTCTCAAACAATAAGGCTTTCTTTCAGTTTGGTCAAGCTGAAATTGTTAGAGCTCAGATTTTCTACACTGAATTACTTCTTCAGCCTGCTGATTTTCTTTTAAGTTCCATTGAGTGTCCTTCAGTCATTTCCTAAACAAATTAGCAGAAATACACAGTTCTTTCAAACAACAAAAATGTTTATATCCATTTAATTAAAGCTGTGCTTTTTAGCAATGTGGTCAACTCTAGTAGCCTAGAAAACTTTCAGAAACTCGGCCAAGACATGAGTGGCTTAGGTTACATAACTATGGAAGAGAATTGCTGGCACCAGGTAGTTGTCTCCAGCAGTCTCTTCACAAGGAACTCCATGCCAGAGCTTCAGAGGCAAACAAAAATCTTTGTATGAAAAATAAAACAAAAAGAAAACAGCTTAGTGCAGGAACAGTGAAGCAGAGGAACAAAAATCAGTGATGCTGCTGGTGCACAGCAGTGGAATTTAAGTAGTATGACGGAAGGGAGAGCAGAGCAAATAATTAAGACAGGGTGGAGGTGAAAGGAAGGTTAAAATGTTGAGCGTAGCAGAAGTGGGAGGATTTATGAACACTAAAGCATATTCTCCACGAGAACTTGAAACTCAATCCTGTGCTCACTTCTTTACCATGAATTTATAATTTTTAAAAGGTATTAAATCTTTACAGTATGATGTAATGGTTTCCTTTTTTCTTTCACAGGTTTGAAGAACAAAATGGATTCTGTTCACTGAATGAACCAAGCTACCAGAACAAACCCCTCTGTATTAAAGTCCTTATTTGAAGAAGGATGATGTGTAGAAAAGGAGTCAGACCACAGAAGAAAAAAAACCATGAGTTCAATGAGGAAGGAAGAGTCCTGTCCTTGCCTTCATCTCACCATCTCCCTATGATTTGGGCAAGTTCCTTAACCTGAACTTTTCATAAGTGGGAATCATTTCTCGGTTCCATCCTACAAGAAATCCTCACTGTATGCTGCTTTCTACATCTGCCCTTAGGGTGAAATGCTTCATGCTTCTCAAGCATATATTTCTAGTTGTTCTGGTCAGCTAGATCTGATCCAGGTTTTTCCAGTGCGGGTGTCACAGCCTGAAGAAATGAGTGCCCTCTACAGAGCTTAGTTCAAAAAAGCATCAAGTTCTCCCAGCTGTCTGTGTTTACATACAGTGCCCACTACATGTGAAAACAGACAGTCCTAGGGAATGCTAAATGTCTGAATAAGCCATCCCCATGTCTCACATACTGCACCCAAAATCACTAGGTTCTTCTACTCTTATTCCATTTGTAAAGCAAAAGTCTCATCTTCTTATCCTTCAGGAATTTTGTGAAAAATCAGCTAATTCATATTTAAGAAGCAATTGAATACAATGCTGATAAGTGCCCTAAAGAGAGGGGCAAAAAAAGGGTAAAATTAATTATTCTGGATTTACAATATGATTCAAGGAATGTGAAGCAAATCAGACATGAAGCCATACAAAACAATACATGAAATACAGAATATCTGCTTTTCCATCTTTTTATTTGCACATATATATTCTAGCTGGTATAAAACCACCTTTCTTGTGCCCACATAACTAGTTGCTATAAGATGCAGTCTAACTAAGGCTGTAGACCTTTCTTTATTAAGTAAGAAAGATTTTATATTAAATAAAAAGGGGTGAAAGCAGGCTGTAAGCACCAAGGCAGCATGTAACCCCCCAATCTGAAGACATTTGCCACCACCACCACCCAGTGATGGTCTGCACAGGGCAGGCTGACACCTGGAATCCCCAAGCTGAGGAAAAAGGACCAGCATAATCACAGGTGGGCTCCCAGTGCCACCCTCCTTCCCATCACTTCTGCTGCGCAGTGCATGGCAGCCCTGAGTACAAGTGTTCACGTTAACTCTAGTATCTGAACTAAGCCAGCCTCAGGAGTGTGAAACAGTATTTGAGCGACTTACCCTGCAAAGAAGCAGCACAAAGGAAAACTTCACCTGGTAACTACATCATTGCCAACATACGCTGGCAGGAAAGAGACCTTAGCTTTTGGGTTTCTGCCACAAGCAGAAGCAAGAGCTACTGTGATTCCAGTCTGTCTGTTCTTAAAAACACACTCTATGCACTTGTTTTTAGCAGATATGCAGATGTCTGTCATTTCAATGGCAAACTGAGCTGGGTGACTCAGAGGAGAGCCAGCCTACAAACAGATAATTAGTTATTTTTGAGCAAGTGTGCTTAGGTTGATAGCTTTTACAGTCAGTAAAAGCTGCAGCTTTCAGAGGTCAGGCACATCGATTTCCATCTTCCTGCAGTACCTTTCTTTAGTACTGGAAGCATAGGTGAGGTTCCTACTTCTCTTTGCAGGAAGACAGAGACTGGCACTTTGTCACTTGCCCGAGATGCATGCACGCATCTCAGGCAAGTGACATATTCTTCCTTAGCTAATGCAGCATCAAAGAGGCCACAGAGTTCATGCCTCATTTCCCCTTATATTGGTTGCAGGACTGATATGATGTTACCAATAATTGACAACATGTTAAGATGGTATTTAAGATATGTGGGGAGAAACCTTGTCCATGTTGTTACTCCTCTACATAAAATGGGTCTTCTACTGCACAAGTTGTTCACAAGCTCACCAGCGCAACAACTCCATTGTCATACTTTGCATCTGCACAAACAGGATCTGTGGCAGACAGTGACCTGACATCACCAATGAACTCAAGTGCTTTCTCCAGCAGAGGCAATAAACTTTTTGACACCGCCCTTATTTATAGCTTAAACTCTTGGGAAGACGATCACAAAGCACTTGACATTCGCAGCCTTCTGGCAAAGACTGCAGCCAGGGAAAGCTGCAGTGGGAATCATTTTTTGGCTAGTGCTTTGGAATGTGGCAATCTCTCTGCTCAAATTATAGCCAATAAATTTGCTTCAGCTGGGGATTTGTTTACCAAAAGGCACCTTTAAACATTTGATAAACTCTAGTCATGGGAGGGATGTTTTAGCAACTTCAGTATAAGATGTTTTTAGCTGTCACAGGGTGGAACCCTTCTAGTCACAGGATTTTTTTTTCTAAAGCAGGCTCTCAGAAACAGTTCTTCAGTGGTTAAAAAAAGAAAAACCAGCTTTTTTTTTTTTGGGGGGGGGGGAGTGAAGAACTTGTAATCATTGGCCCTAGAGTTAATTGATAAACCATTAAACAGTTAAGTAGTAATTTATAGCAGCTATAATGGCAACGATGTCTGAGTGATCACCCTATGCCACCACTAAAGACGTATCTCATCTATTAGAACATGAAATACTGTAAGATGGTTTGTAATGATGCATATATCTTGGTACCTGCTGATAATAACCTATCACCAAGGACAACAGTTTAATTATATAGTACATCTCCTGCTGGCTTCCAAATATTTCTGCTGCTCTTCACTAATTTCTTAGCTTAAAAAAAAGAATCAATCTCCTTATTTTACACTAGCGCATTAATTTATGAATGGAAGATGGAAAGCTTTTATTAGCTGCTGAGGCGCCTGAATTCTATGTGTTGTCATCACGATACAAAAACCTAGCGCCAGTTGCCCACAAATCATGATGGATAATGGGCCAGAGAACAGGTGAAAGATGTGAAGGAGATCCCAGACTAAACTTCTCTGAGATGTGGAGAGTATTATCTCCAAGGTGGCAGTCATACCTGGCCAAGCAGCATCTCTGCCTATGCTTATACAGTACCTTGGATGAAATACCTTTCTCTTATAGGCCTTTCTTCATGTGTGTCCTGAACGTGTTCCCTCATCTTGGGAAACGCAGTGGCCCAGCATGAGCAGAGGAATCTTCAGTATACAGGAACCTTTGAGGTGAGCAGCAGCAGCTACGGTTCAGTGTTTGGCACCATGTGCTCTGTCTGCCTGTTGACCCTGTCTTAGGAAAGGCAGGACATGGTTCCAGCGGTCAGTCTCCCTCTTGCACTCTCTGATACCTGTCAACCTCTTTGCCTCCTCCCAGAGGTCTGTCACTACATAAAGGAGCTCCTCCAACTGAGCACACCTCGCACTGGTGCAGCACACCCTGCTGCCTGGCACCTGGGTGACTGCATACACCCACCAGAGCTCTGATGGACAGTGGCATCAGCCATGGTGGATGCAGAGTTTAAACAAGTCATGGCTTTCTGCCAGGTGGGTACCGTTGCTCCATAGCTGAGCTGGCAGAGCTTCAGCACCCTGCCTGCCCTGACATGCAGTCTGCCATGCCCTGGCTGCTAACAGTCCCTCAGGGCTTCCTTTATACAGTCCCTCAGGGCTTCCTTTATACTGGTGAGAGACCTTGCTGGAAGGCTGCAGCTGGTGGGGCCAGGAGTTTCCCCAGAATTTCTCCAGGTTCAGGAACCCTGCCTTTGCACCACACTGGAGGCTCAGCTGCAGATCCTGCCAGCACCAGAGCTGCTCACCTCCTTATAGTGTTGCATTCTAAAGAGATGTCAAAGCTGAACTTTATTGTTTTATCTCCCAGAGTTAAAACTATTGTGACAGAGCATAAAGCTATACTGCATGTTCTTGGAGTTTGGAACAGCCCAGCAGGCTCCCAAAGAATGAATATCATCAAACTTCTATTGATCTGTAAACATCAATCCTTTATACTAAGTTGATCTATAATTAAGTATCTCCTTCCAAGATAAAATAACCAAGTGATGGCTTTCCATTTATCTAATACCTGTCAAACAAATTAGTAATTGGAAATATAAATAAACACATTCATAAGAGGCAAAGCAAGTGCTGTGCTGTTGACTATTTGGAAAATAGAGCAAAACAGATTGTGGCAAATATCATCAGGAATTTGTCCTGTAATATCAGACTCTTTTAAACCCAAGCAGCACAAATAGACCTGCTGATACAAAAGGAATCACAAGGTAGTGGTTGTGCATGGTGAGGATTTCTTGTTACTGGGTTTTTCAGAGGTAATTTTGCAGGTTTTGACAATGCAGTCCTTCACAGTTTGCTGCCCCACACACCTTTTTTCCTCCTGCCTTTTGGTTTAATCAGGTGGAAAGTGGTATTTTAACAATAGGTTCATAAATACATTTGCTTACTCAGGTTCACTGATGCCTAATTTCTCCCTATTAGCTGCCTGCAGCTGTAATACCTGTGTCACTGGTTTTCAGTGGGATTCCACTTGGCTGCAAATTTTCAGTTCCCTGCCTGCATTTAATGCACTTTCAAGTGTTTACACTAAGATGGTAAATAACTTTTCTCCCAGCTTTTTCTCTCTGTCCTTGCAATGTTAACTAGGCTCATAGCAGTATCTTTTGCTCCTCATTTTTTGCTGTGTGAATTTGTTAGAAAGCAGTGACAAATTTTCACTGGCTAGCAGCAATTCTCCCTACTGTCTGCTCCCTCAGACGGCAGACAGAGAAACAGGTGCCAGCTACAAGGTTAAATACACCACTTAAACATAGTCTATTATATTTATAGTAACTCTTATGAGACCATTTTTTAAAACCTTAAATGGAAGCTAAGCAGTATGAGTTCCCTCGTCTTTTTTTCATACCAGAAAGAAAGAGAAACAAGAGAGTGTAAAAAGTTGTAAAATACTCACAAATCTTGGAAGAGCTGCGCAGCAAGTGGGCACAAGAGAAGTCAGGATAAAGTTTGCAGAAGTGACAGCAGCAGAATGCTCCACCCCGTCCTCTGCTCTGTTTTACTTTCAGTTGTTATGCAGTAACAGAGGAGTGACCCAGTGTGAAAATTACTCTCACCACAAATAGCAGAGGTTTCCCACTGCCATTCCTAGAGCAATTTTCAAACTTGGGGAAAAAAAGGCAGAATAAACATGGGGGAAGTCACGTGCTCGTGATCTAGAAGGCAGGCAAGCGACTCACAAACACGCAAGGCAGCAGCTTGCTGTCCCGAGCAGTGGCATTTATGCATGTTACCTCTTACCTCTCCAGACGGAGAAGAAAACACACAATTTCTGCCCTTGGCACTGCAAGGTCCCTTCCCTCTTGTAGCTTAAGTATATCCTTCCAACCATAGCTCAGAAGACTTGCTTACCTTGGAAGCAAACACTGTAGCTTTATGCTGTAACTTGTCCTCTTCACAGCCTGAGCGGTTTTACTGGGGCAGCCTCCACAGGAGGCAAATAGAAGTTGCCACTCCGGGCAACACCAAGAAAAAGAAACATAGGCAGGGAAGAGGGTTGTCAGGACAGGAAAGAGCTCCTCTGAAAGGCATACCTCCTGGTTTGCTGTGGGACTACAGGGAGGTGTCATAG
Organism: Melanerpes formicivorus; assembly: GCF_026170545.1. Taxonomy (NCBI): domain Eukaryota; kingdom Metazoa; phylum Chordata; class Aves; order Piciformes; family Picidae; genus Melanerpes; species Melanerpes formicivorus. The sequence continues at coordinate 8,842,146 of NW_027142379.1, read as the reverse complement.
GTCCATGTGAAAAGAGGATCCTTATTGAGAAGGAGCTGAAAAATTATTCCACAAATTCCACTGAACTCCAAAGCTGTGGACTTTAGCTGTTAATAAAAGTGAGGGTTTAGTACCTATGATAATCACAGGACATGACAGCTCTAATCCTAAAGTCCAGCTTAGACACCTCATGAGGAAAACCTTTCTATCCTGAGCTAAACTTTAATATCCTGAAGATAAGGCTCAGCAGCTCCCTAGAGTACCCTCATGTTTCCAGGAAACATCACTTACCTATGTAAAGGTCGTGTGCTCCAGAGCCTACAGTGAAAATGGTATTTCCTCTCTGTGCATTCTTCATTTTGCCCTCTTCTCTATTTTCCTGGGTGCTAGCTGTTATTCTTTGCTACCACACTCTGTGAGGTGGTAAAAATATTCTGCAGCTAAGTGAGAGGAGTTTAGAAGTGCCTCTGTCTCTTTACAGAAGAAGAGATGATTCTCTGGAGTTAGGCATTTCCTTTTTGTTTATCAATGAAACAACTTTTTTTTTTTCAGGATTGCTCTCTAGGAAGCCTGGTGAACAATAGCACTTAGTTCCCTGTGCTGGGAGATTTTGTTACACCCAGACTGAGAAAATTACTTAAGGATTTAAATAAGCCTTCTGTATCTTGACCAACCATCTTACAACAGAGAGAAACAAAGACTGGAACTGAGTGTTTCCGGATGACAAATTCGTTACACGCGGCAGCTTGCTGCCATTTCTCAGCACCTGTGTACACTGTACTGCTGGCCCAACACTTGGGGCCAGCATTCGTTCTGCTGAGACAACAGGGAAAAAGCAGAACTCACAATTTCATGCTGTCAAGGGAGTCTCAGCTATCTTACAGATAGTCTGTGTCTCCAGAAAAGCAGTAGCTACACACACAGTCCTTGTACTCTGTCTCAGTATAGAGTGTTAATACCACATTTTAAACATTTGTGCAGGCATGGGGGGACAGATCTGCTTCAACTGGCAGCTGTCAGAAACCTAGGTAGGATTTGAAAGAGAAAATAAAAGCACAGACTTGGCTGGAATTCTTGCCTGAAGGGAGTACAAAGCTACCCGTGAAAGGGAGGTACCAGGACTGCCGGAAAAACCACTAGCCTAGGTAAATATTTAAACCAAAGGACCATACTCCTCTATTAAATGTATTGTGATAGAAGGGCACTTCTTTTAAGAGAAAAAAAAGCTGTCACAAACACCTCTGTTTCTTCAGTTCAGAGAATAAGAGTAAATTATTTGAAGTATACCTGTGAGTGTATGCTTGTATTTGGACTTTGCTCTCTCACATTTGTCGCTGGCTAGAAGTGAAAGGAAATGGATTGTTTACCATTTATCTTTCCTTTTTGATGTGATACCTTGGCTTGACTATAATTTGTCAGAACTTTCTCAACTGGGAAAAATGTATAAGCAAACAGCCAAAACAAGCACACGAAATGTTAGGCGTTCACAAATACCATTCTGTGGGAACAGGGGAAGAATCCCTCATTTTTTTCATTACTTTCTGGTGTTCTTTGAGCACTGCAAAATTGAAACACTCTCTATAGAGTGGATTTATTTTCTTTTTTAACTATCTGGGTTTATTTTTTAATTATTTTTTTTTTCTTTAATTTGCTAGAATTGCTGAAGTTAAAATATATCAACTCCTAGCTTAATAGAAAATCTGGTCCCAAACACTGCAGTAGCTGCATATAAAAATGATGCAAGTGTCAGTATGCATTACATTACAAAAGGGTGGCAATATCACCTGGACTCTCTCAAAATTTAATTCTCATTCATTTTCTTAATTACACAAAAATATGCTTCCTAATTACACCAGGGATGTTTTATAGTCATCTAAACACTGCTAGACACATCAAGGTGTTTATTTACAGCATAAATTATTCTCCTACTCTCCTGCGAGCAAAATATCCTCTTCTAATATATGCAAGTTTCATTTATAGTGGACACAGGCTATTTGGCAAGATATTGGCAATTACTCTCACTAATGAGCTACTAAATTGTAATTTAGTATCATAAGGGCAGTGACAAAGAATGTGAATAACCTGCAAACAGTAAAGTGAATCATGCAAATGGCAAAGTGAAAGCAGATGCATGAGCTTCAGCTTGAAAATAAAAGGATAACTGAAAAAACTGAAACGTGACCATCCTGGTTTGAAGCAGCATTGCCCCCAGGTGTTTTGTGTGGCTGCACAGCAAACAACAAGAAGTTTGAGTTGGCTGTGCTGTTAAAAGTTTGCCTGTGCTCTCATTAAATTAAGTCATTTGGAGTTGGTGTTGCTGAATGCAAGGAGAGGAGGCATTGCCACAGGAGCAAGAATGGAGAATCATAGAATCAATAAGGTTGGAAAAGACTTCAAAGATCATCTAGTCCAACCTGTCACCCAAGACCTCATGACTAGTAAACCATAAGAAATGGGAGGGAAGGTGTTTAGACAAATATGCTGTGTTTTCTGAAGCTAGTCTGGGGAAAAAAATGGCAGTTCTTGTAGAGCTAAATCCCTTCAGGATGGCTCCTGACTGACCCAGCTGAGAGCCGGCTATCTTTGCTGAATTTCTGAATGCTTAAAGATGGGCTGCACTACAATCTTCTCACTTACTGTCTCAGCATCAGTCCTTTTATTAAGTAACAACCTGAAATGGAGGTCAGCTCTGACAAGACATCATGCTCTGATCAGCATAATGGCTGTTGCTTTTAATGAATTACAAAAGTTTTAGACAGCCTGAACCCAAACATACAGGAAGATGCAGAGGACAGTAATTGCAATTTGTGTAGTGTCTCTTCCTGAGTGCTTTTTTCTTCTGGTGTTCCTGCTGTGTTTGAAGTTTTGCTGCAAGGCTGAGCTACTATATTCTCAATTATCAACTTCATGAATTTCTGCATAAGAAAATGAAAGACCTGATGTTTTCTTCCTCTAGGTGACAGAGTAGATATAAGCTTATAAGCAAGTGCAATTTTGACTCCTCTCACTCCCTATGTGCAGCCTAATCAGCTAACTTCAGAGGAAACAGCTTTCTGCCTCTGAAGAGTCACATCCCAGTCATCCCAGGAGGATTCACCATTGCTGCATGTTTTCTCAGCTAAGGTGAGTTTTGATTCTAGTGATGGTGGCTATCAGCAGAATCCATTACTCCTGAGCAGGAAAGGACAGCGGGGAACTTGTATGATAATGGACTGTGTCTTGTTTGATAATGGAATCTGCCTTTGATATTTGATAAGAGAGTGCATTTCTAGAAATTACAGTCTTCAGCAAACCATACATGTAACTGAATTTGGAAACTCTCCTGCACTAGTGCTGTAGCAACACCAATGTTCAAGTCTGAAATAATTCTATGGCAGAGTTACTGCTGTAATAGAACATGTAATATGCTAAGCTTCTGTTCATGGCTGGTATAGGACTACAGCTAGTCTATATCCTCTCTTTTTTTCTTCATACTAAATTATAATGTGCCCTAAATTATAGACTCTTCAGAATGGTTATTAAAAACTTCTGGCATCACAAAAATGCTATTTAATTTCTAGACACATCTGGAGAGACATTAATATTCTGCCTTTCAGAAGCATGCACAGTATTTCTGGCATGTTATAATTTATCAACTATTGTCACTAAGCATGAGCTATTCCTGTTTAAAGTGAGAGTGTTTCCAAGCAAAACCATATCAATTGCTAAGTTAGCAAAAGTAAAACAAAGGGAGAGGCATTTAATGCTTATAATGAGTAGGAATGAATTTCTGAATCGGTGCAAAAAGCCAATGCAGAGGAATGTGCAGCTCTTAGCTGGAGTCACGTGAGGAACCTATAATCTAAAGTGTTTTGTTTAGTGCCTTGTGGGCACACACTGTCCTCCTTAGACAAAATATTTGCACTATTGCAGCCTCAAAGTTTGCTTGAAAGAGTTGTTCCTCATGATAGGTACAGAAAAGCCTACACAAACCATGGGAATGAAGAGGCTGGCTAGCATCCCAAAAGGAGTGTCTTCTCTATAGCAGCTGTATCAAGTTATATGTGCTAATCAACCCTCAGTGGCCAAACCACAAAACTCCTACGGTCCCCCTGCCTCTGCTGCAGAGAGCTGCATGCTCTTTAATGAAGCTAATCCTTAATTAAGTTCCCAAAGGAATAATTCTCTACTCAAATGCTTCTTTGAAGTTAAGTATATGTCACTTGACTTAGGTGATTGGACGCTTTCCTATCTGGGTAGCTGGAGCCCAATGCAGTGCCTTGGGAGTCAGGCACATTTAGCTGTACAGTTCCACATCCTGACCAGGGCAGTGTCTAATTTAGCAAATTAACAGGGCTGGGAGAAGCCTTTTGAGGGTTTAAGTGACCTTGGCTGCACTGGCCATGCCTCCAACCAGGATCTACAGCTCAGGGTCCTCTCCTGAATGCAGTGCCTTCCTTCAGTTTAAAGCACAGCATCCAAAGCATGTCTCAGTCAATTTTAGATATTTTTTTTTCCCTAGACAAGCATTTTATATGGTTTCTCAACAGAAATTCCAGAGCAATGAATTGAAGAAATAAAACATTACATTATAATAACGAAACTGAGAAGGGAGGGATTCTTTCCCTCAAAGCTGTTTGTCAAAACAATTTGTCAATATCTGTTAGCCTTAGTCCATGCAGACACCCTGTCTGAGGTTAAACAGCCTGCTTTGCAGCTCACTTTGCCATTTCACCTGAAGCATTCAGGAGTGCAGAAGAATTAGATCCTAAGCCACATGATGATGCAAGTAAGTCCTACCAAAAAGAAATGACATAGAAAAGAGAGGGCCAAAAGAGGAAAGAATGCAACTGAGTAATGATGTCTGTTCCATCAAGATCATTTCCCTTTTTTTTCCTTCCCTTTAATGCTAAAATAGGATAACCAAGACACATGTATCATATTTCTCATTTGATAACACTGTTTCATAGTGTTTCATTATAGTGTGATACTGCCCCTCTCTGTAGTGCTGTTGTGACAAAGGCAGAGATCACTCAGTGCAAAGTCATTTCTGTATGTAGTGAAAACAGGATACCTAGCTACCATGTGGAGAGAATGCCTCCTAAACCCATGCTGTGTAAGAGACTCTGCATGACACACTGTGCTTAGCCCAAAGGGAGGAAAGGGCTTTGTCCAAGCATTTTAACTTTAAATTAAGAGTCATAACAACTTCAAAGTTGTCCTTTTTTGTCATATTGCTCTCATATTGCATATGCCATATGTCATATTGCAAAGTTGTCCTTAATTTTTTCATATTGCTCTCAGGTTACTGGAGCCTTTTCGTGTATTATGACATACTTGTGCAATATTAAACTCACACATCACCCAACAATATATTGCTCACTCCTTTACATGGAAAAATCAATGTGCTTTCTGTAGGGAATCTGAATATTTGGCATACTATGTACAGAAAAGATGAGTGTGCTGGCAGACATCAGAACTTTGGCTAGCTGATGAAAAGGTAGTGGGTTTGAGATTTATTATCAATAATTTGCCATTTGTCATTTCATTACTGGGGTTTTTTGATAGCTTATTCTCCTCAGACCCCAAATTTTTCCCATCTGTTATTTCTTACCTCTCCCCAGAGTGTCTCTTACTCAGAAGCAGCAGCTTCTTCTGAATGATGTGGAGTGAGACACAGGAGTGTTCAATATGCATGAGAATAGAGACTGCCCATTTTTAATCTCTGCAGTTCACTCAGAATTCTTCTACCCTCTTCCTCATAACTGTTTAGCCTGCCATTGAAATTCATTGTAGGAAATCATGCAATGACATGTAGCAACAGAAATGTAGAGGCCATTTCCAGTCCTCTCTGTTTCCCTGATTATTTATCTGTCTGCACTTGATGTACCCCCAAAACAACCAAAGATAAGATGTTTATGGACAAGATTTACAGTTTGAGGCCATCGAATTCTATTTATCTGGTGAGCAATTGAGATTAATTGTCCATATCAAAGTTCAAAATAGTGTTGACTTGCAGATGCAAAGAGCGACCCACGGAAGCAGAGACTGCTGAGGGTGACTTTGCAGCTGCTAAGATCTATTGTCAGACCCATCCACAGGGAAATGAGAAGGTCCTTGGTTCCCAGAGATACAAGACATGGGAAGTGACTTCTAGCTGTGTGAAAATGTACCTACCCTGGTCTGTCACTTGCAGCTCTTGTTGCTATTCAAGAGGAATAGCAATCTGCTCAAGATTGCTCAAAATAATGAAAGACCAGAGTCTGACTTTGTGTCCTAGCACAGAGTGTAAAGCAGCAGCAACTCTCTTTCAGTTGCCACTGCAATCACGTCCAGACTGGAGAAACTGACAATAAGCCACAATCTTTCATCAGTATGTTGGATCAAGGCTTCTGTGTATGAAGAATGTAAGTACTGATGGGTGACCATTAGGGCTTCATGCCTTTAATTTATTAAATAATGAATTAATCAAGATTAATCCCAGGAAAACACATTACTTCCAAAAGATTCCAGTTTGTGAGTACAGCTACACATAGCAAAGCTAATGCACGAGCCCTATGTAATGAAGATTCTAAGTAGTGAACCTGCAACATGGAAAAGTAGCCACTGTAGGCATATTTCAGCAAAAGTGGACTTTGTGTCACTTGGGAAATGCTAATAGAATCTCTCCAAAAATTTAGATAAAGAAAACTCTGACATTTAATATCACTTCCCAGAAGTCAAAATTGCTAGCAGCATCATGCCTTTTGGAGTTTTTCTGCCACAGGATTCTTTCCAAAGTCTCCCACTGAATTTACCAAAGAGCATCTATTTTTGTACTGCCCCTAATGTAAGTAGTTTCTTGTCTTTAAAATGAATGTTGTGTGGCTTAGGGGAGGGATAGAATTGAGTTCCTGCTGATGTTAACACTTTCTTGCAAACCTCTCCATGTATTTATGCCAGTGGAGACTGCTATTTCCTAGATGCAGCTGGTACCAAAAATTGCATGCTTTACTTGTTTCATTCCTCAGTGACTGCATGGCATCAATTTTAATCCACTCCCATACACATCAGTAGAAGCTTAGGCCTAAGAATCTGATATACACAGTTGTCTTCTGGCATCCCAGGAGAACAAGAGACCTGCTTAACCCTTGTCAAGGAGGAAGAGCTAAGTCTCTGCACTGAATATATGAAAAAGCGATTTGAAATGATGATGCAAGTTCATAATACCCTAAACCACAAGGCCTTGAAGGCCTTTTTCATTGCCAGTCACTCCAATTAACAATAGCTATATTCAGCAGCTTTTAATAAAATCCTGTATGCTCTGCTTTGGCTGGACTAGGAGGTTTAGCTTAAAATGACATTTTTTTACTAATTTGTACATTTCTCAGAAGCAGAGTGAATTGGAATGGGCTGCCCAGGGAGGTGGTGGAGTCACCGTCCCTGGAGGTGTTCAAGAGGGGATTGGACGTGGCACTGGGTGACATGGTGTAGTCATGAGGTCTGTGGTGACAGGTTGGACTCGCTGATCTTTGAGGTCTCTTCCAACCTTAGTGATACTGTGATATGAAACTGGTGACCTTCTCAAGGCTGTCTAGGGAATGTAAATGGACACTGTGTGATTGCCAAGGGAATGTAAATGGACACTGTGTGATTGCCGAGGGACAGATGAGGTAACTTGAGGGGTTTAAATTACTAAAAACATTAATATATTTCATCTGATAATTTAAAAATAATTGCTTCCTTGTCTAAGAAGGAAAAGAGATGGTTTCCTGGCGTCATTCACATCATGATTGGGGATTTTTCTTCCTCCATTCCCTCCCCAGTGTTTGCTGAACAGGAAGCTTCATTCTTATAGCACTCGTCTCCACCTATCCTTTTTCTCTTCCCAAACAAGATTTAGATTTCCTGATATGTTGACTCATACTACTCTCCTTTCAAGATGAGCACTGCTACTATAAGGAGGCAACTTCACTCTCCATAAACATTGGTCAGGAGTAAAAGAAGGCTTCCTGTGTCATGCAAAGGAAGGTAATTCAAGAGGCAGTGTTGGATATTCACGTAGTCTCTGTCTAGAAGTGTTTATTAGGATCTGAGCTTTTATGAAGGACTTCACTGTTAATTTTCTCTTTCCCATCTCTTCCCCAAATAAGAGAGTTACACCTTCAGATTTAGGTCTTTCTGATGTATATGGAGTGTTCTTCAGTTGTATGTATGGTAGTTTCACAGTTATCTCTGTTAAAACAGGCCAAAAATTGAGTTGCAAAAGCCTTGTGACATTGTTTAGACTATCCTTCCACGCCAAGGTGTGAGCATGTGCTCTTAAACCACCCAATGGATATTTTATTGAAGTGCTTTCAAAACCTTCAGTGTCCTAAAGAGCTTCACAGGGATTTGACACAACAGAGCATGCAAAAGAGGTGCACAGCAAAGGTTGGATCTTGTGACAAATGCAAAGAAACTTTGAACACATAGCAGAGAGCCAGGTCCTGGAGGTGGACAAAAAGAACTTTTAGAGACCCAGAGGAAACTGAGCACTGAATGATGTAACTCAGGACCAGTAGTAACATTCCTCTGTACAAGCATGGCGGGGAGGGAGATGTGTCTAAAATATCCATTCTGTCTGACCTAGTGACTCTGAGCTAATTTGAAAGTGTGGGTATTTTTGTGCCTTGGGTATTTTTATGAGCTGTTCAGAACCTCTTGGTGCTTTTTATGATTTGTTAACTCCCCCCTGGCTGAGCAGTAGATTTCCTTCCTCTCTTGTGTCCAGGCTACTCTTAGTTCTTCTTTTCTTGTTTTTCCATCACTTGCCTCTGCCAGCACATGGCTGGTTGTGACTGGGTGTCTTCTCCAGAACATCTGAAGAAAACATTTTGTTCCTTCTGTCTACTACTGTCTTAGATTTTGTCAGCAGAGCTTTCATTTGATAGCTGCATCACAAGTGAAAGTACTTGATTAGAACTGCAGGACTTACCTCTATTCCTTTCTTTTAATTAGACAAGTTCCTCTGTCCTCTCCTGAGTCCACCTTTCCAACAGGTTGTGCCCCCCCATGCTGGCAGATTCCTTGCTCACTTATATTAATTTCACATGACAGCATGTCAAAAGTCTTACTGAAGTCAAGATGATATGACAGATACTGCTTCTCCTCTGTGATAATTTAGACTTGTTATCCTGGCACAAAAGGAAGACCCATTTGTCATAATTTGTCTGTAACAAAATGTGTGGGCTGCTTCCTCCTCTGGTTTTCATCTTCTCTGAGCATTTATTCTGGTGGGGTTTTTGTCCAAGCATAGAAATTACCTCTCTGGACTGCAGTGCCCTCACTCTTTCTGCCTGTGTCTTAAGGACAGGCACTCTGCCTCTACCAGCTTGAACCCTAGCACATCAGTCAAAGATTCTGAAAGGGAAGGAGATAGGAAGCCCACACTGTCAAACCGAAGGTCTTTTAGCCCAGAATGCAACCTGCCTGCTGTCCACTGGCACACAGTGGGCATGGGGATCATAGCAGGTCACAGGGACCCTTCCCTAGTGTGTCCCCCCAAAGATCTCTCAGACAGCTTATCTCTTTTCAGGCATCGAAAAGCTCTGCAAGCTGTCACAGTCATTCACATCAGATCTGAAACAAGAGTCACATTTTGTTCACAGCTGATCCTGTTTGCTCACTGTTTGCTCTTTACACTTGTTTTGTTAATGAGAATTTACATTTTACTTTTGGTGACATGATCTGTTCTTTAGCATAAACAGAGAAACTTCTAGATCTTACCACTGAAGTTCCATGTGACTTCAGTGTGAGTGTCAAGATTAGAGATAATGAGCCTGTGGGGGGGGAAACCATTAACATAGACTTCTTGAGGAGGATTTATGGAAGGTCTTGTCATCTAGGAATCACAAGGACAGGTAAAAGCATTGACTTTAAAGAAGGGACAATTCCATATGGTGGTGTAGCAAGGGGAGTTAGCAGGTATGCAGATGATATCTTTGAAGCTTTAAAAAGATTTGTGTTCCAAAAGAGACAACCAACTTAATTGGTTTTATACAACCTTTGTCTCTGTTCGGTGTGAATCAGTGTGCAATAATAGACCATTCTAGTAAAATATATGAGCATTATTACAAAAAGGAAGAAAGGCCAAAAGGACAAGTTGGAAGCAAATGGAATCAGATTGTTCCCAAGTTGAGAAAGGGGTAAACATTGAGAGGAGTTCAGTGATTTAATATTTCAGGATAGTTTGCTAAAGTTTGCAGGTTTTTTGACAAGCTCCAGTTCAGTAAGAGGGTCTTAGCTTCTCTTAGCCAGATAGTCCAGTGACCACATAAAATGGATTTTCAGGTGGCACCTTGGTTAGGATTTTTAGCAATTCAGATAGCTGTTTATTTTCCCCACCCCCTTCCTTTTTCTTATGCCCCACCCATCTTAGAAGACAAGGAGATGAAGAAATCCCAGTTTCTTACATTTTGAGTGAAAAGTGAGTTTAAAAATTCCATGGAATACCTACAGCATAAATCAAGTTCTCCTGCGATTTGTGAGCAAACCTTGACTTTGCTATGATTACTTTCATTTATGTGTTTGGATTAATACTGCAAATTCAAGTGTTGGCTTTGTTTCATGTGGAACTGAAAAGCACCATGCAAAAGCTGAGTAACTATTTATTTAGTGTGTGCTACTCATAATGAGGAGTATGTGAAACTATGTGGTAACATGTCTCCTCTTCCTTTACATGAGCTGACCTTTATAAGCTTCCACTTCTTGACTAAATAAATCTTACAGTTCAGTTTTCACTTGCATGTCTGTAAACGAAACCACTGTTGAATGAGGGATGTTAATGAATACTAAAGAATATTAAACCAAAAAGGTGCACAGCTGAGGAATTATTTGTTTGCTCACCATAGAATTTTTTTCTGCCTAGAGTTGTGGAGTCTCCTTCTCTGGCGACTTTCAAAACCCACCTGGATTCATTCCTGTGCAGCCTGCCCTAGGTGATCCTTCTATTGCAAGGGAGTTGGACTCAAATGTTCTTCAGAGACCCATTCCAACCCCTAAGATTCCGTGGTTCTGTGTGATTCTATGTCTCGTCTGCCAGAAAGCTAGCTGGGCTGTAGCTAAAAGCAGTGTGTGCAGAAATCAACCTCTTACATGCAAGTAAAGCAATCTGCAGCACATCAGAAACAACATTGATTACTTCAGATAAAACCATATCTTGTTCCTCCCAATGGCATGATTAAGCTGGTACTTTACTCTGAAGTAAAGGTGAGAGGTAATTGTTTTATAGTCTGTTGAAAGCCAGTAGTGTTTTTTTCTCTGATGGTTTTGAGAAGTATCAAGACTCAATCACAAAACATACTTGTTTGAATTACCAGTTCTGCTTCTGCTGCCAGTTTTAGGAAGATTCCTTTAGGCTATACTCCACACTAGTGTGAATGTGAGGTTCTTTAATATTTCAATCAATAACCAAAAAGTGTGTTGTGTAAGGCTGAATGTGGTATAACAACTTTGCTGTTAAGCCACATAAGAGCTTCTCAAGGCAGAGATTCAGAAAGCTAAGGCAAAGCAATTCGAGGGATATGTTGGTTAGGTTTTGGCTGGGCTGGACACCAGATGAATGACAGATGCTATTAACTCCTTTCCCTTTCCAAAGGAGAAGAGAAAAGGGACAAGGGAGAGAGACTGGTGGATTAGAGTTCATGTTATTTATTTAGATTTTGTGGGATTTATGTGGAGGAAGCACAATAGAAGTCAAGCTACAGTATTAGAAAAGAGTTTTCATGAAACAATAGCAATAAAATGAAATACATGCAAATAAAATTAAAAACAAGCAAACAAAACCCCCACAAAAACAAACAAACAAAGAAACAACCACAACAAAACATCAAGCCAAACACCACTACCTCCCTTTTACCTTCTCCCATGGCGCCATTGATGCTGTAGCAGGCACTGGGTGATTCCCAGACTGGACCCAGCAGCAGATAGGAACTGGATTGAGAAACACAGAGATCAGGATTGAAAGCAGAACTGACAGAGTCCTTCCCAGATGCTGACCATTGGGGAAGAGGCTTAGCCCTTGTGATCCCTCAGCTCTACACTACAACATGTATGCAAGAGGATTCCTTGTTGGTAAGTTTAGGGTTGCCTGTCCTGTCTGCTTCCACCCATAGATGTGACCTCTTACTTTGGGCCATCCCAGACCGGTACACAGGATTTAGCAGTGACCTTGGTCTCCATGGCAGCAAGTCTAAGCAAGAACATTTCTGCACACCAGCCCTTGGCAATAACTATATAGATCAAGTGCTGTCATTGCTAGAAGCAGACACTGTCTCCACAAGCATGCCACTAACTTCAGAAAGTGCAGGCACTGAGAAGACAATGTGCTGACAAGCAGAATCACTGAACAGAATTGGTTCTGTCCTAACTCAAACCAGGGCATAGGCATAAATGAAAAGTTTTAACACCTGTGTTCTGTTGCCTTCATTTGGCAATAAAGTGACTTTAACTCTCTTCAATAGCAACATAAAAATATAGGTGTACCTTTCCTTTCCAAGGGATTGCAGGTAAGAAATGTACATGCCAGCCAAAGATTTTAATCTTTTGATAAGTTGTCGTGTGGGGAACTGCTGAAATAATCCAATTCTTATCTTGCAAGATGCAGTCTCTTTCATGGCTCAATATGATCAGCTTTGTTGAATGTTTAAGGGTTTCATTCCGCCCACGTAACCGAATGTGGCTCTGAATTTACTGGCTCCCCCAAATACTCTAAAGCAAGGGTTGCATAAAGAGATCTTTATTTAAGAGGTATCAGTGGTTTCAGGCTTGGCAAAAGAGTAGTTGCTGAAAAACATGACTTGGGTCACAATGGTCACTGTGTCCAAAAGAATCTTGACTATGAAACAATTAACATTTTTGTGTTAAGGGGTATGAAAAAACCCTTGGGGTTTTTTTTAAACCATCTTTTCCTACAAGTTGCCATTGGGTTTATTTCTCTGGCTATTTCCTCCAGATGTTTTTGGTTTTCTTCTTTCCCACTAAATACATCTGGGTTGAAGATATATGTTGACAACTTGTTCAGCAGTCTTCAGTTTGTTTGGATGGACCAATTAAGGGTGAAATATATGTTTATCTAGAAATGCTTGTTTGTAGAGGCAGAGGAAATTGTGTCATTTTTCATCTGGGTATTCAGTAGTTTGGTTGTTGTTTATGATACTGTTTTATAATGCTAGCTTAGAATCTTCTGACCACTCAATTCTTTATCTTGTTGAAAGTTTGACCTTTCTGACCTGTAAAACTGCTTAGAAAGTGGAGTTCTTTGCAAGATCCTCTAAGCAAATCACTCTGGTACAATTGCAGAAAAGCACTTATTATTATTTATTCCTCTTTATAATCACATCTGTACTTTTGTATCATATTTTCTCATCCGGTACTTCCTAGTTAAGTCACATCTCTCTTTAAAATTATGGCCTTATGTTTTTTAAATCAGCACTTCACTCTTTCCCTCAGATTTCTCATGAAATCCTGCAATTTTGACAGATATTACCTCTGCAATCCAAGTCCAGCAATTTTGGTTGTTCAGTGGCATACTTCACATACCTTGTGTTTGTTATTAGCAGCCTCTGGGAAAACAACAACTTATCTGAAGGTGTAAGCCCTCTGAGATTATATTTGTCTGTCTTTTCAGAAAGCCAGGTCTTTTCACTTGGTTCACTTGGTTTTCCTGTTAACAAATACAACAGAAGATAAACCTGTCTTGCAAAGAGTGTGTTGTAAAATACTTATAAAATTACTGCAGAACCCAACCAGAGGCAAAGACCTGCCACAAGTCTGCTTAATTACTTTCTTATTAAGCAATTATCTTTGCATTATAAGAAAGCCTATAATCAAAACACTGCTATCTAGAGCCAGTGTTCCAGACTGGAAGTAATAATGTTAGATATGAACAACTAGATTCAGGACACACAGGACCTCTTGTTATCTGCCTAAACCCGAGATTGCAAATGTGGGTTTCATGTTCCAAAAAGTGGTGAGACACAGAATGAAACACAAACCATGCCCAGAGAAAAAGGCATCTTGTATCTAATATTCAACTGTAGCATCTTCTAGTAAGGTTATCTCAAGCCATCAGGAATACTAGGTGCCTTCTGGTTGCTGTGACCACATCCAAGATATTCTGGGGTTCTATATTAGGCTGTTCCTTAATTCAATAATTGTATCACCTTTCATGTTGTTAATTACAGTCTCCTCCTCTCTGAGAACTCTCATCCTTCCTGCCCTATCCTTGAAGTTTCACTTCAAGCACTGAAATGGTGGCAAACAGCCATGCAAAGGACAATCTCTTAGATCTGAACCAGCACTATTCCATCCGCTATTTATCAGGCCTTCATGGAAAAGCTGCCAGCCCAAATACTCGTATTAGTAATGGAAATCATTTAATTTAGGTATAAAACCATATTAGCATAATTTAACATAACCCTTATTGGTTTGTTGTGTGGAGTACTTGTTTGGTGGTGAATCCCCAAAGTGGCTCAATTTTAGATGTAGGCTGTACGCAGTCATTGCCCTTTCCCCAACTTTGATTACTGCCTTCTCAAACAATGTTATTTGTTGAGCCCCATGCAGGATTTTAGACTGGCAGAATTTCTCAAAGGATGCATTTTATAGCTAATCCACGATAATTATCACTTAATTTGGCAGAAGCATGAGAGGTCAAAAGGTTCAATTACTGCTAGGTGGCTGGAGCATTGTATCGTCATCACAAAGACTGCCCTATAATTTGTTTGTAGAGTTTTACCTTGTAGTATCTCTGATGGTGTGATATCTAACTAGTTTTCCATGTATGTTTGCAAATTTCATTGTTAATAACAATCCTAATATGGTATTCATTAGCCTGTTAATTACATTGTCATTTAGAAACCCTTGCTTCCAATTAGCTTTAATGAAAACATTGGAGTCATTTTTCTGTGCTGCCATTTTTCTGCAATACTTTCCCATTTAAACTGCCTGCTGCTCTATCTTAATTAAATTTAATAACAGTAGTGGTAGTTTATAGGGGACTTTTTAACCTCATTTAATGCCAGACCATTTATACTAGTCTGAAATAGGCACTGAAAATGTTTGCATTCATCCCATTACTTGGAGCAAACTTTGCTTGTTTCAGACAATAATTAAACTAAAATCCCCATGAAAGGTCAAACTCCCTACCTGTGCAAATATATAGAAGCATTAAGGCTGGGTTGTGTTTTTTTTCTAAATGCACTGAAGACACAGTGAAAAATCAACATCAAACCAAGAAGGAGCCCATAACATTTAAAAAAACCCAACAATAATAGCAGGAGAAAAGGGTGAGCAAGCTGTCAGTGGCATTAGTGACTCAATACTGCTGTTCAGACATTACTTCAGACAGGGACCAGTTGCAGTATTTTTTAGCTTGAGAAGGCTCCACAGGATCTGAATAATGTACTCAGCATTATGCAGCGTCCCTTGAAGTTGCACAGCAAGACTAGAATCATGGCTCTCATTAAAAATAATTATCTTTTCAGTCCACACCAATGTAAAGCCCTTCAGAGGATCTCTGCATGAGGTTACAGAAAATCACAGAAAACTGAGATTGGAAGAGTAGCTAGAGGTCAACTCGTCCATCCTCCTCCTCAAGTAGGCTGTCTAAACCAATACCATTTCTGAAGACAAGTTTGTTAGAACTTACAGTCCTACTTTAATAAGGATTTGACAGCTGCTTTGGCGGGCTATGAATGATAAGGTCAGATTGCTGTGATGGAGATTGCACCGGTAATGACTGTTTCCTCTGTTAAACTTGTCCTAGTGGTGCAATAAGCTTGACTGCTCTGGAAAATCCCATGGCTCTCTTAGGCTGTTGACTAGAGCTCAGATGTGGTTTTGCATGAAAATGGTGGTGAAGGAGAAGCTTGGGATATTCCAGTGATCTGAGAAGGAAGGTAGCTACCAGCATGGCATGCTGAATGCGAAGGATGCAGCAAACTAAAGGAGGGGGAAGGAAGGAAGCAATTTCACTGTTGAAGGTGAGAATGAAAAGCCAGCTCTAAGTACAACACAAGCTGCAGTCAGCAATGGTGGGCTATACTAGGGATTATCCATGATTGTGGTGCAGAAGTGGGAACTGAGGGATCAAAGTCCTTGACAATCTTGTGGGATCATTGTCCCATGGCTGTTAAATAAGGTAAGCCCAAAGTGGTAATGATAATGAGGCAGGAAACAATCTCTGAGGGCTTCTTTCTCTGTAGCAGATGAGAACCTCGGAGATTTCAGGAGATGAACCAATTGGCACCAAAGTCCAGTTTCTCTGACCATCACAGCAGCTTTTCATGCATTCCTGATATGCCATGCCACAAACCTTCTGCCTTACAAGTATCACCACGTGTCTGGTGGCTTCTCAGCTTCACACATTTAATTAATTCCTGCTTGGCTGAAAACCAATAGCTTAGCCTTGTGTTTGCAGCTTGTGCATTTTTGCTCTGAGGGGTTAAGTAGCTTGCACCTGTGTTCCATTGTTTACAGCTGCTTCTGTTCCTGAAAGACCTTGCTGCTTGCACTCAATCGGAAAGAGTGCTTTGTGTTGCTCTGGTGTCAGATAAAGCTCTGTTTCTCTCCAAGAATATGAAGCTCTGCCACTAACAGAAGCAACTTCGTGGAGGTAACGAGAGTTTTTTACAATACAGGCCTGAATGCAGGATGTATCCTTTTTCTTTAGATGAAATTCTCCTGTCTCATTTTTTGTAGATAACTTGCTGAAAAACAATGGAAACGGTTTATTGTATTTGGTTTTCCATAAAACTGAAATCACAGGAGTGATTGGTCTGTGCAAATAGAGTATTCTGCACACTGCAGGGCCTGTTGGTATGCAGGAGATCCCCAGAGAGGCTTCCTTACCCCGAAGTAGCAGAGCCTTGTCAGGGACATGGCTTTTTGTGGCCCAAGGTGTAGCATCATGCAGAGAAGAGGCAGGATGTAGGACAGGAGATGCTGTTACAGTACCAGGTTACACAGAAGTGACCAGATGCCAAAGAGACCATCCTGCACCACCACTAGTATCAGTAGCTATCTCACTACACACTGTTCCATTTTTTTGATCACCAGCTCTTCATCTAATGCTGACAGATGTTATTAGATCATAACCTTTTTGAAGTAAAAGCCAGGCAAAGAGCTGAAAGAGGAGCAGTGTCCTAGGCACCAGTGTTACTGGCTGTTATACAAGAGGAGCTGTCTGTGGACTTCAGTAGGCAGACGTGACTCAAGAATGTGTCTGAGTGGTGCAAGTGTGGGTTCCTGCCCTAGATATGTTAACTCGTATAGCAGACACAATTATTCTGTAGCTCTCCCTGGGCTCATTTTATCTGGCTGGGCAGCTATCACAGCTGCATCACTCCTGTTAGCTTGTGAAGGTCTGATGAAGTATCATTGCTTCATATTTTCTACAGGGAGTTGTCCTCATCAATTCTGTCTACTAAAACCCAAGCTGAGCATTCATCTGTGTCCATTTTCTCTGCAGTGACTGTGCTGGGATCTCAGAGGGTGAAAATTAGGAGCCAGAGTTGTCTAACCCAGTTGTTAGTTCTATATCAGCTTCTCTTCCACTAGATTGTGCTTCCTAGACTCTTGATGTACAATTTTTCATTCTGATATTTACTTAGAATGTTAATTGCAATTCTATGTTTTCTTCACAGAAATAATCCATCTTACTCCAGTGCCTTTTCCCAATAGATTTTTCATGGTTCAAGACTGAGGGATTTTTCTTAATTTTAGGTATTCTAATAAAGAAAACTTGTATCTGCAGTAGATCCTGTGAGTAATTATAGAATCATTTTGGTTGAAAAGATCTTTAAGATAATGAAATCCAACCATAACCCTAACACTGCCAAATCCACAGCTGTGCCTCTAAGCATCACATCTGCAAGTCTTAAACACCTCCAGGAATGGTGAGTACACCACTTCCCTGAGCAGCTTGTTCCAATGCTTGACAAACCTTTTGTGGAAGAAAATTTTCCTAATATCTATTCTAAACTTTTCCTGGCACAACTTTTCCTCTCATTCTATCACTTGTTGCTAGAGAAGTCGATACCCATCTTGCTATAACCTCTGCCCTTCAGGCAGTTACAGAAAGCAATAACATCTTCCTTCAGCCTCCTTTTCTGCAGGCTAAACATTCTAGCACATGAACACCCTACCAAAGTAGCTCCACGGCATTGTAGATGGACTTGGGAGGAAAATACCTCAAATCTGTCCCTGTTCCCCACATTAGCTGGAATGCTTACACTGCCAAAGAAAGGGGGCAATATTAAGACATGGGAAAGAGTTAACTCCTGCATTCCACATTAAAAGCTCATGAGGAACAGCTTCGTATCTGCAGCTGTCTCTGCAGCTGTACTGTGTACTTGTAGGTGCCAGCTGGTATCTTGCAAAGCTGAGTGCTTTCAAGACACAGATGGGATTGCACAAGCTTTTCCTGGGATCAGGAGACAAGAACATGCCTTTAGGTGCATTGAAATGAAGAGTAGCTGTGGAAGTTAGAGGCAGATATGAGCTATGATGAGGTTTAAGTAATAAAAACAATAAAAATAATCCTCAGTGCAGCTCAAAAGCAAATAAAAGGGGTATTTCAGGATTATGAATGACAAGAAGGAAGAAGGGTGGATTTTGGATTGGTAAAGAAGCAGGCAGGGAAGAAACCCCTGCAGTATGCTGTCAGTTTGATATACACATATCTGTTTGCCCAAATTCAGTAGCAAGAAATGGAATGGGTTGAACCACGCCAGTTTTACAAACAAGTTTTATTGCTCAAAACTTCAAAACCAGAATGTGAAGATGGATCAGTTGTGTGTCTGGTGAATCTAACTCTCTGCTGTATGTTATGTAAGATGTGTTTTTTGCTCACCTTTAGGAATCTTCTGGCATTTGTGACTCAGCTTTCAGACTAACTTTTCAGATAGACTATTATTATTATTATTAATAATAATAATAATAATAATTTATTACCAAAAAGAAATTAGAATGTACATGAAACACAGCCTGACAGTGAAGAGAGTTAAGTAAGTTGTCACAGTCTGCAGCAGAAATTTGACCACTCTCTAGCCAGGGTTCAGTCCACAGCACACCGATGTGTAAAAAGATGCAGTCAGGAGAAGCAAGCAAACAGTAAATATTTCATGTGGAAAATCCTTCCTGAACAATATGACTTTGTGAAGTTTACTGTAGTGCCCCTTCCCTTTCTGTTCCTTACTGTGGAGTGTGCCCAGAAGAGGCCTTGTTTAATAGATCATTTAACTGGGTATTTAGAGTGTAATTTGGAGGTGACATAGATTATACCCTCTCTTTCAGACAGACTCATTAAGGGAATTGACGCTTTGAAAACTAGGTATTTAAAGGTGTTAAGTACTCTAAATTCCAATTAAAGATGTGTTAGCCAAAGACAGCGAGGACCACACAATGCAGTCTATTTTCCTCCCTTAATGATGCACTGTGCTTTAGAGATGGTCCAACTAACTAGGCACCTGAAAGTAAGAGTGTCTGCGTCTCTCACATGGAGAATTTCTCTGGTTTCCAAGAAGAATACTAGGAACATGGAAATGGCTTAAATCTAGAGTTGAGAAATGAACATAATTAAATACAGGTCTACATCAGCCCTCCCCATAAGCACAGCCTGCATATAGCCCTCACCTTTTCTCTCTTCTGAGTGAATACTGGCATGAAGAAATGCCACTGACCATGAGCATGCTTTCTATACTGGAGTTCTCACTTGCTACTACAAAGGTAGCTTCTCCAACACAAGCTAGAGAAGTTTATTTTTCTGCTCCTTTTCATTTCTGCCTGGAGGGGGTAAGGATGGTAGATACTAATTACAACTCTAAGCAGAAACACACTGCGGTAACATTTTTGTTCTTATTAGCTTTTTCTTGGGTCTAGCTTCACAAATACAAGAACAATAGGGAGAATGGTATTGCACTGATAAGAAAGCTCAAGAAAAGATGCTGAGGAAAGATCAGAGGAAAAACTTAGAAGCAGAAAAACAACACAAGGGATAAAGTTTGCAGGTTCTTTCAGGAATTTCAGGTCATATCTGACTCATCTAAATATAAGACTTTTAAATTAAATTATTGGTCCTTTAAATTAAAATTAGATTAATTAAAAATTATCCTGAAATAATTTTTAACGCATGTGGGAATTTAAGGTTTCCATCTAAGACAGAGGCCCACATGTAGCATTGTTTTCAGTAGAAACATGAGTATAATTGTGGCCTTCCAGTATCTGAAGGGGGCCTACAGGAAGGCTGGGGAAGGACTTCTCAGGATCTCAGGTAGTGATAGGACTAGGGGGAATGGAATGAAGCTGGAGGTGGGGAGATTCAGGCTGGAGGTGAGGAGGAGGTTCTTCCCCATGAGAGTGGTGAGGCCCTGGAATGGGTTGTCCAGGGAGGTGGTTGGGGCCCCATCCCTGGAGTTGTTTAAGAGCAGGCTGGATGAGGCTCTGGGCAGCCTGCTCTAGTGTGGGGTGTCCCTGCCCATGGCAGGGGGGTTGGAACTAGATGATCCTTGTGGTCCCTTCCAACCCTGCCCGATACTATGATACTATGATATTTTTCTGTGTGTTAAAGGGAGCTTCTCAGCTTCCTTGGAAGTGAAATTTCTTCATTGATATATGCAAACCAATGAGTTAGTCTTGGTATTGGCTTCTATAATATCCCAAGAAGGCTGAAGCTAGGATCTTTAACTTTCTGTAGAAAGCATTAGTTAACTTGAAAATTAATAAAGCAGTGGACATTGCCTGTTGGTCTCTGGCAGCCTGCTTCCATTGGCTTGCAAGTTGTTGGGTTGTTTGGTTTTTTTTTTTTGTTGTAGTTTGTTGGTTATTTTTCTGTGGTTTCTCTCTCTTTAGATTTCTTTCAGTTATGAAGCTGTTTGCCAAAGATTCAGATTGGCTCATTTAAACTTTAACAAAGAAAAAGTAGTGCCAGTTCAAACGCAACAATTCTGGAACTTTCCAGTGCAGAAATGATACTGTCAGTATTTGGATTCAGCAGGGTAAACTGTTCAGTGACATTGACTGCAGTGCTTTCATCAATGCACTTACTGCTGTCATTCCTTGATGTGTTGGAATAATTTTTTTAATGAACTTTATTCCCTTCTTCCTTTAATTATCTGAGGTTGTTCGCAACACCTATTTCTGCTACCTTTGAAACTGTTGTAAAGCCATATGCTACAAAGCCAGAGTGATAGGACATATGGAGACAACTTTGGGTAATATGCAGCCAGCTGGCTGGAAAGTTTGAGGAAATGTATCTTCTTGCTTGAAAAAGAAAGGGAAAAAGATTGAGGAAAAAAGGGAGGAAAAAGCTTAACCCCAAAGATCTGAAAGCATTTAAAACACCTGTGTATATTATTAAAGACAGAATTAGTGCTTAGGTGACTCTCTGTGATTGCCAGTTCACAGCTTGATTCCAAATACCCTGTTGTGAATGACCTTGGGATCACTGAAGTTAGCAAGTCTCTTTATTTTATTTCATAGTTTCATTCAGGGTTGGAAGGGACCACAAGGATCATCTAGTTCCAACCCCCCTGCCATGGGCAGGGACACCCCACACTAGATCAGGCTGGACAGAGACTCATCCAGCCTGGGCTTAAACACCCCCAGGGACGGGGCCTCGACCACCTCCCTGGACAACCCATTCCAGGGCTTCACCACTATCATGGTGAAGAACCTCCTCCTCACATCCAGCCTTTCTTTCCCAGTGTATTCAGTGATCTTGCTATCAAGTCCTATTTTCTAATTTTCTTAATGTTCCTTATTTACTTCAAGATCCACAGAGAATTTTCTTCCCATGCAATATTTACTAAGTGGAGCCATAAAAAGTGTGTTTTGGTTTGCGAGATAAATTCAATTTTAGTACTTCTAGATCTTTCTTTTCTTCCTTTAGGTTTTTAGCAATATCTTCGTGTACTTTTTGATAGCATGTAAAATTAGAACTCTTCTGTCTAAATGTAGGCTCAGAAACTGTCTGTCATTGATAAGCTGCTTGTTATCTTCCAGCCACAACACACTGTCCTGATTTCTTTTTCCTATAGTCTTTCCATCTGACTGGTTCTAAATTTCTATGCAATGACACTCCATGATCACCTGTCAGACTGCTTGTTCGAGACATGATAGTGGAGCACAGATTTCTCAGCAAGTTTTGACTTCTTTTCCTGCTGTCACCCGTATTTAGCTTAGTAACTTCCCTGCTTTCTGTTATTTATGTTCTCTAGGCAACATAGAAACTCTACTACTGCAGATTAGTGCCCCAAGCAGTTCTTTGCAATGCAGCGTTCATCTAGGTGTCGCTGGGTGGGGTTTTCATCATGCAAATTAAATATGCTTCTGAAAAAGGTTTCAGTAGGAAATATTCCCTCTGCTTTCTCAGAGTGGATGCTGACTTAATGGTTTTGAATGATAGCTGTCAAACACTCACCAAAATCTTCACAATGAGTGTTTTCCATGATTTCACAGTATCACAGTGTAACTTAGGTTGGAAAGGACCTCGAGGATCATCGAGTCCAACCTATCAACACAGACCCCATGACTAGACCATGGCACCAAGTGCCACGTCCAATCTCCTCTTGAACGCCTCCAGGGACAATGACTCCACCACCTCCCTGGGCAACCCGTTCCAATGACGAATGACTCTCTCGGTGAAGAATTTCCTCCTCACCTCGAGTCTAAACCTCCCCTGGCGCAGCTTGAGACTGTGTCCCCTTGTTCTGGTGCTGGTTGCCTGGGAGAAGAGGCCAACCCCTTCCTGGCTACAAGAAGGGGTTGGCCTCTTCTCTTCTCTTTCTGCGCAATTGCAGCCTGCCTTGTGCTGTCCCTTCATACAGGGGAATTGTTCTACAGGTTTGTCAGAAAATCAGTTTCTCACAAGTCTAAATACCAATCCACTTAGTTCTCTAAAAAACTCTCTGGAATACTGTTTACAGTCTCTGCTATTTCACAGGAAATATTTCATGTATTTTCACCTTAAAGAAAAAAAGCTACAGGTATAAAGTGAAAATACATTTCTCAGGTTCACCATTCTTGGCAATGTTTTCTGAACTCCTTACAAAATCACAGATGTACAAACACAGATGTTGGTCAACCAGTTTTTAACGTGATCAATTATTAACATACTTGTCCAGCCTTCAATACCACTTTCTGGTATTTAGGTTTCTTTCTTTTTCTTACATTGATTGGATCAGAGCTCTGGTTTTGTCATGTGTAATCAGAAACTACATAATGGACTTTCTTCCTTAACTGACTAATAGTAGTCTGGTTTGGTTGTGTAACTGGTATCAAACCACTTCTTTCAAAAGTCTCTATAGTTTGCATCTGTACATCAATAATATTAACTAGTCAATCTATCATAACTTGTTGGGGTTACTGTAGGACACAGCTCGCCTGAAGATCTTTACCCCTCTGATTGAAACTCCTAGCACAGAATGAGAGGCATTGTTCTTATGGGGAAACAGTATCTCCTCTTAGATTATCTGGTGTAGGCTAAAGGACAGGACAAACTTCTAGGCAGTCTTTTCTAAAGCACAGACATCAAGCAGAGATTTGGAGCAACTGCCCTGAGCTAACAGCTGTCCACGGTTGCTGGAGGAAGCTATTTATGACAAAAATGCACTTTGCACTTGCAGAGAACTGTGGGATTCTAAAAAGGAGGAAAAGAACATAGTGTTAGGCCTCCTTGGCTGAAAGTACTCTACTATTTCCACCTTTCTTGATTAGAGCATTGACCCTAAAGCACTTCCATTACTTCCTCAGAAACTATGAGAGCCAGCACTGGAACAGAGGGGCTACTGCACTAGGGATAACATTAAAACACTGCTCTTAACCATCAGCTTCCCTTGGTGCACCTGGAAGCCATCCATTGTCTCATCTTTGTGATTTGCTGCATTGAACATGTTTGTAGAAATCCTGTGGTGGCCAGAAGCAGCTTTTCAGGAAGACTGTGCCACCAAAGCTCCTAGAAGTAAGAAAGCACAGAGGTAGCAGCTCTGTGATGATACATTAGAGCATTTGTACTGTGTTTACTTTGTCCTGCTGATGGATTTCCACAACTGCATTAAGCTGACCAGCATCTGACAAAGCTGAACAGTGTTTTGGAATGGAGTGTTAATGTTTCTGGGAACAGGTTTTGGAATTACTATCTCGGCACAGTGTGGTTCTGGCTATTTCACTCTCACTATTTTACTGTCCATACCTATCTTAAAGACATCTAGGAGCCTTAGATGGCAGTCCCTTGAGAAGATTTGAGAAGATAGGTGTTAGAAATACTGCACTGGTGCAGCCTGCATAGCACCACTGAGCTGTAAGTACTGAGTCTCAGAATTTAAGCTTCAGCAATAATATAAGTGAAGGGGAGAGTACAGATGGAATTGTTTACTGAACTGTTTTGCAGGCAATGTTGAACAGTTTGATGCTATATGTTTACTACTGCTTCCTTCAGCCCACTTAAGCATCTTGAGAGACTGCAGCATCCTTCACAAGTGTGTTGTGGCAAAGGTGGTGTTGCCATTCTGAAGCACTGAAAAAAATAAAATACTTGACAGTATTAAGTGCAGATCTAAGAGTGTCTTGCCATGCAAATGTCTCATTAAGAGCACGAGAGCTGCTGCTGGGTATGAAAAAAAGCACTTTAACATGAGTACTAGGTGTGTGTTGGAATATAATAAGCACCTTTCTATCCAAGTGCAATTGCTAAGCAAATGCCCATAAGGAAAAGCTTATCAGGGTAGATAACAGAGGTTAAATGTCTCTGCTTTCAAAACAGGACTGATATGTAGCATGATGGAAAAAGCTGATCCATATTTTCAGGTACTAAAAATCTTCCAAGAGCATTTATTACATCTCCAGCTGCTCCAAAATCTTGCATTTTATGAATACTCACAGCAGAGAGAAAGAACTCTTTGTTGTGTTTGCTTTTCCACTGCAGTGCTCTGACTCTGGAGTTCTCTGTTTCTGAGAATCAGTACTAGCAAGTGCTGCTCCTGTTCTGGCAGCATTGGTGAGAACAACCCGGCAGTCTGTAGCTGCCCCAGAGAACTTGACGGAGTTATGAAAACAGCACCAATAGTTTGGAAGCTTCAGCAGCAAATAACCTGATGGAAATGCACAAATGAATCTCAGAAACTTGGCTGACCTAAAAGATAGGAGAGAGATGTATGGGCAAAGATCTTTCACAATATGATGTTCTTCTAGCATAGATCAAAGTTCTTTAAGAAATGTTTATTGAAGTTTCGGTTTAGAGTAGAATATAACAATCAGAGATACATATTTCAGACCAGTTTATCCTTTTGCCTCATGGTAACTTTCTCTGTAATGATTTTTTCAGAGGTTCATCTGTTCCTCCCAGCAGAACTCTTGTTGAGCTCTCTTTGGATAGATGAGGTGAGCTTTAGTAGAATTTTTCTCAAGGTGTATAAGAAAAAAATGGTACACAGGTATTCAGTGGTACTTCCCAGATACTTTAATGTGCTTTTGATGTAAAATGGCATTATAGAGCTAGGTCAATTGTTCTGTAGATTTCCTCTTTGGAAGCAACATCTTTGATTTTCCTTTAGATTGCTAGTTGTTCCTTGTGTTGTCACAGCCGTTGCAGAATGACAATTGCATGGTTGCTGTGTTGTTGAATTTGCTGCAATTGCCAGCAGATTTTCCTGCATGCACTGGAATACAATTAGCATGTGTTTTCACTCCACATAGCAGCTATTTTCCTAACAGTGTGTCTTACACCTCATGCTGGTCAGTCAGAATGTCAGGATGTCCCAAGACAGTAAGGACAAATCTAATGGATTCAGTTAATGCCTCTTGTAGCCTCAACAGCCTCAGGTAGAATTATCTCAGAAATTTACTTGACCCAATATGTGAACAGAACTGTAATTATCAAGAGTACCAGTGATGTTCTTAGAACTATGACTTTAGTCCTTGTGAGAGTGATGAAAGAGAGATCTGCTCTTACTGAAATCAGTCAGATATATTCTTCATACATATTACCAGATCCTTGGCTAGTGTTATCAGCCCAGAAGATGTGAATGCATCTGCAGAATCAACCACCAGCCTCTAGTCACAGAATGGCTTAGGTTGGAAGGGATCTTAAAGATCACCTACTCCAATATCCCCACCATGAGCAGGGATGCCTCTCATCTAGACTCAGCTGCTCATTCAACCTGGCCTTGAAAACCTGCAGTGAGGAAGCATCTACAACCTCCCTAGGCAGCCCATTCCAGAGACTCACCACTCTCATATTGAAGAACTGAGTCTAAACCTACTCTCCCTCAGTTTAAAACCAAGAAACCAATATTGTAGATTTGCTCTGGCAAATTACACTAACAACACATAATTAATGTAATGTAATGTCTATTCTGTTGGTTTATGCTTTATGAGCCAGAATGGAAGCCAAGTGCCCAGGCTGCCTTGCAGATGGTACAAGGCTGATGCAAGTCATGACAATATGCCTCTGAAATCAGTAAATCAAATGCCTACCTTTTTGTTTTCTTCACTTTCCCCTCTTTCTTTCCTGTTTTGTTTCCATTGACTTTAATGAGTTTGTGGCAAATTCATTTTACTAATGAAGAACTAACAGTCATCAGATTGGTTTACTGTCACCAGGCTCCTAAAACAAAATAAACCCAACAAAACTAAAACCAGAAAAAAAACCAAATCAAAACCACCACCAAAAACTAAACAAAAAAAACCCCACACCACCCACAAACAACAATAACAAAACACAACCAACAAACTAACACTTGGTGGTGATCTGAAGCAAATGGACTTGTCTTTCTGATTGTGTGTGAACTTTTGCAACTGGTTTGTTCCACTTAGCTGATAAACTGTCACAGTGTGAAGACTGAGGAGTTAGGTAAAGTAACAGCACAAGGTTTAGCTTATGGGTTTTCTTGGGATGCAAAATTGGAATAGTTGGATTTCTACTTTTCAAGTGAGTGCAATGCAGTTTGTTTGCTTGCTCAGAGAAAAAGCTCAAGAGCAATTCTGATACTGTGGGAGAAAACTTTCCTTTCTACAGGATATCCACTTTATTCTAAAGATCTTGGACTAGTACCAATATTTCAATGTTTTTTCAAAGGCTAATAGAGTGACCACTAACACACTCTGAAAGAGAGTAGGAGCAGTCTGAAAAGATTTTCTCACACATTTTTCCACCTTAGCACTTTCATGGCCAGTCTACCATGTCTTCAACCATCTTTACGATTTGGCAGTAATGTAGATGTCAAAACTGCCTCAATACCTCAGCAAGAAGTCATCCCTAAAAGAGGAAACAATCAAATGAAAACCAAAAGATGTAAAAAAAACCCAAAACAGTTATAATGTTGACTGACTCACAGGAAGATAAATCCTTTCCTTTTGAGCCCTATAAAACTTATTCTCCTTATTCTCATTGCGAGTGAAAATTGGCATGGGACCCAGCTTTCGAAACTGGGATGTTAAAAATATTCTGCACTAGGACAGCATTTATCTTGCTATTCAGTGGGGGGGAGAAAAAAAAAGGCTAATGAAATACATACTGTATCATTTTCCTGAACTGGGTCAATGTACAGCTACTGCATTGTGTAATCAGTATGCTAATAAACTCATTTTTAATTGTGTATTTGAGTTAGCGTAGCCCGTTACAAGGCAGGCCCTGCAGTGTGTTTGCTTAAACTCTGAAGTGTTTGAATATTTTCTTCATTTTAAGATCACCTTCAAAACCCAACATCAGTCTAAGGTGCATGAGAGAAACACAGATACTGAAAATAACAGTTTGTGGCAGAGACTACCAGAGAGGGAGTTTTTTTTTCCCCTGAGGCATTTGCCTAATGTTTCCCAAATGTTGCTTCATCAGAGCCAAATGGTCAAAGCTGCCTAAGAATCATATTACAGATGCAGAGATTTTTTTTTTTTTTTTTAGCTGCATCCCTGAAGCTGTAACTGAGATAAAGCATGTTTAAAATCTTTGTTCATAGACTGCTCCACAGCTAAAGCTCAGGATCATCTCCTTGAAGATGCATTAGAAACAAAGTGTTCCCAAGTATTCCTGATCCTTGTTGCTTTACATTATAAAACTGTTAATCTGGTTCATGTGAAACATTCCTTGATGCCCACACTTTGTGCATACCATTGCACAGAATCCTACAGGAGTTCAACAAATGACAGTTCAGCTGCTGAAGCACAGCCAGCTTTGGATATCTATATTTCACTTACTCCATTATCTTGTTTTATTATCCCATACACCCAACTAAAGCTGAAACAAAAAGAGGAAAAACAGAAGGCAGGAAGAAGTCAACAGTTCTGTAAGACTAACAAGTGATAGGCAGGAACAAACATGATAAAAATTAAATTCCATTTGTATAAACTTAAACCCTGCCAAAGCCTGGGTTTGTGTTGCACACATGTCAAGCTCTCTATCTGAAGGTCTCAGTCATGTTTGCAAGCCTGCTGCCAGAAGCTATGAGTTCAGCTTGTACTACATGCCTATTTACAAAGATGCTTCAGATACAGATTTTAGGCATGAGCAAGTAGTGTGCAATGTCTTGAGGTTTCTTCCAAGCCTTCTCTTTTCTTTCTCCAAGTTCTATTTTCTCTGTCTTTGTAGCCTCTTTGTTGCAGTCTCCTGGGTTTTTAAATGAACCATTTATTCCTGTCTTTGCTAGGATGGACGTTTTATGGATGGTTTTCTACAGGCTGGTGACTTTTGTTTCCAGACCATTGAAGCCTGAGTAACATTGTTATGCTGGGAAAGGTGCATGCTTGCTTCCAAAGGTACAGGTAAGCAAAACATTTCTTCCATGACTAGGCTGGCAGTTGTCACTGTAGGGTTCAGGGTGGCACCCACAGCAACGAGGATAGAATGCAAGCAGAGTATAGGGAAAGCCAGGACCTAGACTCCAGACCAAGGGGACTCAGACTCCCCTCAAGCAACTTATATTTGTGTCTCTGCTCTTAGTGTGGCTGCATGGATTGGTTGATGATGTGTCTGCATGGGATTAGTTAACAAGCTTTTCTTCTTCCTGGCTAGTGATACTCATTAAGGTAGCACAGCTGACTCCTAGCTCATCTATAATAATTACTCGTTAAGCTATCACAGGTGGTTCCTACCTCATCTTACCTCACAGTTTCTCACCCTTAGTCATTCAGTCCAGGGGACTTTCCAGATTCTCATGGGACACAGTCCCCCACAACCAGTGGCAAATTTAACTGGGCCATTATTGAAATACATCTTGAGAAATGCAGAAAATCAGTCTAAGATTTCTGGTCATGATGTTCTTTTGTAACAACAGATCAGTTGGTAATAGCAGGTGTTACCACATTAAAGAAAGAAGAAAAATGAGCTGAAACCACTCCACCCATAATCTTTGCCATGTTAAACCCAGTTTCCTAGTGTGCAACGGCTTATTGTTTCCAACTTGCAAGCAAGAGTCATCCAGCTTCAGTAACACCTTGGTAAGGAAGGGCAGTACTATGTAAATAAATACCTTGCTCTTTTGACGAGAATAACTAGCTAGTTTGGAGTTCAGTATTTTCAGTGATGTGCCCAGAAGTGGCTGATGTTGCCAAGTGGGAAGTAGCAAACCTTTTTTTTTTCAATTATACTTTATCCCTCTTAAGTAAATCTTACTTTGCTTAGACAGCTACTTACTCCTTAGAGAGCAATCTGTGTGGCACTTACTCCCGACAGCATGTCCTAGCCTGGAGTGAGTGTTTTGCCTCAGTGAAAGCCAAATGTAGAGACGTTGTTATATGTTGAGAGTGCTCCTAGTTCTGCAGAGCCTTTAACAGTGCATCTGGGTGTAGTGGTTGTCCCTGGAAACAGCACCTACAATGCATGTCTGCTACTGCTAGAGAGCTGCCCGGTTGTCATTGTGCCCTTTCCAGTGCAGGCATGATGTTTTGTTGTGAGCAGACGTGGTTGCACTCTGTATTGCAGAAGAATTGCTCTGTGCCCAAG
Organism: Melanerpes formicivorus; assembly: GCF_026170545.1. Taxonomy (NCBI): domain Eukaryota; kingdom Metazoa; phylum Chordata; class Aves; order Piciformes; family Picidae; genus Melanerpes; species Melanerpes formicivorus. The sequence continues at coordinate 8,812,235 of NW_027142379.1, read as the reverse complement.
AGCACAGATTCCATCTGCTTTTCTACTCATGTACACTTGTGTGTCTGTCTACTCTGGTATGCTATGGACCAGTAAGTTCACATCAGTGCTGCTGTTCCTCAGACTCCTGTTGGGGCACAGAACTCTTGCAGTAGCTGTTGGGAAGGATGTAATACAACCAAATTGGTGTCTTGCTTATAGTGTGGGTTATTTGCTTTGTTTTAGAAATTCCAGATCTGGAGTCTATTCTTTCCTTACAGCATTCATTGTAAACCAATTGCTTTAAAAGCTTTGCAGATTGAGAGAGTCTTATGCAGTGGAATGGAATGGAATGGAATGGATCAGGTTGGAAAAGATCTTTGAGATCATCAAGTCCAACCTATCATCCAACATCATCTAATCAACTAAACGATGGCACCAAGTGCCTCATCCAGTCTCTTCCTAAACACCTCCAGTGATGGTGACTCCACCACCTCCCTGGGCAGCACATTCCAATGGCAAATCACTCTTTCTATGAAGAACTTCTTCCTAACATCCAACCTAACCTCCCCATCCCCCACCCCACTCCCAGTGCAGCTTGAGACTGTGTCCATCTGAGGAACAGCAGCACTGATGTGAACTTACTGGTCCATAGCATACCTGAGTAGACAGACACACACGTGTACATGAGTAGAAAAGCAGATGGAATCTGTGCTCTTGGGCACAGAGCAATTCTTCTGCAATGCAGAGTGCAACCATGTCTGCTCACAATAAAACATCATGCCTGCACTGGATAGAGCACAGTAACTGAAGTCTTGTGAATATACACTTAATGGCTTTCACTTACTCAAAGAATATCCAAAGTTTATGGGATTTCATTTCTACTCAGCTGCAGCCTGTGAATATTCAGCCTAGCACTCCATTCCCAGCGTATTTAATAGCTGCCACATGTTGGCTTCCCCTTTTTTGACCTCTCCTTTTTTTCAGGTATGAGTGTTGTGATGTTTAAGACAATAAGTCTCTCTGGATCTGGTTCAGTTGACATGGGGTCCCTTGGCGGGTAGCTGAGGTCCTGTCTTCCATTAAAAATTGTGCCTGGTGATGTGGCAAAGGTTTCAATGTCTGATTTGTATCTCCTGTCACAGAAGAAACTCTGCCTGGCTTTGCAAATGCCACAGGTATACAAAGTAGGAAGGCTTATTTGGTCATGCTGAGTGACCTCATTATTTTACACTAAGCTGCTCAGTGGCTTTGTTTTGACACCAGCTTTGGAGGAAAGGTGGGGATATGTTCACTGTTAATTTTTAATGGCTCCTCTTTGCAGCTCTGTCTAAGCTTGACCAACTTTCATGGTATGAATCCTGTGCTTGGGCAAGCTGGGGTGAACTGACCGAGAGACACAGAGGTGTCTGCTTCTAAGCTTTAAATCTGCTGTCCTGGAGACTCTGCTTAAAATCATAGATGCTCTTTAGAGAGATCTTTGGTAGAGAATAGAGACTTCCTGATTACTTTCTCAGCTTATATTTCCAGTGGAATCTGGTACTTAATGCAGTATTCCAGCCTGTGGCTTGCCCTGCCTTGCTGGCTAGCTATGATTGATATTCTCCACATCAGCCATTGTCTGTTTTAAATGATACCATGACTTGCTTTTCTGTATTTTCTTATCGGCAACTGCATTCCTTGTTTAGCTTCAAAATGAGGCTAATCCTTCCATCTAATTATTGAGTCTAATATTACTGCTTTCTCAGTGCTCCCGAGGCTACATGTCAGCTGCAATCAGCTGCCCATTGTTTGTACATCCTGGCTGCAAGAGTAGCAGCCAGCTTCTGCAAGAACTCTTTGCAGAACCTCGTTGCTTTGTAACATGAACTACTGTTTTCTTTTCTTGAGCTAGCTGTAGTAACAGGTCCCAGAAGTACTGATTCCCTTAACTCTTACATCATTGCCTCTCAGCTGCATATTAATCTTCCTATGAGGTATGATGCTCGCTTAGAATATTTCCTGGCCCTTGAGACATGCATCCCATTTGTGTCCCTGTTTAGCCCATGTGCATGCTTCCTCTCAGCGGTCCTTGCTAGGAAAAAGAGACTTTGCACTGCAAGTTGCACTTAAACAAGACCAGGGACAGAAATTAAATGCTCTAAGAATGTCAGTAATGAGTTTAGCCATATGCTCCTCCTTTTTCACCCCCTCTACTACTGAAGCAAGAGGGACTAGCAAAATTCCAGCTGTCATTGAAACGTGCTTCCCTACTGATGTAGTTACTGGCAGTGTACTAGGGCATGCAGTCCATTGAGCAGATACATTTGAAGGAGTTCAGCTGAGGCCAGCCATTGATCACATGGTAAATCCATCTTCAGAACTTCTATACTGTGATCGGTGAGGTTCTGGCTGCATGGCACACAGCAGTGAACCAGCATAAACCCACCTGCAAATTGAGATTTGTTTAAAAGCAGTAGGTTCAACAGCTTAATGTTGTACTAGCATGCTTTATGTCAGATCAAGTACTACTTATCCTCACAAGATCAGGATAAAAAGGCATTCTGTAGTGTGTATTCTGGCTAATCTGCCAAAATACCCTTGCCCAACCCAGATCAGAATTGCTGGGTGATAGCATGCAGCCCTGCTGTTGCTGGCTGTGGACCCACAGTGACAAATACATAACAGTATGTACTCTTGGCAGAGCTTGTGGTGTAGGTGTTGCTATTCAGGCTGCCTGAGCCATGGCTAATGCCATATACGGTAGCTGAAGAAACCCAAAAACTTTGAGGCCACAGAAATCAGCATCTTTCTTCTTCAGCCTCAGCCAGCGCACTGTTTTGGCTCTGGCCCCTGTGGGAAATGATTCCTGCTCATTCCTTACTGTTTGTGTAGCTTTAAATGTTTGCAGTATTTGATGACTTGGAATCCACCCTGAGTCATGACAACGCCATCCTGTGCTTTTCCCCTGCTTTTCCCCTGCATCACTTACAAACATGTAAGGAGCAGGGTAAAGTCAGAATGAGATCGTTACACTGACCACAGGAGCAGTGTAGGGTGAAGAGTATTTGAAGACAAGATAGGGGAGGTGACATTGCATAGGCATCCCCATTTCTCATTCCCACACTACAGAATCCCATTTTGACTCACTGCATGTTACTGAATCTGTTACCCAAAAAAACCCAAGAGAACTACATTTTCCCATGGTAAATGGCCCTGACTATACTCTCTGAGGAAAAGGGGGGGTGGTTATTCTCTGATAAATTGCCAGCTTGCCTAGGAATAACCCTCAGAGTAGCTCAGTATTCTAAGGAAATCTTTTTTAAAATTAGAAAATAGAGGCAGAGCAACCCAAACCCTTGCAACCTGTTCTGTGTTCAGACTTCCAGTTCACACAGGTTAGCAGTCATTATCAGATGTCAGCGACAGGAGCTGCAATCCGAGTGCCACTGCAGAATGAAAATGTGGGTACTGCCCCCTTCTCTGCCTGCTCCTCAGTTTATCAGGGACCAGTGTGTTGGGAAGATGAAGCTGGAGGTGGGGAGATTCAGGCTGGATGTGAGGAGGAGGTTCTTCACCATGAGAGTGGTGAAACCCTGGAATGGGTTGTCCAGGGAGGTGGTCGAGGCCCCGTCCCTGGGGGTGTTTAAGAGCAGGCTGGATGAGTCTCTGTCCAGCCTGATCTAGTGTGGGGTGTCCCTGCCCATGGCAGGGGGGTTGGAACTAGATGATCCTTGTGGTCCCTTCCAACCCTGAATGAAACTATGAAACTATGAAACTATGTATTTGAAGCCACAGGATGTAGTCACCCTGCTCTGCTGATCTTACAAACCCTGTAGTTTAGGCTGCACATTATTGAGTATTATCTCATTGTAATTTCTTGTGGCCATTCAAACTGACCTGAACTCCTTCCTCTAAGCTGAAATAGCTCTTAGGTTTCTCTCATACAGTTCAAATGCAGCAGGGCAATGCCTCAGTAGGTTTTCTGTGTGCATCCCACTGCCTATAGGAGAAAGAGAGTCAACAAAAGTCACTGTTGGAAGGCTGCTTTAGATCCCAGCTGTATATGCAGCTGTAATCTGTCTAGCAGAGCCATGTCCTTTTTCTCTAGGCACTCCAAGCAACAGAGGTCTATGCAGTGGCTCTCTGGATGCATGGCTTGGAGATTCAGAAAAGATGGCCTTTGAGTTTGAAAGCTGCTCTTGCAGTAAGAGAACAATTGCATTAGCAGTGGATAGGAATAATCTAATTTTATTTAGAGATGCCTTTGCTTTGAATCCACAATAGCTCTGTCCACTGCAAAGCATGGGGATTGTTTTGGATCTACCAATGCAAACTGTTATGAAGACTATGGCTGGGACACAAGTCCACCAGTAAAACCCTGAATCCCTATAAGATGGGTAAATCCTGTGTCCCAAGGAAAGTGAAGAGGTTGTTCAATTTCCCACTGAGCTGTTTGTTTTATCCTTGCTGCATTCAGTGTCGCAGAGGGCACTTCTGGCATCATCTAAGCCATGTTTCTGGGCTTTGCTTCAGTCACTGAATTGCCATTTCTATGCATAAAGGAGTCACCTGGTTTGATCATCAGGCCTGGTCTTTACTCAAGATGGCAAATAATAAGTGGGATACCAGTGCTTCAACTGAACAGATCAAAATAAGGAAGGGGCTTTTCCAGGATGATCTTTAGTCTCTTTTCTTTACTTACCTACAGTTGTGCTTTTGGGTCAAATGAGACTCTCAGACAGTCCCCAGCTCTTGGTATTGCCCAATACGCCATCCTGTATGAGGCTGTCGCTCCGCTCTCTTTTAATGATCACATCACTTAACAACCTCCTGGATAGCTCCAGGGGACAATTTGGAGTACATGGATTATACCACATTAAAGCACATCCATACTATTGAGGTACCTGTCCTAGGTGACAGGCAAAATCAGAAAGCATGAGAAAAATATCAGTCAGAAGGGCTCTGATCAAGCAGCTTGTGTCCCTGTGGGGTTTGTGCAGCTGAGCTTTCTACTGCTCTCTGCCTCTTGGCCATTTGAAGAATTTAACAATACACAGTAATACAGTGCACTAACCACCCCTAATGGTAGCCTCATTATTAACCACCCCAATTGGTAGCCTGGGATTGTTTGGCCTGGAGAAGAGGAGGCTCAGGGGAGACCTTATTGCTGTCTACAACTACCTGAAGGGAGGTTGTAGCCAGGTGGGGGTTGGTCTCTTCTGCCATGCAACCAGCACCAGAACAAGAGGACACAGTCTCAAGCTGCACCAGGGGAAGTTTAGGCTCAAGGTGAGGAGAAAGTTCTTCACAGAAAGAGTTGTTGGCCATTGGAATGTGCTGCCCAGGGAGGTGGTGGAGTCACCATCCCTAGAGGTGTTCAAGAGGGGATTGGACGTGGCACTTGGTGCCATGGTCTAGTAGTCATGAGGTCTGTGGTGCCAGATTGGATTTGATGATCTTTGAGGTCTTTTCCAACCTTGTTGATTCTATGATTCTCTTCTATGATTTTTATTTGGAGCCCTCACTCCAGTTCACCTGGTTAAAACAAAAAAAGCTGTAATTGTGAAGAAAGAAATGCCAAGAAATGTCAGGATTGATGCAGCCTTTAAAGGTACCAGATAAGTGTAGCATTAACTGTCACTGATGCTGGAGTCCTAAGTCTAGGTCATGCAGTGGAGGAAATCCTGGAGGTCTTCTCTAGTTGACTGAAAAGATGAGAGAAGGGAAGGGAAGGGAAGGGAAGGGAAGGGAAGGGAAGGGAAGGGAAGGGAAGGGAAGGGAAGGGAAGGGAAGGGAAGGGAAGGGAAGGGAAGGGAAGGGAAGGGAAGGGAAGGGAAGGGAAGGGAAGGGAAGGGAAGGGAAGGGAAGGGAAGGGAAGGGAAGGGAAGACCAGGTTGGAACAGACCTTCAAGGTCATCGTGTCCAACCCATCAACCAATCCAACCCACCTAAACAACTTTGACCCCAGTGACCAGTAGAGGATGTGGTAAAGGAACTTCTCAGAACAAAATCATTTGCCAACACTCCCTGTTTGTGGCATTTAGGCCAACTTTATGAAGTGCATTAGTGCTGTGTTTTAATTAGTATTTAGATCATTGAATGTAACAGATTTGTTGGAAATGGTGACTACTGGGGAGTTGCTTTGGAAAGAGGGAAGCTCCTTATAACAGTTGACTATAGAGGTTACCAAGTTCGCTACTATAGACTTGTGCTTAAAATCCACATCTTCTGAGCAAGTCATATCACATGGTCCTTGTTCTTCCTCCATATTAGCTTCATTTTTTTCCCCTTTTATCATCTTGCTCATAGTTATTTTCTGTGATCTCTGTGACTATTTTCTATTAAACCTATCTGTTTTCTATTAAACCTGCATTTGTGTTATTTACAGATACCTCTGTATTATTCCCAAGAAATTTTTCATGTTGACTTCTTTATTTGCTGCAGTCTATTTTTGTTTTCTCTTTCATGGGTGGCTATAGGTTTTCCTGAAATGACATTCCAATTTTAACCCTGCAGTATAAAGCCAGTGTGAAAGAGTTTGTAAGCAGGAAATGCACTATGATAACTTAAGCCTCAGAAAATGAAGAGGAGGCTGTTACAAATGAAGCAGCTCCTCGGAGGTCAGGCAGGATTTAGCACTGCAAGAGCTGGCTTCTGCCACCTTCAGCCACCCCGAGCAGCCCATGATTTCTGAGGGGCCGTGCTCTTTCAGATGGCTTGGGCTGCTTGCCCAGGGAAAGGTTGTTCCGTGGGGACAAGGGAAGATGAATCGAAGAGTCCACCTCTAGCAGCTTTCTGAAAAGATTAATTACTCTGTGAAAGAGTCCAGTAATGAGCAACAATGTTGCTTTTGTTGTAGGCCCTGGGGTCCTGGATGGTCATTCCCATCTTCCAGGGCTAATCTCTAAAGTAAATAGTTTTCTTTATGTTGACTGTCAGCAGTGTGTCACTGTGCACTGACCTGGATGTGCAAGTGCTGTGGACTAGAGATCTTGTGGCCCCTGCCAAATCTGTACAGGGCGTATCTCCCGCTCCCCAGTGCCCCCTGCCATCAGCTCCTTTCAGCCTGAAAGGAAGGAGATTGAGCAATTTGTCACCGCTTGTTGAGGAAAGACCTTTGTGCTTGATAGCCAACTCCTATCTTGCTGGCCTTTCCTTTCATAATTCTGAATCTCTCCTTCATCTCAGCAGTGATGCTTTGCTCCACCCCTGTTTTATTTGTTTGTTTGCTTTGGGTTTTTCATTCCTTTTTCTTCCTCTGCTTAATGCCTTTCTTTGCAGGATATGGCTTCAGAGGTGTGTGTGTGCATGCACAGAGAATTTAAGTAAATTGTAAAATCTACAGTCAAGAGACACCTACAGACCTTGTCTTTTTTCCCCTCTATGACTTCATAGCATTGCCTGATCTACTCTCAGTCCCTGCCTAATCAGAGTGATCATGACACCAAAGCAGCATGCACACACCCTTCCTGGGATTTTGGTCTTCAGTTGCATGTTATTTGTTTTTCCCTTCCTAAGAGATATTAGAGCACCTTCCAAGGCACTGCTTGTTTGAAGATTGCCAGTGTCAATGAATGATGTATGAGCAGTGATTTGCTGTGCAGCTGTATCGTGTCTTCCACAAATAATGATGAGAATACTTAAATCAAGAGTCTTGAGTTTTATTAGAAAACTTGCCTTGGTCACATGAGAACTTTTCCCTGATGAAAAATTTGCCTTCATATCTACAGACAGGCCTTCATATGCGCCCCAAAAGACTGCAGAGTGGGGAGCTGGGGCTGCCCAGAAGTCTAGTCCTCCATATCCCACAGAAGTCATTCTTTGTTCCTGCTGTCATGCTCCACAGGACAGTCATCTTACTGAGAGACAAGACTGGTGTCTGCAGTTTGCCCCTGGGAAGCAAGCCAGGTGCACTGCCTCCGTTCTGTGTACAGCTACACAACTATTTGGTTTTTAGGTGGCTGCTCCATGACAATTCTTCATGAACAAAAAGCTGCAGTGAGGAGATTCTCACTGTGGCAGACTCTGCAACGCTTCAGCAGTGCTTCCACAGCTGATGGCTGAAAGCAGTTGAAGGGAACTAAACCTTGGGCACATCAGCCTAATAAAGTGGATTGCAATGCAGCACTGACACTTTTTGTCTCTGGTCCTTTTATGGACTTTATTTCTCTCTTATTGAATGATCCAATGGGTGACTGCTTGCAGAGCTCTTTGTAACCTAGGGTATCACAGTGATCCATTCCCACGTCTCCTAGGCAGCTGGTCAGGAAGTATGTGACTTTATCCCAGCTGAAAGGAAAAGCCAGGGATGATTTTAAAACTAAATACAGGCTCAGTACTCTCTGTGAGGGAACTGGCTTTCAGCCACTATGTTCCAGGCTTTACAGGAGCTGAGATCTTGTGCACACACCTCTGGAAGTCTTCACTTCTCACCTTGTAATGGAGTGTTTCTAAAGCAGTCACATACTGTAGGAAACCAAAAGCCCAGCCCTCAGCTCACTCTTCTTGTAACCTGAGGCTGTGATAAGAAAATGATCAGATGCAAAACCCAAAGTAGCCTCCAGCTGAGCTTGAGAATTTGGGATTAGTATGAATGGAGTAACCACAGCATAAGGGCAATGAGTCACTGCCAGGTGGTATGTGCATGGGAAAGCATCAGTAAGGCTTTATCAAAGATTTGAAGTGACTTTGTAAATTTTCTTTACAGGAAGCTTTTCATTTGCAAAAAGAGCATGATGAAAAAGGAAGGAGCACTATTGGAGAGCACAAGCAGCTGGAGAGCCATCTCTTATCTTCTTGGTCAGCTGCAAGCAGCTACTGACTGGTGTGTGCTTTGAGAAAAGCAGGTAATGACAAGGGACATGGGAGACAATGAAAACCTGAACCAGAGCTTTGCCAAAGGCAAAGGGGCTGGATTTTTAAGGCAGTATGCAGGAAGAATGAACAAGATTTGTGTCAAAGAGGCTGCCCCTTCTCCTGCCAGCTGTGCACTGCTTTTTGCCATCCACACGTTACTCCTCTTACAAAACTACTGAACATTTCCATTCCTGGTGTTATTTATAAATAGTTACAATTAAGCCAATTATTTCTGTTCCCTCTGTTTTGGTTCCTCTTACTGTTGAAATTAGTTCCTCTGCTAGAATCTGCAAGCTTTTGCAACTATTGTTTCACTCATTATTGCCAAAGCAACCATTATGTCAGTATAAAAGCCCTGCCAGCTCACACAGTATTTTGTTCTTAGTCTGTCTTAGGCATATAGACTGAAATCCTATGAGAAGATTTTTGTTCAGGTACCTAAAACTTTTAAGACTACCCAAGCTGTCTTCCTCAAATTTTATTCTCTTGCTAATTTCACTACTAAAAGCAAAATCTCACACAACTGCTGTTGTTTGTTGTTTTGTTTTTGTTTGTTTGTTTCAATAACCCTGATCTAGCTCCCACTAATGTTCCTAGAAATATCTCCCTTCACGTCAGTGAGCCTGGTCTAAATAAAGTTAAAGCCTTGACAATACCAAATTTACCTACAGAATCCTAGAGATTGGTGCAAAGACTAATGCTTGTGTGAGTTGTAATGATAATGTTGGTGAAGGATGCACTTTTAAACAATGAAATCAAAATCAGAATCTGTTATGTTTCTACAGCTAATACCCAGGTTTGCTGGAAAAAAAAAGAGACTTATCTCTGGAACCATGAGAAATTGCTTAAACTCTCAACTATAGATTCCCTATTTCACTGCCATGCTGTATAGCAGATGTTGCTGAGGATTTTCCAGGTGTAGGTTTTATAATCTCTAGCACAAACTGTAGCTGGGTCCATACTTATGAATATATGTAACCTACAGTGAAAGAAATAACCTCTCTGGTGTGGAAGTACACAGGAGGTCATAGGACATGCCACAAGAGGGAAATGATTAGTCAGAGGAACTGTAAGCACCTGCAGCCACATCCTGGAGGACATCAGTGCTGAGAAGAGTCAACACCCAGATTGTCCTAGAAAATAAAGGTATGATGCCTTTGGCTTTTTTTGGGGGAGGGGTTAGCAGCTTGTTTCCTGAGCAAGATGAGACTGCAAAAAAGCTTTGGGCCAGGAATGAGCAAAAAGGAGGATTTTTTTTCCTTGCTTTTTGTTCTCAGGCAGAAAGAAAATTCTCTAGCTTGTGCTGATGTTTTTTGTTGGTGAAAAGCATAGATGTGGAAACCCAGAGAAAACAGGTTATCTGGGGAAGGTATGAGATAGTGCGAGACAGCCTTGCTCCTCTTGCAGAGCCTGAGATTGAGGATGCACATTGTGATAGTATGACACTATTCACAGAAAGGTATTCAATAGGACTGACACAAGGGGCTGTGGGAGTGAAGGTAACGTACAAGGACATGCCTTCAAGCCATGGTCTGAGGTTTCATTTTTATCCTCACAAGACAATACAAGTCTGGGGAAGATGAATAAAGCTGAGGCTGTGATTCTGCAGTCACTCTGCACTGACACGAGCACAGGCTGCTGCCAAAGAGACTGAGCTGCACACTTTGACAATAGTCTGTCCTTCTTTTGGCTGAGGGCTTGCATGGAGAAAGAAGCAAAAGCCACAAAGGTAATGTTTTATAACACCCTAAGTACAGAGGTAAGTTTTCTAGGTTTATTTTTTTTTTTTTCAAAAGCATGAAGGTGCTTGAGGCAATCTTATCTTCCCTGCTACACCCAGTTCTTGAACAAATTTGATGGTGAACATCAGCCATCATAACAGCTAAAAAAGCACTACGTGGTCCCTAGAAGAGCAACGAGGCTGGTGAGAGGCCTCAAGCACAAGCCCTATGAGGTGAGGCTGAAGGAGCTGGGATTGTTTAACCTGGAGAAGAGGAGGCTCAGAGGAGACCTTCTTGCTCTCTACAACTACCTGAAGGGTGGTTGTAGCCAGGAGGGGGTTGATCTCTTCTCCCAGGCAACCAGCACCAGAACAAGAGAACACAGTCTCCAGCTGCACCAGGGGAAGTTTAGGCTCAAGGTGAGAAGAAAGTTCTTCACTGAGAGAGTTGTTAGCTGCACAGGGAGGCGGTGGAGTCACCATCCCTGGAGATGTTCAAGAGGGGATTGGATGTGGCACTTGGTGTCATGGTTTAGTCATGAGGTCTATGGTGACAGGTTGGACTTGGTGATCTTTGAGGTCTCTTCCAACCTTGGTGATTCTGTGACTTGAGAAAGTAATATGGCCAGACCAGAGCTGAAACAAGTAGGAGACTAGTTGTGAGAAAAGTCTGGAAGAGTAAGAGCCTGGGGCTGTTTAATTCTGTGGGGCAATATCTATCCTAACACAAAAACATCATCTCTTTTTGTGAGAGGGATAGAGCTTGAAATGGAACAATATCATTAAGCATAATACAATAGATGCAAGATGGTGTGTCACCATAAAGAAGTTTAGTTCACTATCTTTGAAGCTTGCAAATACAGTACACAGGAGAGCCATGGGTGCTTAGGTGTTCCTTGGTTTTGGTGCCTGACTTGGGGAGGTTTCAAACTAAAGGGAGTGCATGAATGTTCTGGCTCTTCAGCTCTACTTCACTACACAAAGTGCTTTTTCCATCTACAAAGGAGAATAAAACACTTTTGTCCCCCTTTCAAATTTTCTTTTGTGGTGATGCCTGAAAAAGCACTGATAGCAGGGTCCTGCCTACCTTACTGATCTGTGCTGTCTCTTGTTCTTCCCATCTGTTGATTTGTGTTTTATGAATGGTGTGAAGCAGAGATTATCTGTGTACAAAATCCAGCAGAGTACAGCTTTGATCTGTGACCAGCTCTTATTATCAAACTCATTAATACCAACACGGAGTTCCTTGAACACAGGGTTTTGTGGAATACTGTCCCCAGGGGGAGATAGAATACAATTTCCCCAGTGCCTAAAGAAGGCTGTCGCTCGACTGGCACACAGAACACCATTCCTCTTTTCATCTTGACTACCTGCTTTCATGAAATGTGCTGAAAGATAAGCTACAAGAGACCCTTCCATCTCTGTCAAGTTGAATTGCAGCTGGCCAGAGGTTCAGAATGATGCAGGTGGGAACTGAGAAATATCAGAACAACAATTTGTGTTTTACCTTCGCATCTGCTAAACTGAAAATGGGCTGCTGTATTTCCAGTTGAGGTAAAATGAACCTGGGATGGTACCACAGCAAGCAGTGTGCAGAGCTACTCCAAAACAGGCTGCAGGGGAAAAGTGAAGGTGCCTCACTAGGCTGTAGTTTAATGTTGTTGTGTGGGACTCCGGGGGGTCTGGTTTGGTTTGGGGTTTTGTTTGGGGTTTTTTTGTTTGTTTGTTGATTTGGGGTTTGAGTTTGGTTTGGTTTGGTTTTTGTGGTGGGTTTTGGTTTGTTTGTTTGTTTGTTTTGTCAATGCTGTGAGCATGACTGTGTGGAATTGGTTTAGTCTTTAGCCTGTAGGCTTTTTCAGCTTTCCTTTATTTCCTTTCCATTGGCAGTAATGTTTCATTCTGCTAAAAGAGGACAGTATAGAAAGGCAAATATGTACATATGAAGCCTACTCTTCTGAAAGTGTGCTGAAGTGCTTCTTCATGTTAAGTCAGATCTGTGTTTCTGAAACTCCTGTGTTTCATGTAAGATCTTAAATTATCAGTCACCAAATCTGTCATGAGGATATTCCAAATCACTGTCCTTGCAAAAATCTGCTTTAGTCTGTAACAAGTCACTGTCATCATACTGAGCTTTCTTGGAAGGCAAAACCAGAGAAAGCAAGAATCTTTTTTCCCAAGATTCTCAGAAATGGTGCCATTAGGAGATGGTCATCTCAGCAATTTAAAACCTGGGTTTAAAAACACCTGTGTTTTATTTTTCAATCCAGGATGCTGAAGGATTTGCTTTGCTGAAGCAGAACATGAGACAAGCTTCAAGTCCCTCATGCAGCAATGGGAGAGAAACAGTCAAGCTGCCTTGTAGTGTGCAATGCTAATTGAGCAAATGCTGGTGAGACAAGCTGGTGCTTTGTGGTTTCTGGCTGGTTAGCTGGCAATAGCTGGGATAGCCAGGCAAATAAATAAGAGTATTTTAAAGTCTTTGTTAGGCATATTTGGATTTGGTAAGGATTAAATAGCAAACACATGAGCATAATCTTCCCTTAAATGCATAGCAACCATTGATATTCCCATTCTGGGCCCTGGGTGAGAGAAGGTTCCCTGTTTGTCATCATCACTGCCATGCTCCTGTTGACAGAGTAGCTGCATCTCTTCCTGTCCCTCTACAGCAGTTGCTATGTTTGCAACAGCAGCAACACTGGAACATAAATATATCCAAAATCATACTTCAACTTACCTATAAACCTTATTCTGTAATAGAAGGGGGAAGATTCACTGTTGCTTTCCTTAAATAAATCAAATTTCTGCAATAGTCTTGTAAGTTCCTTTACCTTTGATATAAGGAATGCAGGAAAGGCCTGGATAGTCCCTAAATCAGCTGTCCACAAGTAGAAGCATCTTGGTACTGCAGAGAGATTCAGTGCTCTAATTAAAAAATCTCAAGCTACCAGAATTTTCCATTAGGCAAACTGAATGTTTGCTTCACCATTATGATGTTATCTTGACTCATCTCATGTATCACAGACATATGGAAAATAACTGGGGAAGGAATTGAGAATGTGCTTTTTAATGCCATTCTCTTTTGGGAACATGGGGAGAAAAAAAGAGCAATGACCCTTTAAAGGCCCTAACATTTGTTTCCAGTACTTTTATGTTGCATCCCACTACCTGACTTTTGGTTTTTTTTTCCAGATCAGAAAAAAATAATATCTTGTAATATCTTGATTCCTTATCTTTTTTAAGAGATGCCATGCTGTAGGAGCTATAAAGGGCTTAAAAATCTCTCTTGACTCTACAAATTCTTCAGGTTTTCTGGGTGCAGAGCTTTGTGCCTGTATTTTGCCTAAGCAACCTCTTCCAGGTTGGCTTTCCATTTCAAGAGAAGTTCTCCCATTTGAAAGCACTGCTTCTTTTTGTTGCTTTTAAAGTATTTATGGGAGGCCATACTTTTAAATAGCCAACAGGAATCAAAGTCATGGAAGTGATACTCTCTGCCAGGCGGTATCTGGACATGTTACTATTTAAGATAAAGGCAAAAAGGTAAGAGAGTCCCGAAGGGTTTAGGAAGAATGGCAGAACTGAGGAACAGAGAAGCTGTTTGATGGATGTGTTTTCAGCTGTAATCTGCAGTACGAAATTCTCTTGCTGGTTATCTTCTTTTCAGTTCTAGTATAGATCTCTCTATGCAGTGTTTGTGTATCTGTATATGAATTTTGCAAGCTACTGGGCTAGGCAGTAATGGGTATGTGGCTACTTGGCAGCAACGAATACAGGGATTCAGTAAATGAGCATGTAAGGAGTTATTTCCACTCCTTTGTGAGCAAAGCTCCCTTTCTTAATTAAAAGGGAGGGCCTTTTGTAAAGAGGGATAGAAACCACTCAGATTAAACTCATCTTATGGATTGCCTTCCAGAGGAGCCCTTTTCTCCCTACTAAGAACCCAACCTTCTGATTTTGGCATCGCAATCAAGTCTCCAGAGCTAGGCTACACCAGGATAAACACCTGTGTAGCAGACACTTAAGTGTGTAAGCCTGTGTACTTTGAAACTAATTCTGGAAATAGACTCTCCTGAAGCAGACATTGCCTTTTGTAAAGCTTATTTCACACTTCATAGTTTCCTTGACCTGAAACCACCTTTTTTGACATCTTCTGTGTGGTCCTTATTCACAGAAGACTGTTACAGAAGGAGGCTATATCTGAATGGCAGCACTTGGGCATGGTCCCATGCTCACGGACTTGAGTGCAGATCCAGTCACATCCTGGCTCACAACAACCTACAGACTCTGGATTTACAGTTGAGTTTCTGATGTGTATGATCTGAGTTTATGATGTGAGAATAAAGTAGCTAATATTTGTAGTCTGAAATAGCTTGATCTGCATTTGTAATGTCTCAAAGGAAATAGTAACTTTGTCATTAAATGTGGAGATATTAGGCTGATAACTTTTCCCTGCATTGAGTATTTTTTTTTCCTCTTTGAACACATGCCATTCCTTTTTTTTTTTTTGTATCCTATCTGAATCTTGTGTTTGGGAAAAAGAATCTCCACTTGCCTTCCACTGAATTGTCATGGAGCTCATTACAGCTGATGAGATAAGCAGTGGCACAGAATAATTAAACTCACTTCCTGCTGGCAAGTGGGAAATCTTTCCACCCCATTCCTTTTGATTTGACCTTTGACTAACCACATTTCTCGTTGCCACATAGGTGGCATTTCACGCCCTGGATGCAGTGTGCTGCTTTATCCTGGATGAGGCAGTGATTTCTACATCGCTGTTTTCATAACTACATTTGCAGGAAAGAAAATGTGATCTTTTCTCTTCAATAAGAACACAAACTTTTGCCTGAACAAATCTGAGTTAGAGAGCAATGAAATCTGATTTTTCTGCCTATGTGAGTTACTTTTCATAATGGAATCTCATTATTAATATGTTTTCAATGAATTTGCATTGCTTTGTTTAAACATAGTGTAGTGTTTAATCATATAAGAATCTAAACAGAGCTTTCTGGTGTAACCCACCATATAAAGATAGTTCATGGGCGGCTTCACAGAGACTCAGGAGTTAATTCATACTGAAATGAAGAGGAATAATGCTTCTATTAAAAGTATTTTTCCTTAGTTACCAGTAAAAAAAACAAACAACAACATTTGAGATCTCAAAACAAAACAAAACAAAAAACAAGAGTTAAAAATAAAAAGGCTGCCTGTCAAAGTGAAATGTAGCCTAGGATGACATGACTTTGATTTAGTGGTAGCCAGTCATTGCCTGTGGGTAATTGGCATTTTCCTACAGCAATTTATCTTCCTTTTAATTTGGGGTCATTTGAATGCTTATGAATACAAGCACCCTATAGACCTAAATGTGCATGGAACACGGCATGGAACCCAGCAGCACACTTTTACTCACAGCATCCTCGTAACACTGTCCAGCTGGGCTTGGTCAGAGGAGAAAAACAAGACGACTGCCATTTCTCAGTTGGCTAGAGGCCAGTCTCTGGGAAACTCTGGTTCTTTTCCTCTGCTCTATTTTTGCATTTAGATAAAACTAATTGCAGAAAGTATTAGTAAAAACAGCTTCAGCATGGCATCTCCTCACCCCTAAGCAAGAAAGTAATTTTCCCTTCCTCAGTTTCTCACTCTGACCCTATTTTCTTTTTTTTCTTGTTTTTCAGCAGGAAAACTTGCCAGAGAAAACAGAGGAACCTGTGGGTTGGAGTCCCTCTGTAGCAGAGAAGTGAGAATTAAACAGGAGTCTCTCCAATCCTGAGGGTGTTTGTTCACCCAGCGCTGATGGGAGCACTGCACTGCTTGCAATTCTCTGCCTATACCCGAAGAAGGACTTCTTTGCTGCTCAGTTTGTCAAAGAAAGACACTGACACTTTTCCCCTCAGGAGAGAAAATAGAGGTATGCCCCTGAAAGTCCCAGGGAAACATCCTACTTCTCCATGTCAACTTTGTCTTCTGATGCCAGTAAGCATTTTCCTGGGGAGCATGGGAGACCATGCAGACTCTGCTCAGAGCTACCAAGGACAGCTCAGGTTGCCTCTCCAGAGGCAGCTTGCCCAAAACAAATTTACTTGCATCCCATCTGGGCTCTGCTTCCAGTATCACTGACAAGGATGCACCCAGCAGTGAAGGGTCACCTCCCAGTCAGGTGGGAGTGTAAAGAGCCATGCCCTTCAAGCAGAGCCTCTGGTCCATTCAGCACTGCTTACCGGCAGGGCTCACATAGACTTTTGGAGGCATCTGTGGCATCAGGCCATGGAAGCAGGTCTGGTAGCAGTGTGTTGTGCAGAGCAGATGAGATGCTCTGCACTCAACTGCTGCTCATTTGAGAAAATCCCAGCTGAGTTGGGAACAGTAAAGTCCATCACCAGCAGCTGTACTGCCTTTTCCTTGCCTTTTTGTCCTGCTGCCCTCACTGAGCACCATGCAGCTGACAATTTACAGGTCTGACAGGGTCTAGCTTTCACCTACTGTCCTATCATTGTTAGATCATGATGACAAATGGGGTATTTTACCTTGGGAAAGTTAACTTTTGCAGCTGGGCTTGGTTACCACTTTCTCCATTACCACTTGTCATATCTCCCTGCTCCTGTCTTCAGATGTCTTGGAAGTAATTAGAGAAAGACTGTGTGCACCTCTAGCCTCAGTGTAGATCTGGGAATCAGCAAGAAAAGAATCAAGGATGCAACTGGGAAAGTCCTACCTCAATTAAACATGGTATCATCTTCTTGAAGTTACTTAATTAGAGGCTGAGGGTTTGGTTTTGTTTGTTTGTGTGGGAAGAGGTTGTTTTTGGATAACTTTGGATGGCTATAGGGAAGATAGTTTGTTTGGGGTTGGTTTGTTTGTTTTCATTTTGTTTACAGTAAACCTTAAATCAGCTCATTATTTCAGCCTTAAATAACCCTTAAGATGCCTGCACATACTTTCCTACAACAGCCTGGTAAACAAGACAGTGATGAGTCGTAGAATCCTAAGGAAAGTTAAAGGCCCAACTTGCTAACCTCAAAAAAAAGAAGCAAGAAAACAACAGCAACAACCCCAACCCAACTTGATTTGCAATCCTGCCACAGCTAGCTGTTGCTTACAAAGGGCTTTTTGATGTTTTTGTTGTGCTCTGGCTGTTTTCTTTTTAATTAAAATCACAATAAATTGAAGATCAGTGAGCCTTGCTGCACTATAGAAGGAGATAGATAAAAGAATAATTAAATTTAGTTTTAAATAATGCAGTCCTGAGCTCGAGTGGCTTTTTGATAGAAAATAAAAGGGACCTCAAAAGATCAAGAGTTTAAAATATTAGAGAAAATAGCCCTCTGAGGAGCACAAAGCACATAATTGACCTCTGACAGATATTCGGTATTCAGAAAGATATGGATTATGTTGATTTGCTAAACACTTGAAAGGGAGATAAATTCTTGTGATTCTAATGAAGGGAACAAGGAAGAGAAAGTTTCACTGGGTGTACCTATCATTTCTTCTTTGCCTGCAAGGTCGTTCCTTGGGATGTTTCTCCAGAACTAACTTCCAGTACTAACTTCTGACCTTATTGCTCTCTACAACTACCTGAAGGGAGGTTGTAGACAGGCAGAGGTTGGTCCCTTCTCCCAGGCAACCAGCACCAGAACAAGAGGACACAGTCTCAAGCTGCACTAGGAGAGGTTTAGGCTGGATGTTAGGAAGAAGTTCTACACAGAGAGAGTGATTGCACATTGGAATGTGCTGCCCAGGGAGGTGGTGGAGTCATCATCACCGGAGGTGTTCAGGAGGAGACTTGATGGGGTGCTTGGTGCCATGGTTTAGTTGACTAGGTGGTGTTGGATGATAGGTTGGATGCAATGATCTTGAAGGTCTCTTCCAACCTGGTCTGGTCTGGTCAGGTCTGGTCTAGTCTATTCTGTTCTGTTCTGTTCTGTCAAGAGCAGATTGCTGGGGCTGATTCTGGCTGGTAAGTCAAATTGCACTTCTGCTCTGCAAGCAGCTGCAAGGTGAAGTAGGTACACTGCAGGTATACAAAAGATGGGAAAAGGGAACAGAAATATTTCCCCCTCTGAGGCACTGGTTACAGCACCAGCAGGTCTTTTAGGAAATGTTTGTGTTCCTGCTGTCCTCCTAAGATGCCCTAATTTAGCCACTGGAAAGAAGACACATCCCAAGTGATCCATTAGCAAAGAGAGGAATTGGGATGTGCACACAGAAGAAAATTGGATCCCACAGGCCCTTTTATATTTTTTTTGTGTTCTGTGCAGGATTCACATCAAAGGGAGTTTTCCTTTAAAGACACATTTCTTGTTCTGATAAAACCTGCTTTGTGAGAATGCTAATAATCTCTTCAGAGCAAGGAAATGTCTTTTTTTTTTTCAAGCTTTGGCCAGTGATCCAGATTTTTCCCATCTCCATTCCAATAAAGTTAGTCTTCTGAAGTCCCCAAGTGCACAAACAAGATAGATTGCGGTAAACTCTCTACCGGCAGACTCTCATTTCACTGGAGTCACAAGCAATATATTTTAATCCATATATCCAGCAGCAAAAAGCTCTGATATGGTAATTTTTACCTCCTTTACTTCCTTTTCTCCTCCTTCTTTTATATTCAATCTCCCTGTACTTACAGCAAAAGACACAAGGCTGTGTATATGCATTCATATTGGAGAGCTGGAAAGCACATGTGCTACATCCACCAGGGAAACCCAATGACTAGGTTGGCTTAGGAAACATTCAGCCTGGTCTGATTTCTCAGGAACAGCAGCAGAGAAGAGAACTGGTGCAGAGGACCAGTCAGGCTGCTCTGGGCAGAATGGTTTTCTGGGTCAGGTTTGCTGTTGCCACCAGTATTTTTTCTACCTACCTGCCTTATACCTACCTGCCTTATAGGGGACACAGTCTCAAGCTGCGCCAGGGGAGGTTTAGACTCGAGGTGAGGAGAAAGTTCTTCACGGAGCGAGTCATTCGTCATTGGAACGGGTTGCCCAGGGAGGTGGTGGAGTCATCGACCCTGGAGGCATTCAAGAGGAGATTGGACGTGGCACTTGGTGCCATGGTCTAGTCATGGGGTCTGTGTTGATAGGTTGGACTCGATGATCCTTGAGGTCCTTCCCAACCTAAGTGATACTGTGATAAAAGGCACCCCCAGCTGTCATGGATCTCTTGCAGTCTGTTGAATAAGCACAGCTTCTAGTTTTTAATGTGATTCCTTTCATAGCTTTTTGATTTTCCTGCCCATTCAGAATTGATGTTTTGGCAATACTTTCCCATAGTGCTTTCCAGGGGCTCATATCTTTCTATTTTTTTCTATTTTCAAAAGCTGCTGAGTCAAATTAGAATTCTAACACATCTTTGGCTCCCTGATGCCTAAGTTGCTCTTGAAAACTTCAAGCTGTAACTTGTTACTAAAAAAAAAGTATGAAAAAAACCCCAAATAAACAAAATAAAACCAAACTATCTAAAAAACCCTAAACAAAACCCAACCAAGCAAACAAAAAGGCATTGAAAATCCAAATGTTGACATTCATCCTGCTCAAAGAAGCAAGATTAAAACACAAATGGGGCTAAGGTCTGTGTAAGCATAGCAAGCAGAGCAGTCAGCTCTTTGTAATGCAATCACAGCTGTGGTGCAGAAAATTTCATCTCAAGTAAGAATGGGAATATTGAAGGAAGCATTTTAATTTTCTAATACCTCATATAATAGAGAAGCAGCCTTGGAATGCACATCTGAGAGGGCATAAGCTGTGAATTAGCTAAAGAGACAATGGCAGTTAAAGATTGTTTAATTCAAAAAGCCTAGTGCTCAAACAGCACAAAACCAGCTAAGTGCTACAAAAGCTGAAGTGAGCAAACTGCTGGCCATGTAATTATTCTCCCAGCAGGCTCATCAAACAATTCCCAGCATGCCCTCCTGCCTCTTCTGGGGATATTTTGACTAAATCTAACAAAATAATGGCTGCAGTCACCTCCTTTTACAGTCACCTGCGATACAAATGGGATGCAGTTTCAAGTCCTTGAAGAAACTGATGGCTCTCATCAACAGCATTTGGCTGTCAGATGCAAACCACCTGGCAGACATGCAAACCTTCTAAAGGCAATTGGGAGAATCATCTGGATTATTTTTTTTTTTCCCTAGACTGAGAAATCCTCAAGGAGGAATGAGGCTTTATGCTGAAATCTGCAGTTTTGATGTGTTCCTTTTGAAAGGGAGAGGGCTTTTAAAAAACTATGTGGTGGTCAAGATGGGAAGTGGATCTGTTGTCACAAGGAAGCTGCAAAGCTACACTAGGCATTCATCAGGCTTCAGGGTAGAAGTGGTAGGAAATCCCATTTAGGTTTGGAGGTCTACAGCAAGAAACTTTAGCCTTAATGTATTGTGAACCTATCCACCACTGGAGATTTCTGCTCATTTTGGATGGGCATCAAAATGCATCTCTCCCTCTACACAACATGGAGCTGGAGCAGTGCTTGTGGTGCATGCCAGAATGGTCCTGTTGAAAGCAGTTACCTTGGAGAAACAAACCACAAGACATGATTCCTAGTGTGCATGCTGTCTATGTCTTGTCATACTTGAGGGGGAGAAGGGGGGAGAGAAAAAATTATGAATCTCTGATTGTTTCATGAACTCATGTCATTTAAGGTGAGGAAAAACTATTAGCCTCTCTCTCTTCTGACTGCTTCACGTCAGTCACAGCATCTCATTGCCATGCAGCAAGGCATATGAATTAGGAATAAAGCAATAAGGTATTGCATGTTAGGAATAAGGACAAAATAGGTTGGCCACAGTGAAAACCCTGAAGTATTCCTCCTGCTGCATCCTCAGAGGGCAGTAGGACCATGTTTGGTGACTGCACATCCAGCACTGGCCATGAGCCCACTCCACTCTTCCAGGCCAGGCAAGATGTTCTGGCTGCCCCCTTCTATGTAATCCTAGGTAGGGAGGGAGCTATGATTCTAGAAACACTTGCTTGTAAAAAGATTATAAAGTGGGAAATGTTACCTTAAAAACCTCCTTAGATCACTGAATCCTCGTAAAGCAGAGCATTTCAGTGTTGTTCTTTTATTAGTGTTTTTCTTCCTTGACTCTACATGTTTTACAAGCTTAAGAGAGCTGAAAGATCCAGCTTGCCTTTGGAGAAAGCTGTTTTCACTGGTGACAATTCAAAATGTTAGACTTATTCAAAACATGACATTTGCATGTCTAAGTGGATAGATCCGTTCCAGTGTGTGAGTTAGAAAGTCTGCTCTCATCTGTCATTGAGTTTATGGAAGTGTGTGTTCTTGAAACAGACTTCTGGCTTCTCTCTCTCTCTTGGATGTTTTTTGTTGTTGTTGTTGTTTTCTCCAAAGTCCTTACCAACAAACTTTACCATCTCAAGTTGTAGAATCAATACTGAGCTGACACAGTCTGCCATGGTTTTTACAGTCTGCAGGGCAGTGTGTTGAGTAATAGATGACTTGCACCAGCTTGCTTGGTCAGATCGGGTTAACACCAGGGTCAGCCAGGATATTCCTCCTTTAATTCAAGCATTGCAAATATTCTTGCTATGCCAACATGCCAATAGAAACATGATCCCTAGCCTTTGCAAAGCTGAAGTCCATGTGAGATAACTGGCAATTTCCTGTACCTTCCAGGGAGACTCCTTATCTTCTTCAGTCTTCAAGAGATCTGTTTCTCCTTCATCTGCTCTGTCCCACTGCCTTTTCCTAGTTACATTTGTTATGTCAGGGTTGCTTCTCTCTGCACTGTTGCCTGTCGTTCTGCATCTAAAACTGCCAGCCCTGAGACCAAATTAATTAACAGGAGCATATGGCTGCAACACTTCCCAGATCTGCCTGCTGCTTGCAGGAGCACAGGTCCTGAAGGACTTGCCTGCATGGCATGGTCAGAGCTAGCACAGCAACACCACAGTCATAACCCTTTTGCTGTCCCCCAAAAAAGACATTTTAGTATTTCCACTGTTTTCAGTAGAGCCGAGATTCGGCAGCTGCTCCTTCTGCTCAGTCCCCAGAAACTTGTGTCTGTAGGTACAGACATCATAGGATCAAGCTGGACACCTCCTTCTGTCAGGATGGGCAGGAATGCAGATTACAGCGGCAGGGACCCAGCCTGACTCTGCCTGCTGCAGATGAAGACAGAGTCAGTCCCTCCATTTTCCAGCCTTCCAGCCGTTCTCCTCAGGTCCCAAAGGCACTGACCCACTGTTTTATCTGAAAACTTGTGGTTTAAGATGTGGTCTGAGGGGGGAAAAAAAAGAGTGTTCCTTTTCTTTGGGGTATATTTTTTTCCCCCTGCACATCTCATTACAGCCCAGTCTGTTTCAACATCAAAAGTGCTTGTGTAAATATATACAACGAGGAGAAGTGATTAGAATAATCTAATGCAAATTTCGAAGGCTTTGAGCAGATCTGAGAAATCAACACTGTCATAAGTTTTATTTCCACAGCCTGGATGGAAATAATACAACAAAAATACAGGTTGTGCTTCAAAGTACAGCAGGGCTGGAATTCTGATAAGAGGATTGCTGGAAGATGATGGGGAGGTGGAACACAGCGAGCTCTTTCCCCAGTTGCAGGCACTTGTAGATGCCTTTTGTTTGTTCATAAACGCCTTAAAAATGTAATCCTGTCTCGGCGAGCGCTGAGGCACTCTTTTCCATTAACTTTCGCCATCTCCTGTTTTCATACGTCCCCGCCCGTCCCCTGAGCCTGGCTCCTCCCGGGCATCCCCCCGGCTCCGGCTGCCATCTAAAGGTGGCCGCGGGAAGTGACGCTTCCCTGAGTAGTATTCCGGCCCTGGCACTCCTTTCCCAGAGGTAAAAATCTCCTTTCGGGAAAAAGAAGAAGGAAAAAGAAAAGAAAAAGAGAAAGGAAAAAGGGAAAGAAAAAGAAAAAGAAAAAGAAAAAGAAAAAGAAAAAGAAAAAGAAAAAGAAAAAGAAAAAGAAAAAGAAAAAGAAAAAGAAAAAGAAAAAGAAAAAGAAAAAGAAAAAGAAAAAAAAGAAAAAGAAAAAGAAGAAAGAGAAAGAAAAGCAATAAAAACCCCACAACACCGATGTCCAGATTACCTGGAGGTAAGAAAAAGCAGTGGTGGCTGAACCTCTCCAGGGCTGGAAGAAAGATGTGGACAGCTAGTCCATGTCTGGCTAGTCCAGTTAGGAGGTAGGAGTCTAGCTCCTAGCTCTAGCTCCTAGCTCCAGCTAGGAGTCTAGCTAGTCCAGTTGCAACAGGATATGGGTGATGGTTTCAAACTAAAATTGGGTAGATTTAGACTAGATAGAAAGAAGAAAATTTTTACAATTCAGCTGGTGAAACAGTCTCCCAGGTTGCCCAGAGATGTGGTAGAAGCCACATCACTAGAAACATTCTGGGTCAGGCTTGATGGGGCTCTGAGCAATCTGCTCTAGTTGAAGGCATAACTGCTCACTGTATGGGGGTTAAACTTTAAAGGCTCCGTCCAAACCTTTTTATGTTTTATGATAAAGGAGATTCACATAAGGAAAGTTGCATAGGACCACATCCAGGTGTGTTTTGAATATGTTGAGAGAAGGATACTCTGCTTGCATGGTATTGATGGCACACATCACTGCTAAAGGGGACAGTGAAGAAGGGAGTTCAGATGTAGAGGTACTGGGGCTCCTGTTTGATGGGGACATGAGCAGCCTCATTAAAACATCCACTTAAAACTGCAGCTCTCCTCAGGCTGCACCACTTTGCCCAGCAGCAGCACAGAGCAAGTTGTAAAAAGGGCTCCTGAAGCCACCAGATCAGAAAGCAGCTGCCTTCTTGAGGGGGTAGGGGGTGTGAAGAGGGGAGGCTGTGATGTGGTGCAGAGCAAATGGAGCATTTGATCCCTCAGATGGGACTGAGTCTCCTACCTGAAGCTTGAGGAGGGCAGATTTAGATTGGATATTAGGAAGAAATTCTTTACAGTGAGGGTGGTGAGACACTGGAACAGATTACCCAGGGAGGGTGTGGGTACCTCCTTCCTGGAGGTGTTCGAGGCCAGGCTGGGTGAGACCGTGAGCAACCTGGGCTAGTGGGAAGTGTCCCTACTCGTGGCAAAGGAACTAGGTGATCTCTGATCCAATCCAAACCATTCTATGAATCTATGAACATCTTTTCCCTCTACATCATCCACTGAGGCCCAGGTTAGCTCCACAGCCCAGAGTGCTCATTTCCTCCACTGGTATCAGTTCCACCCAAACTGCAGTGGGCACCTCAGCAGGGAGCTGATGGAGAGGTGGCACATCAAGGGTAGGGGTATGTAATTTTTTAGTTCTGAGGACAGGCATTTTCATGAGAAAAAAAAGGTCCATTTTCAGATCAATAATAGGTGACCTGTTCAGAAATAAAAGCCTTTCCCTCAGAATTGCAAATCATCTGGGCTGTTCTAACATCTCCAGGGCTCTAATGATCTAAAAGCAGTCTTTTTGCTGTCTGCAAAGCAACTGTAGCTTGGCCTGTGAAGGACAATTTCATTTCAAGTGACCTGGGGAAGCAATAAAAATGCAAAGAAAAAATGGAAAGAAATATTTATTTGAACACTCATGGTACTATTTTTATTTGCATCATAGAGATTCTCGACTGGTTCTGGATGATCTTTCCACTCCCTAGAAATTGCAGTGTTCCATGGTAGCAAATGCACAGAGTTTAAGGTCAATGTCAAGTCATAAACCAGCTGCAAGTACAATTTAAGCATTTGCAATTATGGGCAAAACAAGAAAAAAAGGCACTTTGTACTCCATCTGGAATTCTGCTCACTCTGTACACAGTGTTAATAAAATACAGATGCAGCTCAGGCCGGTGGCAATCGAAAGTCATTAACATCAGAAGCTGTTCAGTGGCCTGCATGAATGCTGCTTTGCTGGGCTTAGCCCAGTGCCCATCAGACAGACAGCTACATTACAGCCAGAGCCTTGTGTCGTTGGAAAGCACCAGGGGCTGCAACACATTTGCTCACTGAATTCCCCTTTTGGAAGTAAAGCTAATCGCTTCTGGACACCATGGGGTCCCTCCTCCCCGGCACCACTTGTGCTCCTAACATTCATGGTCTCCGAGGGCAGAGTGTCCATCTGCAGGGCTGCTGGTAGAGAATATAATGCAGATACGCACAGGACAGCCCGAAAAGCCAAGTGCAAGGAAAAGCTGTCAGACTGACAGCTCTGCATGGAGAGGGGTGGGACCTCCTCACCACCTGCCCGTCCAGAATCCGCCTCTTGTGCTGACTGCAGCTAAAGGCATTGCTGCAGAAAGAAGAAAAGGTGAGCCTGCAGAGCAGCTCTTTGGGTGCATAACTTCCAGCACTCTCAGGGCTGGGCTAATAGAACTCTAATCAATTAGAAGAAAAAGGTCAGGAAGTGTGCTCCTCTGCTGTGCAGCTTCTTCCTAACCTGCTTGTGACTTTTTTCCGTGGACGATTGGTAGATAGGCTTTGGAACAGGCTGCCCTTGAAGGCAGTGGAGCTGCCATCCCTGGAGGTGTTCAAGAAGCATGTGAGTGTGGTGCTTCAGGCTACAGTCTAGTAGTCATGGTAGCTGGGTTACTGGTGGACTTGATGATCTTAAAGGTTTTTTCCAACCTTAATGATTCCGTGATGTAGAGCTTCACACTGAAGCTGCATCTCCCACACCACTCTCTCATTTTTGTCCTGCTCTCTGTAAACAACCACTTGGTGTGAGGGAGACATGGTGGGTTTCCAGCCCACACTTTCCAGGATCCCCTGTCTGGGAAGCACCATCATTCGCTGCCAGCAGAGCGTGCCATAGCCCTCTGCTCAGCCCACCTTTCAAGCCTCATTGGATCCATATGCTTCAAATGATCAGGGTGATTTTTCTCCTAGGTTCTGCACGGGTATGACTTGTGGTTCTCTCATCCATGCAACAATGGCCATATGCTCTTGGGTACCAGCAGGAACAAGAAAGAAAAGGTTATGATCCTCAGAGAAGTGATCCTGTCGGTAGTGCAGCTGCCACCCGCAGTGGGTGAGAGAGCTCTGAGTTTTCCAGTTAATACTCTTCTACGATGTGACCTTTTCCACTCAAATCTCTCACAGGCTGGAAAACATACCCTGAGTTATTCAGTACCCCCGGTCCCACCTCAGATAATATGCTTCAGAGAAAGAAGAAAAAAAAAAACCCATGTTTTTCCCGTGAAAATACAAGGAAATGTGGTTGTTAGGGCTGTAAGGATCTGGGAACACATATTTGTTCACTCAGATGCTTTAAGGAGAGTACAAGGCATAGCAAGTGATGATAAAATAGGTCTGATTTAGTAAAAAGAAAGGTGTGCAGAAAAAAAAATATGCAAACACTCATTTTATATATGTTTATGCACATTAGCTCTCTAAGTGATTAGACTGTCTCTAACCTCTAGATTTTCCACAGGGTTTTGTAATGCTTCAAAGGGATATAGCTGCAAAGAGACAAGAAGTTTCCTTTCTCTCATTTCAGGAACAGCAAGTGCATATTTTTTGCTTTCAGAAGCTGCCTCTTCTGTCAGTTGTACTTAGATTGTTGTCTGCTTTTATGCTGATAAAATTCCACTGACGTCAGCTGTGGCAAACCTTCATGCTTGATAAATGTGTGAGCAAGAAGAGAATCAGGGTCATGCTAAACAAACAAACGTCAATCATCAAGGAATACAGGGGGCCTTTAGCCTGCTCAGAAGGAAGGTAAGTAGAAGGGGCTTTGTATGACTCTTCCTCCATCCTTAAAACTAATACAGGAATGGCTTTAGAGGAATAAAAGCTTATTTTATGCCTTCTGGTTTTGACTTGTGTGCTGTCAGAGGAAATGGTGTTGAAAAGGCTAAAGCCACTGATATTTTGGTGTTGTGAAAGAGTGAGAATGTAAGCTAGAAATTAATGGGAGTGCTCCCTTAAGTATATGATCCATTAAGTTGTTTTGCAAAGCTGAGAAATGAAGCAAAGAGTATTTTGTTAAAGTCAATATCCCATGGGCACAAAAGCAAGATTAAGATGTCACTGCAGCAGGCCAAGCTCTGCCAGTAAGGACATAGGTATAAATCCAGAACACTTCCAGTTTGGTTAAAAGAATCACCTTGAATTCACAGAGATACAGCTGAAAACTAATTCAGGACCCACATCCCCAGCTGGATATCACTGGACTGGTGTGCCCAAGGCTGTGAACAAGCCAGTAGCAGCTACCTGGCCTGTGTGCAGAGAACTTCAGCCAGATGTTGATACAGGAACAATGTAGAATACCACAGGCTCCTCCTGCTTGCTCCCCAGTGAGGGATACCTAATGCCTTTTTTTTTTTGAGAGGCTCCTGCTTATCCTTCCAAGAAAATGAGATGTCCATTCAGTGGAGAAAGCAGGTTGGGTTATTAGAAAGGAGGTTGCATTATCATTCTGCAAACAGCATTCGTAAAATTCAGCCCTTAATGCCTCACCCCCAGCTCCAGCACTGAAGGACACCACTTCCCTCTGTCCTGGAAGGACAGATCTATTACCAGTTTTCACTGGTGTGTATCTTAATGTGCTGCTGCCTTTTTCCTACAACTGCTGACTACCTTGACACTATAGTAGCACTGCTCAGCAATTTTCTGCTCCCACTGCCAGACTTTTAGCTATTCACTTGGTATTGCAGAATATTTTCTTTTGCTTTACCTTCAGACTTGAAGGGCAGGAAAAGGACCTCCCAAGCTTGGCCTGAGATGGATTGGAACTGGTGTTTTCAGGGGTGCTCAGCTGCAGCAGGTTTTCTTTCAGACTCAAATCAAAGAAAAAATCCTCTCTGGTGATTTTCTTTACCTTGTGTGCCTGAAATCTGAATAAAAAGAGAAACCATGCATTTTAAAAAGTGCCAGCTTCAAAACATTGGCACTGACAGAATGTGGCTGATCAATGGTGGTTTGTTGCTACAAGGGGAGCTTTAGCTGAAGCTGTTTTCCCTTGGTCTGCTGCCAGAGAGAGCAGCAGACATCTCTGAGGAGTTCAGGAGGGAAGGTGAAAGCTTCTGGAGGAATACCTTTGTGGCAGTGACTACAGACCAAGAGAAACCTCTTAGCCTTGTACATTTTTTACAGCCAATAGCTCAGTAAACTTTAAAAGCAGGCAGTATGCTGTTGAAAAGAAAAGCAGCTCAGTCCTCAAATACCCTTTTCATAGCGCTCTGTCTCCAGGTTTCATGAAATGGCAGGGGAGATAAAATACCTCTGAAGCAACTGGGTACCTTTCTATATTACCCTCTGCATTTGACATACTGGGATCTAAAAAGCAGCACAATTCTGAAACCATGGCTGCCTAGAGTAAGGGCACTGTCCCCACTGTCAGTTCAAAAGAAGACCTCAGGAGGTATTTTGCCCTGGTGAGGAGTCTTACCCCAGCACAGCAAGTAGGCTCTTTGTGAAGGTTAGCATGCCTTGACCTGGGATTTCCTGGATGACTCCCAGACTGGAGGTGCAGCCAGTCTGATGCTTCCAGAAACTGGTATGTACAGTGCCCTTCTGGAGCAGAAATGTGTGGGTCCTGCAAACAGTTCCAGGGTGCAGTAAACTTAGAATCAGAGAATCATTTCTGTTGGAAATGACCTTTAAGATCATCAAGTCCAACCACTATCTAACTCTACCAAGTCTGGTCCTAAACCACATCCCTTAGCACTGCATCTCTGCATCTTTCAAGCACCTCCAGATGTGGGGATTCAACTTGCTCTCCATGTCCCCTGGAATCAAGCAGTGTGTGCACCCCACACACACAAACAGCATGGCTGACATACACCAGTTAGTATCTCCTGAGCAGTAACCGAGCTATGCTGAAGTTAGCAGGACTGCTGCTGTGACCAGCAGTCGCATTTAGTGAAGGGTAGGGTCAGGATCTCTGTCATTTCCCAGACTGACAGTACCTTTGTCCTCCCAGTTCTGTCACACACTTTCTGAAGCAAAGTTTTTAATTCTTTTTTTTCCTTTCCCCTGGAACTAAAACAGATGCTTTTAATAACAAACACAGCCCTTGGGTGCTGCCTCTTTTTAACCAGATGATAGCGTGGCTAGAAACCATCTCTCAATGTGATAACTTCAGCCTTATCTCTAAAGTAACACATTTGCCTGATCAATCAAATATAAACATGCAATTTCAAATGGCTACAGTCTGGCTTTTGGAAATTCATTACATCTTTAGACTCCCCTAAGCTGCAATATCACTTTAGTTAATAACCTTCTCCTTCACCTTACAGTGTTAGTCCCATCAGGACTGCTTTCCTTTAAAAGAAAGCAGCTTTGGGGATTTTGGGCTGCTGAGGGACGAGAAGGAGAAGGAAAAACTGAGCTTGGAGAGGAAAAAGGAAGGAGCTTTTCTGTTTTGCTTTTCTTTCTGTGAGTATAAATTTTAGACAATGAGTAAACCTTCCCCATCTGTGACCATGCAGAAGTAGGTTACACTGCCTACAGCAATTCAGTAACTCACTTGCCACTTTTTATACAACTCCCTGCTTTATTAGTTTTATGCTGGTAACTTTATAGTTACTTTCCAGGTATAAAAAAAGTAGGTAATTTACATCACAAAGGTAGCTTAATACCTGGATGCATCTGAAACTACCTCAGTACTAAGTTAGCTCTTTCAGCTGGCCAGTGATGTGTCCCTTGGTTTCTCTCCATGTCAATTGGACAAGTGGCAGAAGGACCTCTTTTCCTGACAGTGCAAGCTCTGTAATATTTAGGAGCACATATTTAAGCCATGAGTTACTGGTCACGAGTTACTCTTCTACTGATAAGAGAGCTATGGGAAAGACCTGCAATTCTAATGCCTGGAGTGGTGGCATTGGTGAAAGCAGAAAATCCTATGAATCTGCTGCATCTTCAAAGAATGCAGGTTTATTTCTGTCAGAAGTGAGTGATTTCAGAGCTTACAGGACAGATGGAGAAACAACTTTCACCCTTTTGGCCATCAGAGAAGATTTCACAGTGCCCAGCAGTGCAAGAGTGAAATTAAAGACTTCTCTTTCCACAGCAGAAATAAGAATGAAGACTATGGATTTCTGGTGCATCTACATCTCATGGTTAATCTGAACTGCCTAGGATTGTGTGCAGTTCCAGCACCTCTAAATATACTGCAGTATAGAATAGACCTGGGAATTCCTTCTCCTGGCACCTCTAATCTCCCACGTCCTCAAATGGTATTCTTTCAGCCAATCATCTTAGCAGTTTACTTCTCCCTGCAGAGTGTGGCTGTAAGAGTGAACAGTTCAGCCAGGGTGCCAGAAGTCTGCAGACAGCAAGAGAAGTCTCATGGTATGTGAAAGCTGGCTTTGGAAAAGCTGTTTTCAGACTGGGCCCTTTGAAGCAATGTGAGGTGCTCTGCTGTTCATATTGTAACAGCTGGAATGGACACTTGGTACCTCAGCACATGTCTAACCTTCCCAGGATCAACTCCACAACTCTCTTAAATTAAATGACAGGAAATGATCATTTGCCTTCCTCCTACACTAAACACAGAGGCAATCTGAGGTGAGTCTTTGGTTTGGTTGTTGTTTTTTTAAACTGCAGCTACTAGTTCTATATTTACATATACTCATTAATTTGGAGTCTCAGAAGGTGGCAAGTCCTGTCACTAGCAGAATGCCAAAGCACACAAACAGCTTTTTGTGCTGGTCTTTCTGTTCAGCTCCGGAGACAAATGCGGCATGCTGCTAGCTGTGGTTTGCAAGGCTGTGCAGAGGCATTGCTCAAGGGAGCTCAGGCTCTGCAAGCAGCTGGAGCTCTGCTCTTTGCCTTGGTCCTTGATTAGACTCGATTCTTTAGGCAGAAATGGCTCCCTGGAAACCAGCGCCTGATGCTGGGCTGAGAGTCCTGAGATAAGAATTGCCTTCTGCTCTTCCCAGCTGCTAGCTCTGGGTAAATAAAAGTGAGCTGTGCTTGGGCTCTCTGTCACTTACCCTACTGCAAAAGCGCCTTACAAGGCTTCAGTCGCTGCATATCACAAAGCAAATGAGCAGAATCAGTGCCAGAAGAAACACTAACACTGGGAAAAGGGCCACGCAAAGGTGCAGCCTCTGGCTGCAGTTCAGCAAGGTGTGTTTGAGTTAGCAGGAAACCCCCACCACGTCCTGCAGGCTCAGAGGAAGGAGGAGGTTGTCACTGCAGTCACCCAGTAGACAGACTGCATTTCACTGACATCCAACTCCCTGTAATACAGTCATGGCTTACTGGGTGCTGGGTATCAGCTCCTGTTTTCCAGCTGAACCTAAGGCTGAGTGGGCAGAGTGGGGTCACTGGCAGGAGGTAGAAGTGCAGAGATTGAGACGAGCAAGGAACCACAGCCCACCAAACACTGCATGGCATGCAGGAGCTGGAACAGACAGGCACGGGAGGACCATCCCTCTAGTTTATTAATCATGTGGTTTGACAATAACTTTTGTATTAGAACAAAATGCAGACACCACACTTAGTTGAGGAAAGAACATGACAGATCATTTGGCTTTTGTTCTCACCTTCAGAAATTTCAGCAAAGGACCTGAGCTTAGCTGGAAAGAAAATAGCATGTCCTGGAGCTTCATGGGTCAGATCACTGCTTAGGCAGAACACTACTTCCCTGTCAGCTCCAGCAACGCTTATCATCCCATGGTATGCTCCTGCTGGGATGCAGCTTAGGAGACCAGCAACGGAGCAAGTGGGAAGACCTCTGAACTTTCTCTGTGAAGCTGGAAGCAAGTTGCTTCTCTGACAACCACACATCTCCCACAGGAGAAAAACTTTCAGTTATGCTTAAATGGCATTGGAGGGGCTGTGGCTCAATTTTTGCTGCTGATAATCTGATACAGCTAAAATATTTGTTTTTTAAAGAACCAAAGAAAATGACAGCATATAAAAGTCCATGAGGTTATATTTTAGTTATCTAGAAGGTGAGATAGTCATATTAATATATTATGAAGGCATTGTAATAAGAGTGATAGAATAGAATAGAATAGAACAGAATAGAATAAACCAGGTTGCAAGAGACCTTCAAGATCATCGTGTCCAACCTATCATCCAACACTACCCAACCAACTAAGTGATACAACATCCAGGGTCACTAGAAAATATGTAACATCACCTGTAAATTCATTTTAGATGTAAGGAAATGGCATGGCATAGGAGATCTGTCACATTCTAAATAGGATAGATGTTATTTCTACTGTGTGCTGAAACAGTTTATCTTTTGAAGCAGCAGGAAGGTGCAGCAGGACTCACTACTTGATCACGCAGCATCTGCAAAGGTGCAGAGGGACCATGGCAGCTCATTTGACAGCAACAGGCAAAGGCTGAGGGTAGTTAAAGGGCTTGCTGATGGTGAAGGCCACCTCCTGCAGAGAAAGACCACACTCAGCTGTGCCATCAGGGAGCTTCTGTGGTGCAGAAGAGCACTGGCTGGTATTCTGGTCTGGAGTCATGCTGCGTGGAGGTGAGTGATGGTTTAGCTTTCTCTGTGTAATGGTCAGAGGAGAGGAGATGGCTCATAGATCTGCAGAGAAGGGGGAGAAGCTTGTGGTGAGTGAGCTCTGGTGCTTTTGGGGTGGCTACAAAGGGCTGTGGGAAGGTGCTGTGTCTATGTTCTTTCATCCCACAGCTGAGCCTGGGGGGAGGTTTGAGCATCTTGTGGTGCAGTGGCCCTGAGAGAGCTCAGGGAATGGTTAGTGTACATCTCCACTCGAATACCGGTAGTATGTTAGGCACTGAGCCACCCTCAGCTGACTTAAAACTTGCAGAGTGAAACCAAGGTCAGAAATGTTGCTTGCTGGAAAGGCTTCTTGAGGTGTTAATTTGCTGATGGCTTTGTGAAGTGTTGGGCAGAAGAAGAGTGGTGTTTGTCTGAAGGTGTGAGAAACCCTGCCAGTACCTGCTGTGGTTTATGTTGGCACTAACTGCTTAGAAATGACTTCTGATGGTAGATCAGAGGGCTGTGTTTGTGCAGTATCAGCATGTAAAGGCCATGATGGATCTTTGAAAAACATGTGACACCAAGAAAGTGGGGAGAATATGGCAGGAATGCAATTTATCATCAAACTTGTAAATTGTTCTTAAGGTTCCACATCTGGTCACAATGGTTGTGCTGCACTAACTGTCTAGTATGAAATTCTATCGTGCTCCCTCTGAAGCTCCCTTGGAACTGTTAATGCTTTGGCAAACAAAGCCCCAAGGTTAATCTCTGCATAATGCTTGCTTAGCCTGTGCTTGCAGACTGAAGAGGAGGGGGCAGAAAAAAGCCAATTTTGAGTATATGGTATTGTCTCTGCATTCCCTTCTTACAAAGCACTCAGTATGACTTTGTTGTTTAGCTGTTGATAGATTTATCTTTCTGTTGCTGTTTCTTTTCCTCACTTAAATCCATGCTTCACTGATATATATAGATATATAAAGAAAAAACAAAGAGTGATAATAACTTCTGTATAAGCTTGTGGAAGCATTCTGTTATCCCTGAAGAAGCAGTAGAGAGAAAATACCTTCCTTGTGAGATTCAGCTTTGTAGGTATTTGTTTGGGGCTTTTTTTCCCCAGTCAGTTAGTGTTTAAAGAAAGGTAGAGGCTGCAGCATTTGGGTTTCTGCTGGCTTCCAGAGGAATGTAATGAAAGGTCACTTTTCAGTTTTTAACCACCTTGGACTGGCAGAAGAGCACACCACTTCTAACTGATGCTGACACCAAGGGTGAGGTCCTTGTGCCTCTCTCCTGCTGGTGAGAAAATCTTCAAGGGGCTCATCCTCATCTCTGCCACCAAAATAAGGTGAATTTAAATCAGACTGAAGGAAAGCCAAGGGTTTGTGTGCTTGACCGGCAGTGATTCTCTTTCAAAAGAAACAGCCTCCTTTTCTGCACCAAAAACAAACAGTGGGAAGAGTGACAGGCAACAACAGCAGTAAAAATGTGTATTACCTGCTGAAGAAATCGTGGGGCTTTGCATTCTAACCCCTTAATGAGAAATCAGAACTTACTCAGTGGTTTTGTAATGTGAAAAGCTACAGCAGGTGTTAGGAAACATCACAATAAAGTCAGAAGGTTACCCAGGCCCTGCAGGCACTCACTGAAGGAAACCAAAGTGAATTTTCAACTACTGTTAAGTTTGGGGAACACTGTGGAAGAATCCCTGGCTTCAGAGGGGCAGCAAACACTTCAGATACTGATTTCTAACGTTGAAGTAGGACCGACAATGGCTACAAAAGCTTTCCCTATGCTTTGCAGTGCTTATTTCAAAGAACATTGTGCAGGGCTTACAAATGGGTTTGTTGTAAATTACCAGCAAAACTGCCTGCTTATTAGAAGTACTTTAATTTGATGAGAAACTGAAATGTGATATTTTTTTCTACACACCCCCCCCCCATATTGCATGCATATCTAACCAAGTAAATTAGCTGCAGAAGACAAAGTACAAGCTTCTGTGCTTGTGAGCCTATCATTTGTTTAGCAAAGGAGAAATTAGTGGCTTTTCCATGGAATGATTCTCCTGTCTGCAATGTTCTCTTGCTGGTATTTTTTTGTCTATCCTGGCTATGGAAGCTTAAAAACTAGGCCCTGCTTCAATTTCAGATGTGTGGTAGCTAATTACAGTACACATAATCTTAATAAAGGGGAGTCATTAGTTATAAAATATGTTTACCCTGGAGTTTCATGGGTAGGAGATGTAGAGCCCAAGCTGCAAAGGCCTGTTGCCAACTGGATGGCTTAGGCTGTGATTTTGTCAATTACTGTGTTTTCTATTTATGTTCTACAAAGCTGAGTTGATAAAACTTGTCTCTGTCCTAATTCCCTTGAGCTTTTCCCAAGTATTTGTCGACTATGTGGAGACTGCGCCACGGGAAGTTTAGGCTCGAGGTGAGGAGAAAGTTCTTCACTGAGAGAATGTTGGAATGTGCTGCCCAGGGGGGTGGTGGAGTCACCATCCCTGGAGGTGTTCAAGAGGGCACTGGACGTGGCACTTGGTGCCATGGTTTAGTCATGAGGTCTGTGGTGACAGGTTGGACTTGATGATCTTTGAGGTCTCTTCCAACCTTGGTGATTCTGTGACTTTCTGGAGATGAGTAGTCAAACTTCTACATCTTGTTAAATGTGTTTTGTAGAATCTTCTCTTTGCCTGCCTTAAGCATCTTCCTCTTTCAGTCTTGAAAGCGCTCTCCAGTAGAATTGTTGACATTCACAACCAATACACTTATGCTAAAGGCAGCACATTAACCTCCTGTCAAGCTTTGTTCCATCTTTCTCACCTCAGTTTATCCTCGTGTTTTGTTCCATAACATCTCTTGACATTTTAAGATTAACTGCAGATATTAAACACTAAATTGCTCCCTCTTGGATAAATGGGAGCTTTGCCATTGCTTCCTCTGGAATTAGGATCAGAACCTGGAGAGATGTATGTAGTGCCTTGTAAGACATGCTAATATGCTTTCTGCCTGAACAAACAGGGCTCTAAGCCCTTCTGAAGCTTGTTCTCTAGCTCTCTGCAATATGCATGCTACTACCTGAACAACTGGTAATTGAAACTTCAGTACCTGACAGTGATCTTCCCATTAATTTGCTGGAAACAAAACCAGCAGCCCTGCACCAGGACTGACCAAAAGGCTCCCAGGCACAGGTGCTAAATCACACCTGAGTATAAGTGAAAATGCATTAAATCCACCTAAGCACCCAATGAATTCACAAGCTGCTACTGTCACCATAAAAAAATAGTGCCAGAAAAGAGCTTACAGAGGTGGCCAGAGCTCTCATTTATTAGGGTCTGCAGGCACAATAAATATTGCTTGCAGTTTTGATTCAAATTCTACTCAAGCTTTGTTTAAATGGTCGTCACAGAGGTGGAACTACCTCACATGTAAGACTTTGTATATGTAACTCTGAAGTATTCCTGGTCACACATTGAAACCCCCTTCTCTCAGCTCAGAACTTCTTTTAATCAGGGACAAATGTCAAGTCTTGGGCAGCCTCTTGCCCCTCCAGTAAGCACACACTGCAATGCTGCAGCCTTGAAAACATGGAGCTATGCATGCAGGGGATTTTGTGTGCCCAGGCACTAAGTCCTGGATCCCAGTGACTTGCAAAATTCTGTGAAAGAAGCAGCCCAAGAGTACTTGGTGGGCTGCAGCAGTGCCTGATTTAGCCAGAGATCCTGGGAGTTGTAAAATGTGCATCATCAGTACCACAGCATCCTCACCTTCACATTTAGCACCAGCTAAATCAGCTGCTCAGTTCAGAAGAACAAGTAAATGGAGTACTAATTTATATTTTTGATGTGGAGATGGCAGACTGCCCTGTCAGTGCCCCACTAATATTTCTTCAAGACACTTGAAGGCAGATTAAAAGCAAAGCAAAATGGAGCTGATGAGATGGGCAGTTTGTCCCAGACCAGGCTTTCAATACAGCTGGGACAGGTGCTGACTCTGCTGCATCCTCTTCCTGCCATTTACCTTAAGACAACCAAATGATGCACTCTTTGAAAGCAAGCCTTGAGGACCTATCCCACACAGACCACATGCTTCTAACTTCACTAAACAAGCAGCAAAGGATGAGAAAGTGCAACTCGTAGCACTGTGTCCTGCCATAAATGTACTTTATTAGTAGAAAACAAGGTCATGTTTGTCTGTTCTGGACTGAATCCACCAGATTACTTTAAAGCAGCTTAAACTTGCTTGTTTTGAGCCCCCAGCCAGCCGCTGCAGGTCTCATACCTGGCCCTGTTTCCAGGCAAGTTCACAGCACAGGCATTTCCAGTGCCTGCAACAGCAGCACTAGCAAAAAGCAAATAAATGCCTCTGTCCATTGAGTGGTGACCTTGTTAAATGACAGCAGGTATCCTGAGCATCTGTTACAGGCAGCACTGTGACCTTCTCTCATGACAGTATCACAGGGACATGCATTAGCTCTGCAGGATTGATCTTACAAGGGCAGTTCAATGAGAAAATGAATAATTCTTTCCTCTGATTATGATGATTAATTCTGTTACGTCAGCAGCCTTTGGCACAGCCACTGACAGCAGCAGGCTTCATATGGGGGGGGAAAAAAAACCTCATTCAAGAGCCAACAACCTTAAAGGGGAATTTTGTGTAATTAAGTAATAATGTTAATAAACGACAAACAAGCAGCCAGAATTTTACATGTACGCAGATTCCTCAGCCCTGCAGACTTTGCCCTGCTGTGTAATTGTTTTTGCATTCAGAACATCAGCCAAGATAAAAACCTGGCATTTTTGCTGGAATTGACCAGCCACAGTTGGACTGAACTGTGGAAGTTTTTGGACCACGGGAAGTTGAGCTGAAATTCTGTCACTGCTGCCAGCTTCACAAATAGGGAATCGCTGCCCAACTGGCAGGCACCCTCCTTCCCTCACTTGGAGTTTGGTTGTGCAAAAGCCAAATCAAGACATTAATCAGGTACATAAATGAAGATGGGTAGATCTTTGCTAGCACATGAAACTGGATGGCTATGGAATTTCAGTTTTGAAGGGAATTTGGCGCTCAGACACTGCATTAACAGGCTTCCAGTTCTGAAGGCAAGTCCTTGACATGCACTGATCAGGTCATGCACCCCTTCCCTCTACATTTTCTTCCCACAGCTGCCATAACCAGGTTGTGCTCTTTGTCAGTTTTTCTGCCTTGGATGTGTTCCAGCTCACATCTTTCATGCACTCAGTTTCAGAGGTATCTGGGAGGGAAGCATCAAGGGCAGGTTCCTCAATCTTGTTTTGCTAAGAAATGCTCATTTGGCCATCCTCACAATTATTCTCAGCAGGGCATGCTCTGCCAACATCTGACCTTTAGCTGTTACAAAACAGTAGAGCAAGCACCACAAAAGTAGTTAATTCTACAGTGAGTTCAGATATTTGACAGATAACAAGAAATAGCTCTCTTGTACTTAGGGATGGCATTTAGAAAGCTGGAGTAACACTTCAGGTGGCTGCTCTTGTATCTTGACCTGTCTGCTGTTAAGAGTTGCTGTCCTCTCAACACTGCCCTACAGGAGACTAAATACTCTCACTTAGATGTGTAGGCTGGTAATTAAGATGTTGACTTTCAAATCAGAATCACTGCAAACACTTCTGCAAGTGCCACCTCCTCAGCTCAGTTGTGTTGATCACTTGTACCAGCACAGTTGCACAGAGCAGTATTTGAATCCAGTAATTTAACCCCCACTCTGCTTCCTCAACTTCTCAGTTCACAGGGGATGTTTCCCTTTTACTATGTGCAAGAAGTGTGTCGAAAGGCAGGCACAGAAGAAACCACTCCCCTTTTGACCTAGGGAGAAACTGTCTTCTAGATTTTAGTGGCAGAGAGCACACACAAACATTTCTATTGCAATAAAAACTTTGATTACTTGGGGTGCCCCTGTACTGACTGTAGAGAGCCTCACTGATTGCTGTCTACTACTAAAAATGTTGGAAAGGTAATGTCCAAGTACAACTACACTGATCTCCCTTACCTGCATAAAAGAAGTGATTTTAGTGTCAATTTACACTTTGTACACAACTTGCTTCCAAGCCTTCAGGGGAGATCAGTATTTATGACAGTTCTTTAGAGAATACAGCTGACTTTTATTGTGCAGACCAAACAAAATACAGTCACCACCCCACCACGACATTATATCATCAATTAACAAAAATTATTGTAAAAAATAACTTAATTTCTGATGAGCAAATAGAAAGAAGTTGTTCAGATCTCCCATATTCCTGTATTGATAGGAGAAAATGGTATTGATCCATTATAAACAGTAACTCAAGAACCAAACCATTTCTGTTGCTTAGAGGAATAAAAATATTCCCATTTTCTCCCCTAGTCCCAAACCCAATGTTGGTTTATACCAAAGAAAACAAATGTCAGCTGGAGTTACTGCAGGAGTCCCATACTCTTCACTCTCTAACTCTGATATGTAAGTACCTGGTAGACCTATCCTACTGGCATGTACACAACTCAAGTGAAGCACTGCTTAGCTCCTTCCAAGCATTTCTAGCCTGCCAGCATACTAGGCTTAATCTTCTGGCTCCTCATAGTGTGCATATCCACTAGCATAGGTCCTTCCTAAATTCAAATTGCTGAATACATCTGTGGTCTCAGTGTCAGAATCCTTTCCTCCCTCGTCGTTGTCATCTTCTTCATCATCTTCAGCTTCATACGCGTCACATTCATCCTCGCGGTCACCTGCATCTTCAGCCTTGCTGGAGGAGAGGCTCTTCCAGTAGGCATCATAACCAGAAGCTCCATCTCCATCTTCACCTCCAGTCTGTCGGCCAAACTTCAAAGAACGTGCTGCAGGCAGAGAAAAGTCATCATGTTCCCACCCATCACCAGCAATCTGAGCAGATCCTAAACTTTTCCATACAGAGTTAAGACAGCCTTTCACCCAAACCTGACATTTTCAGGTTCTGACACAACTTTTCTGCTGCACAGCCTGTCCCCTGCAGCCAAGTCTGCCCCCAGAGCATGACTTAGGAGAAACCTTTGGTACTTATGCCAGGGAAAACTGTACCTGGATGTGCTCTGCAGACACAATAAAAACTGTGATTTATGCACAGGAGTGGCCGAGGTAGGCTGTGTGTCATCAAATCATGCTTTGAAATTCATTAGCCAACTTCTTGGAGATGAAATGAAGGCTTAAGCAGTCAGTTTGGCAATCTTTCCATAACTAAAATCTCAAACTGAACAGCCTTGCACTTGCAGTAATGGTTAAGAGGCTGCTCAATTCTAGAACACAGCAACGCTTTGCAAAACAATCAGAAGGATTCAGACTTTACTCCTATGCACAACAGTAGTCACCGCTGGTACTTGTGCTGCTTTTTAGCTAGAGAAGCAGGCTTACTTGACATGCTCAGATCCTTTGTCTGCTGAGTTTCATGGCCACATTTAGGGCAGGGAGGCTCTTTTCCTTTCTCCTGCTTGAAAACCTTACTTCGCACGTGATCGTCACAAAAACAAGCCTGTGGGGTGAGAGGAGAATACAAAGGCTAAAGGTTCTAATCACAGGACAGCAAAAAGCAAGCAAAAAACAAGCAAAAAAGTGTCTATCAGCAGCAGAGTTTGCTGGTTGGGATTAAAATTTAATGAGCTCTATCTGCAGTGGAGTCTGTGCATAGAGTAACCACTTGTGTTGAACGTGGTTTTGTGGCTTCCCAGGGAAGAGGCTGGATAGAAGTCCTGGTAAACCAGGACAGAAAGGAACATGCTCCAGGACTGGATTACAGAGCTGCCCCCAAGGAGCCTGGCAAACTTAAATTAAAATACAATCAGAAATGTGTGCCAGAATGCTGAAGGCAAGAATTAGAGATTGAAATTTCACGTGTTGAGCACCAGGGTGCCAGTGAAGATATCTGGAGAAAGGGACGATTTACAACCCGAAATCACTGCCATGGCAGACTGCAGAGAAATATATGGAGGGTAAGCAGAGTAGGAGAAGGCAATGAACCAACACCTGGATACGTGTGGACAATGCTGCTGCTGAAGCAAGTGGAACTTTATGTATGAAAACAAAGTTTTGTGTGTGAAGACAAAATGATGTCACCAAATGAGCCTCTGCCTATGTAAAACCAAATCTACTTCTGTTGGATCCAGGCTGCAGTGGTTTCTGGACAGACTTAAAAAGAAAACAACTTTTTTCATTGTCTTTGCTCTACACTGGATCAAAACATATGCCAAAGCTGCCTGAGGAGGTGGTGGAGTCACCATCATTGGAGGTGTTCAGGAGGAGACTTGATGGGGTGCTTGGTGCCTTGGTTTAATTGATTAGGTGGGTTGGATTGGTTGATAGGTTGGATGCAATGATCTTGAAGGTCTCTTCCAACCTGGTTTATTCTATTCTAACAATGATATTCTGGTCAAGACCAAGGATTAGTTTTGGTGAGGTTTTTCTTGTTTGTTTGAAAAGGCCCAAACGTGGTCCAGCCCCAGTTTAAACACAGAGCTGAACGAAGGGAAGAGCACCTCACCTGCCATAAGGATGCACACCACTAGCTTGTGTTTCATTAGGCAAGCACAGATAAAGGCCCTTCTGTCCCCAACAAGTCCACTTCCAGGCTTCAGAAACGAATACAGAAGTATGAATAATAATGTAGAGACAGACATGGCATGGCTTGGTAGCAGCCTTGGAGCTAAGGAGAACAAGCCTAAAGCTGTAGCTACTTGTTTTATTCTTTACCTTACAGCGCAGGCATGAATGCTGCCCAAGCCTATTACAGGAAACACCTGTTGGAGAAAAATCAACATGTAAAAGTCAGCACTGGGAAACTGCAGATCTGAGGTGTTCTGAAAAGCTTGTAGAAGTATGTAATGCTGCAATTGAGGCTTTTATTCTTTATCCTCCTGAACAACTGTGCTTTGGCCACACAAATCGGTCATTTCACCAAGTTGTTTTCATATTTAAACAACAATGCAATTAGACACAGAAAGTTTAAGGGGGAGCTGGGGGGAAGGAGCCATTTTTCAAGTTTCCAACCTTTCAAAACCAGAAGCTTCAGAACCAATTTGGCATTAAGTGGTCACCTTGTTCTTCCTCCTCACCAAGGAGCACTAGCATTTTACAGTCACTTGAAGCAATGCCACGGTAGCCTTTAACACCTTCATCTCATAAATGAAATGTGAGAACACTTAAAGCTTGCAAGCTTCCAAACCTAGAGCAGCTGCTTTGGTCTGCATTTTCTATCATGTTCTCTGGAAATAAACTTTTGCACACAACCTTATGTGAAAATCTGTGTTGAAGAGGTGTAGCTGGCACATGAGCTGTGAGGAGCAGAGCTGATGCTCGGAATTTAACTTGGCCTGAAGCTTCACCTTGGTTTCTTCACTCCACTAGAGGGAGCGTCGCAAAGGCAACCACACAGGAACTGGCAGCAACACAAAGCTGGGTGAACAGCTACTCCTCAAGAAGCAGCAATACTTATTTTACCAGTCTCTCTGCAAGCTTGTTCCCTTCCACCTTGCCTTACCCTTGTGACAACAAAGCTTTTGAATCTGAAGTAGCAAATCTCTTGAGCCTTGGGATTTAGCGCTTGGTCACGTGTTTAAAGACAGAACTGAACATGCTCATGCAGGTATATTCAAACATTCCTGAGCATCTGCACTTAAACTTCTCTTGGACAGTGACAGAAAGTAACAGTACCTTTTTCACAGCTAGAATGGGATTTAGACTACAATTGCATGACCACTTTTCAACCTCATGTATTCTGTGAAGTGCAGGGTTTGTAATCTTGTTACTACACCCTGACAAAAAGCCTGCCTCTCTACCAAGACTGCAGCATGTCACATAATATTGAGCATAGTGGAAAACCCTCAAAGCAATTTCTCTATTCAGAGTGTGGCATCACATCTGTAAATTAAAAGCTTCCAACAATCACTGGGGGGGGGAAACAAACACACAACAACATTCTTGTGGAACAGCTGTTGCTGCTTCAATATTGCTATGCAGAAAGATATTCTGGCAGAATACATCAAGGGAGGCTCATCAAGGCTTAGAAAATAGCTGTCTGGGAAGAAAAAAGATGGGAGATGAAAAGGAGACAGGAGATCTCTAAAGGGAGAGTACAGCATTGAAATCAACAATTCTTAATTGGGAGAAATCAATTATGACAAGAGATTACTCAGCTCTGAAGAGAAGTCTTAGATATGATAAAGAGCACCTTGAATTTTTACAGTAAAGCCTGAAAGTGCTCCAATAGTCAGGACAT
Source organism: Melanerpes formicivorus (assembly GCF_026170545.1). Lineage (NCBI taxonomy): Eukaryota > Metazoa > Chordata > Aves > Piciformes > Picidae > Melanerpes > Melanerpes formicivorus. The sequence goes on along the minus strand of NW_027142379.1, from coordinate 8,769,114 downwards.
GCATACAGCTTTTGGAAGGGACAAATGCTTGTCTCGTGGGATAAATCAAACAGCAGTTGATGGTGACAGAAAATAAATCATGGAATGGTTTGGGCTGGAAAGGACCTTACAGATCATACCCCAACAGAGGATTAGTTATTTCAAACATACATACTTGGTTTCTTGTTTGTTTGTTTTCAACTTTTGTTGAAACTTCCAGGTTTCAGCCAGAGGTTAAGTAGTTTCATAGTTTCATTCAGGGTTGGAAGGGACCACAAGGATCATCTAGTTCCAACCCCCCTGCCATGGGCAGGGACACCCCACACTAGATCAGGCTGGACAGAGCCTCATCCAGCCTGCTCTTAAACACCCCCAGGGACAGGGCCTCGACCACCTCCCTGGACAACCCATTCCAGGGTTTCACCACTCTCATGGGGAAGAACCTCCTCCTCACATCTAGCCTGAATCTCCCCACCTCCAGCTTCATTCCATTCCCCCTAGTCCTATCACTACCTGAGATCCTGAGAAGTCCTTCCCCAGCCTTCCTGTAGGCCCCCTTCAGATACTGGAAGGCCACAATTAGGTCACCTCGGAGCCTTCTCTTCTGCAGGCTGAACAGCCCCAACTCCTTCAGTCTGTCCTCATAGGAGAGGTGCTCCAGCCCTCTGATCATCCTCGTGGCCCTTCTCTGGACACCTTCCAGCACCTCCACATCCCTCTTGTAATAGGGGCTCCAGAACTGGACACAGTACTCCAGGTGGGGTCTCACCAGGGCTGAGTAGAGGGGGAGGATCACCTCCCTTGACCTGCTAGCCACACTTCTCCTGATGCAGCCCAGGATCTGATTGGCTTTGTGGGCTGCAAGTGCACATTGAGAGCTCATGTTGAGCTTTTTGTCCACCACTTGTGCACTAGCAAAGTCAGGCATGACCATCATGTCCTCTTAATTAAATTGCAATTAATTGCAATTTAAAAGGACATGAAGTCTTCAGCTACCCGTTCTTTACTCAGGTGAAACATCAATGTTTGCCATATCTACTGACACCATAGTCCACAGTTGACTGGTCAGTGAAGAAACTAACACTGAGTTCATGCTCTGGGTGAACACTATTTTTGTTACTTACTTCCATGCTCAGCCCATCTCACTGAGTCAGATGATGACTGCTTCCTAAGCCCTGGCCTTCCTCGGGGCTTGCTGCTTTTGCAAAGTCAACAGATGCCACAGGCCATCCACAGCTACCTCAAAGTTTAGCTAGGCTAACACAAGTGGTTATTGTTTAGGGCAGCTGTTTTCCATGAGGAAAATGTACCTAGAACTAGATGATTGTACAGTCAGAAGAGTGGAAGAGAGCTCCTTCTTGCCTGCAGAGCTTTGTAGAGTAAAAAAGCAGCATCAGCAGGACCACTGTCCACTGCCCATACTGCAGCTTCAGAGACCGCTGGCTCCTGTAAAAGCAACTTCCTATGGGAAGCCTACAAAAGCCAGGCAAGGCAACAACTGCCATGGACAGTATAGCATGGAAGAAGGTCAGAGACAAAAGCTCTAGTACAGATAACTGGATATCAAGGGCAAGAAGATAGGAAAGAGGCCCCTGCCTCCAGTGGTTAGAGAAGTTATTTGGAAAAAGTGATGGAGCACAGAGGAAGCAATTGGAGAGTCTGCTTGGCTGACTACAAATAACTTACATTTAAATGTCTCTGCTTCCAGAACTTGGCAGCTGGCTTGATGTTCAAACTGATCATCTTCACAGAGGAAATTGTGGCAAAAAGAGCAGGCAAATATTCTGCCTCCTAGAAGATTTATCAAGGCAAAATAATTAGCAATAGGCATCAAAATTCTGTAGATGCACAGGCATCTACAAACAAGCAAGGCAGTTTCTCATCTCCCTTCTGTCACAAATACTTGAGCCCTAAATTAGACACTGCCATCCTTTATTATACTGAAAAATACCATGTACCCTACAACTGAATGCAACATATAGCAAATACTATTTTCTTCATTTTGACTATGGCACTAAGTATTTTTCTTAGATCACATTCTCTCTCATCCAGACTCCTTCCCTCCCACCCCTCACCTCTGATGCACACTTGAAATAAACACTTCAAAGGATTCCACAAGTGGAGGTTGGTTTGGTTTACTGAGCAACTGGGAATCCAAATACCTGTAATGGAGTGGGAATGGCAGCAAACTGTGCTGACAACCTGATCCAGTGCTTAACTGTGAAGCACTCAGCGGACAGGACAGTTAGTACTTCCCATTACATAACTACCCATGAGCTGAGTGCTGTACGTTCTTGAGCAGGTCACTTCCATTCCCCACTGCATTAGGTCTTTTTAAAATGAGGGCAATGCCTTGAAGAAACACACAGCAGGGACTGATCAGTGGAGATTAGAAATGCTCTATTGAGAATATAGATACAATAACTTAAGCAATGTGAGGAGAAAAGTATTGTTTGGATTCTCTTATCTTTAAGTGTGAGCAACTTACCGTGGTCCCAGACACTTCTTTCACACTCAATACATTCTGCATCTGCAAGAGGGCAGATACAGGCATGTGTGCTCAGACACTTCCTCCCATGGCACACCCAGGCTTCACAGAAATCACAGATTGCACCCTGCAATTACAGAAAGATATCATCCTGGGACTTCTGCAATACCTAGAGATGCCTGTTCCATAACCCTGAATGTATCCATTCTCTCAGTGGCTTCACTCCAGCTGAGCGAGAGAGTGTGAACCACATCTGTATTCCTATCAAGCTGCTCCACAGTTCATCTTGCTTGTTTGATATTCACTTCTGCAGGATTAACTCTAATGAAAAATAACTTGGGTTTGCTGCTTTTCTGTTTTTCCCATTTCCTATCTTAAATCTTATGCATGAAAATTGTGTCCCCCTGCCGAAACCCGAGATCCATAAATTCTAACAGTGTGCCAGCAAAAATGCAATTCCAAAAAAACACCTGAAAAATGCCAGGAGCTGCTTACAGCTGAGATCACTCATCTGGATTTTAAGCCATGCTGCATGAGAAAACAAGCTCAGCAGCAAGCAGAGATCAAAGAACTCATTAGGAATTAATTAGACTAACTTCCGTTTTGATTAAACTACAAGATCTACTTGTCAACTGCCCCTCAATCGTGGCACTTCAGAAGCTTCCTCAGCCCATATGGAACAAACTGCAGCGTGCATGACAGGCACATAAAGCCAGCAGGACAAAGGTGAATCCAAATTAATAGTTGCTCAAAATACTGCATCTGTGAAAGCATGGAATGAGTTCAGGAACTTCAGAATGGAGAGGCCGGCTGTGTTACCCAGCAAAAGCCATCAACTGGAGGCAGGCACAGGAGGGAGGTTCAGTCCATGCAGCATTTAATCCAGAGGCTGTGACATCATACCTTGCTTTCCAGAATGGGGTAACTCACTTGTCCTTCTAAGAACAAAAACTCAAAGGCCAGGAGCTATGATGCTCTCTGCCAGGAGCTCAGTTCTTGTTTTGTTTATATTTTTAAATGCTATTCCTCCCTAAAGCCAAGGAACAGATCCCTCTCTTATACTGACAGTCTCCACAATACTCAGAAGACAGCAAGAAAAACCTACTACCCTCTCCAGAATGATTCTAGATTTCACTGGAGACTAGGAACTGGTTATAGGGCATGTAAACCCTGGTGCTGTTGATGATGTGCTTAGAGACTCCCACCAATGCAGATTTACTAGCATCCAATTTTCCAGTGAAAGAGAAAAGCTTTGTGGTGGTAAGATGAGGGGAAAAAAATCTTGGCAGGGTACATGCTATCATTCCATAAATCTGCTTTATCTTCTTTCAGATTTGCATAGAATAAGCTCATGGTGCAAAAAAGAAGGCTGTAGTTCTGTGTACATACCACCATTGCTAGTCCAGTACTGTACACCCCAGCATGTTTTATAACACAGTCTGAAGACTTCATCATGCATTTGGTTTTACCTGTTTTAAAGAAATAATAAGACAAGCAATCAGAAGAAAATCATATGGAAAAACCCAAACAGTATTGGAATGAATGTTCATGTAAGAGCAGTACTTCAATCAACCATATAAGCTGAATTGTAAAACTAGGCAAAAAAATGATGCAAACAAATGTGTACAACCTGCAACCCACCCTCAGACTGCATTAATTAATGTCCATTTTCAGCCAAAGTCTCTTGCCCCAGTACTGAGATAAGGCAATGTGTTGACTTGCTCTGGTTTGAGGCATTGGTAGGAATTTAAACTGTTAAAGGTGAAAGTTAAGCAATGCTATCTTTAAAAGCTGAGAAGCTCAGAGCTGAGTTCTGTCACTACAAGTCCTCTTCTAACTGCACAGCATCAGCCCTCTAGCAAATACCAATAACATGAGCCACACAATGCATTATTTCAAAGCCATGTAAGGTGAATCATGCACTGTGGCTTTCACTGATACTAAACCCATCAGAAATTATAACACCCTTAAAAAGCACTATTTATAGCCACCTTGTTGGCAGTCAAGAGTGCTTTTTAACTTTGCTAATGTTGTGGAACAATACTCCACACAGTTAATCTAGGGAAATGGGCAGTCAGGTATCCTCAGACCTAGAAGGCAATGAAATCAAGTCTCCCAAAGATCAAACACTAAAGCCAAACCCATGAGCCACACCTGCACACCTCTGGGGTGGCAGGGTGGGGGTCAGAGGCATATGCATGATCAAGCAGATCTCAAGGAGGGTTATCATAGTATCAGTCAGGGTTGGAAGGGACCACAAGGATCATCTAGTTCCAACCCCCCTGCCATGGGCAGGGACACCCCACACTAGATCAGGCTGGACAGAGCCTCATCCAGCCTGCTCTTAAACACCTCCAGGGATGGGGCCTCGACCACCTCCCTGGACAACCCATTCCAGGGTTTCACCACTCTCATGGTGAAGAACCTCCTCCTCACATCCAGCCTGAATCTCCCCACCTCCAGCTTCATTCCATTCCCCCTAGTCCTATCACTACCTGAGATCCTGAGAAGTCCTTCCCCAGCCTTCCTGTAGGCCCCCTTCAGATACTGGAAGGCCACAATTAATCACAACAGATTTAAAAGAAGCTGCTTCCAATGTGGCAAAGGTACTTTCAGACAAAGGTACTGTAATTGCTGAGAGCTGAACACCTCAAATGGGACTGAGGAGATGTGGGTTAGTTTGTTATTTCTACTTACCACATTGTGCACAAATGGGTAACTTCTGAACAGAGTTACAGAAGTAGCAAAAAGCTCTATTCTTCTGTCGCCTAGGCATGGAGGGAGGAAGGGGGGGGGGGAAAGGCAAGCATTAAAAAAGGCTTTGTAAAACGCTTGAAACCAATTAATATGAAACTACTGGGCTGAGAAGGTGGAAAATACTTACCGCTGGCACTTATCACATTCCTAAAGAAAAGAAATACAATACTGGTGATTATTTTTGTTCCAGGTAAAATACATCACATTTATAGACTCCATAGGGACTCTGAGTTAAGTTTTGGTCCTTATCAGAACTTCTTAGTCAAGTATTACAGCTCTGATGCAAATATAACCTTGCATATAAAGGAAGGATGGCAGGAAGAATGACATCCTAGCATACAGAATCATAGAATGGTAGGGCTTAGACCCCCTACCCCCTCTGTTGTTAGTGGTTTTACATAACTTAAAATCAAGTATTGTAATATAAAAACACTTTAAATTACCATTGAAGCATTGCAAGGATGTTTGGCTAAATCTATGTTGGCTCTTGAAGCTCTTATCTGCTTCTCCCGCTCACGACGGTTCTCGGCCTTCTTGCGAGCACCAGTCTTCTTCTTAGGCATTTTTCACTGTCTGGGGGGTGGAACAGCTAAGTGTGTAATGAATGCACACAAAGTTATGTATGTAACAGAGATACACACTAAAGCCAGATCTTGCAGTTCCCACGCTAACTGTGCTGCTTCATCTCCATTCCTTTGCTTTACTGAAAGTTTCCTTTCAAACCCAGAATCAGGGGCCAGTCCCTCAGGAGCAGCCATGTGATGAACCATCAAGAATCTTGTGATCTGGAAAGGCCTTTGCTGTTTTAAGCTTTGCACTTAGCTATCTTTGAAGTGTTTTGCCTTAAACCCAAAGGCAATATGTTTTCCAGGTTGGTTTGTGCTCTCTGGTGTTGGTTTGCCCTGTCTATTTAGAATAAACCTTTATTTTAGAATAAACCAAACCAGGTTGGAAGAGACCTTCAAGATCATCGTGTCCAACCCATCAACCAATCCAACCCACCCAAACAGCTAACCCATGGCACCAAGCACCCCATCAAGTCTCCTCCTGAACACCTCCAATGACGGCGACTCCACCACCTCCCTGGGCAGCCCATTCCAATGGGCAATCACTCTCTCTGTATAGAACTTCTTCCTAATATCCAACATGAACCTCCCCTGGTGCAGCCTGAGACTGTGTCCTCTTGTTCTGGTACTGGGTGCCTGGGAGAAGAGACCATCATCCGCCTGCCTACAACCTCCCTTCAGGTAGTTGTAGAGAGTGATAAGGTCACCCCTGAGTCTCCTCTTCTCCAGGCTGAGCAACCCCAGCTCCCTCAGTCTCTCCTCATAGGGCTTGTGTTCCAAGCCCCTCACCAACTTTGTTGCCCTTCTCTGGACTCGTTCCAGCAAGTCAACCTCCTTCCTAAACTGAGGGGCCCAGAACTGGACACAGGACTCGAGGTGTGGCCTAACCAGTGCAGTGTACAGGGGCAGAATGACCTCCCTGCTCCTACTGGCCATACTCTTCCTGATGCAGGCCAGGATGCCATTGGCCCTCTTGGCTGCCTGGGCACACTGCTGGCTCATGTTCAGCCTGCCATCGACCAGCACCCCCAGGTCCCTCTCTGCCTGGCTGCTCTCAGCCACTCTGACCCCAGCCTGTAGCACTGCATGGGGTTGTTGTGGCCAATGTGCAGAACCCGGCACTTGGATGTGTATTTAATAAGGACAATATTCAGCTCATTTTCTCTTTCCCTTTTCTTTCTTCTCATTCTCACAACTACTTCAGGCAGTTAAAAAGCTTTCTTTGGGTAGGCAAATCGTGGGGTACTGCAAAAACAAATTTCCCATTTCAGGAAGGCTTAGAAAACCAAAATCATTATATAGATCTATGACAAAGGGGTGTTTGTACTGCATATTCACCATTCTAGCACAGGAGCAATGAGATGAGCATGCACTGCTCTGGACATGCCACTGCTTCTCATGAAGGGGGGTTTACACTAATTTGATTCCCCTTGGTTCAATGTGTGTGTGTCAATCCTAGCAATCTAGGAGGCAGCCAGTTGTTCTGGTGCTGGTTGCCTGGCTACAACCTTCTTTCAGGTAGTTGTAGACAGCAATAAGGTCTGCCCTGAGCCTCCTCTTCTCCAGGCTAAGCAACCCCAGCTCCCTCAGCCTCTCCTCACAGGGCTGTGCTCCAAACCCCTCCTCAGCTTTGTTGCCCTTCTCTGGACACCTTCCAGCAAGTCAACATCTTTCCTAAACTGAGGGGCCCAGAACTGGACACAGGACTCAAGGTGTGGCCACTGAGCATAGTTCTAAGAAACTACTCCCAGGTGGACATGCTTCCTTGTGCTGTAGCTACTAAACCATAGTTCCTTGCAGATAGTAAGATAGCTGAATTTTTGGAAGTGTCTAACTCTTATTTGGGCACCTCGTCACAGAGCTGTTCTGAAAATCTGGCCACTCTAGCAAGTTACCCCAAAATACATTGCACTGTACAGCTAACCCACAGTTCTCGTAGGTACAAGTCCAGCTAACGGTGCTCCTGCCTCTGAATTCTAAAACTGTAGAAATATACTTTCAAAGAACTAGTAACTGAGACTCCAGAGTCATCTGAATATCTCTAAGGAATCTGAAGAAAATCACTACAGACTTGGTAGAGAGCAGCCCACCTGATGGGACAGCTGTGCCTGGGCAAGGTTCTGCTCATTCCATTAGGTCTATGGGTCACCAGTCTGAGGAAATGAGAGGTATCTGCTCTCATCCCTAACTCCCAAGCAGACACATACACATGCAAGCTGGCATCTGTAAGGAGAGCTGCAGCATCAACAGGGAGTGAATTGTATCATCTTAAACTTGGAAGACAAATGAGCATCTTTCTCCAAAAGGTCTCAAAAAAACAACCCCAGCAATCCCAATTTGACTGAACAAAGATAGATATTGCTGTGACCAAACAGCAGAATTTGTTCTTGGTAGCACACACAAATCAGTTTTCTCACCCTGTAGCATTCTGCACCATGTTTAAATTTTATTAGTGTCATATTCTGCAGCCAAAATCATATTGCTGAGCTACCTGCTGGCAGCTGTCATTACTCTGGAGCGTGACATTTCTGACACTGGGAGTCCAATAGGAGCTTGCACACTAGAGCTCAAATGCTGATTTAACATCAGAATTTAATGGTTAGTTTTTCTACCTTGGCTCCTTCACATTCCCTCATAAGTGAAAGCACCAAAACAAGAGTTTTCATGAGAAACAGTCTCAGTCTCACCTTCAGAAAGTTGTACTAAACTAAATAACAAAACTGCAGTACCAGGTCCTTTTAACAAAGGTATCGAGTCCGTTCAGGACTCCAAACACCAGCCAATAAACAACATCCTACAGACCAATATTCTCTCACTTTTTTCCTTCTGAGCCTCCATTCCACATTTGCTTTCTTAGCCCTGAGTTCTAAGTTGTTAGGGAATTTCCCATCTTTTAATTTTCTGACTGCAGCTTAATGATGCTGGAGCAGAAATTGCAATCATAAAAACTGTCTACCTGCAATTCCCTTCAAATCAGACTACTGCATGTTTTAAAAGCACTAACCAGTATTTAGAATGCCCCTGCAGCATGTTCTACCTCCACTTTTGGCAAACCCTCTGTAATCTGAGGCTAATGGGTGACCCAAAAATGCCTTTAGGAACTAGGACACCACTACTAAATGCTAAGATGGGGAAGACCCAGGAGTATTTGTCTGCAGTCTAGACAGGGTGCACAGGAGAAAACAGTGCCTCTGGAGCACTTAGAACAACTCCACTTATCAAGGAAATGCCTTTAGTGAGGAACTACTTGCTTATGATCAACCTGCTGGAAATATCTTGTGCTCCTTTTGCCTGGATAGTCTCTGCTGAAGGCAGACTTGCAGCCATGCCTTTTCATCTATGCACCCTCCTTTTCATCTATGCTGCTGTTGTACAAAAAAAATGCCTAGGACACAGTAGGTTCATACCTGGCTCCCTCCTCAGCCCCAGAAATAGGACCCTTCTTGCCCTACAGTGTCTGAGCTCCCAAGCTGGGAGAAGTTCTGCACAGGGGATTTTTCTCCATTTTTCTACTCAGGAATAAAGCAGCAGCTGGAGCAAGGGTGACTCCCCAGCTTTATGGCTGATGGTGTGCCACAAAAAGCAGAGAGTTCTGGTGTTGGGAGGCTCTGTGTGGAGGTTTGCAGTAGCTCAGAGGAAAAGCCCTGAAATATGTTATGCAGTAGAGGGTCCCCAGCAATGTTTCATTCTGTAAAACCTTCTCATGTGTTGTATTATTTGGTAAATAGAAGTAAATAGAAGCTAAGCCACTACAGCTCCAAAGACTGCTTGTGTATTTCACCTGCTGACTGTGCTAGGTGAATTACATAGTGCCTGACGTGAAAGTTCTGCTGAGGTCATACTATGCCCATTGCCATCTTTCCTCTCTTGATGAGGTCCCAAAGACCTCTGCTTGCAGCAGACAGCAGAGCAGATTGCACCAGCAGATTTCTGCATCTTTTGTGCTAAGCACAACATTCCCTTGTGTCATATTATCTTCTGTGGTATGCTAACCACCCTGCTGTCACAAATATCACCAACAGCTGTGACAAACCACTGAGCTGGAGGGAAGGGTTGGGTTACTCCTGTCATGTCACACCAATACCAACACCCAAAAGAGTCTTTCCCTATTCCAAGACTTCTGGTATTTGACCAGCAAGTAGCTCCTACCTTATGCATAGCCATCCAAAGAGAAATCACAGTAAATCTGCTGGGTCACTTTGATTCCAGTCAGAACTCAACACAATCCAGTTTACACGGGAAGCACTATACAAACCAACTATGTATTCTTTTAATCTGAACTACCAGTATTTCACTCGTGTTTTTCCAGTCCACGGTTACTTTTAATAACAGAATCATTTTAAGGCGCTGTGGTTTCAGTGCCTTACTCCCATCTTTTAGTAACGAGGTGGCCAAACTACTCTGTGGCCGCCTCGCCGGAGGGCTGCCGCGCTGGGGAGGGCCCAGATGTGCCGAGGATCCCCCAGGCTTGTCCCTGACCCGTCCCCGCCTCTGGAACACACCTCGTTCCGCCAGGAGCGGCTGCGGCGTTTCAGCTTTCGGTATATTTCAGTTTCTTTAGGGCCCCCCCCCAACCGTGTCGCCAAGTTTCCAACCCGGCTGGCCGCGCTCTGCGCTCCCCGGCACCTATCTCTGGGGAAGCCAGCAACCCCTTCGCCTGCTCGCTCGGGGAAGCGGCGGGGGTCCGGCACCGCCGCCGGGACTACCCTCGCCCCCCACCAGCGCTCCCCCCCGCTCCCCGCCAGTCCCTTCCCTGCTGGTTGCCCACCTGGCTCCGGCGGCCGCGCGGAAGCCGGAAGCGGCGCGGTGCGGTGAGGTTCGCTGCCCGGCCGGCCCCGCTCCTCTCGGCGGGAAGGTTCCGAGCGGCCTCCGGCCACCCCAGGTCGCTGTCCCGGTTGGCCGGCTGCACCTCTCCTGTCCTTCCTGGCACGGCGTTAAAGCTGCACACCCGGCTGGCAGCGAGGGGGCGACCGGGGGGTCTGTTAATCACAAATCGCACATTATCTGGCGGATGGAACGAATGCTTCCGCAAAACTCTTGAGTCGAAATCCTGTTCCTGCTCAGAACAGTCACAGATTGCATCGGGTTGGAAAGAACCCTCAAAGGTCATCTTGTCCAATGCCCCTGCAGTCAGCGGGGACACCTCCATCTGGATCAGGCTGCCCAGGGTCACCTCGAGTCTGATCTTGAATACCTCCAGGGATGGGGCTTCAACCACCTCCCTGGGCAGCCTATTCCAGTATTTCACCCCTCTCACTGTGAATAACTTCCTCCTTATGTCTAACCTAACTCTGCTGCGGTTTAAAACCGTTGCCCCTTGTCCTGTTGCTACAAGCCCTTCTAAACAGCCCCTCCCCAGCCTTTCCGTGGGTCCCTTTTCAGATATTGAAATGACAAGTAGTATTTCAGTTAGCAAATGCAACAATCATCCCTGCTTGGGAATTGCTCGTTCCCACATAGGAGATTTACTCCTTTGGAAGAGCCCAGGGTAGCCGATTGCTTTGTTAGTAGCATCAATATATACGTGTTCTACTTAAAACAACACAAGAGATGCTAGCCTCTGACAATCATTGAAACAGACATTATACAGTCAATGTGCAGCATATAAGGCTCGTGGGAAAGGTCACTGAAACATTTTCAGAGCATTTCCATCAAATTACATTTTTTTTTTCCCCCCCTATTAATATGATGCTCTACAAATTGATTTTACTTTGATAAAAGTCTTATGCAATTTCTGGTATAATATAATTTTGGAGGTATTTTGTTCCTCTTATATAGTTCCATAAATCCTTATTAAATTTATTTTATGCTCTCTTTTCCAACCTATTGGCAAGGATTATCCTAGAAACTACTAAGAAGGGTAGCATTGTTTTCTATTGATTTTGTTAGGAGTCTGGCAGACAAATTCATGCAGCGTGCTGAGAACAAATCTAATTCTTCTGAAATGAGAAATGATAGTGCTAGGTATCTGAGGTGTGAAAAACTGAAGACCTAAGCTGACTTCAAAGAATGAGAGAAAAGTAAAAGGAAAAAGAGAGAGAGAGAAAGAGGCATGAAAACAAGTACCCCATCTGATGTGTTTTGGTAATACTAACCTTCATCCCCTGGATATGGTTTAATGGTGACCCTGGAAAGCCTGGGATTAAAAAAAAGGCAGACTTCAACACTGTTAAGAGACTCTCCCGATGTGGCTTTCCAGCAATGCTGTTTCTTTGTCCTGCCAGCATTCCTTACCTGTCCTGCCTTGTCCCTTTGATGCAACCCTACAGGTGCATGGAACCCATTGCACACACCATGCACATCTTTGCTAGCATTCAGAACTTGTACTACTATTCCTTTTAACCATTTCATCTAGTAAGCTTCCAAGAGAGAAGCATTTTTTAACTTGTCTCCACTCCCTTTCTCTACAGTTAGGAGCAGTCCTCCCCATTGAAATCTGTGCTTATGCACTAAGGCCCTGCCTCATTAACTTAGGCCTTAGTTTCCTAGTTTCATTCAGGGTTGGAAGGGACCACAAGGATCATCTAGTTCCAACCGCCCTGCCATGGGCAGGGACACCCCACACTAGATCAGGCTGGACAGAGCCTCATCCAGCCTGGGCTTAAACACCTCCAGGGACGGGGCCTCAACCACCTCCCTGGACAACCCATTCCAGGGTTTCACCACTCTCATGGGGAAGAACTTCCTCCTCACATCTAGCCTGAATCTCCCCACCTCTAGCTTCATTCCATTCCCCCTAGTCCTATCATTACCTGAGAAGTCCTTCCCCAGCCTTCCTGTAGGCCCCCCTCAGATACTGGAAGGCCATAATTAGGTCACCTCGGAGCCTTCTCTTCTGCAGACTGAACAGCCCCAACTCCTTCAGTCTGTCCTCACAGGAGAGGTGTTCCAGCCCTCTGATCATCCTTGTGGCCCTTCTCTGGACACATTCCAGCACCTCCACATCCCTCTTGTAATAGGGGCTCCAGAACTGGACACAGTACTCCAGGTGGGGTCTCACCAGGGCTGAGTAGAGGGGGAGGATCACCTCCCTCGACCTGCTGGCCACACTTCTCCTGATGCAGCCTGCTAGAATATACATGAAATAGATCTATGTGACTTCTGCCAAGCCCATAAACCTCACTTGCATCCCTCCTACCTCCCCTACCATGGAAAACAAAGCTAATGCCTGGGGGAGAGGAAGAGAGCCAAGGATCATAAAAAAGAAGTTCAAACAAACCCCATCCTACCAATGGACTGCAGTCCATAAACAGAGCGTGGAACTGCCTTCTACAATGCATTTCTTTTCACATGTAGTAACAGACCACTGCAGCACTTCAGCATCCAGGCTACTCCACGGCAGCAAGCCTCACGATGATTAGGTAAAACAGCAGCCCTACACTTGTTTCACACAAGCACGCTCTAGGAAAAGGCAATGCTACCCTCTGCTGCTTCCTAGTAGAATGACCCTTCTGCCCACAACTCTGTGATCTAACGTTTATTCTCATTTGTTATTGCATTCATGGCTGTCTAAACTAGACAGGAATGGTCACAACCAGAATAAAAGAATTCATGAAGAAAAATTAAAATTACTTGGGAAAAGCTCTGAGTTCTCAAAAAAGATCATGTTTTCTCCATGGGTTGCTAGTTAAACTATGTAGCTATGGCTATCAACAGCAGTTAAAAATGACTTTCTTAAAGGACTTTCTTTAAAAGGAGAACTGTCCAGTTAAGTGGTTATCATGAATTTTTTGTCTTAAACAATAATGCCTTTCCCTGTGTGTCCTGCTAACCTGGTGTGAGGATTACACCTTGAAGGAAAAGCAGGACAAGCAAACCATTTGTTGTGGGAGATACAGCCCTGGCCTCCCAAAAGTTCAGAGAGTCTCCTGGAAAGGCAATGATGGCCAGTGAATACCTGCCTCCTTCACTGAACCAAAAATCACATTCCATAACATTCCAGAAGTGTATGCCCAAGTACAGTGTGAAGCAATACAACCACCCCACCTGAGTGAACAGATGATCAAAGCACACAAGAAATAAAGCAGTGCCTTATGATTTATGTGAAATATTTATCAGGCCCTTTCTAGGTAAAGGAATATGAAACATACCAGCATGTAACTGCCCTGTGATCCTTGCACTCATCTTCATTTAAATGTCCAACACCATTTACCAGTAGAGGTTAGGGCTTGACCTGATGGAGTGCAGCTGCACAGAGAAGGACCTTGGAGTCCTCTTTGATAATAACTTATCAAGGGGACAGCCATGTGTCCTGGTGGCCGAGAAGGCCAATAGTATACTTGGATGCATTAAGAAGAATGTGTCCAGCAGGGTTGAGGGAGGTTCTCCTCCCCCTCTACTGAGCCCTAGTTAGACCACATCTGGAATATTATTTACAGTTTTGGGCTTCCCAGTTCAAGGACTGGGAACTACTGGAGGGAGTTCAACAAGGGCTGCAAGAATGATTAAGGGACTGGAGCATCTCTCTTACAAGCAAAGAGTGAGAGACCTGTGGCTTGTTTAGTTTGGAGAAGAGAAGGCTGAGAGGGATATCCTTTGAAGCAGTTTTGTTTTATCCTAGCTATGTTCCAGAAACCACGCTCTAGGTGGCAGGAGTTAGTCACATCACTCAAGAACAGTAAAATGCCCTCTTTCTAGAACAAATAAAGTGGCCTAGAGCTGTAATACAAGTGAATAATAATAATAATGTTTAAAAAATAGATTAGAATAGCTAATTTAGAGTTTATGGAATTTCTATTACCAATGCCAGACTACTGTCTAAGGAACTTGCAGACCGTTGTTTCAAAGATACATGCCCAAAGTAGTGAGTCACCCTCATTTTGAAAAGTGTTTTCAGTGACCTTTGTAAGAGAAGCCATGGAAGGACGTACTGTGTGTCTCTGAACTATCATCTTCCCACTTTACCTTACAAAGAGTCAGAACTGTCATGTTTTTGCTTAATGGCCACTGCCTGTCTAGCTGAGAAAACAGGCCCTCCCAGTCATGTCCTCCCTGCATTGCCTGACAATGGTCTAGTTGAGAGCGTGACAGCACAATTACTAGTGACTGTGTTAACCCTAAGGTGTGCTACCTGCACAGTAGAAGCTGTACACTAGAGAGTCCTGGCAGTGAAAGCCACTCTTGTAAGCCACATGATGCCATGACACCACAGCCACTTGGCTGGGATTGATGCATCAATGGCATACCCTGCAGCTTGCTTTGTTTCTCACTTGTGGCTTTCTCAGCTACGCCTCTGCCATGCAACTCAGAAAGTTATTTCACATATGCAAAGGGACACAGGATGCTAATAAACAAGAATTCCCTCAAAATAAATTAAATTGCTGTCTCGAATGCAGAACAACAACATTCTGAGCAGTTTCTTCCCACCACTTGCTCCCTTTTTCATTTGCACTTTGGAGTCGTGGCAGGGCAGAGCAGTAGCTCTGTGGATTATGTACTGGCTGCTGGTCAGATAGATGTGTTTAAGGAAGTGAGTTCACAAACATTTTAAATGGGAATGATTCAGCCAAAAGAAGCATTGGGAATGGTTGTCTGAGAGAAGGTGAAGGCTGCCTTTTCCAGTGACACACTGGGTAGCACCACTGCATCACAGGGTGCCAGCTCATGTGGGCACCAAGACTCTTCAGAACTGCCCTGCTTGCTCCTTTGTCTGCTCACCTCATAGAAATTCTTCCTTTCCAGTGAGGGCACATTTCAGGGATGGACACTTATTTATTCCTTCAGCTACTCAGGTAATAAGAAAGAGTTCATGCCACCTCACTTCTCCTAATGAGGGCTGAGCTCAGAAAGGCAAATCAGGCAATGGAGTGTGTGCAGAGCCTCTGTCAGAGCAGCAATATTCTGGGAGAAATAGAACCTTCATCTGCAGCGACGCCGGACTGTGCTGCATGACAATGAAACATTTTTACTGCCTTTTGCTGTAATATCTGAGTCCCTTCAAAGAAACAACAAAGCATGTTAACTATCAACTTGAAATAAATACTGACCTGGGTTGCTGTAATTTACTTTTAATTTAATGCACTGCAATTTCTTTCTCTCTAAATAACATGCTCATTCGGATCTAATTAAGCCCCTATTACCTACCTACCTATTACTGTAATTATCTTCATTATCGCCATGTCTCCTCACAGCATTCAATATGTTTGCCTCCCTGGGGGTTGCATTGTAAAATGGGTGCAGCAGATACCTTTCTAGCTGACCTTTGAAACAGCATACATCACATTTAATTTGTTTTTAAATCCTGGCCTCGCAGCAACTGACCTTAAAAGTCACATCAATATTTGCTCGATGTAAGATAATTTTTCTGTAGACATTTCTCCTCGCTGATTGAGCCACGTGAAGGAAAGGGAAACAAAGAAAACAGCTTGAGGCAAAAATCTTTACTGGTGTTTATGGAACTGGCGTGTTCAAATATAATGTTCTCAAATAGACTTTCTTGAAGTGGGTGTTGGAGAGATTTTGTGTGTGCATCTTTTTCCCCCTGCTGTTATAACTGACGCTTGCAATTGTTCATCTAAGGCCTGGAAAGTTGTTCCCCAAGACATTTCTCAATGGGTCTTCTGGCTGGTCAGTCTTTGTGAAATGTGTTAAAAAGGAAAGAAACTAAAATTAAAGAGAAAGAGAGTGATTGGAGTCCTGATTTGAGCACAAGCCCTGCGAGGAGAGGCTGAGGGAGCTGGGATTGTTTAGCCTGGAGAAGAGGAGGCTCAGGGGAGACCTTATTGCTGTCTACAGCTACCTGAAGGGAGGTTGTAGCCAGGAGGGGGTTGGTCTCTTCTCGCAGGCAAGCAGCACCAGAACAAGAGGACACAGACTCAAGCTGTGCCAGGGGAAGTTTAGGCTGGAGGTGAGGAGGAAGCTCTTCACTGAGAGAGTTGTTATAGCCATTGGAATGAGCTGCCCAGGGAGGTGGTGGAGTCACCATCCCTGGAGGTGTTCAAGAGGGGATTGGATGTGGCACTTGGTGCCATGGTCTAGTAGTCATGAGGTCTGTGGTGACAGCTTGGACTTGATGATCTTTGAGGGCTCTTCTAACCTGGGTGATTCTGTGATTCAGGGAGCCCACTCAATTTTCCACGTCTTTATTAAAATATATTAATCTCTTCTGTGATATTTAAATTGTGTATTTTCACATTTCTTCCATGACTTCAACAAAGAACTGAAGAGCATTTTAGCATGGTAGTGTAATGGGGCTTTTGTGTTTTGGTTTTTAAGATGAAAAACCTGCAGGGAAGCCAATGCTGGGATTTCTGCGGTTCATTTAACCTGGTGTCATGCATTGATCATACATTAATTAAGATTGAGATGTGAGGACAGTGCAAAACTAATCAGATGCTCATTTTCTAACAAAAAAGGTAAGCAAGAATTATTTGTGATGGACAAAGAACTTGTTGGCTGGTAGCAAGTTATTAGTGTTCCATGATGAGATTGATATGTCATAAATTATCTTGTTTCTCTTCTTTCTGACCCCATCAAAATGCTGGCACAAGGCAATAAATTTCCTGCACATGTGACATTGGGAGGCTTTGTGTGTGAAGAAGAGGAGGGAGATACCTGATAGAAATAAACAGGAGCACCTGTGTGACAAAGATGGAAAAAGTAGGGGAAAAAACATCTGGGTCAGATGGCAAATGACTGATGAGAAGATTTTCTCTCTGCAGTGTTGGAGGGTTGTCAGGTGGAAGTGACAGATGAGAATGAAAAGTATGAAAGTTTTAATTCATCACAGAATCTGAGATTAAGTATTAACCCAACTTCAGCTGTGTAATGATGAGCTTATGGGGCTGAGCTTCTTGCCCCATCTCTTCCTCTAATCACCAGACAAGGATGGGCACCTGGAGGAGGTCAACCCTGTCTCTCAGAATAGGTGGATCACTTGTTTTCAGACAGCTAAACCGAGGTGGGGTGAAACCTGCCCATGATGACTGCCTGCTGTCCATGCCAAAGAAGTAAGGTTCTAGGGTATACTGAAGGTAGTGTTTCCAACAGGGGTAGAGAAGATATACTGGTATCAAAAAGGTCTATCAAGACATTAGCTAGAATACTTGGCACAGTTAGCTGAGTTCAGCCCTGGTCTAAAATAGGGGCTGCACAGCTGCAGCCTTATCACTCAAGCAAGAGGGGCTGAAGTTCCTGTTCCCCTATAAGCATAATACCTGTTTATCCTTGTTAGAGGTAAAGAATTCCTACAGCCACGTGGAAGAAAATTTTGCCAAGGTGATCAGGAAACTAAGAAGCCTGTTACATAGGAGGAGGCTAAAAGTATGTGATGGATCTGTCAAAATGACAGGTCAAACTGAGGTAGGGGGTGTTTGTGTCAGTGTGCCAAGTAAGGAGGGGTGAGCAAAAAGCCCACTCTGGCACAAGAGCACATGGGCTTGAAATTGTACAGCCCACAGCCACATGGTGTGAGAGGGATTACAACAGTGGGAGAGCGTGAATGTTCAGGAGTTGTGAGATGCTGGGAAGAGCTGAGGTCTTTTCATCTGGAGAAGGGAAGGCTGAAATGATCTAATTGAAGGCATCAAGGACTTAAAGGGAATTTATAGTGAAGACAGAGCTAGTCTCTTGTCAAACATATGCAGTGAAAGCGTGAGAGGCAAGAGTCACAAACTGCAGTGAGGGGAATTATGACTGGTCCATGGAAGAAGATTGCTCAGACTGAGAGTGGTTAAGCAATGAAAAAGCTGTACTGGAGCCTCATACTTTGATGAGAAGAAATTCTCTTGTAATTTAGAATGCATAGTAGTAAAATAATGGAATTAATTAGATTTGGAAGGGACCTCTGGAGGTCATCTAGGATGGAGATTGCACAACTGAGAATAGAATAGAATAGAATAGAATAGAATAGACCAAGTTGGAAGAGACCTTCAAGATCATCGCATCCAACCCATCAACCAATCCATCCCACCTAAACAACTAAACCATGGCACCAAGCACCCCATCAAGTCTCCTTCTGAACACCTCCAATGATGGTGACTCCACCACCTCCCCAGGCAGCCCATTCCAATGGGCAATCACTCTCTCTGTATAGAACTTCTTCCTAACAGCCAACCTAAACCTCCCCTGGTGCAGCCTGAGACTGTGTCCTCTTGTTCTGGTGCTGCTCTGGGCAACCTTTTTGCAGGCTTAACAACTCTACCTGCAAAGATCCTGAATAGGAGAATCCAGTTAACTTCAAAGGCAGCTGGATTATGGTCTGGATGAGGCAGAATATGTGTTTGCCATCTTTTTCTGTGCTAACACATTCAGGATTTCAGCTGTTTCATGCTTTTCCTCAGTTATCAGGCTGTGTGACATGTTCCTCTTTTGTGGCACTTCTTATCTAGGTAGTGGGTTTTCTCCTTTAATTATGGCTTTTCCTTGCTCAGTACAGTTCAGTTGCAGAACTCTTATGCAAATATGAACTAAATGGTTTTCTTATCCAATTACAGCTCCATTTAGATGAGACTAGTAAGTATCAGCAAAATACTGAATTTATCCAGCTAATGAAAGCTGAGGGACAGATCTTTTGCTTTATGGCATACAATGTGGATGGTTTAGGTCTTGGTTCAGAGGACAGTTCACTGTCCAGATATTGCAGGGAGCTCTCTCTTCTCTCTTTCACAAACTTAATAACCCCTGTTTTATTTACCCTTACAATGCCTTTGAAAATCATCCTGGATCCAGATCAGCATTACACGGAGTGTTCATAATACCATCATGCAGCAATTCATCACATCCAGAACTTCATCTTGTAGATGATAAAATACCTGTATTATAAATAAGAACTTTAACTGCATGTAATTGAGTGTCAAATCATGCTTATGGCACTATAAGATGTGGAAGCATTTCTAGGTGTGGACACCAGTCCTCAGTATTCTGATTTGATTTAGAAAACCCATCCGGTTTTGTTCCACTGCTGTGAGTTGATGTTGTGCAAACAGTTTCTGTTCATTCTCATTTGTATTTTATTCTTTAGATTTCATTTATAGTCCCAAGTTGTAATAACAGTTCTCTTGCTTCTCAAGTAGCTGTACATTTGGAGCTATTGAAGTGTCACTATAAGCAGTCATGTGCTCACCATGGTCGCTAAACTCCTTATTTATATGTATTGAGGACTAATGAATCTGTAGTCCTCCTCTGAGTGAGTTTTATCAACAGCTGATGTATTGTGAAATACATTTTCACTTCATAACAAGTGTTCCAAGCGTGGTGGTGTTAAGAAGCACAGCAAAAGCCCTTTTGGTGGAGTGCAAGGGGGAAATGAAGTTTGTTTCTGCTGCTTTATTGTGTTTATGAATTAGTTAAAGCACCGGCGGAACACTGCAGAGCTGATGTACCACAGATAAAACTCCAAGAGGACAAGAAAAAAGCTGTCAGTTTCTGAAAGCAGCAGCCTGGACTGCCATCCCTTTTCTTTGCTATTTTTTACTAGGTTGCAGCTCTTTTTGACAAGATGGATCTCTCTCTAACTCGTCGTAGATGTGCAGCCTCCGCACTGATTGCATTCCTGATGGGTTATTGGAAGGATCATCAAAGTGTTTGAGGAGTTGTTGGGTTGTTTTATTGTATTGATTGCTGCTGTCATGTCACTGGACAGTCTGATGCCATCCACAGTTAGGATGTGGCTGTGTATTTTATATAAACATTTGTCTGTAAGGAATAGAGCCTGGGGGTTGTGAATTTGCCATTTGCATGATCATGAGTGAAGTTAGCTGGTTACTGCCAGCTTCTCTTGCTCTGACCCACTCAGAGCTTGAAGACCTTCCAGGCATCCCACAAAGGCTAGTTGTGTAACAGTTTTGAGCTGGGAGATGGATGGGATGCCCCTGGCAGCCAGTGTGTGCAGTTTCCAGAGTGTTTCCATTTGTATCATTACCCAGATGAGGTAAAATGCTGCTTCCATTTGTTTGTTTTTCCAAGTGGCTGCTTGGTGGAGTCGATTTGCATAGTTGTGTTTTTGTCACTGGTCAGTTCATTTTAAATCTGATTCATTTCAGGGAGCTCAGACCTTTTAAATGAGCACACTTTCCCCCCCAGTGTTAAATCCAGCTAAACCAGCCTAGAATGAATTTGGAGCACTGGCCTAGAAAGGAAAGGCTTCACAGCCCATTACCAATCCCCTGAGCCATCTCATCCCTTCGACTGTCATGCAGTGTTTGTTTAATGGGAAATTTCCATATAAAACAAAGCAAAAGCCAAAAAGCAGAACAAGCAGCTCCTTGGCATTGAGATACTAAAATGTGAAGGTAGGGAAAAGGAGAATTCCATTTATATTAGTGCATTAGCAACCTTAGGGGAAACCTCAGCAGGGAAATGCCACAGTGGTGAGAAAAGGCTCGACTTGGAGGAGGAGGTGGATGAGCATGTTTGGCAGCGGGGGCTGGAGTCGCTGGGGAGTTTTGTTTTCAGCTTCAAGGGAGAGGAGGTCCTCGTGGGAGCCTGCAAGGATTTCTAAACTAAGAGCTGTGGGCCAGTCTGTCAGCATGCATGTTACCAAGTGTGCCTGGGCAGGAGTGTGTCACTGTGTGAGTTGCTGAGGATCGCTGTGCATAAGTAAGCACGTCACTCCGTGAGTCACTGAGGATTTCTATGCATGAGTGACTGTTTCTGTGCTCCAGTATGAATAAGTAACATCCAGAGCCTCCAGGCATTCCAAAAAGGTTTAATCAAGGCTATCAAATAACTGGATTTTCAAAAACCATCGCTTGCTGAATGTATTCATGAGGTTTCAGCAGCTACAGTAAATTTGGCATCCCAGCAGTTTCTCCCAGGACTTTTAAAGTTCCCAGGAAGATGAAAGACAGACCCCCTCATTCAGAGCTTTAAAAATGTAAAACCAAAATGGGATCACTTGTGTGAAAGGTGGAAGTGATGTGTTCAGAGTCCTGTGCACATATCCCCTCTTGTGGGATTCTCTCAGCCTCAACAAGTGTCTCTGTGGTCACTGGTGAATCTTGTCTAGCTTTGAATGGTACTGAGCATTGACTCTAACACTCATCTGTGGATGGGCTGAGGGTTGGAGGTACTTGGCAATGAGGAGAGTATGTGTAAAATGTTAGTGACAGCCTGCAAATCCTTGCTGAAGGTACTGGGAGAATGCAAAGGAGAGAATTTCAGAGCTGGCTCACTGAGCATATGTTAACATCACACTTTACCTAGCTGTGTTTTCTCACAGGCCTGCCAGGTCTGGTGCTGTCAGACACTTGCCCAGCCTGCCTCTGTGTCCCACTGCTGCTGCTGTCATCCTTGCCTGGCCTTACCCACCTCTCATCCTGGGATCCAGGGGTGGGTTTGTGTCACAGCCTCCCTCACCTGCAGGTTTGCAATTTCATCTGAATCTCCTGTTTTCTGTCACTCCCACCCCACTGTGGAAACACCTGAAGCCACCTGTAGAGGTAAAGCTAGGAAGAAATGCATGGCTGAAAGGTTCATAGAGTGGTCTTTACACACAGGTTAGTATGGTATCTGCAGAAGAGCTGGTTAGGCTCTGTGGCAGAGGGGAGCCAGGGGTGCAGCACAGGTGCAGCATTCAGGCTGTACACAAGACCAAGCACTGTCACCAGACAAGCTGTCCCCAGGCTGAGTCTGCTGGCTCCTCTCTGTCACAGCCCTTTCCCATGGAGTGCTTCCACACTGAGAAGCTCTGAAGTTACCTTCTGCTGCCTGGGGAAAGAGATGCTTCTGTCATGTGCTCATACCAGGCTGAGCTCTCTGTCAGTGAGCCTCTGCTATGGACTTACCAGAGCTTTCCTAAAAGACTGGGGGGTTCATCACAGGTGTCTCAAAGTCTGTGAGTTGGAGTTTGACCTGGAGGAAGCAAGATGCAGGTTTTGAAGCAGTACTCTCTGGAGAATGGTGTCATCTTTTTTTAATGCCATATTTGGGGAGGCACAGGCATGAGTCTCAGTAACTATCCAGGCTGTGCATCTTTTAAAGAGCACTTGGAGGGTGTCCTGAAAGAAAACTAAAGAAATGATATGTTTTTTCCTCTCAGTAACCATTAGTTATGCCATTACATCAGACTTCCTTGGATTCAGCTTCAACAGTTGCTCTTCAGCCTAATCTCATCCAAATGTTTGGATAGCTGGCAGATGGCATTGCATAGATCCAAGATGCAAGGTCTGGAGTAATTTTCTGATTGCTGATGCTTTATCCCTGCTATATAGGAACGTACACGAGAGGCTGGCAGACAACTCTGTGTGACACAGAGCAAAGCTGGAACTGAGGTGCTAAAATAAAAGCAGACACTGAAAGCTATCTGAAATACTGAAATACTATCTGCAGTGAGTTTTGTGTTCCATTGTGCCCTAACATCTCTTGTGGAGTTGTTGCAGCAAATAAATAGGGAGCAGGAATACAACAGACATCCTTGCAAAAGAAGGATGCAAAGATAAATGTAGATGAACATGAAATACAGTTATCTAGCATGGGAATGGGTTGCCACACAATTCTTACTGCTTTTCCTTTGGGGAATTTTACAGGAGCAGCCCTTCCACTTTCATCCTCTGATAGAGGTTGACACCTTCCATAGCCTCATACTCATTAGCAGCCCTCCAAAACTTTTGCTCATTATTGACTGAAGGATGACATCCTTGTTGCCTACTGAATCACTGACTGACAGGGCTGCAAGTTTTTCCCTAGCTGAGGCTTGTGGGCATTTGACTGATGATCAAAACCTCCCAGCCAGCTGTAGGTAATCCCTAGCGTGCCCCTGCTGTGACTGGCAACTGGAGGGTTCTGCTTTTACAGGGCAGATGATAGAGGGCTCCTGGCTGGGCAGCAGCTGAAGCTTTTGGTGGCTGTGGCATGTGAGTTGGTTTGCATCCTGAGGCTGTAGGACTTAGCTGTTATCTTGGTTTCTGTTTCTGGCTGTGGGTCCTTGGCAATGCAACCTTGCTCTAACCCTTCATCCTAACAAGTGGGCAAGATTGGTTGCACAGCCTAAGGCTGGCACTTCAGTCCCCTCTCAGCCTACATAGTTGCAGGGTTGTAGTGATTAAACCCCTGGTCACTTGTTGATCTGCACACCTAATCCTTTTTGTGTATGGTCAGCTCCCAGCTGTGTGTGCCTTTTCTGTTGCAGGTTTTCATGCCTTCCGTGCTGATTTCAGAGCTGATCCCTACAAACTGGAGGAAAAGTACAATTGCAGCTCTTGTTATGCAAGAAATTTAAATTGCTAAATATTTTGGAGGCTTGCTTTGGTTTGGTCTGTGGTGTTTGGGTTTTTTGGTTGTTTGGTCTTGTGTTGTGTTGTGTTTTGTTTTGTTTGGGTTGTGGGATGGTTTTTGCTTTGAAATAGTAACTCATTCAACAAAAGTGAGCAAAGTGAAACTGTGGAAAAGGGAAGGAAGGGAGAAAGAAATCCCCAGAATATGCTAGGTGTTTGAGTGCTTCCATAAGCTGTGTGAGAGAAAAGGGCAAGATATACAGTCCCCTGTCACCTTGAGCTGGGGCATGTACAAAGATTCCAGCTCTGGAAAGTCATCACACGGAGAGGAAGAAAGAAAGACAGAGACTTCTTTTCCCTTTGTTTTAAAATACATTGGATTAAAGCTTCCCTTTACAAGGCTCCATGAAGTCATATTTCTGAGTAACACACAGCTGATGTTTCAGGTGCCCACTCAAAGCAGAGGCAAGAGCCTAAAACCCAGGTACATGGTAGCAAGCTATGGCAGTTTAGGCTGGGTGCCTCCTGATACTGCCACATAGGTTACACCGCCACTGTCCAGAGGGTCAGCTGAGACTAGCCCAGCAGTGGGGGGGGTGGGAAAGAAAGAGCCCTGGGGGTTTTGGCTATACCCTCAGGTGGGGAAAAGGGAAGGCTTTTGGGTGTGCTGTAAGGAGCTTTGTATGCTTTGGGTTTCTTTAGTCACTATGCTTGTAGCTTTCTGTAAAACACTTAGTGCTTTCCATTTAAACTCTCCATCACTTCTGCATTCCATTTGTGTGAGTGTCATTCTTTTCCCCCTCTCAGGGGGCAGAAGAGGATCTGCCTGGCCTCAAACCAGGACACAAGCATGGCCACATTAATATATCTGCCCTGGCCAAGTCCTGTAACAGAGACAGGATCATAGAATTGTTTGGATTGGAGGGGACCTTTAAGGTCAGTGAGTCCAACTGTTAACCTAGCTCTGCCAAGTCCACCACTATACCCTGACCCTAAGCACCACATCTCCAAGTCTTTAAATGCCTCTAGCAATGGGGATTCAATCATTTCCCTGGGCAACCTGTTCCAGAGCTTGACAACCCTTTTGGTGAAGACATTTTTCCTAATATCCCATCTAAACCTCCCCTGGCACAACTTGAGGCCATTTCCCCTTGTTCTGTCACTTGTTCCCAGGGAGAAGAGACCAACCCTCACCTTGCTGCAGCCTCTTTTCAGGTAGCTGTAGAGAGCACTAATGTCTTCCCTGAGCCTCTTCTCCAGACTAACAAACCCCAGTTCACAGTGCTCTTCTTTGGACACTCTCTACCATTTCCATGTCCTTCTTGTAGTGAGGGGCTAAAAGTGAACCCAGGATTCAAGGTGTTATGAAGACAGGAGAAGAGCAGCACACTTTCTTCAAGTGACATTAGCTAAATCAGGGTATGGTGTAGTCTCTATAGCATCCTTTGTCTCTTGGGATTCTTTGCTACCTGTTTTTGCCTATAAAACTGAACAATGCAAGGAAAGCTTGTGTGGCTTGAGTAGATAAACCCAGCTATGCTTTTTGGCTCCTTATTTAGCCATCTGCAGGGAGTCTGCAGAGAGAACTGATAGAAGAACTGATAGAAGAGAGAACTGAGAGAAGATGCAACAGAGAATTACTAGATAGAGCTACAAAAAAGACTTTGGGTAGGAGGTGTTTGGAGTCAAGTGCTGAAGTCATAAAGAGAGAAATTTGAGGGGAAGGAGATCCCTGGAACACAAAAGGAGTCAGGATTGTGTATCGAATTTGCCCATGAAAAAGGAATGAAAACTCTGTTACCAATCTTTTCATCATTTCATGAAATATTGGGGGGGATATTGAACTTAGAAGTACCTAAATGGGCCTGGGTTCACTCTGATTGCAGAGCTGTGCTGGATTCATCTGTCTGGCTGTAACATCACTGATTCAGAAGAGTGGAGAAATCTGGCATACATTTCTAAAGCCTGGGCATTAACAGAGTGTCTGTGCAGATGCATAATATGATTTAGCAGATTCTGTTTGTTTGCTGGAATGTGGGAGATACAAAATCTTACATTAACAGTAAAATGTGGTCTAAGAATGAAGAGAATTTTTCCTGTGTAAAGCATGTTGCAGTTTCCATGGGAAATATAATAGAGATGTAAAACAGAATCACAGAAAGTTAAGGGTCAGATGGGGACCACTTTAATGCAGCCCAGGATGTGATTTGCCTTCTTGGCTGCAAGTGCCCACTGTTGGCTCTTGTCCAGCTTCTCATCCACCAGCACCCCAAGTCCTTTTTTGCAGGGCTGCTTCCAATTTCATCATGCCCCAGCCTGTATTGATATCAAGAGTTGCCCCAACCTAGGTGCAGGACCTTGCACTTTGCCTTATTGACCCTCACAGTGGTACATTTTCCCCTCCACCATAATTCCTTTTCAGTTTGAATCTGTTTTTTCTCTGTTGTTAGTTAACAGCCATGCTGGTTAGAAAAAGTGAAATGAGGACAGCCAGGGATAAAATATGAACTAAATGTTAATTGTGGAATTCTTGATGTAACAATAATTTGGATGTACTATGACTAACACACTCTCTAGCTAGCCAATTTGCATGTTCTAATATAGCCATGAAATTGGTGGATTGGTTTCCTTTCCTTTTGCAGCATCTGTCCTGCAAGCTTTCAGTACTTCAATAAGTAGTAGCCGCTCATGAGAGCAGCCTGACACTGGTGCTAATTGAATGGTACTGGGTTGTTAGCTCTGATCTGTGATGAGGTTTCCATGGGAATAGCACCAGATGAGAGTGTGGCCACTATAACCATTTCTTTGTGCTGGTGGGATTCTGACCTGCCTACCTAGCTGTGGATGAAATCCCAACTCTGCTGAAAGCCAGTGGGAATTTGCTGTTGATTTCCCTACCTAGTTTCATAGTTTCATAGTTTCATAGTTTCATTCAGGGTTGGAAGGGACCACAAGGATCATCTATTTCCAACCCCCCTGCCATGGGCAGGGACACCCCACACTAGATCAGGCTGGACAGAGCCTCATCCAGCCTGCTCTTAAACACCCCCAGGGACGGGGCCTCGACCACCTCCCTGGACAACCCATTCCAGGGTTTCACCACTCTCATGGTGAAGAACCTCCTCCTCACATCCAGCCTGAATCTCCCCACCTCCAGGTTCATTCCATTCCCCCTAGTCCTATCACTACCTGAGATCCTGAGAAGTCCTTCCCCTGCCTTCCTGTAGGCCCCTTTCAGATACTGGAAGGCGACAATTAGGTCACCTCGGAGCCTTCTCTTCTGCAGACTGAACAGCCCCAACTCCTTCAGTCTGTCCTCATAGGAGAGGTGCTCCAGCCCTCTGATCATCCTCGTGGCCCTTCTCTGGACACGTTCCAGCACCTCCACATCCCTCTTGTAATAGGGGCTCCAGAACTGGACACAGTACTCCAGGTGGGGTCTCACCAGGGCTGAGTAGAGGGGGAGGATCACCTCCCTCGACCTGCTAGCCACACTTCTCCTGATGCAGCCCAGGATCTGATTGGCTTTGCGGGCTGCAAGTGCACACTGAGAGCTCATGTTGAGCTTTTTGTCCACCAGCACCCCCAAGTCTCTCTCCTCAGGGCTATCCTCCAGCCAGTCACTGCCTAGCCTGTATTTGTGCCTGGGATTGCCTCGACCCAGATGCAGGACCCTGCACTTGCTCTTATTGAACTTCATGAGGTTGGCCTGTGCCCACCTCTCCAGCCTGTCAAGGTCCCTCTGGATGGCCTCCCTTCCCTCCAGCGTGTCTGCTGCACCACACAGCTTGGTGTCATCAGCAAACTTGCTGAGGGTGCACTCAATGCCACTGTCCATGTCCCCCACAAAGATGTTGAATAAGATAGGTCCCAGGACTGATCCCTGAGGGACTCCACTTGTCACTGGCCTCCACTGGGACATGGAGCCATTGACAGCCACTCTTTGGGTGCGGCCATCAAGCCAGTTCCTTATCCATCTAGTGGTCCACCAATCAAACCCATGTGTCACCAGTTTGGAGACCAGGATGTGGTGGATGAAATCCCAACTCTGCTGAAAGCCAATGGGAGTTTGCTGTTGATTTCCCTACCTAGCTGTGGATGAAATCCCAACTCTGCTGAAAGCCAATGGGAGTCTGCTGTTGATTGCAGTGAATTCAATATTGTTTCTATCATGGATGGGTTTGGAAATGTGCTCTGGAGTTACACAGGTCCCAAATGAAGGCACTCTGCAGTCAAGATAATGTAATACTTCTGCTTTAAACTGTTCACTGTGTTGCTTGAAACCAGATGGAATTTGCTGACATTTAAACCCACTCCCAGACTGACCATGTCTCCACATTAAATAAGTTATGCAAGCCATAACTTAAACCCTTAATCTGTGCTTATTTGATTTCATTGCATAGAAGCCCTTGGAATGGAGTGGGATGATACTGCACAGGGGATGAGAAAATGGTTCCCCTTCAAAGAGCTTACAGCTGGATACAGCTGAGCTTGTGAGAAAGACTGGGAAAGAATGAGGTAAGGAGAATTGGCAGTGATCAAAGCAAATCTGCTGCCTGACCACACTGGGGTTTATTTTTTGCCATTCAAATAATGATCAGTGGTTTTAAGGGGGCTTTTCAAGGAAGATAAAGTGATTTACTCTTCTGTATGAAGCAGATGAAAGAGTATGGCAGTGCTTTTGGCAGCTGAGTGGGCAGCAGAGGCTGGCAGCATGGGCAGAGGGATGGCAAAGTGGGTGAGGATACAGCAGTAACAAACCCAAGAGAGATTGTGGTGCTCCTCAAGGTGGATTTGATAGGGGACAAAAAATTGCTGTTACCAGGAAAAGGTCCAAAATAAGTTAATGATCTTGTTTTAAGAGTACTCAAAACTGGCCTTAAATATGGGCAGATTACATTTACCAGGAGAAGACAAAAGGAAGCTCCTTTAAATACATGAGGTGGTTGAAGCTCCTGTTAGGACATGAGATGGGTTTCCAGATAGGGATTTTTAAATGCAAGGGTGGTTAAGAAAGTCTGTAATTGTCAAGAGATTATGGGAAAAGAAATTGGCAAACTTCAGATGTGATCAGGGTGAGAATGTCTGCAGTGCTCCAAGCATAAAAGAGTTTTCAAACTTTTCTACCTCCTTATACCAGTGAGACAGCCTTGTGCTAGATAACAAAGTGAAGAAGCATTTCTGTAATATTTCAGTGTCTGTTAAGAACAGAACAGGGGACAGGGTTGGCTTTAGAAGGTCAAAAGGTCTCTTAAGAAAGGGAGGAAGGGAGGGCATGAGCTGTGATTTCTAACATCCATTCTTTTAGAGTAATAAGTAGCTGTTTCTCCTAGCAAAAAAGATCCCACACTAGACTAGACTAGACTAGAATGCAGGTTGGAAAAGACCTTCGAGATCATCAAGTCCAACCTATTACCCAGCACCATCTAATCAGCTAAACCATAGCACCAAACACCCCATCCAGTCTCTTCCTAAACACCCCCAGTGATGGTGACTCCACCACCACCCTGGGCAGCCCACTTCAAAGGCCAATCACTCTTTCTGTGAAGAACTCCTTCCTAACATCCAGCCTAAACCTCCCCTGGTGCAGCTTGAGACTGCGTCCTCTTGTTCTGGTGCTGGTTGCCTGGGAGAAGAGACCAACCCCCTCCTGGCTACAACCTCCCTTCAGGGAGTTGTAGACAGCAATAAGGTCTCCCCTGAGCCTCCTCTTCTCCAGGCTAAGCAACCCCAGCTCCCTCAGCCTCTCCTCATAGGGCCCCTTCCTTGATCCTTGTGTTATAGTTGAATCATGAGTGTGTGAAAAGGTTCAAGAAGGAAACTTAAGGAAAGAGAGACAAAATATATTAAAACTAAAGATATGTATTTGCAGAAACTTCTTTCTTTTCTTTTTTGGTTTGTTTTTTTGGGGAGTTGAAGGGGGTTGTTTTGTTGTTGTTTTAATAACGAGGAAGACAAAACAATCTCTGTTGTGCTGGTTTTTATATTTCATTCTTTAACCTGTGTAAACACTGAGCAAATCCAATACACTTGAGCAGACAGCAGTGTTTCTCTTACTAGACTGAGGAGAAGCTCTTCTCATGGAGCAGTTATGACCTCTTGTGGTTATCTGGTAAAGCTTCAGGTTTGTCCCATATGTGAAAGAGTTGGTTTGGTGTTTTTTTGTGAGGGGGAGTCACAACACTGACTGTGCCACTAATGTTCCTCGACAAGTCCTATATTTAAGTGAAGAGTACGAGTTTACTCTCAGAGAGAATGATTTTGCCTCTTTGCTAGAATTGTACTCATGACTTGTGAAATAGAATAGAATTAACCTGGTTGGAAAAGACCTTTGAAATCATCAAGTCCAACCTATCATCCAACACCATCTAATCAACTAAACCTTGGCACCATGTGCCAGGCTCTTCTTAAACACCTCCAGTGATGGTGACTCCACCACTTCCCTGGGCAGCACATTCCAATGGCCAATCTCTCTTTCTGTGAAGAACTTCTTCCTAACATCCAGCCTAAACCTCCCCTGGTGCAGCTTGAGACTATGTCCTCATGTTGAGGTTAATGTTCTAAGCTGAAATGGGAATTGTTTATTTTTTGTTTTAATCCATGAAAGCGAAACAACAAAAGAAGCAAATGCACCTTGTGCAGTTAAAGCTTTCTAGGTTCCTCTCAGTCTAAATGTGTGCAACCCAAAAGTTGTTGCAGTGTGCTAGTAGAGGGAAAAATAACAATTTGTCACTGTTTATGCTCACAGAGACTAAACATTCCTCACCAGCTGGTGAAAAATGCATTTCTAAAATTACACTCCTATAAATAATCTAACTTACATTCACACTGGCTAATGCTTTTCATGCTCACTGTGTTCACTTGGAATCACAGAACTTACCTTTAATCATCTGTAAAGTTAGTATTATTTAAGCTGAAATCATTTCTGTGCAACCATGATCTGAAAGGTAAAGTTCTTGTGACTGTGTGTGACATGTGGTTTCAACTGCCAGGGGGGTTTGGGAGGGAAACTGTCTCTTTTGTGTAGCATCAAAATCATTACTAGACTTCCTTTCTGACTCTGCTAGGTATTCAGTATTCCTAAGGTGGGAAGGGACCTCAAAGAGCATCGAGTCCAACCTGTCACCACAGACCCCATGACTAGAGTAGGGAAGACACTACTGCCCACTGCAGGCTTGAACTCACAACCTTCCCCTTAAGGGTCTAATGCGCTAGTGCAGTGTCCTCTGAAATAGGATGTTTAAGTAGCCCTCAGTGGTTGTGTACAGCCCTGAGGTGTGTCTTTTGGGGTTGGGTTTTGTGATGCATTGCCAATGTTAATAATTAGGAAGTCAATTTAACATAAAAATTCATATTTCAGTATAACAGTGAAGGAGCACATCTAAATGTCCCAAGAGCCTTGGGAAGAAAGGCTTGATTAGATACAGACAGACTGCACTGCCATGAGATGTCATTATAACTGAGCACTGGACAATTCAGAGGCAGGGCCATGAGGTATTTCAGGGTGCATGTCTCTGGTGGTTGATGGTAGCACAAAGCACGGATCATGTGCTTCGAGATGTAAGGCAGTCATTTCTGGGAGGCAGGATAGCATGAGCTGGAGGCAATAATGAGAGGACAAATCACTTCAGATCAGCTTATCATAGGGATTTTTGTACCTTGCGATGTTTTTGCTGGTTTTGAATACTCAAAGCTAAGATGCTGATTCACAGGGATTGTATGTCTGCTAAAATACATCCATTCCCAAGCTCCTATGAATAAATCACTAGATTGAGTATCTGAAAAAAAAAACCAACCCAAACCCTCAGAAGAAAGCAGTTTTCTGTCTACATAACTCACTCAGATATGCATGGAGGTAACACAAAGATTTCCTAAGTAGTGTGGGAATGTTGAGCCTACCTGCTCAACACACTTCCAGCACACATTTTCCACCTGCCTTGGTTGCTGTATCTTTATCATCAGTGGGCACAATATTCTAGTGGTGTTACTGCTCTGTTGTCCAGGACTACTCAGTGCTCCAGGACATGTGGGGTCTGCAAGAACCCCACATTTAGAAACCATGTGCATATTACTACAGAGTCAACCAGGTTATCATGATTTGCTCCTAACCTGGATCAGTGACAGACACATACCTGTTGTCCTAGGACCTTGTAACAAGTTGAAAAATTACTTCTTGGGGGTGTGTGGGGTGTGTGGGGTGTGTGGTTTTGTGTGTTTTTTTAATGTCTGATAAAAGCTGGCTCTAGGAATAATACCTGATATTAAAAACAATATTAACAATTCAAATGTTAATAACACCAGCAGCAGCGGAGGAAATCAGAATAGGGGATCATAAGGGACCCTCTTACAGGAATCCTAATTAGTCTCTGCAGTCTGTAACAAAACCCAACAAAGCCATAGTGACTCCAGAAAAGCCTCCCCTTCTCCCAAGACGATGTTATAATGAACCATTACAACAAAAGTTTTAGTCTCTTCACAAAATGAAGCTTTTAGGCAGGGTATTGACTGAGGCACATGCCAAATAAAGGTGCAGTGTAATAAAGGGATCTAAGCAATGTGAGTTTAGCTCTGTCAGACAAGCAGCAGTGTTATTGCAAACTGCTGTGCTCCAAAACAAAACAAAACCACACCAAAACAACAACAGCAACAAAGCCCACATCAGAAATGAGAACTAGAACTTGATGAGCAAACTTCCTTGAACGAGACTTTTGCTAATAGTACTTATAAATCATTCATCAGTTCTTCCCCTGCATGGTCCATTTCTCTGTCACTCTAGCATGGGCCTTTTCTCTGTCATTCCAATTGTAATGGTAAACAGTTTATAAATGTATGAGATAAGAGGACACAATACGAAGGGTAGGGCTATTACCTAAGCTCTAAATGCAGTGTCTGAAGTATTTGAGTGATTAATTGAGAACACTCAGTTTTAAAGTCTAGCCTTAGAGAAAGGCAGAGACCTAAAGCACAAAGAGAATGAGGAGTAGTAATAGCCCAAAATGAATAAAACCCATCTGACACCCATAAAATTTCTTAGTAACAACTGTGTGTACTTTTCCCTTTAATTCTGTGTTCAAACTCTTCACGGACTGTAGCCTCAGTCACACGCCAGGCCACAAATATCCTTCTGCTTAGTTTAAAGAAAGGTCCAATGAAGGAAATAAAATGAGACATCAAAATCCTGGGTTCCCATTCTTTTCATGTGCTTGACATCCTGGGACTCAGTGCACTTTTCATTCAAGCCAGTGGTGAGGAGACCATTTGAAGGGGAATTTTAATATTGATACTTGAAAGTGCTTCCTTTGAGCAGGAGCACTGCTTCTAAGAACCTGCTCAGCCACAAATGTGGGCACCACACAAAACTTTAATAGCATATGCAGGAACATCATAAAATGTGCTTAATGTGACACAGCTACACAACATCTCGGCCATAACCTGTAAAAATGGGAGTCTGGATGTACTGAGCTTATGAAACTGTGACAGCACCATCTGGTGTCTTCCAGTAATGCCATTTGTGCTATTTTTAGGGCAGGCAAGGGAAAGAAATATCCTGTCAACTTTTACAGCTAAGTTTGGATAGAGACAAAGGGGATTTCCTGGGCCATCCAAACCTTGCTATTGCATGCCATCATTTAATAACTCCCACACATCAGCCAATCATGTTGTCTTGAAGTACAAAATGTCCCAGTTCTCTTAATTAAAAACTTGCCTCCAGTTTTGTGTATTCATTTATATATGATCAGCTTGCAGTCTCTTTCTGAAGTTCCAGACCCTAAATTGCCTTTTGCTTCGGCTGCATTCAGCCTTCCTGATATACCATCAGAGAGGAACTGTATCTCCTTCAGCCTTCCCCTTGTTGCCAAGCTTTTAACATTTCCAGAAATGATTCCTTGTACCCTCACTCTCCTAGCTGCTCTTTTCTGCATCTTCTGCAAGTACAGTTCCTCTTACACACGACTCCAAGTGTACTTTCTTGAGGCCTCCTACAGGAAGATCTATATGCCCCCTATTGCTGCTGACTCTAATGCATCTTAAGGCCACAATTGAAGGAGGTGGGGTAACAGAATCTTTGTAACATTGGCATCCTCATGAACCAGCATCCCAACCAATGAGCTTCCAGTTAAGAGCAGATACATGTAAATTCATGACCTGGCATTATGTACTATTGAATTCCATCATATCTCTCTTGGATCAGTCAGGTTCTCCTATATTCCATACATCCCCTTCCCTCTCTTGCCAATTCCACCTTCTTTTATACCATCAATGAATCTCCCAATTTGTTTGTATGCACTGTGGTCATCAATGATCATGTTAAATATAATCAACCCCAGGAATCTCTCTTGGAAAACCTCCAGTAGTAGGCTCACACATCTGTTTTCAGCAGAATGTGTTACAATCTTCCATTTGGCCAAGGGTCTGGGTTTACTGCCTGCGTGGCACTGTATAAATGCTCTGCTGAAGTTCGCCTGCAAGGTGTATCGGTGTAGGAAAATGCTCCATTCACTCAGGTATATGCTTCCTGTCTCTCAAGCAAGACTCTGCAAGTCTGAAATGAGCCATGCAAACATTCTCTCCATCATCCTGGGTATATCTGGTTTTCATGCTTTGATTCAGAGGCTTGTTGGTGGAAGCCTTGACAAACATTGTCATCTTGGGGCCACTTGGTACACTCAGCTTTTGATCTGAGGGTGATAGCTTTATGGCAATGTAGCACACTAAAGGAAATGCCACTTGGAAGCCATCAGTGAATCATAACTAGGATGTGCATGTGTAGCTGGTCCATTCTTGCACACCTACTATGCTGGTAATTCATAGCTTCATTTTGGCAACAGAGGAGGAATGGAGGAATTTCATGGATGTCCTCTCAAAATCAGACCCTCAAACTAGGAAATCTTTCGGTGTGGCTATGCCACTCAGAACTTGTGGTGCAACCTTGGTGAGGTGAATATTGTATTTTATAGCTCTGTACCCTCCTCTGCTGGTGATCACTTAGGGAGCAAGGTGCAGGATGTCTGCTGAATGAGTGATTTTGTCCATATGAATGCTCCCTCTGCTGCAGCATATTCACTGATGTCTCAACCAAAATAGTGTGAAGCAAGATTCTGCCACTAAGTTGAAAGCTGCAGTAATGTTTAATATATGCTGTCCAGAATAGTGAGATTTTCTGCACAGAGACTGAACTCTGTATTTCTTTTAGGCATTAGAGACTGCCATGTGGCCGGCAACTCCTGCTTTAAGATTTATCATTATACCATAGAAGTTATGAGCCACCTCACTAGCACTTAGCATGACTCTTTTCATTCCAGATCACATGAACTTCCAGCATGAGGCACAGATGATCTCTAATTACACATTTCTGTGCAGCTTCTGCAGCAGGTTCCATGCTTTATTCAATCTTGGCTAATACATTTCCAACTTGTCTGTTTGTTGGAAAGAAGCTCTGTTCTAAACTATAGCTGCTTCTAGGTTCTTCACAATATTTCCCCTGGAAGATGACTAAAATACTAGGAACTGGCACCAGTTTGGAGCTTGAAATGTTGTGTATTCAGAAATTCTGCCTCAGCAGGACGGTGCTTCACTCTGTGTGTCTGCAGCAGAGCAGTTAGCACAGACGCAGAGCTACAAATTTGAGCCATACTTAAGCTGAAGGCTGTCTCCAGTCAGTCTGGCTGACTGCTCAAGAAAGATGATGAAGGAAGGTACCTGAACCTAATGCTACTGCCAGTGGTTCCCTCCCTTCCCCCTCCCCGCCAGGCTAGGGAAGATGGAGCTTAATAATTGTAGCTTGTTAGGTCCTGTAAACCTTTGATATATTTAGTTACACGTGCTCTGCCTTAGAAGGATGCAGGTAGGAAAGGTGAGCACTTGTAATCGGGTTACTGGTGTGCTGCAAGGAGGAACCACCAGGCTATGCTGCCTCAGGGCTGACAGCTTGGCTACCTTGCAGAGCTGGGGCTGGATTTTATCAGTGCATTTTTTTTTCTCTCTGAGATGGTTGAATAACTGCCTTTATAGGAGAGCAAGGGAAATAACTTAGTGACGGGAGAAAACGAACTTTTTTTTGCTGTTATCTTGCAAAAGACAAGGTGGCATTTTGACTTAGTAAATTTCTATGTGCAAGTAACAAGAAATGCAGAAAGTGCTGAAAGTTTAAGGGAGCTGAGTGAGCTATTACAGAGGAGAAAGGAATTGAAGAAAGGAGACATGTTTCTGTCAAATGTTCTTTATTTTTAAGAAGCTATAACAGAAGGAGGAACAGGCAGAAAGATGTTCAGCAGCAGCAATCTCCTGGGTTCTTACAGTTTACCAAAAAAACCCCACAAAATATCTCTATAGCAAAAGCAGATGCTGAACAAACCTGATAAGACAAGGCAATTTTTGCCTCTGGGGCACGAGGAGCACCATCTCACTGTGAAAACTTAATAAGGATCAAATAAGATAAAGGCCTTTTCGATTCACAGAATCACAGAAACATTCAGGTTAGAAAAGACCCTCAGGATCACCAAGTCCAACTGATAACCCAACTCTACAAGGCTCACCCCTAGACCATATCCCCAAGCACCACATCCAAACCACCTTCAAACACATCCAGGGGCGGTGACTCAAGCACCTCCCTGGGCAGCACATTCCCATCCCTGACCACTCTTTCTGTGAGCAATTTTTTCCCTAACATACAAGCACAGCAGCATCACAGCACAGGACACAGTCTGTCTCCAATGAAGGTACACTTGATGCCTCTGGGGCACGGGGAGCACCATCTCACTGTGAAAACTTAATGAGGGTCAAATAAGATGAAGGTCCTTTCAATTCTTTTCATAATTTTTAGATGAAAATGTCATTTTCCCTATACATTCTATTGAACTTTTCCTGTAGCTGCCACGAGGAGTTTATCTGGGCTGGAATGGAACACATTTGTTTATTTATTTAGTTAAACTTTACTCTGAAGATTTCTTTAGAGCATCAGAGCGCTATCAAGGCTATTCATCTGACCTAAGTAAATGAAAGCAGAATTACAGCAGCAGCTTAGAGCAATACAAACAACCTTGCAGAACGAAGCAGCATTCCAGGCTAAGGCAGGATTCTGTCATAAAGTGACAGGCAATACAGCTATTAGCATATGAACAGGAAGATGGATGGAGTATTAACAGTGTCAGTTAGGTCAAGAAAAGATGAATTGCTCAATTAACTCTCTAAATGTACAAACTCCCTTTTTTTCCCCCCTTTTTTTCTTTTTTTCTTCTTTATGACTCCCAGCACAGTATTGGCAGCAAATGGGTGAGGCAAATGTATTGCTTTATCCTCTGTGTAGTCTCCCGTTGTGAAGATCTCTCCTATTCTTCTACCAGCTGTAAACAAGAATCAATTTCAGTCTCAACGCTAGGGAAGGCAAAAGAATTCGTTTTCCTGAGCACCTGCAGAGAGATCAAGTTGCAGCCAAATTTTCCTTCTGTCCATCAGCATTAAGAATCCTTCGGGCTGCACTGAAATTAGCACTAACCCCAAGTCTCTCCCAGCCATCACCTGCTGGGGTCCTGCCCCTGTGGGGATTCGTTGCACTCAATGCAGAGGGAACAGAGCCGCCAGAAGAAACCTCCTGGGAGTAAAGAGAGAGGAGGAATTTCTTTGTATATTTCCCATGGGATGTATATTTGCCATAGGTTTGCTTTTGCCTGCGCCCAGCTCAACACAGGATCACCATCCTTTGAGTGTATCTAGGTCTTATATGCAATAAAGCACCAAGTTTGCATGTTCTGAATTGTTTGCGGGAGGATCTTCCCATTAGTAGTAAAGGGAGCTGACACAGCTAATTTAGGCTTTTTCAATACCATGTAACATCATCTTCAGTGTTCTTCTGGATTGAGATTCCTAATTTACACATAAATTCCTACTGAAGCAGAATTTAGGCAGTCTTTTAAAGCCTAGCTTTTAAAGTTTTTGCCATTTTTTTGCCATTGAGCCAAAGAACTGGCTCTGCCTTCTGTGTGATTCCAATCTGAATCTACCCATTTCTGTTTCTTTTCCATTCCCCCCAGTCCTATCACTCCCTGACACCCTAAAAAGTCGCTCCCCAGCTTTCTTGTAGGCCCCCTTCAGATACTGGAAGGCCACAATAAGGTTGGTTGGAAAAGGTCTTTAAGATCATGAAGTCAAACCACTACCTTGTTTCCACTAAGAGTTGCTCTTCTGGGCCACCTGAAGGTAATTCTTCTACCTTCACAGCTCTCTGCAGTGTCCACCCCTCTACCCTGTTGACACAGACCACTAAGCACTCTCCTTTAAAGACACCCTGAGCAGCATTTCCTGAGCAGCTCTATGGAAAGCAGTTAAAGTGGAGTCTCCCTCCCTGGAAGTGTTCCTAAGAGGCTTGGATGTGGCACTTGGAGCCATGGTTTAGTTGTCAGGAGGTGTTAGGTCTTGGGTAATAGGTTGGACATGATGATCTGTGAGGTCTTTTCCAGCCTGGTTGATTCTAAGCATCTTCTAAGCATTTTACCTCTTAGCAATTATTGTCTCAACAGACTCAGAGTCCACAAAACACCATGGGATTCCATAACAGAGTGGATTAGCAACCTCTCCTCACCTTTAACTGGAGCAATTTCTAGCCATTCCCTTTGAGATTGTTTGAAATGTTGGTCACAGACACACAATCCAGCACAATCTAAGCATACCAAGTTAGCTTTTAAACCAAAAAGGGTATAAACTACTGAATTCTACCTTGTGAAAGGGCAATCTAACCAAGTATTGTGACACATACTAGAAGTAGTCACGTAGTGAATTTCACTGTGTCATTTGCTTGTGACCAGCTGTTACCTAAATCCAGCTTCTGAATTATTGTATACCAAGAATCTGGGGCTGAAGTTCCCCATATGCCACTCCTCTCCTAC
Source organism: Melanerpes formicivorus (assembly GCF_026170545.1). Taxonomy (NCBI): domain Eukaryota; kingdom Metazoa; phylum Chordata; class Aves; order Piciformes; family Picidae; genus Melanerpes; species Melanerpes formicivorus. The sequence continues at coordinate 8,730,290 of NW_027142379.1, read as the reverse complement.
TTACTGACCACTCTTTACACACTCAAGTTTGAATATTTTGTTCTTGTAACTTTCTGCAAGGCATCATGCAGCTGGAATTATTGTCACTCTAGAAACATAGGAAATGGGGAGGAGAATTTGCAACATGTTATTAAAGTCATATATAACATCCAAAAGCCAGAGGTACACCCCTCAGTGCCATACTGCAGAAGCTGTAAAATTATTTCCAGTAGCATTTAGAGACTGTGCTATTCACTGCAATTTAGTGATTTGTGGGCATAGAATCAATAAGGTTGGAAAAGACCTCAAAGACTATCAAGTCCAACCTGTCACCCAACACCTCATGACTACTAAACCATGGCACCAAGTGCCACGTCCAATCCCCTCTTGAACATCTCCAGGGACGGTGACTCCACCACCTCCCTGGGCAGCACATTCATGCTGGATGAGTGCCTTGTATGCTTCTGTGGGACAAAAGTCACAAGGTGTGGGGTTTTTTTGAAGGAGTGAATATAGGCTAGGGCAAGATGGTGGTAAAAGTCTTGCTGGCCTGAGAAGGAACATATTCACAGCTGCTTGGCTGTTACTTGCAAGTATGGTGTGCTTGTGCCAGGACCAGAAGAGAGTTCTGGGGAGTCCGGCAAAGGGAGAATTTCAGACATTCATGTGACCAAACCCAGATAATATGGGAAGAACCATCCTCATCTGTTATACCAAACTGGCTGATCCTAAGAAAAAGCGCTGACCTGGTTAATTATAGCTCAGCTTTCAAACAGTCTGGTTTTATTCAGGAGTGCTTTTAAGCTGATAAGAGACCACTAGGCTGTAAATTAATTGTGAAGAATTTTTTATCTTGCACTTAAATGAAACACGTTTTCCAAGGGTATTTTTTAATAGCTTGAATGTGACTAGATTGCCTATCACTTCCCAGGACAGTCTCACTTTTCTCCAGTGGACAGTCACTGTTTAATCTGTTATTTTTTCTTCTCTAAGTTGCAGTCTAATCCAAACTCTAGTTCTCCTTATGCCTTTATCCACTAGCTTGAAGAGCCTATTAGTGCCTGCTGCTCCCGCCCCGTGATGTTGCTTACACAATGTAATCATATTGCCTCTTTTCTTGGAAAGCTGAATAGCTTGGACACCTGAAATCTCTCCCTGGAGAGAATTGCTCCAAATTATTTTTAGGGTTTCTTTCTTAACCTTCTCTAGCATTTCAATATCCTTTTTAAAATGCACATACCAAAACTGGACAGCTTCCAGTAGCTGTCTCTCTGATGCTTCCTGCAGAGAGAAAATCGCTTTCCTGCTCCCTTGAAACATCTGAGGATAGCTGCAGCCCCTTCAGGCCCCTTTTCCCTAGGAGTGTAGCACAACTCCTTCCTACTCTGCCCCCCACCTCCTTCCCTGTGTGCAGAGTAAACCACACTCTCCCCAGTTCCACTCCAGAGTAGCTGGCAGGTTCCATCACCTGGAATCGTATTTTTTTCATTGAGCTCTATTGAAACACCTCCTGTGTCAAGGAAGCTCATCTTACCTGCTCCTCAATAGGTGACACATGTAATGAGCAGGCCACATATCACTGAACAGCACCTCTTATGGCCATGGCTGTGTGACTTTACTTACCACACTGATCACCTCCTCAGTAAAACATGAATCATGTTTGGCAGATCACTTCCCATAGAAACAAACTTCATCCATACAGTGGATTTTTCTTGTCTCTTCTTCTCCTTGGAGCTGGTCAACAATAGGCTAACCAGTCTACAACTACCTGCTTACCAAAATTAGTTTTTCTGGATCTCATCTGGACACTGCATGCTCAATCTTTCAAGATTTCCATGTTATGACAAGATTTACTTGAAGCAGTGTCAAAGAGATGGTTATTCTCTCCACTCTCCCACCCACTCTTCAGGGAGTCATTTGTGCCATTTTTCCAGGTCTGATGGGTTTTATATGTTCTTAGGGGGTACTTCCTAAGCTCTCTCTCTTTTTTTTCCTAACTTCCCTTCTAATAATATTTTTTACTCTACCAAACACACAAATGCTTTATAGCCCAGAGCAATTCCAGGCATGGATGCTCCCCTCATGGCTTTTCTTCCCTTATGAAATCTCCATGCTTTCTAGTTAATGTCGATTGCCATCTTACCTTTGTCTCCCAGTATTAGTTCTACATGATAATCTTCTCTTCTCATTTGCTGACTCCATTTCTCCAGGAATGAGTTTTCAAGGAACATTATCCACTTTTCTTGATGGTGGCCTTCTTGGCTACCCCCCGTATTGCCCTGAAAACTCCTCTGTTTTATTCCCCTGTCTGCCTTCACAGGTGTTTTTGTACCAAACCAATTTTTTTCAGCTTTGGAGAAGTAACTTTCTCAAAGGAGCATGTGTGTGTGCAAAATCTGGTTAAGGCTGTCAGGGGCAGCTGTGAACAGAAACTGGAAAGAGGGAAATACTACTGCTAGTGAGATACTCAGGTGTCTCCTGTTAAGTGCAAGAGAATGGTGCTTCTAGCAGCAGGTGTTAAAATGAGGAGAATAACCCAGGTGATACCTATTAATCTTGTGAGACATTTTTGCTACTGGAGGTATTTAGAAGGCACGTAGATGTGGTGCTTAGGGACATGATTTAGTGGAAGGCTTGGCTGTGCTAATGGTTAGACTCACATGATCTTAAAGGTCTTTTCCAGTGGTTCTGTGATTCTATGATACTAATGGGAAAGCAGAATTTTTGCATGTCACTTGCACTAGGATAAATAAACATAGTCAGTTGTGTTTTAACCCTTTTGAAAGGCGTTCTTTTAGTGCTTTATACATTTTAAGAAATCCCCAAATCTGGGCTTTTCCTGAGCCAGAGACGAAACTATTCTGTCAATTTCCATAGAGTTCGAGTGTTCCCTGAGAACAGCTCTCCTCTTCTCGCAGGTTTCACCTTGGAGGTTTGCTGTGTTCCTGTCAGTTTCACCCCCGGGTTTGGTAAACACTCCTGTCAGCATCAGTCAGAAAATCGTAGTAAGAAATTTACTAGGTTTGTGTTCTTGAGCTTGACAGCCCAGCGCCTCTCCCTCCCAGCCCTGTGCCACATGATGCATTTCACCTTTTTTAACTTTCTGCAGCACAAAGGATAAATAAATCAAAGTTAAATTCTCCACTGGCTGTGCGATCCGGGGCTCCGCTCTCTCCGGGGACAGCCGGCTCTTGGCCCCGGCTCCAGCAGCCGCGGCGGGGCTGACGCGGGCCCCGGCGGCTCCCCCCGCACTGGCGCCGCTCTGCCGGCAGATGGCGCCGCCGCGCCGCCCGCTCCTCCCGCACCCGGCGGCCCCCACCCGCACCCCGGGCCCGGAGAGGGAGCAGCGGCGGTGCCAGGCGTGTGTGCGTGTGCAACATCCTCCGCCTCCGTGCCGGCCCGACCCGCGTCGACCGCGTTACTAGCGGCGGGCGAGAGAGGGGCAGGAGCAAGCAAAGGCGGCGGGGAGTCGGGGTGGGGGGGGAGAGGGGGAGAGGGCGGAGACGGGGCTAGCCCGAGGAAATCAAACGGCCCCGCCATGAATTAAGCAGCGGGCTGCAGAGGGGAGGGCCCCCTCCCTCCCCCGCACGGCGCCCGGCGCGATCAGCGCCGCCCCGCACCGGAGCCGCCTGCTCGGGGCGCGCCAGGCGCGCACGCACACACAGACAGGCGGCGGGGGCGGGTCGGCCGGGGTGGGGGGGCCCCGGCAGATGAAGATGGCAATGTCTGTGATCCAAGCATGCCGCAGCCTGGCTCTCTCAACATGGCTGCTGTCCTTTTGTTTTGTGCATCTGCTGTGCCTGGACTTCACCGTGGCCGAAAAGGAGGAGTGGTACACGGCCTTCGTCAACATCACCTACGCCGACCCGGCGGCCGGCAGCGCCGAGCTCCGCAGCGAGAAGAGCGAGTGCGGGCGTTACGGCGAGCAGTCGCCCAAGCAGGACGCCCGCGGGCAGGTGGCCCTCTCCGCCTCGCCCGTCGACCGCTACGCCTGCGACCCTGGCACCCGTTTTAACGCCCCGGCGCCGGGCAAGAGCTGGGTGGCCCTCATCCCGCGGGGCAACTGCACCTACAAGGACAAGATCCGCCACGCCGCCGCCCAGAACGCCTCCGCCGTGGTCATCTACAACGTGGGCTCCAGCAACGCCAACGAGACCATCACCATGCCCCACGCAGGTGAGCTCCGGCACCCTGCCCGCAGCCCGAGGCTGTGCTGGGTGGACGGACGGGGCCCGCTTTTCCCATGCGTGGCGAGCCCGCCCAGCCATCCCGCACCCTTGAGGGGTGCTGGGGACGAGGTGCCCTCGCACCTCCTGGCAAGGGAGCGAGGTGGGCTGCGGGCCCGGCCGGGCACGCATACCCATCCCGGAGACCGTGGAGCATCTCTCTGTGGTGCCATGGCAAAGGATGGATGTGCTCCTGGCAGCACCGCACGCTGGTGTTCCAGGGGTGAAAAGTTTGGGAGATGGAAAGTTTGGGTCTAGTTGGAGGAATAGGTGGGACGCTGAGCCCACCTCGGGGAACCAATGTTATGTATGCTGCGTCCCGAGGACCCTCTAGCAGGTGTTGTGTGGGATCAGGTGTGATTGAGACCTTTCTCCTTGAGAAGTGCAGTGTCTATGATGCAGGCTTATCAGGACGTGCAGTCAAGTAGGGAACACGGTGTCCGCTGTCTTGTGATAGTGTAAAAGTTGTGGGATCGGGTGGGAATGTAGAGTATCTGATTTAGTGAGGACAGGAGAGATTTTGTCCGGGACTGAAATGGGAGGGGTCACTCCCAGGTGAACAGCGCGCTCCGATAGAGTTGTGCTTGCAAGTGTCAGCACATGGGCGCTCCGGTCCCAACATGTGCTTGTCAACTAGAACGCCGGAGAAATTCAGTCTCAGAAACAACCCAAACCTCAGGTTTTGCCCACAGAAAACCGCTGGGTTTGTACCAGTGTTTGATCTGAAATGTTTCCAAACAGATTATCAGATGTATATATTTAGGGGTGGTGATTTCTGCCAGGGGTCACTGGGCTTGTATACCAGCAGCCTATGGCACGGAGACTAAAATGCCACCTATTGTGAAATCTCAGTTTGGTTTGCCTCCAGTAACTAATCACGGCCAGCTGTTTCATGCCAGTTGAATTTTAGCAGAGTTAGGGGGAAATTGAAACACAGGCTGCCAACCAGGACATTATTCTAATGACATTTTAAGTTTCCACATTGAACTAGCTAGCATGGATGTGCCCCAAAACAGTTGGTTGCCTACCTGTAGTACTGCTAATGCAGAGGTAGGGCTTTTGGAGCTTTTGGTGCTTCTTGTCTGCAGCCTCTTTAAGAGACTAACCATTTCTTAGAGTAAATTGATGTTTCTTTGGTCTATGGGTGGAAGATGGGGTTTTGTTAGTGTTTTCCATTAATTTTGTGAGACAAGCAACTCATAACCTCTTGAGCTTCTTAAAACTGTGCATTATAACCTGCACATCGTTTAGCAGCTGTTCAGATTATACTTCTTGGTACTTTAAGCATCGCAGCTTATATCCTAAGCACTGTAAAATAGTAGGAGCTTGCCATACTGAGGCACCCTTCAAGTAAAGCTCAGGCTGTTTGAAAGCTCAGGATGCCTCGCTTGTTCTTGTCTAGTGAGTTTCTCTGAAGCTGCCAACATGTTGGATCAATTAATGGTTTGCCTGTTCTTAAAGTATGCACTAAGCTGGTTTCCCACACAAGTGGTGTTTTATTAAGAAACAGTGGGAGTAAAAAATGAGTCTAACCTTTTAAAATGTTAGAGCTTTTGTTTGTTTTAAAGTCTAAAATGAAGCAAGCAGGGAATCTTTCTTACTGCAAGTGGCCTCAGCTTTAAAAATCCAAACACTGTATCGCTTATCTCGGGAGCAGCTTCTTTTATGTCATATGACTCCTTAGGGTTTATTCTGAGAATCCTTTTTGAGCACTCAATTGATACCCAGCAGTGTGATTGTACAGCACCAGAGGCTGAAATGAAAGGCAGCTTGCAGAAAATAATCTGGACTTGTTGAATTCGGTCAGTGAGACCAAAGGGCTTTGCTGATTGATTGTGGGAGGTTGTATTCGGTTTAGGAATTTTTGTGTTCTGAGAACTGGTTGTTGGTCTTACCTAAGGGAAAATCTGCTCTCTAAGGAGTTTTAGACCATGAGTGTCCTGGAACAGGAGCTAAAAAGAATTGTTCTTAAACAACATTTAACAAGGCAGCAGGGATTTAGAACTGGCTTTTTCTGTGCTCTTCTTCGTGTACCACCTTTACGTGGGACTAAGTGAATGTACAGGCTGTGTAAAATTATCTGACTTGCAGCCTTTGGCACTTGCTTGGTCCCAGTCTAAATGATAGCATAAGCTTCAAGGGAAGAATGAATCAGGTTCTTGGTTTCTGAGTTCAGCAGCATCTGCGGTGCTCTGCCCACGCCAAATCCTGGAGTGGGAAGAAGAAAATTCCATTCTGGAAAATACTTGGGGGGTGGGAAGGGAGGGTGAAATATGACCTAAAAAGCAGTTTAAAAGTCAAAAGGAATATGATGTTACTCTCTCTCTCTTTAATGTTTATCCTCCCACAGATTTATTTTTTTTTGGGGGGGGGAGAGGGGTGGGTTCATATAAGCTTAAATAATCTTTCTGTACAGAAAGCAGTATATCCTGTTGCATAACGTGGCTTCTGCCCTGACTGAAGAACTATTACTCCTGAGAGAGATGTTTTTCCTTACGTTCTCTTCTGTATGCTTTGCCTTCTTTGTCGTTTTATCTTACCGTGCTGCTTCTGCTCCTCTCACCCCACCTCTCATTTCATCTCTACCCTTGTGCTTCGTCCCCCCTCTTGACTGCATTACTGTGCTGTTTGCCCTTGCCACTTTCTTCCCAAAGCTCGCTCTTTCTCCTGCCAGAGATCTTACCTCACAGCTGTATGTTCGGTTACGCTGCCTGTTTCCTGCTGCAGTGTGTGCCAGTGACCCTTTGCTGACATGATGCCTCCTGAGTTTAAAATCTGTGGGCAGCTGTAGCAAAATACCAGTCTGGAATTTGAAGGAGAATTGGTAGACCACCTCCTCCCCCCTTCCCCTCCCCCCCACACTAGGATAATGTTGTATTGAAGCTTGTTGTGGAAAACCTCAAATACAGCTATCCAGGATTTATTTACAGTGCACCAGGCAAACCAATTTGCCCCAGTTCAGTCACCGTACTGAAAGCCTTCGCTTTCAGGGAGCTTGCACTTAGGTCACTGCTTGCACATCCAGAAGAGTGAGGTAGAGTGCTGACATCTGCGTTCACAGGGAATGCAGAGCTCTGTGATTCTCATGCTGGGACCCACTTAGCTTTTGCATCATCTGCTACAGCCTCTGCAAACTGGCTTCCTTGTTTTGTTTTATTGTTTTGGCTTGAAATATGGTATAGGAGCTGTGAGGATAACTTCTGCTTTTTGACTAAGTAGATTTTAGCCAGAGAAGGAGCAATTGCATCCAGAATTTCTGCTTCAGTTGCTTTTTAGTTCTCCTAAATCAACTTTCCTAGTAGAAAAGTGCCCTAATAATATAAAGGATGTTCTTTGTCCTCCAGAATAATAATCCATGGTGTTGGTTAGGGCTCCTGAATGGCATTTTTTTCTTTTTCAGACCAAATTGTCTGTTATTTAGGTTTGAAAAGGCTCTTAGTCACTTTGTCTGTACTCAATAACTTAGTATTACTTGGAAGTAGTCTCACTACCTGTTGCAGTGCATCCTAACACTTCTTCTGAGCTCTGAATAGATACAGTATGGGAACCTTCCAGATGATTCAATATAAGGACTTCTGCTCTCCAGCTCTAGTTTAAGGGAACCTAGGCTCACCACTTCTCACTTGGGCACCTGTGGCTAGGGAGGGTTGTTAACTGTGGCTGTGCATGATTCATATGCAGGCAAAAGTCAGATCTTCAGCGTTCAATATGGTTTGTAACTTCCAGTTTGAATTCTGGGGTGCTCCAGGATATCTCACATGAAATAAATTGCATCCCAGGTATTTTGCCCCAGAAGCACATGGAGTCATGCAGTTTTGCATTCCCCATGTTCTACTTTCCCAGTGCAAGCCATCACAAATCTCAAGTCACTTGCTGTGCATATCATCAGCCTGTTTGCAATGACAGGCAGGTGCTTCAGCTTTTGTAATGGCTTCTGCACACTGGCAGCAACGGCCAACTCTGAGACCTGGATCTCATAGGTGGTCTAAAATGGCTCTGACTTCTTCCCTCCCTCTTTGACCCTCAAGTACAGCATGTGTGCTCCAGCTGGCATGAGGAGATCGTGTCCAGCCCACTGCCAAACCAGGTGTGTCCCTCCACACCTGCTGTGAATTTGGCCAGCCTTGTGCACATGCAGTTCAGTAGCAGCTTCTTCCCTTGTACTCAGATTTTTTTTGTTGTTCCAGCACCATTCTCACCTTTTACATTTTTTTAAGCTGCCTTGGTAGTAGTTTTGGCTTTGGGCACCCCTGTAGATTTGTACAGATTTGCAAATTAAACATTGAAGTTGAGAATTTCTCTCTTTACAGACTTAATTCACTACTGTTGCTACATTTGTTCCTTCACTAAAACAACTGTTTTCCTAACTTTTTGTTGAATTCTAATGAGGGAAATGTGCTGACAGCGTGCACACTGCATTTACATATGGATGAGAGGGAATTAATCAAAGATTGGAGATTTCAGGCTTCTGGGGACTGCCATAATTATTTTCTGTTCCAGGCACTCAGGATTCATTCCTAACCAACTCAGGGAGGGAGAGAGATGGAGATCAATGCATCTCTGAGCCTTTACCATAGTGAAACTGAGGCATAGCTGGAGTGTGCTGCCCTCCTTGGGAACACAGATGGGCTCCTGGATCCATCATGTAGGCCTGGATTTCAGTAGTTTTAGCAAATCTGGTTCTCTGTATTTATCAAAATCAAGGATTTGTGACCTGGGATAGAGCCAGCAGCAGTGCCAACAAGCTGCAGTTGCTGAGGGCCACACTTTCTCCTAGCTCTGCTGTGGTCCATTGCTAGACTTCTCTACTGCAGGTGTGTTTGATTCTGCCAAGTGTGGGGGGTGTAGGCTTTGGGTTGTTAGGTACCTGGTTTAGCTTTAACTGAATTAAAAGAGATTAATTTGACCTACAAGCACTAGAACAACAAAATAATCTTGGTCTCCAGTACTACAAGGGCCAGCCACTTCAGTGCTGGGGTGCTGAGTTTTGTCATTAGATGATACCTTTTTTTGCCTTGTTGAATCTCACAGCTTCTTTCAACCTCACAGCTGGGCTTGTGTGCCTCCTCCTGAGCCCATTGCAGTCTGTGAAAAGACAGTGAGTCCACTGAGCTTTGGATCAAGCTATGAGGTACAGCCTTTCCTACAAAGCAGTGAAGTATTGATTTATTGAAGATTGCATTGATCCTCCAAGCTTACTGATTGCAAAAGCAGTTAGATTTTTTCCATGCTCTTTAGTTATCTGCAGCATTTGTTTGCAACAATACTCATACAAGTGCTGTCTTCAGATCTCTGCAGTAAGAAGTGACACAGCAAGAAGAAGATCTTCCTCAGGAGCAAATCTGTATCAGCGCTGAATCTGGTTGCTGCCTCTTAATCTGGAGCACCTGCTCTTGATACAGTGTCCTTAAGAGAATGGCTTGCTTTTGATAAAGCTTGTTCTAGTGCCATTGGTGTTTTGGCTTTAAAATGGTTTGTGTTAGCTTGGGTTGTTAGAATACCATGGGAGTCTGTGGCTAATGTGTCAACTCGGTTGTAGCTCACTAATTCATGCAGATCTATTTCTGTGCTGCTCCCTTCATGGTACGTCACAGAGCATGGGAACATTTTCAGGACAAGGGGACAGGGGAGAGAAACCTACAGTTAATTCAGTGTTGGAACTTTAAGAGTCTCTGTTCCTGGTAGAAGAAGAGGGCATTTCTCTGCTGTTCTCGCATAAGCCTAGGACTAAAAGAACCCATTATTTTGTCCCGCTTGTTTGATAGAGTTCATAGTGCATTGTCATGTGAGATGGATGAGCTTCAAGTGACCTCTGCCTCCATACACCATGAGCCAGACTGCTGAAGAGTTAGATCTTTATGAAGGGATAGCCCAACAACTTCTCCACTTCCCAATAAATTCTGCATAGCTAACCTGCACAGAAACAGCATTCATTGCAAGACAAGCCCTGCTTCTGCCCTTTCAGTTGGATTTGAGTGCTAGTTACTTGATGACTTCTTTGGTGCAGAAGAATGAACAATACAATCATTGACTCATAGAAATCAGATATGGAAAAGACTGAGTAGTCCATGCAACCGCTCACCTTACTTACGTGGGACTGCTTCCTATGGTGTTACCTTCTCCTACCCTCACAGTGCTTTTTGCTTAGCATCTTGCAGAGGAAGGGATCTTGGGGTGCTTCAGAACCAAATGCAGTCTGTGTAAGCAGCAGAATTGTCATGAAGCTGGGAGGATATAACACTTAATTCTTATAACTTCCACAAAGTCATCTTGGCAGAGGCATACCTGCTGAAGGATAAGGTTTAAAGCCATCTGTAGCCATAGATAAAATATTTTGGAACTGATGATGCCCAAGCAGGGTTTACTCTGCTGCGTCTTGATGCCGTAGTGGGATGTGACCCAGGGCTGCATTAGTGCCCTGCTGTCTCCTTGTTTCACTCTGCTGGTTTTGGTTTCTCTGAAGAGAAATCTAGACAGAAAGGCCACGTGTCAGCCACTACACTGTTTGACCAGATGCTGAGTGTGGATAAGGGTCCTGAGTGTGGATGAGGAAGCCTTACGTGTTCCTGGGTACATTTTGGTGTAGTATCTCAGAAGGTAATTTGGTGAAGAGCTACAATTTCTGTTACCTCAAGGAGAAAACCAAAACCACTTGGGTGAAAACTCAAATTGTGAAATTCATTGGATGAAACTTACCAGATTTATATCTGCTGTCTGACTCACTGCCCTTATTGGTGGATGCCAAGATTCAAGAAACCTACAAGTTTGCCTGTGGTTTTGCTGTGAACTGAAGCTCTCCAGCAACAGGCTTACTGTTCTTCAGTGCATTTTGTGCCACACTTTGAAGTAATCCTTGAACCAGGATAGGTTAAAAATTACTGGTTTTAGGAGAATTTACCACCCTGGTGGAAACAATGACTTCTGGTTCAAAAATGTATGAGTGGAAAGACCTCTTCTCTCACCATCTAGCAGATGGATAAAGATTGTTTTGCTTATGACACAACAGTACTATGCAGCTGTGTTTTACAAGAGAGCTTTAAGGCTCCTTTTTAATTCACTATTTGAGATAAACCTTAGACAACTGAACTGAGAACTGAAGGAGATGATGAAAAGATTAACCAGTTTGTTTTATTGCTGTTCTCTATCTGAATATGAAAAGCTAGCCTCCTGGATTCTTAGGTACTTATAGATATAATAGCCTATTCAAATAATTGTTCATTTCTTTGCCCTCTCAAGAGTGGTTTATAAAAAACATCAATAAAGTGAAGTGCCTGTTCATTTGCTTCTGACAGTGTAATCATAGTGATAGCCAAATATACCTAAGGGTCTGTCAGAGTGTCAGTCTCAAATTTCATGTGTTCAACTGTTTGTGCATGGAAGGGTAGCCCATTTATTTTTTCAACCACCTTTTCAGTTTGAGGCAAAGTTAGAGGGGGAATAAAAAATGTTGGTCATTTTAGTTCCCAAAGCACAGCAGTGTAAATGACAGCCCTGTAACTTCGTGGAGTCCTGGTTTGAGTTTATCATGTGGACCCCCTCAACAAGAATAGAAACGTCATATTTGCATAGGAATGTAGTTCCTCCAGGGATATATGGAATAGGATGAGTTGGCAAGTGCTCCCTTGTGCCACACACTTAATGAGACATAGCTTTTAAAAATTAATTTATATTCCATGGTGTCTTGAAGCCTTTGTCATGAGAGAGGACCCCTGGCACTGGGGTGCTCCATAACAAAGCAGTTATGCACTGTGCACTGTTCTACCAAGACAGACCCCTACTACTGACATAGTTATCTGTGAACTATCATCATATGTCCCTGAACATTGGCTTAATTATACAGGAGATTATTCTTCCTCATAATTTGTTCCATACCTTAGGCCTCCTCCCTTTTCATATGCTCTTTGGTTGGCCTCTTACTGTTCAAATCTCTCCTTACAAGGCATCTCTTTTTGCAAGTCATTGTAAGAGCACCTCACTGGATAATATACCCATTGTAAAGAGAATTATGTATCCAATTAATCTCTGACTTCCAGCTTTATAAATCACACATCATTAAACCATGCTCTTCTCTTTATTGCTTCATCTTGCAGTCCTTGTCAAAAAATCCATTTCCAGCACAGTCACTGTTGTATTGTGTGGAACGTGTCTGACATCACAGAGCAGCACCAGGGATGGACTCAAGAGCCTAGAGAGAAAATCCATCTTTAGTTAACATATATGTCTAATCTTGAGCTGTCAAATGTGTCAACACTAGTTGAGTATGTGCTAGTTGAGTGTGTGCTGTGGGTTGGCCGAGTTCAGGCCCAGTTCAATAACCTGTTGTGTGGTTCTGTTGTTTTGCTTAAATTGATTTGTGGAGCACTTGAGAAGCGTTTACACCTGGTTGTTACTGTCACACTAGCAAGAGCAATTCCAGTTCCTAATGATCAAAGCTCTGGGTGCCTAACAAGTTTCACTAGAAAAGATTCCTTGGATTTTCCAATGATGCAAGAGTATCAGTATCTGATAAGTATCAGATAAGATCTCTCTGGTTTTCCATCCCCTGTTCCTAGCTAAAATGTTAGAAGGTGTTAGCGTTCTCCTTTTCCATGTCAGTATTTTCTGTTGGAAGACAAAAGTATAGTTTTGCTTTTCCTTTGCCCTTTCAGAAGTTTCTGTATTAGAGAATCTTAAATCTTTGGTTATATTTCTGGGGCATGTCTGTGTTGGTCTTCAGAGGAAGATTATCTTTAAAACAGAAGAGTCTGATGCTGCAGTCTCTCTCATGATTGCTTCTTATGCTTGTACAGAATGCACTTTCCTCTCTTGAATCTCTTTAAGCTTTTATTATGCACTCAGTGTCTCCTAGTTTTACCTGCCAGTATCACATTCCTTGATTGAGGCAGCTTTCACAGAACTCTGTGATCTCCCTGCCTGGTCTTTATATGTCCATGTGTTTGAAGTCCCATCTGGTTGTCCATGAAATTCTTACCTTTACTGAACACAGTATCAAGACTCTTCACGGTGGAAAACGAGAAGCTGAGTAAAATCCATTATGTCTTGTTAATATATCGCCTTTGATGTCTTTCTCTTGCCTTCCTTCTCCCTCAATCCTCTCTCCCTTTCATTTTCTTCCTTTTTTTTTTTTCCCTTCTTTTTTTTTTTTTATTTTTTTGGCAGGAGGATATCTTTTACTTTCCACTCTTGCAGTAAGTCTTTCCCTCAGACTTCTTACCTTTTTCTTCCCGCTCTGTCTTGTCTTTGTATGTGATCTGCACCTATTTTTCATCTCTTCTAGGCTCTCCCCCCCCCTTTTCTCCCCACCTCTCCCCAGGCTGACAAAAATAGATGAAGGCTGTTGCTTTAAATACAGAGCTGGCTGTAAGGGGAAGCAGAGCAGGATTATGTCCTTTTGGTTACTTTTCCTTTGCAGCTGACTCAGGGTTTAAAGAGCATCTGCTGTCTGCTGCTCAGGGTCAGCTGGGAGGAGTGGGACAGCGGCAGTCAGGACGCACACGGCCATGCCATTTGTGTACAGAAGGCTGCCAGGCGGGCACAGCACATTTGCTATGTATAGAATGGCTTTGTGCTGAACACTCCTAAGCCTTTTTCATGAATTCTTAAAAGACTAAATTATGGTCCCCTCTATGTAAAGAGGCAGATCCTGTACTTTCATGCTTTTGCAGATGAAGATTAAACTTTCCCTGCTGAATGCTAGGAAAATGGACCAGGAATTTGTCCATCGAAACTGGTTGTCTTCAGTTGTGAAATACATTTCCCACAAAACACTGTTTTGGAAAGTTTTTGCTCTCCAGAAAAGATCTTACAAGTTCAAAGTTTGAATAAAGATTTTTATTTTAGTAAATAATTAATGTCTCTCAATGTCAGGTTCAAAGCAGTTTGGTTTCCCTTTCCTTTTTTGATGATGTATTCCTTTTTAATCATCTTCTATCACCTTTAGACGCTGGCTCTCCACCCCAGGGCCTAGACCTGACTTCTTCCCTCTGCAAACATTACCCATCTCCAGGATTCAGTGCATGCATTTGATTACAAATATTATCTAGAGACACTGAACTCAGATTTGCAGCGCTGAGTTTCTTTTCCCTATGCCAGCGTGCCAGCATCTTTCTATCTTCCTATACTGCAGTCCCTACACTAGAAGGTGTTTGGCCCCTGCTGTGTGTGTATGTATCATTACCAGCAGGCTAGACATGACTTTAGCACTGTCTCTAGATACACAAGGGAACGGTGCTTGCTATGAGATAAAGATAGTTGTCAGTGGAAGTGAGACAGATTGAGGGTTGTAGTAAGATGCAATTTCCTAAATGGTTGCCCATGACTTAATGTTATTTGAATGGGCTTGGATAGCTCTGTAGAAGTCCCACCCTGAAAACTTACCCCATTCTCTGTAAATATTGTGGTAGTATGTGCACAAGGAGGATTAGAGAAGGTGATCTTGGCAGTTCTTTAGGGGTTTCAGGGTTGTACATTTCTGGAACTACCACTCAGCTCTTTTCCACACTTGAAGACTGTCAAAACAGCTCTGGCAGTCTGCACATGGGCAGAAGTGAACCCTATGGCCTGGAGCATCAGCTTTTCAAGGTCAGATCTCTGCAGAGCATTCCTTTATCACCTGGAAAGTACTTAGCTGGGTGACAATGATGAACCAGTTTGTTATTTCTGTGTGATTTATAGAAGAGGAAGCTGCAAGTAAACTCACCTGCATGAAAAACAGTCTAAGCAACTTAAATGTTTCTGTGTCTGAAGATAGCCAACAATTGTAGAGAGCTACCTGTGAGCCTCCACAAAACAAGCATGTCTGGACCATCAGTCTCATGTTGTAACAGTAGTTGAAAGCCTTTCTTTTCCAAAACTTTCATTTAGATATTGAATGCCAGCACAAGGGAATATCATGATTAAATACAACCCAAGGTAGCAAAGGTGTCACAGGGTGGGGTGAAATGCTTCAAAAAGCAGTAGTACTGTCATTGACTCTGCCAGAGAAGTGGCTAGAATGGCCAGTAGATGAAAGGGAACCAAAATCCTGGAGAAGTGAATTCATATTGGTGGGAAAATGATAACTATGGGAGTAGCTTGTGACCCCTGTGGCATTACCACTGGGGAGGTATTCTCTCTCAGAGTCTGTGAAACTTACTTGGCTATATCTTAATGCCCATTTAATTTCTGTGCTCCCTCATCTCACTGATATCCATTGCCACAATCTTTGACATTTTGTTTGCTGCCTCATTGCTGTTTGTTCCAGTCCTTCCTTGCTGCCTTTACAGGTGGTGGGAACATTCCCTGAGATGATGAGGATCTTGGTCACCTTGTGCTCAGGTTTGAGCTTGTGCTGTGTGCATTTCCTAGTTGTGTTTAGCAGTCTTGCATGTTACTTGTGGTTGGAGCACGGGGGATTGCATTGCTCACAGAATACTGCCCAAGTGAATCCATAGGTGAGTTAGAGGAAGCTGCCAACAGCTTAACTGCATGGGAAGCTAATGAGCTATGTCTAAGGCAGTCAGGATCCTCTAGTGTATATTGATTCTGCAGAGAGATCATCTGTCCTTTTCACTCCCCTGGCCTGCTAACTCCTGCTTAAGAAACCACAAAGGAAAAATTAACTTTTCTATGTTGTTTGGGGATTTTTTCCCCTCTCTGGAGACATTAGCTTTTCTTTATCTAAGTCCCAGATCACTGAGGGGTTATAGGCTCTTTTGGTTTTTCTATTTATGGGTTTTTTTCCTACCCTAGTCTACTGACCAGAATTTCTTGAGATACAGTTTATGAGACACCATAGCCTATTTGTAAGAAAAAATTTGACTCTATAACTGTTGTTGTTTTTTTTTTCCCCCCTGACTTTATAATTTCTAATGGTTGGTAGTTAAAGGAAGATTTTTTGGTATCAGAGAGCTGATATTATCCTGTTTCTAAATATGCATGACCTATCACTTCTTCCCTCAATAATTAAAGGCTTCCTTCCCATTAATTTATACAACCATTTTTCTACAGTTAGACATGAAAAATAACAAAGCAAAGCACTGAATTTTAAGTGTGGAGTATCATCTCTTGATTATCTTGTACATTTGATGTGTGGAATCTCTTCTTACTTCTCAACCAATGCTGTGTGGAGTCAGCAGAGTGATTGCTGTTGGTCTTTTCTGGACAATTTATTTTGCATCCATTCCAGAAATATTTTTCACTGATGCAAAGATAACTCTGGTAGTTTTATCACAAAGCTGTTGTCTTTGGCTCTGACTAAACAAATCTGTTGTGGATTAGCCTGCAAAACAGGAGCTATTGTCCATATGTAAAGCAATAGACCATTTGGTAGTAGTGACAGCAGGGAGGCAAATGTAGCTGTCTCACCTAGACCAATACAGCAACTCCTCAAACCTCTTTCTTGCAGGTGAGACTGGTATTTAAAAATCACTCCTCACATTACCAACACAGTGATTTTGCTGTCATAAACTCACTGGTAGGTATTTCAAATTTCAGGTTAGACATTATTTCTAATGTCTGCATTACATTAAGGTAATTGGGAGAAAGCTTCATGTGCCAGTTTGAGGTGGTGTTTGCACAAGTGGTTATAGTTAAGCTGATATTCAGTTCCCGCTAAGAGTGGGCCAGAAGTTGAGCACTGCCTGAATGTGATTGAAAATGGTTTTAGGAGAAAATGCCATCTAAAAGAGGCCAGGGGAGGTTCAGGTTGGATGTTAGGAAGAAGTTCTATACAGAGAGAGTGATTGCCCATTGGAATGGGCTGCCCGGGGAGGTGGTGGAGTCACCATCATTGGAGGTGTTCAGGAGGAGACTTGATGGGGTGCTTGGTGCCATGGGTTAGTTGTTTAGGTGGGTTGGATTGGTTGATGGGTTGGACACGGTGATCTTGAAGGTCTCTTCCAACCTGGTTTGGTTTATTCTAATAAAGAAGTGTCTCATGTAGCCCAGAGGTTTGTTGTGTAGCACTGTGAATCACAGAATCACCAAGGTTGGAAGAGACCTAATAGTCAAAGGTTCTTTACAATAAGGCACTTTTACTTGAAATTGTAAACACAAGATATAAACTTTCTATAGCTGATACAACAGTTGCTTTATAAATACCTATTAAGAGAGATGCTTTAATTATGTTTCTCCACATAGACTGACTTCGCTTTCTTGGTTATCAAGCGTGTCTGCATCACAGTTAGAAGCAAAGTACTTCTCTCGCCTTCCAGTGAGCACTGTTCCTCTTCTATCTGAGGAAGATTTGACCACCCAAACCCTTTGAAACCCAGATGCTATCTCTTCTTAACTGCATTTTGTTAGAGGTCTGTTTACCAGTGCATGCAGAGGAACAGACATAGCTGTGAGAAGTGTGGACAGCTGGTTTAGTTATTTGCAGATGTCTTAGAGATTTGTATCAACCAGGCAATTGTACTTGCTAGGTGATTTAGAATAGCCATACAGCATTTCTTGCTAATCAGGGAGTTGCCTAATTTAGAAGTGCTTACGTATCTAAGGCATATCAGATACACAGCACCTCCATACCTTACACCCAGTCGAGTTTGGGAGTAATTATTGCCATGTTTTCCAGATTTGGTTCCAGTGGATAAAGTTTTGCATCTTCCCTTGTGGCCTTATCAGTTTGTCATCTTCGTTTTGCTTTGAGAAATTCAGGAGAGGTTTCCCTGACGTTCCCGCTGGCACATGCTGATTTTGAACAGAGCTTTCAGCCACTTAGCTGTGGGGGTATGTTGAGAGAATGGGAAACCATAACCAAAGAGGAGGGGAGTGTAAAATGAACAGAGGTTTCTCTGTCTGACATTCCTAACAAGTTAACTGTCGTATTTAGCTAGAGAGATCTGCCTGGAAGTAATACAACATTTACTTTTAATAACCTTTAAGTATGTAAATGTGCCCTGTGACAGCTGACTTCAAATCACAGTAAGACCTACCAGGCCAGGCAAATATTAATGAGTAATAGGGAAATATTAATACCTGGGGTGACTCAGTAGTGCCTGCAGAATCACAGAATTTTAGGGGCTGGAAGGGACCTCAGAAGATCATCCAATCCAACTGCCCCTGCCAGTGCAGGAGCACCTACATCAGATTACACAGGAACCCATCCAGGAGAGTTTTGAGTATCTCCAGAGAAGGAGACTCCACAACCCCCCTGGGCAGCCCTGTTCCAGTCTCCATCACCCTCACAGTGACAATTTTTTTCCTCATATTTACATGAAACTTCCTATGCCTCAACTTCCACTTACTGCCCCTGTCCAGTACTCTGTACTTATCAGCACAAGCCTCAGACATCCTCCATGATCTCAGTGTGAATGGACATCAGAGGGACTGGGGATGATTTATATCCATTTGTGATTGCTTTGCTTTTCACAGGCCTGGGTCTTAGTTTGCTTTCTCCTCTGCCTCCCAGTTTAATAAAATGTCTGTATCTATCTAAGGGTGAGTGTCAAGATGAAAGTGATGGTCTCTTTTTGGTGGTGCCCAGCGATAGGATAAGGAACAGCAGGTACAGGCTGCAGCACAGGCGGTTCCACCTCAACATGAGGAGAGCTTCTTTACTGTGAGGGTGACAGAGCCCTGGCACAGGCTGCCCAGAGAGGTTGTGGAGTCTGCTTCTCTGGAGACTTTCCAAACCCACCTGGGTATATTCCTGTGTGACCTACTCTAGGTGATCCTGCTTTGGCAAGGGGTTGGACTAGATGATCTCTAAAGGTCCTTTCCAACCCCTGATATTCTGTGATTCCGTGCAAACAGAATTGGAATCCATCCATCAGAAAACTATTGCAGGTTGGATTGATTTGAAAATAATCCTGATGTTCATGCTGTTTTCCAAAGGTTGCCTCCACTTGTTGGCAAGAGTATCAGGATCTGGGAGGGCACAATATTCAGTTGGCTGGGGGAAAAACAAAGAATTACTGCAATTTCATTTTTTGTTTCCCGTCTTTAATAAGGGCACTGTCCCTGTCACTGAAGGGGATAATGTGCACATTTGCATTTGAGCACCCTGAGGCTGTAGCAATGAAGAGATGGTAGCTTTTTCTTGTGGAAGGATGCTGCACTGTGCAGCCTTGGTGTCATGGAAACTGGGAGAATGTATGAAGTTTTAAATAGGGGATGAATTTTAGATGCGTTTCTCTAGCTGCTTTGAAGAAGCACCCAAATGACTTGGCTGCAAAAGTCACAGGAAGTTCACAGGGAGAAAATAATTGTCCAGTAGCAATATGATGGTCTCTTCTTATGTGGGGTATTTGGACTAGGCTGGGCTTTAAACTGACTCTTCATAAGCTGTGTTTTCTTTCTGCAGGCTGCTTTCAGGTCAGCCCAGATGATGATTTCTGAACTTTCAGGTTAGCCACCATTTCTTTAAGAGTCTCCCAAGAACCCATTTCATTTATTTCTGCTGAGGGTGCCAGAGCACTGCAACAGGCTGCCCAGAGAGGTTGTGAAGTCTCCTTCTTAGCCTGGAGAAGAGGAGGCTCAGGGGAGACCTTATTGCTGTCTACAACTACCTGAAGGGTGGTTGTGTCTGGGAGGGGATTGGTCTCTTCTCCCAGGCAACCAGCACCAGAGCAAGAGGACACAGTCTCAAGCTGTGCCGGGGGAAGTTTAGGCTCAAGGTGAGGAGAAAGTTCTTTACAGAGTTGTTAGCCATTGGAATGTGCTGCCCAGGGAGGTGGTGGAGTCCCCATCCCTGGAGATGTTCAAGAGGGGATTGGACATGGCACTTGGTGCCATAGTCTAGCAGTCATGAGGTCTGTGGTGACAGGTTGGACTTGATGATCTTTGAGGTCTTTTCCAACTTTGCTGATTCTGTGATTCTTGTCTGGAGACTTTGAAAAACCTCCATGAATTCCTGTGTAGCCTGCCCTAGGTGATCCTGCTTTGGCAGGGGGGTTGGACTCAATGATCTCTGGATCCAATCCCTAACATTCTGTGATTAGGTGATTTACCTTTTTCCTTTTTTTCTTTTTTTTAATGTTAATAACAGAAATGTTTCTGTTAATATCAGAAAGCCATCTCATGCAATTCCAACCCCCAAATCTTTCCTTTAGAGCATGATTGCCAGCAATGCACTTACCTATGCCTTCAGTTAGTAACCTCTGCTTCTAACGTCCTAACCCTGCTGAAGTCAATGCCAAAACCTCACTAGGATTTTGTTGCCAAGTAGTTAAAGCAAGAAAATAAATACCTGAACTTATTGTATAGCTTCTGCTGCCCCTATAGTGTTTAACACCTTGTTGCCAGGAACAGCAAAGCCCCATTCATGGCAGCCCAACAGAAACGATGCCAGTCCTTCACCAATGATCTTGTTGAAGTGTGAGCAGGCTGCCTTTCAGATGAATCACACCCCTCTGTCAGAGTCGAGTAACACAACAGACAACACCAGGGCTTCAGTAAGGCCATTTAGTAGTTGAGTAAAATAAAGGGCCAGCCTAAGAGTGCCTTGAAGCTGCAAGTATGAACTTGCATGAGTTCTCCAGCACATTTAATAGAAGGTTCACCTGGCCTCAAGTGGTAGTATAGATGATGTAGCCACAAGTTCTTCACCACGAGAGTGGTGAAGCACTGGAATGGGTTGTCCAGGGAGGTGGTTGAGGCTCCGTCCCTGGAGGTGTTTAAGAGCAGGCTGGATGAGGCTCTGTCCAGCCTGATCTAGTGTGGGGTGTCCCTGCCCATGGCAGGGGGGTTGGAAGTAGATGATCCTTGTGGTCCCTTCCAACCCTGACTGATTCTATGATACAGATAGAAGTTACTTTTCTTACCTTTTGAAGTGCTTGTGAATAGTAGGTCATGCCTTACGTGGATTTCTGACTGTGGTCTTCAAAACAAGCTGCTCTTAAGTCTGCTGACAGCTAGAATGTAGTTCTTGCAAGGCTTATGGCTTTTGTGTGAAATGAAGGGAGTCAGAGTGGGGGGATGTGGTGGTGTTAGAGCTGTGTTGCAGGAAGAGGCTGAAGAGCCTGGTTTGCAAGATGCACATGCCTGCTAGCTCGATTCCAAGAGCAGGGAGCAGCCAGGCTCACAAGAGCTGCGAGAGATGTTGCTGCCTGACAAAAGTCATAATTGAGATCAGAGCTTCCAAATCTTGAGCAGGTACTGGCTGCACACACTGCAAAAAGACCTGCTCTATATTTGGAGGGTGAGAGCAGAATGATTTTCACACCTTTCCTCACTAACTGGTATGCTAAGCAGGAATGGCAATGATGACAGCCTTATCACAGGGGGAATGCTTCGGTGATGGTTGTTAGGAGAATGCTCAGAATTAGTACTTGCAATTTCCAGTGAAGGTGGTTTTTACCAGCCATCCAGACACCAAATAAAGGAGGACAGGTGTTACAGAAATAGTTACAGAAACAAAGTCTATCCTCATTAAGCCTAGCAGAGGTCACTCCTTACCTGTTCCCAGTCTGACCAAGTTAGGATGGCACTTAATACAAGCTGAATTTATTCCACACAGATGGGTAGTTTATAGAGCTTGGAATATGGGGTTGGTGAATTTTTGTCTTGTTTTCCTAAGGCTCATGGAAGCTGAGGAGATCACAGTGTAGGCACTACCACATGGAGATATCAGTGCCTTTGTCCTAACATGCATATTGTGTTCCCAGTGATGCTGAGCTGTTCTGAGAGCTTGTGGGATTCCCAAAACCACTGCTATGTTAATCTCATTTGGCTTCTGTAACACGCCTCAGATCACTCTCTCTTTTCAGGGTTTGATGACAAGATATTGAATGCTGTGATTTGTGCTGCAAATGCTTGATTTTCAGTTTTCACTACACCTTCATTTTGGGACTCTGTGACTGTTCAACTCCTTTGTAAATCTTCAGCAGACCTTATTACAGTGAATCTCTTTGCTCGTGGAGGTATTTGCCAGTGAGAGAATCCCTGCCTCTCAGTTGGAACAGGCACTGCTGTATCATAAATATGCTTTTTGAGCCCTTTAATACAAATTAATTGTAAGAGGCTAAATGCAGGCAGAAATACCAAATGCACAGCTGTGCTTAGCAGAAATGTTACAATTACATAAAAGTATCAGAAATCAAAGGAGAGATGGGGAAAGGTGATTCAGCACAGAAATAACAGGGTAGCTGGAGTTCATGATTTAAGCTGGTAGTTCTGTTCTGCTTGTACTTGGGCACTGAGTCATCCAAGGCAGAAAAGCTAAATGGAGAGAACATAAGCTGCCATACAAGAACCAAGGTAAATAGAACTACCCTTCTTTCATGTCCTCTCACATAGGAGCAGAATTGGCCTCTGATGCAATCCAAACATAGGAATGTATGAGCAGCAGGAATGTTACCAGCAGAGAGACAATTTCTAATGATTATGGTTAATATTCCTCCCTGGGAGGCTGTGTGGGTTTCTTGTTGTTGGGTTTTTGTGGTTTTCTTTGTTGCTTGGTTGGTTGGGTTAGGTGGTTGTTGGGTTTGTGTTTTGGTTGGGTTTCTTGTTATTTTGGGGTTGTTTTGAAGGGGAAGGGGGAGAAAATGGGTATGTAAAATAGCATGTAAATGTCCTGCACAGCACGATACAGCATCTGAATTGCATATTCAGGGGATATCTGCAAGTTACCATTAAACTGAAGGTTGGCTTGAAACAAACCTTGGTTTGAAGTCAGCTGCACAAGAAAAATCCGTCCCCTTTACTTCTTCAGCTGTGGCTTTTGTGCTAGAATCTGCTAAATTTTGTGCATGATTTAGTTTCTGAACATCTTAGATCTGAAGTGTCTCATTCTTGTTTCAAGTAATTTAAAGAGTTAGAAAATTCTCATTCAATCTGGAACTCTAATCTGAAAATTCTGGCTCTGGTACATGTTCAGATAATGAGACTTCAGTAGGGGGAATAGTACACTTTCCTTATCAGTTGTAGATACATTCAGCATTGAAAACCCTTACAATCAGCAGGTATGCCCCTGTACTCGGCACTGGTTAGGCCACACCTTGAGTCCTGTGTCCAGTTCTGGGCCCCTCAGTTTAGGAAAGATGTTGAGTTGCTGGAAGGTGTCCAGAGAAGAGCAACAAAGCTGGGGAGGGGTTTGGAACACAAGCCCTATAAGGAGAGGCTGAAGGAGCTGGGGTTGTTTAGCCTGGAGAAGAGAAGGCTCAGGGGAGACCTTATGGCTGTCTACAACTCCCTGAAGGGAGGTTGTAGCCAGGTGGGGGTTGGTCTCTTCTCCCAGGCAACCAGCACCAGAACAAGAGGACACAGTCTCAAGCTGCACCAGGGGAGGTTTAGGCTGGATGTTAGGAAGAAGTTCTTCACAGAAAGAGTGATTGGCCTTTGCAGTGGCCTGCCCAGGGAGGTTGTGGAGTCACCATCCCTGGAGGTGTTTAGGAAGAGCTTGATGCTGTGGTTTAGTTGATTAGATGGTGTTGGATGATAGGTTGGACTAGATGATCACAAAGGTCATTTGCAACCTGTTTTATTCTATTCTATAAGGAGATCCATCCTGGTATTCATTTGAGTATTAAAACTAAAGGTTCTAATTAGTAGTGTGCTGTGATTTCAGCATTATGTTAAGTGAATTTGTTTTCATCTTCCTCAAAGCTTGCCTAAATAGCAGAGAAATAGTGGTAACCTTATAACAAACCACGTAACAACATCAGTCACAGTTGTACAAAATGTGGTGTGGCCAAAAATGTGAAGCTTGCAAATACTGACAGGTAACTTTGACAGATGCTTTGTTTTAGGAATCTGAATGTGTGGAACACCCTCTGAAGAGATCATTTTAGTAGGGCATTGTGAATTTGCCTGAGAAGTATGTGCGAAGAGGCATTTATTTCTGACTGAATAGTCAGAAGCAAAGCCTGTATTGCTGTGTTCCTATAAAAGGAACAGCACAGAGGAAGGACTGCCTGCTCAAAACAGATTTGCACCCATTTATGCACATAACTTCCACTGAGGCATCTAAATACCTTTTTTTAGGAGGAGATAGCATGAATCATTTGCCCATAGATACAGATGTGTCTATCTGTGTGTCCTTATTCACACAAATATGTATAAAAATAGTGATTTCCTGCAGGGAGATTGGCCACAGCAGGTAACCCACCCCTTGTCTTGAGCTCACAGATCACCCAAGGTGTGTCGATACCTGATACACCTACTTTGATAATGAGTGATCTATGTAAACATTAACAGCCACATTTGGAGCCCACGTGGCATGGTGGTAGTACTCTTGCTGGTTGCTTTGGGGTTCATTCCAGCTCTATAGTTGAGCAGAACATGGAAAAAATGGAGAAAAAAAAGGAAGTAGAACTCAAAAAAACCTTCTAGGCAATTTTAAGAAGCCCATTTCCTGTGCTCTTTTCTGGTTTGGGAAGGACTGAGGAGAGAGGGAGAAAGGAAATCTGTGTCTGGGCCACCTCTAGTTCTTCATCTTTTGTGTCTTAGAATGTAGACAAAAAATGTTGCACAGTCAACTCATGCCACCCTGCAACTTGTATAGGCAGAGGTATAACAGAGTGGGGACAGGAATTTGCCTTCTATTCATGAGAATTTCAGAGTACTAGGAGCAAGAGATTCCATCTGGAGATGAGTTTCTCCTAGTTTCTGGGTACAGAAATGAAATAAATGTTTCCATATTGTTCCAACTGCTCGATTAGAAATGAGTCAGAGAGTGGTCTCTGTGTTCTTCTCCATCTGGATGTGCATACTCCAGGATAAGCTCAGATAGGAAATGACAAAATTCTGTTAAAGTGTTTAGCTCCTCCAGCTAAGAAGGCAAGGTTTGTTTGTAGGAAAACTGTAGAGACTAGTTTTACTGTCTCAGGCCCTCATGCTCAAAATACTCATGTGGGCAAGTACCTCATGCATGTAATGAACTTGCTTGATCTATTTATAGCTTTTACTCAGTGGATGTTTGTACCCAGATGGTGCTCCTTCAGTTTCACTGGGCTGTGTGTATGAGCAGCAGATCACAATGCAGGACGAGAACCCAGGTAGCAAACATGCATCCTTCATTAAGTAGATGTTCACAGTTACTTAATACAATACTTAGGACTGGTGTCTCTTTGCAGGAAGGATCTTTAACTGGTAGGATTTGCAAAACAGCATGCAATTTTTAAAAGTGGATCATTTCTTTACAAGGATGAATGAACAACATTCCATTTTAAGGATGGATAAACTGACCAAAAGGGGGAAGCAGCCAAACCTTCCAGTTTGTCAGGAGCAGAGTCCAGCCTTCCAGACTGTCCTTTTCTGACCAGTAATAGGTCATTCCCGTCTCCCCAGCACCTTGCTTCTCCAAGCTTGCCTGACAGTTTTGGTTCTCTGTTTACTCTTTCCATGTGCCTGCACTCCCACCAGTGCTGGCTTGGCTTTGGAAAATGTCCTTGGCAAAAATCTACAAAATCATTTTAATGAACTTCTTGTTTTTCCTTCAAGGCATTCATATCAAAGTCTGGGTTTTAATGCTGCCACAAGTTTTGCATTAGCTTCCTCTGCCTTTCTTGTTCTTCTCTCCATGGCACAGTCTCTGCTTTCTAGTATTCATGAGGACCCCAGGTAGGCAACACACTGCAGACTGTCTTTAAAAGGCCTGAGAGATGGGAAAACTAATGACCCAGTGTATCTCCTTCAGAAGCATAGATGTCTTAGCAGCCTCTCCCTGTTCTCTTCCTCTCTTCTTTCCATGTTGTTCTCCAAGCTGCTTGTTTCCTGCTCCCATATTGCAGTGTTCTGCCCTTTCAACTGTTCCAAAACGAGCTGGGCTTTAAAAATATTTTAAAAATGAAAAAAAAATGAAGAAGTCTTCTTTATTTTTAGATCAGATCAGACCTGATTTACCCTGGAGTCGCTTAGTACCATGTTGGCGCAGCTGGTCAGTGATGGTGCTGCTGCAGGAACAGGAGGTTGTTGGCGAGGAGGGTCAGTAACTTTGTGACATGGCTTTGCTCCCAAAGAAAATGCATGGTGGAGCTGCATGTGGATTACATCTTGAGTTGAGCCTCAGGTGCAGCTGTGTTTATTACACCATCTGCAAAGTAGAGCAGTAGTGTGCAGGCAAAGCTCCAAAGCCCCTTAGCAGCTTCCTAATCTGAGGTCAGTCAAGACTTCCAGCTTAGAGGAAGGCCCTGTGCGTAAAGCTGCTGTATAGTCAAATGTCATTTAAAGAGGTTTGGACTACAAAGAAAAAAACCCATAACTGATAGCTTTGGTAGAGGACCAAGGGACTGGAGTTAGTGTAAATAACTGCCATATCCTATATGGGTGTGGAACTGCACATATAGTGTGTATGTCCCAGCTCCTAGGCTCGGAGTGCTGACGTAGTCCTTCCCTGCTATACATCCTCTGGCTGTTCATGTTGTTTTCTTTTCTGACAGTACTTATATCATACCAGCTGCAGCTTCCTGCTCCCCAGATCTTGGCATGCCCTGTGGTTTGGCTGGCTTGATATTCACTGTTCCAGCAGAGCTGTCTCTTCCTGTAGGACATCTATCATATCTTTGATGACCTCCTGTCCCGTTAGCAGTTCATCCTCACTTTCAGTCTCTCTTCTCTCCATTCCAACTGTGATTTCAGGTCAAGTCACATGCCACACTGTTACAGGTCATGCTTTTGTGTTTTCTTAGCCATGTGTTTGCCTGATCATGTTTAATCAATGCTTTTCCTTAGGGTGGTCCCTGATTTTCTTGCCGTTTCAGAAGCTACAACTGTTCCAACAAGCTGCAATGTTCTGACAAGTAGTAGAACTAAATGTAGCATGTCTGTCTTTCTATCCAAAATTTTTTAAGGGGCAGTGGGAAATTTAAACCTAAACCAAACCAGCCAACCAAACAAACAAAAAAACAGGTAGCTGAGCAGTTATTTACACTGAAAATCTGTGAATGCTTCTCAGGTAAATCTGCCTGTGGCTTCTTGGCAGTGGTGGGGGTATTAGTAATTCCTAACAGCATGGCAAAATGCAGTGTTCCTGCTCATTCTTCATGTGGCACAGCTGTGTGGCTGATCACCTCTATCCATACCCCAGTCAGAGGTAGAGGAGCTATAAGTAAGCTGTACAATAACTACAGCTCTCCTCAAGTAAGCTTTTCTGGCCAAGGCTCAAAGTTGCATCTTTCTATGCATCTTCATTCTGTCTTTTAGGACTTGAATGAAAAATCAGAAGCAGTTTTCTTCAGTGTTTCTCTCATGTATATAACAATTTACGCCCTCGTTGTAGCTTCAGGGAACCAATATGTTTTTCTGTTCCACCCTTCTATACTCACCAGGCTCAGATGCTCTTCAGACCCAGCAGAAGTTTACTTAAATAGCAGAAGCTGAACAGTGTAAGTCATGTCAGGATTGTGAAAAACTGCCTGAAACTCAAGAGTCCAGATCAGTCCTGACCTGGAGTTAGAATAAACCAAACCAGGTTGGAAGAGACCTTCAAGATCATCGTGTCCAACCCATCAACCAATCCAACCCACCCAAACAGCTAACCCATGGCACCAAGCACCCCATCAAGTCTCCTCCTGAACACCTTCAATGACGGCGACTCCACCACCTCCCCGGGCAGCCCATTCCAATGGGCAATCACTCTTTCTGTATAGAACTTCTTCTGCTCTGTTTGCTCTGTTTTCTCTGTAGACCTTGACTGTTACTGCTGTAGTTCAGCCTGTCTTTAAAATCATAGTAGACCATTTTTTATGGAGGTCTATCACAGAATCACCAAGGTTGGAAGGGACCTCAAAGATCATCAAGCCCAACCTGTCACCACGGACCTCATGACTAAACCATGGCACCAAGTGCCACGTCCAATCCCCTCTTGAACACCTCCAGGGATGATGACTCCACCACCTCCCTGGGCAGCACATTCCAATGACTAATGACTCTCTCAGTGAAGAACTTCCTCCTCACCTCCAGCCTAAATTTCCCCTGGCACAGCTGGAGACTGTGTCCTCTTGTTCTGGTGCTGGTTGCTTGGGAGAAGAGACCAACCCCCTCCTGGCTACAACCACCCTTCAGGTAGTTGTAGACAGCCATAAGGTCTCCCCTGAGCCTTCTCTTCTCCAGGCTAAACAACCCCAGCTCCCTCAGCATCTCCTTGTAGAGCTTGTGCTCTGATCAGTCTAGTACATAAGGACCCAGCTTCCTGTCTCTTGCTAATAGCAATGAGCTACCTGATGAAGTTTCTGTCTGTATCACACTGCATAGGCCATGGACAGCATTGTCTCCATATTGTTCTTCACATCTGTTTGTGAATTTTCTTGTAAGTTAACAGAACTCTGCTTAAATCATTGCAAACAAATGGAGAATCTAGTTCTAAAGCAGTTACCCAACTTTGAATAGGACTGGGTGAATGAGCCTATCTTTAGTTAAGATTCTGGACATTTAAAAATGCATTTTGAATGACTGGAACCCTTTTATAGACTCTATATTTAGTCCTGTGCTATCTCCCTGACACAGACATACTGCTAATTCATTAACATGATTTTCTCTGTAATTTTGTTAGCAGGCTTGGCAAAGGTGAAAATTGGAACAGCTGAGAAGGGGAGCTAGAAAGTGAAGGTATTCACTGACTGCAGTCAAGAGTGCAAAAGCATTTTTCTCAGTAAATGAAGAGAGATTTGCTTTATTCTGCAGATGGGAGATCTAACATGCTAAAAGTGCAATTTAATATCTGCCTCCCATTTGAACAGCCATCAAGCAAAGCAGGTGATCTGTAGAGCATCAGAGTGCTTGGCCTCAGTGTTGTGTAAACATAAATTGTTATTTTTTTTGGCTGGTTTGGTCTCCCACAGAGTCCAGTACATACTTAACATTTTAAAAGAGGTGCTCACATTGCATTTGAGAATGGAGCCTTTGTGGATTAGGAAAACTTACCAAAACATCTGTGACAGGCAGCAGAAAATAGCAGCTACCTGCATGAAACACTGCTTTTAGTGCATCAAATCTTGCAGGGTAAGTACAGGTTGAGAGAGAAGTATTTTTGCCTCTTAGGTCAGTGAGGCTGGATGAGGGGCTAAAAAACTGGTCCTGGATTGTTGTGGTACAGGATATGATCATTGCCAGGCCCTTCATCCCCAGCTGGAAAGCAGTGTTAATCAAAACATCTATTACCACAAAATCTGGTTGAGGAGCACATACTTGGGCTGCAGTTGTTCTATTTTAATGCAAGAAGAATGCATTCTTGGTTGTTGACTCTGGAAGAAAAAGAATTAGTTACCACATTAAAAGATGAGAAGTGAGAATAATTAAATGGTATTGTGTGATCTTATTCCACTTCTGCTTCCAATATTAGTTTCCTGAGTGCCATGTGTACCAGTGCTAGCAGCAGCACTGGTGGCTGCTTGTGGGAGAGCAATTTATGGCTCAAGGCAGTGTTTTACTTTGTTGAAACTTAATTGCTGGTACAGTTAACTATCCAGTACATAGCTCAGTAAGGCTACCTGCAGTACAGCAGGCTTTGAACATTGAAATAGTCCTGTCTAAAGTCAGAGAGAAGTTGTTGGGCTTACAGTCAAGTACCCTATTGCATCAGGACCTGTGACAAGAAGCTTTCTGAAGGAGGCTAATAAGTTTCTGGGCTCCCTTGTTGTGTAGCATGTTGTCTCAAAAGTGCATGTGCTGTGCCATTGTTTCAGGTGGTTTCATTGACTCATCAGAGGCTTGTCGCCAGTGTTGCGCTTCATCAGTATCTGCCAGGAGAACAGTCTCATGAAAAGGCAGGTGTGCATGTTATGGAGCTATTCAGAGCTCCAAACATGATGAGTGCTAAGAAAGGGGAAATAGAAATGACAAAAAGCTACAGATGTTTGGAGGGCCAGAAGACTAACGTAGGAGCTGCCAAAGAAAGAGCAGGTAACAGTGAAAATAAGTGGAAGGTAAACACAGGAATGTGGGACGAGGTAGAAATCCTTATGAAGGAAAAAAAAAGCTTTGAAATATTTGTCAAGATAGGAATCATCACCAGACCATGAGTGCCTTATAGCATTTCATAAGGTCCTTTATGTTTCACCATAGTTTGGTGATTTGATTATATGTGATAAGGAGATTTTACTTCTGTTTATGCTTGTTTTCCCAGCTGAATGCTTGTGAGCTAGTAGAAACATCATAGGTTGGTAGCCTTATATAAGATCATCTTATTGTAATGCTTGATTTCATGCAGTAGAAAAGGAAAGCTGATGGTCTGGAGTATGTAACTGTCCACAAGTATTTTAAGTGGGGATTTTTTATCAATATTCTGAAAAGAAATGCCTGTTATTTGGCCATTGGAATGTCCTGCCCAGGGAGTTGGTGGAGTCTCAGTCCCTGGGGGTGTTCAAGAGGGGATTGGACGTGGCACGTGAAGCCACGTTTAGGTGGTTTAGGTGCTGGGAGACAGGTTGGACTTGATGATCTCTGAGGTCTTTTCCAACCTTATTGATTCTGTGATTCTTCCCTGGATCTGTGGATTTAAGTTCTGTTCTGCACATGCAGGTGTGACAGTAATGAATGCACACTGACAAAGCTTTGTCCCACAAAGCTCACCTAGAAAACAGAGGTGTGTTTATAACCCCTGAGGCCAAGCAATGTTATCCTGGAGTGGTGATAATAGAAAGGAGTGCTCAATAGCATCAGTGGTGCCTGTGGTAGCAACTAGACTGTGTGCTCCTGGCCTCTCCTACTCTGTTTACTGAGCCACACTAACACCCACTCCCCTATCTTCAGTGTGAGTGTTACTTGTGCTAGCTGGAGTAAAGTGTGACAAGTAGGCAGCTTCATGCCACTACACAGACATACCTCTAGACAAACTCTGTGGCTTGCCCAGCTGGGAGGTGGCAAAAGGAGGTCATTGCAGCAGCCAAGGAGTACCAGAGAGCGTAGGTATCTCCTAGCTGTCCTGCTCTTTTCCTGTATCTTGATGATGTTGCTTCACACTAGAAAGAGGTCCCTCAGGTCAACTTCAGCATGAGCAAGGCAAAAAACATCTGCATTGTGGAACCTGTCTTAAGTATTTATCCTTCTGTCCTCTGTACTTTTTCTGTCAGTTAGAATAGAATAGAATTAACCAGGTTGGAAAAGACTTTTGAGATCGAGTCCAACCTATCACCCAACACCATCTAATCAACTAAACCATGGTACAAAGCACCCCATCCACTCTCTTCCTAAACACCTCCAGTGGTGGTGACTCCACCACCTCCCTGGCAGCCCATTCCAATGGCCATTCTCTCTTTCTGTGAAGAACTTCTTCCTAACATCCAGCCTAAACCTCCCCTGCCACAGCTCAAGAGGACCTTCTCTAGCACCCACTGAAGCCTTCACTGAAGGCTAAGGTGCAGATAGGTCTTCTGATGCAGAAACCTTCAGCAAGTGTGTGCATTGCCCTTAGTGAGGAGGAAAATGCTGCAAGTTGCATTTCCATAAAGCTAAAGCAGAATCCTAACCAGCAGCCTCTTCAGGTTATTTCCTATCTCATTGTGTGCAAAATATCAGAATAGGCCAATCACAAACCCCTCATGTTCTGCACTGCTTGTAAATATAGTATTGCACATTTGTTAATAAGAAGAAAATGAGTTTGAATTTCCCTGTGAAATATGAAAAGAAGATAATCACACAATCCATGAGAGATGGAGGGCTCTGAGATGTGTTCTACTGCTACAGCTGTCAGCTTCTCTGTACATGCAGATGTTGTACTGTCAGAATTTAATAGGGTGAAAGAGGTTTTCATTGCAGATGAACAAGAACTCCAATTATAAGCTCTCACAATTCCAGTTACTGTACTCTGTGTGAGTGTGTTTCACAGCAGTTCAGTGTATGGCACAGAAAAAGTCCTTGGCATGTTGGCTGGAGTTGCAGTGCTAGGTACAGCATCATGCTGTCCATACACAGAGTAGACAAGGCACTTCCATGCATCCCCCTCTAGTTGGTTTTTGGGTTTTTTTGTGACTTTTTTAAAAGTCTTTTAATCTTCATGTTGTCACTCTTATTCTTGGTCCAGAACCCAGCTTCTCTTGCTAATTGTTGTAAGCCCCACCTGGGTAATTTGGAACTCTCCTGGTTTTTTAAAAGAGAAGGTTTGTGATTAGCTAAAGAAAAAATGTGTTCTGAGTGTTCACATGCCTGAAATATGCAAGATTAGAGTACTTAATGTCACAAAAGAGTTGTGGTGTCCAAAATTGTGAGCATAACATTTGAGCTGGCACTTTTATTGTGTTTCTTTATTAGAGTATTAGAATAAAAACTCTTTATTAGAATAAACCAAACCAGGTTGGAAGAGACCTTCAAGATCGTGTCCAACCCATCAACCAATCCAACCCACCCAAACAGCTAACCCATGGCACCAAGCACCCCATCAAGTCTCCTCCTGAACACCTCCAATGATGGCGACTCCACCACCTCCCCAGGCAACCCATTCCAATGGGCAATCACTCTCTCTGTATAGAACTTCTTCCTAACATCCAACCTGAACCTCCCCTGGCGCAGCCTGAGACTGTGTCCTCTTGTTCTGGTACTGGGTGCAATTCTGAAGGCAATTGCTTTGCTGAGAAAAAGAGGGAATTGGTAGCAAAGTCAGTAAGCTGTCCTGGGTTTTATATGTGATCCTAAAAACTCTGGTTTCCATATAGGTCCTCAAAAGAGAATCTTTGTGCACTGAAATCAGAAAGCTTCTGCCCAGGGTTTATGTAGCCATTTGTGTTCTGAGATAAAAATCACAATTCAAAGAATTTTCAAGATGATCAGAGGGCTGGAGCACCTCTCCTATGAGGACAGACTGAAGGAGTTGGGGATGTTCAGTCTGGAGAAGAGAAGGCTCCAAGGTGACCTAATTGTGGCCTTCCAGTATCTGAAGGGGGCCTACAGGAAGGCTGGGGAAGGACTTCTCAGGATCTCAGGCAGTGATAGGACTAGGGGGAATGGAATGAAGCTGGAGGTGGGGAGATTCAGGCTAGATGTGAGGAGGAGGTTCTTCCCCATGAGAGTGGTGAAGCCCTGGAATGGGTTGTCCAGGGAGGTGGTTGAGGCCCCGTCCCTGGAGGTGTTTAAGAGCAGGCTGGATGAGGCTCTGGCCAGCCTGATCTAGTGTGGGGTGTCCCTGCCCATGGCAGGGGGTTTGGAACTAGATGATCCTTGTGGTCCCTTCCAACCCTGAATGATACTATGATATTATGAATTCCAGTTCTAAAATGAAAGTGATTCCATTTTAATTCCCTTTTGTGAGAGTTTAGATTCACAATTACAGGTTAGGGTAAAACTATATTTGCAACCTTATGCAGCTTCTTCTGTTGCTTGTGTAAAAACAGCATTGCGTTTAGGCAGGATGGGCTGATTTGTTACATTAATACCTGTGCAGTTTTAAGCTAATGAATTTATATCTTTAAATCCTGGTTCTACACATTGGCCACAACAACCCCATGCAGCACTACAGGCTGGGGTCAGAGTGGCTGCAGAGCGGCCAGGCAGAAAGGGACCTAGGGGTACCGGTTGATAGTAGGCTGAACATGTGCCAGCAGTGTGCCCAGGTGGCAAGAAGGCCAATGGCATCCTGGCCTGCATCAGGAACAGTGTGGCCAGCAGGAGCAGAGAGGTCATTCTGCCCTGGACTCAGCACTGGTTAGGCCACACCTTGAGTCCTGCGTCCAGTTCTGGGCCACTCAGTTTAGGAAAGATGTTGAGTTGCTGGAAGGTGTCCAGAGAAGGACAACAAAGCTGGGGAGGGTTTTGGAGCACAGCCCTATGAGGAGAGGCTGAGGGAGCTGGGGTTGCTTAGCCTGAAGAAGACGAGGCTCAGAGGAGACCTTATTGCTGTCTACAACTACCTGAAGGGGGGTTGTAAACAGGCAGAGGTTGGTCTCATCTCCCAGGCAACCAGCACCAGAACAAGAGGACACAGTCTCAAGCTGCACCAGGGGAGGTTTAGGCTGGATGTTAGGAAGAAATTCTTCATAGAGAGAGTGATTGCCCATTGGAATGTGGTGCCTGGGGAGGTGGTGGAGTCACCATCACTGGAGGTGTTCAGGAGGAGACTTGATGGGGTGCTTGGTGCCATGGCTTATTTGATTAGATGGTGTTGGATGATCTTGAAGATCTTTTCCAACCTGATTTATTCTATTCTATTCTATGCAATTTTAAGATAAGTTTCTATTTCCATTTATTAGTGGTCCTGAATTTCACAGACACTGGTTGGGTCTGGAAATGGACTGATGCATAGAGTGGAAGGGTTGGTGACTGAGACAAGACAGGTAGAAAAAAATACTCTCTTCTGTTTTCTCAAAGGGAGCCTCTATTGTGTAAAGTAGCTCTGGTGTGATACCTGCTTCCCCTAAAGACATCTTCCTGGTGTACACTGAAATCAATTCATGCTTATTGTAAGGCTTAGAAAAGTTAATATAACAACTAATAGTTGTCTGCCACTCACAGCATCACAGAATTGTCAGGGTTGGAAGGGACCTCAGACATCATCTGGTTCCAACTGCCCTGCAATGGGCAGGCACACCTCACACTAGATCAGGTTGCCCAGAGTCCCATCCAGCCTGGCCTTAAAGACCTTCAAGGATGAGGCTTCCACCACCTCCCTGGGCAACCTGTGCCAGTGTCTCACCACCCTCATGGTGAAGAACTTCCTAACATCCAATCTGAATCTACCCACTTCTAGTTTTGCTCTATTCCCCCTAGTCCTGTTCACTACCTGACATCCTAAGAAGTCCTTCCCCAGCTTTCCAGTACCCTTCAGATACTGGAAGGCCACAATAAGGTCTCCTTGGAGCCTTCTCTTCTTCAGACTGGACAGCCCCAACTCTCTCAGTCTGTCTCCATAGCAGAGGAGCTCCAGCCCTCTGCTCATCCCTGTGGCCCTTCTCTGGACACATTCCAGCACCTCCACATCCCTCTTGTAATAGGGGCTCCAGAGCTGGACACAGTATTCCAGGTGGGGTCTCACCAGGGCTGAGTAGAGGGGGAGAATCACTTCCCTCAACCTACTGGCTATGCTTCTCGATGCAGCCCAGGATGTGATTGGCTTTCTGGGCTGCAAGTGTACACTGGTGACTCACAAGTGGACTTGGAGCAGCCTGTATGCTTAAGCCCTTATCTATTGTTGCATGGTGAGCAGCTGTTCTCTGAAGCCCCATGTTGTGAAGACTGGAGGGTACTGAAGGCTTACCAACACTCAACAGCTAGGACAAAGCTTGACTCATTCTTTCAGTTAGGACAAAGCTTGACTCATCCTTTCGATTATTTCCTAGATGTGAGATAACATTTTATGGGGAGCTTGAGAACATTCTGTACACAAGATGCTGAGAAGAACTAGTTAAAACTTTGTGAGTGTCTT
Organism: Melanerpes formicivorus; assembly: GCF_026170545.1. Lineage (NCBI taxonomy): Eukaryota > Metazoa > Chordata > Aves > Piciformes > Picidae > Melanerpes > Melanerpes formicivorus. The sequence continues at coordinate 8,694,878 of NW_027142379.1, read as the reverse complement.
TTCTCTGAAATTCCTTGAGGGGGAAAAAAAAAACAAATCAAAAACTCTACACACAATAAAACAACCCAAAAAAACCCAACAACTGTTACTGCAGTCTGAAATGTTTGTATTAGCATTAGTGTGTGTTTCTGTTGCAACAGCAAAAGAAAGCAGTCTGCTTGGGAAATCCACCTACTGTGGGATTGTCATTCCTGAAGCCTCACAGCCTTGCCATGTTTGTGTATGTCTGTGGTTGGTTTGCAGAGGGGCATCTTAGCATGCATCAAGAATAGTGTGGCCAGCAGGAGCAGGGAAGTCTTTGTGCCCCTGTACTCAGCACTGGTTAGGCCACACCTTGAGTCCTGTGTCCAGTTCCAGGCGCCTCAGTTTAAGAAGGACATTGAGACACTTGAACGTGCCAGAGAAGGGCAACAAGGCTGGGGAGAGGCCTTGAGCACAGCCCTGTGAGGAGAGGCTGAGGGAGCTGGGGTTGTTTAGCCTGGAGAAGAGGAGGCTCAGGGGAGACCTTTTTGCTCTCTACAACTACCTGAAGGGTGGTTGTAGCCAGGAGGGGGTTGGTCTCTTCTCCCAGGCAGCCAGCACCAGAACAAGAGGACACAGTCTCAAGTTGCACCAGGGGAGGTTTAGGCTGGATGTTAGGAAGAAGTTCTTCACAGAAAGAGAGATTGGCCATTGGAATGTGCTGCCCAGGGAGGTGGTGGAGTCACTATCCCTGGAGGTGTTGAAGAGGGGATTGGACATGCCACTTGGTGCTATGGTTTAGTCATGAGGTCTGTGGTGACAGGTTGGACTTGATGATCTTTGAGGTCTCTTCCAACCTTGGTGATTCTGTGATCCCCAGGATCAGCACTGTTTTTATTCCATAGACATCTGTTGCATGGTCTATTCACTTTCTAAAACATACACTAATTCAGTACCTGTAAAGTAATACTGTAGCTACAATAGTTTAAAGTATGTTAAAGTAGTATTTATCAGGCATTTCATCAAATTCAGACCTAAATAAATAATCCATCTCAGGGCCCTGTGATATAAATAAGGGTGGGGTATATTGTGACCACAAACTAGAATGAAATTCAGCAGTCTGTCAGCACTGTTGATCTATTTCTGAAGGCCATTTAATCTGGTAATGGAAGCCACAATACCTTTCTTTCTTTCTCTCTCTTTTTTCCCCCCTCCATTCTCAGCTGGAAGCATTTATTTTGTTATTTATTTATTTATTTTTTCAGGTGCTAAGCACCTGTGGCTCCAAATCCAACTGTGAGTGCCTTGTCTAGCATAAATTGAGAGTGCTGCTTCAATCAGAAATGCTCTTCAACAAGTCCTTTTTATTGCAGGGATGACCGTCTGCCCTTGTAAGCTCTTGACAGTGCTATTTTGGGGACGGTTTCGCTGGTTGGCTCTGGAATGATCGGGACACATCTGAACAGCAGCGAAAAAACCTGGTCTAAAACAAGAGCTCTTAACTCTAGCTCTGACACGCTGCTGGAGATTCAGAATCATATCATATTTGCTTCAGAGGGGGAAAAAAATGGAGAAAATAATGTGAATGAACAGTGGAAGTGGCATTTAAGGCACAGTTGCAGACTTTAATTCCAGATTAAGCTTTACTGTCTGAATGCCAGTGCACTCATTTCCTTGCCATAAAAAGATCCTGCCTGTGATCTCTTCACTTTAGCTGATTGCTGGGAGGTAGAGAAAATGCTCACTGATGGAGTGAGATACGAAATGAAGTGCTGCAGATTAGTGCAGTCAGAATTTGGAGTGCAGGCTGACTTCTGTCGTTGAGAAATTATCCTTTTAGGCCTTTAAGTGGAGCTTGGGGCAGAGAGATTTGGGGGGGGGGGGTGTGGGGGGTGTGTTTGTTTTGTTTATTTAATGGCAGCATTCATTTGGAGAGGGAATGGATTTAAGCTTGAGGAGGGTAGATTCAGACTGAGCATTAGAAATTCTTTGCAGTGAGGGTGGTGAGATGTTGGAACAGGTTGTCCAGGATAGCCCTGGACAGCCCCTCCCTGGAGTTGTTCAAAGCCAGGTTGGATGAGGCATTGAGCAACCTGGACTAGTGGAAGGTGTCCCTGCCCATGGCATGGGAGTTGGAACTAGATGATCTTTAAGGTCCCTTCCAACCCAAACCAATCTATGCATCTATGAAACATGCTTAAAGAGCAATGAATGCTTTTCACCAAATGAGTGTTCAACTTGTCCCACAGTAATCACTGCCTGGCTTGACCAATCTTGTGCTCACATCCAGTTCTAAATTTATCAGGAAAAAGTTGAAGTGGAGTTGAGGGCAGAGACTGCTACATATTTACCCTCCTCCTTCCACCCCCAATTGAGGTTCTCAATTAAGAAATGCTCAGACTTGGAGAATTTGAACAAGAAATATTAAAGTAAGAGCCAGTCAAATGCAGAATGTGTCACAGGGAGTAACTGATGCTGTCTCTTAGGAAAGTTATCCCAGCACGGATAGCTTTTGGAGAGGTAAAAAATCCCCAAACCTGTGTTGGATACTTTATGACATAAATATGAGTGTTTTGCTCCAGTTACACACGAGGTTTTTGTACTTGTCATGCCTCAGCAGCTCCTGTTGAAGCAGGAGCTTGCTCTTGAATCTCTTTCAGAGTGAGGAGACTTGGATACAGCCTGCTGTTCCAAATGGATGCTGCAGTGCTCTTCAGTGAGCATTTAGGAGGAGGCATGCAGTAAGATGTGTGTAGCACAGCCTCTCAACACAGGTGACAAAGTGGCACACTCTGGGGACTAAACCTGTTTACACTCATAATAGGTTCTATTTATTTATTTTCCCCAGTACTGAACTCAATCATAGACTCACAGAATGGTTTGGGTGGGAAAGGACCTCAAAGCTCATCCTGTTCCAATCCCTCTGTAATGAGCAGGGACACCTTGCACTAGATCAGATTGCTGAAAGCCCCATCCAGCCTGGCCTTGAACACTTTCAAGGATGTGACCTCCACAGCTTTTCTGGGCAACCTGTTCCTATGCCTCACCATTCTCACAGTAAAGAATTTCTTCCTAGTGTCTATTTTCCCTCTTCCAATTTAAAACCATCACCCCTCCTTCTGCCACTGTTTTCCTGGGTGAAGAGTCCCACCACAGCTTTCCTGTAGATCCTCTTTGTACTGAAAGGCTGCCACAAGGTCTCCCCAGAGCCTTCTCTTCTCCAGGCTGAAGAACCCCAACTCATCCTGTGCTCACAGGAGAGATGCTCCATCAGGAGTGCTGCACATCATCAGGAATACTTTCTTTTACTGAACTGATCTGTCCTATGGAGCAGAAATCTAGTAATGAGGTGTTTGGATTAGTTTGGCTTTGTTGTGGCTGAGGTCAGGTGAATTCTCATAGATGTGAATTTTTGGCTGCTTGCTTTATCCACATTGAGCCATTTAAAGTTTGTTCTGTTTGCTCACTGCTCCAGACTGTGTCAGTTTTAATGAGAAGATTCACATTATGCATGCTTTAATTTGATGGGAAAAGTTGTAAATGGCAGCTGTGACCTTCAGCTATTTAACTTTGGCTGCATGCATGGTGGATTTGTGAGAGGTGCTAAGCACTTGCAACTCTTCCTTTAGCAGACACAGTGGCTGCTCAGGACCTTTGAAAAGTGTCACCAATCTACTCAAAAATAACCATTATCCTCAAAAACCCATTCCTTGGCTTAATTCACACCTGTTAACAAAGTAAAGGTGATTATCTCTGTGCAAATACCTCAGTGTGCAATTAAGGACATAAAGTGTTTCAGTAATCAGAACGATTTTGACCCTGAGATAATGCTATAGCACATCCCCAAGCTGCCTTCTCCCAGAAAGCATCATCTTAGGTTTAATATTACCAACCCTTGAGCTACAAAAGCATTTTCAACCTGAAGTTTTTCTAGCTAGACCTTTTGCACCATTTGGATCAAATGGCTCCTTTCCCCCCATCCCTGAGTATGTTTTCCTTAGCCCTACGTATCTTTAATGATCTGTTCAGTGGTTCAGGCCTATTAAGGAGGTTATTACAGCAGTGGAATAATTTTCTTTTGAACTTAGAGGTGAATACAAATACTTAAAAATGAGCAAAATTGACTTTGTCTGCTATTGCAGAGGCATCTAAAAGCCAAAAATACACATGAGAGTGGATGATGGCAGACAAAGGATTGTTTTGCTCACCCAAATTCCTGAGGTTCTGCTCCACAGAATACTGAAAATAAAGAAATAAAAGGGAGAACAGTTAAAAGAAGGCCAGAATGAGGATGGAAAGTTGGAAAGTGAACTTGACTAGATGCCTGTTGCTGTTGGAAGAGTTTATATAAAGCACCAAGTTTTTGAGTCTTTGCATCTTTGAGTTGTCCTTGTCTTTAGTTTTCACACTGACCAAATTTACCAGGCCTAATGAATGTCCCGTGCTTACTCTTTTAGTTGGAGTTGTTGTTTGATGCAACAAGACTGGTTAGCATGGAGGCCTTGGTACCAAGAACACTTCTAACACTGTGGCAGTCATAATGAATTGACTTGCATTCTTTTGGAACACAAAGAGCCTCCCAATACTTATTGATCCGGTTTTGGAGGGTTTCCAGTGCGATGGCCTTGTCTCATTTTCAGAGTACTTTTGTTGCATATTGAGGATTTGAGTAACATGTAAAATGCCTGAGAGATTGCAAGCCCCAGCAGGGTAAAATTAAAACCTTGTAAGAGTGAGCTCCCTCATGGGATATCCTGTACTTTGAGATGGTAAGGATGAGTCTGGAAAAGATTAGCAATGGTGCAGAACACAGTTGAGAGGAGAACTTGGCCAAGAGCTGTACAATATTTTGATATTCAGGAATAAATAACTTGTGTGTACTAAGAATCTGATTTTATAACACCTGATAAGCAGGATTAAAATGGAAAAATAGGCAGAGAGAGGTAAAGGATCTAGCCTTCTCCTCTGAAAACACTGAAGATATGGTATCAGGTATTCACTGGTAGGTAATTTATCTGATGATAGTGGTGGATCCTTGATACACAGTCATTTTGCACTTCAGTAATTCCTCTGGAAGGTTTGGCTGGTACAGCAGCAGCCTGTGATCAGTAACCACAGAGCATCACAAATCAGGGAGATGTAGGCTCTGGAGAGCTGGTACTCCCTGCTTGGTGCTGGGCTCCGTTTTTGCCAGGGGTGAGTGTACAGTTGCCATGGGAGATAATTTGGGAGGAAAACCAGAGATATACTTTCATTTATTAACAAGTTAAAAAAACCCCAAAGCTCTCCATTATTGCTATTATTGGGAAATATGCTGCATACAGATAAGTTAGAAGACCTAAGTACTGTGTAGCCTGTGGGAGCTAAGTACTTCAAGATGACACACAAGGAATACAAGAGATTTCAAACTACATAGATTTGCAGTTCAAATAATCCCATTTGAGTGATGTTGTTGAAGTGGGATCTTTCATGCTGGACCTCTGTTTTCATGTTAGAGTGCACAGACTTCTTGCAGAGCTTCTTGTACAATCAAGAGGCTCTTCAAGGAGATTGTAAAACAGAATTGGGATAATAGACTCAAATACTGGCTGTGATTTGCCTCAGTGTTTTTACTGTGATTTTGGTGCAGTTGGGAAACGTTTGAATTTCTTTGTCTATTCAGCAGTTGAGTGGTATAATTACTGGCAGGTTTCACTAACTACCCTTTAAAAACTTTATTTTGTCTTCTGTTCTAAAAGCAGATGAAATATCTTTAATCACATCTGGCTTTTACATTCTTGTGAAGGTGTATTTAGTCAGAGGAAAAGTTGCCTTTCCCTCAGAAAGGCATTGTCTTTGGGTGAAGGTTTAATCTGAAGGGATGGAATTAATCAGATTGCTTAGGACCACTTGACAAGCAAAAACTGATTACAGAATCATAGAATCAACAAGGTTGGAAAAGACCTCAAAGATCATCAAGTCCAACCTGTCACCCAAGACCTCGTGACTACTAGACCATGGCACCAAGTGCCACGTCCAGTCCCCTCTTGAACGCCTCCAGGAATGGTGACTCCACCACCTCCCTGGGCAGCACATTCCAATGGCTAACAACTCTCTCTGTGAAGACCTTTCTTCTCAATTAGTCAGGTATAAAGGCAGAGTCTTTTTTCCTTTCTCTGACAGCCCATTGCAGATCTAATTCCTCAGTTCAATGTAGATTACTTCATCAGGTCGTAGTGAGCTGTAGCTAAATTGTACGTAATGAGACGGGGAGTAGTGCGAGGGAAGCATCTGTATGTACGAGTGAGAGTGGAAGGAGGGAGGGATTTTAGCTTGTTTAGAAAATAAAATGCACCATTAATCTAAATATGACAGTAGCATAAGCTGTGAGGACTGGCTTCCAAAGAGCATGCCATGAGCCTGCTTTGTTTGCTGTTCTCTGCCAGCCGCAATCACATTTTTCCCGAGCTGCTGCTTCGTTCCCTGGTGCTTGGATGGACCCTTCCCTGCCCCTGCCAGCTAAAGGCATTGCAGGGAAAGACTGCCTGAAAGAACAGCCACTGGAAGAATAATCTGCTTGGATGCAGTGCAGTATGAATGAAGGGGCAGAGAAAAGAGAGGCCAGTCCACCAGCATTCCCAGCTACATCTGAACACTGTGGAGAGGCTTCACACCTTCTGCACAGAGTCTTAGACATGTGTGTTTGATAGTGATGTGACAAAGGTAGTGTAAGAAAAGGATCTGATAGGAAAAGTCTGGCTGCAAAAGCTGGGTTTTATTTCATTTTTATTCTTGTTGGGAGTGATCTTTAGAATGATCACCATCATAGAATCAGTAAGGTTGGAAAAGACCTCAAGGATCAAGTCCAACCTGTCACCCAAGACCACCTGACTACTAAACCATGGCACCTTCCTATTTTGCTTCTCTTCTTCAGAAGCTGGATATAGGGCAGACTGTGAAAACCTAATAACTCATGTAGCTGTCACCACACTGGTTTGCAGTTTTCTCCCTTCCCTGAATAACTGTTCTTTCTTTAAACATTCTGCAAGGTTTCAGTTTTGGTTTTGTTGGGTTTTGCTTTTGAATAACAAACAGGTCATGGGTGAGAGAGTGCAAAAGCTAAGCAACACAAAGCAAACAGCAGTTCTGCTTAAGAGGTGCATGCAGAAATACACATAGATGTACAGGAGTTTGTTTAATTGAATGTAAGTACAGTGGAAGCAGAAGCTGAACTGCTGCCAGGAGGATAATGATGTAATTGATGCCTTTGTCTATGAGACTGTTTTATTCTGGGGTTTGATATATAGCTCCACTAATGAGGTAGGTCTCAGCCCCAGACTTTGGTCTCCTGTTCCATGTGTAAGCTTTAGATATACTTAGAAACATAGAATCATAGAACGGTTTGGGTTGAAAAAGACCTCCAAAGGTTATCTAGTCCAACCACCTCTGCAGTAGATTAGGTTGTCCAAAGCCTTGTCAAGCCTCATCTTATCTCTAGGGATGGGACCTCAACTACCTCCCTGGGCAACCTGTTCTAGTGTTCCACCACCCTCATGGTAAAGAACTTGTTCCTAACATCCAATCTAAATCTACTCTTCTCTAATTTCAAACCATTGCCCTTCATCGTACCTCTACAGGCCTTTGTAAGTAGTCTCTCTCTGTCCTTCCTATAGGCTCCTTTCAGGTACTGAAAGGTCATTTTCTCCAGGCTGAACAACCCCAGCTCCCTCAGCCTGTCTTTGTAGCAGAGGTGTTCCTCCATGAGGAATGTGCCTGCAGCCTTTTGGAAATGAAATGCAACTCTTCTAGGCAGCACTGACTGCATTTGGCCGGTTTCTGGGCCACATCATTTCCCACTTCACATTCAGAGGAAGACAGCAGTCAGAGTTGGTACAAACAGAAAATTAGAGTCAGGCTGTGCACCCAGTGATGCTCCTCTCCTTTCCAACACAAGGCATGTTTATTTGCATGTATTTTCCTGATTGCTTTTGTAACCAAGTTCTTATTGAGCTCTCATTGAGCCAGGGGAGGGTTAGACTGGATGTTAGGAAGAAGTTCTTCACAGAAAGAGTGATTGCCCATTGGAATGGGCTGCCCAGGGAGGTGGTGGAGTCACCATCATTGGAGGTGTTTAGGAGGAGACTGGATGGGGTGCTTGGTGCTATGGTTTAGTTGATTAGATGGTGTTGGATGATGGGTTGGACACGATGATCTTGAAGGTCTCTTCCAACCTGGTCTAGTCTATTCTATTCCTTTGTAAATTAATCACACTCTTCATCTCATTCTTTAGCAGACACTGATCTCATGGGTAGATCAATGTGCTGATGAAGTCTGTGAAGGTCAGGAAAAAGAATGAGGCTCATAAGTAGGTGACTGGAAGAAATGGGTTGTTTTGCTGATGTGCCACACCAAAATACTGGGCTTCAGAAAAACAATTGTCTAAGCTGAACAGAGCATTACCTGGGGGCAGTGAGATGACTCTGCTCTAAAATTGGTTTTACTGTTCTCTTTCATTTGAAGATTGTTAGTTGTCTGTTTTTTTCTCTTGCCTTTTTGTCTTCTGCTGTGTGAGTTGCCTTCCTGTCCTTGTGCTTTCCATGTAACTTTGTTCCCTCCTGATGCACACACACACGTGAATACACATTTCACAGAAGAACACAGAGAATTCTCCAAATTCCAGGACTCCATCATTTTCTTTTGGAAGATGAGAGGATCCTTAGGCCTTCTCTTTCCTCCTTTGCCTCTATTTCCATCTTTCCAGTCTTGTCCCAGACAAGAATCCCCCAAAGCAGTATTGCTTTGCTGACAGTTACTAGTGAACTCTGAAGGTGTTAGTATTGCAGCAGCACACTGGCGAGGGAAACCATCTCTCAGACTGCCCATTCAGCAGTGTCTCTGCCATGCTCCCAGGGCCTAACACCAACAGACACATTTTGATGATTATTTTTTGCTGTGATTAAGAGAAGGATAATTAGTAACTTAACAGCAAGCTTCCATACTCATGTTTCCTAGCATTCTGTCTCTTGAATCCTCACGTATTTGTGTGCTAATTTATGGGCTTGGGTGACAATTAGGAGGCTTCAAATCTGGAAATGCTGCATTTTAATAGGTAAGTTTCAAATAACTTCAAGTGCTTTAGGATGGGTATGCTTTAGACAAAAGCACAAAGGAGACTAGTTGAAAGAGTCAGACCAGAAATTCCAGCTGTATATCTGAGAGTTATGCATGACTGCAATATGTACCTGAACAAGAGATCCCAATGAGATGGGACAGCATCTGGTCACTGAACCAAAAGGACTTGGGGTTTTTTGCTCTGCCAGTGTTGGGTTTGCTATTTACACATGAAAGCTGGCATTTAAACCCTCACTGGAGGTAGGATTCCTTAGTTTTGAAAAGTCAGGGACTGTGAAAACACAGGTGAGAAACCATTAAAGGGCATTGTAACGCCAGAAGACATGGGTGATAAGTGTGCAGCCTTGGATGGGAAGCCTGCCACCAGGGTCACAGTCTCCAGGAACAGGATTCAGTCACTTAAATGGAGATTTCTAGTACCTTTGTAAGGCATAGTAGCATACACTGCTGCCCTTGCTGCCCCCAGGGCTCCTGGAGGTCCTGCAGTAGACTTGCCAGCCCCGTGCTGGTTTCTCACATACCTTAAGAAGGATGAAATCTCTCTTCAGGCTATTGAGTTTGGTGGCAGAAGGAAGTGAATGGAAGAAATGCCAGGAGCTGGGCAGCAATGAAAGCACAGCTAGAGGATGTGGTATTGGGGGGTGGGGAGGGGAGGGTGTAAGCAAGGCAAATAAAAAGAGCATGGGTGCCAAGGAGCAGACAGGTAATGAAAGAAACTTAAACTATAGGAGCCTAATTTTTATACAATTATGTTAGATAATGGTTGGAGTCAGTGATTTTAAAGGTCTCTTCCAACCAAAATGATGCTGTATGTTTCTTAACAGAAAGTCACATTAGCAACTTTCCTCCTGCAGTAACAGAGAAGTAGTTCAGGCTGAATTTGTCTTTCCCTGGATCCTTTCCCATGTATATGTTGCTGCTCTGTGGGTTAGGTTTGTCAACAAAATTCCTCTGCAGCTGGTTTGCAGTCTGCAAACTCAGTCGTTTGTCAATTCTGTACCTGACTAATGTGAGCCAAACTGACACTGCAGAGTTGTTTTGAAGTCGATTGGTCTTGGCACGAAGAGAGATCTTCAAGGTAGTGTAAAGCCAAAAATAGAGGCAAAGAAGATACATGCAGCAGAGCTGAGAGTGGAGAGTCATTAGCAATGATGTCACTAACTAGGCCAGGCTTGAAAACTCCAAAAGGGAAGAAGCCTAGCATATGTATGTTGCAGCAGGAAGCAGTATCCGGATGAGCTGCCGAGAACTGAGTGCCAAGTGTATGAATTTAAACAAAGTTGCTGCATTTCAAAATCTGGCTGTGGACTGAGCGACCTGGGAGCAGGTTGGCTTCATGGCCAGACGCTGAAGGTGAGGGCTGCTGAGGACAGAGCAGAGCCACGTCAGCACTGCTCAGCGTGATGGGCAAAACCATGGCAACCCAGCCTGGGCAAGGAATGCCCAAAGAAAAAGGCAAGGAGGGAGAGAGTGAAAACTAAGAGAGAAGGACCCTGGAGAGGGTGTTTCGCAGGGCTGTAGCTGCAGAAGGCTGGTGTTTGTGCAGTGCTTGGCTGCACCTCCACGCTGGCTGCTGAGCCATGTGCTCTAAGCCCTGCAGCTGGCCTGGCTCTGCCCATCCCCAACCTAACTCTGTCTCAGGCATCTGCCTGATCTGGCTAAGCCTGGAGCTGGCTCCACATAACCCAGTGAATTCCATGCTTTAATGAGTTGTGGATAGCTCAGATCTTAGCCAGCAATATGTGGTCAGGACATTTGAATTACTATTTTTAACTTGGGAAAGAAAGATGGCTGTTAATATACTGTGCTGTGTTTTTTCTGGTGGTAAAAAGACATTTCCTTTTTAGCACTGCCATATCCCCTCATGTCCTCCTTAACCCCTTCAGTGTTTTTTAGTCATAGCATCAATTACAAAATAATGTCCTTAAAGGCTCTTGCAGCTTTTTCCACAACGACCTTGATTTATTTCACCAAAGGAGGCCATTGCACTAGGAACTGGTGACTCTTACTCCAGCATCTGGAAGTGGAAAAGAAGAGAGGCCAGTTTTGTTCTGTACATGGCCCCTGCCTGCTGGTGTTTGGGTGCTGCAGGATGTGCCCAGGAGCTGGTGTCCATGAGCTCAGTGCCTGGAGAAGTGTCAGATCTCACACAGGCATGAGCAGTGAGTTGGTATGCCGGCATGGTGAGCAGGCACAGGGCAGCTGGAGAGGAGGCTGCTGAGTGATGAGGAGCAGCTACACTCAGAGTCTCTCCAAGTCTGCATTTATGTCCAGCTCTTTGCAGCCAGTGCCTTTGGTAGCTCTTGTCAGAAGTGTCAGTCATTTTGGCTGAACACAGTGCAGCATGTGCTTGGACAAGACTCCAGCGTCCTCTCCTGTCTCTTCTTCGCTCTAAATGGCAAAGTATCCAAGACATCCTTAGGTACTTGAAACAGGTTCTACAAAGGCTGCTATTCACTAAGTATCATGGCTGAAGAATGGTTTAAGACTTTGCCACAAGGGGAAAAAAGATTGGTTAAAACTTTTTCAATTAATCCAATTAGTCACTTAGCACATTAAATCAACACCCAATCCAGATCCATCCACAAATGTGTTGCAACAGTTCATAGTAGTATGATAGTATCAGTCAGGGTTGGAAGGGACCACAAGGATCATCTATTTCCAACCCCCCTGCCGTGGGTAAGGACACCCCACACTAGATCAGTTATGCTTATTGTAGGTAGCTGGAAACCAATATTGTGGGAATACTGCTTGGGAATATAAAACCACTGTGAGTTTTAAATCTGCATTGCAAGGGTGGGTTTGGTATTGCTGAGTGCCCTTTTTCTTGACAAAATGGTTTATGGGAGAGCATCTAATATTTGTATATCAGCAAGATTACTAACACTGAGATGTCATTAACATTAGATCTGCTTAGTGTAACCACTTTCAAAAGAGAAAACTAAGTTCCTTTTAATTCATGCTGTTATTCTTTCATGTTTTCATTAATACAGTCCATATAACTTTTTTTTTTTTCCCTGAACTTGGGAGAGGATCACTCTGAACCTGACCATGCCATATTTTATCCTTTCGAAAGGGTCATTCACAGTTACTCAGCTCTGTTAATTTTGATGCTGAGGTCTTTTCTGCATCATTTGCTATCCCCTTTGCCTGGTGTTTAGGCATTATTTTTTGGTGTATTGGTATACAGTGATAGAAATCTTTAATATCCTTAGATGACCATGCATGTCTGATGTGATTACCTTCTCAGTCTGGTTTTCCCTGTTTTCCCCATGCAACACAAACATTACATTAGTGCCCATTCTGTCTATTAGTTAACCTTTCTTCCCTGCTTTAAGAGGCTCTTGCAGAAGAGCTCATTGCTGCAGCCCCTGCCTCCCTGACAGGTCTGAAAAGCATGTGAATGCTGGATTACCTTTTCTTTTTTTCCCCCCCTGAACTTTATATTCTTGCTCCTTCATAGTGTGGGATGGCAGAGACAGCAGGATCCAGTAAATTTGCTGACGACACCAAGCTGGGGGCAAGAGTTGATCTGCTGGAGGGTAGAGAGGCTCTGCAGAGGGACCTCGACAGGCTGGGCAGATGGGCAGAGTCCAACGGCATGAGATTGAACACATCCAAGTGCCGGGTTCTGCACATTGGCCACAGCAACCCCATGCAGTGCTACAGGCTGGGGTCAGAGTGGCTGAGAGCAACCAGGCAGAGAGGGACCTGGGGGTGCTGGTTGATGGTAGGCTGAACATGAGCCTGCAGTGTGCCCAGGCAGCCAAGAGGGCCAATGGCATCCTGGCCTGCATCAAGAACATTGTGGCCAGCAGGAGCAGGGAGGTCATTCTGCCCCTGTACACTGCACTGGTTAGGCCACACCTCGAATACTGTGTCCAGTTCTGGGCCCCTCAGGTTAGGAAGGAGGTTGACTTGCTGGAACGAGTCCAGAGAAGAGCAACAAAGTTGGTGAGGGGTTTGGAACACAGCCCTGTGAGGAGAGGCTGAGGGAGCTGGGGTTGCTCAGCCTGGAGAAGAGAAGACTCAGGGGTGACCTTATCACTCTCTACAACTACCTGAAGGGAGGTTGTAGGCAGGCGGATGATGGTCTCTTCTCCCAGGCACCCAGTACCAGAACAAGAGGACACAGTCTCAGGCTGTGCCAGGGGAGGTTCAGGTTGGATGTTAGGAAGAAGTTCTATACAGAAAGAGTGATTGCACTATGGAATGGGTTGCCTGGGGAGGTGGTGGAGTCGCTGTCATTGAAGGTGTTCAGAAGGAGACTTGACGGGTTGCTTGGTGCCATGGGTTAGCTGTTTGGGTGGGTTGGATTGGTTGATGGGTTGGACACAATGATCTTGAAGGTCTCTTCCAACCTGGTTTGGTTTATTCTAATAAAGGTTTATTCTAATAAAAAAATGGTGGAGTCACTGTCCCTGGAGGTGTTCAAGAGGGGATTGGGCGTTGCACTTGGTGCCATGGTTTAGTAGTCATGAGGTGTTGGGTGACAGGTTGGACTTGCTGATCTTTGAGGTCTTTTCCAACCTTATTGATTCTATGATTTAGTTGTTAGGAGGGGTTAGGTATTAGGTAATAGGTTGGACTTGATGATCTCTGAGGTCTGTTCCAATTTGGTTGATTCTATTCTATTCTATTTGTGAAGTTCAGGTTCTTTAGTTTGGGGGTTTGCTAATATTACAGTCATGGGTAAACATCACTTACAGGTTCTGCTCCTGTCCTTGTCAAGGTGAAGTTACCAAGACTCATTTACAGCCTGTAAAAGGAGATGTCTAGAGATGAAGTCTGGTGCTACTTAAACATTAGTGTATCTGTCTACTATTTACTCATGCTGTCAGGTGAGAAAACCTGTGAAATGTGTTCCTATCTCATCATCCAAGAATTTATTCATGTAAATCTCTTAACCAGCATTAGTCTGAGCTGAAAGGAGGAGGGATGCCTACACCTTCCAGAACAAAGTTGTGCCTGGGAAGTTCATGTTGCAAATAAACAACATAGGAAAGAAAAACCGAAACACCAATCCATGAACACCAATGGTTCACATCCCATGGTGAGAGCCATTGTTTAACAGCAAAAAAATACCAGATCAGATCCCTTGAAGCCAGAGGATCTAATCTGAGAATAAATTAACTCTCACAAGAAGAAGGTTTTGGTATGACCTTTTCCTGTGGGTTTCGCTGGCTTGACTGAACAGTCCTTGGTGTGGGGGGCTGGTGCTGAGGCTGCCCCTTGCTCCAAGCAGGGAGCATCCATCACAGTGCAACCACCATATCTGGGGACTGTGGAAGGCAGGGAAGGAGAGGCTTTACCTGCTGATGGGCATGGAGGAGGGAAGGCAATGTGAGAGCAGAAAGAGGTTCTCAGAGCTCCTCAGCCTGCAGCAGGGTGGTTCCCTTCCCTGCACCCCCCCAAACATCTCTGCTTTGGGCTTGGGAAAGGACAGCTTCCTAAAGGCTTGTGTTCATCCCAATCAGCCAAGAGTTGCCTTCAGGCCAAGCTAGAGGTTATGTGAGGCTACACAAATGGTTGGCAGGTATGAAGACAGGTTAACTAAAGACTGAGCTCTCCAAGTTCCGCTAGCAGAAACAGGATTATTTGTACAGAAGATGTTTTGCTTTTGTTTTCCCTTTTTATTCTAAGATAATGTGTTGGGGTTTTAAAATGAGCTATTTTTTTTTCTTCTTCTCTTCCCAATAGTTTTGACCTTTTCATTTCAGTGCTTTACTGAGGCCTTTTTCCACCCTCAGCACTGCTAAGGGAAGCTGCCTTTATGTGACCTTTTTAGAAACTAGGATCTGTGTTGTGGAGAACGAAACTGTTGCAACAGTCCTCTGAATTTTGAGTGTTGAATATCATTTCTCCACATGCAGGAAGAGCTACTGATGCCAATTGGTGCTCCTTAAAACACAGTAAGAGCTGTGATTCCCGTAGAGTTGGTTCTTTATATAAAGGGAAAAGGTTGAGCTATTGTTTTAATTAAGTATGGGTAAGATTCTTCATTTTGTCTGAATGAAGGTGTTCACATAGCATTGCTTGTACCTGGAAACTAACTGCAGGAGTGTCAGAAAGTAAAAGGAGGAATGCTGAAAACTATTTCTGTTTTTTAATGTTCCACTCTCTTCCTTCCCATCTTTTAGTCCTCTCTTGCAAAATTTGTTGGAATCCATTTATTGTGTCTGTTTCAAAATATTCTTTTCCCAACACAGACACAGCTCCTTCTCTCACAGTTGGTTTTTTTTTCTTTGTCACTTTCTTGTGTGAGACTTGAAAGTGAGCCAGTTTGTTTTCACCTTTTTTGCTTAAGGCTTCCACCTCTCTCCCCTCATTTTTTTTTCCCCCCTTTTTATTTTTCCCCAGAGAAATCTCTGGGGTCAAGAAGCTTTCTCTAAGGAAAGCTGAGGTTCATACATAATTACTTGATGAAAATTGTTTAAACTCCTCAACAGTGTGTTCTCACCCCCTTAGAACTTCTATTTAGCTGCTTGGCATCTTTTATCTCAGGACTTGTTTTTGGAGGAAAGATGGATGGCTGCTGCTCTGCTCCATCAGAGTCTTTGTACGAGCGCAGCGCCCTCACTGTTTTAAGAAGTTGGCTGGAGCATTCCACACCAGGAGCATCCTGCAGTCCTTGAGTGCTCTGTCATCCATCCCAGGGGCACTACCCAGAGCTTCAACAAGGTGTGAGGATGTATCTTCTGAGGCAGGATACTAAACAGGGGAGGGTTTGGGAGAATTGTCTCCCAAGGGAAGCAGTGGATTCCTCTATACTGGACAGTTTTAAGACTCAGCTTGACAGAGTGCTGGGCTAGCTCATTCCAGTTCTACCTAGAATGGTTGGACCAGATTATCATTGAGGTCCCTTCCAACCTGGCATTCTGTGGTTCTATGACTTTCTTCTTCCTCTTTTTTTTTTTTCCCTTCCCACTGGATGTTAGGAAGAAGTTCTTCACAGAAAGAGAGATTGGCCATTGGAATGGGCTGCCCAGGGAGGTGGTGGAGTCACCATCGCTGGAGGTGTTTAAGAAGAGACTGGTGCCATGGTTTAGTTGATTAGATGGTGTTGGGTGATAGGTTGGACTTGATGATCTCAAAGGTCTTTTCCAACCTGGTTAATTCTATTCTATTCTAGGAAAGGCTTTCAGAGCTGTGGATTCTTTAGTCTGCCCTGGTGACATTTGCAGGTGGAAGGGTTGGTCACATAAAGTCAAGAAGGAGAAAGTAAAGCACAACTTGCTTAATACTTAACGAGTTTTCCAACCCTATTCAGACCCTCCACCATAGCCAGGTTTTCCAGATGTGCTTATGAGAAGTTAATCAAGCCCAGTAGGTAACATTTCTAGGTACATTCAAGACTTTGCATTGCTTTTCCACAATATGATTCCAGGTCATAATCTTAACTATGCTTGTTACAGATCCCCAACAGATTTTTAGGACACTCAGTGTACTGTATTGTCAGACTTGTCTTATCCCTACCAGTAATTTTTTTTCTGCCTCTTTGAAGCTTTTAAGTTTTCAACCATCTTTTACACTGAGGAAATGAAACTTCCAGATTAAGTGTGCAGTAGTTCCTTTGTCAACAAGTAACTTATTACAGTTCTGCTGTGAGCTCTTATTTTTGCTCTGAAAACTCTCTTTCATACTCCATACTTGCTAGGAAGAAGCTCTTGTACCTTTTGCCTTTGTTCTTTTTCTCCCCTAGTGGAGTATTAATGAATTATTCATCCAGAACTCTCAGAAGACAAGGCATAAAAAGGAAGAGTACCTGAGTTCCCCCAGAAGTTCATTTTGCACTGCTTTTCACTAAAATCCAAATCCTGAAGCGATGCATACATCCAGCTCTGTGAACAAGTGGTCTTGATGAGACCCTGGGCAGCCTGATCTAGTTAGAAGTGTCCCTGCTCACTGCAGGGGGCTTGGGCAAGATGACTTTTGAGGGTCCCTTCTAACCTGGTGCAATCTGTGAATAACTATGTAACCCTGGGAAGATCCATGTGTGCTTTAAATGCAGGAGCTGCTGACTTGGAAACACAGCTACTGGTAATAAGTATTGTACATGAGACTTCAGATGTAGAATATTAAAGAGCCAATTCTGTGGAAAGAAGCTGGGCTTGTTGTTTTGTCAACCTATAGTTGTCTTTTCTCTTGATTCATTCCCTTATTTGTCTTCATTTTTTCATTGTTCCTTGCTTTGTGGTGCTTGCATGTAGAGCCCTCTAATAGTTAAGGTAATAGAAAGCAAGACAACAGGTCTGGAGAAGAGGAGGCTCAGGGAAAACCTTATTGCTCTCTACAACTCCCTGAAGTGAGAGTGTAGACTGGTGGGGCCTGGTCTCTTCTCCCAGGCAACCAGCACCAGAACAAGAGGACACAGTCTCAAGCTGCACCAGGGGAGGTTCAGACTGGATGTCAGGAAGAAATTCTACACAGAGAGAGGGATTGGCCATTGGAATGTGCTGCCCAGGGAGGTGGTGGAGTCACCATCACTGGAGATGTTTAGGAAGAGACTTGATGGGGTGCTTGGTTTAGTTGATTAGGTGGTGTTGAATGATGGGTTGGACTTGATGATCTTGAAGGTCTCTTCCAACCTGGTCTGGTCTAGTCTAGTCTAGTCTATTCTATTCTCTGCATACTTGAAATCTCAGTCATTCTGCTGACACCAATATCTCCAATACAGCACTGATTTCAAAAGAGCTTACTTAATGATGGAAGAATCTTATAGAATATTTACTCTGAGACTTTATGCTTGGTTGTTTCATATATGTTTCTAATATATAAGAGTTTTAAAACAACAGGACCAGGAAATGGGCAAGAAAGGGTGGGAGAAAAAACAGGAAACTAAAGATTTTTCTCATCTTGATTTTTTTCTCTCATCTGACTGCTCTTAGTCTAAAGAGTAGGGGAGGAGGAGAAAAGTCATAACTGAAAATAAAATAAATAGTGAAGGTTTTTTCTTGGTGCAGATTTTCATGCATTTGCATATAAATGTTTGTCACAAGGTTCAAATGTGCTGCTGTAGAGAGCTGTCAGCATTTCACAGAGTCACAAAGCCACCAAGGCTGGAAGAGACCTCAAAGATCATCAAGTCCAACCCATCACCACAGACCTCAGGACTAAACTGTAGAACCAAGTGCCATGTCCAATCCCCTCTTGAACACCTCCAGGGATGGGGACTCCACCACCTCCCTGGGCAGCACATTCCAATGGCGAACGAGTCTCTCAGTGAAGAACTTTCTCCTCACCTCAAGCCTAAACTACCCTTCAGGTAGTTGTAGACAGCAATAAGGTCTCCCCTGAGTGTCCTCTTCTCCAGGCTAAACAACCCCAGCTCCCTCAGCCTCTCCTCATAGGGCTGTGCTCAAGGCCTCCCCCCAGCCTCGTTGCCCTTCTCTGGACATGTTCAATAGTCTCAATGTCCTTCTTAAACTGAGGGGCCCAGAACTGGACACAGGACTCAAGATCTGGCCTTGAGTGCTGAACTGCTCTGCTTTTTTATTTATTTTCACTTTGCTCCAGAAATTAAAATAAAAGCATGAAGAGATGTGTTTCTCCTAACACCAAAAAGAAAAGCAATATTAAAGCCTCTCAGCTCATAAATGATACATTTGACCTTTTCAATTTTATGGCCTTTAACTATTATTCAAGGTGATTGTGCAGAAAATCTCTGGTATCTGAGAGGGCATCCTGTCCCTATTGAATCCTACTGCAAGTTACATTGCCTTTTCTTTTGTCCTATTGAAAAAGTGCCCTGTGGTACATGAAAAAAAAAATACTGGTAGAGGATTTGCTTTTAGAAAGTGCAGAAAGTTCTTTTCCTTCTTAGTGTAATTTTACAATAAATGCTTTTTCTTGCAATTCACCTCATTATTTATTTTTGGCTCAGGGTTTTCCAAGTACTTCAGTCACAGACTCAGAATTCAGGAGAGGTCTTCAGCTGTCAGAACATAACATGGTGAACCGTTAATTTGATATCAATTTCATAGTATCATAGTATTGTTTAGGGTTGGAAGGGACCACAAGGATCATCTAGTTCCAACCCCCCTGCCATGGGCAGGGACACCCCACACTAGATCAGGCTGGCCAGAGCCTCATCCAGCCTGGGCTTAAACACCTCCAGGGACGGGGCCTCGACCACCTCCCTGGACAACCCATTCCAGGGTTTCACCACTCTCATGGGGAAGAACCTCCTCCTCACATCTAGCCTGAATCTCCCCACCTCTAGCTTCATTCCATTCCCCCTAGTCCTATCACTACCTGAGATCCTGAGAAGTCCTTCCCCAGCCTTCCTGTATATTCCTGTATATATATATTTGTATATCATTAATTTGATATCAATTTGTATATCATTAATTTGATATCAATTTGTATATCATTAATTTGATATCAATTCGTATATCTGGTGGGGTTCATAACATGTCCATTGTGAGTAGTGATCTTTGTAATTAGAATTATAGTACATAAACGGTTTGCTTTGTCTGGATCCACTCCTTGTTTGCCCTCCACTCTGGTCCAAGCTGGTATTAGAAGTCTAAGTTCTGCTGCATGTTAATATGGAGGCTAAAAGATTGAGGAAAGATGGACTAAGGTTCTAATTTTTATAATACAAACAAAGGATGAGTGTCAAGTGAGGATTGACTTGGATAGGAAAATGTGGAGAAATGGCAGAACATTTCACAGCCATTCTCAGAGAACTCTTCCTTTTTCATTCCCCTGTGATATTTTATTAATGTTTTTAACAGAAATCAAATTATTGATGTGTTAATCTATAGTGTTGTGGAGTCACCATCCCTGGAGGTGTTCAGGAGGGGATTGGGCATGGCACTTGGTGCCATGGTTTACTCATGAGGTCTGTGGTGAAGGGTTGGGCTTGATGATCTTTGAGGTCTCTTCCAACCTTGGTGATTCTGTGATTCATTTACAAAGAACAGTTTTTCAGTTGTCTGATCTGTCATCAGATCCATACCAGCCTCATAGCAGTTGTTTCAGTCTTAGATTTTAGCAACTTTTTAGTTGGAGAAGAATGAAGAATACTGTTCTGAGGGGGAAAAAACTGCAATCGTGATGGTTGTAGCCATTTCATCCCTTCCCTTTCCTGAGTGTCAGCCACGCCACACAGCTTGGGGTCATTTTTCCTGAAACATACCTCTAGTTTCCATTAATTTGGAATGTGATTCTGATAGAATGAAGTCTGCTACATGTGTAGCAGTAGCTGGGTTAGGGGTTTCTTGCTGCCAGTTTGTTTGTATAATAATGCCCACCGAATGATGCTCTTCTTTCTTCCATACTCTTTCATGGGTGCAATAAGCAGTAACCCTGCAAAGAAGCCTTGGTTTGTAAATGAACTACAGCAAAAAGAATGCCTGGATGGTGCAGAAAAATGTGGGCTGTGCCTTGACCCAACAGAGAAAACTGACTTTTTAAGTCTTACTAATAAAGGGAATATTGGATGAAAGCAGGCAGAGAAATGGGAAGTGTGCAGGTTTTCTGTGTTCATTGCTTACTGGACCTTGGAAAGCTGATTTCTGTTGTCTGTGCAGTAAATGTAGGGAAATACACACATACAGAACTACCTTTCATTACTCACTTAACAATAGAATAGCAGAGAAAAACAAAGCTAGGATAAATTCTTACATCTTAGTCATAAAATATCACGTTTTACTGCCTGCTTCATGCTCAAATCAATACTCAGTCAGTCAGGTTCCTCCTGGAGCACAGTAGAGGAGGCAGGATTAGGTCCAAAATTTGAATGACAACCTTATGCTGTTTAGCTGCAGCATTAGGGTTTAAATGGAAGTTGATCCATCTGGTATTTTCATCCTACATCAAAAGCCTCTCCTTGAAAGCTGTTATGAAAGAGAACAATTACTCTCTAGTTCAGTACAGGGTATTGAAATTGAAAACTGCACCAGATACTTAGGAAGTTATGGAGGAGAACAAGTGGCCAAAGTGACGTGATGTCAAGGTCATCTATCAAATGTAATTTAGCAGAAGATGGGAATGTCTTTGCTGTGCATAGCACTTTGGCTTTTTTGTACTCTGGGGAATGCTAGACCTGCTAAACCCCAGATTGCAAAACAGTTTTGTAAGAAGCTTCAAAAAGTAAAATAGAAAGCATGTCCTATCCACGCTGGATGTTTGTGGAGAGCATAGCCTAACACAAAGGAGGCACTGAATTTCTCTCTTGTAAGTCTTTCATAAAACACACCCTTTCTATCTCAGAACTTCTGTCAGCCTTCCATTTCCTGACTTTAAGCTTCATTTATTGACATCAAGCTTCTGTGTGGAGGTTGTGAGTGCTGAAGCAACAACCTCTCTTTGCCTCCTGCCTCATGCATTAACTTATTTGAACTGAATTATGAAGAGGATCCACAAAAGGTGACCAATGTGAGACACTTCTTACAAGGTGTCATCCAAATCCTTTTTCAGTCCAGCTGCCTCCAGTCTCATTACCTGCTTTGTCCTGCTAGGCTGGTTGGACAGGAGGAAGAAACTGAAGAATTAGGTTGAAAAGCTGGGGGTGCTCCCAGTTTTCTGTTCTGTTGAACCAGTGCCCTGAGAGTGAGGGACTTTAACCACTTTCCCTGAGACCTCATTAAAAGGTCATGCTTCTTGGCTGTTGGGTTTTGCATCTCTCTGTTGGCTTTCACCACATAAAAGGAGCCTCAGCAATGAAAAGATTATTACAGTGTGTTTGAAGAGGAAAGGTGAATTTTATGTGGGGATGAGAAATCCTTTGTGATAAATCTTTAGCTTAGAAGAGAGGAGGATGGCAATTCTTCTGCTTGTGGTGGTCATGATTTCGTTGTGTTTTGCTGCTTAATCACTTTGTAAGCAGAAAATAAACAGTAAGTCCTTGATCAGATTTTGAGGTATCTCTGAGTTTTACTACAGGAAACTGTGAAGGCCCCATGCAGAAGTGGAGGAGTTAAGTTGAGGAGTTAATCCTCAAGCACAAAATGCCTGAGCCCTCATCCCAGGGGCGTGGTATGTGACAAGGCAGATGTGTAGCAAGGGATTCATCCAGGATTTCTTCTAGCTTAGACTGAAATTAGCATAAAAATTTTGACCAAGGAAAAAATTGGACAAAAACCTCAGCTAAAATTTTGGGGCTCTATAGGTACTTCTAATGTGGCATAAGAACATCCTGGCTACAGAAGAGGTTGGATGATATGAAAGATTCTTTTGGACTAGCTTTTAAAATCAGTTTGGGAGATTCTTGGAAATTTGGCCCTGTAGGTGGTATCCTTTCTTTCTGCTTAGATCAGGAGTTAATTCTCAGAGGCTGGTTGTGTTTAGATCCAAGGATTTGGCTCAGAACCTGTTTTGTATGTTCATGATGCAAAAGTGCAGGAACTTTGCAGGTGCTTTGAATCCAGCAACAACTGAACTTACAGAGAAATCAGCCAGGATTCAACTAGTTAAATTCCAGTGCAAAAAAGTGTTGCATATGAGGAACTTGACTACATTTCCCTCAAAGTCAAGGCATTTTCATTCTAAGAATAGGATGAAGGTAGAGAGGCTTTGCAGAGGGACCTCAACAGGCTGGACAGATGGGCAGAATCCAACAGTATCAGATTGAACACATCCAAGTGCCAGGTTCTGCACATTGGCCACAACAACCCCATGCAGTGCTACAGGCTGGGGTCAGAGTGGCTGGAGAGCGGCCAGGCAGAGAGGGACCTGGGGGTACTGGTTGATGGTAGGCTGAACATGAGCCTGCAGTGTGTCCAGGTGGCCAAGAGGGCCAATGGCATCCTAGCCTGTATCAGGAACAGTGTGGCCAGCAGGAGCCGGGAGGTCATTCCCCAGCCAGTCCCTCTGCAGAGCTCTCCTACCCTCTATCAGGTCAACACCTGCCCCCAGCTTGGTGTCACCTGCAAACTTACTCATGATGGACTCAATCCCCTCGTCCAGATCATCAATAAAGGTATTAAAGTGCATGGGGCCCAGCAAGAGTACATTTTTATATCACTGAAGACATCAGGCAGAAAATAATTTACACAACTTTTTAGCTAGAACTAAAGAGAGTGTTTTTGTGATTTCAGAGCTGCTTTTATGACAGTATAAATTCATGGCTCCCCTACTACAAAAAAAACCCTGAAGCCTTATTGTTTCCTTGAACGTTGCCGGTAATTTTTGTGTGGCAAAGAACCAAAACATCCCTAGGAAGCTGTGTGTTTGTTTGTCTTGTTATTAACAGGCTGTTGGCTAAATAAATTTCCATTGTTGAGTGACTAAAATGGTCAAATATTTACCATGCAGACGTGGGGCAGTTCATTTTGAAAGGCTGTATAAGGAACATCTGGCCAGCTGACTGAACATCTTTTGTAAGAGGGAACTTCTGGGCTTAACAATCAAGGCTTCTGACTAATTGCAGGCACTTCATGAGTGCCAAATGTGCACCTGTTCACCTCTCTGGCCCCTTTGTAAATGTGGTGTGTGGACAATGTTCCTGTGGGTGGTTGCTTCGTACTGAAGCTTGAAGGTCGTTCTTCCCTGCAGCTCCGTTTTATTTCACACATCTGGGCACGTTGTGCACACAATGGGATATCAGTGCTGTTATTCAGCTCTAATCTGGTGCCTTTACATATGCACAAAATCAGTTCCTTAGGCTGTACTTAAAAATCCTTCTTGTGCTTACTGCTCTGTATTAGACAACATAGGCAACTGTTGTGACAGCTCTTTTCAGGACTTCGGTGGTTCTGTTCTGAGATGCCTTCCCATGGCCCCCAGCACTGTAACACTACAGCCTGAACAAAGGCAAGAGAGTTTGCAGTCACAATTTAGGGTCTGGATTACTACTTTTTTTAGTTTTGGATGGATTTAATGCCACCACAGGGGAGCAATCTTGGGGACGAGTTGCTCTACGAATCAAAGCCCATGCCTGGCAATGAAATTTGCAGAGAGCAGCCCACAAATACCTCTTCCAAGCCCAGTCAGCACAGATCTTGCCCTCTGACCTGTTCTGATTGCTGATGTACCTGTGCTAAGCTGTTTTTTTTGCCCCCAAAAGTGCTAAACAAGCTTACAGAGTGAAACTTCCTCATCTGCACAGTCCCTGTAGGCCACTTCACACTAGACACCTCCAGCAAGCATGCAGATTTATTGCACAGAGGACCTACAAATGTACGTATGCAATGAGTGTTGCTGAGTGTCACCCTGCAGTGGCAGTGAAGGATCTGATGTATCTGTGTTGCAATAGATCTCCTGCCTGTGGGAATCTGTAGAGATGGAGCCCCAGAATATAGGGTGATAGGACAAGGGGCAATGGATATAAATTACAGCACAGGAGGTTCCACCTCAACATGAGGAAGAACCTCTTCACTGTGAGGGTCACAGAGCACTGGAACAGGCTCCCCAGAGAGGTTGTGGAGTCTCCACCTCTGGAGACTTTCAAGATCCATCTGGATGTGTTCATGTGCTAGATTCTGTGGTCCTGCTTTGGCAGGGAGGTTGGAGTTGATGGTTTCCTGAGGTCCCTTCCAACCTCTATCATCCTTCTGTGTGTGGTTGTGAGGACTTCACTGCTGGAATTCTTGAAACAGAGGCAGAGTAGGGCAGGCCCTCTTGCTGCCAGCTTTCTTGGGGTGGAAAGTAGCAGGAAGGCAGTCCTGTCAAAATGTTTGGCTTTAGTGTTATAGATGTGCCAGAGAGATGAATGTGAAACAATAAACCTGCCAGGACACATTGCTTGCCAACAAGGAAACAAATGGGACATTTGGTGGGTGAAAGCAGTGACCCCTATCCTCTGTTTAGGATTAGAAGAAAGGAGATGGTGAACTAAAAATCAATAGGGTTAAACTTTCACTTCAGTCTGTACTGACTGAAATTCTACACAGAGAGAGTGATTGTCCATTGGAATGTGCTGCCCAGGGAGGTGGTGGAGTCACCGTCATTGGAGGTGTTTAGGAGGAGACTTGATAAGGTGCTTGGTTGCATGGTTTAGTTGATTAGGTGATGTTGGATGATGGGTTGAAGGCAATGATCTTGAAGGTCTCTTCCAACCTGGTCTGGTCTGGTCTAGTCTATCTCTCAGCAGAGTCCTTAATCCATAAAAACTTCCTCTGTTGTGAAATATGGTGTGGGGTAGTCTGGGTTCTGACTTTCAGAATAGAGTGCTTTGCAGTAACTTTGTGCACAGCTCCTTTCCCTTCTGCACTTAGGAGTGTAGCCCTGCCTGTACTTTACTCTGTGTGACTTGCAGTATTTTGTAAGTGCTATGATGGTTTGTTTCTGAAGCGCAAACAAAACACATCCAGACTCTTAGCACCTGTGTAAACGTGATTCATTACCAAAAAAAAAAGCAAACTTGGGTCCTACTTTTGAAAAGCCAATGCATTGCTGTGATGTTTTCAGCTTGTTGCTGTCCAGCTGCTCGAGAGAAGCAGCAGCTGTGGTGCTTCCTTGCCTGCTTCTTTCCTGGAAGGTGCTTTATGATTTAAATGACTTCTTTGGGTGGAGAAAAGCAGACCTCTCTAATTCAGCCACAGCTGTTTGCATTGACTTGACACCAAGAAATGGAACCAATTGAAAAGGCTCACTGCAAGGATGGAGAAGAATAGGCTTAAGCAGTAAAAGCTGCTGAAAGGAAAATTAAAAAGAAGAGGAAAAAAAGTACTCCCAGGGTTTAACTCTCTGCTTCAGAATGTAAACAGAGCTTAATTCTCCAGAAGGTAAAAAACATGCACACAAGCTTTGTGCATTTCAAAGGAAAGCAAAGTGTTGTTTGGTGGTTGGGTTTGGGTTTTCTTTAAGACAGGCTTTTGTTATATGCATGGCTTGTATGTCTAGGATAATGACTTAAATCAGAGAGCAGCATCCATGTGATACATGTGGGCATTTTAAGCAAAGAGCTGACTGCCTCCACGTCAAATCCCTTTGCTTTTTTTGGCTGGAGCATAAATGCTTCCAAACTCGATGCAAAGTCAAGGGGAGGAGCAGACTGTACAGCCTGAGATTTGTGACTCTTTATGCCATGTGCTTTTAGCAGTGTGTGGCATGGCTAGTGGGTAGCTTCCCCCCCTAAATCAGATTATCTAACCGCTAATCTGTTTTGTTGATGTGCTGAGCGACAGCAGCTCATTCAGGAGCAGACTCAGGCTGGAAGGGGGGAGCACTTCTGAAAGCAAGCTGCCTCAACCAAACATTTTCCTTTTAGTGATTGGTAGGATTAAATTTCAGGCTGTTGCCTATGGAACTTGGCATCAACATCCAGACACGTTCATCACATTAGCTTTTCTCCTCAGCTTCCCTTATGGAACAAAATAGGGCTGGAGTGTAGCACCATCAGTCTCTCTTGGTCAACTTGTAAGACTGTGATTACCCTTTTTCATCACCTTTTAATACTGCCCCAAACTTGTGGTTAAATTCAAAATCCCCTAGATCTTTTTGATCTGTGTCTGTTTTCAGCATCTACAGGATAGTTCAGAAATTAGCTGGAATTGATCTGTGCTACTCTTACCCTCCTTCCTTTCTAGACAGGTGATTTCTTGGTATATGTGTCTGCAACCATCCATATTCAAACTATGCAGCAAGCCTATTTCATCCTCACTTGGAGGAAAGGTGGAAATGCATGTCATTTGTCAGCATTTATTGCACTGTCTTTCTCTTGCTTCAGTGAAGTTGATTAGTCTCTAGACCCTGATGTGGCTCCTGAGCCCCAGTTTATACAGCATTTGGCAGCCTGTGTAATGTCTGAATGGTGAGAGCCTCTTCTAGTCATCTTTCTCTCTTTCCATGACATAAAAGGGGGGGCAGGGAAGACCAAAGTCTAATTAGAGTGAATGATTCTGTGCCTTGTGCGTGCTTCTCAGCGGCTTTGCCGTCTCTTATCCATATTACTGTGGCAGCTGAGGAGCACATCACAAGGGCACCCTGGTGCAGACCACAAGTGCTTTATCTGTGTAGATGACTGCAGTGTGCTCATACAGAGTGAATCCAGACTCTGCAGCTTCAGCTTTCACAGAGCCTCTTCACAAGAGGGAAACAAATTACTTTAGCCACCGTGGAGCAACTGCCAGGAGGTAAAAGCCTAATAAAATTAAGGCAATGTGCAGTCCTCACAGGCACTGAAACTGCAGGTACCTTGCCTTGTCCAGAACTGCATTTCACTTTGGTCTCTGTGTAAATGGCATCTGAACATATTTTGACATCACAGTGACGAGATTTCAGCCAGTACAGTCGGGGCTGAACTAATGGCAGCATAGGGGACAAGCCAAGAACTAGGCTGTCTTGCCAAGATAACAGGAAACCATAGTGTGGAGTCACAGGGTCATAGTGAGAGTGCTGTGTTTGCTTAGCTGGACCTGCCAAACTTGTCCTACCTACTATAGGGAAAGGTCCTGTCTCACTGTATAGCCATGTTATTTGTATCTGGATATTTCTGTCCATGGAGAGTGAATGAATTGGGTGATACTTCTCACCAGGATGCTTAGAAGATCCTAATGACAACAGCATGAGTGTTGCTAAGTAGCCTTTTGAACGGGCTCAGGGGCACATAATGCTGGTGATGAATTAGAGAGCATAGTGTCCATGTATGACTGTGATGGTTTCAGGAATTGTCCAGAGCTGTGAGTCAGCTGTGAGCAGTTCTAATCAGGAAAGAGACCATCTGGGCTACTGAATCAATACAGGTGGGCTTCTAGCTTGTAGACAAGCAGAAGGAACATGAATAAACCTTCTCTGTCTGCATTTAAAGGTGGTGGTCTGCTGTCTCCTCTCAGTTCCTTTTCCAAAGGACATCAAACTGTGGTGGCTGGAGCAGCCCAGATTCTTGAATCTCTCTTTGTTCTCTCTTGCCTGTTTCCTGTGGTATTTCTCCCATCTGCCAATTTGGCCCCATGTGGCTCAGGCCCCAGTTTTATTTCATTTTGAAGTCCAGTGTCAGTCAACCTTGGTCTGAGATACAGGACTGCAGAAGTCTTCTGTCTGTACAGTTCCAGATTTCTGCCTCTTCTGGAGTAGTTTCTTCTGTTCTTTCTGATTAGACTTGTGTACCTCAAATAAAACCAGTAAGGTTTTGCCATCAGAGCATTGGGCTAGTACTGTATGCAAAACAAAGACACTTTGAAGATTACCTGTCTACAGATCACGAGTGTGTAAATACTTACTGCCTGCTTACGTAAGTGTCTTTCAAGGGTTGATTTTTGACAGCTGCAGTTCAATTTTACCAGCTGTGTCTTCCCAAAAAGGAAGAAAATAGAGGATAGCAAGAGCAGAAAGAACACTTTTTAATGCAAACAGGTTGGGTTTAGGGAGTTAATGAATGAAGCAGCTACTGAAAGCCTTCTATTAGTGATTAGAAATGTGAAGAGTCATGTATAATTCAAAGCCAAATCCCTCAGGAAGAGTTCACATCATGTGCATGAACTGTTGAGCTGTTTAATAAAAAGGGAGACTGGAAAGGGCAGCATTTGCTGTAATCCAGACATCTCCTTAATGTACACAGGTATCTGCAGCCAAGAAAGGAGCTCTGTGTTTACGCTGAGGTGTAGCTGATTGAGAAACAAGACAGGGAATTGATAATACCACAGCGGTTAAGCACGTTGGAGTAGTACAGCAGTCTTCTATTCCCAAAGTGCCAAGAAAATGTTATCAAACCTCTGAAACCTTTTAGGATTCACTCTCCTCTTCAAGAGCAGTAATACAAGAGTTTCTAAACTGAACATTTGAACTTCCTAGACTCCAGCAGTACTACATGTTAGTAACTACAGGAGCCATCACCCAAATACAGCCTGGTGGCATTTGGCTTATTTTCAGACAGCACCACAGATATCATGTAAGAGTGAGATCAGAGTTTTAAGTTCCCTCTGGGGCAGCCAAACAGAAAGGGACCTGGGGGTACTGATTGACAGCTGGCTGAACATGAGCCAGCAGTGTGCCCAGGGGGCCAAGAAGGCCAATGGCATCCTGGCCTGCATCAAGAATAGTGTTGCCAGCAGAAGCAGGGAAGTCATTGTGCCCCTGGACTCAGCACTGGTTAGGTCACACTTCAGTACTGTGTCCGGTTCTGGGCCACTCAATTTAAGAAGGACATTGAGACTCTTGAACATGTCCAAAGAAGGGCAACGAGGCTGGGAAGAGGCCTCGAGCACAGCCCTGTGAGGAGAGGTTGAGGGAGCTGGGGTTGTTTAGCCTGGAGAAGAGGAGGCTCAGGGGAGACCTTATTGCTCTCTACAACTACCTGAAGGGTGGTTGTAGCCAGGAGGGGATTGGACTCTTCTCCCAGGCAGCCAGCACCTGAACAAGAGGACAGAGTCTCAAGCTGTGCCAGGGGAGGTTTAGGCTCAAGGTGAGGAGAAAGTTCTTCACAGAGAGAGTTATTAGCCATTGGAATGTGCTGCCCAGGGAGGTGGTGGAGTCCCCATCCCTGGAGGTGTTCAAGAGGGAATTGGATGTGGCACTTGGTGCCATGGTTTAGTCATGAGGTCCGTGGTGACAGCTTGGACTTGATGATCTTTGAGGGCTCTTCCAACCTTGATTCTATGAAAATGGAGAGCTTTAATGGAGACTTCCATGTTGTAATCAAAGCTCCAGTGAACCAAACTTTGCTCCAAGTTAAAAAGTATTGTCATTGATCTATGGATCACGTTGCATCATTTGGCCAGGATGATGTTGTTATTTTTCACAGCTAAATCCAAAATAGGAATCAACATCCAAGCAGATCTCCCTCTGCTCTGACCTGGTGAGCCCACACTTGTAGTATTGTGTCCAGTTTTGGGCTCCCCAGTTCAAGAGGAAAGGGGAACTACTGGAGAAAGGCCAATGGAGGGCCAAGAGGATGATTAAGGTGTTGAGGCATCTCGCTTATAAGGGAGAGGCTGAGGGACTTGGGGCTCTTTAGCCTGGAAAACAGAAGACTGAGAGGAGATCTTACCAGTGTTTGTAAATATCTGTCTCTCTATCTATCCATACAAATCTGGAGGTCAGGAGGATAGGGCTGGGCTCTTCTCAGTGATAGGACAGGGGACAGTGGGTGCAAATAAGAACACAGGAGCCTTCACTTGAACTTAAGGAGAAACATCTTTATTTTGAGGGTGCTGGAGCCCTGGAACAAACTGCTCAGAGATGTGTGGTCTCTTTCTCAGAAGACTTTCAAAACCCACCTGGGAATGTCCCTGTGCAACCTGACCCAAATCTGCTTTAGCAGGGGTGTTGGACTAGATATTTCTAAGAAATCTCCAGCATCCTGTGATTCTTTGATTCTGAAGACACTGATATAGATCTTCAATATGATGCCTGAACTGCTTTGTTTTTAGAAGGCTCCTACTGCCCTGTAGCATTTTTGGTAGCCCTCTCAGTCAGGCTCTATGCAGCAGCTTGCATAGGCTACAGTTTGCAGTCAGAAGTCGGCTTCCCCAGTTTCTCTGGGGCCAGGTAGAAGTCAGCTTTTGTTTGACTGTGCTCTGCTTTGTGCTGTCTAATCTGCCTGAAATAGGGGAACTGATTTAAAAGCTGCCCACAATATTTCCTTCTAGAACAAAGTCTGATGAAATCAAACTGAAGAAGACCTTACATTTCTGCATGCCTTTTGTGTGTGTGTGTATTTCTGTCTGGCTCTGTACCTCCACACGTATGGGGAATGAAAATATAATGGATTGATGTAGATATTAAATGTCTAGGTCAGTGCAGCTCACTGTGGTAATTGGCTGGTGACTTCCCTTTAGGATCTTTGATGAAGCCAATCTTCTTAATGTGCTTCTGCTATGAGCTCTTATTCTGGATATTTAAAAAGTATTCAGTTCTTGGGCTTTCTCTCATTTCTTGTAAACAAATAGGTGTTGACTGGTTGGGGTCATTATGCCCTGAGGGCTTTCTTGGAACTGCTTTTCAAATAAGTCTGTGTTGAGATGAATAGAATTAGAATAGAATAGACCAGGTTGGAAGAGACCTTCAAGATCATAGTGTGCAACCTATCATCCAACACCACCCAACCAACTAAACCATGCAACCAAGCACCCTGTCAAGTCTTCTCCTAAACACCTCCAGGGATGGTGACTCCACCACCTCCTTGAGCAGCCCATTCCAATGGGCAATCACTCTCTCTGTGTAAAACTTCTTCCTAACCTCCAGCCTAAACCTCCCCTGGCGCAGCCTGAGACTGTGTCCTCTTGTTCTGGTGCTGATTGCCTGGGAGAAGAGACCAACCTCTGCCTGTTTACAACCCCCCTTCAGGTAGTTGTAGACAGCAATAAGGTCACCTCTGAGTCTCTTCTTCTCCAGGCTAAGCAACCCCAGCTCCCTCAGCCTCTCCTCATACTCTGTGGTTCCAGGCAGTCTTTGGTGTTTGGAGATGGAGTTCCTTGGTCTCCTAAAGGCTGTGTTTAATGACAGTGGGTGGATTGCTTTGAAGGCCATCCATGGGTTTTCTTTAACCGAAATTACCTAAAAATGAGGCCACTCATCTGAATGAGTCAGATGGGTTCCCGTTATTGTTGAAGGGTAGAACAAGGCATCTGCAGAGGGTGATTCATCTCTTTTGACTGTAGGGAGAGCCTTGAAGCAGCTTTTACCTACTTAGCTGAGGTGACATTAATTCCATGTTATGACTTTAAACCAGAGCACTCATTGATTTGGATGGGAGCACACCCGAACACCTTTTTCTTTCCTTTTCGGGCAGTGACTCATCCAACCTGAGGCAACCCGTGTTTGGAGTTTACATTTTCTGTGGGTTTTCTTACCTTGCCTCTAACATTTAGATTGCCACACTCAGGTTTTGAGAGGAAACTAACAAAAAGAAAAGTCCTCTGCAGAAGTGTCTGAAGCAGAATGCATTGTTTCTATGGTGGCTTTCTTATCATTTTTTTCTTGGCAAGTACATTTCTACTAATTTTAATGACTACCATGATGCCTGTAAGTGCTACAAACTAGTAAGTGAGAGAATCAGGTAAAAATAACACTGAAAGGGACCTCAAAAAGTCATTTAGGCTATCTCCTAGTACTTCAAGGTAGAAGCAATTGTCCTTAATGGGCACAAAGGTTTGGTTTGCATCTTTATTAACCTGAGCGCTCTTAGTCATCGGTGCCCTTTCTGTACTCTCTGAAGTGTTTTCCACAAGGCACCAGGATTTTAAGAGGCACACCTTTTACTGAACTGGGTGCATTTGACTGTATTTTCTTGTAAATGGGATAAATACTGTCTGCCACAGCTGTGCTGTATGCATGAGACTTCATCTTACACTGTTAGTAACTTTGCAGTGCTGCACAGTGGTCTCTCTGCAGGGAGAAAAGGTCTAAAAGAAATCAATGGCAAACCTGAAATATTCATTAATGGACATTGTCTGCATCTCAGTGCTCTGTTGAAAGGACATTAAAATATTACCACCACACATCTGCATAAGAGGTCAATGTAATTCAGCTTTGTTTGCACCTCAGTGCTCTGTTGAAAGGACATTTAAAATATTGCCACCAAAAGCCCACGAAGCCAATCAGATCCTGGGCTGCATCAGGAGAAGTGTGGCTAGCAGGTCGAGGGAGGTGATCCTCCCCCTCTACTCAGCCCTGGTGAGACCCCACCTGGAGTACTGTGTCCAGTTCTGGAGCCCCTATTACAAGAGGGATGTGGAGGTGCTGGAAGGTGTCCAGAGAAGGGCCAGGAGGATGATCAGAGGGCTGGAGCACCTCTCCTATGAGGACAGACTGAAGGAGTTGGGGCTGTTCAGTCTGCAGAAGAGAAGGCTCCGAGGTGACCTAATTGTGGCCTTCCAGTATCTGAAGGGGGCCTACAGGAAGGCTGGGGAGGGACTGCTCAGGATCTCAGGTAGTGATAGGACTAGGGGGAATGGAATGAAGCTGGAGGTGGGGAGATTCAGGCTGGAGGTGAGGAGGAGGTTCTTCACCATGAGAGTGGTGAAGCCCTGGAATGGGTTGTCCAGGGAGGTGGTTGGGACCCCGTCCCTGGAGGTGTTTAAGCCCAGGCTGGATGAGGCTCTGGGCAGCCTGATCTAGTGTGGGGTGTCCCTGCCCATGGCAGGGGGGTTGGAACTAGATGATCCTTGTGGTCCCTTCCAACCCTGAATGATACTATGAAAGTCTGGAGAAGAGATGAATTTCATTCAGGTTTAGGTCTTTCTCTCTTGGCCTCTGGGTGTGTCTGCCCAGGTTTAATTGCCTAGGGTATATTTTTGATGTAGAAGACTTGTATGTGCTGACTTTTCATGTCCAAATTTTTGAGGCTGCCAGGCTTGCTTTCTGGGGAAGTTTTATGTAATTGGAGTGTCATGCAAAGTGTGTTGCTTTTTGACTAAATTCCTTGAAAATTGTTGGTATTTCCCACTTTTATTTCTGAAGTTCCTTCATTTCGTGTCATAAATAACACTGAACTTGCTGAATCGTTGCCCTTGAATTGTTTCAAGGCTAGGGGGACAGAAACTAAAAGGGAAGTGAGAGAAGATTTAGTCAAACTTGGCATTAACATGAGCAAGTGGCACTCTGAGACACTGCCCTATATGCTAAGAATATTCTCCAGGGAATAGAATAGAATTAACCAGGTTGGAAAAGACCTTTGAGATCATTGAGTCCAACCTATCATCCAACACCATCTAATCAACTAAACCATGGCACCAAGCACCCCAGCCAGTCTCTTCCTAAACACCTCCAGTGATGGTGACTCCACCACCTCCCTGGGCAGCACATTCCAAGGACCATTCTCTCTTTCTATGAAGAATTTCTTCCTAACATCCAGCCTACACCTCCCCTGGTGCAGCTTGAGACTGTGTCCTCTTGTTCTGGTTGCCTGGGAGAAGAGACCAGCTCCCACCTGGCTACAACCTCCCTTCAGGTAGTTGTAGAGAACAATAAGGTCTGGCCTGAGCCTCCTCTTCTCCAGGCTAACCAACCCCAACTCCCTCAGCCTCTCCTCCTAGGGCTTGTGCTCCAAATCTCTCCCCAGCTTTGTTGCCCTTCTCTGGACACCTTCCAGCAAGTCAACATCTTTCCTAAACTGAGGGGCCCAGAACTCTGTGGGGCCCAGAACAAGAACCTCAAAACATTTACAAGAATTATGGTACTGATGTGCTGCTTTAAAGCCATTCTGAACCTTAGACAACATAGCAGGAAACACTGAAGGTGAACAGTGCTGCTGTCTCATGGCTCAGAGATTTGAACTCCCAAGCACACAGACAGCAGCATTGTCATTGCTAGATGTGTATAAAACACAGTAACTTTGCATTTAAAATATCCATATCCTTGTATTATCATCCTTTAGGACCATGGGCTCTCAGGAAATTGGTTTTGCTTTTTGTGATCTTTCGGACTGCACACAGGCACAGCTTTCGGTTTCTGCTGCCCTTGCCTTGTGTCACTGCTTGCACCAGTGGCACCTGATCAGGTCTGACTACTTGGTAGTCACTCTGTGCTCCCATGCCTTGTGCAGGCAGAGAAAGGTGCCAGAAAACCCACACAGCCATACCTTGGAGCCTTTTCTGCTAACTGTCAGAATCATAGAATTGTAACAGTTGGAAGGGACCTCAAGGATCACCTAGTTTCAACCCCCCTGCCATGGGCAGGGACACCTCATTACATCAGATTGCTCAGAGCCACATCCAGCCTGGCCTTAAAAACCTCCAGGGGGATGAGGCTTCTACCACCTCCCTGGGCAACCTCATGCAGTGTCTCACCGCCCTCATGGGAAGAACTTCTTCCTGACATCCAATCTGAATCTACCCACTTCTAGCCTTGCTCCATTCCCCCTAGTCCTACCATTCCCTGACACCCTAAAAAGTCCCTCCCCAGCTTTCTTGTAGCCCTCTTCAGATACTGGAAAGCCACAATAAGGTCTCCTTGGAGGCTTCTCTTCTCCAGACTGAACAGCCCCAACTCTCTCAGTCTGTCCTCATAGGAGAGGAGAATAATGCCAAGGCTTTTGCAGACAATTATTGCAGACTTCTTTCTACATTTCCAAATGAAGTATGGAAGAAACCTTTATATTCCTTGAGAATCTTCTATCTCTTCAAGTACTGCACGAGGGCTAAGTGTTTCCTGCATGTGGTGGTGACTTTGCTTGTGCAGCCAGGTTAATCCCTGGGTAGTGGGTAGAAGTCATACAGTAACTCCCCAATTAGTCCAGAGTACATCCCCATGGGGCAGGAAATAGTGTTTTATTTCCAGGCTTTGCTTAGTAAATGTCTTGAGAACCTCTAAAGGTAATTCTAGGAGAAATAGTACTAAGTATTTGCAAAGAAAAATGCCTGAAATAAAATTGCTGGCTGATGTTTTCACTGAAGACATTACTCATAGATGGTCTTGTGTTATAAACAGTAGTTTTAGGAAGCAGAAGATTTTCTTTGCCCAGTATAGCACATACCAACAGAAATATGGAGCTGTGAGCATAGTCTGCATGTCCTAATGAGGGTGGAGATATCTCACCTGATTTGAATTGTGTGTTTTCTTAAGCCTGCACTTCCAGTGAGAGCCCTTAAAAGATTCAAAAGCACTGCACGTAAGCATAAAGATTAATTTCTCCCTATCACTCAATTATGAAGCATACAGCTCTAGAGAAGTCAATAAGGGTGACCCAGAAATAGTAATAGTGTCTTTAATGAAATATGGAGATGTTGTATCTGAAAGGCACATCAGAGCTGTAACTCTCTTCCTCTCATTGTGCCCACACACTTTCAGCAAAGGGAAAAGGATGCACTGAGCAGGTGAGGAGGAATTTCTTTACGGGGGGAGCATGCTTCAGTAATTATAACTCCTTTTAAGTAACTCTTTGGGAATAACAGCTCTGAAAGGAGTTTGTGGAGTTGCTTTAGCCAGGGCATATGTCTGGCAGTGGTTCATCCAGCTGCTGTTTAAAATGGCTGTTTTGTGAAGTCTGCAGTTCTGTTTTGCTGACAATGAGAGCCCATAAAATGCTGGGACCTACCAGAGCGTTTTAAGAAAATGTTTTGCTCTTACACCTGCCAGGACATTTGGGGCCCTGTTCCCTTTCTCCAGGATGTCTGTGACTTCCATATATAATCAATAGGAATTGCTCATATCCTGTGCTAGGAAAATAAGGCCTGGGAGCCAATCTGTGTAAACCTCTTTTCTGAAAAGCTGTGAATAAATAAAACTGTCCAGCTTTTTCAGGGGCTGTAGATGTTTTTCTGCTCTTCAGCAGCCCTTCCACAGTTGACTTCACATAGTGAAGGTCTAGTTGTGCATCATTTTGAGCCAGTGGGAAATGTAACTTTCATTTCATTTGGGGGAAAACTGGCCTCACAGAGGAAAGGTGTGTAGAATAGAATAGAATAAACCAGGTTGGAAGAGACCTTCACAATCATTGCGTCCAACCCATCATCCAACACCACCTAATCAGCTAAACCATGGCACCAAGCACCCCATCCAGTCACTCTCTCTGTGAAGAATTTCTTCCTAATATCCAGTTTGAACCTCCCCTGGTGCAGCTTGAGACTGTGTCCTCTTGTTCTGGTGCTGCTTGCATGGGAGAAGAGACCAACCCCCACCTGGCTACAACCTCCCTTCAGGTAGTTGTAGATGGCAATAAGGTCTCCCCTGAGCCTTCTCTTCTCCAGGCTAACCAACCCCAGCTCCCTCAGCCTCTCCTCACAGGGCTGTGCTCCAAACCCCTCCCCAGCTTTGTTGCCCTTCTCTGGACACCTTCCAGCAACTCAACACCTTTCCTAAACTGAGGGGCCCAGAACTGGACACAGGACTCAAGGTGTGGCCTGACCAGTGGAGTCACATACCCTTCCCTCCCTGGTTGTAAGGTGGGAAGATAAGGTTTGTAAGGCTTTTCATGTGTTATGAATGTGCTTTTTTGAGGTGATTATTGTCCTGTGTTACCAAGGTGCTGTGGCAGCTTTGGGCTATGCCTTTAAAAATCTAGCTGCAGATGTGCATGATAAAGATTTTTAAGAGAAGCTGCACATCCAAGCTCCACATAGACTTAATAATCATAAGGTCCCAGAGCATGACTGTTCCTCTGTATTGAATTGGAAAGCTTTCCAGCAACTTCCTCCATGTGAAATCAGGAGAGAGAAACCATGTGGCTCTATAGAAGTATAAATACTTCCCTCCAAGACATTTAGACTTTAACATGCTGTTGAGGGTTGTTTTCCTTTCTTTCTCTCTCTCTTTTTTTTTCCCCTACTGTGAGAAGGCTTGCATGTTCAAAACATTTTCAGGCTTGTTGTGTAGTTTTAGCTAAGGGTGGGTGTATCTTGCAGAGCTTGAGGTTTGGTTAACACTGCCAACTATTTCCAGGTTCACACGGTTCGTTCATCTAGTTGAAGCCTGAGGAAAGAAAACACTTCTCCTGTGTTTCACTTGTGGAGTTTTTTCCCCTTTCCAGTTTGTTTTTGTTTGTTCTGTTTCTTGGTTTGAATTAGGAGTTCTGCTCGCTGCTGGAGCTGGAACATCACCACCACAGTGTGTGGTTTGCAATGTGCAGCTTGTGGTGCCTCTCCTGTCTTGCAGCTGGAGCCAAGGATGATCAGCTCAGTAATAAATATTAAGGAAGGGTTGGGAGGTTGACTATGAACCAGCACTGTGCTTTTGTGGCCAAGAAGGCCAATGCCATTCTGGGGTGTATTAGAAGGGCTGTGGCTAGTAGGTTGAGGGAGCTTCTCCTCCCCCTTGCCTCTGCCCTGGGGAGGCTGCATCTGGAATATTGTGTCCAGCTCTGGGCCCCTCAGTTCAAGGACCTCAAGGCAATGCTTGAAAGAGTCCAGCACAGAGCCACAAAAATGAATAGGGGAGTAAAACATCTTCCATATGAGGAGAGACTGAGGGAGCTGAGGCTCTTTAGCTTGGAGAAGAGGAGACTGAGAGGTGACCTCATTCATGTTGATAAATATGTAAAGGGTGAGTGCCAAGAGGATGGAGCCAGGCTCTGCTCAGTGATGCCCACTGACAGCACAAGGGGCAGGGGTAGAAGTTGAGGCATAGGAAGTTCTCTGGAAACATGGGGAAAGGTCTTTTCGTTGTGAGGCTGATAGAACACTGGAACAGGCTGCCCAGGGGAGTTGTGGAGTCTCCCTCTCTGGAGATACTCAAAGCCTGCCTGCATGCATTCCAGTGTAACCTGGTGTAGGTGATCCTGCTCTGGCAGGGAGGTTGGACTGGATGTTCTTTTGAGGTCCCTTCCAGCCTCTAACATTCTGTGAATTCTTTAGTGAGACTGTCACATGTGAACTGCAACATCTGGCAGTCTTGAATTTAGTATTAAATAGCCTCATTTCAGCACTTGGGTTAGTTTAAGCCCAAATTGATCTGGAGTTGCCATGGCAGGTGTTGGTGACTGTACTGAATAAACACACACATACACATCCTTGCTGGACACTTGGTTGGACTTCTGTCTGTGCAGAAAGAAAGTAAAGTTCTGCTTTTGTTCAATTTTGTTCTCCTCATACCTGAGTGCATGTGAAATTAGACCAAGTAAGTTCAACATCACTAAGTTTCAGAGGTTGTGAGAGACTGGGTGCCCAACTATCATAGTATCAGTCAGGGTTGGAAGGGACCACAAGGATCATCTAGTTCCAACCCCCCTGCCATGGGCAGGGACACCCCACACTAGATCAGGCTGGCCAGAGCCTCATCCAGCCTGGCCTTAAACACCTCCAGGGACGGGGCCTCGACCACCTCCCTGGACAACCCATTCCAGGGCTTCACCACTCTCATGGGGAAGAACTTCCTCCTCACATCCAGCCTGAATCTCCCCACCTCCAGCTTCATTCCATTCCCCCTAGTCCTATCACTCCCTGAGATCCTATGCAACTGCAGAGTGATTTTTATGTTTTTCTATCTATTTACTACAGAGAGCCTGGTTTCAGTCAGTTTCTCCTGCACTGCTTGACTAGATTGTTCAGCTCAGGTTACATGCACACCCCCCCAAAAAAAAGTTATTTCCCCCTCCTCTAATAACCCAGTTTAAAATTCTGTGACTTATGATTGATTTGTGATTTGAAGAGAACAGTTTGAAACTCTTAACTATTCATTCCAGCTATTCCTTTTTCCAGGTAGATGAAGCCACACTTACTAACCAGCACCAGAACAAGAGGACACAGTCTCAAGCTGTGCCAGGGAAGGTTTAGGCTGGATGTTAGGAAGAAATTCTACACAGAGAGAGTGACTGCCCATTGGAATGTGCTGCTTGGGGAGGTGGTAGAGTCACCATCACTGGAGGTGTTTAGGAGGAGACTTGATAGGGTGCTTGGTGCCATGGTTTAATTGATTGAATGGTGTTGGATGATGGGTTGGATGCGATGATCTTGAAGGTCTCTTCCAACCTGGTTTATTCTATTATCTTTTCCCATTCAGTGTATGTTTACAGAGAGAGAGAGCAGGAGGGAGAGAGAGTTGTGTATACATATAATCAAGGCACCTTCTGGTCCTGTTTTCAATAAACCAAGCTCTTGGTAGTCTTCAGGTCTCCCCAAAACACTTTTTCTGCAGCCAGAAGCCTTGCATTGTTCTGCTCTTCCTCCCAGTTGCTCTTTGCTTCTTCTCACTGTTTCCTGTTTATAAATCCCGAGATCATAAATCATTTTTTTTGCCACAAGGTTATCCTTGAACTCTGTCCTGATGTGGCACTTTTTTGTTTGCTTGGCTGTCCTGCCAAATGAACCACTTTCTAGGTTGAACTGTCTTTATTTTTGTTCCTTTCCCTCTTTTTTCCTCTTTTCTTTTCTTCCATCATATTTGTTTGCTCAGTCTGGTTTCCTGGCTCCTAGAAACACCGCCTTGCTCGTGGGAGGAGTAGGGGGCAGGTGATTCCCAACAACCCTTCCCTGCCATTCAGTCTGTTTGTTAGGCTATTTCATGTAAGAAACAGGCTGCATTGTGGTGTTGCACAGCTGGGTTGGGCCTTCCTCAGGAACGCTGTACTGAAGAGTTACACAAAGTAATGTAAGAACTAATGTGTCAAGATATTCTGCCTGGAGTCATTAATGAGTTGGATTGCCCTCTCCTGTGCTTTGCTGGATCCAGAAAGTGGGATTTGCAAACTGGAGCTCTGCTGTAGATTGGCTCTGTGATGTGGACACCTTATCCTACTTTAAGCTGATAAAATTTACCCACTACATTATAGCCACTGGGCAGAGAAGATCGTGGTGTTACAGCTGTGTAGGATAACATACAACCTTTCTGTGGGATCAGAAGTATCATTTCTAGACAGGGTCAAATGCAGACCAATCCATTGAATCATAGAATCAATAAGGTTGGAAGAGACCTCAAAGATCATCAAGTCCAACCTGGAACCCAACACCTAATGACTACTAAACCATGGCACCAAGTGCCACGTCCAATCCCCTCTTGAACATCTCCTGGGACAGTGACTCTACCACCTCCCTGGGCAGCACATTCCAATGGCTAACAACTCTCTCTGGGAAGAACTTTCTCCTCACCTCCAGCCTAAACTTCCCCTGACACAGCTTGAGACTGTGTCCTCATGTTCTGGTGCTGGTTGGCTAGGAGAAGAGACCAACCCCCTCCTGGCTACAACTTCCCTTCAGGTAGTTGTAAAGAGCAATAAGGTCTCCCCTGAGCCTCCTCTTCTCCAGGCTAAACAAACATGGTGCTAGCCAGCTTAGCTCAGCTTCCTGCTACTGCTGAAGGCTGACATAGAGCTTGGTGGCTGTGATAGTAAAGAGAGAATTTTAGCTGCTTCCACATATCCTTCTGCTGTGTGAGTCAGGGCTCAGGTTGGTTATTTACTTAGACTGAGCAGTAGCAGTCAAGGTTAAATCACCCCTACCCTAGACCATGGAGCTGACAATTCAGCCAGTCAGAAGGATATTAGCTAACACCAAGATAGCTCACTTGGGAAAAACCCCCAAACAAACAAAGAAACAAAGGAAGCAGAAACCTGGGAGTCTACTTTAGCAAGCACTCTGCACCCCCCTGAGAGTGGTTTTAAATGTTCTGCTCTCAATTCCGTCTCCAATATTCTTAATTATTCCTCTGTTCCTGTTGCTTTGTCTTTTTGTATCACACAAAGTGAACA
Organism: Melanerpes formicivorus; assembly: GCF_026170545.1. Lineage (NCBI taxonomy): Eukaryota > Metazoa > Chordata > Aves > Piciformes > Picidae > Melanerpes > Melanerpes formicivorus. The sequence continues at coordinate 8,653,861 of NW_027142379.1, read as the reverse complement.
GTTACTGCCTTTTGTCTCTAGAAAGCCCTGACACCAGGGTTAAAAAGGGGGTTGTTGCCTGCCAGACCTTTGCCTCCCCTGATGCTCAAAGAGACCCTGGGAATTTTATTTTACTCTCAAGTTCTCTCATTCTCTGAAGCTGCTGTTCTTAAAAATCATTTTGAGCCGGTTTGCATCGGTGTGGGTAATTCAGCCATATGGGTTTAAAACCCAGTTTTAGATAAGCTTAGGTCTGTTCCTAATGTAGCAAAGACCTACCATTTATCTTCTGCTTGATTTTTATTTTTAGGGTGTTGTGTTTTTTTGCATTAGACATTTTAATTGTTGCTTACCCTAAGGGATTGTAGGGGGACAGCTGGAGAATTGCAAAGCTAACTGTGTTAGAGACTAATGAAATAAAGCTTGATTTCTTGAGAAGGGAGGTGTATTTTATTATCTGAAGAGCAGTGTTTTGCCCTGATCTTTGTGTTATTTATGCTATTTTTACCCCCTTCCCCCCCCCCCCCCCCCCCAAGTATGTGCAATAGATCCCTAATTTTAAGTGGTTTTTAACCACGCTGCTTGAAGATTCAGCAGCTCTGCCCCATCCTCAGCACGGAAGGTTTCCCTTCCTGAGCAAACAGGATCTCTCCAGCAAAAACAGGAGAAGCTTTATTATTCCTGTTTATGTCTGAGGTAAAACGAAGCAAGACACATCCCTCTCTATTTTGAGGTGTTTGCTGGATATTTTTCTTATTTACTTCAGGAAGTCACTGGCATTTGGGCTTTTAGGAGTTCATAGATGAGGCTACAGATGTTTTCTCCCCCTTAATTGGTGCCTGGCCTTGACCGGAGAGGGGCAGTGAAGAAACCTGCAGTTGGGTTGGGTGATGGTTTGAGGGGAGCAGCTGACACTGCACTGCATGTCTCCCCTTCTTTCCTTCCTCTGCTCCTCCTGCCCCAGCATGCAGAGAGTGATTTTTTTCCCTGTTACCCCTGGACCTGGGAGATGTGCTGTGCTGAGTGCCCACCCTGCTTGCGGACAGCAGATTGCTTTGCAGGCGAGATGCAAGGCTGTTCCTGGACCTGTAGGAGTGTTGGGAAGGCACAAAGAGAAGGGTTACTTGAACTGAGAAGTAAGCACATTCCAGTAGTTCTTTGTAGTTTTCAGAATGATTTTGCTATCACTGATTAAAAAGAAATGAGGGCTTATTCTAGATGAAAGCCAAACTGCCACTTAGAATCATAGGATTGTTAGGGTTGGGAGGGATCTCAAGGAATCATCTAGTTCCCACCCCCCTGCCCAGGGGCAGGGAAACCTCACACTAGATCAGGTTGCTCACAGCCACATCCAGCCTGGCTGTAAAAACCTCCAGAGATGAGGCTTCTACCACCTCCCTGGGCAACCTGTTCCAGTGTCTCACCATCCTCATGGTGCAGAATTTCTTCCTAGCATCCAATCTGAATTTACCCACTTCTGGTTTTGTTCCATTCTCCCTAGTCCTATTATTACCTGACACCCTAAAAAGTCCCTCACTGCCACTTAAGATATTGAAAGGCCATGATAAGGTCTCACTTCTGCAGAAGGTACAAAGACTTGTGGCATTAGTTGTCCCTGTGACACTTGAGATGACAAAGGTGAAGTTTCAGGCTTGTGGTTATAATTTACACTGAGTGTGATGACTGAAGCCCTTTTTCTTTCTGGGAATGTCTTTAAGATGGCAGCTACTAGAAAAAGGGCAGGCAAATGAGCCACTATTAATCAACCCCATCCCTCCCCTATATGGAAAAGTATGTTCAAAGCTATGGAATGACTTCTGTACGAGGAGCAGCAGAGCAAGATGGGCATCATTCAACTTGGAAAAGGGATGACTAAGGGCACAAATTGTAGAGGTCCACAAAACTGATGTAAAAAATCTAATAGCACTGAGGGATGTTCAGCATGTTTGGCAATGTGTTGGTGATAGAATAGAATTAACCAGGTTGGAAGAGACCTTTGAGATCATCAAGTCCAACCTAGCATCCAACACCATCTAATCAACTAAACCATGGCACCAAGCACCCCAGCCAGTCTCTTCCTAAACATCTCCAGTGATGGTGACTCCACCACCTCCCTGGGCAGCACATTCCAATGGGCAATCTCTCTATGAAGAACTTCTTCCTAGCATCCAGGCTAAACCTCCCCTGGCACAGCTTGAGACTGTGTCCTTTTGTTCTGGTGCTGCTTGCCTGGGAGAAGAGACCAACCCCCACCTGGCTACAACTTCCCTTCAGGTAGTTGATACTCTACTCGGATCTGCTGTGTTCATTCTGCTAATGTGATCCTGGCCCTTTGCCTGCAATTTGGCTTATTTGTCCTCTAGGGTCTTCTTTTATTTTTTTAACCATGTGTTTTTGCTGTTTTCTTTCACTTGCTCCTTTTTAAGCCATTGTTGCTATCAGGTTTTAATCCCATCCCCCTACACGGAATGATAAAAGCCGTTGGTGGTTTCGCACCTCTGGGGAAGTTTTATCTGAGAGAGGAAGGAGGAATCCCCTGAAGTAATTTTATTAAATTCCCATCTTGCTGCTCCAAACCTGCTTCTTGCCCAGCAAATTCAGGGTCACTTGAACTGGAATGTGCCCAGTAATGTTGCTTAAAACCGCACCAGATGTGCTCTGCTGTTTTGTAGCTCTTTGCCCTTTCAGTCATCTGTGCTGTTCAAACCACAAACCACAGAGCCACCAGAGCCGTAGTATGTGGCCTCAGACAGAGTTGTCTTAATCTCTTTGTCCGGGGATTTTCTGTGCTGAATTTGTGAGGTTTTATCTTCTCTTGAGAAATACTGGTGTCCTGTAAGGCTGCTGTGACTAGCAGGTTTGATAGTAGATGAGGAGGAGGATGTGTGCAGTCCTGCCTTTCCAAGCAGCAGATAGTGTCACCAGGTCGCCTTTCCTCCATCCTGCAGCCCCTGCTGCCCAGTACTGGTAGTCAGTGTGACAGCAGGGAAGAGGTAATTGCAGGGAAGCCAAGGCAGCCTCGAGATGTTGACACTAAGGTAGAAGACCTTCAGTGGGAGGTCTGCTAACTGACCTGCTGCACCTAGGAGGTGCTGGAGAAGATGGGGAGGGTGCAGGAGAAGTCAAAGGTCAGAGCAGCACATGACAGGGGCACAGCAGTACCCCAGGGGGCCCTCAGCAGCCCACAGGTGCTGCACTGCCTTTGAAGCTGCTCAGACTTGTGCTGGGAACTGATATAGTCCCAGTCATGGGGACTGGAGAAGAGAACCAGTGATTAAGAAACTCATCTGGTCCCCATCTATTTTCTTTAATGAATAGTTTCCAGCCAGAGTTGTAGATGAAGCCTCTTGGTTTTGAGAGGCATTTTCAGCTGTGTTAGAAGTGCTTGAAATATTGCTTTAGAACTCAGGCATTTCAGCTGAAATGGGCTGTTTCCATGTGTGTGTCTTTCTCTCTTCCCCCCACCCCCCTCAATATTTTAATGGCTTGGGAAGTTCCTAATGACACTTATATTCTCCAGGGTCAAATGTTGTTTATTTTGCATATGGCTCTACTAATGTTTTTAACACTTTATGTGTGCAGGATTTTTCACTACATCCCGAACCAAAAACACCTTAAAAAATCACTGATTCTGTCTCTCAATTTGGATAAAAAGCTGTAATTAATCTGGATAATAATGGCTACATTTTTTCCCCCTTGCTTATAGTCTCATGCTTACTTCCTAATTTTCCTTGTGTTACAAATTTTCTTGCTTCAGGAAGTGTGCAAAACACAAAAAGCACATAACTAGTAGCAGGCCGTAACTCCACAAAGGTTATTTCAGTGTGCAAACAAAGTCTTCAGTTGCTTCCAGGGTTGTTGATTGATTTCCCTCATTTTATCTTTGAGCATCCCATGCCTCTTTGTACACCCGTAGGTTGCGTTTCCAGTATGTTCTGGTGAGACCCTGCCTGCACTACTGTGTTCAGCTCTGGAGTCATCAGCACAGGAAGGACATAAATCTGTTGGAATGTGTCCAGAGGAGGCCACAAAAATGACCAGAGGTCTGGAACACCTTTCCTGGGAGAAAAGGCTGAGAGAGTTGGGATTGCTTGCCCTGGAGAAGAAACTTTTCTGTGGTTTTTCAGTACTTAAAGGGGGTCTGTAGGAAAGATGGGGACAATCTGTTTAGCAGGGCCCTATTGCAATGGGACAAGGGGTGCTGGATGTAAACTAAAAGACAGGAGATTCAGTCTAAAGAGAATCATAGAATTGTTAGGGTTGGAAGGGACCTTAAGGAAGAAATTGTTTACAATTAAGGTGATGAAACACCACCCCAGGTTGCCCAGAGAAGTGGTGGAAGCTCCATCTCTGGAAATATTCCAGGATGGGTTCGACAGGGATCTGTACAAGCTGATGAAAGATGTCCCTGCTCATTTCAGGATGGGTGGACTTGATGTCCTTGAAAGGCCTTTATTAGAATAACCTTTATTAGAATAAACCAAACCAGGTTGGAAGAGACCTTCAAGATCGTTGCGTCCAACCCGTCAACCAATCCAACCCACCCAAACAGCTAACCCATGGCACCAAGCACCCCATCAAGTCTCCTCCTGAACACCTTCAATGACGGCGACTCCACCACCTCCCCAGGCAGCCCATTCCAATGGGCAATCACTCTCTCTGTATAGAACTTCTTCCTAACATCCAACCTAAACCTCCCCTGGCGCAGCCTGAGACTGTGTCCTCTTGTTCTGGTACTGGCTGCCTGGGAGAAGAGACCATCATCCGCCTGTCTACAACCTCCCTGCAGGTAGTTGTAGAGAGCAATAAGGTCACCCCTGAGTCTCCTCTTCTCCAGGCTGAGCAACCCCACCTCCCTCAGTCTTTCCTCATAGGGCTTGTGTTCCAAACCCCTCACCAACTTTGTTGCTCTTCTCTGGACTCGTTCCAGCAAGTCAACATCCTTCCTAAACTGAGGGGCCCAGAACTGGACACAGTACTCGAGGTGTGGCCTAACCAGTGCAGTGTACAGGGGCAGAATGACCTCCCTGCTCCTGCTGGCCACACTGTGAATGATGCAGGCCAGGATGCCATTGGCCCTCTTGGCTGCCTGGGCACACTGCAGGCTCATGTTCAGCCTACCATCAACCAGCACCCCCAGGTCCCTCTCTGCCTGGCTGCTCTCCAGCCACTCTGACCCCAGCCTGTAGCACTGCATGGGGTTGTTGTGGCCAATGTGCAGAACCTGGCACTTGGATGTGTTCAATCTCCTGCCCTTGGACTCTGCCCATCTGTCCAGCCTGTCGAGGTCTCTCTGCAAAGCCTCTCTACCCTCCAGCAGATCAACTCTTGCCCCCAGCTTGGTGTCGACAGCAAATTTACTGATGATGGACTCAATGCCCTCATCCAGATCATCAATCAAGATGTTAAAGAGCACAGGGCCCAGCACTGATCCTTGGGGCACACCACTGGTGCCTGGCTGCCAGCTGGATGTGGCACCATTCACCACTCTTCCCACCCAAACCATTCTGTAATTCTATGATTGTATGACTGAGTTGACGCCTTACTCTGTGCACCCAGCATCCTGATGCACTCAAATGCAGACTTTTCTGGGGCTGATCATAGAATCAATAAGGTTGGAAAAGACCTCAAAGATCATCAAGTCCAACCTGTCACCCAACACCTCCTGACTACTAAACCATGGCACCAAGTGCCACATGATCCATAGTTTGAAGAGAGGAGGGTTTAATGCAGGGATGCAGTGGCAGACTCAGCATGCATTTCCCCATGCAGGGAGCAGACAATGGCAGCATCAGTAAGATGTTGCTGAACTGCCTCACTAGCAGAGGAAAAGGCACTCTGGGTAGACAGGGCTGTGCTGAGCCCTGCCCCTGTTTCTCAGGAAGACCAAAGCAGCTCCAGTCCTTCCTGCCTTTTTGGAGGAGTAGTGGTGCTGCTTTCCTCTTGGGGATGAAACTGGGATTTAGATGTTCTGCACTTGTCTTTCAAGACCCTTTATTGAGTCACTCACACACTTGATCCAGTTTCCCCTTCAGTAAATGGAAATATCTTTATACCTGTTCTAAGAGCATCAGGCACAGCAGCTAGCTTGTGTAACTCTACCCTGGCTACATAAGATGCAGTTTAAGACAAAATATTTTCTTTTGGCACAGTTCCACTGAAGGCAGCAAAGCAGCTGCTGCTTTAGACAGTGGCTGTGTTTTGCCACAACTCAGAAGAAGCTGTGTTTGACTAATAAGTGATCCCTGTAGTGTATTTTGCTATGAGTTGGCTGTAAGGTCAGCATGAAGGAGTCCACCTGGCCACCGTGTGCATGGGGAAAAATCATCAAGCCTTGCAGTGCAAATCCCAGAAAAGAGAAGCTGAGACAAGTGGCTTATGTCATTATCAGTATATATTGTATATATATATAGGTTTGTCAAGAGGGCTTCTGGCAGTTATAATGAAGCACTGTCCTGGTTAAGGTAACAGAGCCTCAGAAATTCCTGCCTTGGGTTGGGGTCCTGAGGAAACCCCTCAGAGAGAGCCCATTTTCAGTAATTAAGTGTGAATAAGTAACACCACGTTGGTTCATTAACATTGTTTAGTTCAGCTGACTGATGGGCTGACAGTGTGGGAAGCAAGCCCAGGAAGAATGCAGCTATCTTGCTGGATTTGGTTTTGTGAGGTTTGTAGCTTTTTTACTAGCTTTTCCTTTGCTGCAGTTTCTGCATAAAATCAGAGGAAGTCAATATATTCTGAGCCTTGGCAAGATCAGCATTGATTACAAAAACATGAACAGAAATGTCTTTGTCCCTAAACACTAGTAAACAGTGGCTGAGACTGGGGTTTTTTTTTCACAAGGAAGATCACAGCCAGAAGCATCTTGCCTCTCCTGGTTTTAGCATCAAAAGAAATGAACCGAGAACAGCTCTGCTGGAGGTTATTGTTGTTCACTTCAGGACCAAATAGAGAACGTTTGCCTCTGTTACCTAAACGCTGTAGCCAGTCGTTAACATCAGTAGGTCTTTTTACTTTGCTGGTCACTGAAATTAGAGTGGAGTGGAGTGGAATAGAGTAGGATGGCACAGAGTAGGATAGAATAGACCAGGTTGGAAAAGACCTTTGAGATCATCAAGCCCAACCTATCACCCAACACCATCTAATCAACTAAACCATGGCACCAAGCACCCCATCCAGTCTCTTCCTAAACACCTCCAGTGATGGTGACTCCACCACCTCCCTGGGCAGCCCATTCCAATGGCCAGTCTCTCTTTCTATGAAGAACTTCTTCGTAACAGCCAGCCTAAACCTCCCCTGGTGCAGCTTGAGACTGTGTCCTATTGTTATGGTTCTGGTTGCCTGGGAGAAGAGACCAACCCCCTCCTGGCTACAACCTCCCTTCAGGTAGTTGTAGAGAGAAATAAGGTGTTCCCTGAGCCTCCTCTTCTCCAGGCTAAGCAACCCCAACTCCCTCAGCCTCTCCTCACAGGGCTTGTGCTCCAAACCCCTCCCCAGCTTTGTTGTCCTTCTCTGGAACACCAGCTCCTCCAGGATAATTTTGCTTTTGCGTTGAAAATTGTTCCATGACACTAAGGTTGTCCTGGGGGTGGGGGGAATAAATGGTTTGCATAAAAGAGTTTCCTCCCTTTACAAATGGGCAAAGTGCTGTGGGGAAAAGGTGTCACTCCTCTCTCTCTGCTTGCTGCATTTGCCTTTTAAGGAAACTTGATTTACAGTTAAATGTTTTGGAAGATGGGCAAAGGACCAAGGCGAGTGCTAGCGGTGCCAAGGAGAAGCGGGAAATGAGGGAGAGGATAAGCTGAAGGAAATATCTCTCAGCTTTTAAACAGAGAAGGAAAACAAATTGGAAATGTAGGTGGGGGGGAGATGAAAGCATCTACGTCACTGCAAAGCAAGGGCTCTGGAGTAAAAGGGAAAAAAAGATGATGTGGTGAAAACTTCTCTCCTGGTAACTTCAGTAGCTTGACATCCACAGAAATGGGGTGATGTGCGGCTATGCTGTCTTTGCTTCTGGCCTCTCCCTGCATTTTTCTGCCCTCTCAGGCTGGACACCCTCTTAAGGAGGGTGCCTGCCTGCTGTGTCTCAGTTTTAGCAGCAAAGACAGGGCATGGTCACACTCCTGTACCTGCTTTTCTTTCCTGGCTAGTAGCTCTCTTCCACCTGGCAGGGTGTGAGGGTAGAGTGGGGCTGCTACCTGGGGGTTACAATGGGGCTGGCAGTGCCTGCTGGCCCCACAGGTGTGTAGGCAAAGACTTCTGCATCCTGTTCTGCAGCATTCCCTTAGTATGAGGTGAAATCCTGCCCAAAACCTCACTGATCCCCTACCCAGAGTGATACCTTTCCAGAATGGGCACTGGGGGAGGAGGTGGATGGGCAGGATCCTGGTGTGATGTTCAGTGTAAGGGGTGATTCAGTCCAGCTCCCCAGGCCAGCAGTGCATCTCCTGCCTTCTTGCTGCTTTCTTCTGCTTTGTGCCTATGTTTGTACCCCAGTGGTGGCAGCTGAGCACTTAATGCTCACATCACATGGGTGGTGCACAGCTCTTTTGCCTCCAGATCAGCAACACACCCTTCTGCCTTGGATCAAGCTCTAAGTGAGGCTTTGTGAAGCAAGAAACACCGTCTCAGCTCCAGTCCTTTCTCGTTAGTCACCAGTTACAGGAACAGATATGATTTCCCTACTCCAGCTCAGAAAAGAACTTTTTGGCATAATCAGATCTCTGACCTTGGCCCTGTTGTTTCACTGACACAACTTAGCTTAATCTTTCTTCTCTCCAGAGGAGACAGAACTTTCAGTTTCCAGTTAATGGCAAAGCAAATCTCTGGTTTGAGACCAAAGGCCCATCTGTCCCAGCATCCTGTTTCTCCTAATGGCAAACAGCAGCTGCTTAGGAAAGACCATAAGCACAGGGTGAATGTTTAGTCCTGCCTCCCCAGAATCACTCTTCTAGCCTCCTCCTGCAGTTTGTGGTCCCTGTGTGTTGTTTGTGCTTGGTGGCTCTCTGATGCTTCAAATGCTGAGATCCTGTCGTGTAACATCTTATTTTCTCATGTGAACCCCTTCTTATTTTAGCCAGCCTTTGGTAAGGAACCTTGCAAAATAACTTTGGACAACCTGATCTGCAGTTGCCCATATCTCTTATTGAAACCTCATTAGAAATTGGTGTCCTTTCTAGTCCTCTGGCATTGAGTCACTTTAGGCAAGAGATTATAGATGAGTTTGTAGTCATTCCACCTATGATATACGATGTACTGACTATACATTATTGTTACTTACTATATATTGCTCCTCTCTTTGCCAATTTCTTCTATAGTCTCATTTACTGATACTTCAATTTGAGACCAGTGCTGTGAGTGCCTCATAAAGGAGAGTTCTTGCAGGGAACAGTCCTTTTACCTAGTAATGATTCCCCCTTGGCCCATATAGGATCCTGTTTGGTTTGTTGTTTAAACAATATTATGCTGCTTCTCACAGAATCACCAAGGTTGGAAGAGACCTCAAAGATCACCAAGTCCAACCTGTCACCACAGGCCTCATGACTAAACCATGGCACCAAGTACCACGTCCAGTCCCCTCTTGAACACCTCCAGGGATGGTTAGCCTTCCTAAAATATTTCTTTGGCTTCCAAAAGTAGCTTTTGACTTCACAAGAATGGGATTTAAGCCTGTGGTCATTTTTAAAAGAGAAAACCAGGTAACAGCTGATATTCTGATCGAGTTATAATTGCACCATACAGAGCAGAAGAACTCAGGTGGAACTCTCATTGAATGGTCTTAAAGCCTCCTTATGAGTATGAAAATACTAGAACAAAATTGCCATGGCATTAAAATTCACCTGATTCAACTGATTAACCTATGTGCCATCTTCCATGTAAGCTTATTGTGAAGAAGCCAAACACAACTATAAAGCAAAAGTATTTCTAAAGAGAATGAGGCAGTATCTTCTAACAGCCCAACAGATCATTTGTGGTGGCAGCTCAAGCAATCAGAGCTACAGCACCATCACCATGGATTCCTTTTCATTCTCCTCAGTATCAATTGTTTAGATCTGCATCCATTTTACTTCATTTACCAACAGCTGCTAGTTACTGACATGAATTCCAAAGACATTATTTCTGCAAGAAGTAAAGGAAGAGCTGCTTAAATTCTTGCACCCCTCCTGTGAGGTTTCTATGGCCTGGGTTCTGAGCACACTGTTTAGCCAGTACCAGAACAAGAGGACACAGTCTCAGGCTGCGCCAGGGGAGGTTTAGGTTGGATGTTAGGAAGAAGTTCTATACAGAGAGAGTGATTGCCTATTGGAATGGGCTGCCTGGGGAGGTGGTGGAGTCACCATCATTGGAGGTGTTCAGGAGGAGACTTGATGGGGTGCTTGGTGCCATGGGTTAGTTGTTTAGGTGGGTTGGATTGGTTGATGGGTTGGACGCAATGATCTTGAAGGTCTCTTCCAACCTGGTCTGGTCTACTCTATTCTACTCTATTCTATTCTATTCTAGCAATTTCTGAACTCTGGAGTAGTGTTTTGAGTTTTCAGTTACAAATCTGCAAAAGGAAATCATTTATGACTTCATTTCTCTGGTGCCATATATCAAAGTCCTTATTCACATCTTGATAGGCTATCTCGGAGAACTCTATAAGCCTCCTAAACTGGCATTCTATTCAAATGATTCAATTAATTATTTCTCTGACTGACTTTTGGCAGTTGCCAGGCACAAAGGATTAAATTACCGCTTCTGAGATGTCAGGAGCATACCTGAGCCTCCATCAAAAACTGACAGAGCACTAAAGCAGCAGGACTGCAAACCGAAAACTCAGGATTCGGAATCATGGGATCGTTAAGGTTGGGAAAGACCTCTAAGATTGTCCAGTCCAACTGTCAACCCACCACTCCCACTAAACCATCTCCTTAAGTGCCATATCTACACAGTTTAGAACACTTGGAGAGATGGTTACTCCCCCACCTCCCTGGGCAGCCTGATCCAGTGCTGGACTCCTGTGTAATGCCATGGGATGCACAGCACAGAAGCAGAGCAGCTGCCTGAAGACCAGCAGCACATTTTCTCCACCCAGAAATATTTGATTAGGTGAATGCACTTCATCAAGTTACAGTGACTTAAATCATCCCACATGCCTGTAAGCTCTACCTTACCTGTTTTGTTGTTGCCTCATAAGGAGAGAGCACTGATATGGCAAATGTTTCTTAAGCCAAAGAAAAAAAGAAGGAAAGAAGAGAAAATGAAACCCCATTCACTGCAGCCTGAATACCTTTGATTTATGAATCTCTGATTCATCCTGACAGCTAGTTAAAAATTCATGGCAAACTCTGCATTAATTGTGGCCAGAAAAAGAAAAGAGGAATGTGTTAGGTAACAAGAGTGCCACAAGCTGCAGTTACCGCCGTGGGTGTTATTAATGAAAGGCATCGGTAGCATTTAACTGACCAGAGAAGCATCAGTACCATCACACAATTATTGAGGCTGGAAAAGACCTCTGAGATCATCAAGTCCAGCCTATGACCTAACACCATGACATCAGTTAAACCATGCCACCAGGGGCCACATCCAAGCTTTTCTTAAAGACCTCCAGTGATGGTGACTCTACCACCGCCCTGGGCAGTCCGTTCCAGTGCCTAAATAGCCTCGCTGTGAGGAAATGCTTCCTCATACCCAACCTAAACCTCCCCTGCTGCAGCTTCATATCATGCCCTCTTGTTCTGTCGCTGGTTACCTGGCAGAAGAGCCTGAACCCCACCTGACTACAGCTTCCTTTTAAATAGTGGCTGGAGAGCAGCCAGGCAGAAAGGGGCCTGGGGGTACTGGTTGATAGTAGGCTGAACATGAGCCAGCAGTGTGCCCAGGCAGCCAAGAAGGCCAATGGCATCCTGGGTTGTATCACAAATAGTGTGGCCAGCAAGAGCAGGGAGGTCATTTTTCGGAAAGCATGCACAGACTCCCATGTTGGTGAGGCAGGAATCATTTATTGGTACAGAACAAGCAGCTTATATAGGAAAAATCGAGCAGGGTAAGCAATTCCCTGATATTCTTGTATCACTGCTGCTAATTGGGTTTTCTCCTTTGATATGTAGCTGTCCATTGTTATCTCCATCCCATATCAGGTTGGTCTTCTCCAGCATGGAGGCAAGTGTCCTCTTGTCTGGCACATCAGGTTGTTTACCATGGTCAGCTCTTCTTTATCATCAAGCCATCCTTCCAGTATCAGTGGCCTGTGTTCTTCCTTTTCCTGAAACCTTCCATAGATACTTTCTGCTTTCCTACAGTCATTCTCCCCCTGTACACAGCACTGGTTAGGTCATACCTTAAGTCCTGTATCCAGTTCTGGGCCCCTCAGTTTAGGAAAGATGTTGAGACGCTGGAAGGTGTCCAGAGAAGGGCAACAAAGCTGGGGAGGGATTTGGAGCACAGCCCTGTGAGGAGAGGCTGAGGGAGCTGGGGTTGCTTAGCCTGGAGAAGAGGAGGCTCAGGGCAGACCTTATTGTTCTCTACAACTACCTGAAGGGAGGTTGTAGCCAGGAGGGGGTTGGTCTCTTCTCCCAGGCAACCAGCACCATAACAAGAGGACACAGTCTGAAGCTGCACCAGGGGAGGTTTAGGCTGGCTGTTAGGAAGAAGTTCTTCATAGAAAGAGTGATTTGCCATTGGAATGGGCTTCCCAGGGAGGTGGTGGAGTCACCATTACTGGAGGTGTTTAGGAAGAGACTGGATGGGGTGCTTGGTGCCATGGTTTAGTTGATAAGATAGTGTTGGGTGGTGGGTTGGACTGGATGATCTCAAAGGTCTCTTCCAACCTGGTCTATAATATTCCATTCCATTCTGTTCTGTTCTATTCTATTCTAAAGGACCCCTCTACGTCTCCTCTTTTCCAGGCAGAACAACCCCGCCTGATAGCTTCTCCTTTCTCAAGCCTGCTGAACAAGTGTGTACTTGGGTGCAGAAATGCATCTTTAACATTCATGTCTCATTATATCATTTCCCTTCTTTATTGTCTAGAGTTTTCATGTGTGTCAGAGATTCCTTTGTATCTTTAAATACTGAAACTGAGATGATAATAATTTTGTCGTAGAAGAGAGGGAAGGGGGGGGGAGAAATATTTAATTATTTTTTTTTCTTCCTAATCTTGAGCATCTAAGAAATAAACTTAGCTTTATGAACTTGATTGATCAATTATCTTTCTCTATGGTGCCTCGGAGAAATTGTCATCAACTGAATTCTTGATTATTACTTGTTGCTGATTTGGTTCTTTTCTTCCAAGAATGCTTCATTACAAATGGTAATGTTTTCCAAGAAAATAACCAGATAGCCTGAAATTTAAACATATTAAGAGTCTGGAAGCAGCTGCTGGGGAGCCAGCTGCTGCTTGCCTTTTGCAATCACTACGTCTTCTGCTTTGCATCTCTATAAGCAGTTTGACTTAGCCTATATCCAGGACAATTTACATAGCATATTGTGGGGTTTCATGTATTTTGAAGGGGCCTAGGCTTGAGGTGTCATAGAATTATGGAAGGAATGTCTGAAGATCATCTAGTCCAACCCCCATGCTAGAGCAGGATCGTAGAATCATAGAATCAATAAGGTTGGAAAAGACCTCAAAGATCATTGAGCCCAACCTATCCCCCAGCACCTCATGACTGCTAAACCATGGCAGCAAGTGCCACGTCCGATCCCCTCTTGAACACCTTTGGGGATGGTGACTCCACCACCTCCCTGGGCAGCACATTCCAGCTGGAGTAAATCACCCAGGAACACATCCAGGTGGGTTTTGAATGTCTCCAGAGGAGACTCCACCTCTCTGGGCAGGAAGTCTGTTGCAGTTAGGTTAGGTTGTTGCAGTTAGTTGTTAGGTGTTCAGGAGGAGACTTGATGGGGGGCTTGGTGCCATGGGTTAGCTGTTTGGGTGGGTTGGATTGGTTGATGGGTTGGACACGATGATCTTGAAGGTCTCTTCCAACTTGGTTTGGTTTATTCTAAATAAAGTTTATTCTAAATAAAGTATTCTGCCACCCTCAAAGTGCAGAACATTCTGTTTATGTTTACATGGAACCTCCTGTGCTCCGGTTTGTGTCCATTGCCTCTTGTACTGTCGCTGGACACCACTGGGAAGCCTGGCTTTGTCCTCCTGATGTGTCAGTAAAACGTCCTGGCAGTGAGATTCAAGTAGGACAGGGTAGAGAAGGGAGTTGTGTGGCAGCACTCCTATTCAAAACCAGTCATTTCCACCTTGAGTTCAAGCCAGAAATCTATGCTGTAGCTTAATTGGAAAGGGCAAGTGATGAAAAAGCAGGAATGTGGTTAAATTTAGGGAGGAGATCACAGTATATTTTTTTCCTGCCTCTTTTTCATTATGATTAGAGAAAGACAGGGCATTAGTGAGGGATGCTTGTATTACTACAAAATGTTAATTTCATAGTTAAGCAATTGAATGTGATATTATCATCATCATCATCAACATGTTCTATCTGACCTGTGCCCCACTATTGACAGTTCTCCAGAAACAGCCTAAGCTATCTTCACTTGACTCAAACATAGCTACACATGTTGTTCAAGCTTTTTAAGAAACTGAAGATTCAAGATAATTCAACAAGTTAAGATGCTACCTGGATTTGCTACTGAAAACATTTTTTGCCTGCGTTTCCATTTCTACAGGTTTTCAGGTAACATCTCCCCCCCCCTTCTCTGCCCTGGGGAGGCTGCATCTGGAGTGTTGTGTCCAGTTCTGGGCCCCTCAGTTCAGGAAGGACCTCAGGGAAATGCTTAAAAGACTCCAGCGTAGAGCCACAAAAATTATTAGGGGAGTGGAACATCTTCCTTATGAGGAGAGCCTGAGGGAGCTGAGGCTCTTTAGCTTGGAGAAGAGGAGACTGAGAGGTGACCTCATTCATGTTTATAAATATGTAAAGGGTGAGTGCCAAGAGGATGGAGCCAGGCTCTGCTGGGTGATGCCCAATGACAGGACAAGGAGCAATGGTCAAAGCTGAGGCATAGGAAGTTCCCTGGAAACATGAGGAAAGGTCTTTTCCCTGTGAGGCTGATAGAACACTGGAACAGGCTGCCCAGGGGAGTTGTGGAGTCTCCCTCTCTGGAGATATTCAAAGCCTGCCTGGATGCATTCCAGTGTAACCTGGTGTAGGTGATCCTGCTCTGGCAGGGGAGGTTGGGCTGGATGATCTTTTGAGGTCCTTTCCTGCCCCTAACATTGTGTTATTCTGTGATCATGCATACAGTGTCCCAGATCGTATTGAAGGTAAAGTTAGAGGTCCATACTGGACAGTGAGTGGCTCAGAATGGTAGCTTCTGTACAGTGTTCATGAAATACACTTCAGTATTTTTGCCTGTGAGACTATTCACTATGGGGTTTTTTTAGCTGTATGTGATGTGGTTGCTTTGGTTTTCTTGTAGAGTGTTTTTAAATATATATTATTTTTTTCCCTTTAAAGAAAGAGAAAAGAACAAAGGAAAGCATGTGGACAGCTAAAGACTGCTTTAGGCCATTTGTCTTACTGACTGCAGGGGAATTACTGGCATGGCACCAGCGCCCTTCTCAGCCACTTTCAGCCTTGGCAAATTCCCCCTAGACTGTTAGGGTAAGGTTTGCATTAGCTCTGTGTAATAAACAGGTATCAGAGGGCTTGCAAAGGTAGATTTATCTTGGCTGCTGAAGGTGGGTTCATACTAGACAAATGAAGGGAAATAGCTGAAAATTTTGAATGCCTTGAGGGAAATCATCAAAAGAAAGGTTCTGTTTTCTGTCATGGGTATCTTAAAATTCTCCACTCAGCCAAACTATTGATTTCTTTGGCCTGTTCATAATCAGGGAAGCGTTAGGATGGAAAAGCTCACGAGAGAAAGAGCGAGAGTGTTTGCCCTTCTGCTCCAAGACCCGAGAGAGGAGGGGTCAGTTCCCAGCTTTGCAGCAGATTTTGTGTGTGAGTAGCAAGTCTGTTACAGCTATTCCAGTACCTCCAATTGATCCAGGCACCCGCAGAATTTGATGAAGTTTCCACCACGTTAGCATTTAATTTGAGCACCATCCACCTGTCTGATTTAGTACATCCGAAACCCTGCTAGGCAACTCCTGCTCTTTAGCATCCAAGTATGTTTCAAAACCTGGTTTATACCTCCCAGGGGTTTTTGGTGGGGAAATGTCAGAGCTAGGCAACAAGGACCAGGCAACAGTACTGTGCTAGTGAAGCTTAGCTTGGATATCAGCTTGCAGGGGGATGCTTTTTGGAAGTGCAAGTTGCTGTCTCGCATCTCCCCCTGTACTCACCACTGCTTAGGCCACACCTTGAGTCCTGTGTCCAGTTCTGGGCCCCTCAGTTTAAGAAAGATGTTGAGTTGCTGGAAGGTGTCCAGAGAAGGACAACAAAGCTGGGGAGGGGTTTGGAGCACAAGCCTTACGAGGAGAGGCTGAAGGAGCTGGGCGTGTTCAGCCTGGAGAAGAGGAGGCTCAGGGGTGACCTTGTTGCTCTCTACAACTACCTGAAGGGAGGTTGTCGCCAGGAGGGGGTTGGTCTCTTCTCCCAGGCAACCAGCACCAGAACAAGAGGACACAGTCTCAAGCTGTGCCAGGGGAGGTTTAGGCTGGATGTTAGGAAGAAGTTCTTCATAGAAAGAGAGATTGGGTGGAGTCACCATCACTGGAGGTGTTTAGGAAGAGACTGGATGGGATGCTTGGTGCCATGGTTTAGTTGATTAGATGGTGTTGTATGATAGGTTGGATTCGATGACCTTGAAGGTCTCTTCCAACCTGGTCTGGTCTGGTCTGGTCTATTCTATTCTATTCCATTCCATTCCATTCCATTCTATTCCATCTCCATTTGCAGCTGAGTGATCCTTTCCCAAACATCCCAAAGCAGGCACAGTCAATTGATGATTAACAGCATGCCAGCTGATTTTCTAGGATTTAAGCTGAAATTCTGAACCCCCACCCAAGCATTTTCTTTCTTCAGGCACTCCCAGTCTGTACCTTTCTTTCTAAATGCCAGGTTGTGATCATTTCACACGCTGCTGTTTCTGTCACATTTCCACATTAAAATACACCCTCTTTGTCCTTGGCTGCTAAGTACAATACTGGATTTGACTGTTGCAAAACATAGCTAAGGTAGAAAAATTGTCTGGATACTTGTTTTGTGAAGGTGAGGAACAGGATATTGCCAACATGAAACCATAAACTGGTGATAGTTTAGATTTATAAAGCTAGAAAAGGCATGAATTTCAGACAGTATTTATCATGCATGTATTAGGAAAGGCAAATAGTTTCTGCAGTGTGTGATGCAATTAAAATGAAACAAAAGCTGGTGCAGAGTTGAGAATTGATGGATTGATGGTTTATTTCACAAGCTCATGGCTTGATAGGACTGTAGGAAGTCCCTGCCCCATCCTGTTATTGGACACTCCTTTGCCATCTCAGCTGTGCTGACTCCTGTCCTTCTGAAGCCATTCTGCAAACTGCATCAGGGGCTGATCTGAGCTGCAGCAGAGTTTGGGGGAATAAAACAGTGCTCTTGACTTTAAACTTGCATTAGTTGGCAAGCCCAGCTTCCCACAGGGGCTCCAAACCGTCTGTGGGCTCAGGCTGCAGGGTGCCTCCAGTGACATGGGGCAGCAGTTGAGCTGGGAACATGTTGAGCTGCTCTTGTCCCCACAGGCTTCCCCTGTTGCCAGCCCTGGACGAGGGCAGTGATGCTTTGGCATGTTCAGCTTGTGAAACCATGTGGGGATCTGTCACTGAAAGCATTTCTGGTCTGAAGGGCAAGGTTTGGAGAGGCTTCCCAGGCAGGCTTGTGACCCTGCAAAGGGGACTGTGATAAATGTGTCTGGAGTGTTGGGCAGAAGCATGCTGGCTGCAGCTTGACTCCCTTTCTGTAGTGCTTACAGCACTGTAGTCTAGATAAGCCTCAGCAGTGCTGGAAATCTGTGTTTATGTCAACCCATGAATCATGTTTTACATATCTCACTGAGATTAGTTTATAGAAACACACTGTGTAACTTGTTCCAGTTGAAACCTTCACCAGATCCACCTGACTTACCTCTTGCTGAAAACCAGCAGGAGAAAGGGTAGCTCTTTCCTTACTGGTTTGCCTTGGATTTGGGAGGGTTTTTCAGCCTTGCCACATTCTCTGGTCATTTTATTACATGGGGTCAGGCAACCAGCAACAGAACAGGAGGACACAGTCTCAAGATGTGCAGGGGAAAGTTTAGGCTTGATCTTAGAAGTTCTTCACAGAAAGATTGCCTATTGGAATGTGCTGCCCAGGGAGGTGGTGGGGTCAACATCCCTGGAGGCGTTTAAGAAGAGACTGGATGAGGCATTTAGTGCCATGGTCTAGTTGGTTAGTTAGGGTTGGGTGATCAATTGGGCTTGATGATCTCGGAGGTCTCTTCCAACCTGGTTGCTTCTGTGTGATCACTTGCTTCAGCTAAGATTTCTTTTTGCTCTCTCTTGTCTGACAGGCCTAGAAGATGTTGTAGCAATAATGATTCCTGAACCCAAAGGAAAAGAGATAGTGAGCCTCCTGGAGAGGAACATTACTGTGATGATGTACATCACCATCGGGACACGCAACCTGCAGAAGTACGTCAGCCGGACCTCTGTGGTGTTTGTCTCCATCTCCTTCATCGTGCTGATGATCATCTCCCTGGCGTGGTTGGTCTTCTACTACATCCAGCGATTCCGCTACGCCAATGCCAGGGACAGAAATCAGGTGAGCAGCGCTGGAATGGCTCTTTGTGTGCCCCAGAATAAATCACCAGGGGAATCGGCTTGAAAGTGAAAGTCGAGTGTGAGGGGTTGAATTTACCCCCCCCAGCTGAAACTGCCAGAGCAGCTCAGTTGGAAAGCAGCTGAAGCTATATTTAAAAGCACAACTGCAAGCTAGAAGTATGAAATGCAATGAGTATGTGGAAAGTACACAATATTAACATGTATTTACAACTTATAAACTGCACAAGAACACCCCCCCTGGACAAACCCAGGGGGTTACCAACAGCTTCCCCCTTTCCCCATCCCAGACAAGGGAAAAAGAGGAGAAAAGCAGGGAGTAGCTTCTCTAGTACTTAGCCACAATAAGAACGCAGCCAAGGTCAGCAACAGCCAAGCAAAAGCACCAGCTGGCATCTGCTAGAGCAAAGCCAAAAAGAGAGAGTTAATTTATACAACTATGTTAGTTATCAGACCTACAAGATTATTTAGACCTTAGCATTATTTTCCCTTTAACATCCATTGGTAATTTATTTACATCATTGGAGGTGTTTAGGAGGAGACTTGATGGGGTGCTTGGTGCCATGGTTTAGTTGGTTAGATGGTGGTTTAATGATGGGTTGGACTCGATGATCTCAAGGGTCTCTTCCAACCTGGTCTGGTCTGGTCTAGTCCTGTTCTGTTCTGTTCTGTTCTATTCTGTTCTATTCTGTTCTATTCTATTCTATTCTATTCTATTCTATATCACAGGGATTAGGTAGCAAAGTGTAGGGAGCTGGCTGGCTGGAGGTGCAGCATGTCCCTTATAGCAAGTATTGTATTCTATATATTTGTATAAATATACTCTCTCTCTATATATATATATATTAAAAACCATGGGGGTTCTCCATGAAAACACACAAGAAAGGCAGAAAATTGATCATCTTTGGTGATGTGACTAAAACATAGTGAGCAACATGAGTATCTGTGTGAAATGAGTGTTCATGATAAGTGAAGAAGAAATAAAAGAACAAGGAGTGTTTTCATTTTAAATACTGCTTCTGAAGGATTTTGTGCTTGAAAGGCACCATTCATTTGACAATGATGACTGAACAAATAAGTGCTGTAGTGATAGCCACCAATATTGTTAAACCATTGCTTTTGGTTTTGGCAACTTTTCCAAACCCCCTGAAAGAGATCCAAAACCTACAGAGCTGGAGAGGAGTCAGCAGCAGTGGGAACGAGCCCTTGGTCCTAAGGCCCTCTGTATTTACCAAGCAGCATGCATCTTTATGGTAGTTCAGCAATGAATAATAATAGCAGTGATAATAATAAATTTAATCTTTTCTTGTCTGGATGCCACTATCTTGGCATCAGCAGAATTGTGAAGCTGAGGCTTCTACATTTCATTCTAATGGTACAGCAGAAAATGTTATCACTGTATGAAATCTGAGAGGATAACCATTTTACTGCAGGGACAGAATGCACTGTGAATCAGAGATGTTTCTGGACCCTTAATAGATGACTGTTGAGGCAGGAGGAGGGTTGTCTTGCTTGCTCTGCAGAAAAGGTAAAACTGAGAGTGTTAATAATCATCTTGTAGAGCAAAGTGCTGCTGCACACCCTGTAATGTATGCTGGAGGATCCCTCACCCTCCTCCTTTGAAATTCAGGCATCCTCTGAGATAGAGAGCAGCTGCTCTGTATTTACAGACAGAGAGAATATATTTTCCTTTTAACTATACAGTATGAATTTTTTTGGATAGCAAGAAGGAGACTATCCCAGCTGGAACTGGAACATCACTGGCAGCAGATTCACTGTGATAATTTTGAGCTGCTTTGGCTGCAGGAGCACATGTGTGCCTAATTTATGTGTGTGAGTACCGTAAGCGTGCTCTCAATCAAGTAATTACACAGGCAGACTAGCAGTGTAAATAGCCACCCATAAACATGGAACCCAGCAAAACAAGAAGCTCATTCAGGTAATGTGCTGTCATTTGGAGTCAGTAGGTTTAGAGAATCAGAGAATTGTTTGGGTTGGGGAAAGACCTCTCAAATCATCAAGTCCGACCACTGACCTTAACACCACCATGGTCGTTAAAACTTGTCCCAAAGTGCCATGTCCACACAGTTCTTAGAATCATAGAATGGGTTGGGTTGGAAGGGGACCTTCAAGATCATCTAGTTCCACCCCACCCTGCTGTAGTCAGCAACATCGTCCACTAGGCTACATTGCTCAAGGCCTCATCCACCCTGGCCATGAACACTTCCAGGGAGAAGGCATCCACAACTTCCCCGGGCAACCTGTTCCATTGTCTGACCTTGGTGTCCGCAGGTACCAACATAACTTTATTTGCCAAGAGTAAGATGTGTAGCTTTGCTTGTGGGTCCATGATTCAAGTGCTTGGACACTACCAGAGTGAGTAGGTTGAAGATAGAGGTGTCATAGAATCATTAAGATTGGAAAAGACTTCTGAAATCAGCAAGTCCAGCCATCAACCCAACACCAGCACTGGTTAGGCCACACCTTGAGTCCTGAGTCCAGTCCTGGGCCCCTCAGCTTAGGAAAGATGTTGACTTGCTGGAAGGTGTCCAGAGAAGGGCAACAAAGCTGGGGAGGGGTTTGGAGCACAGCCCTGTGAGGAGAGGCTGAGGGAGCCTGGAGAAGAGGAGGCTCAGGGGAGACCTTATTGGTTTCCCCAGCTACCTGAAGGGAAGTTGTAGCTAGGTGGGGGGTGGTCTCTTCTCCCAGGCTAGCAGCACCAGAGCAAGGAGACACAGTCTCAAGCTGTGCCAGGCTGGAGGTGAGGAGAAAGTTCTTCACAGAAAGAGAGATTGGCTATTGAAATGTGCTAGCCAGGGAGGTGGTGGAATCACCACCACTGGAGTTGTTTAGGGAGAGACTGGATGGGGTGCTTGGTTGCCATGGTTTAGCTGATTAGATGGTGTTGGATGATAGGTTGGACTCGATGATCTCAAAGGTCTTTTCCAACCTGGTTATTTCTATTTCTATTTCTATTTCTATTTCTATTTCTATTTCTATTTCTATTTCTATTTCTATTTCTATTTCTATTTCTATTTCTATTTCTATTTCTATTTCTATTTCTATTCTACCACCATGGCCACTAAACCATGTCCCAAAGTGCCACGTCTACAGATTTTTTTGAACACCTCCAGGGACACTGACTCTACCACCTCTCTGGGTAACCTGTTCCAATGCCTAGCCACTCTTTTCATAAAGATTTTTTTCCTAATGTCCAGTCTAAACCTCCTGTGGCACATTTCCTCTCATCCTGTCACATGATAGTAGAGCAGGCTAGGTTGAAGAACAGAATATGTTCCAGCAGATTTCCTTTTCAGTGTTTCCTTTCCAAAATGAGAATGAGACTTAACGTGTGCACAAGCATTTGTCCTGGGAGAGATTCCTGTTCTCTCAAATTGTCCTCATTTGCATGTAAGTCATGAACTTGTCTATTTAAGAGAGAGAAGAGAGAGCAAATAGGAAAACAAGCAGATCAAAGATGTGCATGAGTCTTTAATCTTGTCCTTTCCTCTTGAAGAATGCGCACAAAAGGAACGGAGACATTTCATTAGTTTAAGTAATAACGATGATAAAAAGGATTCACAGGTAATTCCTGGAGCGGGACATAATAGCTCTTGTCTTGCTGTATGCTATCAGTCAGTCTTTGATTTACTTTAAAGAAACAAATAGGTGGCAAGAAGTGTTTCCAGCTCTCTTCTGATCCCTTTGTTTAAGTGAGAAAAATATATGACAGAAAAGATGTTGTCTAACCGGATGATACTCCCTCACATGCAATAATTAGTAATGCTGGAGAGCTCATATGGAAATCTCCTGTGATAGGCAAAGTCGTTTTCACCTCTTTATAGCCAGATCTGAAATTGCTCTCTGCTTTCAGTATTGCATGCATTTTTGTCAGTCTTCCATGTCTTTCCAATCCAATAAGCTTACTCTCTAATTCAGTGATTTTAATTGAATCTGAAGAACAAAGTGGTAATTTAGTAATCGTCTCTGTATGGTGATTAGGTCTCAATTTACAAACTACTTCCAGCTTCCTTTCATTCCTGGCTTCATGCTCTCACCCCCTCCAGCTGGAAACCCTTCCCACTGACAGGCCCCTCTGAACTCCAGCACAGGCAGTGTTCCCAGCCTGAGAAGTTGAATGTCTTCTGAGTCACCAAAGCTCTGTAGTCTCTCCCTCCTGTCCAACAGCACACGGCTGGAAATACAGATGGGGAGGGGAAATGAAGAGGGGAGTTGAAGTCATTTATTGCTGGCAATTTGGGATGCATGGTATCATGAACTGTTCTAAAGTTGACAAGAAAACTTCAGAGTAGGTTTTGCTGCATGAAACTGTACGAGAAAGGCATGAAAAAATGGAGAGAGCCCAGAGGAGGTTCACCAGTATGGTCTTGGGACAGAGCACATGCCATCTGAGGAGAGGCAGAGGGAGCTTGACTTGCTGAGCACAAGAGGAGGAAGGGGTCTGCTTGCAGCCTGCAGCTCCATAGCAAGTGGTTGGAGAGGAGGCAGAATTAGCCTCTTCTTGGAGGTGCACAGAGAAAGGACAAGGGTAATGGTCACAAAGGACAATAAGAGACATTCCATTTCTATATTACAACAAAAAAAAAGGCAGTGAGAATGGTTAAGCACTGGAACAAATTATCCACAGAGGTTGTGAAATCTCCCTTCCCAGAGAGATTGAAGGCTTGACTGGACACAGCTCTGACTTTGAAGTCGCCCCAGCCTTGACCTCTCAAAGTCTTTCCCAGCCTGTCAGTCTGTCTCCATATCGCCTCCTTGTTGGGTTAGCACAAGTGAGCAGCCAAGTCCTTGAAGCAGTGATACAGACACAAGCTCAGCAGCACAGAGTGCAGAGGTCACTTTGTTCACCGGTGATTCTATGAGCTGCCCCATCATATTCTCAGCCTCTTGCAAGAGGCAGGCATCTCCATCTCCAGCATCTGAGAACAGCGTGGATTGTGGCAGGCTGTTATTACATACTTTAATCCTGAGTGGCTGTGACCCTGCCAGTGTGGTAACAGTGTTTTGGAAATATGGGAGAACAGTCAGAAACATCATGTGGTAAGCAATTTGTGGTTCACTGGAGGGAAAGACAGGCAAAGAACCAGCAAATGGTTATATATGGACAGGACTGTGGAGTGCTTTACCTGTGAGAAGCTGCAGATGCTTTCAGCCCATTTTTATACCTTGCATGGTTCCTATAAAGTAGGCAACTCTGTATTGCAGGAAAAGAGAACAGCAGAGAAGATTATTCATAGGGTTTGTGGTTAACAAATAGGTCACTTTCAGCACCTGCATCTTGCTGAAGATCGTGAACTAGTTCTGGAATAACATAAGAATAAAGACCTTCTGAACCTTAAGGCCAGTGTTTACTCTGCTTACCAGCCCAGGCCTCAATTAATAGTGTGTTTTTAACAAGTGTCATTTAAAAAAGAGTAGGGAGAAATGGGATGCTTGAATATTGGACATTACTGCTCTCTGGAGTGGTGAAGGTGGTGTAGTGTAGCATCACGACAGGCTCAATGTGGTCTCCACTGGATCTCTATTAGAGTAGCTTGGCCTCAGTGGCCACGGGTTACCAGTAAGCCTAGAAGACCGACTTGTGCCCTTGTGAATAACAGTGTGACTGACCTCATCTGTTTGTATTTATACAGCACTGTCCTGTTTCATGTGCAGTCACTCCAGATTATTAAGAAGCCTAGGGAGAAAAGGTGATGATTTCTGCATGGAGAGAGATCTTTTGCTTAAGAGCAAATTTTGTGTTACAGCGCCGGCTCGGAGATGCTGCAAAGAAAGCAATCAGCAAGCTACAAGTCAGAACAATCAGGAAAGGTGATAAGGTAATTTTTCAAATTGCTCATTACCAAATGAAACTCTGTGCTGAGGATTCCTTCAGACCACTGGGACAGTGAAGCAGAACAGAAATGGCAATTGCTTATTTAGCCACTCTGTGTCCTGCAGGCGGGGGTGGAATACTGATAAGCAATTTGCAGATGGAATGGGGTAGAGAGGAGGAGAAGGTGATTCTGTGCAGATGCAGAAAATCCTGAAAGTGAAAACATGCTAACTAGATCTGCATGCTTCCTGGGGCAAGTTTCCAGCTGGAAACGCGTTGGAAAATCTGACTTGCTTGTCTTGAAATGCATTACTGGATTGGAAGCACGCATCAGCGACTGTTTCACTTTGTCCCATAGGCTCTTGCATGAAGAGATTAGCTGACAAAATCAGAAAATGAAAATGATGAATGTTCTCTTTCCTGTAGGAAACTGAGCCAGACTTTGATAACTGTGCTGTATGTATTGAAGGCTACAAACCCAATGATGTTGTCAGAATTTTGCCTTGCAGGTAAGTTGAAGGTTGAAGGTGGTTTTAGCTCTGGTAGTCTTTCTACATCAAGGCAGGCTTTGTTTTCATGATATCAAACTGATGAGGTTAGCTGAGAGCTTAGGGAGGGAAGGATGAGTTTGTCATTTTGATTTATGCAGAATCTGTTGGTAAAGATACCTGAAATGTCTCTTCATCCAGCTTGAAGTGAGAAGGTGCTGAGAGCCTGACTTCAGCATGGCAGTCAGAAATTTTGTCTGGTTTGGACCTATTACAGGAATTTTCCTCATTCCTCAAACAAATGCCTTTGAAGAATTTGCCCCTGACTTCAAGGTGAGCCCAGGGCACAGCATCCAGGGATAGAGGAGTCTCCTGCTCCCCATGGAGCTGCTTCTGTTGCTGTCCTGGGCCATGTCCAGGCACTGTGAAAGAGATGGCCTCTATCAAAAAAATCCCCAGCCATAAAAAGAGATATGCTGAGCAGAAACAAGGGAATGTGACAAAGGCCACCTTATCTACTTCTGCCGTGAAAATACTCTCAGGCAAGTGGAATGTGGAGGTGACAAGAGAGCTTTTGAGCTTTTTCTTTCTCTTTTCTTCCCCTGTGTGAACATGCCCTGTGCAGCACATACAGTCGCAGTGATGTGACACAAGAGTGCAGCCTCTTGCCACCCCTAGCAGCTGCATTCATCTCTCTGTGTCATTGTCCTGGCAGCTGTGAAGTCCTAGCTAATGAGGGATTTCTCTAAGGAAAGCAATTTCTTAGTAAAATTCCTAGGAACTGTGTTTCCCCTAGGAAAACAAGAGCCAAGTGTTTGATTTCCCTAGAAATAGGCATCTCAAGTGCTGTACATACAGAGCAGAGATTAGGGATGTTTAACAGAGTTTCTTTCTTCTCCTGCAGACATGTTCCCTGGCTCCAGAAACTGAAATATTTGTTTCTTTCCTCGCTGTCTTGTTCCCTGGTAGTTATTTGAATGTTACAAGCTGTCCATTTCTGCTCCTTCCTGTGACTCCTTAAATCTGTTTATTTCCATCACTAAACGGCGAACAAATAGCAACAGATTAATCATAAATTTGACCTACTGTAAATCCCCCACAATGACAAATTGCATGGGAACTCTTTCTCCTTTCTTTCCCCCCCCCTCCTCTGAACAGACACAAACACATCACTTCATGAAACAGAAATGCAGAGAAATTGCCAGCACAGCGTGGACTTTGGTTTGACGTTCGGAGGAGCAGAATCACATTGGAAATGCTGCATGATGGAGAGAGGCAAAAAAAGATGTGTGTGTGCAAGCTTTAGCTTTCACTTGTGTCTCGCCTCATAATTCATCGAGGCTCCACTCAGGCTTTGTCATCCAGAGTGTTGAGTCAAGCAGAGTGAGGAGGAAACACATAGTTAACAGGTGATGCTCAGTTCTTGGCTGAATTAAAAGGTCGCCGAGAAAATGACTCACGCGAAAAGGGTAGCAGCAGTAGAACTGTCTTGTAAGCTGCTCACAGGCTGAGCCTCAGCAGTTTGGAGTTATAAAACCTCAAAGCTCTTGCTCAAGCAGCTGCTTCACAAACCCTGGCTTTCCTGCTACACGAACTGTGAGGGCAGTCTTTTACACTTTCACTTGGGTTTGAACTTCCAAAACAGGAAGCGATAGTCATGATTCTTTCTGCCGTTGCCAGTCTCTTATCCAAAGGGGGTGGGGGGGGGGAAGGAGGGAGGGAAGTGAATTAATTTGTCTCTGTTAAGCGAGTAGGAGAGTGTTATAACTTGCTGAAGACCTACAGTCTCTGTATGTTTTCTTTCTCAAGCATCCTCAGTTAAACTGTGTGCAGTTCACAGTATGGGAACCTCATTAGACTGCTGTTTAATAAGAGGCTGGCATTTCACCAAGTCTTACAGAAGCCTGCACTATATGACATCAGCGCTGGCTGACCTTACTGTTTCTATCCAGGAGGTGCTTAAGATAGAGAACTTTTTACCTGCAAAGCCAAATAGTCCCCAAGGGCTGCACATGAATGATGATGCTTTGTGCTGCAGGCAGGACTGGGAAAACCACTGCTAGAAGGCACACTTTGGATAAAGACCTTCACGTCCTAAGATTTCTTTTTAAGGCTTGTGGAGCCTGAATCTCCTAAAATGTTGGCCCCAAAAACCCACCAGCCAATATTGCAGTAGATGAGCTCTGAAGTCATATAGATACACAGTTATTAGTCCTCTCTTTTCTGCTGGCAGAGCTGGCTCTGGGACAGCCTGTTGCTATGTATCCCCCTCTGGAGAACTAGGAGGAGAATTCCTGTGAACTCATACTTCTTCCTCTGTCCTCTTCAGCCAGTTCCCACAGCTGACTGTGTTAATGAACTTCACTCTGCAGGATGCATTAAATAAATAAGGACTGACACTTGATTTAAAAAAAATGATAATAGAATTGTCTTGCAGCTGGTTTTATGTTTAATGGTAGCAAACATCACTGAAGTTACGTTTGAGGGCACTGACACAACATCAAATGAAACCAAGTTCATTGTTCCCAGAGTGGCTTCTCTTCTGCTTCTTCTCCATCCCCAACTTCAAAATGCCTCTGTCTTTTCTGCTCTGGCTTTGGAGAAGCTGCTGGTGCTGCTGTTCCCAGTGTGTGCCTTTTGCTAAACTTTTTACTCACTTTACCAAACTTCTGTAGAGAGCCAAGACAGTTCTTTCAACCTCATCTCTACTCATAAGCTCTTCATAAGCTCTTTTTTTTTGATTGTTTCATTTCTGTCACCAATAAGTGCACTTTCTGACCCCATTCCAGCTCCTTCCCTTCCGCTGAACGCTCAGTCCATGAACAACTGCAATTTCAGAGGCTGCCTCACTCCTTCCTCTTTCTGATAGCTTCCACGGTATCACTAAGGTTGGAAGAGACCTCAAAGATCATCAAGCCCAACCTGTCACCACAGACCTCATGACTAGACCATGGCACCAAGTGCCATGTCCAATCCCCTCTTGAACACCTCCAGGGATGGGGACTCCACCACCTCCCTGGGCAGCACTTTCCAATGACCTTTCTTCTCACCTCCAGCCTAAACTTCCCCTGGCACAGCTTCAGACTGTGAACCCTTGTTCTGGTGCTGGTTGCTTGAGAGAAGAGACCAACCCCCTCCTGGCTACAACCACCCTGTGAGACTTACTTTATCACACACATTCTACTCTTCAATTCCATCTGCACACCCTCATTATCACCTTTCTTTTTTTTAATCCCTCCTTCTTCCTCAAAAAAATGAACAAATAATCCTGTACACGCACCCACAAAAGCCCAGACCTTCTATTTGGATACTAAGTGGTACTCAGTCTCTCACCAAAACCCCTCTCAGTCCTGAGCCTCAGCCCTGTGCCTAATCTAGGCAACTGCTGGTCTTGCTCAGTGCCCCTCTCTTTCTGCTTTTGCCTCCCTTCAGTTCACACTTTTCTTCTGAGAAAAATTACATGATTTGCCTGCAGTTGGGAAACTGGGGACTAGGAGTAGAAGGTGGGGAGGAGAACAGTTTCCCTTAACCTGGAACAAAAGGCTTCTCAAGGTTGCTGGCAAACTAAAAGCTCAACAATAGCTTTGTAACAATCAAATTATTAGAATCTTGGGCTGAGCCCGAAATGAATTTATTTATGTATGTATTTAATTGTATGGTTGAAAGGGCAGCTTTAAAGCAAGATTGCAATACATTTCAAACAGAAGTAATCTCCAGTTTAAAATGATGAAGTGCTATTTAGGTAAATGAAATGCTCAGGGACTTCGAGGTTCTTCTTTCTTTGTGCTCTGTGAGCTTTCCACATCCTCGCAGAGTCACAGAAGGGAGCAGGACGGATCCCAGGAGGCCACCACCCCTGGAGCAGCACAGGGGCACTGGCTGTGCGCATGTTGTTCTTGGGAGCTTTTTCCAACACACTCTGCAGTCTCCTGGGATGAAGACTCTACAAATCCCCCTGATAATTTACTGCAGTGCTTTGCCACCCTGCCTGGGGTGAAGCTTTCGCTATTGTGTAACCTGGATCTCACTTGCTGCAGTTTAATCACGTCATTGTGTCTCTTGTCCCTAGGAGAGGTGAAGAACAGTTGTTTCCTTTCTCCTCCTGGAAGCCTTTGTTTGGTAGAAGGATTGTTACAACATCTCCTTTCGCCTTCCTCTCAGCTAATCAATTACAGTTCCTTTGAGAAACTTTTCAACACACCCAAATCAGCACAGTTTAGCAATGCATGTGGTTGCATGCAGCAATGACAACAGAAAACCCAACATATTTTTGTCTGGCTCTGACTTTGTCAGAGCCATGTCCCAAGCTTGTGCTTGAAGCACCTCTCTTAATGTCTTCCTGTATGCATCATTAGTTCTGAACTCATCCATGATCCTCTGCTCTCTCCTTCCTTTTAAAACGTGCATCAGTCAGAACCGCAGAGGGAGAGGGATTTTTTTGTTGCAGCTCTTTACACTTTTGCCTTGCCATCTGACAGTGAAATATTGCAGTTTCTCCCTTGTCTTACTTTGTGCTGACCTTTATTTTGCCTGAATTTGGATGATAAGCTTCTCAGGACATCAAACAATTCACAGTTTCTTGAAAGCATGCACATAGGGCTGCAGCTAATGACAAACAGAATAAACTTTCCAATCCAAACTTGCAAAGCCTGCCACCTCACTTAGAATCATAGCATCAGTCAGGGTTGGAAGGGACCACAAGGATCATCTACTTCCAACTCCCCCTGCCATGGGCAGGGACACCCCACACTAGAGCAGGATGGCCAGAGCCTCATCCAGCCTGCTCTTAAACATCTCCAGTGATGGGGCCTCAACCACCTCCCTGGACAACCCATTCCAGGGCTTCACCACTCCCACGGTGAAGAACTTCCTCCTCGCATCCAGCCTGAATCTCCCCACCTCCAGCTTCATTCCATTCCCCCTAGTCCTATCACTCCCTGACATCCTGAGAGGTCCCTCCCCAGCCTTCCTGTAGGCCCCCTTCAGATACTGGAAGGCCACAATGAGGTCACCTGGGAGCCTTCTCTTCTGCAGACTGAACAGCCCCAACTCCTTCAGTCTGTCCTCATAGGACAGCCCTCTGCTGCCTGTGCTCCAGCCCGCTGATCATCCTCCTGGCCCTTCTCTGGACACATTCCAGCATGTCCATATCCCTCTTGTACTAGGGGCTCTCTGGACAAACATTTGTGTGCCCACAAATAGACATTCTGAGCTCTCTGGTGCGGTACAAACATGTTAAAATTCAAATCTTCACCTGAGTTTTCAACAACATTCCATTCTGCTGCAGATCTCTGTCCAAAAATCAGGTTCCTTCTGTTGTCCATATTAAACCTGAAATTAATAGAGCCATAATACACTGTGCTAATGCAGTATTGAGGAGTGCAAAGTGACAGGATCTGTCATGTATTTGAATTACTTGGCATTTGTAAATCATCTTTTAGAGTATTGTTTCATGATGCCAGCTGCAGGAACAGTGAACTTCAGCTTTTTGAACTCTTGAAGGCATGAAAGCTCCAAGCTTTTGGTGATTAACAAGCATTATGAAAGGCTGGTAATATGAACCACAGCTTGACTGAGGCTTGCAAAGCTTGAGCTTGAAAACAAGAGGAGACTTTCTAGCCTGTGGTAGCATGGCTCAATAGAAGTTATGTATTGGTTTTTATCCAAGGCAGATTTGGGGAGTCTGGGGTTTGGGTTTGAGTTTTTCAAGACAACAGTAAATATCTCAGGTCTTGTAAATGTGCTGATTATTTTGGCCCCAGTGTTCTTCAGATGCTTGCAGCTAAGCGTGCTTATTTAGGATTTTGAGTATAGCATTAAAGAGGACAATCACTATCAAGAATTTCATCGTTACTTCAAGTAGCTGAAAAGCAAAGAGGTTGACTTTCAGTACCCAGCATGAATTAGCACAGCCAAGAAATTCTCTTGGCTAACAGATTTTGAGTATAAAATTACACATGCCTGAGGAGTGTGTTTTTATGCTTTCACCTATTCAGATTGCTCACCTGATGCTGTGCTGAATATGCCCCTCCTGAGGTAAGAGGCAGAAAGAGTTATGCAGGACAGAGAGTGAAATTTGGTGGGTTTGCCCAGTAAAGCAAATCTTGTTGGGAAGGAGAGTTACAAACTTTCAGCAGCCTTAGTAAGGTAGTGCTTTAGAATTAAGGTAGACAAGGGCAATGGATATCAACTGCAGCACAGGAGGTTCCACCTCAGAATGAGGAGAAACTTCTTCACTGTAAGGGTCACAGGGCACTGGAACAGACTCTCCAGAGAGGTTGTGGAGTCTTCCTGTCTGGAGGCTTTGAAGACCCATCTGGATGTGTTCCTGTGTGACCTGTGCTAGATTCTATGGTCCTGCTCTGGCAGAGGGGTTGGACTCAAAGATCTCCAGAGGTCCCTTCCAAGCCCCAACATCCTGGACTCTTGTGATCCTCTTATCCTGTGATCGTGATACTAAGATGATTGAGGGACTGGAACATCTCTTATATGAGGAAAGGCTGAGAGAGTTGGGTCTGTTTAGCCTGGAGAAGAGGAGGCTGAGTGGGGATCTTCTGTATGCTTACAAATATCTAAGGGATGGGTGTCTGGAAGGTGGGGTCAGACTCTCCTCAGGGGTCCCCAGTGACAGGACAAAAGGTAATGGGCATAAACTTGGACATAGGAAATTCTGTCTGAACATAAGAAGGAGCTTTGAGGGTGGCAAAACACTGAAAGAGGCTGTCCAGAGAAGTGGTGGAATCTCCATCTCTGGAGACTTTCAAGGCCTGCCTGAATGTGTGCCAGTGTGATCTGCTTTAGGTGGTATCCTGCTCTGGCAGGGGGATTGGACTCAATGATCTTCAGAGGTCCCTTGCAACCCCTACCACTCTGTGATTCTGTGATACTTCAATTATGTTCATCATGTTGACATACAGGATCAGATGAGGTTTGACAAAGTTTGGTATCACAGCCAACTGATATAATTAGACTGGGTCAAACTTCCAAGAACAGCTTTGCCCTTTCCCATAGCTGTGTGTGAAGTCAGACCAAGTACAGGAATGTGGTAATTTGCCATGTGGCTTTGTTTCACAAAGGAAATGTTTCTTCTAGAAATGGAGGGAGAACATCACAGTGAAAAGACTAAGTTTCTGTGATTTCATGCAGTTTGGGCTTGGAATTTCTAGTGTTATCTAGGACTGGAGCCAGCTTGTAAACCAGCCAGCTGGTATGTGGGCAAATATCACCTTAGTAAGAGACAGGGTTGCAAATCAGAGTCGGTGAAAGTACACCTCAACATCTTCCATCAAGTTGCAAGGCTGTGTGCATCTCATGTGAGAGAGGCCAGAACAGAGCACAGGAGCCTACCCATGCAGCTGAGCACGTCCCACTTCAATACTTAGCATTCCTGTGGTGCATTGAGTGATTCTGGCTCTCTCAGAGGTTGCATTTCGTCATGGAGGCTGCTCCAGATGGAGCCATGAGCCCGGTGGGTTCGTGTGGCCACGCTGTACAAGTGATGCATGTGGGGCAGCAGCAGCACAGGGACAGACAGCCTGGAGTCAGCTCAAATGTAAAAGTTCAAGCAGGCTGAAATGTGACTTTCAGGCTCTGCCAAGTACAATGTGGGACACCTGTTGCAAGCCTTAGAAAGCAAATTTAAAGCTGATCTATACAGAATTTCAAAACAAGGAAATTAGTCTTAGTTTGCACCTTTTGGAGCAAGACTCTGTATATTGAACCCCAGGTTTCAGAACAGAACATCCCCTTTCAGTTTTGCTTAAGTTATTATTAAGTTATATTAGGTAGTTGGACTAAGGTCCCTCCCTACTGAACTATTTCATTCAATTAATTGATTAAAAGATACTTTTTTTTAGGAAAGCAAGTGAATGTTCAGTTTCCTACATGCCAGTGTAATTTCTGAGCCTGTGTGCATGGTAGGAAACTTTCCTCCTTTTCTCCACTCCACTCTGGTGAGACCCCACCTGGAGTACTGCACCCAGTTCTGGAACCCCTGTTACAGGAAAGATACGGAACGTGTCCAGAGGATGGTCAGAGGGCTGGAGCTGCTCTGCTATGGAGACAGACTGAGAGAGTTGGAGCTGTTCAGCCTGGAGAGGAGAAGGCTTCAAGGAGACC
The DNA here is from genome assembly GCF_026170545.1 of Melanerpes formicivorus. Lineage (NCBI taxonomy): Eukaryota > Metazoa > Chordata > Aves > Piciformes > Picidae > Melanerpes > Melanerpes formicivorus. The sequence continues at coordinate 8,620,698 of NW_027142379.1, read as the reverse complement.
TTATTGTGGCCTTCCAGTGTCTGAAGGGGGCTACAAGAAATCTGGGGAGGGACTTTCTAGGGAGCGACAGGACTGGGGGGAATGGAGCAAAACTAGAAATGGGTAGATTCAGATTGGATGTTAGGAAGAAATTGTTCCCCATGAGGGTGGTGAGACACTGGAACAGGTTGCCCAGGGATGTGGTAGATGCCTCATCCCTGGAGGTTTTGAAGGCCAGACTGGACAGGGCTCTGGGCAACCTGATCTAGTGTGAGGTGTCCCTGCCCATAGCAGGGGAGTTGGAACTAAATGATCCTTGAGGTCTCTTCCAACCCTGACAATTGTATGATTCTTCATGCAGAGTGTGGCTGAACAAATGTCACTGCCTTGTGCTGAGCCCCAGCTCCTCTGCCTAGCCTACTCAACAGTGGTTCTCAAATCCCAAGCCCCACATTCCTGTGTTTTAGAACACTTGTTCCCTGTAACACAGGGTAACAGGATATGCCTGCAGCAGAAAATACAATCTGTCAGTCAGGTACATGCACTAAATATCTCTGTATTCAATCTCAGTTTGTGACAGGCAAAGCTAGACAAGAAGCTTTCAGTTTCTCCACCTGGATAATGTTTTTTAAAAAAGTGGCCCCACAGCAGCCACAGGGCTCAGGGAGTTCCTTAGTGGTCACTTCAGACTGAGCACAGGATTATCAACAAGCCCTTTGGGGCTGGGATCGTTTAGGAGCTAACTCTGATGGGGCAACTTCTAAAGAGCAGGAAAGTCAGGGCAAAGGTTTTAAAAAGCAACATCCTGGGTTTCACATTTAAATGAAAAATAGCTACTTTTACTCTATTTCTTCATGCCTGGGTCATACAAAAATACCAGAGCCCAAATGGCTTCATGTTTAAGTTGTGTAGAGTCAGGTTTGTCTGTGAAACCATTGAGAAATGCTTTATGTGATACTTACTGTTTTTAACCTTTACCAGCAAGCAGGTTTTGTTTCCTGACAGCCTTATAACATGTAAAGGATATGGGGTTTGCTGCTGCATTTTGTCTCTTTTTCCTGCCTCTCTAACTCTTGATTTCCAAACTCAGTTGAGCAACACTCTGCACATGTGATTGAGATGCCACAGAAGTCATTTTAGTCCTTTGGGCACTGGACGTAGCTGTGCAGTGCTTGCAGAGCTCCCAGACCCCAGCATTTGGAACACCCTCACTTAACTGAGTTCAGAAGCAGCCTCTAGTACTAGGTGGTAAACTGTGCTGTGCTTGATTTGCATTAAACTCTCCTGGTTTTCATTGCAGGCATCTTTTCCACAAGTCCTGTGTAGACCCCTGGCTGCTAGACCATCGTACCTGCCCGATGTGTAAAATGAACATTCTAAAAGCTCTAGGGATCCCGGTAAGCACTTCACACAGCTGGGCAGGGCAGAAAGCAAGCACCAGCTGCATGGGTATGGCCCTAGCCCCTTGCCTGTCTGTTCCCATCCTACTTTTCTTGCTGTGTTAGTGAATAATTAATTAATTAGTGAGTTATTAATTGATTCCTTCGGGGGGCTGCGAGCTGAAATGCGTGACTGCTGCTCCCCTGTACCCCAGAGTCTGTATGGGGGCTGGCTGGGTGTTGGGATTTGTGTGTCTGTGCTTGCTTGCTTTGTGGAGGCAGAGGATTGTTTGTTGGTCTTTTGGTGGATTTATGGGTTCTTGCACATAGCTTTTGTTTACCTTTTAAATCAGGCCTGGATTGATTGATTTATTTTTAAGTCCTGCTCTCAGTTGAAATCTCAAAGCAGAAGGCCTGCAAATAACATTTTCCTGGCTTCACTAGTCAAGGACAACTAATTGCTCATTCTGGGGAGCTAAATCTTTGGTTTTCTTCTGTCAGATTTCTCTTAAAGTCTGTCTGTAGCAAGCTCTGTGCTCCTCATTCCAATTAGGGAGCATTTCTCCCAGTAGCTAAGCATGAGGCGGTCCACATGACACACCAGAAATTGTAAAGCTCTTTGTTATTGGGAGCATTCAGATGTGGTCAGAAGCTGCCAAAGCAATTGATCCTTTTGGGTTGCATGTTTACTGTGTGGCAGACAGAACATATACTTTCCTAACCACAGCTATCCCAGAGAGCAGGGGCTTCAGCAGGAGGAAGTGAGTCACCTTCTCACACCGCAGGAGGCTTGACACGTGGTAGAGAATTTCAATACTGCACCGCCACAGGTCGATGCATGAAGAGGTGCTGTAAATACCCTCCCCAGTTACAGATGACAGCTTAACATGTCATTACAGTTGGGTTACCTTTTCTGCTAAGCATGTCTATTATCTTTACAACATTAAAAGATGATACAGCTGTGACATTGGTAGCTGAGATGTCAGGAAAAGCTGGAATGAAGGCTGGCTCTGCCATTCAGCGTCTTTGCATGTAGGCTTAAAGATAGGAATTTATCCTCAGGTTCAGTGTCTCAATTCAGGCTTGCCCAGGATTCTGACACATCTTCTCTGTACCCAGTATTTTATTCCATGGCTTGTTTCTTCACCATGCAGCCCCTCATGATTCCTGCTTTCACCTCCTATTTTTGCCCAGGCATTTCATTAACATGCTCTTCATCCAGTATCATGCCTCTTCATTAACATCTCTTCATCATCAAGGGATATAGACAAATCAGACATCCACTTTCTGGATACCTGCAGTGAGATGTTAAGGCCTTTCTAGAAAATGTAGTAGTGTTAGTATGTGGAATGGAATGGAATGGAAGAGAATATAGTTAACCAGTTGGAAAAGACCAGGTCTATCCTATCTTATCAACTAAACCATGGCACCAAGTGCCTCATCCAGTCTCCTCTTAAACAACACCAGTGACAGCGACTCCACCACCTCCCTGGGCAGCACATTCCAATGGCCAATCTCTCTTTCTATGAGGAACTTCTTCCTAACATCCAGCCTAAACCTCCCCTGGTGCAGCTTGAGACTGTGTCCTCTTGTTCTGGTGCTGCTTGCCTGGGAGAAGAGACCAACCCCCACCTGGCTACAACCTCCCTTCAGGTAGTTGTGGAGATCAGTATGGTCTCCCCTGAGCCTCCTCTTCTCCAGGCTAAGCAACCCCAACTCCCACAGCCTCTCCTCACAGGGCTGTGCTCCAAACCCCTCCCCAGCTTTGTTGCCCTTCTCTGGACACATTCCAGCAACTCAGCATCCTTTCTAAACTGTACATGTAGAATATAGCTCTCACTGTCTTCACTGGCAGCTGCCAAAGGCAAAGAGTCCCCTCAGTCTGACTGAGGCTGGGTGCATGCAGGGGAAGGGAAAACATGCCCAGAGGCCATGTGCAAAGGTTTAGGTTTACATGACTGGTTTTTACTACACCTGAACACATCTCTGTGGTGGCAGGTGTAGAATCTGATTGCCAGGAATAATTGAAGGCACCATTCACTTTCCTCAGCCATCATTTCTCTTCTCACAGCTCCCTGTCTTGTTCTCTCTGTACTTCATAGCAGGAGGAAGATCCATTCCACTCCTTCGCTGAGAGCTTTCCACGTGGAGCTTCTGAGGAAATAATTGTGCTGGGCATGTAATTAAAGACAGTGCTGTAACCAACATAAACATCTGGGTCACATAAAGCTTTCAGGATCAGCCTTAGTGCTGGGCTGCCTTAACACTTAGAATCAGATGCCTGGATGTTAATGTTCCACTGGCAAAATTTGTTTAGGGGATTTTGTTGTATGCATTCCTGTGAACGTTTCCCTCGGCTGCTCTAAGAGAACAGTCTGAAAACAGCTTGCTCCATCATTGGAGGAAGTACATTGGCTCCTAGCCACATGGATCATCAGTCAGGTTCATGAAGTATATTGGCTCCTAGCCACATGGATCATCAGTCAGGTTCATGAAGGGGGAGAGCTGTGTGCTAGAGCCTTACCCCTCAAGGTAGCTGTTGTTCCCTAGGAACTGGGAACAGATGGTATCCTTTGTGTCAGAGGTTTCCTCTGGCTGACAGAAAAGCAAGTGGGAGCCTAAGAGCATCTGGTAGCTTGGGGATTAAGAATTCCTTTAGTGCTATCAGTTGCTCCTCTTCCTCTGTTTCCTCTGCCTTTTCTTGCTAAAATATGCCTGAACTGTTGTCTTTCCCTCTCCTACCTCACACCCTTTCTTACTTCTCCTCTGCATAACCCCTCCAGCCCAGCCTTTATCCTTTTGAGCTGCTGCTCCTGTGTTGCTGCTCGTACTCCTTGCTCAGCTCACAGGATCTGTTCTCCAGCCACACAGAGATTGTGCATCCTTCTCTCTGCCCATCACCAGCTGAGGGCAGCCCAGGGTGGGCATCAGTCCTGTGGGGTGCTTTCTGCTGCCTCTGTGAGCTTGCAAGCACCACGCAATGCCTGCTCTGCTTTGGAGAGTGTAGTTGTTGGTCCCAAAAATGCCACCAGTCTCTGTCAGCACATATGAGCTGATCTTTTCAGAGGCTTGTAACCTAGCCAGATGTCAGCAGGCTCTTGTGGGAAAGGATGTTTCCCTTGAAGAAGTTGTAAAGCTCTAGGGCTCCTCAGTGAGAGGTGGCAAACACTTCTGTGGAGTGGATGAAGCGAAATGCCATTCCCTAATCGCATTCCTGAGTCTTGATGAGTCTTCTTGCTGAGATTTCCATGCGGGGAGAAGCAGCCTCGGGCAGGCAGCACTCGCTGATGGGAGACGAGTGCAAATTTGCCAAAGTCCTTTTGCAGGCTTTTACCATGGGGGGAATGAAGAAATCTTCCCATAGGCAGGGCTGGTGTGGTGGGGTGTTGGTTTTCTTTCTGCCAGCTGGGTGTTTGTCCTGTGGTTGTTATTAAAGAGCTGGCTTGGGTGACTGCAAATATATTGTGCTTTGTTTAGCAGGAAGACTCAGGATTTTCCAGGAAATGACTGGTTAAAATCCAAGGATCTGAATGCTTCAATTCAGTTCAAATCTGAAACTGTCCATTTACTCTGTAACAAAGACTTCAAATACTATCTGCCCTAAAAGCAGATTCCCTAGGCTGCCATGTGAGGCACCAGGATAACTGTGCTGCTCATTTTCATGGTACCCAAGCATCTCCACTTGTCACAATGGCTCTCTGCAGCTCCAGAGGGTTTTTAACTAGCTGTCTATCAGCAAACTGTTGGCATAACTTTTTCCACTGTCCTTTTGCTGGTGAGTTCAGCTCAGACCAGGCCTCTTTGGGCTGTAGTAGTTGAAATGAGTTTATCAGTGAAAGTGCTTTCACTTTGAGAGAGCTGCATTGCTGTTGAGGTGATCACATCCCATAGAATAGTTTCCCTCTTCTTCTCCCCCTTTTCTGCAAATATCTGCTGGATATGCAGACAGCTGCATTTTTGGCAGCAGATTGGATGACTTGAAGCTATTCACTAAGAGCCCTCAGAAGTCAATACAAAGCCTTCCCTTGACTTCAGTGGAATTGTGCCCTCAAAGCACTTACACGGAAGGGAATGAGTGAAACCAATATAATTAAACTCAGCAAATGTATCTGGGTCACTCTGACAGCAGAAGCCATAATGTTTGGGGGTTTGTTTTCTGGGTTTTGGTGTTGGGTTTTTTTTCAATCAGAGTTTCATGTCATTGGTTTCATAGAATGCTGCTTAGTTTGGGGACTTTTTTACCCAAGGAAAAATTACTCAGGACTAAAAGGATTAGTTACATCGTGCAATGCTATTTATGCATCTATAAGGTTTGGGTTGGCTTTCAAGTATAACCCCCTGGTTTTAAAAGTTAGTGATAAACCCCCATTCTAGGAATGACTGGAATCAGAGCAAAGGACAGACAACTGATCCCCTGGAAAGAAAAAAAAGGAAATAGTTTTTCTTAGAGTAGAAAAGAAAAAAACAGGGTTTGGTTTGTTAGGGTTTCTTTTAAGATATACTGCCATCACAGCTAAGTGCTACACATTGGCCACAACAACCCCCTGCGGTGCTACAGGCTGGGGTCAGAGTGGCTGGAGAGCAGCCAGGCAGAAAGGGACCTGGGGGTACTGGTTGATAGTAGGCTGAACATGAGCCTGCAGTGTGCCCAGGCAGGATGGCATCCTGGCCTATATCTGGAACAGTGTGGCCAGCAGGAGCAAGGAGGTCATTGTGCCCTGTGCTCAGCACTGGTTAGGCCACACCTTGAGTCTTGTGTCCAGTTCTGGGCCCCTCAGTTTAGGAAGGAGGTTGAGTTGCTGGAAGGTGTCCAGAGAAGGGCAACAAAGCTGGGGAGGGGTTTGGAGCACAGCCCTGTGAGGAGAGGCTGAGGGAGCTGGGGTTGCTTAGCCTGGAGAAAAGGAGGCTCAGGGGAGACCTTATTGCTGTCTACAGCTACCTGAAGGGAGGTTGTAGCCAGGAGGGGGTTGGTCTCTTCTCCCAGGCAAGCAGCAGCAGAACAAGAGGACACAGTCTCAGGCTGTGCTGGGGAGGTTTAGGCTGGATGTTAGGAAGAAGTTCTTCATAGAAAGAGTGATTGGCCATTGGAATGGGCTGCCTGGGGAGGTGGTGGAGTCACCATCACTGGAGGTGTTTAGGAAGAGACTGGATGGTGTACTTGGTGCCATGGTTTAGTTGATTCAGTGGTGCTGGGTGATAGGTTGGACTTGATCATCTTGAAGGTCTTTTCCAACCTGGTGTGGTGTGGTGTGGTGTGTTCTGTTCTGTTCTGTTCTATTCTATTCTATTCTATTTTATTCTGTTCTATTCTATTCTATTCCCAAATCTAGGTTAAAAATGAAATTCTGAAAGCATTTTATAGCAGCTAAGGGTGAGGGAAAGGGTAATAGATCTAAGGAATAATTTTTGATCCAAATCCTACAGATAAAGAATTGGGCTGTCACTTAGAAAAGTACAGCTTCAGAGGGTTTCTTTAAAACCTGGTGCAGCTGAATGTGCCTTTACCCCTGTTGTGAGGAGCTCTCACTGTTTGTTGATTAGACTGGAGCCTGACAATGACAATTCTCATTTTTTTTTCCCAAGCTTCAGCTTGTGGAAACAAGTCACCTGAGAATTGGTTAAAATGCCTGCCTTGTTCATTAGGAGCATTTGTAAGAACATATTTATGGGGTGGCAACAGTCAGACAGGGACCTTATGAGAAAACATGCTCAATTCCTGGTTCTGCAAGAAAATGCAAGCATATGGTAACCTTGTATGCCTCAATTCAAAGGGATTACTCTTGTGCTTAAAGCTAAGCCCCTGTTTAAGTCTTTGCTGCATCATATTTTGCTTAGTTTCTAGCTGCCTGCTGTTTGAGATTTTCAAAAATGCCTTAAGTGAGAGAACTAAAGCATAGCTAAAGTCAGATCCAGAGGGCAGAGTTCATCTCCTCTGACTTTAGCCATCCACACGTTGGCTTTTCAATCTAGCAGTTTAAGCCCCATCTCTGCTGAGCAGTGGGAAGGTAGAGAGGGCAATTCAAACCACCTCTGCCTTAGGGTGGGATGAATCACACAGCAAAATTGTCTCAAGCCAGTGAAGTTAGAGGAAGTCTAAGTGACTGATGCAGATTATCTATCTGACTCCAGGACAATGAAGATAAAGGAGAGCAACTTAATTATATGCAATTACAGCTCAACAGTGCTGGGTCCCTCTGTCATTTTGGAAGCTTTGCACCCTGACACACAGCATCCTCATCTGTGAAGGAGCCTTGGTTTTGCTAACAGTATGTTAAAACTTCAAAGACCAGCTCTTGAAATGGTTATGCAAACAATCTTTCTCCACCCCTTGGGGAGAACTAGACCTGGTTCTGTGAGCAAATGGCACAAGAGATTTTTTTCACTCCTAGTGAATAGCTTCAAGTCATCCAGTCTGCTGCCAAAGTGCAGCTGTCTGCATCTCCAGCAGATGTTCATCACCAGTGTTCATGGGGAGTGCCCCAGAAATCACTGCTGTAGGAATGGGACAGTCAGGCTTATAACAGGCCCAGAAACATCAAGGGTAGGAACTAGGTAAAAACTTTTTTCACTACGAGGGTGACAAAACACTGGAACAGGCTGCCCAGAGAGGTTGTGGAGTCCTTTCTCTGGAGACATTGAAAACCCACCTGGATGTGTTCCTATGTGACCTGCCCTAGGTGATTCTGCTCTGGCACGGAGGTTGGACTAGATAATCTCTAAAGGTCCTTCCCAACCCCTAATGTTCTGAGATTCTGTAATGTTGCATTGGGTCTCTCCGGACCAACGATCCTCTGCTACACAAGTCTCAGTGCTCCTCATGGACAGGCACTCAATGCTGAGGATAATGTGCACAAGGTGGGCACCACAACACCCTCTTACTGCTTCCTTTGACTTGAAGAGCTTGGCTCATTGTGGAGTGTTGGAGCATTGACTAACTGCATGAGAGAAGGGTGGAAGTTCTCCAGAACCGAGTTCCATCCTTGGTATCTCTGAATCAGAGGGCAAGAAAGACTTTGGATTGAATAATACTCTCCAAACACCCATCCTTGCTTGTTTGTTTCTTTTCTCATCACTTTATGTTGTAGATTATAGAACATTAGCAAAGGAAGAGAGCTTTTAATGTGAAAAAAACAACCCTTGTCTTATAAACAGTTTGAGCTTCTGGTTTGCACCCCACACATAGATGCGCCCACAGGCAGCTCCCTTGAATTCCTGTGCCTGGAAGCTCTGATACCAGCTCTATAAAATGTGTGTTTAGGGAGAAGATAATCATTCCCCTTCAGCTACTCTCTCTGTTTACATTTGTGATCTGACTCAGCAATCTGCCTGCGTTGAGCAGATCGTATCAATAAGTGAGTTCTCTTTTTTATTTAATGTATGTTCTCCCAAACCCTTTCAAAAGCATAAATAAGAATATTCAGAGACTGCTGGTGACACAGTTTAATACTGAGCATTTCCAGTGCACACTTTGAGTCTCTCTTGCAGCAGATTGTAGTAAGAGGTTTTAAGTACACGAAAACAAACAAGCCATGCATGTCTGTTCAGCTTATGTTGCTGTCTTGAGTGCTCACAGAAAGTGCAAAACCCTGGAAGAACTGGGAGCAGGTAATATAAATCCTTTTATCAGGTAAAAGCTCCATTTGCTGTCTGCAACTATCTGAAGGGTGGTTGCAGCCAGGAGAGGGTTGGTCTCTTCTCTCAGGCAACCAGCACCAGAACAAGAGGACACAGTCTCAAGCTGCGCCAGGGGAAGTTTAGGCTGGAGGTGAGGAGAAAGTTCTTCCCAGAGAGAGTTGTTAGCCATTGGAATGTGCTGCCCAGGGAGGTGGTGGAGTCACCATCCCTGGAGGTGTTCAAGAAGGGATTGGACGTGGCACTTGGTGCCATGGTTTAGTCATGAGGTCTGTGGTGCCAGGTTGGACTTGATGATCTTTGAGTTCTCTTCCACCCTTGGTGATTCTGTGATTCTCCTTTTTTACTTTGGTTTTTTTTTCCCTGATAGCCAAATGCAGACTGCATGGATGATATACCTCCAGATCTGGAAGCATCCATAGGAGGCCCACCAACCAACCAGATAACAGGAGCCAGCGACATAACAGTGAACGAGAGCTCCGTAGCCCTGGATCCCCCGGTGCGGACTGTGGGAGTACTACAAGTCATCCAAGATGTAGACTCCTTTCCCCAGGCTGGGGAGGGTAACTTCACCACAAGCAGTAAGTTCCTCTTTCTGGCAGAATTTGCACTGAAATGAGGGTTTAGAAACCCAAATCCCAAACTGATCTCTTGGGGGGGAGGAGGGGGAAAGGGCTTTTTTCACTGGAGCACTCAATGACCACACCTTAAACCCAGCCAAAATCTGCAAGGTGAGTGAATTTAAACATCCTGGCATTCTGCTCTACTGCAAGCACTTCCAGCCTGTGTGCAAACCAATGTGTTGAATAGAAACTCTAATTGGAAGCCTCTGCTTGGACAGAAGGAGCTATTTCAATCGACACAAAACAACAGAAACTCCTGGTCATCTTCAGATGTTGTTTATAGTAAGTGATGCCATTCAAGATAGCCCAGCATGTATCACCTGGCTTCCTCATGAAGCAAAGCCAACGCCTGAAGGGATCCTTCCAGTACCTGAAGGGATCCTACAGGAAGGCTGGAAAAGGTCTTTACATAAGAGTGTCTAGCAATAGGACAAGGGGGAATGGCTTTTTAAGCCAAGGGAGAGTAGGTTTAGACTGGATCTTAGGAAGAAGCTCTTCAGTATGAGGGTGATGAGACTCTGGAATAGGTTGCCCAGGGAGGTTGTGGATGTTTCCTCCCTGGGGGGTTGTTCAAGGTTGGGTCAGATGAGGCCTTGAGCAGCTGAGTCCTGAGTCTAGTTGAGAGGCATCCCTGCCTGGTGGGCAGGTTGGAGTAGGTAATCTCTAAGGTCCCTTCCAACCTAAGCCATTCTGTGCATGTCCTTTGGCCTGCCTGTTACAGAATCATAGTAACTATCGAGGTTGGAAGAGACCTTTGAGGTCATCAAACACTTGCCTAGAGTTTGCAATCCTACCACTGCTGCTAAGCCATTGCCACTAAACCATGTCCCTAAGCAGCACATTGACATGTTTTGAATACCTGCAGGCATGGTGACTTCACAACCATCCTGGGCAGCTGGTTCAAATGCTTGATAGCCCTTTTTGTGAAGAAATTTTCCCTAATATCCAACCTGAACTTGCCTTGGCACTCTCCTCACTGGGCTACATGTTACTGTATGGGAGTTATTCTTACCTGCATGTCATAAAATAAATAGTGTCTGCAGCAATCATCTTCACTGCCTTTGATCAAGAAAAACAAGTGCTGAATTCTTCTTTTGCCTTTCCCATGCCTTCTTACATCAACTGAAGCTCACCTGGTTACTAATTCATACTTTAACTTCTCATTTCAGAAGGATTGCTGATTTCAGAGCACCTGTCCTTGAAAACCTGAGTGTGTTCAGGTTCAAGTAACACTGCCAAGCTGTACAACAAGAGGAGAAATTTGGGTGGTTTAGTTTTCACTTGGTTCAGGGGCACCATCCGAGCCAGCAACTCGCAAAACGTCTTCATGTGTCTCTGCTGCTAAAAAATTATGTTCTTTGGTGAAAATCTACTTCTGAGAGGTTAGAAAGAATGTTGTCAGCTGTTTTGAGTGAGGCTGGCACTTGTCTAAAATTCTCAGTTTTAGATAAAATAGCAGACCAGTAGGAAAATACACATCTGGGTGATAGCAGTCGGTGTGCTAGTATTGACAAGACTATTGCAGAAAATCATCAGGTATGCCTGAAGGGAGGTAAGAAGAATGTGGTTTGTGTATGGAGCCTCCTTAGTTCCTGGAACAAATGTACATTTTCAACCTTTTCTAAGTACTGCTGTGGGCCTGGGTGTGGAAAAAAAGGAGAGATGATAGGACTAGACTGAGATGATTTATCATGAGCCTCCTTACTCTGGGGAGATGCTTGATAATCACATTGTCCCTCATTATTGCAGCCAGCGTCACGGCAGGGAAAATAGCTGCTGGAAGGACTAGTCTTGTGTCCTTAGCAACAAAGTTGACCCAGAAGTGGATTTTAAGTACTCCCTTTGTAGATTAGGTACTGGTTTCAGGTGGTTTGTGTAGATTGGGTACTGGTCTCAGATGGTTTGTGTAGATTAGGTACTGGTTTCAGGTGGTTTGTATAGATTTGGTACTGGTTTCAGGTGGTTTGTGTAGATTAAGGACTGTTTTCAGGTGGTTTGTATAGGTTGGGTACTGGTTTCAGGTGGTTTGTGTAGATTGGGTACTGGTTTCAGGTGGTTTGTATAGACTGGGTACTGGTTTCAGGTGGTTTGTACAGATTGGGTGCTGGTTTCAGGTGGCTTGTGTAGATTAGGTACTGGTTTCAGGTGGTTTGTATAGGTTGGGTACTGGTTTCAGGTGGTTTGTGTAGATTTGGTACTGGTTTCAGGTGGTTTGTTTAGATTGGGTACTGGTTTCAGGTGGTTTGTATAGATTGGGTGCTGGTTTCAGGTGGTTTGTTTAGATTGGGTACTGGTTTCAGGTGGTTTGTGTAGATTGGGTACTGGTTTCAGGTGGTTTGTGTAGATTGGGTGCTGGTTTCAGGTGGTTTGTATAGATTGGGTACTGGTTTCAAGTGGTTTGTATAGGTTGGGTACTGGTTTCAGGTGGTTTGTGTAGATTAGGTACTGGTTTCAGGTGGTTTGTATAGGTTGGGTGCTGGTTTCAGGTAGTTTGTGTAGATCAGTGGTGTGATGCTTTAGCCCACAGGCACCAACATAAAGCACAGCTAAACTCAGCCAGAGAAGTGAATGGAAAGCTGTACTTTACAAGCAATAATGAAATGCAATGAATACATACAAAATATACAGTATACACAATATCATGCAAGAATTTACAGGAAATAACACACAGATCCTCCCAAGGAGGATCCAACCTCAGCTTCCCCCCAAACCTCTCTCCCCGTCCTTCCCTTTCCCCTAGTAGTTAATTAAGCCAAAAAGGAGAAAGAGAAAAGGATATTAAGGGAAATTTGTTAGCTCAAAGCAGTTGCAAAGAAAATTAGTTACTCTTATCTTATCAGTTTCATTCCAGGGTCAGTTGCATGCTCTCTGGCCAAGAAAACAAAAAGTCAGAACAGAACCGAAGCTGGAGCTGGAGTGAGTGAGAGAAAGAATGTTAGTGATATTTGCTGTGGTACCAATGAAATTCATTCAGAATCAATCTTTGTTTTCCTTTTTACACCCAAACATTCAGCCAGAGAATTCTGCAGCTGTCTTTTCTTAAAGGCACAGCCTAAGCTGTCACAATCAGGTACTGGTTTCAGGTGTTTTGTATAGATTGGGGACTGGTTTCAGGTTTGATCTTTTTGTAGTCCAAGTCCTGGATCCAGCAAAGGGTGAGCAGCGAGGTTATAAGCCCAGCTGTCACCAGTGGCCAGCCTGTGAGCTGGTGGCACACAACTTTCTCAAGACTGCTGAAGTGCTGGCAAGAGCTGTTCAAAACAAGAATTTATTTTGTTCCTTCCAGTAATTGTTTTTTAAGTGCATCTGAGGCTTACTTAAACAGCGAAGGAAAGATTTTACTTCACGATACCACAGAGACTGGGCTAGATGCTGGTCTCAGTTGTAAGCCTTTTAATGCTCCTGAAGTGAGTGTCTCCTCTGGCACATAATTATCCTTGTCCCACTGTTCTTTACGAAGTCCCCTATTGAAATTGGGAAAGAGGGCTGTGGTATGGCCTTCACCCCCACAGCTGCATGGCACATGCTGAGAAGAGCCAGCAGCTTGGTGCAAATCCCAGCCTTTCATCCCAGGGTCTTGGCGCACCAAGAAGTAGATCTTCTGGTTTGTCATCGTGGTTACAATGCTCCTGAGGCAACCAGGGAGCTCAAGAGCTCAGTAACTCTCAACCCACTCTCTTCCCCTCCAGTTCTGTTTCCAGAGTCTATGGAAGGATCCATGTCAGTCCAAACACATTTGTTCTTCCTTTTCCAAGTTGCCAGCCAAGTAACTGGGTGAAAAGTTTGCTCCAAGCCAGGAGAATACTGGCTGGCCTACAGAGATGCTTTGTTCTGCCCTGGTGACCTCTGGTTTTCCCCATACCATTAATAACATTGGGCAACAGACACTAGCACGTGGGCAGTCCTGAGGGCTAACAGCAGACCCCATGGACAAGGAACTTGGATCAAGACCAGCAGTATGTCCAGGCCCAGAGGTAATGAGACAGCAAACCATGGAGTTTCAAGAGGTTTCCATCACCTGAGGCTGAGGCTGACTGTGTGGTCTGGGTAAGGACTGTGAAAAGAGTTTTCCTTTGGTTATTTGATAGCTGGAGGGAGAAGAGAGCAGGGAGGGGAAACTGGTAGGTGGTCTGAGCTCTGTGAAGCTTGTGAATCTTGCTCCATCACAGGGTGGCTGAAACAGACCTTTCAAGGCTTTTTTTTTTCCTGAAGAAGGAAGAGCCCTGACAAAAGGTCAAAGGATCTTGGAGCTTCCAAACACTGTGCTTGTCACACACAGTCGCTCAGGGTTTAACACTTGGCTAGCTATTGTCACTCACCCATAGACATTGATATGCAGACATGATTCATCATCTGGATCTCTCACTTGGAAGTGGCATACAATAGTTGAGTATTATTCAGTGGTGGGTGTGCAGATTTACCTGTTGTCATCACCACATCCAAAGGGGTGTTCACAGCAACAGAGCCCTTTGGTCCCTTTTTGCAGCAGAGCTGCAGCAAAGAAGAGGATTTTGGTTGGGAGTTAGAGGCTGAATTCCAGCAGTGATGGGAATTTGCCCTTCCACCTGCCTTGTGTGGATTTGAGGTGATCTGGCACTCTGAAAGGTAGAATTTCATGTCTTAGGCAGGCTCAGCTCTTAAGCCAGTGAAACATCCAGGAGCAGTGTGTAGTTGTGGTAAGAAACCAAATGCTAATTAAATCAGAGGGCAACTGCAAGCTAAATAACTGGGTCATAGCTGTCATATGGATAGGGCTTTATAGGCATTGTCTGTTTATTGTATTCAGGCTTTATATTCCTCATTTCCAGACTCCTCACAGTTACACAACTGCAGAGCTTGCTGAACCTGCCCTTTCTGTGAACTAGCCTGCCTGGCATTGTGAGTGGTGACACTGATTGCTCCTAGGAATCTTTACTGAAGTTGCTGGGTTCCAGCCTCTTTATCTAGCATTAGTGATGGGAGGATTCTCCAAGGCTAAATCCATGCTAGAGGAACCTGAATCTGTGCAGACTGCCTCCAGTGCAGCCTTGATGTGGCAGCCTGCACCCAGCACCATGAGCCCTTGCATCCCTCCTTACTCCTGGCAAAGTTCAGTGCTCCAGGAGGTAAAGGACTTGCCTTCTTTCCACCCACTTCTGCAATACTTTTTGCTTAATTGTTCTCACATCCTTTTTGTTTGTTGATTAATCATTCTGGTATTGTTGTCTTGGTTTGGGTTTAATTTCCCTTTCTGTACTTCCAGTGAGCATTCAGAGCCAGAAGAGCTCCCACAGTGTGTCTGGAGGGAGGATATTTCCAGAGTACTGTTCACATTGGGTGAAATTCTGTCTCCATTGAAATCTGGTGGCAAGGCTCCCACCTTCTTCAGTGGGGCCAGATTTTCAGTTCTGGAGCTCAGCCAGCGCTTTTCTCTTTATTTCCCTCTGTTTGCTCAGCAGACATTTCCTCTTCTTTCCCTCCCTTTTTCTCCCCATGCTGCTGAATAGATAATGTCTTTCCATGGGACCCTGGGCAACATAGTGTACTGTGAACATCTGGATGGGACATCATTTGAGGGCCTGTCCCTAGGGTCCCTTGCTAAACCATGTATCTTCTATGTAGTAGCACTGAGCACTTATAAAATGGACCAGCAGTTTCTTTCAGCTGGCTTCTACCAGGATCTAAGATTCAAGTCTTCATTAAGTCCCTTGGGCATATCCATAGACCCAAATCTGTTGCATATTTGGGCTTAGTGACTGTTTGGTCTCTGTGGTAGGATTTTGTGCAGGATCCTGGGAGAGTGTCTTGCAATGTGGTATTTCTGTATTCAGTCACTGAAAATGGGTGGATGGAAACATTGAAAAACTGGAGTTAGGGGGGAAAAAAAAGGGGGGGAAGGAAGGGATGAAAAAATAGTGTGAAATACAGAAGAGTTCAACTCAGCTGGGTTTCCTGCTTTCACCCTATTACTCTTGAGCTCTCCAGAGGGGTATGCAGAACGAGAAGCTAAGGGTTCTTTTCCACTATAATGCATCAGAGCAATCTGTGTTGCCTAGTTTTTAGTAGTGAATTATGTAAAGCACTAAGATCTTTTGGAAATTTCAGTGAGTTTCCTGCTCTACAGATAAGGTGAGTGCCAGCTGGACTTGGCCAAGATCTGAATCTGAAAGAGCTGTGGACTGCATTAGCTTTGGAAGAGTGGAAGATGGATTTGGGATTTGAGGTGGACATAGGAATATTCTTTAGGTGAAGCTCAGCTGGGTTCCAATTCTATTATTAAAGGTAGTTTGCTAGGAAAGGAGGATGTGGATATTCTAAAGGTTGAATGGTGACACTTGGGGTGGGGGGGGAAGTAGTTATTAATACTTTTTGGCTTTTATAGCATCCATGATCATTCATCTCCCTCAACCCATGTGGCACTTGCTAATTTCTGCAGCAGATAAATGTGCACTGCCTGAGTCTTTGGTCTCTGTTGGTAAATACCTCTGAAGTTTTTCACTTCAGACAAGCTTTTATACTCATTCCAGCAGGATGTCTCATCCTACTGCATCAGGCCTCAGAAATGTGTCCAGAAAAGGGCAATGAGGCTGGGGAGAGGCCTCAAGCATAAGCCCTGCAAGGAGAGGCTGAGGGAGCTGGGGTTGTTAGCCTGGAGAAGAGGAGGCTCAGGGGAGACCACATTGCTCTCTACAACTACCTGAAGGGTGGTTGTAGCCAGGAGGGGGGCTTGGACTCTTCTCCCAGGCAACCAGCACCAGAACAAGAGGACACAGTCTCAAGCTGTGCCAGGGGAGGTTTAGGCTCGAGGTGAGGAGAAGGTTCTTCACTGAGAGAATGTGCTGCCCAGGGAGGTGTTCAAGAGGGGATTGGACGTGGCACTTGGTGCCATGGTTTAGTAGTCATCATGAGGTCTTGGGTGACAGCTTGGACTTGATGATCTTTGAGATCTTTTCCAACCTTATTGATTCTATGATTCTGTGAAATCCCAGCAGCACTGTCTCTCTAGCTGGAAGAAGATCCATAAATAATCCTACTGCAAACACAGGCAGGAGTTTTAGTATGAGAATCCAAAAACTCTCCCCCAGGGTGTCATATCACCTGCAAAGTCCACCCAGTTTGGCAGGCTGTACAGCAGTGTGGGCAATCTAGAGAGTACCAGCAGTTCTTTTCCTGCCTCTGCCTTTGTTCTTTCCATAAAACCCTGCCAGTGTATAGCTCATCATGACTGTTAGGACACTTTTAAGTCTCTTTGATAGCTCTTCATTAGTTCTAATAATATAACTTCTCAAGTAGTTATTTTGATCTGTGTATGTCTAAAATGTCTTTGTGAAGAACAATCACCCTTGGGAAGGGGATGAAAGCACATAAGAATCTGATCCACTGTTGTCTTGCAACCACTTGACTGTTCCTTCATGCTATTAATAGAGGGGTTTTAGGCAGAGTGTAGAGGAGGAGGGAAAGGTGAGGAAACTCCCTAGGCAGTAGTTAATAGAGAAAGTTATTAACACTTGCATTAACACCTGACACTGTCCTGGAGACAGTATTCTGATGGGACCTAGTTAAAGATTGAGCAGGTTGGGTCCCATGTGCCTGGGGTATGACATAAGTCCTTGGTGGCTCTATCAAAAGCCTGTGATAAATAGTTGTCATGGGCTGAAAATTCCTGTGAGCTGAGGTCCTGGAATTGTTTTGAGACTCACACCAGTGCCAGCATCGTGTTGGTGGTCTGACAGGCCAGCAGCAGTTTGAAAGAGTCACCAGGTGACACCTAACTGGCACTACAAATACACCCTGGATTATTGCACACACCTGCAAGACTCCTGCCAGGCTCTGTGTGTGGACAGTGAAGTTTTCCTGTTACAAAACCGCTCTTCCTTTCCATATGTTGAGACGTGAGCTAGAGACAGAGTGCTTCTGTACAGCAAACTGCAAAAGGGGGTGGTCAAAAATGCTGTGAAACAAAAAGGAGCAAATTGGAAGTCTAATGCTTTGTTTGTTTCACATCTGCACTGCATACAGATCAAAGATGGAAATATCAGCCCCCACATCTCCCTTCTTGCCTGCAGACACACTGAGTTATGCCTGTGGCCCAGTCTGCCTTAACCTATAGTGACAAAAACGCTGCAGATCTTAAGAAACATGCTTAATAATTGGCTCTAGGGAGAGATTTAGAAGAAAATGTTCTCCTTCAGTAGTGAAAGCTCCGTTTATAAATCAGTCTTTACATATAAATGCCATGGCAGCTACCAGCTTGCCTCTCTCTGCCCCAGATTACTTGAGTTCCTACATCTGTACTGTCCTTCCATTGTGCAGCTGCCTTGTGAGCCCAGCCCAAAAGCTAACCAGTTTCTTCCTGGTGTGGGGATTGTTATGGGATCAGTCCCTGATCCTACAGTAGTTGTGCCACTACAGCAGGAGGAAAGAAATGTGGAGCAGACAAGAAGAGAAGGACATACAAGACATTTCTTCCTGTTGCCAAAAGCAAGCAGACTATGTCAAGCGCAGCTAGACCCCACACAGCTGTCTGTTTTGCCCAGAAATCAGGATAAGCACAAAGGCAAAGTAAGCCTGATGTTTCAAATCTCATTTGAATGCCCCTATTCGAGTACACAGACATTTTATTAATGGTCAGTGAATGCAAGAGACAATAAAGGATTTATTGTCTCTGACAGTGAGACTCAGGGAAAGTGTCATTGTAAAAGCTGTGGCAGCACACAAGCATGTCCTTGGAAAGATCACTCCCAATTGCTCTGAATGTGCATTGCATTGCATGCAGGGGAAAAGGGGATCTGAGGACTGGCATCAGTAATAATGTAGCTCATATCTTTCTTTATACTTCACTGTCTTAAACAGCCAGCTAGGAAAAAAAAAAACAAACAAGATTGAACCAGAAAGCTTGTAAAGCAAAATGGACAAACAATGCAGAGTAAAATACAAACCTGAGCTGCAGGGAGAGCACATGGCTTAATACTTAGCTGATCTCTTTGATTTGTGCTTGAGAATGAAAGCCTTGCTTTGCAAGAGATGTTCAGCATCTTGCATACAATCTGCTTGATTATTTAGGACTCATTGTCACATCCCTGATGTCTGTGGAGATTTTATTCCCATCAGTTTTTGCACAAAAGCCTCCCCTGAAATCATCAGGAAGTGCTGTTGAAGGTAAAATGTGCTACTGTGATTCTCCATCTTTTAAGACAAACAGGAGGCACAAGGATCCACCTTGGATCAGCACCTGAAAGTATGAATTAAGAAGTGAGACTGAGCAACAGCTCTTTAGCCATGCAGACAGAGGAAAGGCAGGATTCCAGGGTCAATGCTGCTGGTCTCTGCCAGTATTTCAGACACATGAGCAATGCAATAGTAATGCTCACCTGTACAGCTCGGACCCCAGGGACCCCTGCCAGGGTCAGGCTCTGCTCTGCCAGTCGTTGTGTACAGACAGTAACAGATGGGAAAATTCACAGGTAGGAGCAGATTATAGCAAGCAAGCAAACCTAATAAATTTAGTGAGGGGGGGAGGGAAAGAGGCAGCTGTGCCTCTGAGAGAGTGAAAACATGAAGCTGAGATGCAGGAGGCACTCCCATTTCTGCAGCACTCACCCTTGTTTCTGCTCACACCTATTTTGTTCTGGTTCCACCGCTGCATAATGAAGTGCACATTTGCCTCAGTGCTCCTGCAGTGTTATGACCTTCTCAAAGGTAACTCAAATAAATGAGAGAACATTTAGGGATGCTGAAAATAGGACCCTCATGGTCGTGTTCTAGCTCAGCTTGATCCTGTCTTTGCCGCTCCAGTGACACGGCTGATGTCCTGAAGAAGGTGCTCAGGCTGTACTCAGCACTGTGCACGCTGGCATCACTGTTGCATTAATGAATACCTGGGCTCCCAAAATGCCCAGGAGGTACATGATAGAATATCCACCCTTTTGCTGTGAATATCTTTTACAAGTGCCAATAACTTGGACTTCATTTTGACTCATGTTATCATACCCGAGTCACTCAGAGAGTAAGCAAGAACCTGTGCTCTGTTGTGGCAATAATTAAACCCTGAGTTAATATACATACTAGTGTATTAACTGCAGATCTCTGTGGTGAATTTCTGCTCTATTTGCCACTGTCTAGGTAGCACAGTGCTGTAAGACAATACAAAAAACATACTCCTACAGGAAAAAATGCATAGAAAATGTATAGAACAAAGATACCACTGGCAAAGTCAGAGTATGGAAAGCACTTAGCTAAAATGGCTTTATTAAATCATCAGGGAGGTCATTCTGCCCTTTACTCAGCACTGGTTGGGCTACACCTTGAGTCCTGTGTCCAGTTCTGGGTCCTCAGTTTAGGAAAGATGTTGAGTTGCTGGAAGGTGTCCAGAGAAGGGCAACAAAGCTGGGGAGGGGTTTGGAGCACAGCCCTATGAGGAGAGGCTGAGGGAGCTGGGGTTGCTTTAGCCTGGAGAAGAGGAGGCTCAGAGGAGACCTTCTTGCTGTCTACAACTACCTGAAGGGAGGTTGTAGCCAGGAGGGGGTTGGTCTCTTCTCCCAGGCAACCAGCACCAGAACAAGAGGACACAGTCTCAAGCTGCACCAGGGGAGGTTTAGGCTGGAGGTTAGGAAGAAGTTCTTCATAGAAAGAGAGATTGGCCATTGGAATGTGCTGCCCAGGGAGGTGGTGGAGTCACCATCACTGGAGGTGTTTAGGAAGAGACTGGATGGGGTGCTTGGTGCCATGGCTTAGCTGATTAGATGGTGTTAGGTGATAGGTTGGACTTGATGATCTCAAAGGTCTCTTCCAACCTGGTCTGGTCTATTCTATTCTATGCTATTCTTTTCTATTCTATGCTATTCTTTTCTATTCTATGCTATTCTTTTCTATTCTATGCTATGCTGTGCTATTCTATTCCATTCACTTTTCCCTTCTAGCACTCAGTCACAGTTACACATGATTTATAGACCATACCAGTGCCTGACAATGTCATATCCCACCTGCCAATCCATAAATGTCAGTATCAGTTTAAGTCAATTTACACCCTTAGCAAAATGCCAGCCCACAGCCTGTTGTGCTTACAACTGCCCAGTGATACAGGGGGCCCTTCCTGCTACACAGATTATCCAGACAGTGGGAAGCCCTCATTTTAGGAAGTCTTAAGTGCAAAAGTTCACATTTTGCTAGGAAGATTCCTCTTTGTGGCCATGGTCAGATTTGCTTCTCAATCAGGGAACCATCCACAACTGTAGATAGAACATTGCTGATGGTGAAAGTATTGAGTAGGCTGCAGGAGGGATCAGAGCTGGAGTAAGTCCTGTTCAAAAACTGCATAATTACACTGGAATGTAAAATATGTTGTGAGGTTTAAGAGAAAGGAGTGTTAGCAGCTGAACTCATCTATCATCACTGGATGTGAAAAACCCAAAGTAAATCTCTGTGGGTTGCTGTTGCATGAAGGGTTCTTTTGAAAACCAGGTATTAGAGCTTTCAACTGACATCTGGCTGTGGTTCTGCACTGGCAAAGAGATGAACTGAGTAGCTGGGGAGCTTGTACAGTGAGTGATGCTAATTGCTAGCAAATATGAAAGGGATTATATTGGGCAGCCACTACAATAGTGGAGAGTAGACTCAGCTACCTAGGACATTCCACCCAGTGAGAGTCTCCTAAGGCTTCCTCTTTAAGTAAAGAGCAATCCTGCATGCATTGAAGAAATTGCTCTGCTGAAGCTGTTTCAAAGCCTGGTTCCTGCACAAGCCACCCTTTCCTGCTGTTGTTTTAAAACAGCATTCTCAAGACTCCAGAGAAGATGAAAAACCTGAAAACACTGAAGCATTTCAGGCTGCTTATTTTAAAGGAGACATTTATAGTAGCTCAAGCAGTTGGTGGTGACTCAAGTATCTGCAAGTGCTCAGTGAAGGTCAGAGCTGTCCTTAGTGTGTGTGTGAGGGAGGATCAGACCCAAGTACCTACCAAGAGCGCATCTGAAGGCAGAGCACTAGAACTGGAGGCTATGCTGGTTTTAATCAGGGTACATTTTCCTGATGTAAAGATGCTGTGAAACTGGATATTAAAGAAAGCCTCCTTGCAGGATTTTTCCATTATTCTAGGGGCCTCATAAGAGGATTGTCTGAATGTTGCAAGAAGCCCATAGGGATGAGATTCAAATTA
This sequence comes from Melanerpes formicivorus, assembly GCF_026170545.1. NCBI lineage: Eukaryota > Metazoa > Chordata > Aves > Piciformes > Picidae > Melanerpes > Melanerpes formicivorus. The sequence continues at coordinate 8,598,952 of NW_027142379.1, read as the reverse complement.
GACAAATATGTTACTTTGAAAGCCTCCAGAATTTAGTCTAAAAAAAAAACCCACCCTGCTGCAATCCTAATGAAACTAAGGGGTGGCACATCAGTTTGTCCCATGACTTTTCCTCATTGCTCATGCACATATAAATGACTGCATTTGTTTCTTCTGTGTGGAAAACAGGATCTTCTTATTTAATTATCATTCCAAAGTGGTTTGTGTAGGCATTTAAAAAAAAAAGGAAAAGCCTGCTTAACCAATTGAGCCATCCCCTCCCTGCATCCAGAAGAAAAGTCTTATTCACCTATGTGCCCATCCTGACATAGCAGAGAGAGTATATCTACAGGATGTGGGAATGGAATGGAATGGAATGGGATGGGATGGGATGGAATGGAATGGAATGGAATGGAATGGAATGGAATGGAATGGAATGGAATGGAATGGAATGGAATGGAATGGAATGGAATGGAATGGAGTTGACCAGGTTGGAAAAGACCTTTGAGATCATCAAGTCCAACCTATCACCCAACACCACCTAATCAACTAAACCATGGCACCAAGCACCCCATCCAGTCTCTTTCTAAACATCTCGAGTGATGGGGACTCCACCACCTCCCTGAGCAGCACATTCCAATGGCCAATCTCTCTTTCTATGAAGTACTTCTTCCTAACATCCAGCCTAAAACCTCCCCTGGCAAAGCTTGAGACTGTGTCCTCTTGTTCTGGTGCTGGTTGCCTGGGAGAAGAGACCAACCCCCACCTGGCTACAACCTCCCTTCAGGTAGTTGTAGATAGCAATGAGGTCTCCCCTGAGCCTCCTCTTCTCCAGGCTAAGCAACCCCAGCTCCCTCAGCCTCTCCTCACAGGGCTGTGCTCCAGACCCCTCCCCAGCTTTGTTGCCCTTCTCTAGACACATTCCAGCAAGTCAACATCTTTCCTAAACTGAGGGAAGTCCAAGAACAGATTTTCTCTGGGCTGCTGTGCTGTTTCTGTCACACCTTCTCTGTTTTTATTGATCTTTAACCTGTGCAATGCAGTTTGGTCAAATGTCTCCCAGTTTTCTGAGCTCATCCCTTGACAGTCCTGTAGGAGCATGAGTATGTGAGAGGAGATTAGAAATGGTCAAATCCTACAAGTCCACATGTGGCTGGTGGGAGGCAAGACACTTGATTTTGCTGCCAGCTAGCAGAGGAGGTAGGGGGGGAAAGTGTGACACACCATGTCCCACTACCACAAACGCCTCTGCAGGTGTCTGTGTTTGTGGGCAGCCCCTGGGTGGCACAGAGGACGCTGAGGCTGTGTGGATGGATGACCATTGAATGCCATATACTACTCTGCCCAGACTTGGCAGGCATGGTGGTCCCACAGCTGTGCCCTGCCTGAGGCACTGAAGCTGTTGCTGCAACAGAGCCACGCTCGTTCTCAGGCGTGCTGTTTCCTTCCACTGAACTAAAAGGCAGATGGTTTTCCCCTTCAGGCAAAAATTGCACTGTTAAAAGTTGTATTTTGCTAGTGACTGCAGAAAAATGACATACCAAGTGCATGGGCTCCTCCACCACCACTGTGGGATTTTTCTCTTTTGACTTCATTACTCTGTGCATTTGGTTTTTTCCATATCAACTGAGAAGACTTCCCTGGGTGGCATCTTTACTGCAGACATTTCTAAGGGAAAGAAGTTTCAGCCCAGCATCCCCCTCCCCAACATGCATGGGGAGAGAGAGGCTCCTAGCAATATGCTCAAAATGATAGAGCCCAGGAAGTGCTGGGCTAATGACTTGCTCCTTTTGAGGAGAGGCTGAAGGAGCTGGGGTTGCTTAGCCTGGAGAAGAGGAGGCTCAGGGCAGACCTTATTGCTGTCTGCAATTACCTGAAGGGAGATTGTAGCCGGGTGGGGGTTGGTCTCTTCTCCCAGGCAACCAGCACCAGAACAAGAGGACACAGTCTCAAGCTGTGCCAGGGGAGGTTTAGGCTGGATGTTAGGAAGAAGTTCCTCATAGAAAGAGAGATTGGCCATTGGAATATGCTGCCCAGGGAGGTGGTGGAGTCACCATCACTGGAGGTGGTGTTGGTCATCGTATCCAACCCATCATCCAACACCACCTACTCAACTAAACCATGGCACCAAGCACCCCATCAAGTCTCCTCCTAAACACCTTCAGTGATGGTGACTCCACCACCTCCCTGGGCAGCACATTCCAATGGCCAATCTCTCTTTCTATGAAGAAACCTGGTCTGGTCTGGTCTGGTCTATTCTATTCTATTCTATTCTACTCTACTCTACTCTACTCTACTCTACTCTACTCTACTCTACTCTACTCTACTCTATTCTACTCTATTCTACTCTATTCTATTCTACTCTATTCTATTCTTCTGTGGAAATGTCCTGGAGATCTCAAGTGGAGCCTGGTGTTAGCAGCATTGGAGAGGAAGGCAGGCTCTAGTGAGGGAAGGAAACAAAATATACATGCACTTCATTCAAGTAATTCCACCACTGATGAGCTCTTCAGCCACCCCCTTGTGTGATTTCTCATTAAACCCTCTAATGTATGCACAGGAGGTTTTGTGACGTCTTTGCACAAGGATGTTTGTTGTAACTGCTCTTGAAAATGCAGTCCATGATTTGTCAGTGCTGTGCTTTGCTAGAGACCTAGGGGGGGTTGAGAGCTTATGCAGTAAAAGCTGTTTAAAGAGACACCTTTGAAAATCATGTGCATGCTGCTGTGTCAGACAAAGTCAGGGTGAGTGGCATGAGCTCTTCCAACTCATTCAAAAATTAGCAGGAGCTGGCTTTAAAGCAGTCTGGTGTTTCCACAGAATCACTATGGTTGGATAAGACCTCTGAGATCATCCAGCCCAACTGTCAACCCAACAGCACCATGCCCACTCAACCATGTCCCGGAGTTCCATGTCAACACAATTTTTGAACGCCTCCAGGGGTGGTGACTGCACCACCTCCCAGGGCAGCCTGTTCCAGTGCTTGACCTGTTACAGCTGTGTAGGCACTTGGAATTGAGGGAGCACTTCACAGTGATGAGGCAGAAATGTGCTGTGGGTTGTTTTTTTCAATTCTGGTCTCAGCAGCCTGAGTTTCACATCAAGTTCTCATAATTAATTGTCCCCATGCAGATCTGTCACTGGCTAACAGCCACCTTGTACATGAGCTGAAGGAGGAGTGAGAAGCTTCTAGCATCCTTAAAGAAGAGCTGCAGTAGTCAGAGATCTCTTCCAACAGCCTAGCCAGGCCTTGTCCTGCAGGTCTGCTTTCATGTTCTAGTCTCCCTGTGCACCCTTGGTGGGTTGCTCTTCCAGCACCAAATAGCCCTTCTTATGTTCCCATGAGGGAATGCCAGAGGTGGCATCTCCACTTCCCAGGAGTATTGTGGTGCCTTGGCAGGATCCAGCTGTGCTGAAGCTATTAAGCAGACATCATAGCCATGGGCTGCAGTTTCTTCTAGGTCCTACTGTGTGCTAGCAGACCCTGCTGACCCACATGCAGGTGGTCTGGGATGGGCTTTTTGGTTGCCTCAGCGAGAAGGAAGGTGAACATCCCTCCAGGATGGGTTGAGCAGGGTGCAGAGCAGCATGGCAAAGCAGAGCTGCTGTGCAAGTGGGGTCAGCAGGGATCTGCAGTCCTAAGAAGGAGCTACCTCAGGTGGCTTTGTGCAGCTGCTTCTGCCATGGAGTCCCCAAAAGAAAGGTCCCAGCTCTGCAGCATGATCAGACCAGAGAAAAAGGGCTTGGAAAACAACTGGCTTACATTGAGTCTTCTGGTTTAATGTGGTACCATGCTTGAGGGTATTGCAACACCTCTCCAGTGGGACTGCTCTGAGTGATTTGTGTGGTGAAATGATCATTCTTCCTTAGGTTCCTTAGGAGCAGAAGGGAACTAAAGTTTCTCTGAGCACTACACTGTTGCTGATTCGATCCAGCGCATCCTGCGGCTGAGTCAGGCTGTGATTTCCTTCTCCTTTCAGGCTTGCAGGAAGCAGGGCACACTGCTGACACAGGGGTTTAAGGTATAAATAAGGAAGTTCAGTCACAATAGTGGTCACCAGTACAGGCCATGGAAACTGAGATGCACTCCATTAAATTGTGTGATTGTACTGCTTGGGTGTGAAAGTCTCTTTATCATGCCAGCCTGCCTACAGACCATGGTCTGCCCAGCGGTAGCTCTCCTTTTGCCACACACCTGCTGTCCCTTCTGGTGGTGGGGTTGCAGGTGTTTGCTCACTGCTCAAAGGGTGAATGTTTCTCCACCCTTCTTACCTTGGCTACTGGAAGAATCCATGCAATATACCTTACACACCATTAATATAGTAATAATCTGGGGCCCTTGCTAGAAAGAAAGACATAGAGGTGCTACAGTGAGTCCAGAGAAGGGCAACAAAGCTGGTGAAGGGTCTGGAGAGCAATTCTTGTGAGGAGCAGCTGAGGGAACTGGGGTTGTTTAGGCTGGAGAAAAGGAGGCTGAGGGGAGACCTTCGCTACCACTCCCTGAAAGGAGGTTGGAACCAGGTGGATGTCAGTCTCTTGTCCCTAGTAACAAGTGATAGGACAAGAGGAAACAGCCTCAAGTTGCACCAGAGGAAGTTTAGATTAGATATTAGAATAAACTTCTTCACAGAAAGAGTTCTCAAGCACTGGAACAGGCTCCCCAGGGAACAGAAGAGTGTGGTGCTAAGGGACAGAGTGTAGCACCAGACTTGGTAGAGTTGGAGAGTGCTTGGACTGGATGATTTTAAAGGCCTTTTCCAACCTCTTTCCGATTCTCTCAGGAAGCACGAGTGTTTTAAACCTTACCACTCAATGCTCTTTGTTTTGCAGTAACACCAAGGAGCCCTGGTTGTTTAGCATCTGCTGAGAAAACTACATGCAACAGTAGTCCCCGTGCACACCTGATGGTTTAGAGATACAGCATCATGGTACCACAGGGATAGCTTGCAGCTGTCGAGTGGAAGGGGAGTTCCCTCCCCTGCTTTCTCTGTTGCTGATTGCTTCTGTCCTGGAGTTGGCTGCAGTGCTGGCTTTGTGAGTGAGCCAGCCTGCTCAGCTGCTAGGCTAGCAAAATAGATTTCCAAGGTAGTCTTCAGACTTTACATAAAAATTAAGTCAGCAGATCTGACTCCAGATGGGTGGCAGAAGGGTGTGCTAGGGCAGGAGAGCTGGACTTCCACTTCTTGGCTCTGTCACGCTGCTGGTACACAGATCTGCTTTGGCAGGGGTGTTGGACCCAATGATCTCTGGAGGTCACTTCTAACCTCTAATGTTCTGTGATTCTGTGAGTCTCCTTCTCTGGAGAATTTCAAGACCCATCTGGATGTGTTCCTGTGTGACCTGCACTAGATTCTATGGCCCTGCTCTGGCAGGAGGGTTGGACTCCATGATCTTCAGAGGTCTCTTCCAACCCCTAACATCTTGTGATCCTGTGATCTGTACTTCAGCCAGGTCAGAAACTTGGTCAGCACACCAAGAAATTAAATGGAAGAGGAATAGAAGCAATCAGAGGGCAATACCTGCACATGAATTGTTGGTGACAGGGTTCAGGACTGCACAGCAATAGTGACTTCAGCTCAGTCTAGGCCTAAGGGACTTTTTGGTGAGTGAATTCGGTGAAGAACTGACCTAGACTTTTTATTTAACGTGAAATTGAACACTTCATTGTTTCTTGGGATTCATAGAGGGCCACAGGGAATCACAGAACCTGAGGTAAGGATTGAAAGGGACCTCTGAAGGTCATTTAGGCCAACCCCCTGCTAGAGCAGGATCACCCAGAGTAAATCCCACAGGAGCAGGTCCAGATGGTTTTGAAATTCAGAGCACATATTAACACAGTTTATGTGGTGGTGAATGGTGTCACATCCAGCTGGCAGCTGAGGAGAGGCTGAGGGAGCTGGGATTGCTTAGCCTGGAGAAGAGGAGGCTCAGGGGAGACCTTACTGCTGTCTACAACTACCTGAAGGGAGGTTGTAGCCAGGTGGGGGTTGGTCTCTTCTCCTGGGCAAGCAGCACCAGAACAAGAGGACACAGTCTCAAGCTGCACCAGAGGATGTTTAGGCTGGAGGTTAGGAGGAAGTTCTTCATAGAAAAAGAGATTGGCCATTGGAATGTGCTGCCCAGGGAGGTGGTGGAGTCACCATCACTGGAGGTGTTTAGGAAGAGACTGGGTGGGGTGCTTGGTGCCATGGTTTAGTTGATTAGATGGTGTTGGATGATAGGTTGGACTCGATGATCTCAAAGGTCTCTTCCAACCTGGTTAATTCTATTCTTCTAGTCTATAAGCAGCAGAGTGATGCTGTGGCAAGGCTGCAGTAGGAGGGAGCAATAAACTCTGTAATGGTAAAGTGCATTCTTGAGTAGACAAAGAGAAATAGAAGGTTCTTGAAATGTCTCTTCCCCTGTCATAAATCAAATGTGATGAAGAATGTTCTTGTTCTGACACTGAAAACAAAGTAGGAATGGCACTGCTTGCATTGGCAGTTTGCTATGGTTTCATGCTGAACACAATCTGTTTTGATAAAGGTCCCATATCAATGCCTCTAAAGACCCTGGATGTATTCTCTCCTTGGGTCCTCAGAGCTCCCAAGAGATGGAAATTTCTGGTTTCTTAAGGAGCAAAATGCTTCTAGATACATCTGATTGGGAGCAGTGTGGTTTGATTAAATAGAAGTTAGCCCCAGACTCAGATAAGAGCATACTAACAAATACATTTGAGACACTTGCCTAGATGTGAGAGCATACCTGTCACCAGCAGTGTCATGTTTTGGCATAGGTCCAGCTTCAGAAAATGAAGAGTTCTGAAATCACAGAATCACCACCAAGGTTGGAAGAGACCTCAAAGATCATCAAGTCTAAACTGTCACCACAGTCCTCATGACTAAACCATGGCACCAAGTGCCACGTCCAATCTCCTCTTGAACACCTCCAGGGATGGTGACTCCACCACTTCCTTGGGCAGCACATTCCAATGGGCAATCACTCTCTCTGTGAAGAACTTTCTCCTCACCTCAAGCCTAAACTTCCCCTGGCACAGCTTGAGACTGTGTCCTCTTGTTCTGGTGCTGGTTGCCTGGGAGAAGAGACCAACCCCCTCCTGGCTACAACCTCCCTTCAGGTAGTTGTAGACAGCAATAAGGTCTCCCCTGAACCTCCTCTTCTCCAGGCTAAACAACCCCAGCTCCCTCAGCCTCTCCTCATAGAGCTGTGCTTGAGGCCACTCCCCAGCCTCATTGCCCTTCTCTGGACACGTTCAAGAGTCTCAATGTCCTTCTTATACTGAGGGGCCCAGAACTGGACACAGGACTCAAGGTGTGGCCTAACCAGTGCTCAGTGCAGAGAGAGAATGACCTTCCTGCTCCTGCTGGCCACACTATTCTTGATGCAGGCCAGGATGCCATTGGCCTTCTTGGCCCCCTGGGCACACTGCTGGCTCCTGTTCAGCCAGCTGTCAATCATCACCCCCAGGTCCCTTTCTGTTTGGCAGCTCTCCAGCCACTCTGGCCAAATGAGGTGCGTTTGACAGTAGCGAGAATGTGAGATGAATAGTGAAATCAAGTCCAAGCGTTGCTGTGTGTTTATTGTCAAAACAAGGTTTTAGACAAGAGACCCATTGTCTGCTGTACACTTTCTGCTAGCTAAAGATGGGATAATAACTGCAAAATTTTCACAGTGTTTCATTAGATGAAGGAATCAATAATTACTCTTTCTCCTCCCAGCTGGGCATCCGCCGTCAGGAATGAAAGATCTGTGCAAAACAAGACTTGTTTCTTGTGCTAGGTGCTCAGCTTTACAGCTGGACAAATAGGTTCCACCTAAGTCAGTAGCACAGTAGCAGCTTTTTTCTTACCCTCTGATTCCTGTCACTGTCATAAGATGAAGGAAGCCACCAGCAGCTGCACAGCTTTGTGCAGTGGTTTAATTGTGTGTGGGGCAGGGCTGAGTATGCTGAACTAGTTGAAGGAGTGCTGATAACTGTCAGCAGAAAGGGACCTGGGGGTACTGGTTGACAGTAGGCTGAACATGAGCCAGCAGTGTGCCCAGGCAGCCAAGACAGCCAATGGCATCCTGGCCTGGATCAGGAACAGTGTGGCCAGCAGGAGCAGGGAGGTCATTCTGCCCCTGTACACTGCACTGGTTAGGCCACACCTTGAGTCCTGGGTCCAGTTCTGGGCCCCCTCAGTTTAGGAAAGATGTTGAGTTGCTGGAAGGTGTCCAGAGAAGGACAACAAAGCTGGGGAGGGGTTTGGAGCACAGCCCTGTGAGGAGAGGCTGAGTGAGCTGGGGTTGCTTAGCCTGGAGAAGAGGAGGCTCAGGGGTGACCTTATTGCTGTCTACAACTACCTGAAGGGAGGTTGTAGCCAGGTGGGGGTTGGTCTCTTCTCCCAGGCAACCAGCACCAGAACAAGAGGACACAGTCTCAAGCTTTGCCAGGGGAGGTTTATGCTGGATGTTAGGAAGAAGTTCTTCATAGAGAGAGTGATTGCCCATTGGAATGTGCTGCCCAGGGAGGTGGTGGAGTCATCATCATTGGAGGTGTTTAGGAAGAGACTGGATGGGGTGCTTGGTGCCATGGTTTAGTTGATTAGATGGTGTTGGATGATGGGTTGGACTCAATGATCTCGAAGGCCTCTTCCAATCTGGTCTGGTCTATTCTAATCTATTCTATTCTATAATAAACGAGGGAAGGGAGCCTGACTCCCAGCTGAATGGTTTATTGCTGTGGCCCATGTTGTTAATCCCCAAGAACAGGAGATTGCTGGCTTTAGTTACACTTTGAGTAGATGAATTACACACTTGGTGGCTGCTCTCCTTCGACACCTAATAATCAATACTGCTTTGCTGACTCCAAGTGTGTGTCAGAGCAGAGAGCTGCCTGAAGATCCAGAGAAGGACAAAAGCCTGGCATCTTAGACAAAATGTATATGCCTTCAGTGCTGAGAAGTCTTTGCTGTGTAATGTTTTATTGTATTCTTATTTTCCTGCTGATTTCCTGGATGCAAATTGCTAATGGACCTTTTTAGCCCAGTCATGGGGTTCTGCAGCTTTTCCAGCTCCCTGAGCTTGGGGGAAATCTCAGCCTCTGTGGCAAGCAGGCGCAATTGTAGGAGAGTCCCGTGGAACACTCTGCATGCCCTAGGGACGCTGAAGCATGGTGGCCTCTTTGGGAGGGAGCAGAGTGGTGAGCAGGAGTGAGACCTCCATGAGTGCGAAACTCACCACAGTTCTGTCAGCTCATTTCTCACCCTCGAGTGGGTCATGGCCAGTGCAGCTTGCTTTGAGCCCATGCCTCTGTGCTTACCTACACATGGTAGATGTGCACTGTTCACACACTGCTGAGTGCTTAGGTCCCTCCCAAGACTCTTGCAAAGAGTATCAAATGCTTAGAAACCCATCCTCTGACCTTCTTCTTTTGGAATATTTATTAGTGTGCACCTAGAGGATTACTCAAAGTGTCAGGAGTAGCAGCAGCTAACTCTTACCAGTGTGCACTCTTACTTTCTTTTAAAGCACCAGACTAATTAGCAGCTTTCATCCCAGTTTGATTGCAATTATGCTCAGGTATAAACATCACTTAGGGAACTTTACAACAAGTAAGGGCTGCACTACTACTGTGTAGGGCAGTTCCATATCTGTGTGGTGATGGCACAACGGAATTTAAAGCAGCAGTGGCTAGAGAAAGAGTTTGTTTTATTGCACCTCTCAAACAAATGTGTGTCAGGGAATATAAGTGAGTGGAAAAAGTCTGTCTGGAAGCAGGCAGCATGCTGTGGTGTATTGTGTTTCGCTGACATGAGAGGAATGCAGCAGTGAGGTCTACAGTTGCCTGCTGTAGGCACTAGCGCTCGGGCTGAAGCGCAGCTTGGGATGTGCCTTTTGCTTCATTAAGCAAGAGGCTTTATGCCTGTGGCATCAAAGTGCTGTAAAACACAGTGCAGGTATAGAGTGTGTGCTGTTTGTCAGGAATGCCAGCCTCAAACATCTAAAATCACAAGGCAGATACTCATTCCAACATAAAGCCTGTCTAGAATCTAGGTGTATGGCTTGTTGAAGTCTTTATTGCCTTTTTACTTCTTGGGATTCATTTATGTTTAAGTGAAAGCTGAGATCTTCATTGAAAGTTGAGATCCTCACCTGACTTCAGGGCTTGAAGAGAAAAACACCAAACTCCAAAAAAAACTTGCAAAAAGGTCACTAAAGTTCTTAAGAGTGAGTCTAGCATCTTGTGTAGATGTGCAGCTGTGTCATTGTAAACAGGACCTAAAAATCAGGGATGCAAAATGCAGGCTAAGCTCCTGGCACTTGCAGCTCAGCTGAGGTTTGCTTGCCTTTAACAAATGTCAGTAACTCTGCTGGCTCACGTTATGGAGCAGCTGGCAGAACAAACCACACCATCACAGTCTAGAAAGCCTGTGTTGTGTGTGGGAGCCACGGTGAGGCAGTTTGTAGACCTTGCAGCCAGAGTTACCTACAGCTGATCTGTATCTGCTGTAACTTCTGCAGCCTCCCAGAGTTTAGGCCTGTGCATGTTGGGGTCAGTAGTGGGACTCCTGTTGATAAGAACAAGCATGTCATGCTGAGGGATACATTCATTCCCTTGTGTTGTCTGCATCTTCCAAAGAATGGAATGGAATGGAATGGAATGGAATGGAATGGAATGGAATGGAATGGAATGGAATGGAATGGAATGGAATGGAATTAAATGGAATGGACCAGGTTGGAAAAGACCTTTGAGATCATCAAGTCCAACCTATCATCCAACACCATCTAATCAACTAAACCATGGCACCAAGCACCCCATCCAGTCTCTTCCTAAACACCTCCAGTGATGATGACTCCACCACCTCCCTGGGCAGCATATTCCAATGGCCAATCTCTCTTGCTGGGAAGAACTTCTTCCTAACATCCAGCCTAAACCTCCCCTGGCAAAGCTTGAGACTGTGTCCTCTTGTTCTGGTGCTGGTTGCCTGGGAGAAGAGACCAACCTCCGTCTGGCTACAACCTCCCTTCAGGTAGTTGTTGAGAGCAATAAGACAGAAATACCAGTGCTGAGGCCTTCCCTGAAAGGGAAGGTGTAAAGGATGGTGATGTCCAAGGTGAAGCAGCAGACTGTAGCTGTGGGATTTTGAACCACTGCACTGTCAGCCAGGTGCCTTGACAGCCTTGGAAAAGTACTGCCATAGGCATGGGCATTTTTAGGATCCTCTGTTCATTGTTCCTACTGATTGGTATTTCAGTACCAAAGAAACCAAGCTACAAAACCCATGGTTTGGAAAGACTAGGATCCAAGAACCTGAATAATCATCTGGGATTTCTGCAGTAAAGCTCAGGTTTGCTGATTTGGAAAGCAAGTGCTCCTGTACATAGGTTCAGCAGTAGGTAGGTGAGCTGTAAATCTGCTTCTGCTCTATCTGTCTTGAACTCAGATCTTATTCTGCTGTGTAACCCTCAGAGAAACAACAGCTCTTGAAATAACACCTCAGCACCATAAACACCTCTCATCTGATGCTCTGACGTTGGCTGTTAGCAGCTCAGCCTCTTCAGCGTGCGTGTGGCTGTCGCCATTCAGCCAAGTCCTTCTTCCCAGCACAGCTACTTCAGATGACAATCACCTTTCTCTCAAGAGTGCTCCACGGGGCTGTTTAGCATGGCTAAGCATCTGTCATGCAAATAGAAACTTCCTCTGAGGTCAAAATTTAAAGCAATCATTCTCATTGCTTTATTAAGAAGCCTATTAGAGGAATGATAAACAGTCTGGTGGTCTGGAACCACATTGTTCTGGCTCAGGTAGCTGTTAGCACTCCAGTTGATGGTTTTGGTCTTGGAGGTGCATGTGATGCATGTCTGTACTCTTTAGATCTAGCAGGTCACTATAATTGAAGCCCACTGAAATCGGCAGGAGATACCATTCCATTCCAGGTGTTGATCTGCTGGAGGGTAGAGAGGCTCTGCAGAGGGACCTCAACAGGCTGGACAGATGGGCAGAGGCCAAGGGCATGAGATTGAACACATCCAAGTGCTGGGTTCTGCACATTGGCCACAACAACCCCATGCAGAGCTACAGGCTGGGGTCAGAGCGGCTGGAGATCAGCAGGGTGGAGAGGGACCTGGGGGTACTGGTCAATGGTAGGCTGAACATGAGCCTGCAGTGTGCCCAGGCAGCCAAGAGGGCCAATGGCATCCTGGCCTGCATCAGGAACAGTGTGGCCAGCAGGAGCAGGGAGGTCATTCAGCCCCTGTACACTGCACTGGTTAGGCCACACCTTGAGGGTGTGTCCACTTCTGGGCCCCTCAGTTTAGGAAAGATGTTGAGTTGCTGGAAGGTGTCCAGAGAAGGGCAACAAAGTTGGTGAGGGGCTTGGAACACAAGCCCTATGAGGAGAGGCTGAGGGAGCTGGGGTTGCTTAGCCTGGAGAAGAGGAGGCTCAAGGGTGACCTTATTGCTCTCTACAACTACCTGAAGGGAGGTTGTAGACAGGCAGAGGTTGGTCTCTTCTCCCAGACAACCAGCACCAGAAAAAGAGGACACAGTCTCAAGCTGCACCAGGGGAGGTTTAGGCTGGAGGTTAGGAGGAAGTTCTACACAGAGAGAGTGATTGTCCATTGGAATGGGCTGCCTGAGGAGGTGGTGGAGTCACCATCACTGGAGGTGTTTAGGAGGAGACTTGATAGGGTACTTGGTTGCATGGTTTAGTTGATTAGGTGGTGTTGGATGATAGGTTGGACATGGTGATCTTGAAGGTCTCTTCCAACCTGGTCTGGTCTGGTCTGGTCTATTCTATGCTATGCTATTCTATGCTTTTCCATTCATAAGTACTTCTTCACCTCCCCTGGCAACATCTCTAGTCAGAAGCGCTGCCTCGGAACGTTTGCTGTCACACCGATGGGAACAAAACATGTAGAGAGGTTGTGAGGTTGTGTGCATTAATTATTTACCTTGCAATCAAGAAAGCACAAAAATAATCCAGGGTGAAATTGGTGAAGAAGGGCTGCAAAGGAAAATCACTGGCTCTTTGAGGCTGAATAATGCAGACCCCACTCAAGCTTTCTTCGCAGAACACGAAGTCGAATCGCAGCACAACTGAATATCTGGGGGTTGTTGGAGGTTTTTGTTGTTGAGGTTGTGTTTTTCTTTCTCTGAAGCAGATTTAAAAACCATGCAGCTCTTGAGAGGAGACTAATTGTGCTCACTTAGCTTCAAGTGAATAATTAAACTGTTGAGGAGTTATTATTTTCCTGGCTCCACTGTAATGTTTCTTACTTGCTAATTCAACTTTCAGGGTTTTGAGCATCAATCAAGCTTGGCTTTTATTGTCCAAAAAAAAACCCACCCAACCCTACAATATGTAAAGGAAAAACTGCCACAGATGTAAATACTTTGTGTTGCTGCAGTGTAAATACCATCATGGTAATTAAACCACTCGAAATTATGAACCATCCACTGTTTCTCTGAGGGGCTCAACCACCTATGGGACCTTGGTGCCTTTGAAAAATCTCCCCAGAGGCCCTGTGTGCTTTGCTTCTCCTGATTGCTCTCAAAAGAAAAGGAGCTTTCAGTTCTTTGGCTCCTTTTGTTGGCTCCATCTGCTACTAAATACACAGGTAGTGATGCTGTGAGATCAAAACCAAGTCACTCCTCCTGTGCTTGCAGTTTGGATGGGATTTGCAGTTTGGCAAAAGATATTATCAGTCTCTTACTGTATTTTGCATCATGGTGCATCAGGGTAGATCCCTTCAGCCTGGATAAGAACCTGCAGGGGCTTTCAAAGCAGAGGAAAGTTGAAGTGAAAAGTGACTGGAAAAGGTTGAGAGAAGGCATCTGAGAAGGCTGGCAACTTGGTCTTGAGTACTGGGGCAGAACTAATGACACCCATGTTGCTCCTTCCAGACATTAGCCTAGCACTCTCTTTAAGGTCTCCACTAACAGAGGTTCTGCTACCTATGGGGGTTTGAGCAGATTTCTTTCCTGCTAGAAATGCCCTCCTGATGGCCAGCTTGCTCCCTTAAGTCCCTGTGACTTTGTCTTGTCTTTGTGTGGAGTGCAGGATGACGCCAGACTGAAGAAGTGAAAGGACATGGGGAGTGCTGAGGCGGTGGGAGAGCAGTTGTGGACATGAAAGGAATAGATGGAGAGCACTGGGAGGATTAGGAGGAGATGAAGGTGTTACCATCCAGGTTCATAGTATCATAGATCATTCAGGGTTGGAAGGGACCACAAGGATCATCTAGTTCCACCCCCCATGCCATGGGCAGGGACACCCCACACTAGATCAGGCTGGACAGAGCCTCATCCAGCCTGGGCTTAAACACCTCCAGGGATGGGGCCTCGACCACCTCCCTGGACAACCCATTCCAGGGCTTCACCACTCTCAGGGGGAAGAACCTCCTCCTCACATCTAGCCTGAATCTCCCCACCTCCAGCTTCATTCCATTCCCCCTAGTCCTATCACTACCTGAGATCCTGAGAAGTCCTTCCCCAGCCTTCCTGTAGCCCCCTTCAGATACTGGAAGGCCACAATTAGGTCACCTCAGAGCCTTCTCTTCTGCAGACTGAACAGCCCCAACTCCTTCAGTCTGTCCTCACAGGAGAGGTGCTCCAGCCCTCTGATCATCCTCGTGGCCCTGCTCTGGACACATTCCAGCATGTCCATATCCTTCTTGTACTAGGGGCTCCAGAACTGGAGGCAGTACTCCAGGTGGGGTCTCACCAGGGCTGAGTAGAGGGGGAGGATCACCTGCCTCGACCTGCTGGCCACACTTCTCCTGATGCAGCCCAGGATCTGATTGGCTTTGTGGGCTGCAAGTGCACACTGAGAGCTCCTGTTGAGCTCCTTTGCAGTGTGTTTCTCACTACCAATGGCTTGAACTTTCTGATTCTCTTGTACATGCTTTAGACAGATCCTGAATAAGAGCCAAGTTTGGAACCTAAGTGCAACCTCTGTGTGCTTAGTGATGCACTGACAGAAAGATGTGACCATAATGTACTTTTCCTGTCTTCTTTGCCCTCACAGATGAACAGGAGCCAGCAGTCAGCAGTGATTCAGATATCTCCTTGATTATGGCAATGGAGGTTGGACTGTCCGACGTGGAGCTTTCCACCGATCAAGACTGCGAAGAGGTGAAGTCTTGAAAAGCAAACAGAGATCCAACACTAACTACAGGGGAGGGTCACAGGGAGGGGCCGAGTCAGCTTTCTAGGATTTGGACCAGTCATGCACATGCCTCCAGAGCACTGTCACTCCTGCACACTCCATTCTGAGACGGTCACGAAAAGCAATAGCAGCAGTTGTGTCTGCCCGGATGTGGTTTCATCATCTGCATACCTTCATTTGGTTCACATGGGAGGTGAACCCTGCCAGTTCACCCACGTGCTTGAGAGCAATCATGTAACTCTTCAGTGGCTCAGAAATAAGGCAACTGAAATGACAGCTTGAGTGTTTTCTGCACTTGGTCGACCTGGGCTCTTTGTTTTGGTTTGGTTGTCGTTGTTTCTTTTTAAAGACACGTGTCTGTTATGTTTGTTTGTTGGTTTATAGTTTGTTATGGATGGACACTCTGGTTTTGTGTTGACTGACCCCAACTTTTTCAAGAGCTCAATCCAGAAATCTGAATTCCTGTTCACTGGTCACTTCATGGTCTGACTCCAGGATGTGTTGTTGCCTTGCTGTTTCTGCATGAAGTGCACACGGCTTCGGAAGGAGGGCGCAGCAGCACCCTGCATTAATGTGAAGCCTGCTTTCATTGAGTGGGAGCCTTGGAAATGGTGTATGCTGAAGGCCTTTATTTGTAAGGGGGCTCTGAATTAACAGAGATTGCTGAGATTTGAGCAGGAACTCTGTAATGTTGGGTTTTACTTAAGAGTTCTGTTCTAGACAAGTACCACAGAGTGCAAAGGAAAAGCTTGAAGCTTCAGTCCGTCCTTGGTGTCCTTTGCTGTATTTTATACTGTTAGTAGGTGTCAGTACATGAATGGCCTTCCTTCAACTCACAGTTCAGTAGCTGGAAAACAGGAGCTAGTCTCACATCCTGTCTCCTCTTAATGTTACAGACCAAAACCTGCTCAGTAGGCTAAAGGAGTGTCCGAGAGGTTTCCAGAGGCAGCTTGTTAACAGCTGTGCGTTAATGATGGCAAGAATATTCTTAGAAAGGGTCTGGAGATGCTGATACCAGTGTCAGAGATTGCTAATGAAGCAGGAGGCAGGTGGTGGAAATGTTTACCTCCTGGTTTGTTTGGGCTGGGGTTTTCTAGTGCATTTCACTTCCAATGTTTTGACTGCTTGCTAGTTACCAAACACAAGAGTTCAGGTGGTTCCTTGCCCTCCAGAGTCCCATGTCAACATTGCTGCAAGGATAATGGAGTACTTCAGTTTGTACAGAGATGTGCAGCAAAATATTTGGGGTAGAAGGGAAAGAGTTGGGAAGTAAACAGAACTAACATAAATCAAAGCACCTAAATAATAATGACCTGTGATGACTGTTTGGATCACCCCGAGCTCTGCTTTCCAGAGAGAAGCTTTCACTTCGTCAGTGTACGATTTCCTTTTTCAGTCAAAAAACACTCAGCTGTGAAGAAGCATTTTTAGCTTACTGTTATACAAGAGTAAATGGTTTCTGTTGACAGTCAGATGACATGAATCACATTACTGCCTCCTGAGTAAGTCCATAGAACCAACAATTCATCTTACATCAACATTCCACAGAGAGGTCAAACATTTTGACTCGATGGTGTTGTGGCAGCGTCTCAAAACGCAGCTATTGGGGCTCTTGCTGCATTTAATCTCCTCGTGGACTGACTTGTTAGGTGTGGAAACCCAGCTTCCAGCCAAAACTGGGCTTGTCAGATCTTATTCAGGATCAAATGTGTCCAGAGCTATCCTGAAAACTTTGGCCAACCTGCTGCTTGCACGCAGGAAGAAGGAAAGACTGTACTCCATGATTGGCTTTATTTGGTCCAGTCAGAGCTCAGTTCGGTTTATAGCTTATTTTGTTTTGGTTTATTTGATGTTCTGCTACTTTATTTTATGTTGGCTTATTTTTATGTTCTCAGCCCCTGCTTTGCAGGGTAAATTTGAGGCAAAAGGAGCGCAGCCCTTAATCATCCTTCCAAACCATGCTCCGGCAACGCGCCGTTCCAGTTTTCTAAGCTGTTTGAAAGGCCATCTCTTGTTAATTAAAGGCATGCAGGCAGCTGGAAACCTGCTTGGTTTCAAAAGGCAAGTCAGAGATCGTTCCACAGGGCACAGCTGGGTCAGTCTTGCCAATATTTGTGGTTCTGTAATCGTATTTTCCTCAGTCTTTAATGTCTTTACTCCTTGCTGCTATGGGAATGGCCCACAGTGTCAGGGGAGCTGATGCTGAAATTCATCCCTACAAGGTACCACAGCAGCTCCACTTAACTCCCATTTCAGCATTATTTGCAGAGCCTAAGTGGTGCTTACACCAAATACTGAAATTCATCTCAAATGACTGCAGGGGAGAGGGTGAAGCTGGTTATATACAGCCAGATCTCCCTATGGAAAAACACACTGGTACAGTTTCTTCTCTAGTGCTGGAGCCTGGGTGCTACATGTCGCAGGAACATCATAAACACCAACTTGTCAGTGATCATTTTATGTCTGCCCACTGCAGACTAGCTCCCAGGCATAGAACTCTTGGCTGAACTGTTTGGGTTTCAGGGGAGCTGTCATAAAGTCTCCATTTCATTTCACAAACTTAACTAAGTGAATCAGATTGGAGTTGCCAGAGTAGAGTCACCCACAGCATAGCAGAGCAAGCCAGGTCTGTGGAAAAGCAAGGCAGGGAATAAACTTCCAGCTGGTACTCAGCTGGGTTCTATGCCCAGCAAAATCCTTAAAGGGAGCTGTGTTCAGGGGGGGATCACAAAAGATGGCAACTGAAAGCCTGCCTGTATGGCCAGGAGTTAGTGAAAGATCTTGGAGAGGGATTGCACTGTGCGAGTATCTCATAGTAGATGTGGTTTCTGGGGTCCACAGGTGGCCACTGGAAGAGGCAGGGTACTAGGCTGTGGGAGATGTTTTTCCACATCCCTGTCCTGTGGCCAGTTGAAAGAAGCATCCTAGCAAATCTGAGTCAGGAGCCCTCCTGCTTTTGTTTTCCCAGTCCCACCTGCAGTTTCACTCAGGGAAGATGCTTTTCCATCCCTGACCTCAGGTGTTCTACAGCTGTGAGCAGTGTTAAGTGCTAAGCCAGGTTGCACATCACTGGAGCCAGAAGGTAGGAAAGCACTTAAGCAAATGTTTTGTTCTGTCCTTCTTCAGAAAAGCACTTATGACTGATTTTGAGCTTGCACCAAAATCACATTGTTTTCAGCAGGGCTGCTTTGAGCATAACTAAGCCCCTGTGTCAAACAGGAATGTTTCCTTTAAAGCAGGAGCTGGCTGACAATATGCTTTGTCTATCTAACTTGTGAAATAAATGCCTTGGGAATTTGAGGTGCTTCATGAATACTAAGATCCCCAGGTGTATGTTTATAACATGTATGAAAGCCTTAACTCTGCAGATCTGCGTGCCCATGCACACTTTTTCTTGCAGGAATCTCTTCCATGAGTAAGATTAAACCTCCCAATGTGCAGCTGTGGGCAAGATGAGTCCCACCCCAAGCACTGTGTGAATCCTGGGGACTGCTGCCCACTGAGCTTGGGTTCTGGCATTAAATATTGAGGGATTCAGATGCCAGGGACACAGCACTGGCTATGCAGAAGGGAAAAGCAGCCTGTAGAGAGCAGCCAGCAAAAAAACCAAAACCCTCTGGTGCCCTCTGACGAACAAGCGCTCACACACACAGCATTCCACAGCCTCACACCGTGACTGCCACCCGCAGCACCTCCTGCGCAGGGACAGTGGCCACAGGATGGTGCAGCTCTGAGAAAGGCACCCTCCTCATTCAGCTGACCTTGTGTCTCTGCAAGTTCCTCCTGCCTTGTCATCTCAGGCTCTTTTCCTGCTCATAGTGAGGAGCAGAGGGGAGAAGTGTTCGCTTTAGTGAGGCTCGTTCTCACTCAGGCTGTGCTGCAGGATGAAGCTTGGCCAGACAGAGCCTGTGCCCTGAGTGTCCTTTGCCTCTCAGAGGTTTCACTCAACATCCTTCATGAAGGTCTGTTCAATAGGTAGGACATGGGCAGAATTTTGCACTCACAGCTGACCTAATGTGTGCATGCAGATGTGCAAGGCACCAGCTCTGTATCTGCATGCAGGTGTGCAAGGCACCAGCTCTGCATCCATTCCACACAGCTGCCCCGCTCTGGTACTCAGCTGATCTGGTGCCCACAGATCAGGCACTCGCTGAGATTTGGAGGATTCTTTTCTTTTCCAACTGCTGTAGAGCCTCAAACCCAGGATCAGAAGAATCACAGCACTGCAGTGCACCCTTCAAGCGTTGTACAGGGTTCAATTGCCATGTGTGCATATAAAAGTACATTGATTTGGCTATGGAAACTGTGCTGTAGTGAAAACAGAAGCAGGTGCTATTTTTAGAGTTCTTGTATGAGGGAGAGTGTGGCACTGGAGAAAAAGGCTTTATAGAGGCAGCTTGAGAAGAATGTTCTTGAACTCACATGTGAGGAGAGGTCCCTCAGATCTCCCTGCTTTAATGGCCCCTGGATGAGATCCAGAGGAAGTCATTGGAAGAAGGGCAGGGCTTCATCTCCTTGTTGAATGGCTCGTTTGGGACACCTGCTTATTTTAGTAACAAAATGAAACCAAGCCCCAGGGATGGGTCCAGTTCTGAATTAAATCCTTCTCAAAGAATACGCATCTTGGGATCCAAGCCTTCTGTTCGTCCAACCTGTTAAGCCCCACTCCCTCTCCCCTCCTGCTAAAGAAATGCTTGTCCCATTTGCAAAATGCCTAGCCCAGAGGGCACTGCATACAGACAGGTAGCCCTGGCAGGTATCTGCAGGTCACCTCACACTTTGATGCACTTCTAGTCACCAGTACAACAGAGTTTACAGATTTTCCACAACTCTGTGTGTTTTATTTGCCACTCTTGTTAAACCCAGAGAGCAGACATCACAGAGATCTTTTTTTCTTCCCCATGTTTTTTTGCCTTACTGTTTTCTTCCTTTGAATATATGCCCCAGCCTTTTGAGCAGAATCTGTGATTAAAAGGCAAAGATTGGGGCACAAGGCTTTACATATGTAAATCTCTGTACTGCAAGTCCTTGATGTGACAATTGGTCTGCACTGAAGTGATGACAGAGGTTATGCCTAAGAGCCAGCTGGGGATCTCCCAGGCTTTGCTCATAAGAGGCTTGTTCCTTCATGATCTCTGTCTTTAGAAAAGCTCCTGACTAAGCATCTAGTTAGAAGTGAGACAGGAATAGGAGTTTAGAGGGCAGCGCACACCAAGAGAACTAACTGATAGCCATTCTTGATTTCTATTTGTGAGCAATAGCAGATTTCTTTAACCATTTGTTGTAGATCCCTGTTGTAAGACCAGAGTTACCAGTCTGCTAGCAATAGAGGCCAGGACAAGCTGACTCCCTAAAGAGCAGAGGGAAGAGTTGGTTTGCTGTTGGAATGCACCATTTTGCAGGACTGAAACTGCTGAGAAATCCAGCCCCTCTCACAAATGCTTGCTCTAGTGTTGCAGGAGAAGGAGGTTGTGGGATCAGACTGAAGTTGTGCTGCTTCCTCACTTGCATTTTGTGCTGCCTGTATCAGGTTGGACTGCTGTGGTTCTGCACTGAGGAAAGGAGCCAGCCTAAGTTCATTTTAAGGGCTGAAAAACAGGCAAGCACGGGGGCTTCAGCAACTCCTGAGCTTTATACCCAGTGCTGACCAAGACTGCTGAGCAGATAAGTACAGGGGTTTCAGCAGCTCCTGAGCTTCATACCCAGTGCTGACCAAGACTGCTGAGCAGATAAGCACAGGGGTTTCAGCAGCTCCTGAGCTTCATACCCAGTGCTGACCAAGACTGCTGAGCAGATAAGCACAGGGGTTTCAGCAGCTCCTGAGCTTCATACCCAGTGCTGACCAAGACTGCTTCACTGAAGAACACTGAGCATTGACTGATTTGTCCTACAGATGCAAAGTGTGTGAGTGTATGGGGCAGCCAGCATGGCAGAACTGACTTGGCAGGGTTAATGCAAGCAGTGACAAACGACGCCATGAAGTATTTTAGGGGTAAGGGGAAAGGAAGAGGGGAGGTGGTGTTCTCACAGAGCTTTAAACTAGGGACGATTGATCCAACACAAGCACTTCTGTTGTTTTATCAAGCTGTTACCTGAACTAATTGATAGTTTCTGAGTTGAAAGAGGAACACCAGATGGACTTTCTAGTCTGGATTTGTTTGTGTAGCAGATGGCAGCTGCGGGCTGGGATGGCGAGCGAGGGAGAAGGCTGTCCTCTGCTATGCAGCTTCTCCCACTGGGCTGGAAACCTGCTCAGCTCCCTTTCTCTTCTTTGGCACTTCTTTTCCAAAGGGAAAAAAAAACATAACAAAACACACAACACCCAAACAACCAAAACACTGAGCAGGAGCTACACTTCAAAGGCAGAAACAGAGAGCAACGGAAGAAAGATGTGGGGTTTGAATGAAAAACTAATGAAACTAGTACTGTACTGTGTCCAGTTCTGGGCCCCTCAGTTTAAGAAGGAAATTGAGACGCTTGAATGTGTCCAGAGAAGGGCAACGAGGCTGGGGAGAGACCTTGAGCACAGCCCTGTGAGGAGAGGCTGAGGGAGCTGGGGTTGTTTAGCCTGGAGAAGAGGAGGCTCAGAGGAGACCTTATTGCTGTCTACAACTACCTGAAGGGAGGTTGTAGCCAGGAGGGGGTTGGTCTCTTCTCCCACACAATCAGCACCAGAACAAGAGGACACAGTCTCAAGCTGCACCAGGGGAGGTTTAGGCTCAAGGTGAGGAGGAAGTTCTTCACAGAGAGAGTCATTAGCCATTGGAATGTGCTGCCCAGGGAGGTGGTGGAGTCACCATCCCTGGAGGTGTTCAAGAGGGGATTGGATGTGGCACTTGGTGCCATGGTTTAGTAGTCATGAGGTGTTGGGTGACAGCTTGGACTTGATGATCCTTGAGGTCTCTTCCAACCTTGGTGATCCTGTGAAACTAATCTTGTCCCAACTATTTTAATTGTGAATCAGTGGAAGTTATTTCTTTCTGGAATGAATGAAGGGGGCAGGAGGGGAAAGAAAGAGAGAGAGAAACCAGAAGAAATAGCACTTCATTTTCCCTTTCTTGTTTAATTTCCTGGCTCTTCAGGCCTGTGTGGTGTCAGAGGCAATAACAAGAGCAAGAGGCTTGTTGGCTCTGAATGCACACAGTTCTTTGGGATGTCAAATAGCTCCATGGTGTGTGTGTGTATGTAATACCATCCTTCCTGTTTCATGTTGGGAACCTGAAATGACTGTACCATTTTATAATTAGAAATGCAAAGAGGGGACAGCGGGTGGGAGGGCCTGTTATTTTTACAGCAAGATGTTCCTTGCATCCAGTGAACGTTTAAAATGGGTTTGTACTTGTCAAAAAAAAACCAAAACAAAAGGAAAACAAACCCCACCACAAACAACATTCCATCCATTTCCACCAGAGAATTGGGTTTTATTTAGAGTAGTTTATAAGCAAACCAAAAACAAAGAAGGAAGATGTGGTGGTGTCCCACCTGCAGGCGGTTCACCAAGGGAGCAGAAGCGCCCTGGTCGTCAGGGATGGCTCCCAAGCTGCTTCCAGCCCTGTGCCTTGTGGCAGGCTGCAGAGCCACACCAGCAAATGCCAGTGTTTGAAAAAGGGAAGGCAAAAAACAACATCTCAAACTAAATAACTACCACATGGATCAGTGCACAGCTTACCGAAATGACTTCGGTTCAGAGACCAGGGGCTGTCCCAGTGACGTTCTCCAAGGTAATCAAGCCCTGCTCTGGACAGCAGGAGTGGGTTTATTGGGAGGCCTCCAGCCCTGCCTCTCCCCTTGCCCCTGCCAGCCCCAGCAAGCGGAGGGGGGAGCGACAGGCTTGTCACACTCACGTGTGCTGGTGCAGCTCTGGTTGTGCTGCAGCTCCCTCCGGAGAGGAGCCTGGGTTTGGTTGCTGTTGCTTTGCTGGTAAATCAGTCCCTTGCTGCAAGCTGACCGTGTTGTGTTTCTTTTGACTGTGGAAAGGACCCTTCATCTCCACATCCAAAAAGTTCCTCTCTCCAGACAGCTGTGCTTTGGTTCCTGAAACACCCAGTGAAAGACCATGACAGAACCACAGGGGTGGCATTTGCACAGGCAGTTCCTTCTCTTGTAGTTAGCTTTTTGTTTTCCCCCTTGTTTGTCTGTCTGTCCCCTGCTACCTGTGACATGCTGCCAGAACAGCGCAGCAGCAGCTTGTGAGGCGAGCCGGGGTTTGCTGGCATTACTTTCTGTACAGTATTGCAAACATCCTTTAACCCTTTGCTGATATTTCCCAGCCTATACATCTGCCCCTCCAATGCACTTTATCTCTCTTGAAAAACCTGGGAGTCAGAGAGCTACCACCTGAAAGGGATTTGCCTGAAAACCATAAGGCACACACTTTAAGTTCCTTTATTTTTTTTTCCTCTTATTTCTTTTCTTCTTTTTGTTTTCTCTTTTTTCCCACCCCCCCCACCCCCCCTTCTTGCTTTGTTATATACTGTAAATGCTAAAGAGCATGGACAGTGACTCAGCTGGGGGAGGTACCAAAACGTTGAGGCTAAGTGTGTGGAAGCATTATTCAGTAGTACAACACGGCTATTTTTGTTATATAGAGGACTCTAATGTAAATATGTGAGACTGTGTTATTATGTACTAGTAAAATATTGCAACTCTTCAAGGTAAGATGGTGAACTCCAAGGAATTTTATTGCAAGGTCCTTTTTTTTAATAAAATCAATCTGATGACTGTGTGGTACATGCTTTCTGACAGACTGGATAAAACTGGCAGCCTGGCCTCTGTGCCACGGCCCCCAGCCCCAGACGTTGTGCTGGTCCCTCCCCGCCCCCATCCTCCAGCTTGCTTTGGATGCAAAAGCAGCAGCTGTGCAGGAGGTAAATGACTCCACTTCTTCAAGGGAGAGCTGGGTATGGTGCTGCCACAACCAGCAACAGAACAAGAGGACACAGTTATCATCATCATCATCATAAACAACTAGGTTGGAAGAGACGTTCAAGATCATCGCATCCAACCCATCAACCAATCCAACCCACCCAAACAGCTAACCCATGGCACCAAGCACCCCATCAAGTCTCCTCCTGAACACCTCCAATGATGGTGACTCCACCACCTCCCTGGGCAGCCCATTCCAATGGGCAATCACTCTCTCTGTATAGAACTTCTTCCTAACATCCAACGTAAACCTGCCCTGGCACAGTCTGAGACTGTGTCCTCTTGTTCTGGTATTGGCTGCCTGGGAGAAGAGACCAACCCCCACCTGGCTACAACCTCCCTTCAGGTAGTTGTAGACAGCAATAAGGTCACCCCTGAGTCTCCTCCTCTCCAGGCTAAGCAACCTCAGCTCCTTCAGCCTCTCCTCACAGGGCTGTGCTCCAAACCCCTCACCAACTTTGTTGCCCTTCTCTGGACTTGTTCCAGCAAGTCAACATCTTTCCTAAACTGAGGGGCCCAGAACTGGACACAGGACTCAAGGTGTGGCCTAACCAGTGCAGTGTACAGGGGCAGAATGACCTCCCTGCTCCTGCTGGCCACGCTGTTCCTGATGCAGGCCAGGATGCCATTGGCCCTCTTGGATGCCTGAGCACACTGCAAGCTGCACAGGGGAAAGTTTAGGCTTGATCTTAGAAAGAAATTCTTCACAGACAGACAGACAGATTGCCCACTGGAAGGGGCTGCCCAGGGAGGTGGTGGGGTACACATCCCTGGAGGTGTTTAAGAAAAGACTGTATGAGGCACTTAGTGCCATGGTCTAGTTGATTAATTAGGGTTGGGTGATCAGTTGGACTTGATGATCTTGGAGGTCTCTTCCAAATTGATAGATTCTGCGATCCCTGGAAGTGGGGGGCCACGGAAGAGCACCATGGGTTGTCATGCCATCCAGCAGAGGTGTGCTGCTTGCAAGAGGTGCGAGGCACAGTTCAAAATCCAGCCTAGAGGAAGTTTAAGATACTTAAATAAAAGTTTTCAGTAGATCAAAGGTAAAAAATTGGAGCAGATCAAAAATTTTGCATGAGTAGATGCAGAAGAAGGCAGAAAGAAATCCCATGGGGGGGGCAAATCCTGGCTCAAGCCACAGCCCCACCACGGAAGCCCAGCCTGGCTGCAGCCTGGCCCCCGTTTTGTGCTTGCTGGCCAGCGCCTCCAGCACGGGTGCCTGTGTCCCGGCAGCAGCTGTGCACAGGGGGCACCAGCTGTGCACAGGAGGCAGCAGCATGCCGGATCGCTTCGGGCCCTAACTTGGGGTTCACCCAGGAGCAGCCATGGGCTAGATCGCACCCAGCTTCCCCAGCCCCCTGCGCCTCCCTGCTCGCAGCCTCCCGCTGCTCACGGTGGAGGGACAGCTCGGAGCAGGAGCCCCAGGTGTGATTTAACGTGGCTTTAGCAGCGGCGCCGGGCACGGCTTCTCCTTTGCCACCCCGTTGTCAGCCAGCCGGCGGCACAGCCCGGAGCTCCCAGTCCCACCAGCCTCGCTCCGAGGGCAGAAGCCCTCCGCACCGACACAGCCTCTGCGCTGCTTTCCGAGGGAGATTTTGGAAACTGCTAGCAAAGGAGTGTGGCCTCGCTCTGCCCCGCTCCCTGCCCGCCGCTTTGTTCTCTGCCTTGGTTTGAGCAGCAGCCTGGGGAGCGAGCGGGGCCGGCTCTCCTTGGCAGGCAGCTGTGCGCAGTTGCTATGTGATCCGCACACACAACACAGCTGCCGCTGGTGCTGCAGATCTGGCGGCGGGCAGCGAGCTCGGCCAGCAGCAGAAGGAACGCAGCGTGGAGCTGCTGGGAACGGCATCGGGGCTATAAATAACGAGGGGCGTAAGGCAATTAATTCCAGGATGCAAGCACATTCTTAGGGCTTGTGTTACATCACTCGCTGCTCTACTGTATTTAGGATTCCTTTTTGGTCAGAATACAGAAATAAAGCTGGGCTGCTCTGTGCTCTTTGGGGTTTTTCCTTCTCCAGGAGGAATAAGGGAAATCATAACTCGCTCCTGCAACTCCAGGAGGTGACCCCGGGGCCCATCACAGTCACTGGAGAGAGGGCTTGGGATTCAAAGGGAATTTATCTAGATATCATAGAATCAATAAGGTTGGAAGAGACCTCAAAGATCATCAAGTCCAAGCTGTCACCCAAGACCTCATGACTACTAAACCATGGCACCAAGTGCCACGTCCAATCCCCTCTTGAACACCTCCAGGGATGCACTGTGCAATGATTTGTGCAGCCCAGGGTCCCTTCTGTCCTATGATACTCAGTGCTAGGAAAGGCAGCAATCCTTGTGCTGCACACTTGATGGTACCTGAAGGGGAGCTGCAGGCCATGCTGGGTCTTGGGAAGCCACTCTGGAAAAAAACATTCTGAGAAGACAGTTCTATAACATGGGGAAATCAGGCCAGGGGGCATGCCAGAGGGAATAAGGGGACTTCATGGTCCAAGAGAATTCTAATGGGTTGGTGCATTTATCATAGATAAACCATAGGAAATCAGTGCTGAGTAAGTCAGGGTGTGATTTTACAACAGCCCTTCATCCCTGTGCAAACAAGCTGCCAGCAAGCCCTGGCAGTGATGGAAGTGGGCAAAGGGTCACTGCTCTCATGTGCCTGGGCCACTCTGCTGCAGGCTATCATATTGCTCCTCTGGACATCTGCATCTCTCAGCAGCTTGGCTTTATGGTGCATTTTCTCACCTGCGAGCACAGGCAGGCTTGCACTGGGGGGCCAGGGAGGCAAGCAGTGTCTAGTGGTGGCTGAAGCCCAGGCAGATGTCCCTCCTGCTCCAACTAGGAAGTGTGGTAGCTCCTGGCAGAGGGACAGAGCAGACATCTGGGAGCAGTAACGCCTTAGATGTGTTGGCAGAACACCAGAGCTCATCTGTCAGAGCCCAGAGCTCAGATGAAATTGGTCTTCAGTCCCTGTTTGGGGCAGCCATGCTGGCTGAGTCCAACAGCCTGTCCAGCCTGTGTCTGACTCAGCTGAGACTGGAAGCAGACACTCACATGGGAGTAACACCAGGGCAATAGCTCCCCTCCGTGGCGCGCCTGGCTTTGCAGAGGTCTCTTAGATCCCTGCGGTGTCAATGCTGCCCTGCTCCACAGGGCAAGTTCACTCAGGCATGTTGTGTGGGACACTGCTCCATGCTTCAGTACATGCTCGTTGCCTTTCTCCAGTCCTCACCAATCTCTCCTTAACTGCATGGCATGGCAGGAGGGCCCAGCCAGAGCATGAGGCCAGGAAGGAAGGACAGAGACAAGACTTGCAGCAGGAACACAGCCAAGGCATCCCTCAGCACTGTGTCAGGAAACACTCCTAGGAGTTTGGAGTGTTACAGGGTCAATCACAGAATCCCAGCATGGTGGGGGTTAGAAAGGACCTCTGAAGATCATCTAGTCCAACCACCCCTGCCCTGCTCTGCCCTGCCCTGCCCTGCCCTGCCCTGCCCTGCTCTGCTCTGCTCTGCCCTGCTCTGCTCTGCTCTGCCCTGCTCCACCCCACCCCACCCCACCCTACCCCACCCCACCCTGCCAGAGAAGGATCACCTGGAGTAAATCACACGGGAAGACAACCAGGTGGGTTTAGAATGCTTTGAAAGCTGGAGACTCCACAACCTGTCTGGGCAGCCTGTTCCAGTTCCATGCCACCCTCAAAGGGAATAATATTAAGCTCATGTGGTAGAGCCTCTTGTGTTCCCGTTGATGTCCATTGCCCCTTGCCTTGTCATTGGGTACTACTGAGAAGAGCCTGGCTCCAGCCTCCTGACATTCACCCTTCAGATAGTTGCCCTGGGGCTCCCCCAGAGGCCAGGCGTGCCAATGATATTTGGCGTTTTCTGCCATGCCTCAGCTTCTGGGGTCAAAGGAGTGAGGGTCAGGGGAAGAGAGGGCGAGGGCAGGTGACAGCCTAGGTGTCTGAGAAGAAGGTATTTCCAGTATCGAGAGATAAAGGGCTCTTATCGCTCCGAGGCTGCTGGCATCCCGCGCATCCCCTCGCTTCCAGCAGGAGGCTCCCGGGCTCCGCAGATGCATCGCCCGGCCCCGTCCGGGCGGCAGCGGTCTCTCCCCACACCCCTCCCGGAACAAAAATCTCCTCTACCTGCTTATGCCCTGTGAACCCTACATGCGAACGACTTGCCCAGACCCCTGTGATGATGCCTTAGCACCGGCCGGGATCGGTCCCTCCGAGCCGGCTGTCTGGGGTGCTCCGCAGGCAGGGAAGGCAACTGCAGCACCTGGGGCTGGGGGCATAGAGCAAACCTGCTGGGGCTGGGAAAGGGAAGTGCTGCTTGTTTGTTTTCCTCGTGTTTGCTGTGCCTTAGGGGCTTGCTCTATGCCATTTTGGTGGCTGGAAAGGATTCAGAGCAACACTGGGGAGCTGCTCTTCGGAGTGTGAAGGAAGGACTTGCCTGTGTTTTGTCTGGTAGGAAAGGGTGTCTTTCATAGAACCACAGAATGCCTTGGGTTGGAAGGGATCTGTAACTGTCATCTAGACCCATCTACTCCTCTGCAGTAAGCAGGGACATCCCCAGCTGGATCAGCTTGCTCAGAGCCCTATTAAGCCTGACCTTGAATGTGTCTAGGGACACACCTCCCTGGGCCACCTGCACCAGCCTCAGAGTAAATAACTTCCTCCTAATGTCCAGCTGAAATCTACCCTGCTCTAATGTCAAACCTTTGCCCCTTGTTCTACTGCTCTGTGTCCTTGTAAGCAGTCCCTTCCCAGCTTTCTTGTAGGCCCCCTTCAGGTACTGGAAGGCAGCTTTAAGGTCTGCCCAAAGCTTTCTCTTCTCCCTCAGCCTGTTATTGCATGTGAGGTGCTCCAGCCCTCTGATCATTTTTGTGGCCCTCCTTCTCTAACCCATCCATATCTTTCTTGTGCTGTGGGCTCCAGAGCTGGGCACAGTACTCCAGGTGAGGTCTTGCCAGATCAGAGTGGCAGAATCACCTCCCTTGACTTGCTGGCCATGCATCTTTTGATGTAGCCCAGGATGTGATTTGTCCTCTGGTCTGTAAGTGCACGTTGTTGGCTCACTTTCCCTGAAGCTGTCTGTCCTGGCTGGAGCAGTCTGCTCAGCTTATGGTCTAAAATGTTCCTCGAGAGCACCTGCTGCATTGCTGCCTGGGACCCTTCACTTCACTTGGTCATGCACCCCTTACTAAAAGGCCAACATTTTTTCCCCTAAATTACTTTGGCTGGGGGACTCCCTGGTGCTTGGCTCCTTGTCAGGGTGAGAAGGGAGTGTTATTGTGAGCTGGGGTCCTGCTCAGGAGCGTGATTCTCTCAGGCCAGCTGCAGAGCTGAGCTGCACCCCTCCAGATTCCTCTGCAGAGCAGGGCTCTGGGGTGGGGTGAGCAGGCAGTAAGGACACAGGTGGGCTTCATTCCTGCTTCTGCTAAGCTCGACAACTTCCCCCAAACCCTCCTGCTCACCAAGAGGGAGGCAC
The DNA here is from genome assembly GCF_026170545.1 of Melanerpes formicivorus. Taxonomy (NCBI): domain Eukaryota; kingdom Metazoa; phylum Chordata; class Aves; order Piciformes; family Picidae; genus Melanerpes; species Melanerpes formicivorus. The sequence goes on along the minus strand of NW_027142379.1, from coordinate 8,569,402 downwards.
TGGAAGTGCTCAGGCTGATGCAGTCCAGAGGAGAAATACCACTTGGGAGCAGTGATGTCTTAAATGCCCTTGGGAGCAATGCTCAGGAAGGCTGTGTGGGCAGGGGTGAGAGCCACAACATTGCTTTTTACAGGCAGATCAGCGTTAAAGCGCCCTGAAGACATCAAATGCATCTCAGTTCGGGGGTTGTAGGGCCTCTGGCAATCTTTGCATAGCATGGTCTTAATTTGGGCAAATCACTGATGGAGTGTGGGGTGAATCGAGTGAGCACATCCTCTGGCACAGGGCACAGAAACGGCAGAGCACTGCGGGGAGTTCATGTCGGAGTGCTGCATGGCCGCTTCCTGGGCAGCCGGGCTGCACCGACGGCAGCCGAGCTTCACTCTGACCGCCAGCGCTTCTCTCTCCTGTGCTGAAGATCATCTTATGCAGCGGTGAGATCATCCCCCTTGAGGTGAAACCTCGCCAGGCAGCCAGCCAGCGAATCCACGCTACTGAATCTCGCTCCTCAGACGTCTGAGATGTTAAATGGAGCAATTCATAAATGCTTCTAACCCTCTCCGAGACGAGAAGTCTGCCTGACTCCAGCACAAGCTGCACATCAAATACAAACTGCATGTGGAGTGTAAACATGATTCTGACCTTCCAGCAGAAGGCTCTCCCTGTGCTGTCGTTTGCCCTTGAGTGCAATGCCAGAAACCTTCCTAAATACCATTACTCTTGCTGGTGTTAGGAAACATTATCCCTCTTGTTTGTTCTCTAATTTGGGTGGAAGCAGAGATTACTCCTGCCCTTTTTTTTTTGCTTGACAGGATGCTTGCTGATAGCCAGGGAGTCAAATGCTGTTGTTCTGCTTTAAATCCTTAATGGTAAATGCAGGCATCCTTGTTACTCCTTGCTCTCTCAGGACCCCATTCCTCAGGTTACACTCACATTTTCTGTTAGCACTTAGTTCTGCAGAAGTCTTGATTCTCCTCTCCCCTCCTCCCCTCCATTGCTGTTGTAACACTCGGTGTTGACCTGACTTGGAGCTTGCCATGCAACAGTGAATTATCACATGGCAACAGCTGCAACTGAGTTCTGTCTTAAAGAAATGCCTCTTAAAAATAGCTGCAGTGGAGCAGGATATCCAGAAAAATCCAACATATGCATTTTCTGATGTTGTCCAACCTGGGAAGCAGAAAAAATGAGGGGAGGGAAAGAGGAGGGGGGGGGACAGGATGTACAAATGGCAGAGAGGTGATGCTGTTGCACGTGAAGTGACTGGGAGGAAAATCAGGACATGATCCTGTGCAACCTGCTCCAGAGGAATCTGTTTTAGCAGGAGGGTTGGACTAAATGATCCCTAGAGGTCCCTTCCAACCCCTACCATTCTATGGTTCTGTAATATCTCTGTGTGCACAACAGCTTCAGCAGGGAGTATGTCCCATCTGGTGGTCAGGGCTGAGTCCCAAACAGATTGTTCATCCACCCCCGAGGGTAACTGAAGTCTGGGGCTGCCAAGTTTGCCTTCCTACCCAGCCCGAGGGAAAGCATCCCCCGTTAGCTGGGCCTCCTGCCGCTGCTGCCCACATCTGGGAAACCAGAGGAATGTGAACATCATCCAAACCAGTCCAGCAGGATGTGTCAGGCACTGGGTGAGCCTCCCAACACCTTTCCCAGTCCGTTTTCCTTGCAGGGAGCAATCCCTCGAAAGCATTTTCTTTGGTACATGAAGGCAGAGGGCAGGAGTTCTCTCTGTGGCGTCCCTCTGAGGTATCCCAGCCAGGAGCTAGCAGCAAATTGCCAGTAAAAGGCAGTGTGGTTGCTCTGATGTATTTTTGTAGTGCCTTTTTTTTTCCCCCTTGTAACATTTTATTACAGCTTTTCAGCTGCTCATGTTCTGAGGAGGAGCTATTTTCTGCAGCAAGCCCTTATAGTGTCAGCTGTGCTCCTGCAGCTCTGGCCTGGTTTCTGCTCCTCACAGAAAAGGTGGAGGAGAAGGTGGTTGTCTGTGATTGGGGTGCCCATGAATGAGCTGGAAGTGTGGTGGGTTGGTTCTCTGTGCTTGGGGTATGCACCAATCAGCTCAAAGTGTGGTGGGTGTTATTTGCTTGGGGATTACTATTTTTTCCCCACAGATAAGCTTTGCTCTTTGGCTGTGGGGAGTCTATCATCTTTCTGCAGTTTGTGGCTAGAGAAACTGAGGCCCAGCAGCCACCTGCCTCTCCAGTGATGGTTGTCATCCACCTGCTTGCCTGCACACTTAGAGCATCACAAACCCAGGCTCCTGGGCAGTGTGATGGTGGGGAAGCTTGCCCTGCAGGGAGGTACAAAACCAGAACAAGAGGACACAGTCTCAAGCTGCACCAGGGGAAGTTTATCTGGAGGTGGGGAGAAAGCTCTTTACAGAGAGAGTTGTTAGCCATTGGAATGGGCTGCCCAGGGAGGTGGTGGAGACACCATGGAGTCACAGTGCTGCATGTGCCCTGTTGGGGCAGGCAGCCTGGCTGGGCTGAGGCGCCTCCAGTCCCAGGATGTGAGGTGCAGGCTGAGGTGACTGCTGTGCCCTCCCTAGGTAGTGGCACAGAGGTCCTCACCTGGCACCTTAGTCCCTCAGAGCACCCCAGTTTGTCACTTTGCATAGGCACTGTGTTTGGTTTTCTGAGAATGAATGATTGGTTGGACTTGATGATCTTTGAGGTCTTTTCCAACCTTATTGATTCTATGATTCTATCAAACTGTGCCAGGGGAAGTTTAGGCTGGAGGTGAGGAGAAAGTTCATTACAGAGAGAGTTGTTAGCCATTGGAATGTGCTGCCCAGGGAGGTGGTGGAGTCACCATCCCTGGAGGTGTTCAAGAGGGGATTGGACGTGGCACTTGGTGCCATGGTTTAGTAGTCATGAGGTGTTGGGTGACAGGTTGGACTTGATGATCTCTGAGGTCTTTTCCAACCTTATTGATTCTATGATTCTATGCATGTTAGCAAGGGAAGCTGCTCACTGGCTATGGAGAGCTGTGTGTTTTGCAGCCCATCTTTGGGAGCTGCCATGAGCAGGGCAGCCATGGCTGCCTGCCCAGCTGGCTACTGGGAGGAGCTGGAAACCACATCAGAGTTTGTGTTAGCTGGTGTTCAGCCCTGTGTTTGTAGTGCTTTGGGCACCCCTAGTCAGTCTTCAGAAAAATCAGGAGAAGTGTGGCCAGCAGGTCGAGGGAGGTGATCCTCCCCCTCTACTCAGCCCTGGTGAGACCCCACCTGGAGTACTGTGTCCAGTTCTGGAGCCCCTATTACAAGAGGGATATGGATGTGCTGGAAGGTGTCCAGAGAAGGGCCACAAGGATGATCAGAGGGCTGGAGCACCTCTCCTATGAGGACAGACTGAAGGAGTTGGGGCTGTTCAGTCTGCAGAAGAGAAGGCTCCGAGGTGACCTCATTGTGGCCTTCCAGTATCTGAAGGGGGCCTACAGGAAGGCTGGGGAAGGACTTCTCAGGATCTCAGGTAGTGATAGGACTAGGGGGAATGGAATGAAGCTGGAGGTGGGGAGATTCAGGCTGGATGTGAGGAGGAGGTTCTTCCCCATGAGAGTGGTGAAACCCTGGAATGTGTTGTCCAGGGAGGTGGTCGAGGCCCCATCCCTGGGGGTGTTTAAGAGCAGGCTGGATGAGGCTCTGGGCAGCCTGATCTAGTGTGGGGTGTCCCTGCCCATGGCAGGGGGGTTGGAACTAGATGATCCTTGTGGTCCCTTCCACCCCTGAATGAAACTATGAAACTATGAAAATGGTTTCTGCCATAAGAAGCACCCAGAGAGGCATAAATTGTGTAGTATGCCAAGCTCTTTCCACCCCCATTAAAGATGGATATCAAAGTGAGTGTTACTTTGTTTGTACAGGAAGCTTCACGGATGTGTAACATACCCCTGCAGAAAACAATCATCTAGTTATTTACTCCTGCCTGAGATAAAGGCATGAAAGATCTGAAACCTAAAAGCAGTGAAAGGAAATACCATAATGCAGCATCCTATTGATCTGTGGGATTTGCTGCTGCTGCTGCTTAAGACAGTGGTGCCACCAGTAACATTTGTAGCTGCACTAACGAGAATTAAAATGATTACAGGATGGAAACAAACCAGAGCACAACCTCCTTAGGCTTAAAGCTTTCTGCTGCTCACTTGTTGGCTGCTGTGGTCCAGAAGACAGCTCTCTGCCCTCTATGTGTATTGCTGCAGTGCCCAGTTATACATGCCATGAATGTTTTATGTCTTGCTCTGGAGTTGCCCATAACCTCTCCTCAGGAAAGCTGAGCACCAGGCTCTCAGCTGATGGAAATTGATGTAGTGCTGCTGGCTTTGGAGGCTAGCTGCCCCTGCCGTGGGTTCAGCCAGCTCCCTCCCAGCCCAGCACTGGTAGGGATTTTGTGCATGCAATAAAATCAGAAGACCTCCAGGAAACAGGGTAAGAATTGAATGGAAACCCTGCTGCTGCTAGGGGGAGAAACAACAGACTGGCATCTGGAAGCAAGAAGAGGGGAACAGGCACTCAGACCTGGATAGCACAAGGTGGTGGGGAAGGTGCAGTGCCAGGCTGAGCAGGCAGCAGGAGGGACAGCATTTTTGAACAGCCTCTCTCCTGCCCATGCCCCTACCCTCCAAGGCAGCAGCATGGCTGCAATGGCTTAGCAGCTGCCTGGGCTTGGGCAGGGGACACCCATTTGCACTCAGAGGGTAATCACTAGGACCATGGTGCTAAGTAAATGATGGCTTTAAATTCTGATGTGTTACAGAGCTGTAGTTAAAAATGGTGTTCTTCATTTTAAGACCTTGTTAATACCAACCAACCAGAGTCACTAACTGGGCCTGTGGGTATTGTCTTCATGACAACAACTCCTAGGGAGACCAGGTGAGAGCAATGGACTTTCACACAGGTGGGGAAGCAGATAGAGCTGGCTGGGATAAAAACCCTCAGAATTTCTCTTTTGCTTGCTCATTTAGGAGTGTGGGCACTGGTGAGGCTCCAGTTTCTTTCTAGCAGCCCAGTAATATGTGATGGAGATGTTCCTGTGAGAGCCAGGTAAGTGAATTTCCCTTCCAGTTCCTAACATCCCCCCTCCACTGCTGTAACACCTTGTTCCTGTGTTCACTGGCTTTCCTGAGGAGAGCCCTGACAGCAGGTGAACAAAAGCTTTTGCCTGCTTTAACTCCCTTTCCCTCTCGTGTGGTGCTTCAGCACAGCTTTGAATGAGGCTCCAGTATCAGCCCACAGGGACTTTGCAGGCTCCGTAGTGCAGTGTCTGAGTCATGCTCTAAAAATAGCCAGGAAAATGTCAGCCCAGCCAAAGTCATTGGCTGGTTAACAATGAGGTTCCATGATTCCAGCTACCTGCAGGTGAGCTCCTGAGCTCAACTGTGTAGCTGAGCAGTTAAAAAAGAACAGACATTAAAAAGAAAATATGGGTAGGGACTTTAAGTATAAAGGGGAAAAAAAACCCAAGCAGCATGTTAGAGGGACTGCAGGAACAGCTTCCCCTGCTCCTCGCCAGGAAGGTGTCTGTGAGGAACAGTGTGGCCAGCAGGAGCAGGGAGGTCATTCTGCCCCTGGACTCAGCACTGGTTAAGCCACATCTTGAGTCCTGTGTCCAGTTCTGGGCCCCTCAGTTTAGGAAAGATGTTGAGTTGCTGGAAGGTGTCCAGAGAAGAGCAACAAAGCTGGGGAGGGGTTTGGAGCACAGCCCTGTGAGGAGAGGCTGAGGGAGCTGGGGTTGCTTAGCCTGGAGAAGAGGAGACCATATTGCTGTCTACAACTCCCTGAAGGGAGGTTGTAGCCAGGAGGGGGTTGGTCTCTTCTCCTAGGCAACCAGCACCAGAACAAGAGGACACAGTCTCAGGCTGCACCAGGGGAGGTTTAGGCTGGAGGTTAGGAAGAAATTCTTCATAGAGAGAGAGATTGCCCATTGGAATGTGCTGCCCAGGGAGGTGGTGGAGTCACCATCATTGGAGGTGTTCAGGAGGAGGCTTGATAGGGTGCTTGTTTGCATGGTTTAGTTGATTAGGTGGTGTTGCATGATGGGTTGGATGTGAAGATCTTGAAGGTCTCTTCCAACCTGGTCTGGTCTATTCTATTCTATTCATCACAGGGATTAGGTAGCAAAGTGTAGGGAGCTGGCTAGCTGGAGGTGCAGCATGTCCCTTATAGCAAGAATGAGAAAGAAATTAAGAACTGGACAGGAGAGGAGAGGAAGCAAATCTCTGGTGCTTGGAGGCAGTGCAGTACTGTCACCACCATCTACCATGGGAGTAGGAAGTGGTCTGAGATGGTATGGGGACAGCCATAGGCTTTGGGATGTGGTGGAGAAGCAGCCCATGGTGCCTGTCTCCAGCCCTGGGAGATGGTCAGGCACAGGTGGGTGGGGGTGCCCAAGGGGGCAGCTCTGCTTTACAAAGACAGATCCAGTTCCAGTCTCCCTCCAACACTGCTGTGCAGTGTTGCTGTGGTGCCAGCTGGCAAACAGCTGGTCTCTAAGCTGGGGTAAGACACAGGAGCTTGGCCAGAGGTGCTGATGGAGGCAGGAGAGAACACTCCAGCATCCAAAATGTCTGCTGCAGTGGCTGAGAGCATATCAGAAAGAATATCTGGCAATAGCTCCTTCAAGAGCCTTGGAGAATAAATATGATGAAGCTAATAGCTCTGGAAGCTCATGCTGTGCTAGTGCAGCAGCACCTTGTGACTGCCACATGTCCCTTGGGCCAGACACACTGAATGGATCACAGGCCAAACAGACAGAGGCCCTGGGGAAAGGAGATGAAGTACCTCATCTGGAGAAACACAGGAGTGAATCACCAGCGAGCAGGTTGGGCACTGATGCCTGACAGCTGTTGCCAGGTAGTGAACCCTCTGCTGGCTGAGGTACCTGCTCCTGTTTTAGTGCTGGAAAAGTCTTTGCTTTGCTCCTGGGTGCAGAGGTCTGTCTTAGAGGCTCAAGCAAAGGTTGCTGCCTGCATCATCAAAGGCAGAAGAGAAGGGCTGCTCAGACAGCAAGGACAAGGGTGGTGATGCTGACACTGTCCAGTAACTGATCTGCTTTGTGTGCCAGAGAGACTCATTTTACTTTGGCACTCCATCACATCCCCCTGTTAGCTCACCACCAACACAGTGCCCAAACCAGTTACACTGGGAGTCAGGAGGACCATAACAACAGAGGTATGACAGGACTGCACACAGGGGCAGAGTGTCCATAAGTCATCCAGTCAAGTGAACGTGCAGCTGCTTCTCAGGCAGTGAGTACATTAAGTTACAAGAAAATATATCTGCCTAGGGTGAATAGCTAAACCAAATTGGTATTCATGGCAAGGGGAAGCTTTGGAGCTGATATTTCTGAGGAGCTTTCCTTCCAAAGAGGAAGGAGCTGCACCTCCCTGCCAGACCTCATCACGCTTGATATGGCCCAGCAGGATGCTCTCTGCAGGAACATGCCACAAATAGCTTTCCACCTCAGAAATCATCACCTTCCCCCTGCACATCACAGCTCTGATGGGCACATGGGGTTGAAATAGCATCAAAGAAACAGTGCTGGAGTGGGGTCACCCTGGGAGAGGCCCTGGTGCTTCCATAGTGTGAACATGCCTCTCCATCCAGCCAAGCAGAGGCTGGTGACATCCCTGACATCATTCCCAGCACTCACCCGTTAAAGATGAGCCCATGGCACCGCCTGTCTGAGCCCTTATGTGGGAGAGCTGAGCTGCACCCACTAGGGAGGGAACCCATGGTGCTGCAGAGGTGTCCTGACACTGCCACAATGGCTGGACTGCAAATGCCTGCCCCTCCTTTGAGCTTATGGCTCTGCAGAGATATCCTCTGCTGCCACCGTGGGAGCTTATTGTTCCTCCTGAGCTCACTTCCTTACTCCTTTTGCTTTTAAGGTCACTGACACGTGGAGGAGCTACCTTCTTGTCAGCTGGCTGAGCCTTGTGGACAAATCAGCACTGCCTCCAAGGCCAAGGATGAGAAATCGCATTGTGCATCACTTTTCTTGGGGTTTATTTCCCTCTGTTTGTTATCTCCCTTTTCATGACAATGGCTATTGCTGTGATTGCTATCTTTTAATTTTGATTCCAGTTATTAAACTGTTCATAACTCATCCCATGGATTTCACTTTTATCCAGCTTTCCCCCCTCCCCCATCCCACTGGGTGTGGGGAGAGGAATGAGCAGCTGCCTGATGCTTAGTTGCTGGCTGGGGTTAAACCACGCATTGAACAGAATGATTAGAAAGAGGTTTAAATGTTCAAGGGGATATGAAATAGTTAAGTGTTTCCCTGATGCTCCTTGCCACTGGAATGTATGCCTTGTACTCAGCTCTGCTGAGGCCACACCTTGAGTACTGTGTCCAGTTTTGGGCACCTCAATGCAAGAGAGATGTGGAGGTGCTGGAGCCAGTGCAGGGGAGGGCAAGGAAGCTGTGAAGAGCCTGGAGAATAAATCTGATGAGGAGCAACTGAGGGAGCTGGGGATGGTTAGCTTGGAAAAGATGAGGCTGAGGGGAGACCTCATGGCTGCCTACAACTACCTGAAAGGACACTGTGGAGAGGCTGCTGTTGGTCTCTTCTCACAGGTAATTAGTGATAGAACAAGAGGGAATGGCCTCAAGCTACAACTGGGTAGGTTTAGACTTGACATTAGGAAACATTTTTTCACAGAGAGAGTGGTCAGGCATTGGAAAGTGCTGCCCAGGGAGGTGGTTGAGTAGCCAGCCCTGGATGTGTTTAAAGGTGGTTTGGATGTGGTGCTTGGGGATATGGTTTAGGGGTGACCCTGGTAGAGTAGGGTTATTGGTTGGACTTGGTGATCCTAAGGGTCCTTTCCAACCTGAATGTTTCTGTGATTCTATGGAACAGAAAATATTTCTGCCAAGGGACTTGTAAATAAGTATTCTACCATGACCTCTGAGCTTCAGTAGAAGCATTTTTATCAGCAGAGTGAATGCAAATGAGCAATAATGTTTCCCTGCTTTGGCAGTCCTTCCTCTTGCACTGAGGACAACAGAGCTGCAGCAGACAATGGGGTATGTTTATCTATGCTAGGAGAGGCCTCTTCCTTCTCAATAATCCATAATTTTTCATGTCAGTTTGGTGTGGTAGCATGCTCTCAGCATCTATCAGCCTTCCCCTGCACTGCGACCCCATCTGTCAGCCCCCATAAATAAGTTTGAAAGATGTTATTGGTTAAGCAGGCAGCGCAGCTTTATCCAAGAAATACTTCAGGGTCACTGATAATAAAGTAGAGTGAGGCAGAGGGAAAGAAAATCTCTGTGATGGGCCTCTGTTCTGGCTGTTACCAAACCACCTTCCAGCTGAACAGGAGGGTGAACATCTGGACACAAACTCATGGGCACCCCTGGCTCCCCAGGCCATCAGCATAAAGGGAGACTGGGCAAGTTGGGATGCATGGAAACAGATTATCAGGTGGTTAAATATACATCCCAATAGTCCAGAGACATCTGAAATACACCAGCATCAGGCCACTGATGTGTTGGTTTGCAGCTGGTGAGAGCTGCTGTCCTCCTCCCCATGGTGTCACTGCAGTTTCACTCAGGTCTGAGTGGAACTGATGACTTGCAATCAATGGAAAATCCCCAGGCTTCCAAATTACCCCTGCTACCACGGTCATTAACTAAGATGCAGCCACTAATGTATCATTTGACAGCATTTCTGACTGCAATCACTTCTAATTTTGTCCTTCTGCAAAGCACAGGTCTGCACATGAAAATGAAGGTAGAGGATGGGAGACTGTGCATTTACACTGTGACATTTGTGTCAGGATGATCCCTCGGGGCATAATCTTGTTCTGGGGGGGGGGGAAACAGGAGTCCCTTCATTCAGATCAGCAGAATCCACTCTCAGATTTATGCTTGGTGAAAGCAAATACATGTTAAATACATGTGTCTGAACATGGAGCTCTTTGGGAATGATCATGCAAGTTACTCATGACATTGGAGCTTCATCCTTTGAAGAGATTACCCAGCTTCCACTGACTTCATTCCTTCTTTCCCCCACCTTTTTTTCTCCTTCTCCAATTACTTTGATACTGAGGAGCACACAGGAAATGCTGAGAGACTGACTTAGGGCTGGCAGCCAGCCCGTGAAACCTCACCAGGTCAGAACAATTTCTCCTTAGCACTGTTCTTTTCCTGTTTTGTGAAACTAGTGCTGACATTTTATCATCAAGGCTATCTGAGGTAAATCCCTGTCTGCAGATCAGCTGGGTTTGATGGTGCTGTTTTGGATTGTTGTTGGTTTGGTTTGGTTTGTTCTTTTCCCTACAGAAAAGGTAGAGGAAAGAGCTGTGTAACTCCTCCTGGATCTCCTGTTTGTTGTATACATGTCATGGACTGACTATGTAACCCTCTTGTTATCCTGATGAAAGCCTCCACAGCAGAGCACTCCTGAGGTCCTTCTGCATTAGGAAGCCACATTTCTGCATCTTCTAAGCCAAGGCAGAGACAACTCCAAGTTTAAACAGAATTTCTCCTGTTAATGATCACCTGTTACAGGGAATCACCAACAAGAAAGAGTGGTGGTAACTCATGGACCCCTTCAGTGTTGTTCTCACCCTAGTTTTTGTTTGATGTCTGAAGGTGTGAGAAGTTCCCTTCATATTTTGGGGGATGCTTAATGCTCTCAGATTTGAAGCAAGGGTGTTGGATGCTTTTGCAGGTGCAGAGGGCTGAGATCTAAAGCAAGAGGCAAAGCCATGTTCAGCAGATAGTGCATTTTGTGTTCCAGACACCTCAGCTGTTGACACTTGCAGCACTGGCTCCAAAAGGCATTTTCAACTGCATGAAGGTTCACCAAAACCAATCAGAATGAGAGGAAAATGATGTGAAAATGTAGATGGGCCATGGAAGCCTGGGGCTGCTTTGAGACATGCATGTGGCAACAGGACCTTCAGGTACCCAAAATTCATCTGTGTATGTGTTTGTGTGAGCTTGTCTCCATCTTCTACAGCAATTCCCTTTTGTCTCAAGAGCTTGTTTCCCTTTTTTTTTTCATTTCTATTTTTCCCCCTTGCTTTTTGAAGGAAGAAGGGGGGGGAGAAAATCAGTCTGATCAAGAACAAGAGGACACAGTCTCAAGCTGTGCCAGGGGAGGTTTAGACTGGATGATAGGAAGAAATTCTTCATAGGGAGAGGGTCCATTGGAATGAGCTGCTCAGGGAGGTGGTGGAGTCACCATCACTAGAGGTGTTTAGGAAGAGACTGGATGGGGTGCTTGGTGCTGTGGTTTAGTTGGTTAGATGGTGTTGGATGATGGGTTGGTCACAATGATCTCGAAGGTCTCTTCCAACCTGGTCTGGTCTATTCTATTCTATTCATAGAATCATCAACCAGGTTGGAAAAGACCTCCGAGATCATCAAGTCCAACCTAATACCTAACACCTCTGAGGCTGCTCTTCTCCAGGCTCACCAGCCCCAGGGCTGTGCCAGTGTTCCTGACAGCAGACCAAGACATCACCACTTCCTATCCTATCCTATCCTATCCTATCCTATCCTATCCTATCCTATCCTATCCTATCCTATCCTATCCTATCCTATCCTATCCTATCCTATCCTATCCTATCCTACATGACTTTCCAGTCTCTGAAAAGCTCTGTGTCAGCTCTTGCCTGGAGAGCAGTTACCCTTCATCTTTTCAGAGCAAACCACAAATGAAATAAGCCACGAAGCTGTGCAAAGAATGAAGAGTATTCCTGGCTGCTTGTCTCTCAGATTTCAACAAATTCACTTCTGAGGTTTTTCCTTTCAATATATATACACACACACACACACACATGCATTGTGAAATCTGTTAGGACTGTAACTACTTTAATGATTATTTTATGTAAAATTGAGTCAGTCTTGTTTCTTTTCTGAAGTTGTTGTGCTGTATTGCCTTCAGCACTTCTCAACTCAAAGCTGTCTGGCTAAATCCCTTGATTTCCCACAAGTGGTTCTCATGGCTACAGAAATCTCACTTATGTGCGTAGATAAACTGTCAGAAAAACTGAGTTCTGAGACACAGAATAGGTTTGGGTGTTGTGTTTTTCTCCTAAATTACTTGTAAAACGTTGGAGATTGGATGCCCAAGCCTCCATCCCACACCACAAAACTGCTCTATGCAATGCACAGACCTTGATCTTTCTATGTAAGCCACCTGTGCTTCCATAGGAAGAAACAAACAAAAGTAGAGTCATAGAATCAATAAGGTTGGAAAAGACCTCAGAGATCATCAAATCCAACCTGTCACCCAACACCTCATGACTACTAAACCATGGCACCAAGTGCCACGTCCAATCCCTTTTTGAACACCTCCAGGGGTGGTGACTCCACCACCTCCCTGGGCAGCACATCCCAATGGCTAACAACTCTCTCTGTGAAGAACTTTCTCCTCACCTCCAGCCTAAACTACCCCTGGTGCAGCTTGAGACTGTGTCCTCTTGTTCTGGTGCTGGTTGCCTGGGAGAAGAGACCAACCTCCACCTGTCTACTGCCTCCCTTCAGGTAGTTGTAGACAGCAATAAGGTCTCCCCTGAGCCTCCTCTTCTCCAGGCTAAACAATCCCAGCTACCTCAGCTTCTCCTCACAGGGCTGTGCTCCAGACCCCTCCCCAGCCTCGTTGCCCTTCTCTGGACACGTTCAAGTGTCTCAATTTCCTTCTTAAATTGAGGAGCCCAGAACTGGACATAGTACTCAAGGTGTGGCCTAACCAATGTGGTGTACTGTGGCAGAATGACCTCCCTGCTCCTGCTGGCCACACTGTTTCTGATGCATGCCAGGATGCCATTGGCCTTCTTGGCCCCCTGGGCACACTGCTGCCTCATGTTCAGCTGGCTGTCAACCAGTACCCCATGTTTATCTTTCTGTGCTTATGGACTACTCAGTATAATTCAGAGCTGATTTATGGGAAACCATTTCATACTTAGTCATACCTAGAAAAATTAATGAAAGTGGTGAAAGTGGCTTCCTGTTGTGGTTACGTGCCACTAAAAAAACCTCTACTTCCAGGGTGCTGCGAGGTAAAAGCATCAGCACAGAAACAGCCTTTTTTCCTGTTTTAATGAAGCATTATATATGAATATAATTCACTACAATTCTGCTTCAAATGTGTATTTCTTTCCAAATTCTTTTGAAAGATTAATTTAATCCATCCCTCTTTTTTCCTTTCTTCCCCCCCCTTTTCCTTCACATGACAAGAGAGAGAGGTTTCAAGAACAATTCATTTCAGAGAGACAGCCACGGTGTGCACATTGATATTCTTACTACCTGTGAGATAATGACTTTCCTCCATGAGTCTGCTGAGTAAGTTCTTCCACTATCAACCTTATTTTATTCCTTTCTTTCATCAGTATCTCTCCAGCAATGCTTTTGTCCCTCCTGATATAAAACTCTTTCCACACTGGTCCCTTTACCTCTTTGCTCTTCTGGTGCCTCATCACCACATTCAGTCATACTCAAGCCCTCATCCAATCTATTTTGCTTTCTCACTTCAATCAAATGTCTCCTCCTTCAAGCTTTGAATTATGTATGCTCACCAGATGACACTGTTTTAATGTTCTTGGTGGATTGATTTGGGTTTTCCCTTAGCCAGTATCATGTCTCTCATTCCTTTCTCTGCAATGGGCAAAGGATTATGCTGCTCGAATGGGGCTGATGCTGAACTGCAGGATTAATAGTGATAAGGCTTTCTCTGTGTGAAGTGATCTCCCATCAGAAGCTGTTGGGGGGTTTCTGATTCATTTTTTGGTGTGAGGGGTTTTTTTTGTCCTTTACCTTGCATGTGGAGTGAGCCTGACCCTGCTAACAGGCAGCTGCTGTGGGAAGACGTTTAAGGATGTCTGGAAGGCAAGCAAGTAGTGAGCTGGATTCACCTGGAGCCTATGCAGCTCACAAGCACTTAGGCTGGGCTAGATATAGCTCAGAGCACTTGTACCAGGGGCTGGCTGTGGGATATGAAGGAGACTGGTGGAGAAGCTGGCTGAGCGCCCAGGCTGGCACTGCAGCCAGTCAAAGTAGGCATTTTGTGTGGAGACAGAAACCCTGACTCCAGATCCTCAGCAGCTGCTTGGTGGGCAGCCAGGAGGAGTGGGGTGGACAGAAAACAGCAGCCAGGAGTCTGCCAAAGTGCTGCTTTTGTCTCCACTGCTAAAACCGTGTGACTTACTGTGGCTTAATTAACAAAGGAACCCAAATGAAGACATGCTCGGTGTAGCAGCAGGGCTGCAGCAGCAGGCCTTCTCTGCCAGCAGAAACAATGGTGGGAGCTGGCAGGGTGTGGTGCTGCTTGTAAGCAGAACAGAATAGCAGATTTTTTTAACTGGATATTATCTTCAAATGAGAGCATGCATTTTTACTTTGGAGACACCTCAGTTTCAGCTGTAGCATGCATAGCTCAGAAGCCTCCCTTCCTTCTTGCCTCCCTTCCTTCTTGCCTCCCTTCCTTCTTGCCTCCCTTCCTTCTTGCCTCCCTTCCTTCTTGCCTCCCTTCCTTCTTGCCTCCCTTCCTTCTTGCCTCCCTTCCTTCTTGCCTCCCTTCCTTCTTGCCTCCCTTCCTTCTTGCCTCCCTTCCTTCTTGCCTCCCTTCCTTCTTGCCTCCCTTCCTTCTTGCCTCCCTTCCTTCTTGCCTCCCTTCCTTCTTGCCTCCCTTCCTTCTTGCCTCCCTTCCTTCTTGCCTCCCTTCCTTCTTGCCTCCCTTCCTTCTTGCCTCCCTTCCTTCTTGCCTCCCTTCCTTCTTGCCTCCCTTCCTTCTTGCCTCCCTTCCTTCTTGCCTCCCTTCCTTCTTGCCTCCCTTCCTTCTTGCCTCCCTTCCTTCTTGCCTCCCTTCCTTCTTGCCTCCCTTCCTTCTTGCCTCCCTTCCTTCTTGCCTCCCTTCCTTCTTGCCTCCCTTCCTTCTTGCCTCCCTTCCTTCTTGCCTCCCTTCCTTCTTGCCTCTGAACGTTGAACTTCCTGTTTGTCTCAGCTTTTTTGCTGAGACATCTAAAACTGCAAGTTTCTCCAAAGTGTTGCAATTTAGGACTGTTGGGAGTTCTGTTGTGGGAATGTGACCATAAGATGTGTAGTAATGAATTCCTGTCAAAGTAGCAAATCCTTCCCTAGATATTGGCTGTCACCTTTTGTAATTGGCAAATGGATCTTGTGCATCCCATGCATATAAACTAATCAAATGCATGTATAGTTACAGATGTCCACAATATTTCAGTGTGAACTTTGGAGCTTGTGAAAACTTCAGGAACTTTTGCAAACTCCTTAGCACAAACAGGGAATTCTGAAAGGGTTAAGTGCAGATTTGGCTACCACCTGTGGCAGAAAGCAGAGGCATGATCGTCTCTGCTACAGTAGATTTACACACACAGAATCACCAAGGTTGGAAGAGACCTCAAAGATCATCAAGTCCAACCTGTCACCACAGACCTCATGACTAAACCATGGCACCAAGTGCCACGTCCAGTCCCCTCTTGAACACCTCCAGGGATGGTGACTCCACCACCTCCCTGGGCAGCACATTCCAATGACAAATGACTCTCAGTGAAGAGCTTTCTCCTCACCTCAAGCCCAAACCTCCCCTGGTGCAGCTTGAGACTGTGTCCTCTTGTTCTGGTGGTTGCCTGGGAGAAGAGACCAACCCCCACCTGGCTACAACCTCCCTTCAGGGAGTTGTAGAAATCAAGAAGGTCTCCTCTGAGCCTCCTCTTCTCCAGGCTATGCAACCCCAGCTCCCTCAGCCTCTCCTTACAGGGCTGTGCTCCAAACCCCTCCCCAGATTTGTTGCCCTTCTCTGGACACCTTCCAGCAAGTCAACATCTTTCTTAAACTGAGGGGCCCAGAACTTCTCTAACAAATTGCCATCCCTGGAGGCCTTCTCTAACAAATTTCCATCCCAGCAAAGTTAGAAACAAAGCTCTGCATGCAGACATACTTCTCCCTGACTATTAATTTCTACCATCTCTGGTGCACTGCTCTCTGTAGCAAAAATGTTCTGGGATTTCAGGAGAAAAGCAGTTTTAAGCCTTCTGACTCAACAGATTGGTTTCTGATATGGATCAACTTTTACAGATCCCTTTTGCTACATTAAGCTGAGCAGAGAATCACAGAATTCCCTCTGTTGGAAGGTACCTCTAGAGATCATCCAGGCCAACCCCCCTGCAGCAAGCAGGAGCACCCCCAACTAGATCAGGCTGCTCATAGCCCCATCCAGCCTGACCTTGAGAAGAGTGAAAAGATGTCCTGTAGTAATTCTGGCATTTAACAAAGCTGCACAAATCACTACAGATGCTGTTGTCAGGAGCATCTTGCACATAACAGTCCAGCAATATGAAATATTAATTGTCCTGCAAGCTCTTGGTATGGCCCGTGGTGCAGTTCAGGATGTAATGCGACTGCCGCAGCTCTGCATGTTTATGGCTTGTCAGATGTGTGACTTCCTCAACAGATTTCTTTCAGAGCTGAAATTTCCCTGACTGCTCTCAGTGGCTGTTTTCAGACAGAAGAGGAAAATCCTGAAGAAATTTCACTTCTTGTTCTTTCAGGTCTGCACAGCTGGGAATATGAAATGATCCACACTCTGCTTTTCTACAGGTAGCTGCTGCCAATGCATGTAGTCAGCTACAACACTGGATGTATTGTAGATAGTTTTTCCTAGGCATGGATGAAAGGGAAGCTGTTATGAATGTCTGAAGAATCATTTTTAAGTACTCCTGAGGGGCAGCTTATTCTTAGCAGCAGCGCCTGGTCCCTTATTCCCTCACTTCAAATTCTTCCTCTACAGCTCCATCAGCACAGGGAACACGGAGCAGCTCCTTCCACAGGAGCCACTGGCACAGGACACAATCGTGTGCCCAGCCCAGAAGAGCAATTTCTTCCAGCAGGGATGGGGGCTGTGTGTTGCTGGATTCTGCAATACTCCATCACTGGTTTTGCATTTTTATTTGCAAACAATCAACTTCTGTATTTTCCCAGCACTTGCACAATGAAACATACATGCTGGGAAGGGGTTCCACAGCCAGCAGGGAGCCACACAGAAACTGCATCAGCTCTGTTGGGTTCTGTATTCATTTGGGCAGACACCCTTGTTGGGTCTGCTCATTACAGGTGTATTATAATATCAAAACAAACTACCACTCTTTTCTGGCTACAGGGAGAAGGGGTGGTTGGAAGAAAGTAAAGAGGATCCTAACAAAGAAAGATCAGATTTTCCAGGCTGGGACTACAGAGGTGAGAATGGCCAGATCAAACGAAAAGGCTGAGGGGTGAGTTGTGGCTAGATCTCCTCCCTCACATCCACCAAAGCATGGTAAAGGCTCCCTGTCATGGCCTCTGCAACTCCAGACAGCCCAGGAGCCAGCCACTGGTGCTGCCTTGGTGAAGCAACATGCCTGAGGCCAGGTATCTTTCAAACTATTTCCCTCAGCTACCAGCTAAAGTGAGGTAGGTTAAATCTGGTCACTGAGTGGGGATGGGGTAGGACTGAACTTCAAGCAAGTCAAAGGGGCACTTTGATTGCTTCAAGAGGAATCAGAGGAAGGCATTCCATGCTTCCTCTCAAAATTGCTTCTCTCATTAATTTCCAACCTGCAGCATTATAAGAACTAACTCCTTAGCCTGTATTGATATCTGCTCCCGATTTCAGCATTGAATGGCACACGTTGAATTTCTCAGTCTGACGGCATGGAGATCAGGAGGTGGTTAAATTCCACCCCCTGGAGGTATTCAAAAGACACAGAGAGGTGGTGTTGAGGGACATGGTTTAGCACCAGACTTGCTAGAGTTAAAGAATGGTTGGACTTGATGATCTTAATGTTGGTTTTTTCCCCAACCAGAACAATTTCATGATGCTATGGTTCAATCTTTAAACATCCCATTCAGTGTTAAAACCACACTGAGGGTTCCAACCTGATACAGTGCTTTTCAATAGATTATTACAAAACAAGCTGGGCAAGGTATTTAGAATAGAATAAAGCAGGTTGGAAGAGACCTTCAAGATCATCACGTCCAACCCATCATACTATCTAATTAACTAAACCACGGCACCAAGCACCCCATCCAGTCTCCTCCTAAACACCTCCAATGATGGTGACTCCACCACCTCCCCAGGCAGCACATTCCAATGGCAAATCTCTCTCTCTATGAAGAACTTCTTCCTAACATCCAGCCTAAACCTCCCCTGGCACAGCTTGAGACTGTGTCCTCTTGTTCTGGTGCTGGTTGCCTGGGAGAAGAGACCAACCCTCACCTGGCTACAACCTCCCTTCAGGTAGTTGTAGAGAGCAATAAGGTCTCCTCTGAGCCTCCTCTTCTCCAGGCTAAGCAACCCCAGCTCCCTCAGCCTCTCCTCACAGGGCTCTTCTCCAAACCCCTCCCCAGCTTTGTTGCCCTTCTCTGGACACCTTCCAGCAACTCAAGATCTTTCCTAAACTGAGGAGCCCAGAACTGGACACAGGACTCAAGGTGTGACCTAACCAGTGCGGAGTACAGGGGGAGGATGAACTCCCTGCTCCTGCTGGCCATACTGTTCCTGATCCAGCCCAGGATGTCTTGGCCACCTGGGCACGCTGCTGGCTCATGTTCAGCCTACTTCCATTTTGGACTTGGGTTTGTTGGTTTTGGTTTTTTGGGTTGTTTTTTTTTTGTTTCTTTTTGAATTCTTGTTATAATTCACAGAAGCTCTGTGTTTTGTTCCCAAAATACAGGATGAAAAAGAAACTTTTGAGACTTCGCTGGGGAGCACTGAGAGCTGGGGGAAGCGCACCTGGATGAACGTTTTACATGAGGGACGGCAACGTGATGGGCATGCAAGGGAAAATATTTGCATTGTCTCCAGCAGAAAGGTCAGCTGTGATTGCACACCACCTATTTTTCATTAGTGGGAAAGCAGAGCAGCTTCCCATTTCAAAAATGCCTCAATATTGCCTTCAGCACGGCAGCAAAGAGACCCAAAGTGACCCCATTTGAAACGCCCTTTACTTGAGCGATGACATTTCATTTCTCTCCGGTTTTATTCAAATGTTCTGGAATGCTTAATGGAAAATAAATAGGAAGGATGTTAGAAATGATGCTTTTGGTTGTTCTTTATGCCAGTAACGTATGTCCCTCTACTTGCATCTAAAACTGGCTAATTGGCACTAATAAGGCCTGGCAGCTGGTTTTCAGTGCTTACACTTTCGCTTGCATAACTGTCTGTGCCTGCTGTTGAAAAGCAAGGGAGGAATTGGGAAGCAGGAGGAGTTTCCAGCCTCTCAAAAATGCTCTTTTTCACAGATGCACAGAATGTTAGGGGCTGGAAGGGACCTTCAGAGATCATCCAGTCCAACCCCCCTGCCAGACCAGGATCACCCATACCAAGTCACGCTGGAAAGCATCCAGGCAGGTTTTGAACACCTCCAGAGAGGGAGACTCCACAACCCCCCTGGGCAGCCTGTTCCAGTGTTACATCACCCTCACACTGATCCTGTTTCCAACGAACTTCCTCTGCCTCAGCTTCCACCCACTGCCCCTTGGCCTGTCATTGGGCATCACTGAGCAAAGCCTGGCTCCATCCTCTTGGCACTCACCCTTGACATATTTATAAACATCAATGAGGTCACCTCCTAGTCTCCTCCTCTCCGAGCTAAAGAGCCCTAGCACCTTTAGTCTCTCCTCACAAGGAGGATGCTCCACTCCCCTAATTGTTTTTGTGGCTCTGTGCTGGACTCTTTAAAGCAGTTCCCTGAGGTCCTTCTTGAACTGAGGGGCCCAGAACTGGACACAATACTCCAGATGCAGCCTCCCCAGAGCAAAGCCCTGTTAGGAGTGGCTGAGGGGTGGTTTAGCCTGGAGAAGAGGAGGCTCAGGGGAGACCTTATTGCTGTCTACAACTACCTGAAGGGAGGTTGTAGCCAGGTGGGGTTTGGTCTCTTCTCCCAGGCAACCAGCAACAGAACAAGAGGACATAGTCTCAAGCTGCGCAGGGGGAAGTTTAGGCTTGATCTTAGAAAGAAGTTCTTCACAGAAAGAGAGATTACCCATTGGAGTGGGCTACCCAGGGTGGCAGTGGAGTCAGTGTCACTGCAGGTGTTGAAGAAAAGCCTGGATGAGGTATTTAGTGTCATGGTCTCTTTGATTAGTTAGAGTTGGGCTGGAACTTGATAATCTTGGAGGTCTCTTCCAACCTGGTTGATTCTGTGAAGTAGAGGGGAAGGGGAACCTCTCTCAAGATACTAGCCACACCCCTTCTAATACACCCTTTTCAACTTGAGGTCAGTTCACTGTTCACAAAGAAAATTAGCTTCATAAGTGGCAACAGCTGCATCAAAGAATCATCTGCTGGTTATTCTCTAAAATGTCAACGTTGCTTTAGTAGCTTTGCTGCAGGTTGTTGGCAGTGATGACACCACCTGTGTGTAGTGCCTTCAGTACCCCTGTGGCAACACAGGAGCATTGAGGAGCTTTGTGTGCCTTTCCTAAAGGAAGCTGCCAGGAATTTCTGACATTACTTTTTAGCCAGGCTGGAACTTAACTTTCAGTCTACGTGACATGAAGGTTTTAACTACAGATGGTTTAAACAAAACAAACAACCAACCCACAAAAAAACCCAAACCCACACAAACGACCCAGCAAACCAAAACCCACTCTGAAATGTCTTCTCAAAGCTGTAAGAAACTTGCTTGTTCAGCATTTTTCTTTAAAAATGCTACCCTTAAACCCCTTCCCAAGGAAGAGGTAAGGTCATATCAGCAATACTCAAATTGAGAATAGTCTGACTATGATAGATATGGAAAGGGTGAAGAGGTGCTGCTTCCTTCCCATTCAGATTGTAGTCACTGGCCCTAGTGGCAATGACAAATGCTCCCTGTGATGCAAGTGGTAGTGGGAGCTGTGCTGTCGGTTTGTAAGAGTTCATCAAAGATCATCACTTCCCTCTCCTGAGCTTGTTACCAACACAGTAACAGCCCCATGACCGCTGCCTCAGCTGAAGAGTCATTTCTGCCCTGACCGTGTGTCCATCTTCACATGCTGAGCTCTGGGTACTGAGTACCAGCTCCACACCAGCACCAGTGCGTGAATGGCTAAGCTCTGCTGTAAAGCTGCAGCTTGCTTATGGAAACTTTGTGCATGGAACACAGATTGAATCCTTTATGTTGGGGGTTAATTTACCCTTTTCAACATCTTTCATAAACCAAAGATCTGATAGCTGATCAGATAGCAACAGTTCTCTAGGGAGTCAGTCAGTGAGACCAGTCTTTTCCTGGCAACCTGGAGCCAGGAAAAGTGATCAGAGTTCAGAGTTATCTACTACTCTATCCTTCCAGTGTTGTTGGCATCTGTGCCAAATACCCTAGTTCTTTATAGAGCTTCTTCAGGAGCTCAAAAGTTCCCCCAGCTGTTAAGCAGCAGGCTCAGTGTGGCATTCAGCAGCAGAGGGGAACTTCAAGCGTGGCGTTGGGCACAGCAGGGAAGCTGTACATCAAAAAGGGCTGTGGCAAGAGTGCAGTCCCACCACCTCTGGTGGATGGATTCCTCTCTTCAACACTCAGAGTCTTCTCTGAGCCATGGGATGAAAAGGTCATACAGGATCGTTGAATTATAGAATAGGCGAGGCTGGGCAAGACCTTTAAGATCATTGAGTCCAACCATAAACCTAACACTGCCATGTCCACCACTAAACCATGTCCCAAACCTCCACATCTACACATCTTTTAAATGCCTCCACCACTTCTCTGGGCTTTACAACTTTCTGGGATGATTTTTTTCCCCCTAATATGGAACCTCAACTTCCTTGGTGCAACTTGAGGCTGTTTCCTCCTGTCCCATATTTCCTTTTGTCCTAAGTCCGTCAAAGCAAGTGGTTAAAAAGAGGACGGAGCCATCTGCTCCCGCAGTGACCCTGCAGATTAACGCCAGAAACGGGCTGTCCAGCCAGGTAGGGCTGCTGAGGAGTCAAAGCCCTTTCGACTTGCGGGGGGAAAACCGGCTGCGTGGGGCTGCGTGTTCCCGAAACCCGCAGGCAGGACCGGCTGATTCAACGGCAGCGCTGCGGTAACAGGCAGCACTGAGGGAAGCGGTGGTGCCGAGGGAACGGCAGCTGGCGTGGGGCAACCGGCGGCGCCTGGGGAACGGCCGCCGCGCACGCCGCAGCCCCGCCTCCCATCCCGAAGCGCGGCGGGCCCGCCCCACCGTGCGCGCAGGTGCGGGGAGCGCGGAGCGCGCACCCTCCACCCCCGGCCGGCAGCGCTAGCGGCGGCGCGCGCGGGGCGCGGGTGCGCGGCGGCTCCCGCCGGCTTTTGTGCGGGGCGGCGAGAACGCCGCGGGCTGCGGGGCTCTACCGCCAGCGGGTGGCGGGGCCGGGGCCGGGCCGGGCCGGGCCGGGCGCTGATGTCACTGCTGCCCTCGGCGCTGCAGCGGGTGTTGCCGGGGCCGCCCCTCCGCGCCCGGCAGTGGGCGGGCCGGCGGCGGGAACCGAGGGGAGTATGAGGCTGCCGCCCCTCCGTCCTGCGCCCGCCGGTGCCCGCGGGGCTGCGCCGTCCGCCGCGGCGGCCGGGCATGGTGGCGTCTGATGCGGACGGTGCGTGCGTGAGTCATCGCGCCCCGCAGGCAAGCAGCTGGCCGGGCCGGCCTTTGTCTGCGCCGGGAGCATGTGGGTGAACCCCGAGGAGGTGCTGCTGGCGAACGCTCTGTGGGTGACGGAGCGGGCCAACCCCTACTTCATTCTCCAGAGGAGGAAGGGGCACGGAGGCGATGGCGGCGGCGGGGGACTGGCCGGTAAGGCGCGGCGGCGGTGGCCGGGGTCCCGGGGAGGACAGGGCGGGGCCGCGCTTCACGGCGACTCCTCAGCGGCTGCCCCGGGGTGGCGGTGGGTCCCTGGTGGCCGGGCGGGATAACGGCTTTCGGGACCCGTGCCGGGAGGGAGCACGGTGTCCCCAATGGGCCGAGGGCGGCGGCTCGGCTCATGCCTCGCACGGTACGGTGCGACGGCGGCGGGGCCTTGGGCGCCTGCTTGGCAGCCAGGTGCTAGGCTGCGCGGAACACGCCGAGCTTTCCCCGAGGGTTTGCGCACCGTGAAAGCCTTCTGCGGGTGGCCACGGCTGTGCGATGCCTTCGTACATCAGGGTGTGACTTGCTCAGGTCCACGGAGGATTATCTAGGAGATCTAGCACATGTGTCAGATAAGAGTAAGTTGCAATTCACAAACGCCTACCGTGGGAGCACGTTTGCTTTGGATTCTCTGCATTCTTCAGGATGCCCTTGTTAATTACGTTCCCTGAATGCTTTGTTGTCGTCTTCTGCTAACTGGAGACCCTTTCGTAGATGCTTGGGTCATAGGCGTCCTGGTCGCTGTAATACTGTGCGTACAGAGCTGTCAAGACCTTTCATGGTGCA
Organism: Melanerpes formicivorus; assembly: GCF_026170545.1. Lineage (NCBI taxonomy): Eukaryota > Metazoa > Chordata > Aves > Piciformes > Picidae > Melanerpes > Melanerpes formicivorus. The sequence goes on along the minus strand of NW_027142379.1, from coordinate 8,546,046 downwards.
TAGGCAACATACATGCGCTTCTGTGAAGTTGGGCTTACAGAACCCGATGGTGTTACCACTGGTCCTGAATTGGCAGAAAATAGTCCAAATCATGCTCTGAAAAGCTGTGGTTTCTTCCTTACGCCACTAGTTCTTCAGGTTAATCAAATAAACATTCGGACTACATCTGTATTTGGTTCCAGGTCCTGTGCGTGTTTACCAAGAGATAAGTGTTTCTTCAGCTTTTGAATGCTCTGTGGACTTGTCAACAATTCTTAATCTAAACTAACACGCCACTGTAAAGTGTGTTTTGATGTAGGCTCTCGAGATCTTGAGTCATCTTTAGTGTTGTGTGTGGATAAACCACCTCATTCTTGCATGGGAAGTGACCAGCAGCCACTCCACACTGGCTGTGGATTAAAAAAGACAGTAATAATTTGTGGTCTATCTTTTGAGTTGTGGACAGTGCAGCAAATCTAGAAAAAGCTTGGCTTGGCCTCAAAAGTTCTCCCCTGCTGTATTTACTGAGAAGTCTGTTACAGGCTATCCTTTGATGGTTTACCTCACCGACCTCTTCAGGATTTCTTCTTCTACCTTACCTTAGGTGGTCTACCAGGCATTCTGGTGCTTTTCTGACTTGGTTAGCTTTGAATTAGAGACTGTTTGGGATCCTCAAAGCCAAACATTTCTGGGTTGTTAGGGAAACGTTTTGAACATTTGGGTGTTTCTCTTCAACTCGTTTGCACGGTGCGTGCACGTCTAAGCCGCCTTGTATGTATCGCAGTCTGTGTGATGGTACAGCGGTGCAGATGGAGAGATCGCTTCTGAAGATCTAGCCCTTGCCTGAGAGAAGGGTTTATAAACGTGCATGCACTCTTCCGTATTTTTTGGTGAAGGTCAGACAAGCCAGCAGGGTTTAGTTCAGAATGCAGAAGTAGTTCTGTCTTCGTTTCTGCCTTTGTCTTCCCCCTTGGAATTTATGTTTTTGTGCACCGTGGCCATTATTCAGCGCAGTCTGCGTAGCAAATGTGATTTAGAGTGCACCACTGTTGTGTGTATTTTGAAAACTGCCTTTCCATGGGTCTTTTATTAGTGTCTGTGCTTTGCCTGGATTTGCACCTCCATTGGAGGTAGTAGCTAGAAAGTAAGCTGAATGATTTTTTAGGAGTTTTGTTTGTTTGCATGGGGAAGGGCTTGGAAAAAAAGTTGTAGCTTTTTCCCCAGTGTGTTGCCAAAATCGTAACAAAGCAAACACCCATTGCTAGCAGGCAGAAAGTTAGTTCTGGAATGACTTGCAGGGCCATATTTTAACACATAAGGTTTTGGCACAGTGATTACCATAAGGTGGGAGAAGAAAAAAAAGGGATATTGAGTGTCCAGGCCACTCACAGCTTGGTAGGCACAGTAATAAGTGGAACTTGTGATTATTAGTTTTTCATTCAAATACTGGAAGTTGACACTGGTTATTCTAACAGCTGTGGGCTGCCCATTGAGGGCCAAGGTAGGTGAAGGAAGCCAATGGATTGTTCTTCATAGGTAAGACTGGTTTAGAAGTAAGGTGTTGAGTGATCTAGCTGATCCTGAGGGTTTGGAATAAATACATCAGGAGGGTCAACAGGATCCTCATTTGCAATAGTGATAGCAGGTAGGGTGACCCAGTGGAGAGTTCTGTGGGTGGTAGCCTCCACCTCTGGCATAGGAGCTGTATCTTTAACTGGTTGAAAGCAAAGAAACAGAAAAAAGGAACCTTTTGTCTTTGGGTGCTTGTTGTTCTTTTAACTTTGGAGATGGTTTGGTTTGGGGTTTGTTGGTTTGGGGTGGTTTGGGTTTTTTTGTTTCGTGGGTGGTGGGGGTTGTGTGTTTGTTGTTTTTGTTTGGGGGGGTTGTTGTTGTTTTGTTTGGTTAATTTCTTGTTCTGTAGTGACACGATGCTGGGATTTGCTCAGATGTCATCTAAAAGCTTACCCACTTGTGAATGGTTGCTCGATGGGAAACCAGATTCTGTGTCCTTGAAGCTGACTAGAAATACTGTGTGCAAGATTTTTTTCACTGTGGTGGGAGTGGTCTGAATTTATGTATGCAAGAGAGGATGTAAATACAGCTGTCACTTTTGTGTGTGTGTGTGATCTATCTCCTGCTGACTTGTACTCCCTCATTATTGACTCTCAAAGTCATTTGTCTTAAACTGTAAAATGATAATTGACTTTCACATTGATGAGACTACTGTGGGTTTGATGTTATGAGGTGACCTCACTATGTAACTTAAGTGATGGTTGGGCAGCAAGGAGAATTGATTCTCTGGCACTAACCTCAAATTTAAGTTTGCTGTGGAACTAATCAGTGAGCAGCCTGAACATAAGCATAATGTCCTTCTCTCCACCTGCAAACAACTTTAATTGGGGTCACACTGTAATTCAGTTGTGATGGCTTGCCTGAAGGAAGAGATCCAGTACTTGCCCCTGGGTGAATGGGAATGAGAGGTTGGAAGACTGGGGACAGACCTCTTCAGGCAGTGCTGTGACTGTGAAAGTGTGGGTGAAGGCGGCTGATCACTCTCACGGTGGATGCCAGGGTCTCTGTTACCTGTCCTGTGGACAGAGGTTACCATCACCAGGGCAGAAGGCTGGATCTTTTAGGTCTTTCAACACATCTCAGTCATACAGAAAGTAGTTTACAGAGCCTTGGAGGTGAGTGAAAGTTTCATAGTTTCATTCAGGGTTGGAAGGGACCACAAGGATCATCTAGTTCCACCCCCCCTGCCATGGGCAGGGACACCCCACACTAGATCAGGCTGCCCAGAGCCTCATCCAGCCTGGGCTTAAACACCCCCAGGGACGGGGCCTCGACCACCTCCCTGGACAACACATTCCAGGCTTTTACCACTCTCATGGTGAAGAACTTCCTCCTCACATCTAGCCTGAATCTCCCCACCTCCAGCTTCATTCCATTCCCCCTAGTCCTATCACTCCCTGAGATCCTGAGAAGTCCTTCCCCAGCCTTCCTGTAGCCCCCTTCAGATACTGGAAGGCCACAATGAGGTCACCTCGGAGCCTTCTCTTCTGCAGACTGAACAGCCCAACTCCTTCAGTCTGTCCTCATAGGAGAGGTGCTCCAGCCCTCTGATCATCCTTGTGGCCCTTCTCTGGACACCTTCCAGCATTTCCACATCCCTCTTGTAATAGGGGCTCCAGAACTGGACACAGTACTCCAGGTGGGGTCTCACCAGGGCTGAGTAGAGCAGGAGAATCACCTCCCTCGACCTGCTGGCCACACTTCTCCTGATGCAGCCCAGGATCTGATTGGCTTTGCGGGCTGCAAGTGCACATTGAGAGCTCATGTTGAGCTTTTTGTCCACCAGCACCCCCAAGTCTTGGTAAGTCTTGGTGGCTTTGTTGAAGCAGAAGAGCAGTGCTCCTGTTACCTGTTCTCTGTGTAGCAACCTGTTGTAGGAAAAGGAGTATCAGTCACTGGGGAGTGGGTGAAAAATCAGCCCTTCTGCACTGATTCTCTCCTCTTGGCCTGGATTTATACAACTTGGTTGAGCATAGAAAGCCCACTTCTTTAAATGCTTGTTTGGGCATGAGAGACATTTCCTGCACTTGGTTACAATTCAGTATTAAACCAGCTAGAAGCTTGGTGATCTTCATGCTACGTGTGAGGGCAGTGCCTAATTAGAGAGTCTCTGCTAACAAAATGTATCTGATTTAATAGCTGAAGAGATGCAGCTTTCCAGCTAAGCAGTGTGGATCCTTGTTTACACTGAATGATGGCATGAACTCTCTTAAACGATTGTATCTGTGTCACTACCAGTCACATCAATGCTGCTTCCTTTTGTAAGCATGTCTTAATTGGAGAGTTGTTAGGGGCTTGGTTTTCTTTTTCTAACTAAAGGCAAAAGGGAAAGACTTGGAAATTGGGATTTGGCTTGGCTTTTCCTAGCTGTTCTGCAAACTGGCATTATCTTGCACCACTGCATTAATCTTCCAGGGCAAGACCAAGAAATGTACTTTTCTGCTTTGAAAGTATTTGATGATTGAGCTTTCCCCATAATGAAGTTGTTTCATGCCTTGCACATAATGCTGTGCCTGTATTTTGCTTCTGTGTGACCCTCACTCTGGAGTTTCATCTTCCTTTTGCTCACAAACAGGGTAAAAAAGTCTTTTCTTTCCTCTTAGTGCTCTCAGAGGTGCTGGGTGTATTTAACCCTTGCTCCTTCACACTGATTCTGCTTTCTCCACATCAGCTCTTTCCCCTGGGCAGCCTGGTGGTTTGGCTTGTCTGAAATGCTACTTCTCCACAAGTATCCAATGTGTTACACGGCAGCCTGCATCAGCTGAAGCAGAGGCATTTTGAGAGAACAGGATCCCAGATCTCTCCTGTAGTGATAGGACTAGGGGGAATGCAGCAGAACTAGAAGTGGGTAGGTTCTGATTGGATGTTAGGAAGAAATTCTTTACCATGAAGGTGGTGAGAGACTGGAACAGGTTGCCCAGGGGGGTGGTAGAAGCCTCATCCCTGGAGGTTTTTAAAGCCAGGCTGGATGAGGCTCAGAGCAACCTGATGTAGTGTGAGGTATCCCTGCCTCTGGCAGGGGGGTTGGAACTGGATAGTCCTTGGGGTCCCTTCCGACCCTGACAATTCTATGATTTGGGTGCTGTGCCCTGTGGACAATAGATCTAAGGACCTTGAACACTTCATTAAGTTTATAAATGATGAAAATGCTCTTGGATCTGTACTATGCAGTCTATCTTGTATCCCAGTACAGAAAATTGGCTAAAAAAAAAATGCCTGACTGCTTTCTGCTGCACTGTGGTAACGCTTGCCCAACTCCTGTTTGGAAACAACATTGCAAGAAATTAGCACAGCTAATAGTTGAAGGGCAGAGTGATGTATTCGCTGGGAGCTTACAGGAAGAGGTGGAGGGTGTGGTAGATCACCTTGTGACTGCTGTGCTGCTTCTGTATGTGTTCCTTTGTGTGTGGAGATGAAAATCCAAGTAATTTTGAACCCCTAAGTAAGTTAGTTTGCAAGAACTGTGTTCTAGGAGTGATGTATTTTGCAGATAGAGCATTTATGCTTACTGCAGGGACAGTGCAAGATGGTGAAAGGTTCAGTAGGAGCCTGTAGTAGATTTCCATTCAAGAGATGTGTGTCCAGGGTTGAACTGCTATTTGACTCTCCAAATTGACTTGCCAATCTTTCTGTTGAATTCCCAGATGACTTCATGGGTGCTCAACAGGAAGGTGTCTCATTTCCTTCCTTAGTGACAGGACTAGAGGAAATGGTTTCAAGCTGCACCAGGGGTAGTTTAGGCTGGATGTTAGGAAATATTTCTTCATTGCAAGGGTTATCCAACACTGGAATGGTCTGCCCAGGGCAGTAGTGGAGCCACTGTCCCTGGAGGAGTTGAAGCAGTGTGTGGATCTGCGGCTTAGGGGCATGGTTTAGTGTTGACCCTTCAGCACTGGGTCAAGGGCTGGACTGGTTGATCATTGAGGTCTCTTCCAACTGGATATATTCTGTGCTTCTCTTGATCTCTGGTTATAATAATAAACCAGGTTGGAAGAGACCTTCAAGATCATTGCTTCCGACCCATCAACCATTCCAACCCACCTAAACAACTAACCCATGGCACCAAGCACGCCTTCAAGTCTCCTCCTGAACACCTCCAGTGATGGTGACCCATCCACCTCCCTGGGCAGCACATTCCAATGGGCAATCACTCTCTCTGTATAGAACTTCTTCCTCACCTCCAGCCTAAACCTCCCCTGGTGCAGCCTGAGACTGTGTCCTCTTGTTCTGGTACTGGCTGCCTGGGAGAAGAGACCAACATCCACCTGTCTACAACAGGTAGTTGGAGAGAGCAATAAGGTCACCCCTGAGCCTCCTCCTCTCCAGGCTAAGCAACCCCAGCTCCCTCAGTCTCTCCTCATAGGGCTTGTGTTCCAAAACCCGTTCACACAGGTGATGCAGTTTGCACAGATAGTGCCTGAGAGGTTGCTTGGTGTAGCTCCTGATGTCTGTTCTATAATGCTTCTCGGTCAAAGGCCTTCCTTGCTGTTGTCTTTTACACCTTGAGCAATCATAGCATCAATAAGGTTGGAAAAGACCTCAAAGATCCTCAAGTCCAGCCTGAACGGGACCTATCAAGGCTCCTGAGCTGTCAGTTGCTATGTTTGCCTTCTGACATAATGCTATTGCTTGACACATGGAGTTCAGGGATGCCCTTCTATTTCTCCTGACTCCTGTTTGTGTAAAACCCTGCTGAAAAAGTCACACAGTATAGTAAGCAATAAATGTCTAGGCCTTTTAGTAATTTGCTGCATTATCCCCCAGAGTTTGTACTGCTTACAGTGCTGGTGGTGTGGTCCCACGCTGCAACATCTACAGAAGGTGGAACTTCACCTCAGTTTCCATCACTCCACCGTTCAGCTGTAACCTATTCTTGCAGGGATGTGTGTTTCACAGAGCTTTGGGCCCTTGGCAGTGTCAGCTGGGTTAAGCAAGGTTCCACGAGATGTGCTGCTACATGTTCTCAAAGGCTTTTGACAGTTAAGGAAAACATTTGTATTTTCACATGATTGTGCTTGTAAATATTTGCTATAGGCAGAATCCATTCAGTTTTCTGTATCTCCCCAGGGTTTGTGACCTCTGCTTTATTTATCCTCCAGGGTATCACGCTGTGTGTGGCTTTTCCCTGTAACAGACAGGAGTTGTTGCTGCCATTCACTTTGCTAAATGTAGAAAGGGCTGTAAGCATTTGACTGAAATCTTGTTTCACTTTGGCTCTTAGATCACTAATCAAGCTTCTGATGGCTGCTCAATGGTGATATTCAGTAATCTACGTTTGCATTTTGCTGTCAAATTGGTGCTGGGACAGGCTTAGGCTCTGGAGGACTTCTTAGAAGGCTTTCCATTTCTTTTTGAAGCAAATAAGTATTGTCTAGATCTGCTGGCTTTTCTCTTTCCTAAAGATTCCAGGTAGGAATGCATGAATTCCTACATCAGCAGCAGTCTTCGTTTCAGCTGCTAAGTTCTTCATGTGCTTTTGGTTCTTTCCTCCCAGTCCTGCCTTCTGCTTCCCTTATTGCGGGCTGGATGAGGCTTTGGCCAGCCTGATCTAGTGTAGGGTGTCCCTGCCCATGGCAGGGTGGTTGGAACTAGATGATCCTTGTGGTCCCTTTCAACCCTGAATGAAACTATGAAACTATGAAAACTATGAAACTATTGGTCAAAGTTTTGGGGATTTTCTGTTCAGCATCATTCCTTTCCCTGCTAAAATGCCTCCTCTGATAGTCTATTGAAGCCTGATCTGTCAGCAGGTATTCAGTCAGAACAGTTAGAGTTTGAATATTACTTTTTTTCAGAGACTATTGCTTCTCTTCAGATTTAACTTGTATTTGCCCATGCTTTGCTTCAGGGCTGTTCCTTAATTTGAGCTGAATCTCCTGTGCACCTTTCAGTTCTCGATTCTTACCACTGATTTCGTTGGGTGGATTCAGTTTGCAGTTGTCTGGTTTAGTTTAGCAGTGCTGGTGGTTGGCTTTTGCTTTGTTTTTCAGTTGCACGTACTCACTTGGTTTGTTCTTCTCATTTTACATAGTCTCTCTGAATCTGGTGTTGGTGCAGATGTAGTGTGGCTCTTGGATGCAATCTGTTTTATTTGCTTAACCTCCTCTGAGAGAATGGGATACTTAAAAAGAATTTGTTTTGAGGGGAATTCAGTGACTTCCCTGTTGGTTGGGTCAGTGAGACCTGAGCATGCCTTTCCTGAATGGTTTTGGTTTGTGCTGTTTGGTTAATTTGGGTTTTTTTACAAACTTATGTGCAAACTTTCCTATCATAGAATGGTCCAGGTCAGATGGGACCTCCTAAAGTCATCCAGTCCGACCTCCCTGCAGTCAGGAGGGACATCCCCAACCAGACCAGGCTGCTCAGGGCTTCATTGAGCCTCACCTTGAATATCTCCAGGGAAGGGACCTCAACCACCTCCCTGGGCAACCTGTTCCAGTGTTCCTATCTTGAAGGAACTTAACTCCATCTGTATCCTTCCTGTTTCTCAATCGTTTCTTAGTCTGGTGTGACTGACATGTAATGGAAAATGTATTTTCTCCAGGAGCGTGAGATTCTTTGTTTGGGGTTTGGTGCCAATAGCAATTTCCTATTGTGTTGTAAAGCCCTCATGTACTTTTAACTGTGTAGCATGTCTTGTTGATGATGTGCAGCTCTACTCTTTCCTGCTTCTGCTAGGCTTTTATTTCAGGTCAAGTCTCATGGGTTTGCTTCTGGGAACTTACTGTTTGCATGCATTATTGTGCGAGTTTCTGCACCTGGACATTTCATCACCTGCAAAGTGGGCATCAGTGAGAACAAAAGCTGTTCCTCTGCTCTGTGTGTATCTCTAGGTAGTGACAGAGATTGTACTGTGCATTGTGGTTTCCTCTCTGTGGGAAACAGCCAAGTTTTACCACCCTAAAACACTTGAAATGTTGCTTAGCAGATAACACTGCCCAATGTGATTACAATGTGATTAGAAGTTACAGAAAGATCTACAAGCTGAAAGTCTAAACCTAGTCAGGTTTTGGGTTGAGACAGAGGTTTTTGCAGGGATGGTCATGAATTGTTTGGAGGCCTTGACAAGCGCTGTGGTAGACCCCCCAGTCGCTAATCACTTTTCAATGAAGATACTTGGCAGATAATCTAATTAAATCACAAGTGTTAAACTTGAAGGGCAGGTGATAGATGAGTTCTTCGTTACTGCTTTATCATGCAGCAGCCGAACTAGATCATCACGGGGGCCTTTCCTGAGCTTTTTGTGATTTTAAAGATGAGTGCTTAGATTTCCAGCGTTCCCTCATTTGTATTCATCAGCCCGAGGACAGAAAATGCGAGGACTGTTTTTTGCTGCTCGTCTTGCTCAGTGGCAGTAGAGTGACAGTGCTTCCTCAGTCAGTTGTTTTGCTGAATGTGGTTGAAAACTCCTGTGCAAAGGAAGCTGCAGCTGGGTAAATCACAGTATCACCAAAGTTGGAAGAGACCTCAAAGATCAAGTCCAACCTGTCACCACAGACCTCATGACTAGACCATGGCACCAAGTGCCACGTCCAGTCCCCTCTTGAACACCTCCAGGGATGGTGACTCCACCACCTCCCTGGGCAGCACATTCCAATGACGAATTACTCTCTCTGTGAAGAACTTTCTCCTCCCCTCCAGCCTAAACTTCCCCTGGTGCAGCTTGAGACTGTGTCCTCTTGTTCTGCTGCTGGTTGCCTGGGAGAAGAGACCAGCCCCCACCTGGCTACAACCTCCCTTCAGGTAGTTGTAGACAGCAATAAGGTCTCCCCTGAGCCTCCTCTTCTCCAGGCTAAGCAACCCCAGCTCCCTCAGCCTCTCCTCACAGGGCTGTGCTCAAGGCCTCTCCCCAGCCTCGTTGCCCTTCTCTGGACACGTTCAAGAGTCTCAATGTCCTTCTTAAACTGAGGGGCCCAGAACTGGGCACAGGACTCAAGCTGTGGCCTAACCAATGCAGAGTACAGGGGCACAATGACTTCCCTGCTCCTGCTGGTCACACTATTCTTGATGCATGCCAGGATGCCATTGGCCACCTTAGCCACCTGGGCACACTGCTGGCTCATGTTCAGCTGCTGTCAATCAGCACCCCCAGGTCCCTTTGTTTGGCAGCTCTCCAGCCACTCTGACCCCAGCCTGTAGCTCTGCATGGGGTTGTTGTGGCCGAAGTGCAGCACCTGGCACTTGGACTTGTTGAATGCCATCATGTTGGACTCTGCCCATCTGTCCAGTCGGTTGAGGTCCCTCTGCAGAGCCCTTCTGCCCTCAACATCTGCTCCCAACTTGGTGTCATCTGCAAATTTGCTGATGACTGACTCAATCCCCTCATCCAGATCATTAATGAAGAAGACTTGGATCCTAGGCCTTCATTTCAGGGGAAGAATTTGTGTTTCTTGATGCCACATTATGTACCCATGGAAGCCAATGCTGTGTAACCCACATGGTAAGAGAATTATCAAGTAAGTGTTCAGAGGTCATTTTGCTTTTGTTTGTGTGAACAAACAGCATATAGACCCACAGCTGTAGAGACCTTCATGAAGTTCCACAAGTGTTGTGCTCACAATGAGGAGGTTACTTTCATACTCCTGTGGTTACTATTCCCAGGATTTTAAGTTTAAGGTTGCAGTTGTTCTTGAGGGTTGTATAATATTTACCATTCATTTAGGCTCCCATGAAATTAAATCCTTTTTAAAGGATTTGCCCATAGCATTCCCCATGGAATTCAGAGTGTTGCTCCAGGTTGAGTTTTGACAGGTAGTTGGACAACCTCATTCTGTAATAACCAAATGAGAGAGCAAATCACAGGGTGCTTTCCCAGAAGTCAGCTGACCTCCACAAGCAGGTCCTTTGGATGTGTCAGGTGTATGACTGGAACTCATTCTATGTCCACCTTGCTTCAGTGGAGAGAGAAGGTGTCATTAGCACACTTCATGGGGAACTGTTTGAGCAGCGTGTGTTTCATTCAGGGCTGGAATGTTACAGTGCCTGTCTGGAAAAATTCTGGCTGATGACACATGTGACATGGCAGCTTTTCCTGGCTGTGGCACTGAGCTCCTACACAGCTAGGCTGCTGACATCCATGGGACTGCTTGAGTGATAGCTCATGAGCGTGGCTCCAAGGCTCACAGTCTGACCTGTATTTCATAGTGTCATAGTATCATTCAGGGTTGGAAGGGACCACAAGGATCATCTAGTTCCAACCCCCCTGCCATGGGCAGGGACACCCCACACTAGATCAGGCTGCCCAGAGCCTCATCCAGCCTGGGCTTAAACACCTCCAGGGACAGGGCCTCAACCACCTCCCTGGACAACCCATTCCAGGGCTTCACCACTCTCATGGGGAAGAACCTCCTCCTCACATCCAGCCTGAATCTCCCCACCTCCAGCTTCATTCCATTCCCCCTAGTCCTATCACTCCCTGAGATCCTGAGAAGTCCCTCTCCAGCCTTCCTGTAGGCCCCCTTCAGATACTGGAAGGCCACAATGAGGTCACCTCGGAGCCTTCTCTTCTCCAGACTGAACAGCCCCAACTCCTTCAGTCTGTCCTCATAGGAGAGGTGCTCCCTTGGAGGGTATACTTCTGTATTTGCTCTATGTGCTATCAAGATGTGTATTGTTTGTTTAGACATTTTAGAGATGAAAGTCTCCTGACAGAAGGTGTCTTGAGAGACTGTCAGGCTGTGTAGATTACATTAGCATAGAGCTGGGAGAAGGATGTGGCAGGGCAGGGCTTGACTCTCAGCAGCCAGGTGACTTAACAACACATACTTGTTATCTGAAGATTGCCCCTGGGTGGCAGGATTAGGCACAACAGCTTCAGTGTCCTCCTTCCAGCTCCAGGCAAGGTTTGATGCAAGTGGCCTGTGACACTGAAAATGGATGTATCACAGGTCACTGGTGTGTGCTGAAAGCATCTCGAGTCTGAGGACTGTATGGTTAAAGCTGAATGGGAAGTGTCACTGATGCTGTCCTGAGGTTTTTGATAGTGTTTGCTCTGCAGCAAAGCCATGGATGCTGGCAGTTTTTAAGTGTCTGAAGTGTCATTGCTTATTATCATTCATAAACAGCAAATAAATTTGCTTTGGTGTTGTAATAAGGTATGCTAGAGACAATGTGTAATCCAGGTCTTCACTCCTGACTATGTAATCCAATTTAGTTTGAGAACCTTGGCTATTTTAGCAGGTGAAAACACCACAGGCTCACCAACATAATCATGAGATTGCTGTCAAGGGGGGCTGTAGAAAGATGATAAGTATTTGATCTTTGTGTGTGTTTTACTTAAAGCATGATTTTTTTGGTAAAAGAGGCTTCCTGTTTGTCAGCAAGACAATCCCTTTTGGTTACAGAATCACAGAATGTTAAGGGCTAGAAAGGACCTCAAAAGATCATCTAGTCCAACCCCCCTTTAAAAAACAACAGTAGAATAGAATAGAATAAACCAGGTTGGAAGAGACCTTCGAGATTGAGTCCAACCTTTCATCCAACACCATCTAATCAACTAAACCATGGCACCAAGCACCCCAGCCAGTCTCTTCCTAAACATCTCCAGTGATGGTGACTTCACTACCTCCCTGGGCAGCACAATCTAAGGGGCAATCTCTCATTCTATGAAGAACTTCTTCCTAACACCCAGGCTAAACCTCCCCTGGTGCAGCTTGAGACTGTGTCCTCTTGTTCTGGTGCTGGTTGCCTGGGAGACTGAGACTCCCCTGAGCCTCCTCTTCTCCAGAATAAGCAACTCCAGCTCCCTCAGCCTCTCCTCACAGGGCTGTGCTCCAAACCCCTCCCCAGCTTTATTGCCCTTCCCTGGACACCTTCCAGTAACTCAGCATCTTTCCTAAACTGAGGGCCCCAGAACTGGACACAGGACTTAAGGTGTAATTAGTAGTTTGCAGTAATTAGTGGTTTGCAGAGAAACTTGCAAATTCTTGTGAAAGGTAAAAATTAATCACTACTTATCTTTTAAAAGAAAGAAGGGCAAATATTCCTGTGACAAAGATCTGTGCCATAGACACCCAAATAGCTGCAAATGTTGTGACTTGCTGTAGGTATTTGAGGCTGTGCACTCTTAAGTGGGTGGCTGTTCAGTGGTGGTAACCTACAGTGTGTCAAGTTGATTGTACTGTAGGTCATACCTTGATTTCATTATCTTTTGTGAGCTGGAACTGGAGGATATTTAAGTTCCCTTTCAACTCAAACCATTCTATGATAAGCTATCTGGAATGTTGTTCTTCAAAGAGCAGTGGTGCTTGAAAGAGTCTTAACTGGCTGAATCAGTTGGCTTAGTTTTCAGGTCAAGATGACCTACCTGCCTTTCTGGAAAATACCCTTTGCTCAGCTAGAAATCATTTGGCTTAAAGGTGGGGTGTGTTATGTGGGACATCAGGCTTCAGGTGGTCATACTCAGAGCAAAAAACAGCTTGAAAATTGATTGTCAATGTAAAGATGCAAGTGCTTCATAATTCATGAATTCAGACTGCCAATCTGAATATCCTTTGTGGTTGTAGGCTCCCTCTCCAGCTTACACCTAAATGAGGCACAGTGGTCAGGCATGTAAAATGTAGTGTGGTTTCTTCCTTCAGCATCAGCTGCATCAAGTCACTGAACCCCTTTCCAGTAACACCCTCTAGTGCATTGCGTGTCCTTCCAGTAACAGGATTGAAGAGCAATTACCTAGGTCTCCTAGCCTGGGTCTTTGTATTCCTCAGTTTCAGATATTCCATTTTGCTCTTTTTCCTCTGCTAATGCCTGTATCTTACAGAAAAGAAAGGGAATATTAAGCCTTTTTCTGCCCATTTGCTGTGGAATTCAGGTTTGCAGAAGAGGAAGCTGACTTGATTCACAAAGTTGTATCAAACAAAGCGGAGGCATCGTCCTCCCTTTGCTCTAGATGTTTGACCTGTGTCTGCTGATTTGTGTTGGAAGGGACCTTAAGGATCATCTAGTTCCAGCCCCTTGCCATGGGCAGGGACACCTTCCATTAGATCAGGTCACTCAAGGCCTCATCCAGCCTGGCCTCGATATGGTGCTTGAGTGCCTTCAAGATCAGTGCTCTCAGCAGTTAACCAGCTGCTAATCCCACAGGTTTTAATATGCTTTAGACCTTTGCTTATGAAAACTGCTCACTTGAACAAGGCCTTGCAGATTTAGCACTCTTACACTGGAAATTCCTTCCCTTTTATTTTCACTGTGTAGTCAGAGACCTGATGAAATAGTGGGGGGGAAAACTGCAATCGGTATAGTTGGATGATCTGATGCCTGGCTCTGGCCCAAGGCCTTGTCTGAGGAATATGACTCTTTGTTGTCAGCTCTGTTTCTATAGAAACTTTTAGTTATTTTTTTTAAGTTAATCTCCAAAGGTCCTTGCTATATGAAGAATTAATGAACAGTATTAAAATAAATGGCTTGGTAAAAATGCTCTTTAAAACGTGGAGGCATTTCTACATGACCATAATCAAAGAGAGAATCAGTCTGAACTGCTGTGGTTTCATTCTGGTTGCATCACGTGTTTGAATTGCCAAAAAGAAAGTGCCAAACAACCAAAAAAAAAACCCACCCCAACACTGACCTGCAATGCAAAATGGGACAATACCCTTATGAAAGACAGCAGTCAGGGTAGTTCATAGTCAGTCAGGGTTGGAAGGGACCACAAGGATCATCTAGTTCCAACCCCCCTGCCATGGGCAGGGACACCTCACACTAGAGCAGGCTGGCCAGAGCCTCATCCAGCCTGCTCTTAAACACCTTCAGGGACGGGGCCTCAACCACCTCCCTGGACAACCCATTCCAGGGCTTCACCACTCTCATGGGGAAGAACTTCCTCCTCACATCCAGCCTGAATCTCCCCACCTCCAACTTCATTCCATTCCCCCTAGTCCTATCACTCCCTGAGATCCTGAGAAGTCCTTCCCCAGCCTTCTTGTAGCCCCCTTCAGATACTGGAAGGCCACAATGAGGTTACCTCGGAGCCTTCTCCTTTCCAGACTGAACAGCCTCAACTCCTTCAGTCTGTCCTCATAGGAGAGGTGCTCCAGCCCTCTGATCATCTTCCTGGCCCTTCTCTGGACACCTTCCAGCACCTCCAGATCCCTCTTGTAATAGGGGCTCCAGTACTCCAGGTGGGATCTCACCAGAGCTGAGTAGAGGGGGAGAATCACCTCCCTTGACCTGCTGGCCACACTTCTCCTGATGCAGCCCAGGATCTGATTGGCTTTCGGGGCTGCAAGTGCACATTGAGAGCTCCTGTTGAGCTTCTCCTCCACCAGCACCCCCAAGTCTCTCTCCTCAGGGGTGCTTTCCAGCCAGTCCCTGCCCAGCCTGGATTTGTGCCTAGGATTGCCTCGACCCAGATGCAGGACCCTGCACTTGGTCTTGTTGACCCTCATGAGGTTGGCTTGTGCCCACCTCTCCAGCCTGTGAAGGTCCCTCTGGATGGCCTCCCTTCCCTCCAGCGTGTCTGCTGCACCACACAGCTTGGTGTCATCAGCAAACTTGCAGGATTGCAAAAGTAAATATTAATTTGCTTCAGTGTATGTAAGAAGACATTAATTGTTTTTTTTTCACTATCACATGTCCTCTATCAAAACAGCTGTTTCATCCCTGGAGGTGTTCAAGAGAGGATTGGACGTGGCACTTGGTGCCATGGTTTAGTCATGAGGTCTGTGGTGACAGGTTGGACTTGATGATCTTTGAGGTCTCTTCCAACCTTGGTGATTCTGTGATACAAGTAACATTTTACTGACAGGCTGTCCATTGCAGTTATCCTGGTCACTAGGCTTTGAATTTCCATGGGGTCTTCTGGAGCTGTGTGAATGTTCTCCCTTTAACCTCAGTGCGTGGGCCCTTCTGCCTGCTGCTGTTGCTGAAAAGGCACTGGGCAACTCCTACTTTCTGCATCAGTTTAAAAGTTTTCTTTCTCTTCCTTCCTTCTCTCCAGCCTGCTGTTCCAGTGCTGGCTGGTCTCTTTTCAGTTTGGTTTGTTGGGGTGGCTGTTGGTTTTGTTTGGTTTTTGTAGTGCTCTCCACGTTTCTGGAATGCACTGCTGTGTCTTGCCTTGCTTCTGTTTGGTGGCACTGGGGATATTCCTCTCCTCTCTGTGGGTGAAGCTTAGTCACAATTTCTGTGACTTGAAAATACTGAAGAGGGTTTAACCAGTCACCTTGGGCAGAGGAATTGTAAGAAATGAATTATTGACAGTGAGGTTGGTGAGACACTGAACAGGCTGCCCAGGAGGGTCATGGGTACTCCATGTTGAATGAGGCCTTGAGTGACCTGATCTAATGGGAGGTGTCCCTGCCCGTAATAGAGGGGTTGGAACTAGATGATCTTTAGGTCCCTTCCAATCCAAACTATTCTATGAATCTATAAATCTCTCATATGTTTGGGAGAAAGAAGTAGGATGGGAAGCTCCTCTTAGCTTGATGTTGCTGCACGAGTCAGTAGGTTTGTTCTCCTTGACCCTATCTGTGTATCCCAGTTTTGATAGCTGCAATATCCTGCTAGAACTAATGGCAGAATTGGTTGGCAGGGCCACCCACACAGCAGCAGATCTGGAAATACAGCAGGAGGAATGAAACAAGCATATTTTAAAAGATTACAGGGGCTTAACAGTGTATCTGTACCTCAGAGAAGATTGCATTTGGCCAGCATACAACTTCTTTGAGCTATTACATCATGCCTGTTGCACATTTAGTACTGTCAGTGGGCATGTGAAGCTGCAAAGCATGAAAAAGCTTTGGTGTAAGCTCTGCTACACGTTTGCAGCAAACTCAGATGATTAATGCAGCATAGTATCTGCCTTGGTGTGCACCCTAGCTGAGCAGTTCTCTTGGGCTCACTAGCAGCTTTAAGCAGTTGAGGGTCTGGTACTTTCTGAACCAGGGCCATATTGCTTTTGTGAAGCTAGAATTGGGAGTGTGTTTAACAGAAAAAAGGGATTTAAAGGCTCATTATAACTTACTTCAGTCTCCTGAGTTTGAAAGGGGTCAAGCTGTATGTATCTGGGAGTGTTGGTGGAGGACTGATCAGAGGCAGCTGGTGGGTGTACACCAGTAGTAGATGAGATGAGGGTTGTTAGTAAGAACAACTAAAGCTAGTTAGACTAATGAGCATTGGGATATTTTGCATTAACACTTCATGTTCCTATCCTGTTATCTGCTCTATCAATGCTTACTGATACCCTGTTGTCATGTTCAGATTTGTTGCTCAAGTGTTTCAGATTCTTGGATTAAAAAGTGGCTATTGAAGTGTCAGGCAGGAAGAGAATACCTTTGATCTGGCCTGTGAAGATCTGTATAAAATAAAAGTTCTGGGCCCCTCAGTTTAGGAAAGATGTTGAGTTGCTGGAATGTGTCCAGAGAAGGGCAACAAAGCTGGGGAGGGGTTTGGAGCACAGCCCTGTGAGGAGAGGCTGAAGGAGCTGGGGTTGCTTAGCCTGGAGAAGAGGAGGCTCAGGGCAGACCTTATTGCTGTCTACAACTACCCGAAGGGAGGTTGTAGCCAGGTGGAGGTTGGTCTCTTCTCCCAGGCAAGCAGCACCAGAACAAGAGGACACAGTCTCAAGCTGCAGCAGGGGAGGTTTAGTCTGGATGTTAGGAAGAAGTTTTTCACAGAGAGAGAGATTGGCCATTGGAATGGGCTGCCCAGGGAGGTGGTGGAGTCACCATCATTGGAGGTGTTTAGGAAGAGACTGGATGGGGTGCTTGGTGCCATGGCTTAGTTGATTAGATGGTGTTAGGTGATAGGTTGGACTTGATAATCCCACAGGTCTTTTCCAACCTGGTTAATTCTATTCTATTCTATTTGCAAAACCAGCACATGCCAAAAAATACAAATAGCAAACACAGAATAGGGTAAGTCAGTGAGAGGTGGGGGATTTCCCAGTATCAGTTTCCATTCACATTTAAGGGATCTACTAAGGTAGGAAGTAGGTAGCACTTTTATATCTGTGATGAAGAAAGCAAATCTGAAAGAAGAACAGCAGTGGAAGAAGTCTTCTCTACCAGTGCAGAATGGGGAACTAATAAAACTGTGACAGTAAAAGATGAAATCAACTGCTTGAATGAAGAGGATTTTGAAGAGGAGTGTTTTAAAATAGCTTTTTTGGGTGCATACAGTTGATTTCAGCTCTTAAAAAAACAACCAACCCAAGTTCTACTCCAGTAAATATTTGCAGAAGAGGTCTTGCAAAGCTCCTCTCCTTTCAGTATTTGAGTTTGCTGAGAACTTCAACATGAAAATGTAAATCTCTCATCTCTGCAGAGGAGAGGAAAGCTCTTGGTGGAGGTGAAAAGGGAGAAGTCTTTTAAAAATAAATAGGACTTCTGGTAGGAGAGAATTTGGGGGCTGGGGGTTTGTGTTGTGTGCCACCTCTTGTAAAAATAGAAGCTAGATTTTTGTGGAAATCCAGTAAGGAATTGATGGTGGCATTTGGTATGCAGCTGTTGATGGCCCCCCTCAGCAGCAAGGAATTTTCAAAGCTGCTTGAGGAGAACAATATGGCTTTGTCTTTCCTCAGTATCCTGTTAGGTATTTTGATCCTTCCTACACTAAGGAGTCAGACCTTTAAGCAGCATAATTATTTTTCCTGGAAGTCTTAGCTTTTCCTAGCTGACACTTGAGTTTTGAACCTTTTTGGTGTGCATTGCCTGGAGTTTTTTAGTGGTGTAGTGTGCGCTTCCTGGGCTGCAACGGTATGTGAAGCACAGGAGAGAACCCAATAGCTTTTAAATGTGGTTTTATGAACCAGCTACCTTCTGCTTTGCTTCAATTCATAGTATCATAGAATCAGTCAGGGTTGGAAGGGACCACAAGGATCATCTAGTTCCAACCCCCCTGCCATGGGCAGGGACACCTCACACTAGAGCAGGCTGGCCAGAGCCTCATCCAGCCTGGGCTTAAACACCTCCAGGGACAGGGCCTCGACCACCTCCCTGGACAACCCATTCCAGGGCTTCACCACTCTCATGGGGAAGAACTTCCTCCTCACATCCAGCCTGAGTCTCCCCACCTCCAGCTTCATTCCATTCCCCCTAGTCCTATCACTACCTGACATCCTGAGAAGTCCCTCCCCAGCCCTCCTGTAGGCCCCCTTCAGATACTGGAAGGCCACAATGAGGTCACCTCAGAGCCTTCTCTTCTGCAGACTGAACAGCCCCAACTCCTTCAGTCTGTCCTCATAGGAGAGGTGCTCCAGCCCTCTGATCATCCCTGTGGTTCTTCTCTGGACACCTTCCAGCACCTCCATATCCCTCTTGTAATAGGGGCTCCAGAACTGGATGCAGTACTCCAGGTGGGGTCTCACCAGAGCTGAGCAGAGGGGGAGGATCACCTCCCTCGACCTGCTGGCCACACTTCTCCTGATGCAGCCCAGGATCTGATTGGATTTCGGGGCTGCAAGTGCACACTGAGAGCTCCTGTTGAGCTTCTCCTCCACCAGCACCCCAAGTCTCTCTCCTCAGGGCTGCTTTCCAGCCAGTCACTGCCCAGCCTGGATTTGTGCCTGGGATTGCCCTGACCCAGATGCAGTATGTTGCACTTGGTCTTGTTGACCCTCATGAGGTTGGCTTGTGGCCACCTCTCCAGCCTGTGAAGGTCCCTCTGGATGGCCTCCCTTCCCTCCAGTGTGTCATCTGCCTTTGTGCCAGAATTGATGTTTATTTGGGAGTTGAAGCCTTGTAAATTGCCTCAACAGAGGAAAACCTTCGGTTTCCACATCTTTACAGCGTGAGGCAGCAAGTGCGGGGATGATGAGTGCGTAGATCTGCGTTTAGCTGCAGCAGGTGAAATGGGGGGGGAGGGGCCACAGAGCCCTCTCCTGTTGGGTTTTGGGTGAGCCATTACTGTGTATTCATCAGAATTTCCTGTTCCATAGGTCTCCTTGTGGGTACTCTTGATGTCGTGTTGGACTCCAGTGCCAGAGTGGCACCGTATCGAATCCTCTATCAAGCACCGGACTCCTTGGTCTATTGGACTATTGCCTGTGGTAAGGACAAACATACTGACGTGTGCATTTTTGTTCTTCCTGGATACTGTGCTGCATAACTAATAGGGCATCCTGCTTGCTGAGCACAGTCATTTCAGGACAAATAAATGGGTCAGGATGCAAACCTGCTCTAATGGTTAAGTTAAAAAGCTTCTGAGCTTCTAATATTCACACCTCGAATAGTGGACGCGTGTGCATGTGTTAGGCACAAGGAGTAAAAGCAGAAATGGCCATGGAGCAGGGACAGAAGCCTCCCAAAGGTGTTCCCAGATAAGCAGTCTAGTATCCATCCTTCTTCTTTGCTTGTTCTTCATGCCTACAGCTCAGTGCTGCAGTGCTTCCAAAGTGCAGCAATATTGGATGATTGGTATCTCTGAAGAGTATGGTGGGAGGAGCCACCAGGTAATAGCTCCCAAAATCCCCAGAGGAGGCACCTGGCTTCCCTTGGAGTGGAAACTGGGAGGATTGTGCAACCCCAGCTCTCTCCTGAAGCGCTGAATATAGAATCATAGAATCAACGAGACTTCAAAGATCATCAAGTCCAACCTGCCATGGCACCAAGTGCCACGTCCAGTCCCATCTTGAACACCTCCAGGGTTGGTGACTCCACCACCTCCCTGGGCAGCACATTCCAATGTCTAACAACTCTCTCAGTGAAGAACTCCTCACCTCGAGCCTAGACCTCCCCTGGTGCAGCTTGAGACTGTGTCCTCTCATCCTGATGCTGGGTGCCTGGGAGAAGAGACCAACTCCCTCCTGGCCACAACCTCCCTTCAGGTAGTTGTAGAGGGCAATAAGGTCTCCCCTGAGCCTCCTCTTCTCCAGGCTAAACAACCCCAACTCCCTCAGCCTCTCCTTGTAGGGCTTGTGCTCGAGGCCTCTCCCCAGCCTTGTTGCCCTTCTCTGGACACGTTCAAGAGTCTCAATGTCCTTCTTAAATTGAGGGCCCCGGAACTGGACACAGGACTCAAGGTGTGGCCTAACCAGTGCAGAGTACAGGTGCACAATGACCTCCCTGTGGGTATGGCATTTCCTGGATAGTGAGCTCAGCCTCCCCTAGGACAAATACTGTGTTGATGCCAGGGGTGACCACCTCCTGGACATCTATTTCAGACAGTGTGTTGTCCTTCTAAATATGAGGTACTTGGGAATTCAGCAAAAATGTAGCTAGGTTAGAGTGTGTTCTTGCATAAGTTTTGGCCTTCAGGGCTCAAGCTTTGGCAGCTCTAACTGCTAGACTGTTTCTTCTGCCATTGTAATGGTTGGTGAAGTCAATGAAGCTGATATTTTGGTACATTAAGTAAGATTTTTTGCTTGCATCAGATCCTGTAAATAGTAATGCTGTTCCTGTGATCAGCAAAACCCAGTATGTAGTTAGTCTTTGGTTGTGTTCGCTGGCTCTGAGAATAGTGTCTGAAGCTGAATGTGGAAGGTTGGGGTTCTTTAGCCTTGATTGGCCAAGCTTGTAAGCTCAGATCCTGAGCTTGATAACATTGTTTTTCAGCCTTAGCAAATGGAAACTTGTGAATGCAGTTTCCATAGCTCTGAAGTTTTTTAGGCAGCAGCCAGAATTCTGTTCTCTTGAAAGAGAATGGAGAAAAAGGACAAATGAGAACAGCGTGCAAGCTCCTTCACAGACTGGGAACTCCCAGCACCCCCAGTGCTGCCTGGCATTCAAAAGTACTGCCTCATGAAGCTGCAGACTCCTGACCTAACAGTGCCCTGTCACCTGTGCCCATTCTCCCAAGAATATTTGTCATATTTTAGATGACTTTGCCTCCTGAGAAGTCACAGAATCACAGAATTGTTTTAGTTGGAAAAGACCTCGAAGATCATCGAGTCCAACCTTTGACTTAAGGCCACCATAGCCACTAAACCATGTCCCAAAGTGCTATGTCCACACATTTCCTGGACACCTTCAGGGATGGTGTGAAGAACTAAAACCAGTCCAGGTGTCTGAACATGAGCCAGCAGTGTGCCCAGGTGGCTGAGAAAGCCAATGGTATCCTGGCCTGAATCAGAAATAGTGTGGCCAGCAGGAGCAGGGAAGTCATTGTGCCCCTGTACTCAGCACTGCTTAGGCCACAGCTTGAGTCCTGTGTCTAGTTCTGGGCCTCTCAATTTAAGAAGCATATTAAGAACGAGGCTGGAGAGAGGCCTTGAGCACAAGCCCTGTGAGGAGGGGCTGAGGGGGGTGGGGTTGCTTAGCCTGGAGAAGAGGAGGCTCAGGGGAGACTTTATTGCTGTCTACAACTACCTGAAGGGAGGTTGTAGCCAGGTGGGGTTTGGTCTCTTCTCCCAGGAACTGAGCACCAGCACAAGAGGACACAGTCTCAAGCTGTGCCAGGGGAGGTTTAGGTTCGAGGTGAGGAGGAAGTTCTTCCCAGAAAGGGGGGGAAGAGAAGAGGAATGGTTGAAGGTTTGCCATAGATCTGATAATTTTAGCAGTTCCAGTTTGGCTCTATTCATAGACTCGTGGAATGGCAGGGGTTGGAAGCACATGATTTACGTCTGACAAAGGTGATAGCAAAGCTGTACCATCTTCTGCATCGCAAGGGGAAGGTTTTTAATAGCTCCTCTGAGCACAAGTATTTCTGGCTACTTTTGATGGTATCAGACCTGGAAGAAGGCAGTGATTTAAACAGCTTTTTCTTTTTCCCCTACACTTACTAGTACCAACTCACTGAGTATTTTAAAATCCTGATAATTTGCCCTTAGTGACAGCTGAGAGTAGCAACAAATATTAATGAATCTGTCAGTATCATGAAGGTTGTTTCCAAAGCCTCATTTAACTGCTTGCTTTTTACTGTCAGCTACTCTGCTGTGACCATAAGTAAAGCTGCCTCACATGGCAGCTTTCCATGGCTCTCGGGCATGAGGAAGAAGGGCAAAAGTAGTTGCCAGGATGCATATTTACCCACTCCTTACGCACAAGCAGAGGTAGCTGCAAAGTGCACTACAATCCCCTCTTTCTTTCATCCAAATGTCATGGCACAGCAATTAGTAACCCCTCTCTTTTCCCAAAACTTGAGGGCACAGATTTTCTTGGCTGTTTGCAGACTCCCTTCCAAATAAAAGACTCATAGAATCATAGCATTGTTTGGGTATGGAAAAGCCCTCTGAGATCATTGAGTCCAACCATCACCCTAACACCACCGGGGCTATTAAATCACTTTCCCCAAGTGCCATGTTCTCTCAAAGTAGTTGTTTCTTCCAAGACACTCAGACTGCAAACACATTCAGAAATGAATTTTTAAGACTTTGAAAGTAGGCCACTTGACTATTTGAGTGCATTTTCAGGTCTTTTTGCATGACACCTAAAGACAATTACTACAATTTTATACTCACAGTGTGTGTCTGTGGACAACCAGGGCCACAAAAGTGAAGGCAGAAGAGTTATGGCCCCAGAATAAACAGATCATAGAATCATCATAGAAGTGTCAGGGCTGGAAGAGACCTCAAGGATCAATTAGTTCCAACCTCCCTGCCATGGGCAGGGACACCTCACACTACATCAGGCTGCTCACAGCCACATCCAGCCTGGCCTTAAAAACCTCCAGGGATGAGGCTTCCACCACCTCCCTGGGCAACCTCTGCCAGTGTCTCACCACCCTCATGGGGAAGAACTTCTTCCTAACATCCAATCTGAATCTCCCCACTTCTAGTTTTCCTCCATTCCCCCCAGTCCTATTCACTACCTGACACCCTAAAAAGTCCCTCCCCAGCTTTCCTGTAGCCCCCTTAAAATACTGGAAGGCCACAATGAGGTCTCCTCAGAGCCTTCTGCTCTCCAGACTGAGCAGCCCCAACTCTCTCTCTGTCTCTCCATATATCACACATGTATAAATGTGCTGCTGCTGCTGACCTGAGAGGTTTGTTTCCTTCCTGTGACACTTACTGCAGGGTTTATGTGGAAATGCAGGGCTCTGTTTTGCATTTAAGCTGGTTGTAATGAACACGCTCTTCAATTATGAATCTTGCCCTGATTGAAATTGCTAAAGTGCTTAATGTATGTATCTGTGCTTCCATTTTGTGGGGTGATCTTATTTTTAATCTCCTCATATATACTTGGTTGATTGGCTTAATAATTCTTGTTAAATTATAAGGCTGCATTAGCTTGGTCTCATCACCTGAGGGGGAATAGCCTGGCTCTCCCTGTAGGGAGCTAAAGATTTTAGAGAGAGCAAATTATTTCTCTGTGCAACCTTGAAGCTGAGCAGCCTTGTGTTGCCTAAGGCTCTGCACTGTGGTGGGTTTATGAATTTGCAGCTAAAGCAATTCCTTCTGAATGGATCAAGGGCTGTTACCATTATACAGGTTTCTGAGGGATTTGGCTGCATTTAGCTCTGCAGCTCTGATTTGTTCTGCATCGTGCAGCTGGCCCTCCCTATTCCCCAGACACAAACTGCTGGTTATTTGGTACTTGTAATCTCTTAGTTTTACAGATATTTGTCTAATTCTCCTCTGCTTTCCATAAAATAATAATAACCTCTGCCTTCAGGAAGTGACTGCCCAGAGTGACAGGAAGGAATGTGGTTGTGTCCTGGTTCATGCATGCTCCATGACACTTGGCCTTGTTCTGCATGAGGCTACTTTGAGGGTAAAAAACAATCAAAGGGGGGGTTGCTTGCACTAAAATGACTTTTTAAGTTATGCTTAGACCTCAGATTTGTTCATGAGTCACTTTGGATGTGAATTGGGGGGGTATTAACTCTGCTGACCTAGGCTGTGTTAGGATGCTTGCTGGTAGGTCTGAGGTTTTATAGCTCCGTAAAGGAGGCTGGTGCACTGTTGTCTTGGAGATGTCACAGGAGCTGTCACTGGAAAGATGTCACTGGTAACATTTCAAGAACAATTTTAAGCATGTTAGTATTGGAATGGTCCAGTAATCCACAATGATGTGTGTGATCAGCCTTGCATACTGTAATAGCCCTTCTGTGTCCTCTCAGTGTCCTTCCCGAGTCTGCTAGTGCTCAGTTCAGTGGGGAAAATGATGATATGTGCAAACTCTGCTGGAAAATGAACAGCTTGGTTTAGGTCCTTCCCCACCTGTAAAACCAGTCATTCCTTCTATGGCTTTGTGTGTTTTTTCAGGTACAGAACCATTGCTGTAAGGTTGTGTGGTAACTAATTATATGCATCACCGTGTATGCACTATATGTATTTTCACACAAGTTTCTACATCTGTACTTCATAGAATCATCATAGAATTGGCAGGGTTGGAAGGGACCTCAAGGACCATCCAGTTCCAATCCCCCTGCCATGGACTGGGACACAAGGGATACCATTTCAGCCATGGAGCACAGCATAAGCTGAGCATATCATCTAAAGAAGGGGAAGCAGTGATTAGTAGCCTTCTGCATGCATTGTAGCCTTTTTACCTTTTATTTCCTGCTGGTCTTGAGGGCTTTTTGTTCCCCAAAAAATGCAGTGGTTTAACTGTAATTCCTTCTTTTTCCCCCCCTTCCTTGAGAGTTTTATCTAAATGGTCAATGATGGCAAAATGGTGAATGCTTCTCATATGCTCAGATAGGCAAAGACTTGCCAGCAGCAGAGAGAAAACAGACCTGTACCTTAAAACATAGCAGCAAAAGTGTGTGGGTTTGTTTTCTTTAATCCTGAGTGAATAAAGCAAAGAGAAAGATCTAGGCTGTCATGATAAATTGATGAGGACTGAGGTGTGGGTTTTGGCCTGATTGCTCGATCTGCTGTAGATGAGACTGGGGGAGTAAACAGTGAGACAGTGGAGACAAAAAGCAATGGAAACAATGAGATGGATTGTTACAGGCTGAAAATAATCAAGTAAAGCTGTGTCATAAGAAGTGATGAAAGATAATTGATGAACTGCAAACAAGAGAGAGAGAGATTTGAGCAGCAGTTCATCGTGGTAGTGTTGTCTGCACTGCATGTCACTGTTCTTGTAGAGGAGCAATTTTTCTTGTGGCAGTCTAGTCTTGTATTTCATCATTGCTCTTTACAGCAGTTTAAAAGCCAAATTAGTCTTCAGACCACCTTCTGAGTTCCAGAAAGGCCTGGTTGCATCCAGTAGTTTTAAGGAGAAGCAGCACTGGTAATCATTTGTGGTTCTTGAAGCATCGGTTCCATGTGCAGGCTCTTCTGCAACATGATTTGTGTCTCCATGCTGCACCCAGAGGGGTGGAATTCCCCTGGCAGTTGCACAGAGTGTTGTGTTCTGTGGCTTTTTCTGGAGCTGTGTGAAGCTCTGATTGTAGAGTGCAGCAAGAACGTTTTTCTTCATCATTTGTTGCTGAAAAACAAGGAAAATGATTGGTATGTATTCACAGAATCACCAAGGTTGGAAGAGACCTCAAAGCTCATCAAGTTCAACCTGTCACCACAGACCTAAATGTGTCTCCTAAAAGTGTCACAGTAATTTGTTAATAGTCTTGGGACATGGTCCATGGCATTCAGAATACTGATTCACATTCACAGGGAGAATTCAGGCATTGAAGTATTTCATACATGATACACAAGTCAAAAAGTAATCACAGAATCAACAAGATTGGAAAAGACATCAAAGATCAAGTCCAACCTGTCACCCAACACCTCATGACTACTAAACCACGGCACCAAGTGCCACGTCCAATCCCCTCTTGAACACCTCCAGGGATGGTGACTCCACCACCTCCCTGGGCAGCACATTCCAATGGCCAATAACTCTCTCTGTGAAGACCTTTCTCCTCACCTCCAGCCTAAACTTCCCCTGGTGCAGCTTGAGACTGTCCTCTTGTTCTGGTGCTGCTTGCCTGGGAGAAGAGACCAACTCCCTCCTGGCCACAACCTCCCTTGAGGTAGTTGTAGACAGCAATAAGGTCTCCCCTGAGCTTCCTCTTCTCCAGGCTAAACAATCCCAGCTCCCTCTTCAAGATGGTTGCATTGAGTTCATTGACAACCCAAGTAGTGTTGATGCTAATTCCTACCTGGATTGTGATGCTACTCAGGTTTCAGATACAGATATTCCCCTGTGAACATGTAAGGCTTATTTGCTGGAAATACTTAAAGGTCCTGGGTTTGACATTAATTCCCTCCACTTCCTTTTTGGAGGAACATTTTTTTTGGTGAGTGCTTGAATTTTTTTTCTTCCTTCAAGGTAGGCACAGAGAGATCCTGAAAGGCACCAACAGCTTTATTCTGCAAGATGTTGAGAATAAGGCCAAGATGAAAGCTGGATTTATTGCAATCCATCTCAAAACAGAAGCAAAAAAGAAGCTTTTCCATCCCTGTTCTGTACTTCTTTACAGGCTACATGTCTGCTGATTCCTCAGTATCAAAGAACCTCCCTTGACCTCTTTTGGTCTTCCAAGCAAACTAGGGTCACCAAAGTTTACTTTCTTTCATCATTAAAAGTAAACCAGCTCTGACAACCCTTTTTCCCTACAAAGACAGCAGCTTTCATAGAGATCTTTCAGCATTCTTCTGTTGAGGAGACATTGTAATGGGCTTGTCAGGAAAATCATCCTTTGCAGCTTTTACTTTTGAAATGTTCTCTTTGTTTGGTAGCTTATAGCTGTATATAATGGTGAAGAGTTAGGAACCAATGGTAGAACAGCCAGCTTTGGGGGGATTTTTTTCAGTTCCTAACAGATGCAGGTAATGCCTTTGCTGTGAGGTTCACAGATTGCATCAGGTTGGAAGGGACCTTCAAAGGTCATCTTGTCCAATTGCCCTGCAGTCGGCAGGGACACCTCCAACTAGATCAGGCTGCCCAGGGCTACCCTGAGTCTAATCTTGACTGTCTCCAGGAATGGCACTTCAAACCACATCCCTGGGAAACCTGTTCCAGTATTTTACCATTCTCATTCTTCCTCCTTATGTCCAACAGAACAGAATAGTATAGACCAGGTTGGAAGAGACCTTTGAGATCACTGAGTCCAACCTATCATCCAACACCACATAATCAACTAAACCATGCAACCAAGCACCCTGTCAAATCTCCTCCTGAACACCTCCAATGATGGTGACTCCACCACCTCCCCAGGCAGCCCATTCCAATGGGCAATCACTCTCTCTGTGTAAAACTTCTTCCTAACCTCCAGCCTAAACCTCCCCTGGCACAGCTTGAGACTGTGTCCTCTTGTTCTGGTACTGGCTGCCTGGGAGAAGAGACCAACCTCTGCCTGTCTACAGCCTTCCTTCAGGTAGTTGTAGACAGCAATAAGGTCACCCCTGAGTCTTCTCCAGGCTAAGCAACCCCAGCTCCCTCAGTCTCTCCTCATAGGGCTGTGTTCCAAACCCCTCACCAACTTTGTTGCCCTTCTCTGGACACATTCCAGCAAGTCAACCTCCTTCCTAAACTGAGGGGCCCAGAACTGGACACAGTATTCAAGATGTGGCCTAACCAGTGCAGAGTACAGGGGCAGAATGACCTCCCTGCTCCTGCTGGCCACACTGTTCCTGATGCAGGCCAGGATGCCATTGGCCCTCTTGGCTGCCTGGGCACACTGCAGGCTCATGTTCAGCCTACCATCAACCAGCACCCCCAGGTCCCTCTCTGCCTGGCTGCCCTCCAGCTGTTCTGACCCCAGCCTGTAAATCTACCCTGCTCCACTTTCAAACTGTTGCTGCAGGCCCTTCTAAACAGCCCCTCCCCAGCCTTCCTTGAGGTCTCCTTCGGATGCTGGAATGTGGTTGTAGGAGCTTTTCCCCCCTCCAGGCTGAGCAGCCCCACCTCTTTCAGCCTGTTTTCACAAGTGGTGGTGCAGCTCAGTGTTGTTGTGGCTGCAATTCAGAATGTTGTGGGGGAGAGGTTGCTGGTGGTGCTGACATTCTGAAAATTGCTGCCTGTTTACTATGATATTAAAGCCCATGGGAGGAAACTTTGGACTAGCCGAGGGACACAGCATCTGGTGAAATACTGCATCTCCAATTACTGGCAACTTTTATCAGTCTTTTGGTTATGATTAAGAGGATATTGACATTGGTGAATTATTCATTTTGTGGTGGCTTGTTTTGGTTTTTTTTGTATGTTTTTTGCATACAGGTTGCTCAAGGAAAGAAATCACTGAACACTGGGAATGGCTGGAGCAGAATTTGCTGCAAACTCTTTCAATCTTTGAAAATGAGAATGACATAAATACATTTGTGAGAGGAAAAATACAGGTAGTTAAAGACACTATTATGAATGCTGTCAATGATAAGTGTGACTGTGGAAGGCAAACTGCTGTCAGTTTCAACCAAATTTGACCTGACAGTCATAGAACTGTTAGGGTTGGAAGGGACCTCAAGGATCATCTAGTTCCAACCCCCCTGCCATGGGCAGGGACACCTCATGCTAGATCAGGTTACTCAGAGCCACATCTAGCATGGCCTGAAAAACCTCCAGGGATGAAGGTCCAGGATGGATGCTCCACCATGTAATAAACCTAGGAAGACTGAGATTGGCACAGGTAACCACAGCAGTGTGATTGAATGTGTGTGTGTGTATACATGTATATATTTAGTAATAGTCTTAAAAACAAAAAAGGAGCAAACCCATCAGAAAGGCAGCCTTGAATAAATTAACTAACTCCCCAAGGAAAAGAATGAGCAAAAGAATGAGAGGAGCAAAAGACTTGCTTGCCATTGAAGTAGCTGTTGTGGCTGTGGCCCAGGCAGCAGTGGCAGCGAGGATGTCTGATACCCCATGGCAACTAACATGCTGTGCCCTTTTTTCACTCCCTACCAGGGCATCATTGCTGAGTACAACAAAATCAATGGCATCAAGGAGGATGATGATACAGAGAAATTTAAGGAAGCCATAGTGAAGTTCCACAAGCTGTTTGGGATGCCAGAAGAAGAGAAATTAGTGAACTACTACTCCTGCAGTTACTGGAAGGGGAAGGTTCCTCGTCAGGGATGGGTGTATCTCAGCATTAATCACCTTTGCTTTTACTCTTTCCTGATGGGCAGGGAAGGTATGTTCTGCAGTGGGATGGGGGTCTGTGCATCTAAGAGCTGTTAGGAAATCTGTAGTTGGTTGCTGTTCACCTGCTGGATGGCTGCAGGTGTAAAGGTACTGCCGAGGAGAAGAGGAGCAGGGAGCAATTCCCCGGTTGTCACACTGCTTACCTGTGCACTTGTTCCCCTGTTTGGTTTGTGTTTCTCAAAGTGCTTCTCTGCAAAACAATACCTGGGCATGGTTGAGAGGCATGGGTCACTTCAGGGACCAAAGGGGAATAGGGGTGAGATCACACTGGTTTTGGTTTCCTGTGCTCTTCTATGATCCTACAGCACTACTCTGGCAGATTTTGCAACTTCAAATGCTGCATTTTCTCTTGTACAAACCAGAGCGTCACAAAAGGTTCAGAGGAGAGACAGGATCAAGAACTAGATAGTGTGGATGCAAATAGTCTGCTCTAGAGGGAGTTAATTCTGAGAAGTGGGGAGGTGAACAAGTCACATACTTGGTTATGGGCAATGGATCAGTCCCAGATCTTTCTAGTTAAGTGTGTAGGCATACCCTAGTGAATGCCTGGATTTAGGGGGTTTTGACAGAGCAAAATGTAGATTCAGTGCCTGTTTTAAGGAGAACATCCTAACCTGTAGTGGTGCTGGGAAAAAAGCCAAGGATCTGCCATTACTGTAACATTTGAACCCTTTTAATGTATAAAAATAACACAAGCCTCTCTGATGTGTTTAGAACCCTTTCCTTTGCTTCCATAGGTAAAGAAGACATCAGAGTCTGAGCTCTAGCAGTGATAAATTGTTAGCCCTCCTAGCTCTGTAATGCTTTTGTGTGGTGTTCTGTACAGAAGCAAATGATATTTAAACTCTTTTATCTCCTATTTGTCAGGCAGTCATGGTTTGTTTGTACAATCTGGGTCTGTTTATGCTGTCCTCCCAACTTTTCAAGATGCAAGACAATTTCACAGAGTCACAGAATGTTAGGGGTTGGAAGGGACCTCAAAAGATCATTGAGTGCAACCCCCTGCCAGAACAGAAGCACCTAGATAAGGTCATGCAGGAAATCATCCAGGCAGGTTTTGAATGTCTCCAGGGAAGGGGATTCTGGGCAAGCCTGTTCCAGTGCTCTGTCACCCTCAGAGTGAAAGTTTTCCCTTCTGTTTGCATGGAACCTCCTCTGCTCCAGCTTGCACCCATTGGCCCTTGTCCTGTCACTGAATATCAGTGGGAAGAGCCTGGCTCCGTCGTCCTGACCTTTGCCCTTCATGTATTTATAAACATTAATGGGGTTAATTTATTCAGCTGAATAAATTATAAAGGAATAGGGGGGGAAAATGTTTTTTTTCCCCAATATGTTAATTTTTTTACTGTCTCTTTGTTTATTTGTTTGCTTCTGTTCAGCCAAGTTAGTTATCCGCTGGGTCGATATCACTCAGCTTGAGAAGAACGCGACGCTGCTCTTCCCCGATATGATCAAAGTGAGCACAAGGTCAAGTGAACATTTCTTCTCAGTATTCCTTAACATCAGTGAGACATTTAAGCTCATGGAACAGCTGGCCAATATAGCTATGAGACAGCTTCTGGACAATGAAGGCTTTGAACAAGACAGGTCACTACCCAAACTGAAAAAGAAATCCCCCAAAAAGGTCTCTGCACTCAAACGGTAGGTGGCACTGGCTCCGAGGCCTTTGTTTCTCCTCAGTCCTTGCAGCAATTTTCATAGAAAAAGGGAAATCATAGAATTCTCAGGGCTGGAAGGGGCCTCAAGGATCATCCAGTTCCAACCCACCTGCCAAGGGCAGGGACACCTCACACTACAGCAGGTTGCTCACAGCCACAACCAGCCTGGCCTTCAAAACCTCCAGGGCCTTCCCCCACCAAACTGGGCAACCTTTTCCAGTCTCTCACTACATTCACAGTGAAGAACTTCTTCCTTACATCCAATCTGAATCTACCCATGTCTAGTTTTGCTCCATTCCCCCTAGTCCTATTAATCCTGTATCTATAACTTCAGATACTTGTGTCCTCTGTGATACAGTGACTACTATCACACAGAATAATACCTCAGCTTTCATGTATCATGTAGTAAGTTGTGCATATATTTAGTCTGTCTTGATCTAATCCATGACAACCTCATGTGCAACCCCTAGGCTAAGTACTTTTTCTGCCAGTACTTTTTGTAATGTGCCTGCCCATTTACTCCCCAAAAGAATCATTGGTTCCAACAGCAGCAAAATGTGGAGAATTCTTCAAATGTAATTACTTGGTTTTCTGTTGAAATAGGTAAGAGGAAGCATTTGAATATCCTAGAATCACCAAGGTTGGAAAAGACCTCAAAGATCATCAAGTCCAACCTGTCACCCAGCACCTCATGGCTACTAAACCATGGCACCAAGTTCCACTTCCAATCCCCTCTTAACTCCAGAGATGGTGACTCCATCACCTCCCTGGGCAGCACATTCCAATGGCTAACAGCTCTCTCTGAGAAGAACTTTCTCCTCACCTCGAGCCTAAACCTCCCCTGGTGCAGTTTGAGACTGTGTCCTCTTGTTCTGGTGCTGGTTGCCTGGGAGAAGAGACCAATCCCTATGTGTTGTAAAAAGAAGTACATTTGAGCCCTAAGGATTCCATCATGTTAACAAATAATCCACAAAGAATAGTTTTTGGTGCAGTATCACCAAAATGTGTTATTTAACAACATGTTATTTGATGATAAATGGATTCACTGCATGTAGTCTTTGAAAGCAGGGCTGCATGGAAGAGCATCACCCAGCCTGCCCCTGCTGAGAATTCAGGATCAATATATCAAAGTCACTCATGGCAGGATTATTTTTCCATATAGTTTTAGAATCTTCTAGCAGCAGAGATAGAATCATAGGAGTGTCAGGGTTGGAAAGGGACCTCAAGGATCATCCAGTTCCAGCCCCCCTGCCACAGACAGGTTGCTCAGAGCCCCATCCAGTCTGGCCTTAAAAACCTCCAGGAATGGGGCTTCTACCACCTCCCTGGGCAAGCTGTTCCAGTGTCTCACCACCCTCATGGGCAAGAACCTCTCCCTAAAGATTGTGCATCCCTTGCACGCAAACTATTTCCACTGTTTCGCTGTAGGCTCAGCGCTTAACATGAGCTGTGTGCACAGGTTAACTTGCAATGATTGTATGTAATACCTCTTCAAATGTGTTCTGTGTTTTACAACACGAGAAAAGCTTTCTGTGGGTTGTTCTGTGTTATTTTTTCCCCAGGGATCTTGATGCCAGAGCAAAGAGTGAGAGATACCGTGCGTTGTTCCGACTTCCCAAGGATGAGAAGTTAGATGGGCACACAGACTGTACTCTCTGGACCCCATTCAACAAAATGCATATTTTGGGCCAGATGTTTGTTTCTACAAACTACATTTGCTTTACTAGCAAAGAAGAGAACCTGTGCAGCCTTATTATCCCTCTTCGAGAGGTAAATATTTGTATCTGTAAATGTAGAGGGCAAATAATGAGGCAATCATAGAATCAGTCAGGGTTAGAAGGGACCACAAGGATCATCTAGTTCCAACGCCCCTGCCATGGGCAGGGACACCTCACACTACAGCAGGCTGGCCAAAGCCTCGTCCAGCCTGCTCTTAAACACCCCCAGGGATGGGGCCCTCAACCCCCTCCCTGGACAATCCATTCCAGGGCTTCACCACTCTCATGGTGAAGAACTTCTTCCTCAAATCCAGCCTGAATCTCCCCACCTCCAGCTTCATTCCATTCCCTCTAGTCCTATCACTCCCTGAGATCCTGAGAAGTCTCTTCCCAGCCTTCCTGTAGGCCCCCTTCAGATACTGGAAGGCCACAATAAGGTCACCTCAGAGCCTTCTCTTCTCCAGACTGACCAGCCCCAACTCCTTCAGTCTGTCCTCACAGGAGAGGTGCTCCAGCCCTCTGCTCATCCTTGTGACCCTTCTCTGGACATGTTCCAGCATGTCCATATTCCTCTGGTACTATAGGGGCTCCAGAACTGGATGCAGTACTTCAGGTGGGGTCTCACCAGAGCTGAGTAGAGGGGTAGGATCACCTCCCTTGATCTGCTGGCCACAATTCTCTTGATGCAGCCCAGGATCTGATTGGCTTCTATCCTGCTGGAAATTGCATCCTAGCTTTGGGTTGGTTTGTTTGGTTTGGGTTTTTTTTCACTATTGGAGAAAAACCTCTTTTCATCCCTGTGATCTGTTGTGAGCATTTTGTTCTGGTGTGTTCTAAGTCATATTTAATGACTGTGTGTCCTAATTTAAAGGTCCTGCTACTACAATTCACAGAGAGTTTTCTCAGTCAGTTTGTACAACCCTTGTGAGTCCTTCCCCTCCCAGAATTTATGTTTCCACTTACAGCCTCATGGTAATTTTCTTGTGCCTCACAGGGACAATAAAACTTCATAGATTGATGAGTGAAGCTCCTGTTGGAGAATCTGTCAGATAAGATTTGCTTTTGTCAGGTGTAAAAAAGATTGATCATGCTAAGGATTTGAATTTATCACTTCCCACAGACTTGGAATCACTCCTGCATAGGGAGAATATTGGTCAGCATTTTGCACATTGCTGTGCTTCCCTCTTTAAATCTGGTTGCTTAAAGCAGGTGTGAAGGAAAAAGATTGTAAGTTTGATGTAATAAAAAAGAAAATATGCTGGGGAGGCTTTTTCTGATTAGCTAGATTTATAGTAAAAGGGGAGGCTGTCTGAATGAAGTCTTGGAAATGGTAGCAAAGCTGATGTAACCAAGGACAGGTTGGCTTGATGGCTTGACTTGAAGTGCTATGGAGTATTTCAAGGCACTGTTTTCCCCCCTCCCCAGATCTTTAAGGGTAAAACAAATCACAGAATCACCAAGGTTGGAAGAGACTTCAAAGATGAAGTCCAACCTGTCACCACAGACCTCATGACTAAACCATGGCACCAAGTGCCACGTCCAGTCCCCTCTTGAACATCTCCAGGGATGGTGACTCCACCACCTCCCTGGGCAGCACATTCCAATGGCTAACAACTCTCTCAGTGAAGAACTTTTTCCTCACCTCAAGCCTAAACTTCCCCTGGCACAGCTTGAGACTGTGTCCTCTTGTTCTGGTGCTGGTTGCCTGGGAGAAGAGACCAACCCCCTCCTGGCTACAACCTCCCTTCAGGTAGTTGTAGAGAGCAATAAGGTCTCCCCTGAGCCTCCTCTTCTCCAGGCTAAACAACCCCAGCTCCCTCAGCCTCTCCTCACAGGGCTGTGCTCAAGGCCTCTCCCCAGCCTTGTTGCCCTTCTCTGGACACATTCAAGTGTCTCAATGTCCTTCCTAAACTGAGAGGCCCAGAACTGGACACAGTACTCAATGTGTGGCCTAACCAGTGCTGAGTACAGGGGCACAATGACTTCCCTGCTTCTGCTGGCCACACTATTCCTGATGCAAATCACAAAGTCTGCATTTAGCAGGACCTCCTTTCCTGGCTGCATATTCAGCAGCTGCTTTTGATAACCACAGCCACAAGGGATGCAAAGCAGCTCAAAAGCTTTTAGGGGAAGAAATAAGGAATAAGTACTTTTGTGTGAACTCTTTGAGTCTCAGCACCAGTGAGAACAGTAACACACTGAGTTTAGAATAGAATAAACCAGATTGGAAGAAACCTTTGAGATCTTCAAGTCCAACCTGTCATCCAACACAATCTAATCACCTAAACCATGGCACCAAGCACCCCATCAAGACTCCTCCTGAACACCTCCAATGATGGTGACTCCACCACCTCCCCAGGCAGCCCATTCCAATGGGCAATCACTCTCTCTGTATGGAACTTCTTCTTAACATCCAACCTAAACCTCCCCTGGCGCAGCCTGAGACTGTGTCCTCTTGTTCTGGTACTGGCTGCCTGGGAGAAGAGACCAACCTCTGCCTGTCTACAACCTCCCTTCAGATAGTTGTAGAGAGCAATAAGGTCACCCCTGAGTCTCCTTCTCTCCAGGCTAAGCAACCCCAGCTCTCTCAGCCTCTCCTCATAGGGCTTGTGTTACAAACCCTTCACTGACTTTGTTGCCCTTCTCTGGACTCGTTCCAGCAACTCAACATCCTTACTAAACTGAGGGGCCCAGAACTGGACACAGTACTTGAGGTGTGGCCTAACCAGTGCAGTGTACAGGGGCAGAATGACCTCGCTGCTCCTGCTGGCCACGCTGTTCTTGATGCACGCCAGGATGCCATTGGCAAGTATGTAGTGGCAGTCCTCAGAACAACTATCAGTACCTTTAATAATTAAAGGAAAGCTTTCTGTTTAATTAAAGCTTTGGGTCAGACCCTGAAATAATTCCAGTATTCTGTGATGTCCTGAGGTATTTTGACAGATGAGACAATAGCAAAGCAGTGATTCAGAAATGAGGATCAGAAAAGATGATTTTCAGTGTCTGACTGCACTGCTCTCTGCACACACTGGGTGCAGTCTCCAAGATCAGCACTTCAAATATGTGTATGCCTCTACTTGAACAGAAAATAGATGGTTATCAGCACTCTTTATAGCTGAGCAGGCTTGTTATGATGTCTGTCCTGTGCCTCTAGCGCTTGTCCCTTTTTTGTGCTGATGATGCCCAAACAGTTTTTTCAGTGAAAGAGAAAAATGACACAGGAATGCTTTTAGCTAATTACAAGATGCAATTAGTGAAGTGGAGGGCCTTTAAGTCAATGAATAACTAATATGTTTGGAGCTAACAGAAAGATAAAAGGAAGTTGGGAGGATAGAGAAATGATTTGGCACCTGAGCTGTGCATTGTTTTCTTTAAATGCATCTCCCAAGAAAATGTTGTGTGAAAATTAGCTAGAGATATTAAGCTAAGACATAGCACTAATATCTTACCATGGCTCTCTGTTTTAGAAGGGTTGAAAAAATAGAGTCAAAGTGAAGGTCCT
Organism: Melanerpes formicivorus; assembly: GCF_026170545.1. Taxonomy (NCBI): domain Eukaryota; kingdom Metazoa; phylum Chordata; class Aves; order Piciformes; family Picidae; genus Melanerpes; species Melanerpes formicivorus. The sequence goes on along the minus strand of NW_027142379.1, from coordinate 8,509,712 downwards.
GGTAAACTGAAACATGCCCTCTCTTGTGCTGGAGGCAGTGAGGCAGTTTTCATTACCTAGGAAATTGTTGAAAGTCATAAAGTTGTTTAAAAATACTTTCAGTGGTTGTTTGTGTTTTGGTTAGTGTATGAACTGCATGAACCACAGAATCAGCAAGGTTGGAAGAGACCTTAAAGATCATTGAGTCCAACCTGTCACCACAGACCTCATGACTAAACCATGGCACCAAGTGCCACGTCCAGTCCCCTCTTGAACACCTCCAGGAATGGTGACTCCACCACCTCCCTGGGCAGCACATTCCAATGGCTAACAGCTCTCTGTGGGAAGAACTTTCTCCTCACCTCAACCTTAAACCTCCCCTGGTGCAGCTTGAGACTGTGTCCTTTTGTTCTGGTGCTGGTTGCCTGGGAGAAGAGACCAACCCCCTCCTGGCTACAACCACCCTTCAGGTAGTTGTAGAGAGCAATGAGGTCTCCCCTAAACCTCCTCTTTTCCAAGCTAAACAACCCCAGCTCCCTCAGCCTCTCCTCACAGGGCTGTGTTCAAGGCCTCTCCCCAGCCTTGTTGCTCTTCTCTGGACACGTTCAGGAGTCTCAATGTCCTTCTTAAACTGAGGGGCCCAGAACTGGACTCAGGACTCAAGGTGTGGCCTAACCAGTGCAGAGTACAGGGGCACAATGACTTCCCTGCTCCTGCTTGATTTGATTTATTTTGAAGGCTAATAGTTGGCAGTGTTTGGAACACCCAGCTTTTATATAATGCATCCAGAACTTAGACTTAGCCCTGGATTCCTTTAATACTCATTACCCAAAGCTGAGGGAACTGCTGCCCTGTATTCAGTCTGTGGTGAGAGGGCAGTTTGCATGTTGGAGGTCAGTTAGATTAGTGACCATTCCACTAACAATTGAAGGCCAAACAAAGCTCCACCTCACAGGGTCAGGTGTTAGTGAGGGAAGACATGGGGCTAGTTTCCCCTTGTTGCAGGTTCCTGTACACCATGGGAGTACAGCTGCAATAACAGTTGTTATCACAGTATGCAACTATAATATGGTGGAACAGGAGTGTTATCCCAAAACTGACTGACTCTCAGGTATTTGCAATAAAATGGAAGCAAAAGTCTGTCAGTTCAGCCTGTACTGGTGCTGGGAAGCAGGAGAGGGATTTGGGGAGCCTATAAAAAGCCCATAGATTTGCATCCCACAGAAGAAGTTTTTGTTGCTGGTTCTCTTCAAGTAAAGCCTGGGAAAACCAAACTGAAGTGGTGCAAAGTAGATTTGCTGGAGAATGTGCTGAAGCCAGCTCTCTGAAGGATGACAGAATTCGTCTTTCAGATTTGTTAAGTCTTTGTATCCAAATCCTGTTTTCTCATAGAAGGAGATGTCCATGGTGATTCAGTCTAAGGGGGATGGGGTTATTGTCTTAAGGTGGTTTCTCAGACCAAGCAGCTCAAAGAACTAAAGCTGTAGCTACTGTTTCTCCCTAGGTGACAATAGTGGAAAAGGCAGACAGCTCCAGTGTGCTGCCCAGCCCTCTATCAATCAGCACAAAAAACAGAATGACTTTCCTCTTTGCCAACCTGAAAGACAGAGACTTTCTTGTACAGAGGATCTCAGACTTTCTGCAACAAACCACTTCAAGAATCTACTTGGAAAAAAATATTTCTGGAAGCTATATCAGCTCAGATGATGAGGTATGTGGGGGAGCATGAGTTGTTTATTAGAAGAAGGGGATTTTCACTGGTGTGGGGAGAGAGAAGCCAGGAAAAGCCTTTAGGTATTTGTGAAGCAAAACCTTTGTACGCAGAAATGTGCTCCAGGCCCATCACTTGCCCTTCTCTGGACATGCTACAGCACCTCAAGGTCCTTCCTATAACAAGGGGCCCAGAAGTGAACACAATACTCAGGATGTGGCCTCAGCAGTGCTGAGTACATTCTGGACAGTCAAGGAGCTCCCTGAGGAGACAACAGTCCTATGATGTTGGCAGGAGACCAAGGGAGCTAGTTTAGTTGTCCAGGGCTACCTAAAATTAACATTACCTTAGCTTTTCTGGGGATAGGATTTGATTACTTGGAGGGAGGGAGCTGTGGAGAAACTGGAAACCATTTCATTGTTCTGGTTTGATTTCTGCTGTTACATGCTCAGCCTGTGCATCTAGTTGGTTGATTTAATTTGCTCAGTATCTATTAGCTGTCAGCATCTGTAAACTCTGAAGTAATAGGAAGCAAAATGTCCAGAGGCTGGCTCAGCCCCATGTCTGTGTTGCTTGTGACTGCTTTCTACAGGTGTTCACAAGATCAAGTAGTTTAATTTCTGCCAGCCCTCATAAAAGCCTCAGCTCGGAGTCAGAGGGAGAGCGCCAGTTCAATCTGAACGACAACGGCATTCCAACGGCAACTCAGGCTTTGATGACCATGTATCGGCGGCGGTCGCCTGAGGAGTTCAACCCCAAGCTGGTAAAACACACCTCCACAGAGTCACAGAAACATTCAAAGACCCTCAGGATCACCAAGTCCAACCCATAACCCTACTCTACAAAGTTCACCCCTGAACCACAACCCCAAGCACCACATCCAAACCACCTTTAAACACATCCAGGGTTGGTGACTCCACCACCTCCATGGGCAGCACATTCCAAAGCCTGACCACTAACCTACCCAGTTGCAGCTTGAGGCCATTCCCTCTTATCACTAATTACCTGTGACAAGAGACCAGCACCAGCTTCTCTACAATGTTTTTTCAGGTAGTGTTAGAGAGCAATGAGGTTTTCCCTCAGCCTCCTCTTTTCCAAACTAACCATCCCCAGCTCCCTTAGTTGCTCCTCATAAGATTTATTCTCCAGGCCCTTCACAGCTTCTTGCCCTCCTTTGGCTCCAGCACCTCCACATCTCTCTTGTATTGAAGTGATTGGAGTGCTGTAGCTGGCTGACAAAGTTGTCAAATGTGTATTTTCTTTTCAGTCTGTGTTTCTGACCCCAGAAGAGTTTTGTTCAGCCGCAGGCAGTTAAGAGGCAGTGTTTTTCAAAGGAATCAAGTGTTGAACACTCTGCTTTACCAGCACAAACAACTTCACTACACAAAAAGCAAAGTTGGATGTAAATCAAAAGGAGGTTGTGTGCCTGCTCTTAAGTACAGCTGCTTCAACAATATTCTTTTAACAGCAAGGTCTCTACTGGGATAGAAGCTAAGAAATGGAAGGGGGCAGCCCATTAAGAAGAGAATTGGACTGTAGCCAAGACATTCCTTGCTCACTTACAAAGTCAGGATGTGGCAGGCTTTGTATCACTTAGCATTTCAGTGGGGCAGTGTAAGAAAGAGGAGCTGCACTTCTATGCCTGCCTGTCTTTGCTTTTAGGCTAAAGAGTTTCTGAAGGAGCAGGCCTGGAAGATTCACTTCGCTGAATATGGCCAAGGAGTCTGTATGTATCGTACAGAGAAAACCAGAGACCTGGTGCTGAAGGGCATTCCAGAGAGCATGAGAGGGGAGCTGTGGCTGCTCTTTTCAGGTAGGTTTTCCTCTGAATGTGACTGTGGGCTCTAAGCAAAAGTATGAGGGAAGAAAACGTTTCAAAGATGTTAAAGGGTGCAGATAAGTGTCTGAGAATATCTGGAGCAAGTAAAGCTGTGATTGCTAGCAGGTGCCAGACTGGTTGAGAGAACAGTTGTGTTAGACTAGTAAATACACTTTGTCAAACAGGCTCAAATAATTAGGGAGGAACATAAAAAAGCAGAACACACACTTTTTATTACCAGAAGCCAGCAGTCCTGCAGCTTCTAGGTGTTCAACAACCACAACCAGGCCTACTGCCCATTTGCTCTGAATCCAATTAAGCATTTGGCCTTCACAGCAAGTTGTTGCAAGGAATTTCCAAGTGGAAGGATGTTGCAGGGAACAACCATCCATTTTCTTGTCTTTATTTTTTGGTAAGTGATAATGAAGAAGCCACTTTACATGCTGGAGGCACCTAATGTGAAAAATGGTGAGAAAATATTTCTGTGCCATCAAGGACTCTCTTGATCTCTGTCCCCTTAGGCTTCCCCCTCTCCCAAGTTGAAGAATTTTATTAATGTTATTGTTAGTTATGGAAATCAGTCCATGCCTCAGGCTTTCTTCATAACCTTTCACTTACTGAGTGCCTTCTCTAGCTCTGCCCCTCCCCAAGGAGGGTACCACAGCTGCCTACACCATTTAGGATAAGAGCACACCGTGGGCTCTATGTCACCACCTAACAATGCATTCTGGTTTGTCCTCTATTTGTTCCCTAGTAATGTTTTTTTCTTGCACATCTTTTCTTTGCTGCTGGACATGAAACAAATAAATGTTTTCAGAAAACACAGACAGGAGTACACAGATTTGTGCCCTCTGAGGAACAGCCAGTTTAGACCAATGTTCATGGTGTATGTGGCATTGGCATTTTCCTTGTGCATTGCTGTGTGCTGCTGGCACTTGATTTTCTTTTGCTGAGATCTTCTGCTGAGATTTTCATTTCCAGAGAAGTTTTCAAGTCAGCAGTAAAATCTCACAGCAGCTCTGTGAACATGTGATGGGATCCCTAGGACAGGCTAAGCGCCCTGCCCAAGGTGACATTCTCAGAAGCAGGGATAGACCTCAGGAGATCCTGTCTCTTGCTTTTGGCTGGGATATCATACTTTCTGCAACCAAGCACTAATCTCCTCCCTCCCTTGGGCAAGTAGCTTTCTCAGAGGAATGTTTTGTGTTATTGAGGATAATCAAACCCACAGCCAGCTACAGAGAGAGCTCATGATGCCATGTGACTGCACAGCTGGTTTGTTCTTCATGCCTCTTGTTTCTTTCTGGCAGAAAGAGGCTTTAACTTGTTCCATTTTTTTTTAACCTCATTATAAAATGCCTCTAGAGAAGAAGACAAGAAAGGGTAAAACCTCCATCATCTAATCCCATCACTTTTCTTTTTACACCACCTTTATAAAATACCATTTTGAATTTGCTTTCAAAGTGCCAGTTGGTGACATTCAAGATGAAATGGTAGCAGAAGTTCATTGTGTTGGGGCGCTGTATCTGCTAACCCTTGCCTTTTGCTTCTGATTTTAATACTGTTCTCCCACTCCCAGGAGCCATTAATGAAATGGCCACTCATCCTGGCTATTATGAGGACCTTGTGGAGAAATCAATGGGGAAGTATAATCTGGCTACAGAAGAGATAGAGAGGGACCTGCACCGCTCCCTTCCAGAGCACCCTGCCTTCCAGAACGAGATGGGTATTGCTGCTCTAAGGAGAGTCTTGACAGCTTATGCTTTTAGAAATCCAAACATAGGATATTGTCAGGTAATTGAGATACCTTGGCACTCCTTCAGTTTCTGGAATTCCAGTTCTTTCCCTATACTCCATTCCTTCAGGCATTTGACAAAAGGACCTGCTTGGAAAGAAGTGTTAACAGCACTTGCTGAGAGATGTGCAGAGGGGTTTTTTTTGCAAGTAGATTTTTCTTCCCATAAATCTAGAGGCTGGACAGAGGATAACAGCAGAGCTACCCTGAAGTGCCTCTACAGAAAAATGACAAATGGAACCTTGAGAAAGGTTATTTTCTTTCAAGCAGGAAAAAATACCAAAACTCTCAAATTATTCAGCATTAGGTTTTTACCTTCTTATTCAATGTATTGATTGCAATAACTCCCCAGAACCCCCTTTTTTTCCCCCCCCTCCAATGATGCCATTCAGTCATTCACCACAAACTAAAAAGTAGAGCGTCCTGGAAGGTATTTTACCACCATGCATCACAGCCATGTATTAGTAGTCATTGCTGACCAGTGGATGGGTTTGGAGTTCTTATGCTTGTGATTCAATTTAACTGTAGTTTCTGTCCCAAATCATTCTTTCTTGCTGTGTAACTCAGACTTAACAGCTGGGCCTGCTTTTCCCTTCCTGCCTGGTTTTGCAAAGAAGAAAACTTCAATTCATGAGTACTAAGAAGCCTAATGTCTGACTGTTAAGACTTGTAGGTACAGCATGAGTAAGTGAAAGTGCAAGCCATTCTAACAGAGCATCATAAATGATTGTAAAAACATCTAATGCTCAGTAATAACTACAGTAACCTTCTGCAAAAGTTAAGAGATGAACAGCAATAAAGCACTGATTCTGGTTCCTAAAAGTGTCACAGTAATTTGTTAATAGCCTTGGGACATGGTCCATGGCATTCAGAATACTGATTCACATTCACAGGGAGAATTCAGGCATTGAAGTATTTCATACATAATACACAAGTCAAAAAGTAATCATAGCATCACCAAGGTTGGAAAAGACCTCAAAGATCATCAAGTCCAACCTGTCACCCAACACACCTCATGACTACTAGACCATGGCACCAAGTGCCACGTCCAGTCCCCTCTTGAACACCTCCAGGGATGGTGACTCTACCACCTCCCTGGGCAGCACATTCCAAGGGCAAACAGCTCTCTCTGTGAAGAACTTTCTCCTCACCTCCAGCCTAAACTTCCCCTGGTGCAGCTTGAGACTGTGTCCTCTTGTTCTGGTGCTGGTTGCCTGGGAGAAGAGACCAACCCCTTCCTGGCTACAACCACCCTTGAGGTAGTTGTAGGGAGCAATAAGGTCTGCCCTGAGCCTCCTCTTCTGCAGGCTAAACAATCCCAGCTCCCTCAGCCTCTCCTTGTAGGGCTGTGCTGGAGGCCTCTCCCTAGCCTGGTTGCCCTTCTCTGGACGCATTCAAGAGTCTCAATGTCCTTCATAAATTGAGGGGCCCAGAACTGGACACAGGACTCAAGGTGTGGCCTAACCAGTGTTGAGTACAGGGGCACAATGACTTCCCTGCTTCCCTCACTATTTCTGAGTTAGAGTTGTGATGTTCCAAGTTTCAGTTGAAACCTTAGTTGCTGTTTCAAACAGGTCATAATCAAGCTGGAGTTTTCAAATGTTACAGGATCCTTAGGAGGCAAACTGAAATAAAATTATACCAAAATGCTTCATTTCTTCAGACTAACAGAGTTCTAGGCTGTAAGCAAACCACCAGAGGTCACTGGGAATGCTGTAATACATGAAATGGAGTGAAACAAGCCATAAAAATCTGTCATGTACACAGTCAAACACAGAGAGTAAGCAACAGCAGGAGACTTCTGTTACACTGTGCTCTGATTGTTCATGACTGGCACTATAACAGCTCACACATGCGGTGCCTTGACCTTGTCCTAGAGGCAGAAAGCATGAGCTGTGCAGGCTGCTTTTGCAAGGAGCTAGGCAGCAGTGGCCATCATTACTGCTATAGGAGGCATTTTATCTGCATCAGAGCCAGGTTCCCCCAAGAGCACCTTTTGGCAGAATATCAGTAGCAGTATAACTAGATGCTTGCAGATCTGAGTAGGCCCTTGATTATGGAAAGGAGTCTTGATTTACTTTTTATTGTTCAAAAACATTTAAAAAAGCCAACAGAACAAGCCCTAACCTTTTCTCTGTGTGTGTGTGTGGTTTATTTGAGGCTTTCTTAAGCCTTTCTTTTAGTACTGGGGGAAACAGGAGAAGACTTGAACAGTTTATTGTGTACAGCTCATTTCCTAACCATAGTAACCACTTCTTGTTACTGGTTAGATATTGGATAAATAGGTCTAACAGTTTACATTTCTCTTTCTTACAGGCTATGAATATTGTCACTTCAGTACTCCTCCTTTATGCCAAAGAGGAGGAAGCCTTCTGGCTGCTGGTGGCTCTGTGTGAGCGTATGCTGCCTGACTATTACAACACAAGAGTTGTTGGTATGCATGGGGAAGATTTTCTAAACTGACAGTACAAAATGCAACCAAATGAATTGCTATTATTTGCATTGGAACAGGCTTATGTGTAGAGGCTTGTGTGGCATGGATTGCAGCTGAGGGCTAGGGGCAGGACAGCTTGCTCAGGAGCATAGGAAGCAATTCCCTAAACAGATATTGTGATAGTCTTTCACTTAGGATTAGATGTCGTTCTCAAGTGGGGTTAAACCAAGTAGATGTGACATGGGAGGCTAAAATCTGAGTTTCAGGGGATCTAGTTATCTAATTAAGGTAAGGTAGAAAGAGGAGCTGTAGCAATTTGCAGTAGAAGTCTTTGTGCTTTTTGCCTCGTTGGAAAGAGCACAGGCACCTGCAAGCTGTTGTCAGATGACAGTTTGTTACGTGGAGGTGAATGACTTTTCAGTGTATCATGGAAACTGCCTTCATTGTAGCTCACAAATGCTTGAGCTACTTGTTCAGCCTTAAAAATGCTTCTCCCTGCCCAGCTGAAGATGTAGGTATGTCTTGAAACAAATCCAAACCCTCACAGACAGGCACAGGTGATGCTGAGAAGTCTTATTCATATTAACAAGTACTAAGCCACCATATGACTTCTGTAGGTGCTAGGCCAAACTGACTCTTTGTTAGCTCTTAAGTGTCCAACAGAAACAAAACAATCCTTACTACAATTCCATTTGTATGTACAGCACAGGAGTGGAATACAATCTGTTACATACCTTTAAGTCAGAAAATGTGCTGTAAGCATGATGTAGAATATTCTTAGGCTTTGTACTGAGATAGAGAATGGAGGGGAGGGAGAGGGGGAAAGAGAAGGGAGGGGAGGGAGAGGGGGAAGGAGACTGGAGGGGAGGGAGAGGGGGAAGGAGACTGGAGGGGAGGGAGAGGGGGAAAGAGAATGGAGGGGAGGGAGAGGGGGAAAGAGAATGGAGGGGAGGGAGAGGGGGAAGGAGACTGGAGGGGAGGGAGAGGGGGAATGGAGAGAGCATATATTTTTCTCCCTTAAAGGATGATGTTGCTCCCAGTTTAACGGGCATCCAATGTTCCTTCTGTTCAACAGGAGCGTTGGTGGATCAGGGTGTCTTTGAAGAGCTGGCTCGTGACTATGTTCCACAGCTTTATGACTGCATGCAGGACTTGGGTGTAATATCCACCATTTCCCTGTCCTGGTTCCTCACTCTTTTCCTCAGTGTCATGCCCTTTGAAAGCGCAGTGGTGGTTGTGGATTGTTTCTTCTGTGAAGGAATAAAGGTGATATTTCAATTAGCGCTTGCTGTCCTCGATGCTAATGTAGACAAGCTGCTTAACTGTAAAGATGATGGAGAAGCCATGACAGTCTTGGGAAGGTATTTATTACAGAAAATAAAGTCTCTTCATTTTATTGTTCTTTTCCTTTCTGCTCACTTCTCTGATCTATGTTCTACTCCATTTAAAAGGTACAATAGATGTGAGTCTTTTAGAGGCACTCCCCTTTCACCCCTATAAGATAAACTTTATATCACAAAACAATGTTAGGTGGGCAGCAAGATAGAAAATCCTTCTTTCAAGGCATGCAAATAAACTTCCCAAACCTGGTTGTAGAAACTCCTTTTGGTTGATTGAGTTGATTACATGGCTTTTGTTACTGCAGATTTTGCCTGCTGCCTTTTAAATGCTCCTAAGATAAAGCTTTGATCTCGAGGGAAATTGTTTTGGGAGTGGACTAAACGGAGCACAGAGAAATCAGGTAGGCTCTGAGCAGATTTCAGGAGGGTGTTAATAGACTGGATTGAGGTATTTAATACAAACTAGTAGCACTGAGTGTAACCTCTGATTTCCTTGTGTTTGGTAGTAGTGCTATGTTTTCAAAATGCTGCTGCAGCTTTGGAACTGGTTTTGGTTTTGTTTATTTCCCCAGTAGGTTTCATTAGTACAGCCTGAGTGAAATATGGGTTTGATTTCTTTGGGATTAAAGAAGACTATGGCTTTGTTTTCTCCAAAGTAAGCCCCAGTGCTTGCTGAGGATTTAAGTGTCCTGCAGCTACAGGGTAGAAGACAGGTGATCTAAAGCAGAAGGAACAGACAGAACAAGAGGCCACAGTCTCAAGCTGCACCAGGGGAGGTTTAGGCTCGATGTTAGGAAGTTCTTCCCAGAAAGAGAGATTGGCCATTGGAATGTGCTGCCCAGGGAGGTGGTGGAGTCACCATCACTGGAGGTGTTTAGGAAGAGACTGGCTGGGGTGCTTGGTGCCATGGTTTAGTTGAGTAGGTGGTGTTGGATGGTGGGTTGGATGTGATGACCTCGAAGATCTCTTCCAACCTGGTCTGGTCTATTCTTATTCCCATTCTTATTCCCATTCTTATTCCCATTCTTATTCCCATTCTTATTCCCATTCTTATTCCCATTCTTATCCCCCTTGGTTGGGCTGTGGTAGGCCAGTGGGGTATGTAGACTGAAAGCACATTGACCTTTGTTCCAGTGGTGTCATTAACAGATTTAAACAGCTAGAAGCAATGAACCTGCCCAGTAAGCCACTTGTTTGTGACTACCTGTATTTGAACTACTTCTTGATAAAGATAAAGGGGTTAACTTAGTTGTCTTTGAGGAAAAGCAGTGGTGGGATTTGTCAGATGACTGTTGTCAAAACTCATGTAGCTCATTAGCAGGGAGTGGCTTGTCCTTTTTACATGGAATAGTCTATATGTAACCCTTATTCTGTTAACCCTCTGAAGGGAGGGGGTACAAATGAATCTTGAGTTTCTAATTTATTTTGAATTTATTTTTTCCCCCCCATAGATACCTGGACAGTGTGACTAATAAGGACAGCACTCTTCCACCCATCCCTCACCTTCACTCGCTGCTCAGTGACGATGTAGAGCCTTACCCTGAGGTGGATATCTTCAGACTGATCAGGTCGTCCTATGAGGTAGGGTAGGTTTCCTTAACAGGCACTTGCCAACCCACACTAGTTCTGCTCTGCAAAGGAACTTGATACTCTATAGTTTGGCTTTGTTTGGAACTGAAAGCACAGTATCTGAAGGGGGCTCTACAAGAAGGCTGGGGAGGGACTTCTTAGTCCTATCACTACCTGACATCCTAGGGGGAATGGAATGAAGCTGGAGGTGGGGAGATTCAGACTGGATGTGAGGAGGAAGTTCTTCACCATGACAGTGGTGAAGCCCTCAATGGGTTGTGCAGGGAGGTGGTTGAGGCCTCATCCCTGGAGGTGTTTAAGCCCAGGCTGGATGAGGCTCTGGCCAGCCTGCTCTAGTGTGAGGTGTCCCTGCCCATGGCAGGGGGGTTGGAACTAGATGATCCTTGTGGTCCCTTCCTGACTGATTCTATGATTCTATAAAGAAAATACAGACTTATCTCAGAAGTCCAAAATGAGGCAAGCAAGAGGGGTTGGTCTGGTTTTTATTTAAGCAAAACTTCTAATTGGAGTAGTTTGTACAGAAGCCTGCAGCATCAAGAGAGAGCAGCCCACAACCAAAAAGTGATTTACAAAACAGAAGACTGAACTGGTACTTCAAAATAGGTTAATTCTCCTCTGAGCTTTCTCATGTTTTTCCAAACTGCCATAATGGCAAAATCAATTGGATTTCAGAAGAACTTTTTGTTATCAGTGAAGCTTTATTTAGTTTGCCTTTGCTTGGGTTTTTTTGCTATGGGTTTTGGGTTTGGTTTGGGGTTTTGTTTGGGTTTGTTGGTGGTATTTTGTTTTGTTTTTCAGCAAATGCTGATTGTGGTCATGGGCCACTAGCTGCCAGGAACTTCTTCCAAGTGAGAGGAACTGGCATTAACTAATACCTGTAAAGCACAGAACCAAGCCTGCAAGAACCTGCAGATGACACAAAGTTAGGGGCAGATGTTAGTCAGTTAGAGGGTAGAAAGGCTCTGCAGAGGGACCTTGACCGACTGGACAGATGGGCAGAGTCCAATGGGATGGCTTTCAACAAGTCCAAGTGCCGAGTGCTGCACTTTGGCTACGGCAATCCCATGCAGAGCTACAGGCTGGGGTTGGAGTGGCTGGAGAGCTCCCAAACAGAGAGGGACCTGGGGGTGCTGATCGACAGCCACCTGAATATGAGCCAGCACTGTGCCCAGGTGGCCAGGAGGGCCAATAGCATCCTGGCCTGCATTAGGAATAGTGTGGCCAGCAGGAGCAGGGAGGTCATAGTGCCCCTGTACTCTGCTCTGGTTAGGCCGCACCTTGAGTACTGTGTCCAGTTCTGGGCCCCTCAGTTTAGGAAGGACATCGAAACACTTGAGCGTGTCCAGAGAAGGGCAACAAGGCTGGGGAGAGGCCTTGAACAAAAGCCCTGTGAGGAGAGGCTAAGGGAGCTGGGATTGTTTAGCTTGGAGAAGAGGAGGCTCAGGGGTGACCTCATTGCCCTCTACAACTACCTGAAGGGTGGTTGTAGCCAGGAGGGGGTTGGCCTCTTCTCCCAGGCAGCCAGCACCAGAACAAGGGGACACAGTCTCAAGCTGTGCCAGGGGAGGTTCAGACTCGAGGTGAGGAGGAAGTTCTTCACTGAGCGAGTCATTCGGCATTGGAACGGGTTGCCCAGGGAGGTGGTTGAGTCATCGACCCTGGAGGCGTTCAAGGGGAGATTGGACGTGGCACTTGGTGCCATGGTCTAGTCATGGGGTCTGTGTTGATAGGTTGGACTCGATGATCCCCGAAGTCCTTTCCAACCTAAGTGATACTGTGATACTGTAACCCTAACATTTGCAAACCAGTTTCACTGTCCTTATATTGTAAAATGAGTACATTGCTTGCTCTTCATTCCATTTAGCAATTAATTCAGAAGCTGCAGAGCCTGGTTACAACAGAAGTGACTGAATTAATGCAGAATCACTACAGCTTCAAAAGCCTGTGCATAGCTCAGTAGCTGTCAGTGGAGTGTAGACTCAGATCTTCAGAGCTGTGGTGTGCTTGACTCCCTTGATTTGTATGGTAATTGGTTTGAGGGGGAAAATAGGCCTTAAGGTAAACCTGTAGTAGTATCTGGATCTTGGCCTTTTTAACTCAACAGGTCTGTGCTGCTGAATAGTTTAGTACAGTTGTGGCTTTAACAGTTGACAGGCTTCCAACATTTCCTTGTATGCTTGGAAAGTTACCATGGGTTGCATGCAACCTTCCTTTTCTGGTAGGCCACATGAGTTTTAGTTGTCTGGATGTGATCAGACCAGAGGATAAACCCTGTCTACTGGAACAGTTGAGGCCTTTGAGCCACAAAAGATCTCTCTTTTCAAGGGTTTTGTGAGCCCTGTGTTGCTTGATACTCATAGATGCTTATGTAGATTCCATTTTTTCCCAAAGGCTTCTTTATTTGCAAAATGCTCCAACTGCAGGAGCCAGCTTTTTATTCCTGAGCTATAAAGGTGCACTGCTTGAGCACAGCTTTAGCACTGATCCGATCACACAAGAATGTGCTAGCAAATTATTGCCTGCGCTTGAACTGGCCCCCACAAACCCATCCTGTATGAAGGTGTATCTTGCCATCCCCTTTTAGCTTTGCAAGTGGCATGCTTGATGTCTGGCATTATTGTTCCTGCTGGTTGTCTGTGCAGTTTAAAGTATGCTACAAGTTTCCCTTGATGGCAAAAACTGTCTGCTTGCATTAGACAAAAGTAAGTCTTGGAAATGAGGCATTTGTCCACACATAGAACATAGGAAATGTACCCCTAGGGTGTTTCTGTAGTCCTGAGATTCTATGCATTGTGGAAAAAAACCTTCTGAAGTTAAGATTTGGGCGCTTCAGAGAATCTTCTTCCTCTAGGAAGCTGAATTCTTGATCACAGAATGTTAGGGATTCGAAGGGACTTCTGGAGATCATCTAGTCCAACCCGCCTGCCAGAGCAGGCCTTGTAGCAATGCAGGATGTAATTACCTTGCCGTCTTTGGCTCTTCAATCAGCCTGTGCTCATGTAAAGTTGCCTGCAAGCTTCTGAACAAACAGGTAATATATTGAGTGATTATAGTGAGGATTGTGGATCATAGTATCAGTCAGGGTTGGAAGGGACCACAAGGATCATCTAGTTCCAACCCCCCTGCCATGGGCAGGGACACCCCACACTAGATCAGGCTGGCCAGAGCCTCATCCAGCCTGGGCTTAAACACCTCCAGGGACAGGGCCTCGACCACCTCCCTGGACAACCCATTCCAGGGCTTCACCACTCTCATGGTGAAGAACTTCCTCCTCACATGCAGCCTGAATCTCCCCACCTCCAGCTTCATTCCATTCCCCCTAGTCCTATCACTACCTGAGATCCTGAGAAGTCCTTCCCCAGCCTTCCTGTAGGCCCCCTTCAGATCCTGGATGTGTTGACAGTGCTGGCTGAGGTGGTAAATACAGAAAGGAAGACTTGGTCTCAGGCCTTCATGAACATAAGGGCTGCCACACTGTCTCAGCTGTTAGAGAACCAGCTAGTCAAGATCTTCTCTCTCTCTCTGGGGCAATTAAAAGATATTCCAGGACAAGCTGAAATAAAACTGCAGGAGTTATGAAACAGTCTATTCATAGAAAATTGCCAAGCAGGAGATTTCTAACTGCTGAGATGACATGAGGATTTGCAACTTAATAAACTGAAATTTACAACCTAATAAAAGCCTTTCAAATTAAATGCAGATCAGTTGCTGGGAAAAATTAGATCTAGGAGCCTGTTCCTGAAGTCTTCCTAACTTTACACTGTGTTAAAAATACTCCTCAAGAGCAGTTTTTAAACTACAGACTTAGTGGCATGTCTCACAACTACAATTAATTTCTCAAATACATTGAAGGCAAGCTGAGAATGCCAAATATTAACACCCAGACTGTCCTGTGTTTCTTTGTGTCTTCCAAGAAATTTGGGAGCATCCGAGCGGATTTGATTGAACAAATGAGATTCAAGCAGAGGCTGAAAGTTATCCAAACCCTTGAGGACACCACAAAGCGCAACGTGGTGAGTACTGAAAGAGTGTTCTCTGCTAAGATTAAGGTCAGCCAGGTTCTGAAATTGAAATCAGCTTCTGGAGAAGAGGTGCATTTAAACCTGCAGTGGATTTAAACCTGTTCACGTTCTGTTTCCAAAGGTGCGAACTATCGTGACAGAGACTTCCTTTACTATCGATGAACTGGAGGAACTCTATGCTCTTTTCAAGGTAAAGCTAAGTGGAGAGAAGATCATCTGCCTGCAGGAAATGCAGATTCTTCTTCCTGATATGGGACTGTGTGTCTGTTTCTAAAGGCCAGGTTGAGTTGCTTACTATCGGGTGTCTTAATACAAACTGGAATTAGCTGCTGTGGTGTTGAATCATAGAATCAATAAGGGTGGAAGAGACCTCAAAGATCATCAGGTCCAAACTGTCACCCAAGACCTCATGACTACTAAATCATGGCACCAAGTACCACATCCAGTCCCCTCTTGAACACTTCCAGGGATGGTGACTCCACCACCTCCCTGGACTGCCCATTCCAGCAGCTAACAACTCTCTCTGTGAAGAACTTTCTCCTCACCTCCAGCCTAAACTTCCCCTGGCACACATTGAGACTGTGTCCTCTTGTTCTGGTGCTGCTTGCCTGGAAGAAGAGACCAGCCCCCACCTGGCTACAACCTCCCTTCAGGTAGTTGTAGAGAGCAATAATGTCTCCCCTGAGCCTCCTGTTCTCCAGGCTAAGCAAGCCCAGCTCCCTCAGCCTCTCCTCACAGGGCTGTGCTCCAAACCCCTCCCCAGCTTTGTTGCCCTTCTCTGCACACCTTCCAGCAACTCAACATCTTTCCTAAACTGAGGAGCCCAGAACTGGACACAGTAGGTTGATGTTACAACTATGCCATTAGATCCACAAATTTAAAAGTGAACAGTTAAAAGGCTTTAGCTTCACTTTTCATGCACAGTGCCTTAAACCAAGATGCTTTCTTCCTCTTTCATTGTAGCAGATTTTGGTGGTGTACCATGAGGACTTTCATTCCTTTTTAATTTCCCATCTGTAATGTCACATTGTACATGGGCTCCAGCCCCTACACTGCCTTCTTGCAGTCTTCTATGGGATGAGTGAGACCAAGTCAAACAGTCCCCCCCTGCTGGTCACTGCGCAGTGCTAAGATCTCTTTCTCTTAGCTTCTGCATCTTTTTGAATTGGATTCCACCAAAATCAGCTCCAGAACTTTCACTGACTGTGGTAAGGCTGGATGTATAGGACTGTATGCAGCAGTTTTGAGACTGTAGAGTGAAGCAAAATATTTCCAATAGGAAGTCTTTAATGCATATGGAAATCCCTGAGTCCTCTTTCTGCATTTACTATGTGGTGAGGCAGAAGGGTGACTAAGCACAAGCAGCCTCTGTGTATGTGCAAGTCACTGCTGCTTACTGTGCTTTTCAAAGCAGCTCTTTCATGTTTCACCTGCCTGCCAGGCACAAAAGGGTTTGCTTTCTCTTATTGGATGTTAGGAAGAAATTCTTTACCATGAGTGTGGTGAGAGACTGGCACAGGTTGCTCATGGAGGTGGTGGAAGCCTCATTCCTGAAGGTTTTTTAAGGCCAGGCTGGATGTGGCTCTGAGCAACCTGATCTAATGTGAGGTGTCCCTGCCCGTGGCAGGGGGGTTGGAACTGGGTGATTCTTGAGGTCCCTTCCAACCCTAACAATTCTATGGTTCTGTTTTGCAAAGGGATATAATTTTGTGCTGTTAGAGGAGAAACCTCTTGCAGAAGTGCAAGGGCTAGGAAATGGGAATACATCTAGGAAATGGGAATACATCTAGGAAATGGGAATACATCTAGGTTTAGGACTGTGTGCACGAGTTGTTGGGTTGGGTTTTTGTCACTGATAAGTGTGAGGTGTTCAGAGAGGTGATCTCACAGCACTTTCCTTCTGTGCAGGCAGAACACCTGACCAGCTGCTACTGGGGAGGAAACAGCAATGCTATTGACCGGCACGATCCCAGCCTGCCTTACCTGGAGCAGTACAGGATCGACTTTGAGCAGTTCAAGGGGATGTTTGCTCTCCTCTTCCCTTGGGCCTGTGGAACCCACTCAGATGTGTTAGCCGCGCGCTTGTTCAGGCTCCTGGACGAGAATGGAGACTTGCTCATCAACTTCAGGGAATTTGTCTCTGGGCTAAGTAAGGACAATTCCCAGCACTCTCACGCTGGTCTGACCACTCCAGTCTGTTTCTAAAGGGGATCCAGTCCTACAGAAACAGAGGTGTCATATTGGCTGCCAATTTGGGTACGCC
Source organism: Melanerpes formicivorus (assembly GCF_026170545.1). Classification (NCBI taxonomy): domain Eukaryota; kingdom Metazoa; phylum Chordata; class Aves; order Piciformes; family Picidae; genus Melanerpes; species Melanerpes formicivorus. The sequence continues at coordinate 8,492,759 of NW_027142379.1, read as the reverse complement.
GCTGTCAGGACCCACCCTCAGAGGAAGGGGTCACAGGAGGTTCTTTACAGTATCACAGTATAACTTAGGTTGGAAAGGACCTCAAGGATCATCGAGTCCAACCCATCAACACAGACCTCATGACTAGACCATGGCACCAAGTGCCACGTCCAGTCTCCTCTTGAACGCCTCCAGGGACGGCGACTCAACCACCTCCCTGGGCAGCACATTCCAATGACGAATGACTCGCTCAGTGAAGAACTTCCTCCTCACCTCAAGTCTAAACCTCCCCTGGTGCAGCTTGAGACTGTGTCCTCTTGTTCTGGTGCTGGTTGCCTGGGAGAAGAGACCAACCCCTTCCCGGCTACAACCACCTTTCAGGTAGTTGTAGAGGGCAATGAGGTCACCCCTGAGCCTCCTCTTCTCCAAGCTAAACAATCCCAGCTCCCTCAGCCTCTCCTCATAGGGCTGTGCTCAAGGCATCTCACCAGCCTCATTGCCCTTCTCTGGGCACCTTCAAGTGTCTCAATGTCCTTCTTAAACTGAGGGGCCCAGAACTGGACACAGGACTCAAGGTGCAGCCTAACCAAAGCAGAGTACAGGGGCACAATGACCTCCCTGCTCCTGCTGGCCACACTATTCCTAATGCAGGCCAGGATGCCATTGGCCCTCCTGGCCACCTGGGCACACTGCTGGCTCATATTCAGGTGGCTGTCGATCAGCACCCCCAGGCCCCTCTCTGTTTGGGAGCTCTCAGCCACTCCGACCCCAGCCTATAGCTCTGCATGGGATTGCCGTAGCCAAAGTGCAGCACTCGGCACTTGGACTTGTTGAATGCCACCCCATTGGACTCTGCCCATCTGTCCAGCCTGTCGAGGTCCCTCTGCAGAGCCTTTCTACCCTCTAACTGACTAACATCTGCCCCTAACTTGGTGTCATCTGCAAACTTGCTGATGATACCAAAGGAGTAAGGTGAGGCAAAGTGACACTGAAATAGCTAGAATGATTGCAGATGGATTAATTACTTGTTTGTGCAGACCACTTGGATCTTGCAGTGGCTGAGGTGATTAGCTAGTACATGCCAGAGAGAGAAATGAGATAAGACCAGAGGTAAGAGGAGAAAAGTATCCCCACTCTCAGTTCCAGTGGGATTTCGTGGGGTCAGTGCTTTCTTGGTGGTGGGTGCCCCCCCCCAAATTCTGGTGCTGCCTTTTATTCCTGAGTTCTCCTTCATTCCCTAATTAGGGGTGGTTGGTAGAGGTGGTCCCATAGCAGGGCAAGTCAGGTGCCACTTATGTGATGGCCTAGGCCCATGGGACCCCAGTTTAGCTGAGTCACTCTTGAGGAGCCTACACATGGCCTTGTGGTGATCACAAAGTGGTGAGCACCTCCCAGTGTTCCAGCTGACTGCTGCTTCACCTTGGTTTGCACAGGCTCAGTTGTGAGGGTGACTGCAGCTACCTTGAGTTGGCACAGGTGTGGGCAGCCAAGTGGTGTCTGAACCCCTGGGTCCTGTGCCGGGAACAGGCTGTCATGGCTGCTTGAACACAAAGAAAGGGAAGCAGAGAAGCAGTCTGTGTGGGACACACCTCTGTGGCAGCAAAGAAGTTTATCTAAGAGAAAATTCTATGACAACACAGCTCCCACAGTCACCTTTGTGTGACTTTGCTGGACCACCTGTCTCCAGCAGGACAGCTTTTGGTCCCTGCCTCACACAGTCCAGTTTGTACCCTGCATAGTGGTTTAAACAGAGATGCATCCACAGTTTCAGCTCAAGAGGCCTGGGAGATGCAGTGCACACGAGTGGTGCTCCCAGCTGTAGGGTAATGGGTGGATTAGTATGTGAGTCATCTTGGCTCTCTGGCTGTCCTTAATGGCTTGAGAGGAAATGTTGTCTTCTGGCTTGTGTAGATGCTGAAGACTAGGCTGGATGAGACCTTGATCAGCCTGGTCTAGTGGAAGGTGTCCCTGCCAATGCCTGGGGTGGGGTGGAACTAGATCTTTAAGGTCCCTTCCAACCCAAACCACTCTATGAATCTATGAATGTATGATTTTGTGACTTTGCACTCCCACAGGTGTATAACCTAGGACATAGTTTGAGCAGAAGAGAAAGCATTACTTGCACTCTGTGGTACACCAGACAGCAAGACAAGGAGGCTTTGTGCTTAAAGAAAACCAAGGTGAAAGGCCAGTGTCCAATGCAGATGTACTCAGCTCCTTGGCCTAACATCTAGATTGATTGTGGCCTTGAGCTTTACAGGCAGTGGTGATTGTCTGCATCTGTCAAACCACACTTTGTAGTTAGCACAGTAGTCTGGAAGGAAAAATAACTCTTTGTGTAACCTAATTAATGAAGGCTAATTAATTTGTTTATTAATTACATGTCATAAGATTTGCCAGGATTTGTTTGTTATTTCAGTACTTTCAAATTGTCTAATATCCATTTAATTAGTTGCAAGGAAGGGGCTACTGTAGACCTCTTGGATTTCATACTGCTGCTTGCAGTGTAGGTCAGAAAGGAACAGTGGTTGGAGTGGACAGATCACTGGGAAGTGCTGCCTGAACATCATAACTGCTGTTTACTTGAATTCCTTTCTCTTTGTTTGGTAAATAGCTCATCCTTCTAAACCATGTGATGTTGTTATTGGAGCCTCAGATCAGGAAGTTTGAAGCCCACACAAGAAAAGGTCTTATTAACTTTCAGCTAGAGGCCTTTGTGAGTGGTAATGTGATGATCAGAGATTATTTTTAAGCATTATAAAATAGACATCTGATGAAGGACCTAAGGATAGAGCAGAGAATTGAAGGCAATTGCTATTTCTACTGCAGACTCCATGATCTGAGAGGTCAAGTGACTGCCTTGTCATCTCAGCTGAGAGTACAGGGCTTCCCAGAGTGAATGTAGCAGCTTCTAACCCACAATATTGTAGTGATAATCATGATGGCAGAGAGTGCTGAGTGTTAACAGGCTGTATGTAATGATTTTAGGTGCAGCATGCCATGGAGATCTCACAGAGAAGCTGAAGCTGCTGTACAGAATGCATGTTTTGCCTGGTAAGTGTTCAAGTAGCTGTTGTCTGGTTGAGAAGAGAAATTTGGAGCAGAGTTGTTAATGACTTTCACCTAAAAGCTTTGGGAGGACACCTCCAGTACCTGAAAGGGGGGCCTACAAGAAGGCTGCAGAGAGACTGTTTACAAAAGCCTGCAGTGATAGAATGAGGGACAACAGTTTGAAATCAGAGAAGAGCAGATTTAGGCTGGGTGTTGCAAACAAGTTCTTTGCCATGAGGGTGGTGGAACACTGGAAGAGATTGCCCAGTTGAGGCCCCTCCCCTGGAGATATTCAAGGTCAGATTTGACAAGGTTGTGAGCAACCTGCTCTAGTGGAGGATGTCCCTGCTGACCTGCAGGGGGGTTGGATTGGATGACCTTTGGAGGTCCCTTCCAACTCAAACTGCTCTATGGTTCTATGTTCTTCAAACATGTCTGTGCTTGCTCCCAGCTGGCTTTGGCTTTGCTAGAGTTAGTCTTGAGTCTTCACTAATGTAACTGGGGGGAGGGGGGGGGGAAATCACTGAACTCTAACAGAGGAGATCCATTTTTAAGAATGCAGCTTCTGGTATTCAGGGCTTGGTAAGCTCACACTCAGTGATGACACCCTTTCCAGCTAGGCAAGGGTTCATATCCTCCTTAGGACAAGCTGAGCTGCACTAATGTAACTGAGGGAGAAAAAAAATCACTGAACTGTAACAGAGGAGATCCATTTTTAAGAATGCAGCTTCTGGTATTCAGGGATTGATAAGCTCACACCAAGTCATGACAGTCAGCAGGGTTCATATCCTCCTTAGGACATGCTGAGCTGCACAGAATGGAAGGAGGCCTAGGCTCATGGACAAATCAGCCTCTGAACTGCTGTGTTAGACAATATTGGGTGTCAGGGAAGAGACAGAACAGGTCCAGTTGTTCTTCCTCTGTGAGCTCAAACCAGATCATTCCTGGCCCATCACATCCTCATGCTTTTACTTCTAGACACTGATACTCTGAATGTATCCATAGAAACATGTTCCAGTTTTTAATGAAAGGACTTTATTACATTACTTAGATCCATCCCCTGAGCAAGAAGAGCCTGACTCTGCTTTTGAGGCTACTCAGTACTTTTTTGAGGACATCACACCAGATTGTACCCATGGTAGGCATGTTTTTGTCTCCTGCATGAAAAAGCTGTTGTGAACAACATGTCTTTTTTCAGGATTAGACATTGTAAGTGAAGTATCCTCTGTAAGAATGATGTGCTCTTTGTATCTGTTTGGATGCCCTTAGAGGTGCCAAGGCTCTGTACACCAAGAACTGCCCTGGATTGTGCATTGCAGAAGTACTCCTCAGAACAACATCATCAGTGTGATGCAGTGGAAGGGCTGTTATGATAAGTGCAGCATATGTGCCTTGATGGAGAAGGAGAATAGATAAATATACTTGCTTCCAAGGTGTATTTGGATCAGAATTTAACATAGTTCAAACAAAAAATGAAGCCCAAAGGTACATGAAAATGTAGCTCAGCAGTTTGAAATCCTTCTGTGCCCTGATGAGAACCTGGGTCTCATTGCTGATGTGTAAAATGGCATTTTCTGAGATACTGAAATGAAGTTTCTCTCTGATTCCATGAAAACTATTGCCCATCCTTCAGATGACTGTTGGGGGAGGCAAAGCTGTTTTAAAATACAGGCAAGAATTAATAGCTTAGAGATGGCAATTTGAAGTCCTGATAGACCAAGGAAGGTGTACTGATACCACCATCAAACTTGTGTCATGCTGGAAGCTGTCTTGCAGCAACACAGGCTCATCATATTACTGTGCAAAAAACCCAGACCCTCAGATAGGCCTTGCCTCAGCATTTATTCATTTTATGGAGTCTCTCAGCAGATTTAAGAATAAGTAGAAATCATTGTTGGTTATAAGCAGAAGTCTTGCTGGGTTTACTGAGCATTCTCTGCAGTGTAAACTGCTGGCTCCGGCCAGCCTGCTCTAGTGTGAGGTGTCCCTGCCCATGGCAGGGGGGTTGGAACTAGATGATCCTTGTGGTCCCTTTCCAACCCCGACTGATTCTGTGATTCTAAACATTTCCTTTACTGTGCACTTGTGTGTGAAGTTTGTATGTATGCAAAACCACACTGATCTCTCTCCCTCTCCATCCCTCCACTTCCTAGTTGTTGGCCTAGACAGCAGGAACAAGCCAGGAGTAGATGATGGGTTTGTGACAGTGAGTCTGAAAACAGAGAGAGGTATGCATGGTGATCTTTCATTTCTTGTAAAGATGCTCCTTCTGAAAATGAAGAGTTAAAGAGGTATTAATTTTAAGGTTTCTTGATGGACTTTCCTTGTGTTGACAACAGGCAAGAAGAGCTCACAAGAGAATCGAAATTACCTGAGAATGTGGAGCCAAGAGAATAAATCCAAAGCCAAAAACACAAAGGACTTGCCCAAACTGAATCAGGTACCCCTGCTGACACTTCCTTTTCATTAACTTGAAACTTGCTTCACATACAAGTGGAAACTCAATACCTTCCCACAGAATAGAAGATGTGTTTTGAGGCAGATGCTTTTCCACCTGAGCAGCAGTCAGCTGGTTACAGGAGTGAGTTGTTTTCAACATACTGAGACTGGCATTCAGTTCCCAAAACATGCTAAAAGTGAGATGCACACACAGAGGAATGGTAATGTGTTGTTCTGCTCTCTAGACAGAGGCTGATATGACCTGAGTATCACCAGCTAACTCACATGTCTGATGCACAGTACATGAAGGAAGCTTTTTGTGGTTGCAGTTCATACCGTCAGTCTCATTGCCCTTAGATCCATAGCTGAGGAGATGGAGGAGGAGGAGGCACACTGGGACAGCTGCTTCCTCCAGAGCAAATAGGGAAGGTCTATTCCCTGTAGAGCCAATGCTTCTTGCTAAAGGTAGCCCTAAGCTAATCTCCATCTAATTGGTGAGTTTTGAATTGCAAGAGGCTCACATCCATCTCAGTTACCACTGTCAATTAAAAGAGTGCTGCAGGTCTCTTATTTAATTTTTCATTACTTCTCATTAGCTTTCTCAGAGCCTGAGTTACACTGAGCATGACTCCTACAAGAAACTCCACCAAAATCAGTGCTGTCTCTCACTGCCCACCCTCTGTTGCCCCCCTGTGGCTGCAGAGAAGGGAATTTGTCATCTGTGGAAAGCAAACACCAAACAGTTTGTTCTTAAACAGCTTTGAGAGAGGCAGCAGCCCTGGCTGCCCAGGCAGAGAGAAGGCTTCCTAGACTGCACCCAGATATTTTCCAGTTTAGTTTAATCACTGAAATTTGTGACATGCCTCTGTGCCAGGCTTCCAAACTGATTCACAGTATCACCAAGGTTGGAAGAGACCTCAAAGATCGAGTCCAACCTGTCACCACAGACCTAATGACTAGACCATGGCACCAAGTGCCACATCCAATCTCCTCTTGAACACCTCCAGGGATGGTGACTCCACCACCTCCCTGGGCAGCACATTCCAATGACTCTCTAGGTGAAGAACTTTCTCCTCACCTTGAGCCTAAACTTCCCCTGGTGCAGCTTGAGATTGTGTCCCCTTGTTCTGGTGCTGCTTGCCTGGGAGAAGAGACCAGCCCCCACCTGGCTACAACCTCCCTTCAGGTAGTTGTAGAGGGCAGTGAGGTCACCCCTGAGCCTCCTCTTCTCCAGGCTAAACAATCCCAGCTCCCTCAGCCTTCAGTAGCTCTCAGGCTGATCTGTTTCTTGCTCTCTCATTACTGTTTCCTCCCTCTGTGTTCAGGGGCAGTTCATTGAACTGTGCAAGACGATGTACAATATGTTCAGCGAGGACCCCAACGAACAGGATCTGTACCACGCTACCGCTGCCGTGACCAGCCTGCTCTTGGAGATAGGTGAGGTTGGTAAGCTCTTCAGTGTGCAGCCCACCAAAGAGACAGACAGCAGCAGCCACCATTGCAGCAAAACTATCCAGAGCGAGCTGTTTCAGAAGAAGGAGCACCAGCAGTACCCCCTGGAGCAGCACAAACCCTTCCAAAGCAGCCCGGTGACCAACGACGAGGAGGCCGTTTGCGCTGACGGCGCCCTGGGCATGCAGATGGAAGACATCAAGCTGGAAGACTCCTCTCCCAGGGACAACGGAGCCTGTTCCTCCATGCTCATCTCTGATGACGACACAAAAGACGACAGTTCCATGTCCTCCTACTCGGTCCTGAGCGCGGGCTCACACGAGGAGGAGAAGCTGCACTGCGAGGACATCGGCGAAGACACCGTCCTGGTGCGCAGCAGCCACGGCACTTCTCTGCGGAGGAGCACCAGCATCGACAGAGACTGGGCCATTACCTTTGAACAGTTTTTAGCCTCCCTTTTGACTGAGCCAGCCCTGGTTAGGTACTTTGACAAGCCTGTGTCCATGATGGCTAGGATTACTAATGCTAAGAACGTGAGGCTGATGGGTAAACCAATAACCTCGGCCAGTGACTATGAAATCTCTACTATGTCGGGATAGCAGGCAGGCCAGGTTTGTATCCATTGTGTTCTTTTGGTTTTAAATCCTGTATTTATTGGTACCTGGCACACAGGCCCTGGGATGTTTCAAAACATGGGACTGTCTTCACTAATGTGAAAATGTTGGGGGTGCAAAACTTGACCACCTGGAAGCAGAACTGCTCTTTCCTGTGGGGAATGTTGCACAGAGGCAAACCCGACTCAAAAACCTCGAGGACAAGAGGAAACAAAACCCAATAACAGATGTCAGTGAAGTGTGTGTATTATTAACCTTGCTGTCCATATAAGATGGTAAAGATTAGTTCTTCATTTCTCAGTGTAAACTTAATGCCAATATTTATGTGCATTTTTAAAACAGTCATATATAGTGATCTGATTCTTGGCAGGGGTGGGGGGGAGGGAAACGAACAAACCAGGAAGTACCTGCGATGTAAAGGGACACTGTCAGCCTGAGTAGGACCTTGGGGGAAATCAAGTTCCAGGCAGCATCCCTGAAGGATCTTTGTATCCCATAGAACTGTTTCTTCACAGGGGATAACAGGGTTTAAGCTGTGCCTCATTTTAAATGCTTTTGAGTAAGTGAAAGGTCACTTCAGTGACACCTGCCTGGCTGCTGACTGCCTCTGCTTGAGGCTGCAATGCTCACATGGAGGTGAGAAGCCCAGCCCAAGCTGTCACAGCAGGCAAAGGTGGTTAAATGTGCCACTGCTGCTCCACCAGGAAGCAGAGCCCATTTGCCTTTCCCTGGGTTCAGCAGCCTCTGGCTCCACCAAACCCAGCACAGAGAGAGCCCTTTCCCACCTGCAGCCACCTAGCAATGACCTCCGGCGTCACCCTGCTCTAGTTCTAGCCGGTGGGCTCGGAAGCTTTTCTGGTGTGCTCCAAAGAGTGTTTGCAAGTCCAGAACAGGGGGCAGGTGTCTCTCTCTTTTGCTTTATTTTTCCCTTTTTTATTTTTAAATTGAAAGCTGTTTTTGAAAGTCTAAAAAACCAAAAACCAATCAAATCTCTATGTACTTCTAAGGCTGGATCTGCAGCACCTATAGCTTAGCTCTTGCAACTAACCTTTACCACCGACCTATTATAGCCTTGTTAGATTTAAGAAGATAAAAACCCCCACACACACCTGTATTGCATAAGTCTTCATTTACACCAGTGTAAAGTAGCAGTCATTAAAGAGACAAAAAGCTCTGCAAGATAATCATGTAAGTGAATGTTTTAAGTCTTACCTGAGAACAGTCTCTTCCAATCAGAGGATTAGCCTCCTGTATCAATGTACTGAGTAATGTGTTTCAACTTTTGAGACCTGGAGCACCTGCACTTTGAATCCTTGCTTCTTTTCTACAGCTAAGGCAGCCTTTTGGTTTGTCAGCTTTTTGTCAGCTGGGGTTTGTAATCCACACTTCCCTTTGGGTTCAGGATTGTGCCTAACCTGCCTCCTCTTTCTTTGCTGTTTCTTTGCTGTAGAATACTGTTGACTTCTTTCCTTGTTTTTTTTATACTCCTGTTTCTTGCATCCATGTAACTTGCAGGTTTGGTTTTTTCCCCCGTGTTTGTTTTTTTTCAGCAGCAGCTTTGTTTCAATTCCTTTTTTTTTTGTTTCCAAAGAATGCTTTTAACCTGTCAGATGAAGTGGTTTTTAACCACAACTAGGTAATGTGAACAAATAAAGTACACTCTGCACAGATTGGATTTTTAACTATTAAAGTCATGCTAGAGGGAAAAGGAGCTGGTTATGCTTCATTACACAGACATGGATCTTCAGCACCAGGGTTCAGAACAAAAGCATTTGTTTCCCTGCCTGGTTTTGTTTAACACTTCACAGGATCCCAGATTCTTTAGAATAGAATTAACCAGGTTGGAAGAGACCTTTGAGATCACTGAGTCCAACCTATCACCCAACACCATCTAATCAACTAAACCATGGCACCAAGCACCCCATCAAGTCTCCTCTAAACACCACCAGTGATGGCAATTCCACCACCTCCCTGGGCAGCCCATTCCAATGGCCAATCTCTCTTTCTTGTGAAGAACTTCTTCCTAACATGCAGCCTAAACCTCCCCTGGTGCAGCTTGAGACTGTGTCCTCTTGTTCTGCTGCTGGTTGCCTGGGAGAAGAGACCAACCCCCACCTGGCTACAACCTCCCTTCAGGTAGTTGTAGACAGCAATAAGGTCTGCCCTGAGCCTCCTCTTCTCCAGGCTAAGCAACCCCAGCTCCCTCAGCCTCTCCTCTGGCTGTGCTCCAGACCCCTGCCCAGCTTTGTTGCCCTTAGTATCATAGTAGCAGTCAGGGTTGGAAGGGACCACAAGGATCATCTAGTTCCAACCCCCCTGCCATGGGCAGGGACACCCCACACTAGATCAGGCTGGCCAGAGCCTCATCCAGCCTGGGCTTAAACACCTCCAGGGACAGGGCCTTCTCTGGACACCTTCCAGCAAGTCAATATCTTTCCTAAACTGAGTGGCCCAGAACTGCACGACCCCTGTCTGCCCTGCTGTAGCTCACTGGACATGCTTTTAAGGCTTTGCACGTTAGAATGTTTGTTTAACAGAGTACTGGTAAGCTGTCAGCCTCCAAACCAAGGCAGGGGCTGAACAGCCCTGGGTGTGCTCTCTTCAGTGAATTGTCTGTGTGAAACTGACCATCTCCTGGGGTGTGCAGAAAGGTAATTTGCAAAGCACAACTGCTCCTGTAGCCCTGGTCTCGCTCAGGTTACTGTGGGTTTGCATTTTCTTCTTTGGTTGGCAGTTCTTTACAATTCAGCCACGTGTAGGCTGCAGCTGTCAGGATGAAGCAGCAGTGCAGTCTTTTGCACCTGAAGAGTAGGTGGAGTGGTTTACAGGTGTATCAAATAAGCCCATTGGAAGCCATAATCACTGTGACTTAACTTTAGATAGCTGCCAAGGCCAGAGCAGGGTGCTTTATGGGCATGCCTGGCAGATGAATTGGTTATTGCAGAAGCCTTCAGCACTGAGGTTTAACACCATTCAGCGAACTATTGACCTTCCAAAGACTGCAGAGCCCTGAAATACTTCTCTTGTAGGTTATTTGTCAGGGGAAAGGGAATTTAAGCCTCTTGGCAATCTTGCACACCCCCCCCTTAGAAACACAGAGACCACAGCTGAAAATCATTTATCTTCAAAAGGGTTTGCCTGCTTGCCTCCACCCCCCACCCCCAGGGCAGTGATGTTATGAAGAAGCTTACCTTGCTGTCACAACCCTTGTAAGAAGAGGTATCCACATGTGGGGCTCTGGTCTAACAGCAGCCATTTCACAAGGCAACTTTTTGTTTTGCCCCAGTAGCCTTCTTTCCCTTCCTGAACGAGGAAGCTTCTCAGTGTAAGCCACATCTAAGAGTGGCCTTGCTATGGGTGGCAGCCAGGTGAGCTGATTTTCCCCCACATTTTTAGGGTGAGGCTGCTCACCTGGATTAAGGCCAGCTGGCAGTTGCCTATTTGATGACAAGATCTGCTGTGCCCTTCCTCAGTAGGTAGATGGGAGCTGGTGAAAGCTGCAGAGGACTTCAACTGAGCAGCCTGCAGCAGTGTGAAACCTTGGGGAAAAGGTGAGTGAATGCTTTTAAAGCCTCTCCTGTGGGGGTAGGTGTGCTGCACAAACAAGGTGGTAGTGCTTTAGCAGTGTCTCTGTCTTGTGCTTTCTGTGCTTTGAGATAGTCTCTGGGAACTGTGGAGTTGAGTCTCACAGCTAGGCAACAAAGGTTCAGGTTGGATGTTAGGAAAAATTTCTTCCTAGAAAGTGTTCTCAGGCACTGAAACAGGCTGCCCAGGGAGGTGGTGGAGTCCCCATCCCTGGGGGTGCTTAAAAACTGTGTGGATGTGGTGCTGAGGGACTTGGTTTAGTGGCAGTGGCTGAGCAGTAGTGGTGGGATGGTGAACTCTGAATGAATTGTTGGATTTGATGATCTCAAAGGTCTCTTCCAATCTCAGTTCTATGTTTTTTCCCACTTCAGAGGTGGAATTTGTGACTGGACACTGACCTGTGCTGGTTTTGTAGCTTGAGAGGAGCCTGATGGCAATAGGGAGACAGCAGATGCTGGAGATGTGGGAAGTTGCTCTATGGAGCTTTCTGCCTGTAAAACCAAAGCCATAAGGAAACATTCTTTGTGTGTCCTTCCAATCTGTCTTCCAAGTTGATCAGGTGCTGCTAGCATGTGAAAGTTCAGTGGCACTGATTGCCTTTGGTGTGGCATCTCACAGCTCCTGAACTCTTGGCAGTAGAGCTGGTGGTTGTGCTTGAGCCTTGTAAAGGTTTGTGTTACACGAGCCTTGGGCAAGCAGGCAGAAAGCTCACTCTGTGATCTGATAAAGCCACTGAAAACCTGCCAGCAGAGCTCTTGTAAAATGCACCCTGGGGGCTCTCAGAGTGATGCTGGAACTTCTGTTACAGTAGATGTCCTATGTCAGGTGTTGTGCTGCACCTTGAGATGGCAGAGGCTGGTGTGGTATCCAAGGGGGCTGTAGGAGACAAAGGCACTAATGGCTTTATAGCAAAGTGCTAGTGCTTGTGATTGGAAAGCCTGGAAAGCTGTACAGCTGGGTCTGGTTCCTCAGCTGGGTGCTCCCCAGGCTTCTGGATCTCCTGTCACAGGGCCTTCATTCCTCCTCTTTAATCTTGCAGCAGCATTTTCAAGCTGTGGTGACTGGGTGTCCCAGCAGTAGGTGTGCCAGAGAATTTGGACTGGATGCTGAGCATTGCTCAGATCCCCTCTGGGGATGCTCTTCTCCAGGCTCCCAGCCCCAGGGCTCTCAGCCTTTGCTCCTCACAGAGCTGCTCCAGGCCCCTCAGCATCTGCCCAGCCTCCACTGAACTCTCTCCTTGTCAATCTGGGCAGCCCAGAACTTGCTCCAGTCCTCCAGCTGTAGCCTCACCAGGGCTGAGTACAGGAGGAGACTCTCCCCTGCCCTGCTGGCTGCCCTCAGCTTAGCCATAGCTCTGCAGGCAAGCTGTTAGCAGGCAGGGTGGCAACAGGGAGCAGTGTGAAGTGTGGCTGTGCTGGGTGTCCTGCAGGCTCCCAGCTCTGGGGAGCTGCTGCTACTTGCTGTGCTGCCTCTCCTCCTCTCCTTCCCTCTGAGCTGCTGCGTGGCAGGGGATGGCTGCTATGTCTTTAAAGAGACCTTATTGCCCTCTACAACTACCTGAAGGGAGGTTGTAGCCAGGTGGGGGTTGGTCTCTTCTCCCAGGCAAGCAGCACCAGAACAAGAGGACACAGTCTCAAGCTGTGCCAGGGGAGGTTTAGGCTGGATGTTAGGAAGAAATTCTTCACAGAGAGAGTGATTGCCCATTGGAATGTGCTGTCCAGGGAGGTGGTGGAGTCACCATCACTGGAGGTGTTTAGGAGGAGACTTGATAGGGTGCTTGGTGCCATGGTTTAGTTGATTAGGTGGTGTTGGGTGATAGGTTGGACATGATGATCTTGAAGGTCTCCTCCAACCTGGTTTATTCTATTCTGAAGCCTTCCCAGGGCAGTGCAGAGGCAGCTCCATTGAGATTCCCTCTGGGTACTTTAGAGCCACAACCCCCCCTAGAAACTGATGTATAAAACCAACAGCAAATCCAAAAGGGGTGACAGGGTAAAGCTTGCTCTCGTAGCATAGCGCAGGAGCTGAGAGCACAGAAGGGTTCTGGCCTGGCTCACTGGAAATGGTAGCAGGCTGTAACACAACCACTGCAGACAGCATTTTGGAGTAACTCCTTTTTATTTGCTACCACTGTAAACATCCCTTTCTAGTACACAGACAGCACACTTTACATTATTGCTTTTAAACTGTGGTAAACAGAAACACCTATTAGTACGCAGCTATCTAAGCACAGTGTGATAAGAAGAAACTGCCCCCCAAGCTGTGTTGGGTTGAGCTTTTTTTCCTTCTTCCCTAGATAAAGACAATACAGAGACTGGCACAAGAACCATCAGCCCAAAGATTGATCACCACTGTACCACAGCAACACAAAGTATGACAGAAGGAGACAGCAGGTTACATTTTGCCAGGCATTCACTAGCAGTATTGTCAAAGAGCACTGACCTACCTAAACACAAACATTTCCATCACAACAGTTTTCAGTACAAGGCTAACCAATATCTTCTTCTGTGTTTGTTGTTGAAACCAGCAAGGAAAAAATCCTGAAAATGAATGCTTGGGGCCTTTTTTTTCCTCTTGTTTTGTTTGCTTTTCAATCCCAAACTCTTTATCTGAAGTGCTGCAGCTGGCCCCTTTTGCTACTGCCCTTCAGGACATCATGCCCTGTTCTCCACCTGGTTGTATCAGGTGGCAGAAGCACAACCAGTTAAAAAAAGCCATTCTCAAGTTTCTTTCTTCCCAAGTAGCATCAGCAAGTAACTGAGTTGGTCTGGCTGAAAGTTAATGCTGAGGGGGGGCGGAACTTCAGCCCCACCACACAGCCTCTTCACATCCCTTTCCCATCAGGTTGGTGACTTGTGAAGCAGTGTGTTTAGAGTCATAGAATGAGTTGGTCATCTAGTCCAATCCCCCTGCAACCAGCAGGGATGTGGCCCACTAGGATCAGGTTGCTCAGAGCCTTGCCTTGAATACCAGGGATGGAACCTCAACTTACCTCCCTGGGCAGCCTGTCCCAGGGTTCCACCACCCTGCTGGTAAAGAACTTGTTCCTAACATCCAATCTCAATCTACTCTAATTTCAAGCCCTTGCCCCTTGTCCTATCACTGCAGGCCTTTGCAAACAGTCCCTTTGCAGCCTTCTCACAGGCCCCTTCCAGGTATTGGGAGGCTGCTGTGAGGTCTCCCTGGAGCCTTCTCCAGGTCCCCCAGCCTGTCAAGGTTTATTGGAGGACTACATTTTACTTGCATGCTAAATGTCTACTGCAGTTCATTTTGGTCATGGAGTGGCTCCATGCTTCGAGCACACACCGAACAACAAATGTGGAGGTAGTTTGTCAAACAGCTGCTACACAAACAACACCACAAATGTAGAGAGCCCCCTGGACTCACTTTTAGGTTACTTCTTTCTTTCTGTTACCTAAAATGACTATTGCATAAAAGCTTTCACACTGTGAATGCTTTGAAGAGGCAGCAAGTTAGAAAACAAACAGTACCTGTGAAGTCTAGTGGAGACAGACTTTTAAGACATGACAGCTAATAAATAACACAGAGAAGGTTTTCAAACCCTTGGGAATAAACAGTGAGCACTAAATTCTGGTATTAAACTGATTGTATCCACTTGCAGCAAGGTGGCCTACCCCCAGTTTGAATCTGCCAGAACCTTAGGACTGTCATCCTACAACAGAGCTAGTATAAAGTACCACTGATGAGTACAACACTTGTTCTTGCCTAAACACAGCTTTACCTTTTTCCATCTACTATCTAGCTACCACCATAATACACTTAGCCTACCACTGGTGCTAGTCTACATACAGTGAGTGACTCCCAGACAGAGGGGCTGGGCTGCTGGGTCATACAAAAATCACTTGCAAATTCTACCTGCTTCCTGGGAAGGTGTACTGGAGCCTAACACATGTTCACTTCAAGTACTACATGCAACCTAATGCACTCTCATGTAGTTCTCCCACAGCATCTGGTGGTGGTGGGGTTTCTTTTGGTCTGTCACAGTTTACTCCCAGCTCACACTTGGATTTTAAACAGCAGCAAGAAAAAACCAACCCCAGGAAAGCTAATGAAGATGCATCTGGCTTCAGACTCACTGTGTTCCACACTAAAATGTTTTAGGTGTGTGATGGGAAATCTGCAACTTCATGGCTGGGCTTTAAAAGCCTCACCAGAAGGTTCAATGGCAGTCTCTTAGTGAACAAGGAGCCAAGGGGAATCTGCAACTTCATGGCTGGGCTTTAAAAGCCTCACCAGAAGTTTCAGTGGCAGTCTCTTAGTGAACAAGGAGCCAAGGGAAATCTGCAACTTCATGGCTGGGCTTTAAAAGCCTCACCAGAAGTTTCAGTGGCAGTCTCTGAGTGAACAAGGAGCCAAGTGGAAGTTTCAAGGCCAGGAAAAACAAACTGTTTGACAACTGTTCTGTTGTCAAAAACCCACCCCAAAGGCTGCAGGCTGTAGCCCAGGGCAGTGTTTAGGGAGATGGCTCAAGCAATTTTGTTGCCTGTTGGCAAGCAGTAGATGAAAATAAACAAAGAGATTTGCTTTTCTTTGTGCTGCTAAAATGCATTGAGGTCACTTCTGACGTTCAAAATTCAGTCCCATGTTGCTTGCACAGGAGCTCTACAATGGCAAAATTAAGAGTGGCAAACATGGCAGAAGCTGGGGCCAAAAAGTAACAGACAGCTAACCTCTCAGCACTGGAAAGAGTGCTTTGCACTGCCTTCCTCAGCTTTTGGGGCATGTTCAGTATCTAATGAGGGCCAGAGAAACAGAGCTTCACCACAGGACCCGAATCCCAGAATGCTCTCCACAGGTTCTCAGCTTTTTCAGTGGTGAGAATTCCAGGACCCAAAAACCTGGGAGCAGCCAAAGCCCTTGGCTTCCTGTGGTCAGGCTTGTGTCTAGTTGAGTCAGTTTAGAAGCCATGGTGCAACCATAAACACTTTCCCTAAAAGCATCTTCACCTTGCTTTTTTTCCTAGTTAGTTGACTAGGTGGTGTTGGATGATAGGTTGGACACTATGATCTTGAAGGTCTCTTCCAACCTGGTTTATTCTATGCTAATAGTGTCACCCCCAACAGAGATGAGATGAACCTTCTCCACCCTGCAAGTGTTAAGAGCTGTTTAACTCTCCTCTACACCTAAGTTATCACAAAAGGAAATCAGAACTCTGTTACCTCCTACACAGACTCTGTCTACCCTGGTCAGGAGCCTGCCCACAACTAAGAGCTCACCCATATTTAAGGGATCAAGAGCAAGTGGGTGGATGCAAGTGCAAGGAGTCACTAGTTACACAATACAGACACACAACCACTGAGGTGGGAAAGCACCTCTGGAGACACCCTGTCCAAACCCCTGCCCAAAGCAGGGTCACCTGCTTAGGGCCACATTCAGTTGGGGTTTGCTTCTCTCCTCTCCAAGGAGAGGGAGTGGTGCTGCATGCAAGAATGCATTTAATACTTATGTAGTGTAACATCACTCATTACCAAAAGGGGTCCCTCAGTTCTTCTTGTGTTCAGTGTTTGTATTCCTCAGGAATCTCTCAATGCTTACTCACTGACAAGAAGTCAACCAATTTACCTGAGAGGATTTAAAAGAGCCCCAAACACCAAAGGCATGAAAGCTTCTACTGGCACACAAACTTTGTGCCACTGTGTGCTACATAGGTACTTGCTGAAAGAGTCTTTCCCCAACAGCTCAAGCCTCTAAGGCTATGGTCTGGTTACAGGAACAAAATAAACCACTGATTGAACAAAGCAGAAGGCACTTCTTTAATTGTAGGCTTTAGAAAAGGAAGTGATAGTCATACCAAATCTGTTTAAAGATGCTTTAAGCAGTAATTAGTCACAATATAGAAAGGAAGTCATATTGACTGGATTGTCTGAGGATGCCAAGGTTAAGGAACATGTCACAGTTGCATCCCTTTCCATGGAAAATGCCTCTCTGAGGCTTGTACTCAGGTGTGGATTTGCTTCCCCAAAATCGGGACTGCAGCTGCAACAGGAGTTTCTAACAAGTCAGCTTTACAAAAGGGCTAAACAGACTCTCTTGTACTTCCCACTGAGAATACACCACGAGCTGCTGAAAGACAGGGCTGGCAACAAAGTCAAGCAGCCTGAGCAGCTGAAGTCAGACTAGAAAGACACTAAACTTTTTACAGCAGGAATATTTTCACAAGTAGCTTCAGGCTGAGGATCTGATCCTGGCGCTGATGAGCTGTGGTGCTTTCTGTTTGTTGGCAAACTAAGCTTCTTCTAGACATTAAGAATTTGCTGGTACAAAACCACAGATTAAAAAAACCCCTCCCTTACCCAGAAGTAATTCCTAGTAACTATGTCAGTATGTGGATGGATTAAGCCTCCTCTCCCAAATCACAGCTAACAGGACCCCTTCTCACACACACACACCTCTGCTCTACGGAGCCATCTCACGCTGAGCGAACGATCAGCTGCGTGTACAGAACACCCAAAAGCCTAAAACCACAGCAATGCCAACTGAAAGTAGTGTTTTAAGAGACAATGAATTAACAGTCTACCACAGGAATGGAAAACATGGAGGCATAAATACCTGCTTCATGTTTCTGCACTGAGAGGTATAATAAAAACCTCATGAGAGCAAGTGATCCAGAGGCTCTTGAGAGTCAGGGGGTGGGGTTTTGTCTTCTTCTTTTCCCCCCTCCCCCAATAAAAAAAATCAGAAGCTGTCCTTTGGAGAGTAGCATATCAAGACCTGTAAACAGAGGTTGATTGTCCAAGCTTTCATAACTGAATTTTGATTAATTATATTCCATTTTTTAATGTTAAAAAAAAAAGAAGGGGAAAACCAAAATGTTCTCTCTTTAAGCAGTTTCTGGTGAAAGCTGCAAAACTCTCACCCCAAATGAGAAATTCCTTTCTTTCTTTTGAGGCAGAACCTCCCAGGCTGCAGAGCAGTTTAAGGTTTCTTTGTGTTCTGTAAGGTGAGTACCACGTTATAATCCAGGAGGAGGCTCTTGATTTTCTCATGGAATTTCTCCCTGTAGTGGTTGAAGTGCATAATGCTTTCTGGTTCTTCTTCAAACCAGAACTTGTCAAACTCATAAACCAGGTAACCTGGGAAGGGAATGAAATACTGATCTGCAACAATTGCCACCACAATTTTCTACCTTGATCTAGCTCTACCTAGAGCTGCAGTCCCTTAAAACAGGGTCTGTCCCATCCTGGGCAACAGCAAGCTCTTGGACTCTAGTTAATGACAAACCAACCTGCAAGTACTGAATTGTCAGCCATCAGTCTCTAATATACAGAAAGCCACACAAATTTATCCCTTAAACACATATTTGTGCAGCACAATGTTTAAGCATCAGGTGCATTTCCAAGCTCTGATCCAGAAGATAAACCAGCTTGCTCTGGCTAATGAGAACAGAGTGGGAAACCCCCTAAACTCCAGGTTGTTGCCCCATACCTGTACTAAAGAAGCTACAGATACTTACAGTAAAATTGATGGAAGTGCTCCATCTGTGGCAATCCAGAGACCATGTTGTACAGATGAGACTTCAAAGTACCATTCTTAAGTAAGGTGTAGGCCATTTCTGTTAGATTGATCCCAACTATTGCATAAGAATACCTGCAACACCAAGTGTAGGTGATGTTTTACCTTATGGACTGAAGAACTTAAAAGCTTCCCTGAAACTCTGCTTTAGGGTAACTTTAAGAGTCACTTTTTCCTACCCAGCTTGTTGACAAGCTGGCTCCAGCCTACAGACCACTCCTTCCAATCCTTGGTGCATCCAACCATGTAAAAGCTCTCTAAAAGCACTGGTTTCCTAAACTAATGGTATGGGTAGTACCTCTGTTAGGCAACAATGAAATGGTTGGGCCATTGACCTCAGTTTGCTCACAAATGATTAGATCTGCTGAAGTATTAAAAACTAGACACCAAAAACTTTGCTACAGTATAAATGGAATGGCCACCTTGCAGCTGGTTTCCTGTTGTATGGTAGAGGAAGCACCACAGTTGAAGGACTGTTAAAATGAGTGTTTCTGGAAGAAGGGAGCAAAATAGGGATTCTTTCCTAGCAATGATGCAGGTACTGAATTGATTTAGAAGTCTCAGGGATCCTATTCTGGACCTAGCTGCATAAGGTGATACTATTTACAACTGAAGTCATGGAAGCCTCCCATGCTTGGTAGGTGATTAGTTAACTGGAGGCTAGATAGATCAGATGCCATACACAGGTTGTGGCCTTCCAGTATCTGAAGGGGGCCTACAGGAAGGCTGGGGAAGGACTTCTCAGGATCTGAGGTAGTGATAGGATTAGGGGGAATGGAATGAAGCTGGAGGTGGGGAGATTCAGGCTAGATGTGAGGAGGAAGATCTTCCCCATGAGAGTGGTGAAACCCTGGAATGGGTTGTCCAGGGAGGTGGTCGAGGCCCCGTCCCTGGGGGTGTTTAAGAGCAGGCTGGATGAGGCTCTGGGCAGCCTGATCTAGTGTGGGGTGTCCCTGCCCATGGCAGGGGGGTTGGAACTAGATGATCCTTGTGGTCCCTTCCAACCCTGACTGATACTATGAAACTTTCCTCTGTATCTGACTAGGTTTAGAGCCTATTTCCCTGCCAAATGAGCTCAGTGTTTTAATATGCAAAGCTCTTAAAATGCAATTAAAGCTGAATGACAACCAAACATCTGTTTGTACTAACTACAGAAGAGAAACCTAGCAGACAGAGGGACCTTAAGAGATAACTGATACCATCCCAACACAGGATCAGTAAGAAGGCAAGAAATAAGTTACTGTTTCTAAATCTAACTCTAGTCTGAAGCTGACTGTGATGATCAAGCTGTTCACTGTGTTAACCAAAACCACTATCCTGCAACAGTTTGTATCCCAGCAGATATTGTGGGAATAAAAAAGCTGCACCCAGGTCCCACCCCAAACTGATTTCTGTGTTTGGTTTTCCCCCCCTACCCCCTTTCTACTAAGGCCTTTTTTTCAATTCTTTAATGGGGAAAAAAAAAACCCAGTCTAGATTTTTCTTCATTTCCAGGACACACAGTTAGCAATCTTCACATGAGCTCACAACACACAACAAGAAAGAAAATGTCACAGGGTGCCTTACCCCAGCTGTGGGTGGTTTGACCGGGAAAGGATCTGACGAGCTTCGTCGGTGTAATGCTTACTGAAATACCTGCCAGGGTAAAACAGGATCTTCCATGAGTGGCTTTTAAGCTCCCATAAGAAAAACAGGCAAGTGTTCAGCACCCAAATGTGCAGCTTTCAAGCTGTCTCCTGTTCTGCAGACACCCAAGTCTGCAGATTAACTTTGGCAAGTTATGCAGCTTTGGTTGGTTTTCCATCGCAGTAATTAATTCAGGAGTTTGGAAAGCTTTTGACAAAGTCACTTCAGTTGTGACCTATCAAATCCAGCCTATGGCAGCAAACAAATAAGGTGTCCTGGGTAACTTCCTGTTCCTCCCTTTGCTTTGGTTGGGCTCTACCTCACCACATGTTTGCATGTCTGCAGCTGCTACAAGCATTGACTTGTTTAGAAAAGGCTGTTGTCGCTGTGCTGAATCTCTGTGTGCTTCTATTCAGTCTTGATCAGAGGCAGCACTACCCAGAGAACACACACAGACACTGAAAATTAGTCACAACAGAAACCAAATGCTTCTTTTCACTTACACTAGATTCACTAATCCCAGCAGGCCCATTCCTCTGAAGTCTGTTTTGGGATCATCACCTTGGAAGCCAATGTCACACCACTGCTTGGAGATTCTGGCCTTCAGGCTCTCATGAGGCATCAGCAAATTCCAAAGCTGCACAAAGATGCTTCCAGGTTAGGCACAGCTGCTAAAGGATTCCAAGTCACATACATCAGAATGCTTGCTGCTGCACCCTAGAAACCACTCCCCATGGAACAGGAGACATTCTGCATGCTGTTCTTTCCCTTAGCAGCAGTCTGGAGTCCTACCCCAATGGCTCATTTCAGCACTTGTGAAAACCATTACAATTAAACATGAAATGTGATAGTTCCCCTTCACAGGCAAAGCCACTGCATCAACACTGAAGGACTTGTTTCACTTTCATTTATGCATCATGTTCTGACAGCAGAGCTAGAAACTGAAACACAAATTTGAGCTCAGTGAGTGCTTACTTAATGTCTCAATGTTGGGACTTGGCAAGCTGAGATAATTATGAACTGCTAGGAAAATTGCATGCTAATAGCTTCTACTGTGCAAATCTCTCTGAAAAAGCCTCAAGCAGTATTACCTTATTGCTATTATTTTTTTGTTACCAAAAGTACATTACTGGTAGTTTTAAATCTTCCAGCATTAGGCTCTCTCCTCTTTGACACTGGTGGTGTTCTCATTCCTGCATCCCAGCCAATGTGTATTTATGTAGTAATGGCCTGGTTTACAAAGTTAGACATGCATCAGGTTAAATACCTTATCAGAGAGGATCCTTCAGTGCCCTGCTACTAATTACTTTGCTGTTTACATGGTGTTATGTCTGATTTCACACAAAATAATCCCACTTTCAGTAGCTCTAATTCACTAACTCGTTTTTGCTTTGGTGGTGTGTTTTAATGCATCGCTTCTGTAACAGCTCAGCAGCTCACAAGGAGAAAAGACCTTGAAACAGGCCAGCTGGTTAGGAATACTACAAATAAATTCAGTTCTTTCATGCTGTCAGAGTTGGAAGGGGGGAAAAAAGAAACCTAACAAGCAGCTTCTGTACTGGAAAGATTTTTTTTCACCTCAATTAACTGTTCCTCGTGTTCTTTGTTCTCCGAGTCGTAAGGGACCTTCCTCAGGTTTTCCACGTTCAGGTAAAGTTTTCTGTACCCTGATATCTGCAGTAAGGATAGATGCAGATTTGTCTTAAACCTGAAAGAGTAACAAAACACCACAGAAGCTATTACAGAGGTGTGGTTAGCCAGAAATTCTTGCTTGTGCTACCAGATAAGGCTGTTCATACTGGAGCTTACAGTGCATTAATGTATGAAGTGCTTTATGTTTAGCTTTCAGACTGCAGCATGTTGGTTAATCACAGAATATTAGGGCTTGGAAGGGACCTTGAAAGGTCATCTGGTTCAATACTCCTGTTAGAGCAGGACCACCTAGAACAGGTCATACAGAAAAGCTATCATAGTATCAGTCAGGGTTGGAAGGGACCACAAGGATCATCTAGTTCCAACCCCCCTGCCATGGGCAGGGACAGGTTTTCAACATCTTCAGTGAAGGAGACTCCACAACCTCTCTGGGCATCCTGTTCCAGTGTTCTGTCACCCTCCCACTGATAAGAGCCCCAGCTCCCTCAGCCTTTCTTTATAAGGGACATGTTCCACTCCCTTAATCATCTTTGTGGCTTTACACTGGACTCTTTTAATTTCCCTTTCCTTCTTGAACTGAGGAGTATACAGCTACATGGGGTTTATTTCTACCAAACAACCCTTCTAGTCAATTCAGTGCTGGACAGTCAGGCCCTATTCACTTAATTATGCAATTAAAAAACAACTGGGATAAAATCAGTGAAGGCAGAAGAAAACTCCATTAACCATCCTGACCCCTGTACCTTGATCTGTACCCCAAAACCTGTACATCTTAAAGGGATACTGTATCAAAAATAGCTGCAAAGAAGCATCTCTTTAACATTTTGACTATTCACTTTTCTTCTCAATCACTCATAGTTACTCAGGCAGATGAATGCAAACATCAATCAGACATTGCTATACTCTCTTAAATATCTCTAAGCCGATTGTATAGTTCATGTAATGAACCTATGCAATAGAATAGAATAAACCAGGTTGGAAGAGACCTTTGAGATCATTGTGTCCAACACCATCTGAACAACTAAACCATGGCACCAAGCACCCCATCCAGTCTCCTCCTAAACACCTCCAGTGATGGTGACTCCACCACCTTCCTGGGCAGCCCATTCCAATGGCCAATCTCTCTTTCTATGAAGAACTTCTTCCTAACATCCAGCCTAAACCTCCCCTGGTGCAGCTTGAGACTGTGTCCTCTTGTTCTGGTGCTGCTTGCCTGGGAGAAGAGACCAACCCCCAGCTGGGTACAACCTCCCTTCAGGTAGTTGTAGATAGCAATAAGGTCTCCTCTGAGCCTCCTCTTCTCCAGGCTAAGCAACCCCAGCTCCCTCAGCCTCTCCTCATAGGGCTTTGTGCTCCAAACCCCTCCCCAGCTTTGTTGCTCTTCTCTGGACGTGTTCCAGCAACTCAACATCTTTCCTAAACTGAGGGGCCCAGAACTGGACACAGGACTCAAGGTGATTATCATATTGAGAAATAAGGAGTAACAGAAGGGACCTAAAAGATAGAGGTGCAGTTATCCCAAACCCATGTCAATTAAAACTGCAATTTGTTTTCTAGAACTGAGAGGACATAACCACATCTCACTTTCTAATTTCACTCTAAAGATTTGTGATGAAGAGCCAAAGCATTTCATCAGATTAAGCAACTGCAAGAAAGTGCCAAGGAGTCAGAACTGTCTGCCACAAAGAGCTTGTGTTCAGGTTCCAAACCTACCCTGTGTCCTTCTGTTCGATTTTCTTCTCTTGCATTACATCTTTGACACACTTCTCCACATCAGCCTCCTCAGCATGTACAGCATTCCTTAAAACCTAGGGAAGTCAACACAGGAAAAGACTTGATGAGGGATGCAGCACTGTGTCACTGCCTTATGCTTATTTCTCAGAAAATACCTGCCATGGATGCATTCCTTGCTGTCAAAGGAGAATAGTCAATTTACTGCCAGTGCTGACAGTAAATGGTCTCAAACTGCACACCAAAACCTCTGCAATAATTATATAAAAGCATGATTTGTAACTGTCAAGTGTGTAAACAACAACATTTACACAGGAGTGTCACAAAAGCTGGAGAGTTGCTTAGTCTAGGTTCTCATTTGCTTTCAGATGCTTAATTAAAACATGGGTGTTTTTTTTCCCCCCTAATCCTATTGAAAGAAATGGAGCTCCTGAGGAGCAGAAGTGAGAAAACTTCAGTCAGGGAACAGTGCTTCAGAGTTAGGAGACAGTGAACTAACAAAGTTGAGGTTTCAATGCTGGGGTGAAACAAAAGAACTTCATGTAAGACACTACTGTTCTGCAGCCTTCCAGAGTAAAGGGCAAATTATACACTGCCCACCTAAAATATTAACAACCTCACCTTCTAAACTCTTTATGGTCACAACACATTCTATAATACAATTTGTGCCAGCACCTAAGCAGTTTCATTTCAGTAAAGCAAAAGGTTAACTCTTTCAAAATGGAGTATAATCATTTATTTAAGAGATGCTTAAAAATGCAGCCACACTCTGCTCTACTGCAACAGAGATGCTTGTGGCAGCTACTAATTCTCATATCACATTGCAGTTATCAGCCAGAAATAGGCAGCAGAGTCACATCAGTGTCTAAAGAGGATGAGTTTTGTTTGAGATATACAAATCTGTAGGTTTTAAGTGTTAGCTGAAGTCTAACTTATTTCCCTGGAGATATTCAAATTAAAGCTTGACAGGGTTCTGGGCAGCCTGATCTAGTTGCTTACTGCAGAAGGAGTTGGACTTTATGACCTTCAGAGGTCCCTTCCAACCCAGACCATTCTATACTCTAATGTAGAATAACTGGACCAAGCTTGCCAGTTAAATGTCTACCTGCAAACTTGCATTACTTCATCTTCAGCAATTCAAGGTACTATTGTAAACACTGCACTTGTCTTATCCTCATCACCTACCTGTACCTTGTGATTTCTACAAAAACAGCAAGAGATCGTAGTGATAGGGAGAAATTACCCTCTCCAACAATACCATCTTAGTGTAAGGACTTGTCTGAGTTTTGCTAATGTTTAAGAGAGATTGGAAACTAACATCTGAAAGGACATGGGGTTATTTTTCACTAACCCTACTACACCAAGCCCAAAATGCTGTTCCTTCCTCTTCTGCCTTTTACTCCTGTACTTTCCTCCACCCTCCAAAAGTAAATGTGTTCTTTTCTGGGATCTGTCTCTGAAAGCTTTTATGACAGTCTAGTATCTTTTACCTTATTCTTTGATGATTCCAGTGAGTGTTCTGCAATACAAAAAAAAAAGAAGCAAATGTCAGAGCTGAAATGGTTCCAGGATTCTTCTGGCATTTAAGTATTAGAACACTTTGCAACCCTTTTTGTACGTGAAACCAACCAGAAATAACTCAATCTTTGAATCAGCAGGTACCAGGTAACTAAAAAATCTTGATTCAAATGCATGTATCTTTAAATAATCCTCTACTACAATGCTAAACCTAGCCTTGGGAGTTTTAAAGACATCAGTTACTTGCACAAAAGCAGACGAATCTGAAACTGTCAGGGCAAAAATGTGTCTCTTGAGGTTGTTTTTTTTCCATTCTTAGAAATGGTTTTGTGCTTATCACCAAAGAATAAGGAAGCAAAGTCACTTCCTCAAGCTGCTAAAACAGCAGAAACCGTAAGTAGCTGCTGAAATAACTCTTTTAGATGAAAATTCTGCATAGAGCAAAACGGTGCATTTAATAACCTTCCCTCCCTCACACAAAAAAAAAAGAACAAAAATAATAAATATTCCTTTCTGCTTGGTGAAAGCTTTTCTTAGTAACAGGAAGGTTAAAATGTACAAAGTGCTGGGAGAGACTCTGGTGAAACCCTGGAATGGGTTGTCCAGTGAGGTGGTCGGGGCCCTGTCCCTGGAGGTGTTTAAGCCCGGGCTGGATGAGGCTCTGGCCAGCCTGATCTAGTGTGGGGTGTCCCTGCCCATGGCAGGGGGGTTGGAACTAGATGATCCTTGTGGTCCCTTCCAACCCTGAATGATACTATGATTCAGGGGAAACCGACAAGATCTCCAGTTGATGAAGCTACTTGGTTTTGCCTTATCGGGCGGGCAAGGAGGCAGCTCTGCCGGGCCGGTTCCCGGTCTCACGGGACAGCCGGGAAGCAGGGAACGGCGGGAAGGCGATCAGGGCATGCGCTCGGGACAGGTAATGGTTTCCACCTGGCGCGCTCACGGCGTTTCCGAAGCCCCACACCAGCTCCCGCTCTGCCTGCGCTCATTACCTACGCTCAGCGTCCGCCGGGCGCCCGCCGCGGAGCCGTCCAGGAGCCGCTGCAGTTCGCATTTGCGCGTCAGCAGCCTCACGATCCACTTCAGCCAGAAGCGGAGGTAGTTGCTGTACAGGAACCCCCAGAAGTATACCAACATCTTCTGCGAGAGGAAAGCCCCGCGTCAGCCGGAGGGGCACGGCGGCGGCAGCCCCCTCCCTGCCCAGCCTTCCCGCCCCGCCGCTGCCATCTCCGGCCCGAAACACCCTGCCCTGGAGGGACAGCTCCCCGCGCCGCCCCTCACCATCACCGCCCACCCCCGGGCCCTGATGAGCCGCTGGCGGTGAGCGCCCTGCCAGGCCGGGCCGTGTGTCGCTCCCCGCGGCGAGGGGGCGGGCGCCTGCCCCGGCAGCGCCCAGCGCGGCCGCCCGGGCCCACGGCGGCGGCGGCGAGCTATCGGCGCCGGGCCACCCCCTGCATCCTCCCGCCGGAAGCCTCTTTCCGCCTCCCCCGACCTGGAAGCGATCGTGGGGCGGAAGTGTCGCTTCTGAGGCTGCTTCCCCGTCCCGCGGCTGGTACCGGCTGTGCCACGCTCCTGGGAGGGCCGTAGCGGCACAGGAAGCGCCGGTTCCTCTCCCTCACCCGCGGCGGCCACCCGCTGCCCCGCCTCGGCGGCTGAGGCTGCGGCTGCGGCGCCGCCGGCGCAGCCCTCTGCGGGCTGGAGGAGCGCTCCCTCTCCTGAGGATTCCCGGGGCCGGGCGAAGCTGCCTTCTTTCGCCAAAAGTCTCTCCCTCCCGGACGCCTTGGCCGCGGGCAAAGGGCGATCGGAGAGCAGGCAGCGCATTGCTGCTTGTGCCCAGTTGGGGCAGGCAGCCTGGCTGGGCTGAGGCGCCTCCAGTCCCAGGAGCTGCGAGGCGCAGGCCGCGGTGGCTGCTGTGCCCTCCCTAGGTAGTGGCACAGAGGTCCTCACCCGGCACCGTAGTCCCTCAGAGCCCCCCAGTTTGTCACTTTGTGTATGCACTGTGTTCATTTTTCTGAGGAGAGTGAGTGATTGGTTGGACTTGATGATCTTTGAGGTCTTTTCCAACCTTATTGATTCTATCAAACTGCACCAGGGGAAATTTAGGCTTGAGATGAGGAGAAAGTTCTTCACAGAGTTGCTAGCCGTTGGAATGTGCTGCCCGGGGCGGTGGTGGAGTCACCATCCCTGGAGGTGTTGAAGAGGGGATTGGACGTGGCACTTGGTGCCATGGTTTAGTAGTCATGAGGTGTTGGGTGACAGGTTGGACTTGATGATCTTTGAGGTCTTTTCCAACCTTATCGAGTCTACGATTCTATGTTGACCCAGGGTTGGTCCTGTTGGACCCAGGCAGGGACAGTGGGGAAAAGAATGGTATCCTTGGTTTTTTTCTTCTGTACAGTGACCAGTTGCTCTGTGCTGGCTGAAAAGAAAAAGTTGCCAGCAGGTGCAGTAAAGTTTGCCCTGTGCCATTGGAGCCTCTGCGCTGATGCTCTTAGAAGCAGTGCTATCAAAGGGGTGTTGAGGTGGCACAAAGAAACAGGGATATGGATTTTGATACACTCTGTTTTCTTTGGCTCCATATTTCAAAGGAAAATGTCAGGCTTTCTTCCCAACTTCTCTGTGGTAGTGGCACACAGAACTCTTTTTCTCTGCTAATGTTTTCCTCAAGGTTAAATGAAGCAGAAAACTGGCCTGTGATGATTACGTGCCTGCCTTCCGTTTACACTGACGATATACTGGCTAGTTTTCAGACCACATATTTACATTAGCAGGTCCTTGATTATGTCTAAGCCACCCATAAGTAACCTTTTCATGGTCTGCAACGCAAACCAGGGCAAAGCCTGCCAGCTGGAAGACATCCTTGCTGCGGGACTGACCCCACTGCTAACCGGGAAATTGGCGCAGGCAGCCCAGCTCCCACCAGAGCCAGGAGTCAAAGGTGCTAATTAACACCTTCAACTTCTTTGTGATGCCTCATGAAATACAGTTGGGGATCACTCGTGCTTGTTTTAAGTGTTTTCAAAACTCTGCTGAAAGACCTGTTGCTTGCTTTGGGTATAGCTCAAGGCAACACTAATCAGAAGGGTCAGGGTTAGATGTTAAGGAGGGGCGCTTTGCCATGGCCCCTGCTTTGCCGTTGCTGAATGGAGGGGCAGCCTAAGGGTGTCATTTAGTTCTGGTCAGTGCTCCCATTGTGTTGCAATTGATGGTTGTTTCGGTAAACACGGGTTGAACGGTTCCCTTGAGGACAGCAGAAGGAATTCCTGTTCCTTTAAATAGTATGCAAAATTTGGAGGGTTGAAAGGGAGCTGACAGACTTGCTTGACCACGTTGTGACACCTTTTTTGATGTGAGGAAATTGAAGTACCTTTTACACAGAAACAAAAGCCACACAGCAGGTCTGGTGGCCTGTGGCCCATGGGTTTTCAGAGGGTTGACCAATACATTTGGCATCCTCCCTTTGGATTTTTATACTTGTAGAGGTGCAGAGTTTCATGCAGGGTAATCACTGATTACCTGTGAATAATCTGTGAATCGTGAATAATCTGACTTTGAAAGCATTGGAGTGCCACTAGATGAAAATAAACTAAAGAATATTTCTCTCTAGTAAAAGGTATTCTTACTTGGTGACAGGGTGGCATGAAGGTTCTATCACATTACCTACATATAAGTGGGTCCAAGGTAGCCAAAAAACCATCTTGAAAACTATCAAAGATCCAGTATGTAAGAACTGATAAACTGGAGAAAATGTGTCTGTGTGACAGATCCTGGGTAAGCTCCAGCTGCCCCCCTGCAACTCTGAGCAAATAATCCAGGCCAGGAAAAAAAACCATGACACCACACCTCCCACCTGAAGATTTGGCAGAGCAACGGGCCATGGCATTTAAACACAGCCAGGCTGAACTCTTGTTGTCACAAGAATCATAACCTCAGACAAGAGGGTGCTGTTGCAGTTGGATGTTGGGAAGGCAGAGTTGTTAACAACATAGGAGAGTGGCTGATCTTTGCTGTCAGTCTTTATGCCCATGTGTGGTTGCTGTGAGGGAGTTACCAGGAGCAGGAGCTGCCAGGATCACTTAGAATGTCCAGCAGGTGCACCCCTAAGGTGTGGGTCTGTGTGAACGACACTGAGACACTTGTAGCCAGTGAGACTTTGGGTGATTAATACCAAAGTTAGCATTTCTACTTCTTCAGGAGTTTTAGCTGTGTCTTTGGATGGATTAAATAGATTAATATGAATAAGTTGGTTGGTTTTTTTTTCCTGCTATCTAAAGAGAAATTCCTTTTTGTGTGGATTGTTAGGAACCAAAGCAACTTCTTCTACTACAAGTTTTAGGATTTGTTCTGCTCCCTGGCTTGGTTTATAACCCTCCCATGAGGTTACCAGGACAATAAATACAGTAGATAATCTCTGCTCCAGTCTGCAGGACTGATATCTAGAGTATCAGGTGTTGTCAATACATTGCACCATACTTATCTATGTTATAATTAGGCTTGTTGAGATAAACTTGAACAGGTTTTAAGGTCTTAAAGCACTTCTGAGAGTTTATGTGAGAGTTTAAAAGATGCAAGTTTTAATCAGCTGATTTTTCTTTTCCTTCTACAACATTTTCTTCATGTAAATCTGTGTTGTAAAATATGGATTTAGGAGGGGCAGGTCCTGCCTCTCCAACCTGATCTCCTTCTGTGATCAGGTGACCCGCCTGGTGGACGTGGGGAGGCCTGTGGATGTGGTCTACCTGGACTTCAGCAAGGCCTTTGATACCATCCCCCACAGCAAACTGCTGGCTAAGCTGTCAGCTCGTGGCTTGGACAGCAGCACTCTGAGCTGGGTTAGGAACTGGCTGGAGGGCCGAGCCCAGAGAGTGGTGGTGAATGGTGCCACATCCAGCTGGTGGCCAGTCAGTAGTGGCATCCCCCAGGGATCAGTGCTGGGCTCCGTCCTCTTTAACATCTTCATTGATGATCTGGATGAGGGGGTCGAGTCAGTCATCAGCAAGTTTGCAGATAACACTAAGTTAGGAGCAGATGTTAGTCAGTTAGAGGGTAGAAAGGCTCTGCAGAGGGACCTCGACCGACTGGACAGATGGGCAGAGTCCAATGGGATGGCATTCACCAAATCTAAGTGCCGGGTGCTGCACTTTGGCTGCGGCAATCCCATGCAGAGCTACAGGCTGGGGTTGGAGTGGCTGGAGAGCTCCCAAACAGAGAGGGACCTGGGGGTGCTGATCGACAGCTGCCTAAACATAAGCCAGCAGTGTGCCCAGGTGGCCAAGAAGGCCAAGGGCATCCTGGCCTACATTAGGAATAGTGTGGCCAGCAGGAGCAGGGAGGTCATTGTGCCCCTGTACTCTGCATTGGTTAGGCCACACCTTGAGTACTGTGTCCAGTTCTGGGCCCCTCAGTTTAAGAAGGTCATTGAAACACTTGAACGTGTCCAGAGAAGGGCAACAAGGCTGGGGAGAGGCCTTGAACACAAGCCATATGAGGAGAGGCTGAGGGAGCTGGGATTGTTTAGCCTGGAGAAGAGGAGGCTCAGGGGTGACCTCATTGCCCTCTACAACTACCTGAGGGGTGGTTGTGGCCGGGAAGGGGTTGGTGTCTTCTCCCAGGCAACCAGCACCAGAACAAGGGGACACAGTCTCAAGCTGTGCCAGGGGAAGTTTAGACTCGAGGTGAGGAGAAAGTTCTTCACCAAGAGAGTCATTGGTCATTTGAATGTGCTGCCCAGGGAGGTGGTGGAGTCACCATCCCTGGAGGTGTTCAAGAGGAGATCGGATGTAGCACTTGGTGCCATGGTCTAGTCATGGGTGTGTGGTGACAGGTTGGACTCAATGATCTTCGAGGTCTCTTCCAACCTTGGTGATACTGTGATACTGTGATATGCAACCAGTTGCACTTATTTATTTAAAAGTAGGAAAGTATGCATTGTTATGGCAGGTTGTTCACTTTTTATAGCTCCTGAGGAAAAAGACACAGAGTTTACCTGCTGTAAATAAGGCAGGAAATAATTATATGAAACTTGGTAATTTCAGGTGCATTCCCTTCTCTTTAGGTTCCAAACTGGATCATCATTTTAAGCATGTAACAAGCAAGTCAAGACAGTTTCAAGCTTCACTGTGAATACCTTGTGGAACTGAGCACTCCATCAGTGAGCATGTTTGATTTCACACAGATGCTAGTACTTAAATCCTGCAAGATGCTTCTGTGTCATCAGGTTGAGTTAGTTCATAAATTATCTTAGTCAAAAATGTAAAGCAGGAGCTTACAAAAAGTTCTAGCTTCATTTCTCTGTGCGTGTGTTCAGTAGTTGCCTTCCAGCATTACCTTCACGGAGACCTCGGTGCAAGGAAAGCTAATGGCCTACAGTTGAAAGCAGGTGACAGCAGGGCAAATAAAAGGGGACTTTAGCCAGAAATATCAGAGAGGAAACTTTCTGTGGCAGTAATTATTACCGGTTACTGGTAGTCATTCTTTGATTTTCTGCCCTTGTAGATGAAGGGCACAGCCGCAACCCACGTGCAGAATAATCCGGCACTTGTTTTACTCCTGAGCCTGTATTTTTGTCAAAGGTTTATTTCAATCTTATCTCCACTCTTGCTTACACACAGATGTGTGAAACCTGCATGGAAAATGTGAGATTATCATCTTAGCAAGAAATTCACTTATGGAGCATGAGGACAAGCTGCTGTGATGGAACTAGTCCAGTGAACACCTTGCTTAGTGTAAGTATCAGAGGTTACTCAGCAACATGTTCTGTGCAGAGTTTGTAAAGGTGAGCAGTCTGCCAAAAATGCAGAATGGCCTCTGCTGGGATGTAAACTAAGTCTAAAACATTTAACCTCCTTCCAAAACCCTTGCACATCTTATTCCAGGGTTAGGCCACACCTTGAGTCCTGTGTCCAGTTCTGGGCCCCTCAGTTTAGGAAGGATGTTGAGTTGCTGGAAGGTGTCCAGAGAAAGGCAACAGAGCTGGGGAGGGGTTTGGAGCACAGCCCTGTGAGGAGAGGCTGAGGGAGCTGGGGTTGCTTAGCCTGGAGAAGAGGAGGCTCAGGGGAGACCTTATTGCTCTCTACAATTACCTGAAGGGAGGTTGTAGCCAGGAGGGGGTTGGTCTCTTCTCCCAGGCAAGCAGCACCATAACAAGAGGACACAGTCTCAAGCTGTGCCAGGGGAAGTTTAGGCTGGAGGTGAGGAGAAAGTTCTTCACAGAGAATGTGGAATGTGCTGCCCAGGGAGGTGGTAGAGTCACCATCCCTGGAGGTGTTCAAGAGGCGATCGGATGTGGCACTTGGTGCCATGGTTTAGTAGTCATGATGTCTGTGGTGACAGATTGGACTTGATGGTCTTTTCCAACATTACTGATTCTATGATTCTATGAAGGCAGCAGGCACAGGAGAACTCCAGCAGTGCATGTGTCTGGGCACCAGTGTTTTAGGGTTTTGGTTTGCTTTATGCAACAGTGCTCCAAGTGATTAAAGGTTTTCTTATAAGATGAGATGCAGTTGTGAAGTAAACAATAGAGAAAAGGGGGGGGGGGGGGGGGAAGAGATATTGCATTAATAATAAAAGCATATTTTTATAGTTCAGGTTGTATAAAATACTATGAGGTCATAATTTATGTATGGTAATAATAAGAAAGTAGGTAACAGCAAACAGGCTTTTATCAGCTGACCAAATCCAGTATGGTTTCTGAAGTTGTTCTTTAGATCATAGAATGGTTTGGCCTAGAAGGGATCTTAAAAGTCATCTAGTTCCAACCCCCCCTTACCACATGCAAGGACACCTTCCAATAGATCAGGTTGCTCAAAGCCCTGTACAGCCTGACTTTGAGCACTTCCAGGGATGGGGTATCCACAACTCTGGGCAACCTGTTGCAGTGCGTCACCACTCCCACAGTAAAGAATTTGTTTCTAGTATCTAAACTACATCTACCCCTTTTTGGTTTAATGCTTCTACCCCTTTTTCTGTCACTACAAACACTTGTAAAGAGTCCCTCTCCAGCTCTCCTGTAATCTCCCTGTAAGGTTCTGGAAAGCTGCAATAAGATCTCTCCAGAGTCTTCTTTTCTGCAGCCTCAACCCCAACTCCCTCAGCCTGTCCTTGCGGGAGGGGTGCTCCAGGCCCTTTGCAACACAGAATGGGAAACTGTTTGGGCTTTTTTAATCACAGGTGTGGAACAGGGGAAGTGGGTGGGTAGATTTGTGAGCAAGTAGAGAACATGTCAAAGTGAAAGCCACCTGTTGATCGGGTATAAAAAGGAGGGCCTTTTTTCTTCTGAAACAGAAGGCAGTTGTATTAAAGCTGTGTCAGACTCCAGGAAGCTCGGTGAGTACCATAGCCCTTCCCTTTATAAACTGTGCCACAGAAGATGTCTGAACAGGGATTGATATTTTTGTTTGCTTATAGATTGCTGAGGACCTAAAGAGGAATAGAGGTGTGCCTACCACAACAGGGAGGCACCTGTGTGCAAAGCAGGGCATGATGATTGGCCAGTGATGTACCATGATTAGCATGATGCTGTACCTGTACCAGTGTGCGTCAGAGTATCATCAGGTTAGATTTTGCATCTGCTTTCCCTGCTTCTTCTTTACCTGAATAGCTTTGTTTCTTTATCTGACTGTGCTGAAGGCATGTATTAGTTGTACACTACAGCTTGGCTTCCTGATGCAATCTTATAAGCAACATGCAAGCAAATGCACCATTGGCTTTGAATAAAATACTGCTAACTGTAATGATGCTATGACTTGGGCTGAAGAGTACCTGCCTAAGTGCTGAGCTGGGACAGTTTTTGCTGTAAAAACAGAGCCTTTGTGTGCTGTAGTTGAGGGTTTTCAGTTTGGCTCCTAGCGAACTGGTGAGTCCTTATCTGGAATAGTGTGTCCAGTTCTAGGTTCCCTAGTTCAAGAAGGACAAGGAACTACTGGAGAAGGTCCAGCAGAGAGCCACTGAGATGCTGAGGGGACTGAAGCACCTGGCTTAGGAGGAAAGGCTGAGAGACCTGGGGTTGTTTAGCCTGGTGGAGACTGAGGAGGGATCTCATTAATGTTTATCAATATCTAAAGGGCAAGTGTCAGGAGAATGGAGCCAGATTCTTCTCAGTGGTGTCCAGAGACAAGTAGCAATGGACAGAAACTGGAACACAGGAGGTTCCATCTAAACAAAGGGGGAAAAAATATTCCCTGTAAGGTTGGCAGAGCACTGAAACAGGCTTCCCAGAGAGGTTGTGGAGTCTTCATCTCTGAAGGCATTTCACACCCACCTGGACGTGTTCCTGTGTGATCTACTCTAGGTGATCGTGTTCTAGGTGGGGGATTAGACTTTGAAGATGTTCAGAGCTCCCTTTGATTCTGTGATTGGCGAGGGCCACTGTCCTGGGAGGGCTGTGCTATGGGAACGGGCGTGGGTACTCGTTACTGAACTCGCGAGTGTCACCGTTACACCCCGTAGGAACCCCCACGGCGACTCTGCCCCGGTGGGGAGTGGGGCCCCGAGCCGTGCCCTGCCACGCTGCCTCGGCCCCTCGGAGCTCGGGAGGCGGGCAAGCTTCGCTCGGCGCGGACACGCCCGGCCGGTACTTACCCGGGCGGTGGCAGTGGCCGGGCGGCAGAGCCCGGAGGAGGCGGCGGGCGTGGGGCCGGGCGGCCCGCCGGGAGATGCGGCTGCGGGCCGGGCAGCTGCTGACGGCGCTATGCCTCGGCACCGTCTTCCCCCTGTTGTGGTACGCGGCGTGGCCGGGGAGCCAGGGTGAGAGCGGGCACCGGCCGCGGGGGCCAGACGAGGCGAGGGCTGCCGGGGCGCGAAGGACGGGCACCTGCCGCTTGCCTCTCGCCGGGCCGTCGGGGGCACGGCCGCGCCCTGCGGCCGGGGTCTGCCCGCCTAGAGCGGCCTCTTAACGGCCGGAGGGAGCGGGGCCGTCGCGGCGGGCAGCGGCGGTGGTAAGAGGGGAGGCAGCGGGGCGTCCCGTGCCCTGCCGGAGCTGCGGTCCCCGCGGGAGAAGGGCCGGTAACGGCTGCGCTGCCGGCGTGGGGCGCAGAGCCGCTGCTCGCTCTCTGCGGCTCATCCTCCCGCGTCGGGACGTTAGCCTGGCCCGGGGCTGCTCCACCGGAGTCCCCGGCGCTGCTCTCATGACAGCGCGTGTGTTGGGGTGAGAAGGAACCGGGCGTGGCGGGGAAGGCTCGGTCGGGAGCGAGGTTGAGAGTGCGGATCTCGCCTCTTTCCCGGCGCCGGGGCTGGTGCGCACCGAGCTGCAGGCTCGGTAACAGCGTGCGGGGTTGGAGCCATCCGAGCTGTCCTGTTGAAAGGACCCCCAAACTTCAGGAAACGTTAATACAAATTACTAACGAGCTTCCTGCCCTAGGCTAAAGGTGATGAGCGTGGCTGTCCCATATGAAGTGTCTGCTGAGTGTTGCTCAGGGAGGACAAAGTCACATTATCTGCGGCGCGGTTGCATTGGTGCCTCCAGCACCGTCGCCTTTTCACGTGCATGCTTCCAGCACCAGAGTGCAGTATTCTGTGCGGGAACAAAAATAGCCGAGTGTTTATGTTTTTATTTATAAGCCTTAAAATTGCGTAATAGCTTTGTAATGGCTTCTGTAGGTGGCACATGTTGGATAGATCTGCAGAAACCCGTGTCTAAGATTGTTTGAGCCTACATAGGAAAGATAAAACTGCTGCTTCCCCAAAATACCAGCAAATAGTACCTCTGAGTCTTGCAGAAGTGGGTTTTGTGTGGCTGATTGGTGTGAGGGAGAGGTTCTTTAAGTGCTTCCTGTATTCACTTTTCTGCATCTAAATCTAGATAATTTGTAAGCGTTAGAGTAAGCCAAGTAGTAATTTCTGGGATGAACACAGAACTTAGAGTAGTTTATTCATTTCTATTAACTCTGCAGGAATATTGGATAGAGTCAAATGCTGATCTTCTTGCCTAGACCATTACTTGTCAGCCAAATGGTTATTATATATCTTAACAACCTTTGACACGTTTCTCGGTGGCAGTCCTGCTAGGAGTGGGGAAGAAGAAACAGAAAAGCAGGGTGTGTCTAAGAAACCAAGATCCAAGAGATGATAGAATTAAAGTGTTTGTCCCATCTGCAGTTACCACCCCTACCACCACGTTATCTTGTGACTCCTTGCTGCTGAAATTCGATTTCCATTCTGCTTGCTTTCTGGCCGTTCTGTGCTGGGGTGTTTTGCTTTGGGGTTTTTTTGGGTTGTTTTGGGGGAGGGAGAAGAGGTAACGTGTGTTGTGATGTGTATATCGATGTGTTTTAACTTCTGTTTCTCCAGTTGTCTCCTCTTCCACAGGAGAGGAGCTAAATCCTCTCAGATGGTACTTCCTAAGGGTTAAGAAAACAGGTGCTAATAATAATAAGCTTTTAACCTTTAGAAATGCAAATATGTAGCGTTCAGAGACCCGTTCTCTCTTAAGCTTGGTAAATCTCACAATTGTGTAAATAACAGTTGATACTAGTAATGAAAGGAGTTGAACAGCACGTGGTGAATGACTTTGTGTAAAGGGTTTGGGTTTTTTTCACTGTAAAGATAGCCTTTGCTCTCCTGGACGCAAGACAGAAGCCTTCCAGCCCTATGCTGTTACCTTTTCCAGAGAATTCTCCAGAGAGAAGCCTTGGGAGCAAACCAGCTCAAGCTCTGTTGTTGTCAGAGAGTTCTGTTTAAGAAGGTGGTTTGAAATTAATCTTTATGTCTGAACACAGGCAGGTATCTCTGCTTACATATGGTTAAATCTCTCTGTCCCCACTGCTGAACTTGCCTTGCCACTGACATGCCTAGAGCATTTCCCACTTCTCTCCCATCTCCAACAGCAGTGCTTTTCTTTTTTAATGCCCTTTACTGTCTAAACTTGTCAGTTCCCATCTCTTTCACTCATTTGTCAGACATTCTCTGGCTCACTTTTTCCCCATACCTTTATTAGGTCTTCACTACCTTACCCATTAAAATATTTGGGCAGCTCATGCTCTTGAGAGAGTGCTGCTGCTTACTGTGATATGCTGTAGTCACTGTTCCCTCTGTTTGTTTTCTGTCCCGTTCTTGTTCCCTGTAGTGATGCTGGGATAGCAAATAACCTTGTTTGTCTGTTGTACAACAAGGACAGGGCATCCTAGGTGAAGCCTAGTTGTCTTAAGTATTTTCATAATGTGAAAAGTAGGTTATAATAGCCCTTTAAAATACTGTTCAGTTTGCCTGCACTTTAGGGAACCTTTTAGCTCTTACTAGCTTGAAGTGTGAAATAGGGTATTGTCCTGATTTCTGTGCAAATAAAAACCAGTGGCTTAAGCCAGCCTTATGCTAAGGGGCTAGTTAGCTTGGGAGACTTGAGTTGTTTGCTGTCAGTGACAGCAGTATATAATGATATCCTGGAGTGCATCAGAAATAGTGTGGCCAGCAG
This sequence comes from Melanerpes formicivorus, assembly GCF_026170545.1. Taxonomy (NCBI): domain Eukaryota; kingdom Metazoa; phylum Chordata; class Aves; order Piciformes; family Picidae; genus Melanerpes; species Melanerpes formicivorus. The sequence goes on along the minus strand of NW_027142379.1, from coordinate 8,455,166 downwards.
GAGCAGGGAAGGCATTGTGCCCCTGCGCTCAGCACTGGTTAGGCCACACCTTGAGTCCTGTGTCCAGTTCTGGGCCCCTCAGTTTAAGAAGGACATTGAGACACTTGAACATGTCCAGAGAAGGGCAATGAGGCTGGGGAGAGGTCTGGAGCACAGCCCTATGAGGAGAGGCTGAGGGAGCTGGGGTTGCTCAGGGGAGAAGAGGAGGCTCAGGGGAGAAGAGGAGGCTCAGGGGAGACCTTATTGCTGTCTACAACTACCTGAAGGGAGGTTGTAGCCAGGAGGGAGTTGGTCTCTTCTCCCAGGCAACCAGTACCAGAACAAGGGGACACAGTCTCAAGCTGCACCAGGGGAAGTTTAGACTTGAGGTGAGGAGAAAGTTCTTCCCAGAGAGAGTTGTTAGCCATTGGAATGTGCTGCCCAGGGAGGTGGTAGAGTCACTGTCCCTGGAGGTGTTCAAGAGGGGATTGGATGTGGCACTTGAAGCCATGGCTTAGTTAGTTATGAGGTGTTGGGTGACAGGTTGGAGTTGATGATCTCTGAGGTCTTTTCCAACCTTATTGATTCTATGATTCTATGATAATGGGCTGGTTGGTTGGTGCAGCTTCAGTGTTGACTTGACCACGTGTAATTGGAACTGGCATGGCAGGGAAGATGCTCTCACTCATGCACTGAAAAATGAAAGTTCAGACTTTACCAACCAGCTGTTGTGGATATTGTATACATTTTAACTGCCCTTACAGATTTGTTTCCACAGTCAGTTTTGCCATTGTTTTACATGTGCAAGCAGAGGTCTCATTTTAGATAGGCTGATATTTTTGTGGGTGCAAAAAAAAAAAAGCCCACAAAAGTAATTGTGGGGACAATTGGTAATTGCCAGAGCTTCAGCAAAACCTGGTAGTGCCTAAAATTGGGTGGTGATTCCTTTGGCTTCCTCTAGAGAGCCTGTGAGCGCAGGCTGCTATTAGTAAGCAATTAGGTGGACTGCTGTAGCAATACTTGTTCCACCTCCTGCATGGTTTTGCTGTGAGCTTTTTGGTCCCTCCCCAGGCCCCAAGCAAAACCTGTGTGAAGCAAACAGTTTGCATCTGAGGATGGGAAAGGTGGTTGTCAGGATGATGCAGATGTTCCTACTGTAATGAAACTGAGTTACAGTCCACTTGTTAATTCACTTGCTCAAGATGATTTGCTCTCATAGAAATACTCCTCATACAGATTTGTAGTTGTGGGAAGTAGTAAGCATGGTAGTAGTAAACTGTGTGATTTTCTCACACAGTTTTGGCTACTCTTTTCCATGTCATCAAGAAATACCACAGGTACACAAAAAGATAAGTAGGTAGCAAATTGATTTTACTTTGTTTGCCCCACTTGAAAAATAGTAAAGGAGAAGGCAAGAGTGCATTGTGGACTCATCACAAACTTCCATGAGGTTTCTGCAGAGGAAGGACTGTTTCTCAATAAAATGAAACTTTGGTGTCTTGGTTGAGTAACAGTTTCTAAGTCACAGCAGTGAGGTAAATCAGATCATCTCACACCAGCAGCATTTCTTCACGTTGCTTGTAAGGGTTTCAAGAATAGGTTGCCCATGTGGATTCCTCCTCCTTGGAGGTGTTCAAGGCCAGGTTGGATGAGGCCTTGAGCAAGCTGGGTTAGTGGAAGGTGTCCCTGCCCGTGGCAGGGGGGCTGGAACAAGATGATCTTTCAGGTCCCTTCCAACCCAACCCATTTTGTGAATCTGTGTCACTTGCAACATGTTGCTGCCCTCTTCACCTCAATTTGTGGGGTACTTTATCCAAGTAAATGAAAACTTAATTCTTGTCTGGCAGTGATGCTAAAATGATGATAAAATACAGTGTCACAAGGACCTAAGCATGTTAATGTATATATATGCTGAGTCAAACATTGTGAAATCTGCATTTCTGTAGTTATCCCTTTGAGGTGAAGAAGAGAAACTGTTCACACTCAGTGAAATCTGGATTTCTGTAGTTATTCCTTTGAGGTGAAGAAGAGAAACTGTTCACACTCAGTAGTATTCACCGAGGTGTGCTTGAGGTTTGTCAAAATAGCACATTGCATTTTGCACCATTCCACAAAGCCTTTCACCAGGAGAGGGGGCACCAAGTGTTGAAAGGGTATCTCTGAGGAAAGAAATTTCTTTTGCCCAAAGAGCTGATTACAAGTTTCTTCTGTTTCCACTGATCTCCTGCTTGTGATGTGTTGCTTTACGTGCCAGCCCCTGCTCCCGCTGTGCACCCAGCCGCAGCTCTCCAGCAGATGCTATCGTCTGTGGTGGAGCTCTTTGCAGGTTTCCTGTCCAGACCCAACTGGCACGCTCTGGCTCAAAGCTTCAATTAACTCGTGGCAAATTGACAGATTTGATAAGGAGTCTTGGATTACACCACTCTCATTTCAGCCAACACAGCCTGTCTAGATTTATGAGCTTGCAGAACCCATTTTTCCTGCCTTCTTGAGGCTGTCTTTCGCCACCATTATCCCCAGCTGTCCCAGCTGGCTGGTTGGCTGTGTTTCCCTCATTGCCTTCATGTGTGTGTTTCCTTCCAGTGGGGCCTGAGAGCGTGCAGAGGTGTTCTTGCACACTCAGATTTTGCCCCAGTGTGCAGTCAGGAGTGTCCACAATGCAGTTTGATGAGGGAAGAGTTTCTCCAGGCAACTGACTGCTTGCTCAGTTTCTGTGCATAGTTCTGCATTTAGGTGTTAAAACCAACACACAATAACCTCAGATGGGACTTAAGGCTCAGTATTTGCTGATCCTAACTCTTATATCAGAATTCATATCCAAGGCTCACAAAAGCTCTGCAGTTTTACAGGCTCCTAATATGTAATTTACTGAACTAAGAGTCTGCTACTTCTTGCAGTTACTTCAGGCAGAATAGTGGCTGCCTTGTCCTCAAAAGTAGAGGAACTGAGTCATAAATTCTATAAAGATTCAGGTACAAAATGAGACTCATTACTGTTGGTTTTCACAGAGGAAGGGACAGGGAACATTTCAGACCTCTCTTTGTTTGCTGGGCAGCGTCTCATCACAACCTGTGCTTAAACAAGTGTAAACATATGACCTTCACACTTTCCTGGTGTTGTACACTGAGTCTCATAGAACACAATTTCAGCCAGAAGTACTTTAGTTAGTGGCTAGGCACTTAATTAAGCTTGTGTATAAGTGAGTGAGTGTTGTTACATCAGGCAGAACAGTAAAAATATTTCAGACTGAGGCAATAACCCTTGCTTGAAGTGAATGGGTGCTTTTTATTTACCTGATAAAGGCCATATTCAAATCAGAATTTTCCACTGCTATTAAGAACCTGTGCCATGTTACTAACACTGCTGGAACCCAAGTGTAGCAATTAGGGGCAAACACCATGCAATAACCAGTTTATATCTATTTTCCACATAGTTTGGTATTATCACTTTCCTATTTAGTGACATTCTGACTGAATGCTCTAAGGTCATTTTTCATTGCAGTCTGATACAGGGAAGTGTCTTGGATCTATAAGGAGGATTGTTTGTCCACATCTACAAAACCATTAGCATTGAAGTTGTATTCTTTGTGAAACAAGTTTGCTCATCTGTTTTAGGGAAACACAGCACAGAAAGGGTTGAGTTAGAAAGTATTCTTTGCCAAACACAATAGTGAGCCTGTGGTCATTATAAAATCACAGAGGCACAGAATGGTAGGGGTTGGACCTCCAGAGATCAGAGTCCCAATTCCCCTGCCAGCAGGATCATCTAGGGCAGACCAGACAGGAATGCATCCAGATGGGTGTTGAAAGTCTCTAGAGAAGAGACTCCACAACCTCTCTGGGCAGCCTGCTCCAGTGCTCCATCACCCTCACTGTGAAGAAGTTTATTCCCTCATGTTGAGGTGGAACCTGCTGTGTTCTAGCTTGTACCTGTTGTTGTCCTGTCACTGGGTACCACTGAAAAGAGACCATCACCTTCATCTTGACACCCACCCCTCAGCTACTTGTAGATATTAATAAGATCCTCTCTCAGCCTTCTCTTCTCCAGACTAAACATCCCCAGTTCTCTCAGTCTTTCTTCATAGGGGAGATGTTCAAGCCTCACAGTCATCCTCATAGCCTACTTTGGACTCTCTTCAGCAGAACCCTGTCTCTCTTGAATTGGGGAGCCCAAAACTGGACACAGTATTCCAGGTGTGGTCTCAAGCAGGGCAGAGTAGAGGGACAAGGGGAACCTCCCTAGACCTGCTGGACACACTTTCCTTAATGCATGCCAGGATGCCATTTAGAATTCAATTACTAACTTTGTTTTGACATTAACTTTGTAAGGTGTTTGTTTCTTCATTTTGGTGCTGGAAAATGATTCTGATTCTTCTCCTAGTATAGTCTTTGTATGGGCACAGAGGAACCCCAGCTTCCCCCTAAACCACTGTCACGCTGCTTTTACACTTACAGAACTGTTGAGGTTGGAAGAGACCTTTGAAGAACATCCAAGTCCAGCCACTCACCTAGAGCTCACAATCCCTCCACTACACCATTTTCTTTGATGCCACTGTTTTAATGCAGGATCTCTCCACTAGCCTCCACTGTCTGGAAGCTCTTGATGTGGATGCTGTCAAAGACAAGCTGACACAGAGGCAGAAAATACTGCTGCCTGATTCCTCTGTCAACTTAGATGCTTAGAGCTTGATAAATGTGGTGGGAGAAAATCCTTGCTGCATGTTAAACCCTGTACTTTGGCTTATCAAGCCTGCATGCTTCATGTTACTGTGATTCTATGTCACAGTCAGGTCAAGGTTTCAGCCACCAGGCAGAGAGTTTTGTGTGGATGAAATCAAATCTTTCTCCTCCTACTTGTAGCTTCCGCCATCCACCACAGCAATAGCCCCTGCAGCCCAGCTGCCCTCAGAGAATGGACAGGGCACATGAGTGGAAACAATTATAGAAGCTTCTTCACCTGCTCACTTGCCCTTCTCTTTTTCAACTGAGTAAAACAAACCAGCCTCAGCACTGGCTTCAGAGGCTCCTGCAGACTGAAGGTATGCATCAAGACAAACTGTGTCCTGTGCTTAAAGCCCTGCAATTGGAGCTACCCCAGTTCTGATGGACATTAAGCATGATGGGTGAATGTACCCAGTGCAGCTGCAGGGGCTTCTGGCTTCATGGTAGTATTTTTGGCTGTCTCTAACCTGTTGGGAGGTAGAAATAATTCTGTGTCATGATGCTATAGTCATGCAGAAATCCAGGAAGGCATCCTTACCTGGAAAGGTACTTAAGTATACTTAACACTTCAGCATAGCACTGAATCTGTTTGCCTAAGAACTGGCTGTTCTGAACTAAGCAGAGACATTGGCTGGGGGATTCCTCCTTCACCACTCCCCCACCGCCCCCTTATTCTGAGGGAACAAAACCCAAGCTTGCAAAGTATGTAATAAGATGTAGAAAAGTCTCTGTATCATAGAATCATAGAATCAACAAGGTTGGAAAAGACCTCAAAGATCATCAAGTCCAACCTGGCACCCAAGACCTCATGGCTACTAAACCGCGGCACCAAGTGCCACATCCAATCCCTTTTTGAACACCTCCAGGGATGGGGACTCCACCACCTCCCTGGGCAGCATATTCCAATGGCTAACAACTCTCTCAGTGAAGACCATTCTCCTCACCTAGAGGCTAAACTTCCCCTGGTGCAGCTTGAGACTGTGTCCTCTTGTTCTGGTGCTGGTTGCCTGGGAGAAGAGACCAGCCCCCACCTGGCTACAGCCTCCCTTCAGGTAGTTGTAGACAGCAATAAGGTCTCCCCTGAGCCTCCTCTTCTCCAGGCTAAACAATCCCAGCTGAACAATCCCCTGTATTTTAGATCAGTTGCAGGAGGATAGCAAACAGCCACAGCTATTAGTGCAAAGCATGCCTCAGTGGTTTCATATGCTTCATTAACCTGAACAGACAGCAGTGGTTCCAAGCGTGGAGTATGACAAGATCTCTTGAAGTGAGTGTGCTCAGATAGTTCTCTTTTAAAGAGGGCATTAACCCAAATTCAGTTTCTGAAAGCAAGTGTATTTAGGTACAATATAGAGTGTAGCTTGCAATCAAGAAATAGGAACAGAAGTTACTGCTGGGCTGTGGGGTATTTTCTTCCTTGTTTTCTGTGACTCCCAGTTTTATTTTGAATCACAGAATCACCAAGGCTGGAAGGGACCTCAAAGATCATCAAGTCCAACCTCTCCCCAGCCTTGTTGCCCTTCTCTGGACACGGTCAGGAGTCTCAATGTCCTTCTTGAATTGGGGGTCCCAGAACTGGACACAGTACTCAGGGTGTGGCCTAGCCAGTGCTAGGTACAGGGGCACAATGACTTCCCTGCTCCTGCTGACCACACTGTTCTTGATGCATGCCAAGGGGTTACTGGCATTGCAGTTCAAAACAGAGCATCTAAGTCGCTGCCAATAGTTGATAACAATCCCCCACCAATGACAGGCAAGAGCAAAAGTCACATTAACAAATGCTTTCAACATCAGAAATGAAAATTCATTGCTGTTCTGCTGCTTGTACTCTGTCCCTGCTTCTGAACATTTTTCATCCTCCTTAGAGATGTAACAGGGGACTGGACATGGCACTTGGTGCCCTGGTTTAGCAGTCATGAGGTCATGGGTGACAGGTTGGACTTGATGATCTTTGAGGTCTCTGCCAACCTTGGTGATTCTGTGATTCTGTGATTTCCTTTTTCGTTGAATTCCAGGAGGAGATAGCAATGATTTGTTTCACAGCTGTTAAGGCAGTGCCAGCAATCAATCATTAATAAACCTGGAAACATTGGTGGTAATAGGGGTCTGTGTGTGTCTGTGTGTGTGTGTGGTGCTACAAGAAAGAACGGGTTGGCTTTTAGACTATTAATACCAGTGTCCTTTCTAGGCACTTTCAGTTTCCAGTACAGAAAGTCACCTAGATGTATCTACTTAGGAGATCACACAAGGTTGCATGCTAAACCATTGAAGTGTGGCCACCTTGGAATTACAGTAGCCATAAGTATGTATATATGACAATGTGTAGTGAACAGTCTGCCAAGCTTTGGCTGGGAACAGCGTGTCACGATCCAGCCCAACCTCCCTTCTCCTCTCCCTCCTTATCAGCCTGAGCTGTGTTTGTGCAAATGCCCTGCCTGCTTCCCTCCGTGCAAGCAGCTGGTTTAGTTCTGTGTGGATGCTTAGATGCTTCAAGAGCAATGCTTCCCAAACACACCCAACACAAACCCATTTAAATTTAATGACCATTTAAACATTTATTTAGTTTCGTCATGCTTCTAACTTTATCTTCTTTGCTTGCTACAATTTTATTGGTAGCAGGCAGAGAGGGACCTGGGGGTACTGGTTGATGGTAGGCTGAACAGGAGCCTGCAGTGTGCCCAGGTGGCCAAGAAAGCCAATGGCATCCTGGCCTGGATCAGGAACAGTGTGGCCAGCAGGAGCAGGGAGGTCATTCTGCCCCTGTACACTGCACTGGTTAGGCCACACCTTGAGTCCTGGGTCCAGTTCTGGACCCCTCAGTTTAGGAAGGAGGTTGAGTTGCTGGAATGTGTCCAGAGAAGGGCAATAAAGCTGGGGAGGAGGGGTTTGGAGCACAGCCCTGTGAGAAGAGGCTGAGGGAGCTGGGGTTGCTTAGCCTGGAGAAGAGGAGGCTCAGGGGAGACCTTATTGCTCTCTACAACTACCTGAAGGGAGGTTGTAGCCGGGGGGGCTGGTCTCTTCTCCCAGGCAACCAGCACCAGAACAAGAGGACACAGTCTCAAGCTGCGCCAGGGAATGGTTTAGGCTGGAGGTTAGGAAGAAGTTCTTCATAGAAAGAGAGATTGGCCATTGGAATGTGCTGCCCAGGGAGGTGGTGGAGTCACCATCACTGGAGGTGTTTAGGAGGAGACTGGCTGGGGTGCTTGGTGCCATGGTTTAGTTGATGAGATGGTGTTGGATGATAGGTTGGACTCAATGATCTCAAAGATCTTTTCCAACCTGGTCTGGTCTGATCTATTCTATTCTAAATACTGCTCGTGGCAGAGCCTTACTGCACAGCACAATACAAAAAGTTCAGTGCTCTTCACAGGGCTGTGCTCCAAACCCCCTCCCCAGCTTTGTTGCCCTTCTCTGGACACGTTCCAGCAAGTCATTCCCTTCCCAGAAGCAGTAAGTTGCATCCTGTGATAATGTGTATTTGTCCTAAGATTGTGGGCTTGATCTGCATTGTCTGCATTTTCCCAGGAGTATGTGGAACTACTGCAGCTGGAACCTCCACTTTTCCCTGGTGCTTGATGCTAACTCCCAGTAAAAGCAATTAGAATTTAAAGACAAATGCACATCCATTATTGTACTTTTACCTCATACCTCTGAGTTTGTCTTGGAACTGCTAGATGGTTTAGTAGCCATGAGGTGTTGGGTGACAGGTTGGACTTGATGATCTTTGAGGTCTTTTCCAACCTTATTGATTCTATGGTTCTATAAATCTTCACTGTGTTTATGTGTATCATTGCTCTATTTGGACTCAGTTTCTTGCTTTGAAAACAGTGTTATTAATGGCTGTCAGTCACCTAAATCAGCTTAAACTTTCTGTTTCCATTTTATTTGCATACATTGTAAAGCAAAAAGCTGGAGGATTATGGCATTGGGGACACAGCTGTGAAAGAAAAGCATAAAGCCAGGAAGTGCATTCCTAGGTGGCAGTTACCAAAGGGATCTTCCTGAGGGCTTCCAGTAATGCAGCTTGTTTGGGGGTTCTAGCTCTGTGGCTTGATGGCTCATGATGGATCTTCTGTAAACATCACCTTGACAGTATCTGAGCATGCTTTGTGGAACAGCAGAGGTGTCAGAGTAGAGGGTTTCTCATATCAGTGTGATTGTAGGGTGTTTCATCCAAGGTGGGCTATGTGTTACGAAGGTGTCCTTCAATCCAGGGCAGAGTTTCAGTTGTTATCTAATTCAATATATCCAGGAGTTCAAGTAACCATCTTCAGTAATAATTCTTCATACAGTTCAGGCACTTTTTAACTCACAGGTGAAGAGTAACTCCCTCAATAGCTGTATTTTAATCTCAAGAGTGTTTTAAATCCAAAAGATAAGTCATTACAGAACTACACTCTTCAGTGTGACAGGGGGCACTGATACTTGTCACTTAGTGAAACACGTTGCTGGCTCTCTTGGCTAGCACTTTCCTTTCCAGCTTCAAGTCTGTCACTGACTTTTTCCTTATTGAGGGTGTGATATTCTTGCTTTTGTTTTCAATTGCAAGCCTTTATCTCAGCTCTGCTCCCTAAACTCTTCCTCTAATCCACTTCCACACTTCATCATTCCATGATTAAACTTTGTGCAGCCACTCTTATTATTGTTTATACCCTTCTGGTCACCTCTTCTTCCAGACTCTCTCCTATTCTTAAGCCTGCTCTTTATTCCATCATGTAATTCACCTGTTTGAAGAGGAATTCTCTTCTCATTGCAGGAAATGACTCTGACATGTACCAAAGCAAATTCCTGGAAGTTCAGCAAAGACTCTTGCATGCTGAAAAGGAATACAAAAAAAGATCACTTGAACTGAGTGATGCCCTGGATGAAATTAAATGGATGCTTGCAAGAAGGATGCCCTTGACAATAAATCAGACAGGTTTGTATGGATAGAACTGTTCTGTGCTGCCAGTTCAAAGTGAGCCCTGACAAAGTGTCTGGAGGAGGCACCTACTGAAGTATGAATTGCTTCAGCTACACTTAAAGGATCTTTATTATTCTTCAGGGGCAGAAGCCCTACTCATTGTAGGTAGCTAGTATAGAAAAATTCAGTAACAGAATGACAAAGTTCTAGTATGAGAGCTGCATGCCCATGTCAGGAAAGCAAGATTTAAGCCTTCAAACAAGTAGTAAATAAAGCCTGCAGTGGTCTCCAGGTTTGTTTGAAGAATTTTCATAAATACCAGGAAGTCCATTTGCTGTTCTTCATTGAGTCTCCATTTTAATCCATTCAAACACCTTCTTGAAAATGCCGTGGTGCAGATCACCTCTAACCCCATGGGTATCTTAGAACAGAAGAGAATTAACCAGGTTGGAAGAGACCTTTGAGATCATCGAGTCCAACCTATCACCCAACACCATCTCATCAACTAAACCATGGCACCAAGCACCCCATCCAGTCTCTTCCTAAAAACCTCCAGCGATGGTGACTCCACCACCTCCCTGGGCAGCACATTCCAAAGGCCAATCTCTCTTTCTATGGAGAACTTTTTCCTAACATCCAGCCCACACCTCCCCTGGTGCAGCTTGAGACTGTGTCTTCTTGTTCTGGTGCTGGTTGCCTGGGAGAAGAGACCAACCCCTTACCTGGCTACAACCACCTTTCAGGTAGTTGTAGAGACCAATGAGGTCACCCCTGAGCCTCCTATCCCTAAGGCTAAGCAATCCCAGCTCCCTCAGCCTCTCCTCACAGGGCTTGTGCTCAAGACCAACTGGGATGGAAAAAGCAACACGGACTTGTGAAGGCCAGTGGCATCCTGGCCTGGATCATGAACAGTGTGGCCAGCAGGAGCAGGGAGGTCATTCTGCCCCTGTCCTCAGCACTGGTTAGGCCACACCTTGAGTCCTGTGTCCAGTTCTGGGCTCCTCAGTTTAGGAAAGATGTTGAGATGCTGGATTATTTAAAACAGAAAAGCCCACAAAACATATTGTCATAAGGTCACCCTTGAGTTATTTCAACATGAGTAAATGTTCTGATTGCTTTCATCCTTATTTTAAGCTAGTAAAAAAATAAACATTGCCTATTTCTGACTACTACTTTCTTTAGTTTCACAGTTCCTAATGACCAATCTGCTTGTCCTTTTTGCCATAGGATTTTGTATAACCTGGGAACTTAGGTTTGAGGCCTGAAAACCACCTTGCATTACATTTAAGTAATTAAGAAAGCTATCATAGAATCAATAAGGTTGGAAGAGACCTCAAAGATCATCAAGTCCAACCTGTCACCCAACACCTCATGTGATAATTATTAGTTATTACTTATTAATTAAGGAATCTGTGTTTCTTTTAGTGGCAAGTTTCTTGCCAACTGTGCAAAAAGGCCAACCATTTTTTCCCCCTGCAGCTTTTAAAATGGCTGCTTGTTGTGTTTCAAGATGGCTCAGTCCTGCAGCTGTTCAGGCCATGGGGAAATGCAGGTGGAGCTCCCAGGACACTCAGGCTGGGAGCTCTGCACCGTTGCCTGGGTGGAGGTGTTGTACTGGGTGTTTCTCAGTTTATTGCCACAGGAAGGTAATATATGTGACATAAAATCACTCCTGAGGGAGGTAAGTTGTGTGGGGTAAACTGCTCCTGTCCAGTGGAGGAAATCAGCTGCAATAATAGGCTTCAGTGCTGCCTTTGTCATGTATTTTTCATGTCTGTTTGGGTTTGCTGTTTCTTGCAGATGATATGAAGTGGAAAGAGTTAAACCTCACTAGAAAACTCCCTGTGCATCTTACAAACATAAACTACTACCTACCTCACCTTCAGGAATATGAAGATGGCATTTTCCCAAATGTTGTTTTGGGGCAACAGAGAACTGGAGGTAGGAAATAAAGTTTGTCTCCTATTTTCCATGTGTTTCATGTTAAGTATGTTGGCGTTTTCTGTTAAGTTCTAGCAGTGAAGCATACTCCCCAGGTTGGAGTGGGTTTTCTCCCTAATCTTTATAGTGTTGTCACACAGAATAAATTCCTGTTACAGGAAGGATCTGGAGGTGCTGGAAGGTGTCCAGGGAAGGGCCATGAGGATGAGCAGAGGGCTGGAGCTGCTCTGCTATGAGGACAGACTGAGGGAGTTGGGGCTGTTCAGTCTGGAGAAGAGAAGGCTCCGAGGAGACTAAATTGTGGCCTTCCAGGATCTGAAAGGGGACTGTAAGAAAGCTGGGGAGGGACTTTTTAGGGTGTCAGGGAGTGATAGGACTGGGGGGAAATGGGGAAAAAAAAAAAGAAATTGATAGATTCAGATTGGATGTCTTCCCCATCAGGGTGGTGAGAGACTGGCACAGGTTGCCCAGGGAGGTGGTAGAAGCCCCATTCCTGGAGGTTTTTAAGGGCAGGCTGGATGTGGTTCTGAGCAACCTGCTGTAGTGTGAGGTGTCCCTGCCCATGGCAGGGGGGTTGGAACTAGATGATCCTTGAGGTCCCTTCCAACCCCAACAATTCTATGATTCTAATGGGGACAGCAAAAGCATTTTTCCACATCCATCTCAGGTTAAAGTCTTTACCCCAAAGTATCCTGATAAAGCTTTTCAAATATCAACAAAAAGTAGTCATAAGTGAAAGCAAATATTTTGGGGGGGTTTGTCTTCTAGTCCTGTGGATAAGATGCATTAGCTGACATTTCCCCCCCACAAAATTAGTATGAATGTGGAAGCCAAAGAGAATTTGTAATGCATCCAGTTTCCTGGCTTGAAGCAAATCCAAAGGTGATGTGATCATTTAAAGCATACTAATAAATCTTCATATACTAATAATCAATGTAGCTTTTTCATCCATATAAGAAATCAGCTGACACTTGCACAAATCAAAATCAATTCCAGTGGAAAGAGGAGGCTCAGGGGAGACCTTATTGCTGTCTACAACTACCTGAAGGGAGGTTGTAGCCAGGAGGGGGTTGGTCTCTTCTCCCAGACAACCTGCACCAGAACAAGAGGACACAGTCTCAAACTGCACCAGGGGAAGTTTAGGCTGGAGGTGAGGAGAAAGTTCTTCACAGAGAGAGTTGTTAGCCATTGGAATGTGCTGCTCAGGGAGGTGGTGGAGTCACCATCCTTGGAGGTGTTCAAGAGGGGATTGGACGTGGCACTTGAAGCCATGGCTTAGTTAGTCATGAGGTGTTGGGTGACAGGTTGGACTTGATGATCTTTGAGGTCTTTTCCAACCTTGTTGATTCTATGATTCTATGAACTGTAGTAGAGATGATAAAAGTTAATTCATCTCCTGTCATGTGCTAGGTAAAACAAACATTGAGAAGCTGAAAGCACACAAGGAACTAGGCAACTATTTTGCTGGGTTGGAAATTTTGACTTTCCTTGAGGGTGCTTTAATATAAAGAAACATGGGCAGCACTTTTAACTAAGAAACCAACTTAGCCAGGCCCATGATAATGGCTAGCTTGCTACAGTTTTCTCAGTAGTTGATGTAGTTGTAGCAATGTGGTCTAGTGCTGGAGTGCCTTTAGATCAGTGCCAGTTTGCAAAAGGCCAGAGGCTGTCAGGCAAATGACAACCAAAGCCCCCTCAAGAGACCAGGTGCATTCACTAGCAGGAAAAAACAACCAACCATCCAACCAACACCCCAAAAAACCACAACAAAGCCAAATTCCAAACCAAACAAAGGAAATAAAGGATTAGGTGATAAAAGAAAGCTCCATGTTTAGTTTTCCTTTGTTTGCACATGAAAATCACAATAGCAGGAGTGCAGTTTCACAAGTACAGGTTGCCCTTCAGTGTATAAAACCAAACAAACCCCCAGGGCTTTAGCAGGTTGTGTGCTGGGAAGGAACACTGCGATTTTGGCAATTATCAGCTGACCCTGGCACATCCTGGGGCAAGTCACTAGTGGCACCTACTCCTTTCCTTCAAAATGAACGTGAGCCAGCAGTGTATGAGCATGAGCCAGCAGTGTGTCCAGCTGGCCAAGAAGGCCAATGGCATCCTGGCCTGGATCAGGAGCAGTGTGGCCAGCAGGAGCAGGGAGGTCATTCTGCCCCTGTCCTCAGCACTGGTTAGGCCACACCTTGAGTCCTGTGTCCAGTTCTGGGCCCCTCAGTTTAGGAAAGATGTTGAGTTGCTGGAAGGTGTCCAGAGAAGGGCAACAAAGCTGGGGAGGGGTTTGGAGCACAGCCCTGTGAGGAGAGGCTGAAAGAGCTGGGGTTGCTTAGCCTGGAGAAGAGGAAGCTCAGGGGAGACCTTATTGCTGTCTACAGCTTCCTGAAGGGTGGTTGTAGCTGGGGGGCGTTGGTCTCTTCTCCCAGGCAGCCAGCACCAGAACAAGAGGACACAGTCTCAAGTTGCACCAGGGGAGGTTTAGGCAGGATGTTAGGAAGAAGTTCTTCATAGACAGAGAGATTGGCCATTGGAATGTGCTGCCCAGGGAGGTGGTGGAGTCACCATCATTGGAGGTGTTTAGGAGGAGACTGGCTGGGGTGCTTGTTTGCATGGTTTAGTTGATTAGATGGTGCTGCATGATAGGTTGGACTTGATGATCTCAAAGGTCTCTTCCAACCTGGTTTATTCTCTTCTGTTCTAAAATATGCTGCTTCCTTACCAGCCTCACAAGGTTTTGGTGAATAAGGAATCATCTGCAAGGACTAAAAATTCCACAGGTTTACTGAGCTGTAGTAAGTCACTGATTTAGATAGTGCCCACACCAATGGAAAAGGAAATGTCCTGCTTATAACCTAATGATGTTAATACAACTCAAATTTGCTGCCAGTGGAGTCTTCGCCAGAGATAGTTTCAGTTCCTGTCATCTTAACAGGAACATCCAAGTTCCTTTCTTTCTCTTACTGATTACATCAAAGCCATTGGTTCATAAACTGCTGAGAAAGATTTTTGAGTGGGACTCCTTTTGGAGAAACACAGAGCTTTGGGAACCTGCTCAGTAAAGCAGGGTTGGTTTAGCTCCTACTACTCAGATCTCCATCTTCATACCAAGTGCAAGCACTGATTTTACCCTACCCACTTTTGGAAGTCAGTAACAGATACCAGTGTGTTTGCCAGAGGTAGTAGTATCTCCAAGTTCTCAAATGCTGACAGTGTAGACAATGTACATCTGGTGCTTGTATCACAGACAGAGATGTTTCTGACTTGAACTTAGCTGCAGTATCTCTTCTTCCAGGTAGTAAAGCAAATGCTGTCACAGTGCTGTAGGGCTATTGACTGTCACCAAATCTCATGGTCTCCTTAAACCAAAACAAAAAAGTGATTTCAGTTTCCTTGTAGCTGCCTTAAAATGACCTGGCTTGTGGACTTTCTTTGCAGTCTCACTGGTGATGGGTATTCCTACTGTGAAAAGGCAGAAACAAGACTACCTGATCAACACCCTGCATTCCCTTCTGTATGACCTTTCTGAAGAGCAGCAGAATGACTGCTTGATAATCATCTTTGTAGCAGAGGTAAGTTTGTGTGTAGAAGGGCAGCATGCTGATACAAAAGGCAATCTGGAGCTCTAAGAGAGGCTACAAAATACTGTCAGCTGTGCCTTTGGGAGGGATTTCTTCAGGGCTGGAGGGGATTGTGAGGAGTTAGTGCCTCAGTGTTCCTGTGTGCAAAACCCTCTGAACCTCAGGTGGTTGAAGGGTAAAAAGTCCTGTTATATTTTCAAACAAAACCATATGAACCCACTATTTACCTTTGAAAGTATTCTACTTGAAGAATTACATGTAAATCCTCCCCAGGAAAGCTCCATGGAACCTGAGAAAAGTAAACTTCAGTCTAACAAAAGTTCAGATTATTTCTCTGCTGCTTTGGTATCATATGTCTTGCCAAGCACCTTGACATGCTGGAGCTTTGTCTTCTGCATGTGTATTGGCATTGCTTATGACAAAGAAAACTGTTCAGAGACTTGAAGGGTTCCATGTTTGGGAAAGTAAACAGTGCTCAAGGTAAAATAGTAAAGGTTATTTTACTTTTTCTCATTCATTGGGAAAAAAGCTGCAGAAGGGAGTTAGCTAATGGTAGTTACTTGCAGGTAAAAAGGCTGCAGCTCTTCAGACTTCATATTTCTTTTTCATGTTTCTTTATCCTTCCATGAACAACCTTAAGTTTCATACATGCATTAATTCACAGTTACAGCTTGCTTTTTCCCAGATAAGTCATCACTTAGAGCAGTCTCTGCAGCTGTAGCACAGTCAAACAAAAGTTCAGGCCTTCCACTTTTCTCTTTGGATCACAACAATGAGCAGACAGGCCCAATTTTGCTGGCTGTAGTTCCTCTTCAGCATAATTTTCAGGAGCTGAACTTACTTGTCAATTGCTGTTGCTAATGAGGAGCCCTTGTAGTGATGAGCTAGCAGTGTGCCCAGCAGTGTGCCCAGGTGGCCAAGAGGGCCAGTGGCATCCTGGCCTGCATTAGGAATAGTGTGGCCAGCAGGAGCAGGGAGGTCATTGTGCCCCTGTACTCTGCATTGGTTAGGCTGCATCTTGAGTACTGTGTCCAGTTCTGGGCTCCTCAGCTTAGGAAGGACATTGAGACACTTGAATGTGTCCAGAGAAGGGCAATGAGGCTGGGGGGAGGTCTGGAGCACAGCCCTGTGAGGAGAGGCTGAGGGAGCTGGGATTGTTTAGCCTGGAGAAGAGGAGGCTCAGGGGAGACCTCATTGCCCTCTACAACTACCTGAAGGGAGGTTGTAGCCAGGAGGGGGTTGGTCTCTTCTCCCAGGCAACCTGTACCAGAACAAGAGGACACAGTCTCAATGTGTGCCAGGGGAAGTTTAGACTTGAGGTGAGGAGGAAGTTCTTCACTGAGAGAGTTGTTAGCCATTGGAATATGCTGCCCAGGGAGGTGGTAGAGTCACTGTCCCTGGAGGTGTTCAAGAGGGGATTGGATATGGCACTTGAAGCCATGGCTTAGTTAGTCATGAGGTGTTGGGTGACAGGTTGGACTTCTGGCATAGCTGAAAGCTGTGGAACAGAATTTTGTGCAGAAACTGGCTTGAACTCCTCCTGCAGAAGCAGTGAGAAGAACAAAATGCAGAAACCAGAGCTGGAGCTAGTTCAGTTCTACTTTCAACTACACTTAAAGTTCAGTTGGCCTGAAAACCCTGTACTGTCCTTTAGTGAAATCACAGAATCAACAAGTTTGGAAAAGACCTGAAATGCTGCTATAACATTCTGATTTTGTTTGGAGAGAACTGCAGGACAAAAATGAAGTGTTTGCTTATAAATGCTCCCTACAGAATGTTTCTTAGCACAAAAGGAGGTGACTTGAAATGAAATGCCCCCTTTTTTTTCCCTTTAGGTGGATGCAGAATATGTTACCAGTGTTGCAGAAAGTGTTAAAAGCAGGTAAGTCCCATGGGGTGAAACACCCAGCAGAGAGTGAGCACCTTTTGAGCTTTTATGGCAGCTCTACCATAGTGAACTGGTACTGCTAGGAAATCAGGCTAAGGAGCATTCTTAGTATGTGTATCATAGCACACTGACATTCAGAACAGAAAGAAATCTACCAACTTATTGTCCTTTTCCTATTTCACAAACATGTTTTAACTCATCAGGCAAGCTCTCAGCTTAAGTCTGTGATAAATATTTACCTGAGCCTAAGCCTTTTCTCCGTGAAATTAATGATGCAGTTCAGGGCACCTGAGGATACTTCTATTCAGTCCCCACTGACTTCCCAGCCTGCAGTGTAATCTGCATTCAGGTGTCTTTGTTTCCACATTTGCCTCTGTGTTGTGAAGGCAATGGACACTGGACAGCAATGGGACTATATTTATAATGTTTAAATAACTCTTTTGGGTTACATGAGATGAGCATTCTTTGCTGTGTAAGAGCTATGAAGTGAAGGTTTGGTTCCCAGTGCAGTTTTCCTTGCTCTTAACAATTCTTTCCCACAGATATTTACAGCACCATGTACACCTTAAAAACCTTATAGCAGGTTGGGAGGAACAGCTACTAAATTAAACAGGGAAAACCACCCATTGGTAGAGTGCTTTCTAAGAAATGATATGGTGTAGCCAACAGTCAGAGAACAGATAAGGCCAGAAGCCCTAAAGCACATCTGGCTGCGTTGTGCTGCAGTACTCATTTGTGAATTGCTTACTCAGACAGAACTCTTTGGCCAGTATCTGAAGTGAAACAGCCTTTCTTCTTCTTCAAAATGACTACAGGAGAGCTCTCAAGTTTTGTATTAATGCTGTAGCAGAATTCTAGGATCACTTAAGTTGGGAAGGACCCTTAAAATCCTTGGGTCCAGCCATACTGGTTGTGAATTGCTGCATTCTGGCAAGCATCTCAGGATTATGAGGGGCAGGATTTGAAAGACACTTCTCAGTGTTTTCTGAAACTTTGAGTTATAGTCCAGCCTATTCTGATGGTTGTCAAAGACCCCTTCTTGCTTCCTGATTTATAATCTGTGTCACTGAGTCTTCTTTGCTGGAATTGTGAATGACACTTCTGGAGGAGCAGACCTAGCTCTGGTGAGCTGCTGTCTGTGGTTACCCTCCAAAGGCTTCTTTAAAGAAGGGGGTCTCACTAAACTTCTGTTCACAGCTTCCCTATAGAAGTCCAGAATGGGATCCTAGAAGTTATTTCTCCTCCTGCTTCTTACTATCCAGATCTTTCCAACCTGAAGAAAACATTTGGGGATTCAGAGGGCAGAGTAAGGTAAGACAGCTGTACAAACCTAAGAACTTCTATTGTTATGAGTTGGAAAGTGCAAAAGCCAAGACTGTTTGAGCTGGTAATGCTCTTGCATTTCAGAACTGGTGGACATCAAGTATACAAAAAAGCCAGCAAACAAACCCCAACCCTGTAACACAAGGGGATCTTGGGAAAAGCTCTGCTGCATGCCAGCTTCAGGGAGAGAGCCAAGGCTTCTCCTTTGGGTCTTGACTTTAGGCATCCCTCTGGTTTTAAACCAGATGGAGAAGAGATGATGTGATCATAAAGGGAAATGTTTTATGTGACAAATGAGGGAGAGGCTCTGTGAACAAACAAGGGAAAGCCCTTGTGGCCCCTTGGCTAACTAGTAACTACTGTAGGTTTAACTAATGACCTAACTTCTGGTGGTGAGGGATTGTTTTTATGCTACTGTTAATAACATATCCTGTCTGGTCATTTCATTGCCTCATGTGCCCCCAGTTCACTGAGACAGAAACTATAACCTGACAAAATGGGTTTGTTGGAGGAAAAAGTAATACTCTTTCCATCAACAGCAACTAATTTATCAGAAGCTAGCCCAGCAATGCAGCAAGAGAGAGGCAGATTTGGAGCAGGAGTGTTCACGCATGAATATTTGGGTTATAGATAAACCCTGTTATTTGTCCAAGCATAAACATATTTACATACTGAAGTTTTAGATATGGTTAGATGTGAATGAAATACACCTTGCTGTTAATTAAATAATGATAGATTCCATTCTAGCCTCTTAGCATTGATTGTCAAGCATCAGCTTCCTCCCCTGGTAAAATGAGAGGCTGTACTGTGTAGAGAAAAATCTTGTGTTCACATTTCAACCTGAAAATGAAGTTTATCAGCCTGTTTTCTATGCTGTCCATGAGTAAAAGCACCTAATTTGTTGATCTGTAATTATTTTGGGTTGATCTCTGCTGTTCATAACATGGGTAGAATCTTGTGAGTCATTTGAGATGAATATAGAACAGAATAGAATAGAATAGACCAGACCAGGTTGGAAGAGACCTTCAAGGCAGGCATTTTTGTTTCAGGCTGCACTGCTACAGATATTATTTGGGGTTGTTTTTTATTCTGCTTAGTTAATGTTAACTTTTATAGGGAAGTCAAAATATTTATGAATGCATTGATTCTAGAGGCATTTTTATTCACTTTATAATGACTTATACTCAACCTTTCTATTTTACTGTGGGGGGGAAGACAAAAACTTGCAGAGCATACAAACTGCTTTGGTTATGGAAAGAGCTCTTGCAACACCCCTGGAAAGCTTATCAGAATTTACTGCTTGTGTTTAGGTGGAGAACTAAACAGAACTTGGATTATAGCTTTTTAATGCTATATGCCCAACCCAGGGGAACATTTTATTTACAGGTATGTTCATATTATCATAAAGTAGCTGCAATACATCTGCACTGGTTATTATGAGCTTTGATAATTTTAATGTCTTTCAAAGGCCTCAATAAAAACAGCAGCCTGGCCTCGTTTTCTGTGTGTTTTCCCTTTGCTCTTCACAAGCATCCACATGTTTCTGTGCTTAAGTACCTCTTGCTGCCAGGTACTACTTGATGAAGCCCATCTGTATCGTCCTGTTATTTGTGAGGGAGAATAACAAGGTAACTGAAGCATGAAACCCTTATTTGATTAGATTAAGGAAGTCAGGGTTTAATGTGTTTTCACTGGGTACAGCAAGACAGAGCAGCTGTGGTAGATCCAGGTAACAGGTCCAGTTCACAATGAACAAAAAGCCCTTACAGCTAGGGAGACACACACAGGATAATCATACTGCAGACAAGGTTAAACTGCAGGTTTGTACAGATCCTAACTTCTCCAGAAGAGCTGAAAATAATCATCCAGTCAGGCTTGAGTTAGTGCTTATTTGCACTCTGTACAGATGATAACAGGAAGGCTGGAAAGGGACTTTCCATAAGGGTGTCTAGTGGACAGGACGAGAGGGAAGAGGCGGCTTAGACTGCATCTTAGGAAGAATCACAGAATCACCAAGGTTGGAAGAGACCTCAAAGATCATCAAGTCCAACCTGGCACCACAGACCTCATGACTAAACCATGGCACCAAGTGCCACGTCCAATCCCCTCTTGAACGCCTCCAGGGACGGTGACTCCACCACGTCCCTGGGCAGCACATTCCAATGATGAATGACTCACTCGGTGAAGAACTTTCTCCTCACCTCCAGCCTAAAGTTTCCCTGGCACAGCTTGAGGCTGTGTCCCCTTGTTCTGGCACTGGTTGCCTGGGAGAAGACACCAACCCCCTCCTGGCTACAGCCTCCCTTCAGGTAGTTGTAGAGAGCAATAAGGTCTCCTCCCCTGAGCCTCCTCTTCTCCAGGCTAAGCAACCCCAGCTCCCTCAGTCTCTCCTCATAGGGCTTGTGCTCGAGGCCTCTCCCCAGCCTCGTTGCCCTTCTCTGGACAGATTCAGAGGGATGGAGGACCTCTCCTACAAAGACTGGCTGAAAGAATTTGGACTGTTTTGCCTGGAGAAGAGAAGGCCTCAGGGAGACATTTCAATATCTGAAGGGGATCTCCAGGAAGGCTGGGGAAGGGCTGTTTGCAAAGGGCTTGTAGCGATAGAACGAAGGGCAGTGGTTTGAAACTGGAGCAGGGCAGAATTGGGTTGGACATAACGAAGAAGTTCTTTACAGTGACAGTGGTGAAACACTGGAACAGGTTGCCCAGGGATATGGTTGAGGCCCCATCCCTGGATATGTTCCAAATCAAAGATATGGCCCTGGGCAGCCTCATCTTGCTGGAGGTGTGCCTGCTCACTGCAGGGGGGTAGGACAACAATTACCTTGGAGGGTTCCTTCCAACCTGAAGCAATCTGAACTCAGATTCTCTTCTGCCATTTTATCTAGATACTGGATAATCTTCTTATCTTGTTTAAATTTATGTAAGAGTTCTTGTAAGTTGATGTTCTGAGGTGGATTTTGTTGTTGTTGTCTTCTGTCATCTCGACTCAATCCCCCAGACCTCAGAATCTGTTCATATGCATTCATCTTTATCTATCTGTTGTTTGTTACCTTATCATCAGCAAAAGCTGACAGGGTCAAACCAGATCTCTTCATCTTGTCTTTCAGACGTCATTCTACTTCCTCCTGGGTTCACTGCTGACAAAGCATTTCTCCCCTCTCAGCTATGCACTTGCAGTGATGGCCAAATTCAGCTAAAATCTGTGGGTGTGCTCTCTCACGCTCTTGCTGCTGACTCTGCACTGCTTCAGCTGAGGATGCAAAACCAGCAGGAAATGTGTTTGGGTTTTTTTTTCTCCCATAGCATTAATTTTCTACCTATTTTGCTTTCTGAACCTGATTCCAGCACCCCCAGACAAGCATGAAGGCCAATGAAGTACAGCAGTTAGATCAAATTAACTGTATCAATGCTCTGCACCCCAACAACGTTCTTCTGAAGGCTTAGAGTCTCTTCCTCCTCCTCATGTGTTTATAGCACCCATTCTGAATTCCCACCCTGAATTACTCCTTAATTGTTTAGTTTATTTATTTCCTTTGTGTCCTTGCCTCTAAACTTGTTGGGACTCATTATCCTCAGCTTAGTAACTTGAACAGCTTCTGGCTTTTCAGAGCCCCCATTCCTCTCTGAAAGCCATACAAAACCACAGCCAAGGCCCTTCCCATTTCCTTGATGGATGTCAGTCTCCTTTGCCCAGTATCTTTTATCTGTCTCTGCTGCTGTATTCAGTGTCAGCCTTTATGACACCTTGAAAGCTCTGTGTTCAATGTCCATTAGTGTGACTGACAGCTCCTTCCTTCTTTCATGACTAGTATACCTGAAACAAGGTGTTTCCTATTAGTGTCTCAGTAACCAGCCACACTTCCTCTCTGTCATATTTTAGGTCTGCCCAGGCTACTCTACAGAGCTTTTAACTAAACATCTGCTTTCTTTTCAGGTTATTTGCCCCTGCTGCCTATCAGTGCTTATACAACTTCAGTACAAACTATTTGCTATCTTCTTCCTTAAGCTCTGTCTTTGTATTTCATGTTTTCTTTGAAAGAGTGAGCTCCCTTTAAGGCAGGGAGTCCTCCTTTCTCAGAAGTGAGAAACACTGATGGTTATTGTCACTCTTGCAAATAAATAATGATACCAAACCAGATATTAATGTAGAAGTTAAATAGCAATCCACTCAAGTTTGGAACACCATCATAGAGTGGTTTGGGTTAGAAGGGACCTCCAAAAGTCATCTAGTCCCATTCCTCTCCAGTGAGCAGGGACAGCCTCCATTAGATCAGCTTGCCCAGAGCCCTATCGAGCCTGACTCTGAATATCTGCAAGGATGGGGCCTCAACTACCTCCCTGGGTAACCTATTCCAGTGTTCCACCAACCTCATGGTAAAGAACTTGTTCCTAACCTCCAGCCTAAATCTGTTCTTCTCTAATTTCAAACCTTTGTCCCTCATCCTATCACTCCAGGCCTTTGTAAACAGCTCCTCTGCAGCCTTCATGCAGGCCCCCTTCAGGTATTGGAAAACCACTGTTAGGTCTCCCCAGAGGCTTCTCTTCTCCAGGCTGAACAACCCCAGCTCCAAGTGGAACACAGTGCAGTTATCAATTAGATGTAGCAACATCAGTACCCCCTTTGCAAGCAATAAAACCACCACTTGTCTTCCTTTTTATTTTATTCCTGTTGCTTTTCTCTTTTCCCCAGCTGGAAGATGATATTGTAGCCAAACCTGATTACATTCAAAGTATAAAAACCTTTGCTTCTGAACAGTCCCAAGAGTGGATGGTTCTTGAGTTCTCCCAGCTTGGATTTATTGGTAAGTGTTAAGGTCTCAGCAAGGTCAAGTGGGTTTGAAGCTGTTTAAATCAAGGAGGTCTCACTCAGAATTACATTTCAAAGCAGGGAAGGACTCCCATGTTGAAACTTCTTGGTTCTTCAAGAAAGCTCCTACTGAAAGTGTTTTGCTTTTCCTGCTGGGTTTAATACCATTTAATTGTGGTAACACCTTCTAAGTGTTCAGTCAGAGAAGGAAATCTGCTAATGCAAACAACAAGAGAACTGAATGACCAGTGATAGTAGTTGAAAACCAAGGGCTGGAGCACCACTGCTATGAGGATAGGCTGAGGGAGCTGGGGTTGTTCAGCCTGGAGAAGAGAAGACTCTAGGGGGGACCTTACAGCTGTCTTCTAACACCTGAAGGGATCCTACAGGAAGGCTGCAGAGGGACTTTTTGTAAGGGTGTCTGGTGACAGGACAAGAGGAAATGGTTTGAAGCTGAGGGAGAGCAGGTTTAGACTGGATCTTAGGAAGCAGTTCTTCAATACAAGGGTGGTGAGACTCTGGGATAGGCTGTCCAGGGAGGTTGTGGATGCCTCCTCTCGGGGAGTGTTGAAGGCCAAGCTGTACGAGGCCTTGAGCAGCTGAGTCTAGTTGAGAGGAGTCTCTGCCCATGATGGAGAGGGTGGAGTAGATCTCTTCTCCCAGGCAACCAGCACCAGAACAAGAGGACACAGTCTCAAGCTGTGCCAGGGGAGGTTTAGGCTGGATGTTAGGAAGAAGTTCTTCACAGAAAGAGAGATTGGCCATTGGAATGTGCTGCCCAGGGAGGTGGTGGAGTCACCATCACTGGAGGTGTTTAGGAAGAGACTGGATGGGGTGCTTGGTGCCATGGTTTAGTTGATTAGATGGTGTTGGGTGATAGGTTGGACTCGATGATCTCAAAGGTCTTTTCCAACCTGGTAAATTCTATTCTATTCTATTTTGAGGTCCTTTCCAACCTAGGCCATTCTATGATTTTTCATATCTAGGTCTTTAAATTAAAGTTACCCAGTGTAATATTGCAGTGCAATTGCATGTCTGGCGTTGTGAGGAGTTGCTCAGACTTTGCTTCATCTGACACACTGACAGAAGTGACTGTCAGGTTGTGTTGGGAGTAGGGTGTAACATCAGGTTTTCTTAGTCAGCTGGTTGGCTAGGGGGGAATATCTCCAAGAATGGGATGGGCACCTCTGCAAAAACCCAGCAACATGAGGGATGAGCAACCCTCCAGAGCAGAAGTCTGTGTGACATTTTCACTAAATATCAGATTTCTGTCCATGTATCACAGTATGACTAAGGTTGGAAGAGACCTCAAAGATCATCAAGTCCAACCTGTCACCACAGACCCCATGACTAAACCATGGCACCAAGTGCCACATCCAATCCCCTCTTGTACACCTCCAGTGATGGTGACTCCACCACCTCCCTGGGCAGCACATTCCAATGATGAATGACTCTCAGTGAAGAACTTTCTCCTCACCTCCAGCCTAAACTTCCCCTGGTGCAGCTTGAGACTGTGTCCTCTTGTTCTGGTGCTGGTTGCCTGGGAGAAGAGACCAACCCCTTCCTGGCTACCACCACCCTTTAGGTAGTTGTAGAGAGCAATGAGGTCTCCCCTGGGCCTCCTCTTTACCAGGCTAAGCAATCCCAGCTCCCTCAGCCTCTCCTCATAGGGCTTGTGTTCAAGGCCTCTCACCAGCCTTGTTGAGGGAGAGGTTAAGGCTGGAGCAAACATAAAGCTGGTGATCTTTGCACAGCAATAGAAATACCTGAATATGCAATTTCTTTTCTTGCTTGCAGGGAAATTGTTCAAATCAGAAGACTTGCCACTCATAGTGGAATTTTTTCTCATGTTCTATAAAGATAAGCCTGTAGACTGGCTTATAGACCACCTGCTCTGGGTTAAAGTGTGCAATCCAGAAAAGGATGCAGTAAGTATGTCTCTGAAGGTATGAAAAGAATGAATTCCCAGCCAGTCTTGGTGACACAACTCTTTCTGCTGGATAAAAAGTGGAATAGACATCTCTCCCGTCTGACTGGCTGTGGTGGGAAAAGATCTGCTGCAGACCTGCATAGTGGCACTGTGCTTAAGGCCATTAGAGTGTCAGGACTTGGAAATGCAGATTTCCACACCGGAGCTGTTTTGCCCTCCATCAGCTTGGAACATGGGCAGCTCACATCTCACAAGCTCACATCTGCCTGCAGCTGGTCACGTAGGCATCCCTGCAGCACTAGAGAAAACTTTGAATATGTAAACCTTGTGGTGGTTTGAGCCTTAGCTGGGACTTAGGAACTCAGATGGGGGCCAGGCTGAGAATTCCTCCCCCACTCCCCCCCTCCTCTTTCCCAATAGAGAGGAAAAGAAAGGGAAAGGAGCAAATCCACCAAGAAATAATTTGGATTTGGCTTGGAAGTAGAGAGGTGAAAGAAGTCTCTTTAAACAGTGTGTGTGTGTGTATATATATATGTGTATGTATATACATATATATATACACACACACATATATATATGTGACAATAACAGGTAGGGTTCACAAGGGTAAGGAACAAGGATGGATGGGGAAAAAAAGAAATATGAAATACAAAACCAGTCCTTTGCAAAGGTGTGGGTGCAGCAGGGAGGACCACATAGCAGAGAAGCAGAGGAACCAGCAGCAGTCCTCATCCAGGCAAAAAGCAGGGCCCAAGAGAGTTAATGGCTGCAGTATCCTCCTTTCTATAGCCTTGCTGGGCAGGGAGGGGGAGTGGAATAGACTAATTTAGTTTCCCAGGGGGGAAAAACCCCCTGCAAGGAGGGGCAATGCTCTTACAAGCCCTCCCTGCCTTGCTTCCAGGATGGGGGTTAACCCATCACACCTCTGTGGACTATCACTTCTCATAACCTTCTGCTGGCTTTCTAATAACAGAAGTCAGGAAAGCAGACAGAGTTTTACAGTCACAGTTGTTCCACATTTTGCATACCAATGTCTGCCTTTCAGGAAGCAAAACCTCAGTGTTGGGAGTGATGCATCAAGACCCAGACTTGCAATTAAATTTCCCAGAAGCAGTTCAATCAATGCATTTTAGCTTTGAGGTCCCTTTTTGTTACTTGGAGGTGTGATTGATGGCATACAGTGCAGAAATCCCTAACTTAGTGGTGGCTGAGCCTTCAAATCCACACAGCACCACGAATGGAGTTACAAATTTAGGTCTAGAAACCATGGGTTTGGAATCAGGTGACTGATCTAAAGGTTGCTCATTTCAGGATGGACCCACACCCTCAATTAGATAATGAAGCTACCTTTAATGGAACTTAGCTTGTCTCTCTCTTGTATTCAGATAAAACTTCACTGTCTTTTCCTTTCTTCCCAGAATGACTGTGAAAAGGAGAAGGCAAAGTTACGGGTCCGTGCTAAACCATCTCTGTTTCAGCATATGGGGATTCATTCATCATTGCCTGGGAAGATACAGAACTTGAAAGTAAGGATAAGAAATTGCATCTTTGGCCTGAGATGGCATTTTCACGGCCAAGAACAGTGGTTTACAGTTCTGAGGGAGAAGCTGGTGTCTAAACTGCAGATGGGCCACACTGCTGCTGCACAAGCATCATTGAATCTCTAGCCTGAACGCTTGCAGCAGTTGCAGTAGCATTCCATGGTGTGTAGGAACTCTACCTGCAGCACAAGATTTTATTCCAGGGAGGGTTATGAGACACTGGAACAGGTTGCCCAGGGAGGCTGTGGATGCCCCTTCCCTGGGGGTGTTCAAGGTCATATTGGATGAGGCCTTGAGCAACCTGGTCCAGTGGAAGGTGTCCCTGCCCATGGCAGGGGGGTTGGAACTAGATGATCCTTGAGGTCCCTTCCAACCCAAACCATTCTATGAATGTCATTTGATTGTGGCAGCTGGAGAAGAAAGGGTTTGACAAAAGGACTGTAGCACTCAGTCAGTCTATGAATCTGTGTGTTCTGCACTGTACAAACACTGCCAGCAATGATGGTTTGGTTTGGCTGAGTAGTCCACAGTCTCAATACATAGGACTATTAAGAAGAAGACATCGTGGTAGGACAAGGGCATGGCTATCATGATGGCCATAGATCTTTAGGGGGAGTTTGAAGGGCAAATTGGATCTACCACTTATGTGATGAGGACAAGAGCAATGAGACACCAGACTTCAGGAGCATCCTGATGATGCCATTGAGACTGTCAGGAGATGATTTGAGTTGCTGTGTTGCATCAGACTGGAGGCCTGTGTAGCCTTAGCAGAGACCAGTATCAGATGTTCTGGCCCAAGACATAGTGGACAGCTGTGAAAGAGCCTACCATGGAGAAGTTTAGTTTTAGATCTAAACAACTGAGAAATGATCACAACATTGTTTAGGCTGGAAAAGACCTCAAATCAGTACAGCTCTGTCTGCTAACTGGAACTCTGAGTCTTAGTGATGACACGGAAATGATTACTCTATTAGAAATAGATTGCCTATGTTTTGACAGACTAGTGTTTAGGCTGGATGTTAGGAAGAAGTTCTTCACAGAAAGAGTGAGTGGCCTTGGGAATGGGCTGCCCAGGGAGGTGGTGGAGTCACCATCACTGGAGGTGTTTAGGAAGAGACTGGCTGGGGTGCTTGGTGCCATGGTTTAGTTGATTAGTGTTGGGTGATAGGTTGGACTCGATGATCTCGAAGGTCTCTTCCAACCTGGTATCTCCTATCTCTCCTCTCCTATCTCTCCTCTCCTATCTCTCCTCTCCTATCTCTCCTCTCCTATCTCTCCTCTCCTATCTCTCCTCTCCTATCTCTCCTCTCCTATCTCTCCTCTCCTATCTCTCCTCTCCTATCTCTCCTCTCCTATCTCTCCTCTCCTATCTCTCCTCTCCTATCTCTCCTCTCCTATCTCTCCTCTCCTATCTCTCCTCTCCTATCTCTCCTCTCCTATCTCTCCTCTCCTATCTCTCCTCTCCTATCTCTCCTCTCCTATCTCTCCTCTCCTATCTCTCCTCTCCTATCTCTCCTCTTCTCTATTCTTCCTGAGGCAATTCAAGATATTGGAGCACTTTCCCCTCCCACTGTATAAGTGAAATTACTTCTCTTTATATCCAACAGGACAAAGATTTTGGGGTAAATGTGCTACATAAAGCACATAATAACCCACCTGCAGTAGTGGATACGAGCCTGAAAATATACCAGCAATACACCTTGGAGAAAGTTTATAGAGGAAAAGACTGTCTTTGGGCTTCAGCTCCAGTGGCAGGCGACTACATCCGCTTCACCTTTGTAAATCCAGTTAAAGTTGAAAAGTGAGTATTGCATGCTATGGAATATAGAAACCTACACAGATCCACTCTGGAAGTGACTGAGTCTGTTCAAAAGCACCACTGCTCAACTGTTCACAGAAACCATAGCCTTGGAAGTGAAAAAAAAGAAGTCCATGAATTGGAGGTGTTTAGGAGGAGACTTGGTAGGGTGCTTGGTGCCATGGTTTAGTTGATTAGGTGGTGTTGGATGATAGGTTGGACTCGGTGATCTCGAAGGTCTCTTCCAACCTATCCTATCCTATCCTATCCTATCCTATCCTATCCTATCCTATCCTATCCTATCCTATCCTATCCTATCCTATCCTATCCTATCCTTCCCTATCCTACCCTCTCCCTTTTCTACCCTCTCCCTTTTCTACCCTCTCCCTTTTCTACCCTCTCCCTTTTCTACCCTCTCCGCTCTCCTCCTTGGAATCCTCTCCTGAAATACATTTTTTCCCCTTGCTAATTAGTGAGCTGCTTAAGAGTATTTTTTTCCCCCATCTAATTCTTCAGTTAAATACTTTATGTTCTCTTGTGATAAGTCTCTAGGGAATTTGCTTTTAACTAATGAATTTCATCAGTGAAAGCTTTATTTCTGTAGGTGTCAAAAGAATCACGGAATGTCAGGGGCTGGAAAGGACTGCCTATCATTACAGAGACATGGTAATGATGGTAGTTTGTGTCAGAGAGACTTTCCTGCAACTGTATTTCTTGCTAGGTTAGTTTGAACTCAGATCTGTTCTCTTGTCTGACACAGAAGAAACTTGGCTGAACCAGGCAGGAGTCTGTCTTTCAATGCCAACCTCAATTTGCATTGTCCATAGAGTAAGACCTCCTGAAACAAAACCACTGCTCTATTTTATGCTGCAAGTGTCTCTTCCTTTCAAAGATGCCAGAGCAGGATCACCTAGAGCAGGCCACACAGGAACACATCCAGGCAGGTTTTGAAAGGCTCCAGAGAAGGAGACTCTACAGCCTCTCTGGGCAGCCTGTTCCAGTGCTCTGTCACCCCCACCGTAAAGTGTCTCCTCATGTTGGGATGGAACCTCCTGTGCTCCAGCTTGTACCCCTTGTTCCTTGTCCTATCACTGGGCACCACCAAAAAGAGACTGACACCTTCAATCTTGACACCCATGATGTTAGGTCAAAGATTGTGTCCTAGACCAGGCACTTCCCAGTGTAGGTCAAAGCAAAGAGAAATATCACTACTGTGGGGAAATAGTGAAGCATGATTAATGAAGGTGAGATTCAGTTGAAGATTCACAGGCTTGTATGTAGGTGTTTACAGCAGAGATGTCTACAGAGGGTAGGTGTGTAAGCTCCTCCTACAGATGACAGAGGTCTACTTGATAGAGTCAGTGGCAGCTAGACAGCTATTCATCTCTCTCTGGTCACCTGAATCAGTTGCTAAATTTGGTTGACTATGTTGACTATATCTCCATTGCCTATAATAAGAGCTGGAACACTTCTAACTTGGTTTTTTTTTCTCATCTTGAAAAAATAAAACTCTCTTCTCTCTTTTCACATCATTCAGCTTGGGCATCTTTGAAAGGAAGAGACACCTGCAGCATAAAATAGAGTACCCAGTGATAGGACAAGGAACAAGGGGTACAAGCTGGAGGACAAGAGGTTCCATCCCAACATGAGGAGACACTTTATGGTGGGGGTGACAGAGCACTGGAACAGGCTGCCCAGAGAGGCTGTGGAGTCTCCTTCTCTGGAGCCTTTCAAAACCTGCCTGGATGTGTTCCTGTGTGGCCTGCTCTAGGTGATCCTGCTCTGGCATCTTTGAAAGGAAAAGACACTTGCAGCATAAAATAGAGCAGTGGTTTTGTTTCAGGAGGTCTTACTCTAAGGACAATGCAAATTGAGGTTGGCACCGAAAGACAGACTCCTGCCTGGCTCAGCCAAGTTTCTTCTGTGTCAGACAGGAGAACAGATCTGAGTCCAAACTAACCTAGCAAGAAATACAGTGGCAGGAAAGTCTCTCTGACACAAACTACCATCATTACCATGTCTCTGTAATGATATTCAGACAGAAAACTGCTTCACTGTTCTTATGCTTCCTCCCCAAAGTGGTTGCAGTTGAAGGGACTTCCATTTGTGCAAAGATTGCAGATTGCTCATTTGTTAAAATAATCTAAGAGAGCAAGGCTGTATCTCCCTCTAGTGAGCTGCACTAAATGGTGCTCTGTGATCAACACTTAATTAACTGCTTTGTGCTTTGGGAAGCTTGGATCACTTTTGGAAAGCATTTTCCTGTTACTGGGAAGCTGTACTGAATGAAGCCAGTATACCTCATGCTGGTCCCAGCCCCATGCCGCTGCTAACCTGTGAAAATGTAGTATGTGGAGGTCTTCTTAGGTCCTCCATGAGGAGGAACTTCTTTAATTTAAGGGTGATGGAGCACTGGAGCAGGCTGCCCAGAGAGGTTGTAGAGTCTCCATCTCTGGAGTCATTCAAAACCCACCTGGCTGCATTCCTGTGTGACCTTCTCTAGGTGACCCTGCCTTGGCAGGGAGGGTGGACTTGGATGATCTCCAGAGGTCCCTTCCAACCCCTAACATTCTGTGATCTCTGTGATTCTATTTGATGCCAGAGGAGGGAGGTTGATGCTGTATGTTTTCTCAGCTCTTATTTGCTTTAGTTAAAAACCCAAGTCTGATGTCCAAAATTTGAAACCAAACAGAGATCTATTTATGTTTTTAAAGTCTCATTGGTGTTCTTGCTTGGATTCTTACTTGGACAGTAAAGGAGATTATTTAGAAGCACTTGAATTACACACACAGAATCACACACAAGATCACCAGGGTTGGAAGAGACCTCAAAGATCATCAAGTCCAACCTGTCACCACAGTCCTCATGACTAAACCATGGCACCAAGTGCCATGTCCAGTCCCCTCTTGAACACCTTCAGGGACAGTGACTCCACCACCTCCCTGGGCAGCACATTTCAATGGCTCATGACTCTCTCTGTGAAGAACTTTCTCCTCACCTTGAGCCTAAACTTCCCCTGATTCAGCTTGAGACTGTGTCCTCTTGTTCTGGTGCTGATTGCCTGATAGAAGAGACCAACCCCCTCCTGGCCACAACCACCCTTCAGGTAGTTGTAGACAGCAATAAGGTCTCCCCTGAGCCTCCTCTTCTCCAGGCTAAGCAATCCCAGCTCCCTCAGCCTCTCCTCACAGGGCTGTGCTCGAGGCCTCTCCCCAGCCTTGTTGCCCTTCTCTGGACACATTCAAGTGTCTCAATGTCCTCCTTAAACTGAGGGGCCCAGAACTGGACACAGGACTCAAGGTGTGGCCTAACCAGTGCTGAGCTGATCAAAAGGCAGGTTCATTTGGCATGTAGCATATGGTCTAGTAGAAAGATTTTTCAATGCCCTTGCACTGCTTTATGATGACAGGAAGACAGCAGGGTTCAAATCTTCCTTGGCCATTTAAACCTGGAAAGTTAATTTATGTGGACCCTGAGCACTGAAAAGGGGGAGCATTTGCATTCATGATTCCAAAGATGGTTTTAATGCTTGTTTCTGCTTAAAATAGAAAGCCTCTAGTATGGTGTGATGGTTTGAGCCTTAACTGGGACTTAAGAGCTCAGGTGGGGGCAAGGGTGAGAATCCCTCCCCTGTTCCCCCCTCCACTTTCCCAATAGAGAGGAAAAAGTAAGGAGCAAATCCACCAAGAAATAATTTTAGTTGGCTTGGAAGTAGAGAGGTAAAGAATTTTCTTTAAACAATATATATATATGTAACAATAGCAGGTAGGGTTCACAAGGGTAAGGAACAAGGATGGATGGGAGAAAAGAATACAAAACCAGTCTCTTTGAAGAGGTGTGGAGGTAGCAGGGAGAAGGAGCAGGCCTGACCACGTGGCAGAGAAGCAGGGAGCCACCAGCAGTCCTCATCCAAGCAAAGGCAGGGCCCAAGAGACCTAATGGCTGCAGTGTCCTCCTCCTTGCTGGGCAGGGAGGGGGAGTGGAACAGACTTAGTTTCCCAGGGGGAAAACCTCCTGCAGGGAGGGCAATGCTCTCACAATCCCTCCCCTCTGCTGCTTCCGGGATGGGTGTAACCCATGACACATGGTTTGATCACACACTGAAAGGTTTCAAGACCTATTTCTGTTGTCTGTCCCCCACAACTAAGTATGGAAGAGGTATTTGAAACTTTTCTTTAAAACTGGGAAGAGTGTCACCTCCCCAAAATATAAAGTAACTGGAAGCAACCCGCCTTTATCATCAGGTACCTCTTCAGAAGTGGAAATATGGAGCACCCCGGTGATAAGCTGTTTAACACTACCGTGGAAGTGCTGCCTGCTGATGTAAGTCTCTCATTTCCAGCTGAAATACACAGTGCTGGTTCATTTTGAAGAATCATGTCCAGCATGAAATGTCACACCTCAGAAGAGATTTCTGGAGACTTTTATTTCACTCTTTTCTCTTTTCACAGGAAGTGCTAAGAAAAGAGCTGGTTGAGAATGGAAGTAAATTTGGCTCCCCGGCAACCAAGGATGGGTATTTAAAAATAGGTAAATTTCCTGACATCTCAAACCCAGCAATTTTGTTCTGCTGGATAAAATGTTTCTGCTTGTGAGAATTTCAATGGCTCTGTTGCAAATGCAACGTCCCAAGATGAAATAAACCCCTCGTGCCACTGCCTATGTGTGTGTGATGTTTAACCAACTGTCCTGGTTTGTTTTCAATGATGAAGAAGCCTTAGGCACTTCATTAGAAGGAAAACCAATTGCAGTCTCTGAAGGCTCTCAGTGGGATGACTGAGTCTGCTTTGGGTTTTGCAGCCTTAGCCGAAGACATGATTCTCATGATTCTCATGATTCTGACAGCATTAACTTGTGCTCCAGCCTGAAATGAAGATGAATCACGAGGCAATGCACCTTCCTCCTTTTTGCCCCTGCTTCCATCTCTCCTTTCTGCCCCTGCTTCCCTCTCTCCTTTCCTCAGGGTGGTATGTGACTTCTTTTGAATGAACTGCAGGTTCTCCACATGCCTGCCCAGACCTTAGTTTTGCTACCATCTGAACTAAAACACCACTGAGTGAGCAAAAACAGACTATGGAAGATGTGCTTTGCTTGCTACTTTCTTCTGTCTCTTCTATTACAGTTGCTGTTGTCTTCCCATGAACCACTTTGACCTCACCTATGCTGCTTGTTTGCTTTGATGTGCACCTCTCTCCCACCTCCTCGTGGCTGTTTTGTTCTGATTAGAGATCCCAGTCACAATGCTGCCAACTCAAGAGTTGCATGTGTTGATGGGAAAGGAGCATCATACCTGGAGTGTGGGGGTTGGTTTGCCTACAGTGATTTCATGCCTGTGTAATGAGGTGAAGTGAAAAAGCATTGAAATAGTGAAGAAATGTGTCAAAACCGATCCATGATTCCTGATCCATGCTTGAAAAAACAATCATACTCCTCAGAAAGGCACTTTTAGGTTTAACATGCACCATGCATGCCATATAGCCACCTGCCTGGATGTGTTCCTTTTATGATCTGCTCCAGGTGATCCTGCTCTGGCAGGGGGGTTGGACCAGATGATCTTTTGAGGTCCCTTCCAACCCCTAACAATCTCTGATTCTGTGATATTTCAATGTATTTGTAAACATTTGCAGCTATAGTTCTTTATATTGTTGTATTTTTCTCTTGCTCTGAGCTGCTGTAACTGAAGGAGTGAATCCATCTTCTGGTTTACAGCTTTACAGAATCATAGAATCAATAAGGTTGGAAAAGACCTCAAAGATCATCAAGTCCAACCTGGCACCCAGGACCTTGTGACTACTACACCATGGCACCGAGTGCCACGTCCAGTCTCCTCTTGAACACCTCCAGGGATGGTGACTCCACCACCTCCCTCAGCAGCACATTCCAATGGCTAACAGCTCTCTCAGTGAAGAACTTTCTCCTCACCTCCAGCCTAAACTTCCCCTGGTGCAGCTTGAGACTGTGTCCTCTTGTTTTGGTACTGGTTGCCTGGGAGAAGAGACCAACCCCCTCCTGGCTACAACCACCCTTCAGGTAGTTGTAGACAGCAATAAGGTCTCCCCTGAGCCTCCTCTTCTCCAGGCTAAACAATCCCAGCTCCCTCAGCCTCTCCTCACAGGGTGTGTTCAAGGCCTCTCCCCAGCCTCGTTGCCCTTCTCTGGACACATTCAAGTGTTTCGATGTCCTTCTTAAACTGAGGGGCCCAGAACTGGACACAGTACTCAAGGTGTGGCCCAACCAGTGCTGAGTACAGGGGCACAATGACTTCCCTGCTCCTGCTGGCCACACTATTTCTGATGCAGGCCAGGATGCCATTGGTCATCTTGGTCACCTGGCAGCTGGGTTGTTACCGTTTGAGCTTCTCTCTGATGTTGTATCCCTGGAGTTAATTTATAATTTAAAGCTTCTGCATAAGCTCACCTGGAAGTGTGTTTCATTCTAATGTGGTTGTTTTATTGTTTTTTGTTTAGGAGCTTTTGCAAATGGAATTGCATCAGGCAGAGTCAATCAGTCCATAGGGAAAATAGAGGCTGTTCGCTTATCGATCCATTCTGATTCTCCTGTATGGGCAATACTCAGTGAGGTAAGCATGGCAATTAAAGCATTTTAATTACAGCTTTATTAAAGGAGTTTGAGTTCTGTCTTCCACATAGTATTGATAATAATGAATTTTTGTATTCTGAATGGCATTTTGTGGGGCAAAACTCACACAAGTGGAGAATTGCATGAATTATTCAGGGGAGAAGTTAGATCTGCTTCATAGAAATGCTCCAGTGGGCTGATTCTGCAGTGCTGCTCTGGCAGGGGGGTTGGACTAGATGATCCATAGAATGTTAGGGGGTGGAAGGGACCTCAAAAGATCATCTAGTCCAACTACATGAGGTGGTGGAGTCACCATCCCTGGAGGTGTTTAGGAAGAGACTGGCTGGGGTGCTTGTTGCCATGGTTTAGTTGATTAGATGGTGTTGGATGCTAGGTTGGACTCAATGATCTCAAAGGTCTCTTCTAACTTGGTTTATTCTATCCCTTTTCTCTCCCCCTCCCTCTTCTTCTGTCCCCCTCCCTCTTCTTCTGTCCCCCTCCCTCTTCTTCTGTCCCCCTCCCTCTTCTTCTGCCCCCCTCCCTCTTCTTCTGCCCCCCTCCCTCTTCTTCTGCCCCCCTCCCTCTTCTTCTGCCCCCCTCCCTCTTCTTCTGCCCCCCTCCCTCTTCTTCTGCCCCTCTCCTTCTTCTTCTTCTGCCCCTCTCCTCCCTCTTCTTCTGCCCCTCTCCTCCCTCTTCTTCTGCCCCTCTCCTCCCTCTTCTTCTGCCCCTCTCCTCCCTCTTCTTCTGCCCCTCTCCTCCCTCTTCTTCTGCCCCCCTCCCTCTTCTTCTTCTGCCCCCTCCCTCTTCTTCTTCTGCCCCCTCCCTCTTCTTCTTCTGCCCCCTCCCTCTTCTTCTTCTGCCCCTCTCCCTCTTCTTCTTCTGCCCCTCTCCCTCTTCTTCTTCTGCCCCTCTCCCTCTTCTTCTTCTGCCCCTCTCCCTCTTCTTCTTCTGCCCCTCTCCCTCTTCTTCTTCTGCCCTCCTCCCTCTTCTTCTTCTGCCCTCCTCCCTCTTCTTCTTCTGCCCCCTCCCTCTGCCCCCCTCCCTCTGTCCCTCTATCCCTCTGTCCCTCTATCCCTCTGTCCCTCTATCCCTCTGTCCCTCTCCCTCTATCCCTCTCCCTCTTCCTCTATCCCTCTCCCATCTTTAGAGGTGCCTTCCAACCCCCTGCCATTCTGCAGTGCTATAAACACACCCTCTAGATTTTGGTTCACGACAAACCAGCCAACCAAAGGAGACAGGGTGGGGCTTTTCTAGCTTACATGAGCCACCATCTTGGATATTGATTATAATATGCAAACATTTTCAGATTAATTCTTTTCCATTCTTCAAGTTTCTCCCAAGTGTCTGAATGTGTGAGGGGAAAACAATCAGCAGAAGATAATAATCAGCACTGAAGATAATTACTACAGCCCTAAATGGCAGGCATGGTTAGGAGGAGGGAAAAGCTAATGTCTGAGGCAATGCTTCTGCAGAGTGTAGAAAATAATCTATGTGGGTTTTGTTTTTCTTCCAGGTACTTATCAAGACATCTGAAAACTGAAAAAAAAACAAACCCCAA
Organism: Melanerpes formicivorus; assembly: GCF_026170545.1. Taxonomy (NCBI): domain Eukaryota; kingdom Metazoa; phylum Chordata; class Aves; order Piciformes; family Picidae; genus Melanerpes; species Melanerpes formicivorus. Next base: position 8,418,611 of record NW_027142379.1, on the reverse strand, counting down.
ACCCAAACAATTTTGGACCTGCATTTTTGTACAGGTTGCTTGAAAACTAAGCTAACAGCAACAAAAGAACTGGCTGGGTAAAAAGGACAAAGCCATTTAATTCTTAATACTGTGTATTAGGAAAGAGTTGAGATCACTATGAAATATGTCTATGAGGACTAGTAAATCCATAAAGAAGTTGATTATGTTAGTAATGTCTATAGAGTGTTCTGGAGGAAGGTGTCATATGTCACCTTAGCTTGGCAACATTCAACATACAGGCTGCTATAAGCAAGCATTACAGACTGTCTCAGGGACTAAAGCATAGGAGGATGTTAAGTTTCACCAGAACTAATAATCTGGATGCTTGTAAAAATATTAAGGACACTGTTTTCAACACCACTGAGACCACTGGGCAGCTGGGGAGGGAAAGCAGAACCAAAGGAGAGGTTGTCAATATTCATCACAAGTATTTGGAGCAGTCCAGAGAGACAGGAACAACTTTACAATATGAAAACAGGTCTCAGACTTCACAGAAGTGTGTTTCAGCCTCCATGTAGCATAAGTTATGGTTTATATTATTTTAAAGTGAGAAGTGCCTCTAAGTTACCATTTTTTAATAGCTTGAAACTTCAACAGGTATTGTTGAGAGGATTGTAAAGCCTACCAGTGAATTGTGCATTGAATCAACTGCAGGAAATAATAAGGATATTGTGTGTGATTCTATTTTTGTAGAACAAAAAAAACCCAACCCCAAATCTATTTAAATAAACTTTTGCATCTTCTAATTTGATAATTGGTGTGACTGGCTGGAAAGCAGGCCTGAGGAGAGAGACTTGGGGGTGCTGGAGGAGGAGAAGCTCAACAGGAGCTCTCAGTGTGCACTTGCAGCCCGCAAAGCCAATCAGATCCTGGGCTGCATCAAGAGAAGTGTGGCCAGCAGGTCGAGGGAGGTGATTCTCCCCCTCTGCTCAGCTCTGCTGAGACCCCACCTGGAGTACTGCCTCCAGTTCTGGAGCCCCTATTACAAGAGGGATGTGGAGGTGCTGGAAGGTGTCCAGAGAAGGGCCACAGGGATGATCAGAGGGCTGGAGCTGTTCTCCTATGAGGACAGACTGAAGGAGTTGGGGCTGTTCAGTCTGGAGAAAAGAAGGCTCCGAGGTGACCTTATTGTGGCCTTCCAGTATCTGAAGGGGGCCTACAGGAAGGCTGGGGAGGGATTTCTCAGGATCTGAGGTAATGATAGGACTAGGGGGAATGGAATGAAGCTGGAGGTGGGGAGATTCAGGCTGGATGTGAGGAGGAAGTTCTTCCCCATGAGAGTGGTGACGCACTGGAATGGGTTGTCCAGGGAGGTGGTTGAGGCTCCATCCCTGGAGGTGTTTAAGCCCAGGCTGGATGAGGCTCTGGGCAGCCTGCTCTAGTGTGGGGTGTCCCTGCCCATGGCAGGGGGGTTGGAACTAGATGATCCTTGTGGTCCCTTCCAACCCTGACTGATACTATGATACTTAAATCCTGGTCACAAGGCATGAAAATCTCAATATAAATCTGAAAATCAAAGGTGAACCACAGTAGTTTCATCTGAAACTTTTTGGACATCTGCCTGTTAGTGTGCAGAGCTCTTGGGAGCACTTCCCTAGCACTTGAGCACATGTCCTCATTCTCCTGCACGTGCTCTGCACATCCTAACAGCAGGCAGAAAGAAAACTCACTGGCCTCTTTAGCACAGATTTGCATGAAGTGGGTTGAACCCATGCAGAATTGTGTTCTGAGTGCAAGAGTATTGTTATGTAGAGTAAGATGAAGTTTGTTTTCTCCTATTAAAACAATGCAGAAGGCTGTTTTTAAAGACTTGATAATATTCTGGTAATTCACATTATTGTGGTGCTATAAATAAATAAGGTAAAACAGATTCCTGTGGCTGAGCAGTGGCTGAAAGAGGCCTTAGGCTTGTGAGAAACATGTTCCATTTTTTCCTACTGCTGTGAACATTTTTGATGCTTCCTTTTTCACCACCCCTCACCATTTCATAGGCAATGAAAGTATTTCTTGGGCAGTGAAATCTGCCTGCAGTTGAAAGGGATGGTTGATAGTGCAGTGACACAGCCCTTGGGTGGTGACTCTGGACCTGCCATGTTCTGCAGACCCCTGTGAGGCAGCCAGGGGTTGATGCAGGAACTGTTCCACTTCATGCTGGCCCTGGGTACAGAGTGGAGCACCAGGCTGAAGCTCTGGTTCTAATGATGGGGTTTGATTCATTTGAGCTAAATTGCAACGGTCAGCAATGGAGCAAAAGTCCTTTTCTGGCCTGGTTGCCAACAACAGGTGTATGGGGCACAACGCTACCACCACACACCGACCCAAGTCCCACTGGCTGGGGACAAGATGGCAAAGTTTACCTAAAGCAACCATGCTGGGGCACACACCCAGCTGCGTCTAAACCTAACCTGCAAGCTTCTCTCACGGTAAGGCAGAGGCAGATGGTGAAGGCAACACTATAACCTGACCAGAGCCACCTGCCCAATGGCGTCGCCGAGGCTGCCCGCGATTGGCTGGGGCACCACGTGTACGGAGGCCAGCATCCGCGGGCCGCGCTGCCATTGGCGGCCGTGGGACGGAGGGCGCCCTGGATTGGCGCGGCTGTCTACCCGCCGTCCCGCCCACACACGCAGCGGTTCGCTGGGATCGCGGCTCGCGCGGGGATTGGGCAGGGCCGCGCCTGCCGCGCTTTGATTGGCTTGTGCCGAGCGCCTGCACCTGCTCCTCGGCGGCCGCATCTCCGCGAGCGGCGGTGAGGCGGAGCGCATGCGCGGCCGGGGATGCGCTGGGGAAAGCGGGGCGCGGAGGGGATCTCGCTGCCGGTAAATCCGCCCGCCGCGGGGAGAGGGTGCGCAGACTTCTGCGGCCGCGGCCTGCGTCGCAGTTGTATGGCAGCTGGGGGAGGGGGAGTGGCGTCTGCCCGGGCCTGCTGTGGAAGGTGCATGTCGGTCCCTTGCGGCTCCCGTTCTCCCTCCGCCCCCCTTCAGGTGCCGGGGCGGGTCTCTGTGTGCAGCGGGGAGGGGAAAGCGGCTCTTCAGCCCCACACTCTTGTCCCGGGGAGGTTCGCCGCCGTTCCCTGGCCGTTACTGGCCGTTAGGCTGCGGGCGGCGGGAGGGCGGGAAGCGCGAACCTGCGCTGTGGCGCCTGTGCCTTTCTCGGTCGGCGACGGGGGCGCGGAGCGGAGGCAGCGGCGGCGGGGGTGGGATCCGGGGCCCGGCCCCGCGCCTGGCGAGAGCCGCCCCGCGCCTGGCGCGAGCCGCCCCGCAGGAGGAGCGCGGCCCCTGCGGGCGCTTGCACGAAGGGGCGGCCGGGGTCCCGTCCCAGCCTTCCGACAGGCGGGCTCGCTTAGGGCTCTGTCCCAGCGCCGAGGGGCTGCCGGGCTCAGCCGTCTTCATTCTTGACTGGAAAACATCCCCTTCCGGGAGGGGTTCGCTCACCCAAGTGTAGCAGCAAAAGGGCTGGAAAGGGCACCTGCAAGAGCTGTCCGGGCTCTTCTCAGCGGGGCACAGTGACAGGAGAGGGGGCAGTGAGTACAAACCTGGAGACCTCCTGTTCCGCTTGAGCTTAATGAGAGGCTGCTTTACTGTTAAGTGTGCCGGACCGCTGGAGCAGGCTGCCCGGAGGAGGGCTTGTGGAGTCTCCTTGTCTGGAGACCTTCAGGACACACCTGGATAGAATAGAATAGAATTAAGCAGGTTGGAAGAGACCTTTGAGATCATCAAGTCCGACCTATCATCCAGTTAAACCATGGCACCAAGCACCCCATCCAGTCTCCTCCTAAACACCTCCAGGGACGGTGACTCCACCACCTCCCTGGGCAGCACATTCCAATGGCCAATCTCTCTTTCTGTGAAGAACTTCTTCCTAACATTCAGACTAAACCTCCCCTGGTGCAGCTTGAGACTGTGTCCTCTTGTTCTGGTGCTGGTTGCCTGGGAGAAGAGACCAACCCCCTCCTGGCTACAGCCTCCCTTCAGGTAGCTGTAGACACCAATAAGATTTCCTCCTCTTCTCCAGGCTAAGCAACCCCAGCTCCCTCAGCCTCTCCTCACAGGGCTGTGCTCCAAACCCCTCCCCAGCTTTGTTGCTCTTCTCTGGACACCTTCCAGCAACTCAACATCTTTCCTAAACTGAGGGGCCCAGAACTGGACACAGGACTCAAGCTGTGGCCTAACCAGTGCAGTGTACAGGGGCAGAATGACCTCCCTGCTCCTGCTGGCCACACTGTTCCTGATACAGACCAGGATGCCATTGGCCTTTTTGGCCACCTGGGCACACAGCTGGCTCATGTTCAGCCTACCATCAACCAGTACTTAGTACTCATAGAATCACAATATGTCTTAGGTTGGAAGGGACCTCAGAGATCATCTTCTCTAACCCCTCTGCCACATTGCTCAAGGCCTCAACTACCCTGGCCTTGAAAACCTCCAGGGAGGAGGCATCCATAATCTCCTTGGCTGACCCATTCCAGAGTCTCACCGCCCTTGTCCTGAAGAGCTTCCTGAGATCCAGTCTGGACCTATTCTCCCTCAGCCTAAAACCATTCCCCTTTGTTCTATTGCTAGACACCCTTATGAAAAGTCTCTCTGCAGCCTTCCTGTAGGATCCCTTCAGGTGTCAGAAGACAGCTGTAAGGCTCTCTCAGAGACCCTGATGAGGCTTTAGTTGTGCAGCAAATGGAATAACAATGCCATTCATTAAACAGGGGCTGTAGAATATGCCAAAGACCACAGTGCAGAGATCTGGAGACTGACACACTTGCATGTGAAAGCAAATCATTCAGGTAGAAAGGGCCCCCAGGAGGTCTCTGCTCCAGCCTGCTGTTTACAGCAGGGTCAGTTTGGAGGCCAGTCCTGGTTGCTCAGAGCTTTATCCGGGGGGTCTTGGAAAACCTCAGGGACTGAGACTAGGTAGCCTGTAGCATTGCTTGCCTGCCCTCATCGTGGGAACAGTGTCTAACATCCAGTCTGAATATTCTTGTCAGTTTATGCCTGTTGGCTTTCCTGGTATTTGCCTTTCCTAGTATTTGCCTTAGTTACTTGAGGTGCAATCTAGTGCTGGTGTTGCAGCACCGGTGCTGGTCCCAAGAGCATGCTTTGCAGCAGTACTGCTGGCTCAGAGGTCTGTTCTGATGGGTAGATGTGCTGTAGTCACCTGTGTTCCCTCAGTAAAGAGTGACCCAGCTATGCAACAGTTCAGTTTCCAGAATGAGATCTACCACTTTACACTACAGGAACAGTACTTTGTGGTCTTTATTTCTTATTATCTCAGTGTGTTGGGGTTTGGTTTTATTGTCTTGTGGGTAAAGTCTGGGGTAAAATTGCAACAGTATTGGTAATATTCTTGTAGCAAGACTTACAGTTCAAAACTTTCAGTTCTTCAGGTAACCAGGATGCAATTCCAGTGGGACTGGCTGTGCTTGGGTGTCCTGATCATCAGCTCAGTGGCTGCAGAAGTGGAAAATGATGAAATGCTGGATGCAGATGTGGAAGTGGAGGATTTTGATAAGCAGTCTGAAGCAGCTGATGTCGAGAGAGAGAAATCTTCTTTAGAGGTAGGATTAGAGAAGGCTTTAGTTTTGTTATGTGTAGCTGTAACTAGGGGGGAAATAGGTGGACAAATGCATTTTGAAAGGAGCAAGTTAACATGCAGTCAACAACTGAGTGGGTGTCAAACCCCCCACTCTTGAGTTTTTCAGCTGGTGCATGTGACATGGAGAACAAGCTTAATGAATGATTCTGCTGTGCCAAAGTATAAAATCAGGTCTCCTGCCTGTTGTGCATAGTCATGAAGAAGGTTTTGCAAGTCTGTGGTGCAGTCTAGGCACAGAGGTTTATACCCTAACATGCCATTTCCTGAGGAGAAAGCAGGAGGTATCTTGGCCTTCCTGGGATTTTGACTTTAGCCCAGGTTCTTGATTTCATTAGTCACAGCTGCCTTTTGAGAGTGTTTTCATTCCCAGCAAGTCCTCCTGCATGTGTTATCATAGTATCATAGTATCAGTCAGGGTTGGAAGGGACCACAAGGATCATCTAGTTCCAACCCCCCTGCCATGGGCAGGGACACCCCACACTAGAGCAGGCTGGCCAGAGCCTCATCCAGCCTGGGCTTAAACACCTCCAGGGACGGGACTTCGACCACCTCCCTGGACAACCCATTCCAGGGCTTCACCACTCTCATGGTGAAGAACCTCCTCCTCACATCTAGCCTGAATCTCCCCACCTCCAGCTTCATTCCATTTCCCCTAGTCCTATCAGTACCTGAGATCCTGATCCCAGGATCAGTCCTTCCCCAGACTTCCTGTAGCCCCCTTCAGATACTGGAAGGCCACAATTAGGTCACCTGGGAGCCTTCTCTTCTCCAGACTGAACAGCCCCAACTCCCTCAGTCTGTCCTCATATGCTGCACTTCTTAATGGTTGTGGGTAGTAGTATAAACTATTTCAACTTTAAGCTGCCTAGACCAGCTGTAGTGGGCCACTTAGGTAGGAGAACACTAGAACTGGAAACATGTTTAGATAAGAAGAGGAGGGAAGCAGAGAACTGATGCAAGTTCAGTGGATTTTCTGGAGTTTTGTTACACATTAGATATGTAACAGTACTTTTGAACACCACAAGCAGCTTTTCATAGGTGTGGAGTGGCTCAGTTAGAGGGGTGCTCCCAGAGGGGCTGTTTTATGATGGTAGATGTTTCCTGTGGGCAAAATCTGGTGGTCTGTCTGGGCTACTTCTGGATTTCCACTGAGTAACTCGTAACACATACTAGAGCATGCATCTGTCCATGGTTTTCAGGTTGTGTACCAGACTCCAAAGCCAACTGGGGAAGTGTATTTTACAGAAACCTTTGATGAAGCATTGACTGGGTAAGTTTATGTCTTTGAGTTACAAACTTCTGCTTTCATCACTTTAGTTTATAGTGCAGAGATTGGTTTGGCATTTGATTTTCTGTTGAGATCTTTTCATGAAGCAATGTTTACAGGGGTTAGAATTGGAAGGGCTGATCATACTTGCTCTAAGTATATCATGATGTTAGCTGGGCAGGTAACATTTCAAGTATCATAGTATCAGTCAGGGTTGGAAGGGACCACAAGGATCATCTAAGCAACCCCAGCTCCCTCAGCCTCTCCTCATAGGGCTGTGCTCCAAACCCCGCCCCAGCTTTGTTGCCCTTCTCTGGACACATTCAAGTGTCTCAATGTCCTTCCTAAACTGAGGGGCCCAGAACTGGACACAGTACTCAAGGTGTGGCCTAACCAATGCAGAGTACAGGGGCACAATGACTTCCCTGCTCCTGCTGGCCACACTATTCCTAATGCAGGCCAGGATGCCATTGGCCTTCTTGGCCACCGTGGCACACTGCTGGCTTATGTTCAGGTGGCTGTCAATCAGCACCCCCAGGTCCCTCTCTGTTTGGGAGCTCTCCAGCCTCTCTGACCCCAGCCTGTAGCTCTGCATGGGGTTGCTGTGGCCAAAGTGCAGAACCTGGCACTTGGACTTGTTGAATGCCATCCCATTGGGCTCCACCCATCTGTCCAGTCGGTCGAGGTCCCTCTGCAGAGCCTTTCTACCCTCTAACTGACTAACATCTGCTCCTAACTTGGTGTCATCTGCAAACTTGCTGATGACTGACTCAACCCCTTCATCCAGATCATCAATGAAGATATTAAAGAGGATGGGGCCCAGCACTGATCCCTGGGGGACACCACTGGTGAGTGGCCGCCAGCTGGATGTGGCACCGTTCACTAGCACTCTCTGGGCTCGGCTCTCCAACCATGATGCTGACTGACAAAATCATTGTCAGAGGGTCACAGCCTAGAAGTGAGAGCAGGTTTTCCTGTGCTTGTTAAATGGTAGTTTTTGCACAGACAGTTCAAGGCCTGGTGCACTTTTTCTTTTAGGTGGGTGTTGTCTAAAACCAAGAAAGAAGACACAGATGATGACATCTCCAAATATGATGGTAAGTGGTTTTGATGTCTGTTTCCATTAGCTTCTGGTGGTTTCTGAGCAATACCTACCCCTTACACTGAACTGAACTTTGAGAATCTAGATGGCATAGGTCAAAAGTTAGTTTATATAATGACTGTTACCCTGAGACTGAGGTGTGAAACATTGCTTATTGGGTTAATGAGCATGAAAATAACTTTTTTTTTGCTCATCCCAACAATCTGTTGCAATGAATGATGCTGGAATACCCTCTGGCATCTGAATATTCAGTATTCTCTGATTATGAATACAGCTTCTTGAGAACTACATTCTCTGAAGTCATGTCAGAGAGATTTACCACTTCAATTTCAGTTGTCAAACACCTTTCTAAAGCAGCATGTTTCATGTTGCTGCATCTGGCTTAATTATCATAGTATCATAGTATCAGTCAGGGTTGGAAGGGACCACAAGGATCATCTAGTTTCAACCCCCCTGCCATGGGCAGGGACACCCCACACTAGAGCAGGCTGGCCAGAGCCTCATCCAGCCTGGGCTTAAACGCCTCCAGGGACAGGGCCTCAACCCCCTCCCTGGACAACCCATTCCAGGGCTTCACCACTCTCATGGGGAAGAACTTCCTCCTCACCTCCAGCCTGAATCTCCCCACCTCCAGCTTCATTCCATTCCCCCTAGTCCTATCACTCCCTGAGATCCTGAGAAGTCCCTCCCCAGCCTTCCTGTAGGCCCCCTTCAGATACTGGAAGGCCACAATTAGATCACCTCAGAGCCTTTTTTTCTCCAGTCTGAATTATACATGGGTTGGTCTCCCAGTCTAGCCTCTGAAAAAAAAACCCAAAACATTCCCTTCGGGTAGTTGTAGAGGGCAATGAGGTCACCCCTGAGCCTCCTCTTCTCCAGGCTAAGCAACCCCAGCTCCCTCAGCCTCTCCTCACAGGGCTTGTGTTCAAGGCCTCTCCCCAGCCTTGTTGCCCTTCTCTGGACATGTTCAAGTGTCTTAATGTCCTTCTTAAACTGAGGGGCCCAGAACTGGACACAGTACTCAAGGTGTGGCCTAACCAAAGCAGAGTACAGGGGCACAATGACTTCCCTGCTCCTGCTGGCCACACTATTCCTAATGCAGGCCATGTCATGTCTTGTTACAACTGCTTACACTCCGAAGCTTGCTTTCCTCCTTGCTGTCTGAGCCAGCACCTTTGGTCAGATGGATCTTTGGCACTGCACAGTTTATGGTTTGGTATCTAGCTCTGGAGCTGGAATTTTTGTGGCGCCTTGTGGCAATGCCAGCGACGAGCAGTGTGAGCAATCTGGCAGTGCAGGCCTAGAGCCTGACATGGTGGTAGGCCATGCTCAGCATTAGTGCAGAGCCAGCTAGCAGTGGAGCAAAACAGTGCTGTGCCTGCAGCATGTAATTAAAACAAGGCACTGGTAGCTATAAACATGGACAGTTATCTTGGGACAACAGGACGTGCACCTGCATCAACAAACCTTGCGTGTCGTTAGTATTGGACCAATAATCTGTAACAGTGCAATGTGTGGTCACTCAGAGGGAACCAATGGAGCTATGCCAACAGGGCACTCTGAGTTTATATAAGCTGTAGAAGTTCCCTTGCTATGCACTTCTGCCTTTCCTGTCTCTTCTTCTACACTTTACTGTGCTATGCTCACACTACAGGCCTGCACCATAGGCCTGCACCACTGGAACAACAAAGGAACAACACTCGATCATATTGGTCAGCCATATTGACTCCAATCTCCGTCGTCTATAGTGTCTAACTCTGCAAAAGTTCTGGTTCAAATGGTCTGTCACTGCTGCAGTAGATGGGAGCAGCAGATTGGTGTACCATGAATGTTCGGGGACTTGTTTTGTACTTGAGTGCTGCAGAGCAGTCAGTCTGGGGAAGTGGAAGCTGGGCTTGAGTAACGCTTTATACCCACAGGAGAACTGCCAAGTGATTTGTGTTTGATACCAGATGTGAGGATTTCCTCCTTGCTTTGGCAACTAGTCTTTATTTGCTGTTAATTTGCACTAAGGCTGTGATTTTTGTCCCTTAGCTTGCATTTTTGTTTAAAGGCTCTGTGTGTGTGTTCTAGGCAGATGGGAAGTGGAAGAGCTGAAAGAGAACTCGATGCCTGGAGACAGAGGATTGGTGTTAAAATCGGTGGCAAAGCATCACGCAATATCCTCTATGCTGACCAAAGCATTTGTTTTTGATGATAAGCCTTTGATTGTTCAGTAAGTAATCCCTCAGAGTGTTTTTTTTTACTTAATATTTGTTGTTATTAAAATCCTTAAGAAAGTCATTTGAATCCCTGTAGAAAAATTATGACTTCTGATAGCGTTGGTCTGTCATACCCAGAGCTATCCTCCCTGGAGGCGTTCAAGAGGGGATTGACCGTGGCACTTGGTGCCGTGGTTTAGTAGTCATGAGGTGTTGGGTGACAGGTTGGACTTGATGATCTCTGAGGTCTTTTCCAACATTGTTGATTCTATGATTCTATATTCAGTACTTCAGGAGAGAGCTGGGGTTGCACAATCTTCCCAGTTTCCATTCCAAGGGAAGCCAGGTGCCTCCTCTGGGGATTTTGGGAGCTATTACCTGGTGGCTTCTCCCACCATACTCTTCAGAGATACCAATCATCCAATATTGCTGCACTTTGGAAGCATTATTGGGTGATTATGACTACTGATAGCATTATTCTGTCATACCCAGAGCTATTGTTCCTGGAGGTGTTCAAGAGGGGATTGGATGTGGCACTTGGTGCCATGGTTTAGTAGTCATGAGGTCCTGGGTGACAGGTTGGACTTGATGATCTTTGAGGTCTCTTCCAACCTTATTGATTCTATGGTTCTATCAAAACTCTTAAGTATGAATGATTTAAGAATCAAGGTTGTAGCACAAGTGTTAAGAAGTTAACTCTGTTGAAAGTCTTTTGAAGTATTTTTGGAGAGAAACCTAATATTTTACAAGCTTGGAGAAGCTAATTAATATTCAATCTACTCTAAAAGATTTAAATCACATGTGGTTTGAGCACAGTGTTTTCCACTTGCAGAATACTTCTGTGTAGCTCTGCATTAGCTTGTGTGGCAATTAAACCCTTTGCTGGTCATGTTTTGACAGCAGAGGCTAATAGACAGTCTTGATGTTTTTCATACTTACAAATTATCTTCAAGCTGCAGTTCTTGCCTGGGCACACTGCAGGCTCATGTTCAGCCTACCATCAACCAGTATCCCCAGGTCCCTCTCTGCCTGGCTGCTCTGCAGCCACTCTGACCCCAGCCTGTAGCACTGCATGGGGTTGTTGTGGCCCATGTGCAGAACCTAGCACTTGGATGCGTTCAATCTCATATTGTTGGATTCTGCCCATCTGCCCAGCCTGTTGAGGTCCCTCTGCAGAGCATCTCTACCCTCCACCAGATCAACTCCTGCCCCCAGCTTGGTGTCATCAGCAAATTTACTGATGATTGATTCAATGCCCTCATCCAGATATATCAGTAAAGATGTTAAAGAGCACAGGGCCCAGCACTGATCCTTGGGGCACACCACTAGTGCCTGGCTGCCAGCTGGATGTGGCACCATTCACCACCACTCTCTGGGCTCAGCCATCCAGCCAGTTCCTAACCCATTGCAGTGTGCTCCCATCCAAGCCATGGGCTGACAGCTTGGCCTGGAGTTTGCTATGGGGGACGGTGTCAAAGGCCTTGCTGAGGTCCAGGTAGACCACACCCACAGGCCTCCCCATATCCACCAGGCAGTCACCTGATCATAGAAGGAGATCAGGTTGGTCAGGCAGGACCTGCCTTGATGGGGTGCTTGGTGCCATGGGTTAGTTGTTTAGGTGGGTTGGATTGGTTGATGGGTTGGACACGATGATCTTGACAGTCTCTTCCAACCTGGTTTGTTCTGTTCTGTTCTGTTCTGTTCTGTTCTGTTCGGTTCTGTTCTGTTCTGTTCTATTCTATTCTATTCTATTCATCTGCTACTTGGAATTGATATTTCTTTTTTGACTTGCTCTTTGGCCAGATATGAAGTGAATTTCCAAGAAGGCATTGACTGTGGTGGTGCATATATTAAACTTATCTCCAGCAGTGATGATTTGAATCTGGTATGTCCTCTTCCTTAACATTTGCTGTGGGTTGCTCATCTGAGGAATGTGTAATTGTTCTTGCAAAATGCCAATAAGCAATTAATTCTGAATGCACCCTGAGTGCTTAAAAGCTTCCCAAATGTTTAAGCAGAGGATTGGGCACAATAATAATATGCATATAATTGACGATGTATACACAAAACCTTTGGAGCTGTGCACATTTGAGTGGGCAAATATTTGTTAACATTCTTCTGGATATCATTTCCATTTATTTGAGTGAAACTTAGAGGGAATCTGAAACTTAAGGTAAACTGTTAAAATCAATAGTCACACAAATCTCTCAAGGCATACACTTCAGAAGGTTAAGATGAAGAGTTTGCTGTGATTGACATACTTCTCTTAGTTCTGCACAAATGATCTCTTATATCCAGGATAAAGGACTTCTGTATTTGTTTAGTCTGGCTTTCTGTAGTAATAGAAGCTGTAGAATGTCAACTGTGTGGACCAAACCTGACATCTGAGAAAGGGCCATAGTCACCATCACTGGAGGTGCTCAGGAGGAGCCTTGATGGGGTGTTTGGTTGTGTGGTTTAGTTGATTAGGTGCTGGAGTTGCCGTCATTGGAGCTGTTCAGGAGGAGAATTGATGGGGTACTTGGTGCCATGGGTTAGTTGTTTGGGTGGGTTGGATTGGTTGATGGGTTGGACACGATGATCTTGAAGGTCTCTTCCAACCTGGTTTGGTTTATTCTAAATAAAGGTTATTCTAAAATAAAGGTGGTGCTGGATGATAGGTTGGACTCAATGATCTTGAAGGTGTCTTCCAACCTGGTTTGCTCTGTTCTTTCCTTTCCCTTTCCCTTTCCCTTTCCCTTTCCCTTTCCCTTTCCCTTTCCCTTTCCCTTTCCCTTTCCCTTTCCCTTTCCCTTTCCCTTTCCCTTTCCCTTTCCCTTTCCCTTTCCCTTTCCCTTTCCCTTTCCCTTTCCCTTTCCCTTTCCCTTTCCCTTTCCCTTTCCCTTTCCCTTTCCCCTATCCTGTCCCCTATCCTATCCTATTCTATTCTCACACATCTTAAAATGGGAACTCCAGAATGTCTCAGTGCTGTGTGTATGCTTCTTAGAAGAGTTAGGTGATTGTATCACTGGTAAGATTTAACAGGCTTTCCTGAGACTCTTCCATGTTGTAAAAGGAATTAAACTCAATTCACTTCTGTAGAGCATAGAATGAGAATGTTCTGCTTTGCATTCAAAAAACTGGGGAATACAGACCCCTTTCAAACAATACATGTGTGTCAGAATATATCTTTCAAGAAGACTTCCAGAAATCAAGTGGTCCTTGATTTCTTCTGACCTGAAGGTCCTTCCTTCAGGCAACTTGCTTAAGAATCTAAGGCAGCATGCTACTGGGTATTCCAAACACAAAAGCCATACAAATAGTTGATAACTGTTGGCATCTGTAAACAACTTCATGCAACATACTTTGGAGGAGAAGAGCTGTGTCTGGGTTTTGCAGGGTTGATCATTATTATGGTGGTGGTGGTTGTAATTGAAAAGTAAAATGAATTCAGTCACTAGTTCTCTTCCATCTTCTAGTGTAATGTTTGTAGAAGGAAACATGTACCTGGGTGTTTTGATTTGTGACAGGCATGTCTACTTAAGGTTAAGGTCTAAATAATTACACCCTCACTGAAGAGGCTGAAGTGATCTCTATGGTTAGTCCATTCCTTGAGAACAGTTGAGCACCCAGCAACTGCTCAAGTCCTTTCATGCTTTGCTCTGTCAGATTTCAGTTGCCATTCCTAAAAAGGGCACCATGCTGTTTGCCCCACACAGTGAAAAGCAGCGCCCAGAACGACTTCATAAAGCGTGCAGCATAACACATGCTCAGCTTTCTTGCCTCCCACAGGAGTACTTTTTTGACAGAACACCTTACACTATCATGTTTGGACCAGATAAATGTGGAGAAGATTACAAACTGCACTTGATCTTCAGGCATAAGAACCCTAAAACTGGAGAGTATGATGAAAAGCATGCAAAGCGCCCTGATGTGGACCTGAAAAAGTTCTATCTGGACAAGAAGACACATCTGTATACTCTTGGTATTGCTTGGTTCTGTCAGTGGGAAAGGAGAGATGAAATCCTTGGTTCTACTGAAGCTTTGTCTCTGAGACTGCTTTTTTTTGTTTGTAATGGTTAATTCTGAGGGCTGATTGCTTAATGATTTGGGCTTCAATGTTTTAATGGCTGGGTTTAAGTGATTTAATGACTGAGCTTAACTGCAGGTCATAAAAGTGGCTTTCAGATTAATATTCAATTACAGGAAGGAACATATCAGCCCTGGCCAGCCTCTGGTGTGAAGAATTGATTAATACCTTCAGTACTTGCTGTGATAGAAATATTTTTGTTAAGAAACATACTAAAGTATCATAGTATCAGTCAAGGTTGGAAGGGGCCACAAGGATCATCTTGTTCCAACCCCCCTGCCATGGGCAGGGACACCCCACACTACAGCAGGCTGGCCAGAGCCTCATCCAGCCTGCTCTTAAACACCTCCAGGGATGGGGCCTCAACCACCTCCCTGGACAACCCATTCCAGGGCTTCACCACTCTCATGGGGAAGAACCTCCTCCTCACATCTAGCCTGAATCTCCCCACCTCCAGCTTCATTCCATTTCCCCTTGCCCTGTCACTACCTGAGATCCTAAGAAGTCCCTCCCCAGTCTTCCTGTAGGCCCCCTTCAGATACTGGAAGGCCGCAATTAGGTCACCTCGGAGCCTTCTCTTCTGCAGACTGAACAGCCCCAACTCCTTCAGTCTGTCCTCATAGGAGAGGTGCTCCAGCCCTCTGATCATCCTCGTGGCACACAACTGTCCAGTGGTTTCGGAACAGTTAAGAGGAGTTCAGTCTGCAGCATGCTGCACACCCCTTTCCTTTCTGCTGTGACAGTTTAGGCTGTGCCTTTAAGCTAGGAGCTACAGTTGATGTGAAAAGGAAAAGGAAAGAAAGATAATTCTAAACAGATTTTGTTTTGTTGGTGTGGGTGAGCTAAACCATCACACTGCAACACCTGCCTTCAGCTGCAGCAGTGTGCATGAACAGATAGGCTGCTGCAGTCTCGGCAGATGAATTAATATGGCCTGGTTTTAATTCATGTTACCTCTCCTTCTGTACCAATGAACAATATAGCAGAGATGAAACCTCAATTTTGTAGTTCTTCCTTCCTTCTCCCCCCAACTTCTGAGGAATAATAGTCAAAGAATGGGCTAATAGAATACAATAGAATTAACCAGGTTGGAAAAGACCTTTGAGATCATCAAGTCCAACCTGTCACCCAGCACCATCTAATCAACTAAACCATGGCACCAAGTGCCTCATGCAGTCTCTTCTTAAACGCTTCTAGTGATGGTGACTCCACCACCTCCCTGGGCAGCACATTCCAATGGCCAATCTCTCTTTCTGTGAGGAACTTCTTCCTAACATGCAGCCTAAACCTCCCCTGGTGCAGCTTGAGACTGTGCCCTCTTGTTCTGGTGCTGGTTGCCTGGGAGAAGAGACCAACCCCCACCTGGCTACAACCTCCCTTCAAGTAGTTGTAGACAGCCATCTGTGGCATACTGCAAATCCAGCCACACTGACTGTACTTTTAAACTTCCACTGAATAGTAATGGAAGGCAAGTTCAAAGGCTGTACCATGGGAAATCTTACTGGTTGCAGTGTGCCAGGGCAAACTTCCACTTTTGGAGAATAGGAATGAGTGAAACCAGCACTGTTCCTGTGATGCAGAATTACATTTGCTCCTATGTTTGGGCTGTTCAGTAGAAATGATGATTAAAGATAGTTGAGCTCAGTTTTCATTTATTCTGCTGTAACTGTTCAAAAGGATTCCATACAGAGAGGTGATTCTAATGCATTATGTGCATGTAGCAAGGCCAGGCTGGATGAGGCCTTGAGCAGCCTGGTCTAGTGTAAGGTGTCCCTGCCCATTGCAGGGAGGTTGGAACTAGGTGATCTTCAAGGCCCCTTCCAACCCAAACCATTCTATGGATCTGTGTATGATAACAGAAGTTTACAAATCAATTCTTTATGTTGTATCTAAAGTGATATGGGACATAGTGTTTACATTTATGGGCATCAGAACAAGAGGACACAGTCTCAAGCTGTGCCAGGGGAGGTTCAGACTGGATGTTAGGAAGAAATTCTACACAGAGAGAGTGATTGTCCATTGGGATGCGCTGCCTGGGGAGGTGGTGGAGTCACCATCATTGGAGGTGGAGGTGTTTAGGAAGAGAGTGGATGGGTTGCTTGGTGCCATGGTTTAGTTGATTAGGTAGTGTTGGGTGATAGGTTGGACTTGATGATCTTAAAGGTCTCTTCCAACCTGGTTTGGTCCATTCCATTCCATTCCATTCCATTCCATTCCATTCCATTCCATTCCATTCCATTCCATTCCATTCCATTCCATTCCATTCCATTCCATTCCATTCCATTCCATTCCATTCCCATTGAAAAGAGTTAGGCTGCAAAGAGCTTCATTAGTTACTATCAAACTGTCATTAGGAGACTGTTACTGTGGTCTTCATCATTCATCTTCATAAAATTACCATGAAAGTGGAGTAGTCTTTACCTGTAATTAATAATCCTTGTATTGAATGGACATTGCAATATACTTGCTAAGTGTGCTCCCTGGTTCAGAATTGGATCTGGACACAACACCTCTTACTGAGTCTGACACTGCTCAGTTCTGTGACCCTGCCTTCTCAGTCATGCTTGCTAAACAGTTGAAGAGAATTTTCTGTATTGGCAGCCTGGCATTTGAAGGAAATGGTTGTCAGGGATTTGAATCTCAGAGAAAACACTCCTTTGGTGAGCCTTCAGCTGTGTTGCTGATGCAGTTCCTGTGGGGTGAAATTGTACTTTGGTAGCAGAGATGCTTTTGGGGGCAGAGGTTTGTCATTCATTGTCAGTGTTTTTAAGGCAGTATTTGTGCTTGGATGTGTTTCAGCAATTGAGTTTACTGGGGGCTTCATTTTTGTAGACCTGATGCTGGTCATCCATCCCCACAGAGATAACTAATGCTTTGTGTCCGGATCCAGTGCCTGAATAAGAAGTCTGACTCCTGTGCTAGTGAGGATCTTGTCTGCTGTTGTCTAAGTCTGTGCTTGCATAGCTTTTGGTGAAAGATGCTTGTAAAATGAATGCTTTCCTTACTTGTTTTAACACAAATGTCTTCAATGTAGTGCTGAAACCAGATGACACCTTTGAAATACTAATTGACCAATCAGTTGTCAGTAAAGGAAGTCTTCTTGAGGATGTGGTTCCTCCAGTAAACCCTCCCAAAGAAATAGAGGATCCTAGTGATAAGAAACCTGATGACTGGGATGAGAGACCCAAAATACCTGATCCAAATGCTGTCAAACCAGATGACTGGTAAGGAGAACGTTTTCAATCCATGCAAGAGCTTTTGCCTGCAGTTTATGCATCTGAGAGATTTGCTTGGGTTTATTTCGTGGTTTGCTAAGGATAACTAGGATATGTTTCACTAGTAAAAGCACTGAACAGCTACAGTTCATATGGCAACTCAGGAAGAGGAGGTGAAAAACTTAATGGGAAGACCCATTTGAGGTGTTCAGGAGGAGACTTGATGGGGTGCTTGGTGCCATGGGTTAGCTGTTTGGGTGGGTTGGATTGGTTGATGGGTTGGACATGATGATCTTGAAGGTCTCTTCCAACCTGGTTTGGTTTATTCTAATAAAGGTTTATTCTAATAAAGGACCTGACTGACCAGTTGATGGTTATAATTTCTGGGCTAAGCAGTACTTTGACACAATGTGAATGTAATTAGTATAATGTAGATGTTTACAAGCAGCTAATTGGGTGTCTAATTCTGTTGTAACTTTGGAAGTCATCCCTTCCATACCCACTTTCAGTCCTCTGAGCAGAATATTGGCTCGGAGTCAGGCGGCTGTATTTTCTAACCCAAGTCTGTAATTGAAGGGATGAAGATGAGCCTTCCAAAATAGAAGATCTTGATGCTGTTAAGCCTGAGGGATGGCTTGATGATGAGCCAGAGTATGTTCCAGACCCTGATGCAAAAAAGCCAAAGGACTGGTAAGAACTTGATTGAATAAGTGCAGGTTGTTAAGATGTCTTGCAGATAAATCCATCTGTTCTGGGCAGAAAATAGGAGCTGTGGATCAGAAGTCGATCCAAA
This sequence comes from Melanerpes formicivorus, assembly GCF_026170545.1. Classification (NCBI taxonomy): domain Eukaryota; kingdom Metazoa; phylum Chordata; class Aves; order Piciformes; family Picidae; genus Melanerpes; species Melanerpes formicivorus. The sequence continues at coordinate 8,400,354 of NW_027142379.1, read as the reverse complement.
TCTCACTGTATGTTAAGATAGTAAGTTGGGAGGTGTTAAGGGATGGCCAAATACTTGTGGTTTGAGGAGCTGCTTGTAGAAAAGCCTTTTGGTTGTTGAAGATAGATCAGCAGAAACAGAATATGAAGAGTATGAACCTTCTCAAAAGAACTTGCTACAAGGTTAAACCATGAAACTCTTAAGCTGAGAGCTCGAAACCATCATCTAATAGTCTTAAAGAGATCTCAAAGCATCTCCTGGAGAAGTGTTTCCAGCTATCTGCAGATGGATAACCCTAGCTGCCTTCTGTCTTGCTGTGATAGTAATGAGCATGTCACCTTTACTGAAAGCAAAAAGGGGGAGAGGGTTGGCACTCAGAATGTTTGTACACTTGGCTTAAATTCTGTGAGCTGGGCAAAATTCTGAGGTTGTTACAGCAACATGTGCGTGGTCTCTGCTGCTGCTCTTCAGACTAATCCCATCTCAAATCAGTGTTGGTTTTTTGTAATTGTATTTCCTTTTTCAATAGGGATGAAGAAATGGATGGGGACTGGGAAGCTCCTCAGATCCCTAATCCAAAGTGTAAGGCTGCACCTGGCTGTGGACATTGGGTGCGTCCCATGAAGAATAACCCCAAATACAAAGGGAAATGGAAGGCACCTATGATAGACAATCCTAACTACCAGGTAATGTCAGTGCTGTGGGTTGCTGCTAAAAGCTACAGGCAAAGGCAAGTCAAAGGATTACATTTACCTAGGCTATTTTACAGTATGATTCTTTTGTGGAATGAGTCTGAACACACTCACTGAAGAGTTTTTGCATTTAGGTGTGTTTGGGTGGTTTTTCCTTCAAGAGTCCTAGGCAAGAGAGGTGGTCCTGTATTAAACCAGTTTCTACAGGCTGGGGTCAGAGTGGCTGGAGGGAGGCCAGACAGTGAGGGACCTGGGGGTACTGGTTGATAATAAGCTGAACATGAGCCTGCAGTGTGCCCAGGTGGGCAAGAGGGTCAATGGCATTCTGGCCTGCATTAAGAACAGTGTGGCCAGCAGGAGCAGGGAGGTCATTCTGCCCTGGACTCAGCACTGGTCAGGCCACACCTTGAGTCCTGTGTCCAGTTCTGGGCCCCTCAGTTTAGGAAGGATGTTGAATTGCTGGAAGGTGTCCAGAGAAGGGCAACAAAGCTGGGGAGGGGTTTGGAGCGCAGCCTTGTGAGGAGAGGCTGAAGGAGCTGGGGTTGCCTAGCCTGGAGAAGAGGAAGCTCAGGGAGACCTTATTGCTGTCTACAACTACCTGAAGGGAGGCTGTAGCCAGGTGGGGGTTGGTCTCTTCTCCCAGGCAAGCAGCACCAGAACAAGAGGACACAGTCTCAATCTGTGCCAGGGGAGGTTTAGGCTGGAGGTTAGGAAGAAACTCTACACAGAGAGAGTGATTGCCCATTGGAATGTGCTGCCCAGGGAGGTGGTGGAGTCACCATCATTGGAGGTGTTTAGGAGGAGACTTGATAGGGTGCTTGGTGCCGTGGTTTAGTTGATTAGGTGGTGTTGGGTGATAGGTCGGATGCGATGATCTTGAAGTTCTCTTCCAGTCTGGTCTGGTTCGGTTCGGTTCTGTTCGGTTCGGTTCGGTTCTGTTCTATTCTACTCTACTCTACTCTACTCTGAAAGTTGCTTTTGCAATGATTTGCACTGTCAGTTATTCTGCATTCCTATATGGGGCAAAAAATAAGCTTTAAGAGGTCTGCCATAAGCCAGAAAACTGAGACCCCCATCTGCAAAATCCCATCTGGTTGATGTAGATTAATCTCCATTTCTTTTCTTTTGAAAGAATGCCCTGAAAAGAGCCAGGAACTTCAAATTGCTTTCAAAACTGTTTCACAGTTTGTTTTTCAGTAAGGCCTAGGTGATGTGACTCTGTTTTATGTTATTGTTCTTTCCTTCAAAGGGAATCTGGAGCCCTCGGAAAATACCTAACCCAGACTATTTTGAAGACCTTCACCCATTCAAGATGACCACTGTCAGTGCTATTGGTCTAGAACTCTGGTCTATGACATCTGATATCTACTTTGATAACTTCATTATATGTTCAGAAAAGGAAGTAGCAGATCGTTGGGCAGCAGGTGGCTGGGGCTTGAAGAAGCTAGTGGCAAGTGCTAATGAGGTATGAACTTTGCTGTGTTCTTGGTAGCCAGAAGCAGTGAGGCAGATGTGCTGTTGGGAGAATTTTCTGGCAGTTACCACTTGCATTTTGGGTCATAGCCTTTTTACCTTTCCTAGATCAAGATCATCTTGGACTTGGGGGTGCTGATTGACACCTGCCTAAACATGAGCCAGCAGTGTGCCCAGGTGGCCAAGAAGGCCAATGGCATCCTGGCCTGCATTAGGAATGGTGTGGCCAGCAGGAGCAGGGAGGTCATTGTACCCCTGTAATCTGCATTGGTTAGGTCCTGTGTCCAGTTCTGGGCCCCTCAGTTTAAGGAGGACATTGAGACACTTGAACGTGTCCAGAGAAGGGCAACAAGGCTGGGGAGAGGCCTTGAGCACAGCCCTGTGAGGAGAGACTGAGGGAGCTGGGGTTGTTTAGCCTGGAGAAGAGGAGGCTCAGGGGTGACCTTCTTGCTGTCTACAACTACCTGAAGGGAGGTTGTAGCCAGGAGGGGGTTGGTCTCTTCTCCCAGGCAACCAGCACCAGAACAAGAGGACACAGTCTCAAGCTGCACCAGGGGAAGTTTAGGCTGGAGGTGAGGAGAAAGTTCTTCACTGAGAGAGTTGTTAGCCATTGGAATGTGCTACCCAGGGAGGTGGTGGGAGTCCCCATCCCTGGAGGTGTTGAAGGGGGGATTGGATGTGGCACTTGGTGCCATGGTCTAGCCATGAAGTCTGTGGTGCCAGGTTGGACTCTATGATCTTTGAGGTCTCTTCCAACCTTGGTGATACTGTGAATGAGTTAGTTAATGAGTCTTCTGCTGTTCATGATCACACTTGAAATACAGCACCTGGCAGCACTTGGCAGCTGAGTTACTTGCACTCAAAGACTTTTTGGTTGTTTGGGGTGTTGGGGGTTTGTTGGTTGGTTGGGTTTTTTGTTTGCCCTTTTTTTTCATTCTCTTCACTTGTGGCTGTCCCTTACATATGATATTTCCCTCCCATGAGTATGGTCTGGGCTGCTTAGGTGTGTTTTGCAGCTCTGAAAATAGTGCAGATATGTTTATAGAGATGCATCCTGTGTGTGCATCCACACTTTGCTTCTACACTGCACCTGCCCAGCTGCTGCTTTCTTTTCTGGATCTCTTTTTTTGTGGTGTAGGATGAGCTTGTCCTGACATACGGGATTGGGAGCCCCTCTAGTGGCTGCCTTTACTGACTGCAGGTTCTTTCTAAGTGTCCTTGATTTTCATTCATTGAGTGGCAAGAGCAGGCCTGCAGTTGTAGGAGATAAACCCTGGGTTGGTGGGACATGTGGCCACTTCCTGAGAGCTGCTGTTTGTCAGAGGATGAACAAATAGCACCAGCACATCTGCCCATGCAATTAGGAAAGCCAGCTCCTCACACAGCCCTGCCCTTTTCTCAAGTACTTGGCTTTCTGGCTGGAGCTGCATCTGTACACACAACTGCTGAGTATTCCCTTGAGTCCCCTCCCTCCAGTGTGCCTCTCAAGCTTCCTGCCTTAGTTCATGAGCCCTTTCCAGAGGCCTCACTGGACCAGGCCCTTGCCTACCTCCCTCTGCTGTGTAAACCAGATCTGGGCTGGGAGCATATTTTACTCCCTGAGTAATTGGCTGTCAAAGGAGAGAAGGGGTAGTACAGATGCAGCAGGACTTTGCTCCTCAGGAGAACTGGCCACAGCTCTGAGCTTCTTCATACTTTGGGAGCTTTCAGTTGAGTTAGCCCAGTGTGGGGCAGAAATTAAAGTAGCTGGAAAGTGTGAGGTTGCCAAGACTCCAACTGTCACTTCACCAAATTGAGAAGTGGCCAGTCTAGTATGTTTGGAGAACCAGCTTTGTTCCAGCTCCTGCTGTTTATTTGCTGTTTGCTTAGTTATTACTTTACTAATATTGAAATCATAGATTTTTGCTCAAAAAGCAAAGGTGAAGAAGGCTTTTGGGGGGGGGGGAGGGGGCAACATAATGCTCAAAATACTTACAGTGCATTTTGCAAACTCACTGAAGTGTTGAGAGGGATCCACATGCAAAATTCTTTGTTTCTTTCATTGTTTTGAACACAGCCTGGGATGTTTAGTCAGCTGTTGACTGCTGCAGAAGACCACCCATGGCTCTGGGTTCTCTACATCCTGACTTTGGCCCTCCCTGTTGGTCTAGGTGTGTTGTTCTGCTGGCCAGCAAAGGTGAGAGACATTTAACTGTATTTGTTTTAAACAATTAGTTTTAATGACTGTTACTCTGTGAAAACCTCTTAGCATGTGTGCAACAGTATGCACTTTTAAGGTGTCACTGGTAGTTCTTAGCTCACAGGTGAGCAGGAGCAGGGAGGTCATTCTGCCCCAAGCTGGCCAACGTGGTGCCCATCCACAAGCAGGGCCGGTTGGATGAGCCAGGGAATTATAGGCCTGTCAGCCTGACCTCAGTGCCAGGCAAGATCATGGAACAGGTCATCCTGAGTGCAATCACACAGCACTTAGAGGATGGCCAAGGGATCAGGCTCAGCCAGCATGGATTTAGGAAGGGCAGGTCCTGCCTGACCAACCTGATCTCCTTCTACGAGCAGGTGACTGCCTGGTGGATGTGGGGCAGGCTGTGGATGTGGTCTACCTGGACTTCAGCAAGGCCTTTGACACCGTCCCCCACAGCAAACTGCTGGCCAAGCTGTCAGCCCATGGCTTGGACAGCAGCACTCTGAGCTGGGTTAGGAACTGGCTGGATGGCCAAGCCCAGAGAGTGGTGGTGAATGGTGCCACATCCAGCTGGTGGCCAGTCAGTAGTGGAGTCCCCCAGGGATCAGTGCTGGGCTCCATCCTCTCTAATATCTTTATTGATGATCTGGATGAGGACATTGAGCTGATCATCAGTAAATTTGCTGATGACACCAAGCTGGGGGCAGGAGTTGATCTGCTGGAGGGTAGAGAGGCTCTGCAGAGGGACCTCGACAGGCTGGACAGATGGGCAGAGTCCAAGGGCAGGAGATTGAACACATCCAAGTGCCAGGTTCTGCACATTGGCCACAACAACCCCATGCAGTGCTACAGGCTGGGGTCAGAGTGGCTGGAGAGCAGCCAGGCAGAGAGGGACCTGGGGGTGCTGGTTGATGGTAGGCTGAACATGAGCCTGCAGTGTGCCCAGGCAGCCAGGAGGGCCAATGGCATCCTGGCCTGCATCAGGAACAGTGTGGCCAGCAGGAGCAGGGAGGTCATTCTGCCCCTGTACTCTGCACTGGTTAGGCCACACCTCGAGTCCTGTGTCCAGTTCTGGGCCCCTCAGTTTAGGAAGGAGGTTGACTTGCTGGAACGAGTCCAGAGAAGGGCAATGAAGCTGGGGAGTGGTTTGGAACACAGCCCTGTGAGGAGCTGGGGTTGCTTAGCCTGGAGAAGAGGACACTCAGGGGTGACCTTATTGCTCTCTACAACTACCTTAAGGGAAGTTGTAGACAGGCAAAGTTTGGTCTCTTCTCCCAGGCGGCCAGCACCAGAACAAGAGGACACAGTCTCAGGCTGCGCCAGGGGAGGTTTAGGTTGGATGTTAGGAAGAAGTTCTATACAGAGAGAGTGACTGCCCATTGGAATGGGCTGCCTGCGGAGGTGGTGGAGTCACCATCATTGGAGGTTTTCAGGAGGAGACTTGATGGGGTGCTTGGTGCCATGGGTTAGTTGTTTAGGTGGGTTGGATTGGTTGATGGGTTGGACGCAATGATCTTGAAGGTCTCTTCCAACCTGATTATTTATTATTATTGTTATTATTATTATTATTATTATTTCTTAATTTGAATTGAAATGTCAGTGGGGTTTCAATTTGTTGTAGAAAACAGATGAAGATATTGACTTCCAAAAACCCAAGCCCATTACAAAGGGAGGACTAAATCAAGAGACAGGTGAGTTGGCTGATGAAGAAGAGAAATAAAGATACTGCTGAAGATGGTAAGGTGAGCAAGCCAGCTTGAGGTTTCTGCCTCCTGATGATGATGATTTTGTTTTCTTACAGAGGGAGAAGAAATGGAGGAGACAAGGGGTACAAAGAAGATGGGAATGGAGGTTCCTTCTTCAGGTACTGGGAAAGGGAAGTAATTTGGGCTAGGACCTGAAAATGGGAGTCTCACTAATGCATATGAATTGTTTGTCTCAACTTAGAGCTGTACTGTAGGCAAAGCTTTTGGTACTCCTCCAGAAGCCTCAAATATTTTAATAAATGAGGATTTCCTAGATTTCAGTCACCAAGAATCAGGAGAGTTGCATCTTATGTTGCAAAAATACCATCTTTCTATCAGATTTAGATGTGATTTCTTGGTTACTCTTGGTAGAAAGTATTGCAGAGGATATTTTCTACACATTCCCACTTCAAGCCCTCAGTTTGAAGTGAGGGAAGAGACTTGCAAAACCCTGGTGTATATATATATTTATTTGTTTTGAATCATGCTGTGGTTGCTGAGGTTTAGCTCTTAAAATGAGCATGGGTACCTAAAATAAAGGCATGGGAGTGCCAGCTTGTAGGCATTGAAAGCCAGAATGGAAATCAAACCAGCTGGGTGCCTGGCCTCCTTCACAAAACATGCAGAGCTGGTGACCATAGAAGGGCAACCTATGTGCTGAGCAGAGGAGCAGCCTAGAATTCACAGGATTTGATGCAGGGAATTCTGGTTGGGTTTTTGTTTGTCGTTGTGGTTTTTTGATGGGGTTTTTCTACTCTTCTTTTTATTTATTTCTTGTTCTGTTGTTTGGTTTGGTGGTTGGTTGCTTGCTTTTGTTGCTTTCCAGTCCCTGTCAGTTCCAAGGTCTAACTGTGACAGCAGGTCCATGCAGAAAGCTCACTGTGCTTGTGAATAGCTTTATCCTAGCAGTGCCTGCTGGTCAATACCTCAAGGGAGCTGAGGGGAGCACAGTGCTTGGCTGATTAGTTGCTGCCTTGCAATAATGCATGAAAATGGGGTGGTAAGCACACAGCTGCTTATCCCTCAACCAAAAGAGCATGCCAAAAGAATTCCCTGCTGAAAAGCAGAGTTGCCTTTGGCATGCAGGTGTCTCCCATGGTGGATAACTGATAACTGCAACACTGTACTTGGCTAAGTCAGATTTTAGTCAAGTTTGGGATGCCTGAGTTGTCCTATTTGGACTGTGGTCTCAGAACTGGTTAATATAAATCTTGGATTTAAGGACTTACCTAAAGCAATCCCACATAAGGTCTTCATTTTAGTCACAATTCTGAAGAGTTTTTACTACTTTGTGGAAAGAGATGAGGCTGAAGGTGTAAACAGTGGCTTTAAATCTGACAGTGATCACTTTGTGAGAATTCCTCTCTCTGCATCACAGGGATATTTTATGGGTTACTGTAAGCAAGTAGTTCATTCCAAGACTGAAATTGGCTTCTTTTCCTTACTAGTGTGTTAGGATATAGTGCATCTTTAATACAGGTCTGTTCACCAAGTAAAATTAATTTCTTCTGCAGAAGAGGAGGGGGAAGGTGCTGAGGAGATTTATGATTATGAAGAAAATGAAGTTGCAGAGGGAAGTCAAGAAGAAGGTTACAAGTCAAATAAGTCTGGCTCAGAAGATGAGGTCAGTTTGGGGTTATTTTCCACTATTTTCTCCTTCCTCTTGTCCAGTATTGCACTTCTAACTCTGCCCAGCTGCCTACAATGAGTTTTCCTTCTGTTGAGCCACAGAACAAATCATGAGGTAGGGATGTGGTTTCAAATGTGACACCTCAAACACTAGCAGTCTGTGAAACGTGTCTCCTCCTACTGGAATTTTGGTGAGGAGATGGTATTGTTAGATTACAGGTACAGTAGAAAAGTGATGGTATCATAGTATCAGTCAGGCTTGGAAGGGACCACAAGGATCATCTAGTTCAAACCCCCCTGCCATGGGCAGGGACACCCCACACTAGAGCAGGCTGGCCAGAGCCTCATCCAGCCTGGGCTTAAACACCTCCAGGGACAGAGCCCCAACCACCTCCCTGGACAACCCATTCCAGGGCTTCACCACTCTCATAGTGAAGAACCTCCTCCTCACCTCCAGCCTGAATCTCCCCACCTCCAGCTTCATTCCATTCCCCCTAGTCCTATCACTCCCTGAGATCCTGAGAAGTCCTACCCCAGCCTTCTTGTAGCCCCCTTCAGATACTGGAGGGCCACAATGAGGTCACCTCGGAGCCTTCTCTTCTCCAGACTGAACAGCCCCAACTCCTTCAGTCTGTCCTCATAGGAGAGGTGCTCCAGCCCTCTGATCATCCTCCTGGCCCTTCTCTGGACACATTCCAGCACCTCCACATCCCTCTTGTAATAGGGGCTCCAGAACTGGAGGCAGTACTCCAAGTGGGGTCTCACCAGGGCTGAGTAGAGGGGGAGAATCACCTCCCTCGACCTGCTGGCCACACTTCTCCTGATGCAGCCCAGGATCTGATTGGCTTTGCAGGCTGCAAGTGCACACTGAGAGCTCCTGTTGAGCTTCTCCTCCCCCAGCACCCCCAAGTCTCTCTCCTCAGGGCTGCTTTCCAGCCAGTCCCTGCCCAGCCTGTATTTGTGCCTGGGATTGCCTCGACCCAGATGCAGGACCCTGCCCTTGGTCTTGTTGAACCTCATGAGGCTGGCTTGTGCCCACCTCTCCAGCCTGTCCAGGTCCCTCTGGATGGCCTCCCTTCCCTCCAGCCTGGCTGCTGCACCACACAGCTTGGTGTCATCAGCAAACTTGCTGAGGGTGCACTCAATGCCACTGTCCATGTCCCCCACAAAGATGTTGAACAAGACAGGTCCCAGGAGTGATCCCTGAGGGACTCTGCTTGTCCCTGGCCTCCACTGGGACATGGACCATTGACAGCCACTCTTTGAGTGTGGCCATCAAGCCAGTTCCTTATCCATCTAGTGGTCCACCCATCACACCCATGTGTCACCAGTTTGGAGACCAGGATGTGGTGCGGGACAGTGTCAAAGGCTTTGCTCAGCTCCAGGTAAACAACATCAGTTGCTCGCCCCTCAGCTATTAATTTCATCACCTATTCATAGAAGGCCACCAGGTTGGTCAGGCAGGATCATGCAGGTCTCTAAACATGAAACATTTTTACAGGTTACTGTGTGAGTTGTAGGTCTTGGAAATGTAGATGCTGCAGTCTCTTTATTGTGATGATATGAATTGATGGACCTAGTAAAATGCAACATTTCACTTTGAGATGTTTAAGAGGACTCAAGTTTAATGCAAAGCGACCATACTAGTGTTGAATTCAGCAATTCAGCACCTGCAGCTTCATTATAGGTTGGACACAATGATCTTGGAGGTCTCTTCCAACCTGGTCTGGTCTGGTCTGGTCTGGTCTATCCTATCCTATCCTATCCTATCCTATCCTATCCTATCCTATCCTATCCTATCCTATCCTATCCTATCCTATCCTATCCTATCCTATCCTATCCTATCCTATCCTATCCTATCCTATCCTATCCTATCCTATCCATGTTGATGAATCCAATCACCAGATCATCTCTGAAATGTGTATCAGAAATAACATTGTAGAAAGGTACTTGTGTGTGCTTTGTTTGCTTATCAGCCACTCCTGATCCTGTCATCTAGAAACTCTGCTATGCCTTGAAACACTTTAGATCCACCCACAGTGCTTCTCTTGGCCTGCTTGTGCTTGTCACTCCTGAATGAATCCCTTTCCAGATTAGGGGAGCTGCTTAGTGTTAATTCTCTAGGAAACTGTACCTTGCCTGAGGTTGCATTGCTTCATCACTGAAATTCATCATGAGTTAGTCTCTGTTCAGTGCTTTCTCTTGCTCCTGTCAGAAATTGTTTATTTCCCTTCTATGTTTTCCTAGGAAGAGAGTATCAGATGAGGGCTGCTGAGATGTGTGTGACTCTATAAAAGTAATATCAAGCTCTGAAGGTGTGAATGCCATTATGCAGTGTCACAGTGAGGTTATGGCTTGCTCTTCTCTAGCTATTTTCAGAGTGTAGAAGCTTCTGTCACGAGTTAGCTAGTGACCTACTTGGGAGATGTCGTGTACGCCATGTCCTCACTCAGGTTGTGTCACACTGTGAGCTGTTCCTCCTGAATGAGGTGCTCCCCATGAGGTGATGCTGGAGAAGAGAAGACTCCAGGGATACCTTACAGCTACATTTCAATATGTGAAGGGGACCTGAAGAAAGGCTGGGGAGGGACTGGTTGGATGGGCTACTGCAGGTGAGGTCTTACCAGAGGAGGTTAGCAGTGTGGGAAAAGTATCCTGTCCTTAAAGTGTTGTATTCAGTGATAATCTGATTGGAGGGCTCTGGAGGAGGAGTAGAATAAAATGCCATTTTCAGCAATTAAAGGAAGACTGGGTTTTGATTTGAACACTTAAATTTCACTTTACTTTGTTTGTTTTCCAGATGAAGGAGGCTGATGAAAGCACGGAGCCTGGAGACGGCTCGCTGAAATCAGTGCGCAAACGAAGAGTACGCAAGGACTGAGCTGCTCCCAGCTAGTGTTTGTAGGTCTGGATAACAGTAACCTCTGCCATGCCATCTCCGAGGGGTGGCAACATGCAGCCTCCTGATATCTGAAGGCTGAACAGGGGACTCTTTGCTACTTAACCTCTTCTTTCCATTACCCAGTTTCTTTTAACCTTCCCAGACTTACTCAATTCCCCCCTTTTTTTAAGGAGAAATACTATCTGTGAGGCTTCAGCTGGTGCTTGGAATTCCAAATGCAAGCTGGCCAATCGAGTTTAAGGGGAAGATTCTTAGGAGTTGAAGATTCCTAGAACTTAATATTAGCTGGGGAGAAACTTAGCTCTAAATATTTTTTTCATGAGCAAACCAGAATATGTTTTGCAGCTCTGGCACAAAACTAGCTGGTTCCACTTGGCAGCTGAAAGAGAATTGATAGTTCAGATGTAGCATCCATAGCAGCTGACATGGCTATGAGAGTAAGGTAGTTTGGGTTTGGGGTTTTTTTTCTGTGCAGAGCTAAATGCAATAATTGTTTGGGGTTTGTTGTTTTTTTTTTGTGTATGATAATTTAGTGCTGGCAACAGTTTTTCTTGTAAATTATTTCTCTTGGTTGATCTTGTTCCGTGGGTGTTCTCCTGTGCAGTTTAGACCTTGGTTGCAGTAAGTTATGCTGAAGGGATGTTTTCCAATGAGAATGTTCCTAGGAGAAGTGGTAACTGCTGTGGTTTGTTGGGGATGCAGGCACCTCAGATCTGCAGAAGTGATGCACAGGGATTTTCCTCCAACTTTTCTATAGGTCTCATGTTCCAACCCAGGGTGGTATTGCCTCCTGTTTATAGACCATTTGCTCAGTGTACATTGCCTCCTGAAAATGTTTAATAATTCTTAACCTAACAGGAAATTTATTAATACAGATAAGAATTTTTGATGGATTGAGGGTTTGTTTTTTTACAGATGTGAGCAACTTGGCATTCTGCTAGTTTAAATAAACTGCATACTGTAAAAGCATCTTTGTTAAAAGTTCAGCTGTATATTGAAACAATAAAACTGCAGAAACCTTGCAGCTTGGCAGCTGTCTGTATGAAGAGGATGTCAAATGCTAGCAAAGGCAGTCAAACATTAAACCCAAGCAAAAATACATAGTATCATAGTATCATAGAATCAGTCAGGGTTGGAAGGGACCACAGGATCATCTAGTTCCACCCCCCCTGCCATGGGCAGGGACACCTCACACTAGATCAGCCTGGCCAGAGCCTCATCCAGCCTGCTCTTAAACACCTCCAGGGATGGGGCCTCAACCATAAGGTTCCTTAATTCATAAGGAACCCAATTCCTTGTGCTGGCAAGAGTTGGTTCTCTTAGGAAGTATTTGTACAGCAGATGGAGTCAGCAAAGTTTCCATGGAAGTCTCTCAACAAATGAATACTTGATTAACCCTAATGGAAGAAAATACAAACCAGTTGTCCTCAAGTGCTTGTGTTTTGAAGTGTTCAAAAGTTAAGTGTATTGGATTGCAATACAAGGTTTTGTGTGTACTACTTAGAAGGGCCTGGGGTTTTATTTGGGGGTTTTGAAAGTGCAAGTTCCCTCATTATTTAGGGGCCTCAATTTAAGGAGGACATTGAGACTCTTGAACGTGTCCAGAGAAGGGCAATGAGGCTGGGGAGAGGCCTTGAGCACAGCCCTGTGAGGAGAGGCTGAGGGAGCCGGGGTTGTTTAGCCTGGAGAAGAGGAGGCTCAGGGGAGACCTTATTGCTGTCCTGAAGGGAGGTTGTGGCCAGGAGGGAGTTGGTCTCTTCTCCCAGGCAAGCAGCACCAGAACAAGAGGACACAGTCTCAAGCTGCACCAGGGGAGGTTTAGGCTCGAGATGAGGAAAAAGTTCTTCCCAGAGAGAGTTGTTAGCCATTGGAATGTACTACCCAGGGAGGTGGTGGAGTCACCATCCCTGTAGGTATTGAAGAGGGGATTGGACGTGGCACTTGGTGCTATGGTTTAGTAGTCATGAGGTCTGTGGTGACAGGTTGGACTTGATGCTATGACAAGGTAAGAAGCTCCTGTGACTTTTCAGCAGTTGTTACCAGTGTGGTATCCTGCTAATCTTGTCTGAGCCTCCTGAAAAGCCTTTGGAATCGTTACAGCATTTGGGTGTGTTTGGGAAGGGGGTTTGTTTTGGGTTGTTTGGTTTGTTGGGGTTTTTGTTGTTTGGTGTGTTTACTTCAGGCATTGGTCACCCCACAAGAGGTGTTAATCTCCCCTCTGTAGTGTTTTGAATTTAGAGTTCCCATTAAGTCTTGTGCCCCATGAACATCTTTGCTTGTAGCTCACTTCAGTAGCTATTTCTTATGGGTAAAATGGTTGTGAGGCCATTACTCAGGGGTGCTGTTTGCAGTGATACTGACTGTAAGGCCTGTTGCCCCTTAATACCAATGTCATGACTTTGATTACCTGCCACCTGGAGATAGAAGACAAACTTCTTCACAATAGCTGATAAGGGTCTAGTCAAATACTAGTACTTGGGGGATAAATATCAGAGCTTTGGGGATTAGAGGCTCTGGATCTAGGAAGCCAGGTAAAAGTAGGATCCCCTTCCATTGACACTTGTAACACTGAGATTTCACCTGCAGTTCTGTGCATAGGCCTTTTGTATCTGAACAGGGAAAATACTTGGGTCTTGCTGTCATGGCTGCTTGAAAGTGCTTTGAAGTGAACAATGCAGTAATAACCCAGTCCCAGGATGTCTTGCTATTAAAACTCACTCATCTTTGGAACTTCCTGAGTATCAGATCTCACAGCCTCTGCTCCCGCCGCCTACATCAAGCTTAGTGGAAAAGGTCAAGCTGAGGATGCCAGATCCCAGACTGAGAATTTCCTATGTTCAGGGAAGGCCAAGCAGGACTGAAGCCTTTTGATTTCATTACAACTGAAGCTACTTCTCAGTTAGCTTCCACTTTCAGGAAGGTATGCTGAAGTAGTAATTCTGGTTTCTGTCTAACATAGAGCTCATTAACTGTGTAGGAAAAGGTAAAATCTCCTCTCTTCTCATTTAGCTTAAAAGTTTTCCCACATGGAGAGGCGCAGGTTTTAGCTTTGACAACACTGGATGCAGTCTACCAACCATTCTCCTTTAGCCACAACAGAAGAGTAAACCTACATCTAGGATTCTTGGGTGAAAATAATAGCAAGTGAGTGACAAACTGGAATGTTGCTGAAAATGGATTGACCCAGGTTCAATCTCAATACTTGGTAATTGCACCTAGTCTTTTAAGACACTTGAGCTGTGAAGAAACAACAAAGGTGAAGGCAAACCCAGCCTTTGCTTGCAGAGAGTCATGAGAAATCACAGTATCACCAAGATTGGAAGAGACCTCAAAGATCATTGAGTCCAACCTGTCACCACAGACCTCATGACTGTTAGGGTTTACAAATGTTAAACCAAACTGAGACAAATCCAAAGTTTTTATTTAGTGTAAAGTCATAAATACAACATCTTTAAAATGCTCATAAGTTAAATGAAGGCCACAGTAGTGGGATGTAAAATGGATGCAGATGAAATGACTACTATATACACACCGATGGGGAAAGTATCACTATCCAGTCTTACAATACAAAACCATGGGTTGGAGATTACTTGATCCTGGGAAACTGCTGAAGTCTTAACAAGCGCATGCTGTGTTACCACTTGCTCTCCTACAGTGCAGATGGAGATGTGCAGTGACATGGCTTTAAAGCTAGGATGGCTGCAATGCAATCTTTAGAAGTCAAGTGCTTGGTGTGATTTGTTCTTCTAATGCTCAAAACCTGGGCTAACCGTGTGATCTACTCTACCTACTAGCAATTCTTGGGTGAGTTTAGAGTTCCAGACAGGCAGTCATGGAAGAGCATAGTCCACACAGGGTGAAATAATTCTGTATGTGTACAGGACCCCATTTGTGCCATGGTGGGTCCAACCTTAACTCAGACTTGTGAACAGCCCTTGATCAAAGTATTAGCGATCCCGCGGCCATCTGACCTTGCTGCCGCTGCAGGGAGCACTGTGCAGTCTCTCCAATGGGGAGACATGGCAAACTTCTCCTTTGGGAGGGAGGAACCTCACAATGTCAGCTCACACTTGAGACACAGCGGTGCTTAGCTGCCAAGAAACTTAGGGTTTGGGAGGAATTTATTGAACTATTGTCATCCACCCTTTCAGTTCCTGCAGCTTCATTTTCTAGAAGTCATCACAGCAAGGTTGAGAGAGATGCTTGAACTAGTGCTTACTATTTGTTGAAGTACAACAGCTTCATTACTGAGGAGAGAGAGACCTCACTTATAAGTAACATTGGTAAAGAAGTCTGCACTGCTGCTCTAGGGCCAGATCAAACAGATGCAACCAGGTACTGTTTGCTTTCCAGCTTCTGCTTCCCTCTAATACTGATTATGCTAGACCTGCTGCCCCTGTGGGAAGCGCTCAGATCCATAATCTGGGCTGAGCTCCTTTGCAAGACCTGCTAACCATCAGCCAAGCCAGTGAAGAACAGTGCACCTGCACACCAGGCAGCACAGGTTTGAAAGGCAAAACCCACCACTGCTCCACTGCAGCTGCCTTAGATGGTTTTGTGCAGTGCCTCGAGGTGCTTCACAAGCTCAGGCCCTGGGGCAGGAGAACAGCTGCTCTAAGGCCTGAAGCAAAGACAAGTTTGGCACTTCAGGAGGAAAAGAAAAGGTGGCAAGGAAAGGCTTGTTCTCAGTTCCTCACTGCAGATTGTGCACAATGAGCATGAGGAACATTTACTGACCTGTTTCTGTAAAGCTTATGACTCAGGTTTTTATTTAACTCTTCATCACCCAACTCAAAAACTTGAGGAAGCTCATGCATCATGATGCTGTGCCTGATCATTCCTTGAGGAGACAGGAAAGTGAAGATGGTTTGAAGCATACATCTTTGTGAAGTACAAACACCCTGATACTGCATCAGTTTGGCATTTCCCTGATGTAAGCTGCTTTTCATTGTGCCTTTTCCCTTACCCTCCCCCTTCCCCAAAAAATCTTTAGTGTTTTTCTGTACACGAGCCCTGCAAATAATGTCATACTGTTATTACTTGACAGAAAGGAAGTGATTTACAAGACTTTTGTTTCAAATAGCTTTTCAGAGCTATGGCCAGTGCTATACAGTAATTAACTGTGAGGTGGGAAAAGGTGATGCTATTAGACTCAGAATATCATTTCTACCAAATGAGGTTTCAACACAGTAGTTGAAGTGTTATTAATCAAGACCACTGCTCTTAGGAGCTCAGAGAGTGCCAGCTCTGTTCAACCTGCCAAACTGAACCCGGGTTTTTAACAAGATATGCTCATTTTTAGAAAGAAGTATTGAAGTTTAGGAAGCCTCTACACTACATTTGCACATTGCTTCATCTTAACAATACATCAACTTGCGTCTCCTGTTCGCGACAGCGTTCTTAATTCTGTTTATCACCGAGGTTTATAATCCAGGTATCCGGGAAAGCCACAAACTGAAAGGATTTTAGCTCATGTAGCCCTATGCCAATTAAAACAAACAAACAAACAAACAAACAGACCAAAAAAAAAAAGACAGCAGCAATACAATGGCATCATCTGTCAGTCACCCCTTACTTCCTTTTGCTTTTTGTGTCAGTTGTTTGGAAAACGCTAGACGCTGACATCAGATTTTCTATATACTGTCCAAGAACTTGGTTTTCTGATTTCAGTTTCAAATTCTCTTCCTTAACAGCATCTACTCGTGCTGAGAGATCTGTGAAGGTGATATAAATTACAAGAGAGATTGTATTAGACAGGGTTACATACCATAATGAGCCTGTTCTGTGTGCCTACATCCTACTTTAGTTGTGGGAAACCCTGCCATAAAGTGGTCTCTTACCACGTGCTACTCACGAGTTTAATCTACAGCCCATTTTTCCTGTACTAGTTTGTACAGCAGCTTGGCAGACTTGCAAGAGGTTTACTGCTAGTCTCTTATCTTTATCCTTTGCTTGAAGTTTTGGATTAAGCTCTTGCAAACTAAGCTATCTGGAGACAAAAATTCAGTGATGAGCTGACTTGAAGATGCAAGTGCGTGAATGGGAACCCTATCGCTCCCTCTGCTCCATGTGTGTTGGGAGTGCTCAGCAAACACCTTGCATAAAGAAGGGAAAAACAAGTAGTTGTGAGACCTTGCTTATATACCTCCAGGTGCTTAAGTGATGGACTTCTGGACACTCAGACATTTGGTGTCACTTCTGGGGCAGGCCAGTGTGGTGCTGCTCTTCTTTTGCTTATTACTGTGTGCTTGTGAAAAGTCTGTCGTGTCAAACTGCTAACCTTCAAGTGTGTGCTGCAGTTCCAAAACTTGATTAATAAGCCGTGTTTTCTCTTCTAATTCCACCTGATTCTCAGCCTCAACCGCTGCAATAAATCATGAGAGTTTTAATGCAACCTCTGTTAACAGCTGGAAATGGCATTAAGTAGTTCACAACAACAACAACAGCGAAGAACATAAAGCACTTATACCATCCATGTCGGCATTCATCATCGTGGACTGGGCTCTTTCCACTTTGGAAGGAAGTATTCTTCTTGAATGATGTTCTGCTTAAACAACAACAAAAAAAGAGAGAGAAGACTGAGGCAGCTGTTAGTGGAACTGCCTCCCAAGGTGGGTTTTAGATGCTTCACTTTTGCAGTTGGCACTGAAAAGCCAGCACTTGAGCCCAGGGCAGAAGGACGTTTCAAAACGTGATTTAATTCTCTTTCCTCGAGCCTCGTGGGGTAGGTAAACACGACTGGCAGACACAGCCGCTCCAGGCTGTCCTCTACGGCACGACATGGCTCTGCGTTTCAGCGATGCGGTTCCCAGCCCCGATCTTTCTGGAACGGGCTGTCACAGAGACGCACGAGCAGAAGGGCCCTGGCATTGTCCGCACCGCTCCGCCGCGATCGCGGCCCAGCCCGTCACGGACATCCGGCCTGCAGGCATCTGCCTGCTTCTTTTGGGTGCCCAGCACCTCACAGCGCGTCCCCCGCCGGCCACCTCTGCGTCCCTGCCCCTGGCTGTCGAACGGCGGCACGGGAACGGTTAAGGGCAGCGCCAGCGCGCCGGTCCCGCTGCCGGGGGAGCAGCAGCACTGCAGCGGGCTGCCGAGCAGGACCCTCCGGGAGCTCTGCGGCCCTGCCCGCGCGAGCTTTCCCCCTGCCAGCCGGGCTGCGCCCCGCGGCCGGGGGCATTCCCCACACACACACACCCCACCCCTGGCCGCGCCGGCCCGCCTCCTCACCTGCCGCCGCCTCCCTGCGGGCTGCGCCCCGCGCCCCGGCCCCGGCCCGGCCGCCGCTCTGCGCCTCGCCACTGCGCCTGCGCCGCGCTCCCGCAGCCGCCCTGCGCGCGCGCCGGGCCAGCCCGCCCCCCGCCGCGGCCAGGGCGGGCTCAAGGAGCGGGCGCGCGACGGCCGCCTGGAGGTGTCGAGCGGCTTGAGCGCTTGGAGATGTGCTCCGGGCTTGGGTTAGCAGTTAGCGAAGCCCTTCCTTTCTTACTAATAGCGTTCAAGTTGTTTAAAAGTGCTCGGTTAAAGCGAAGGAGTGCCCTCTGGATACGTGCCCTCTGCACTGGATGAAAAACTGGCTGCTGGCTGAGCCCAAAGAGTGGTGGTGAATGGAGTTACACCTAGCTGGTGCCCGGTCGCCAGTGGTGGCCCTCAGGGTTCAGTAGCGGGGCTTGTCCGCTGTGTTACCTCTGTTAGTGATCTGGATGATAGGATTGAGTGCACCCTCACTAAGTTTGCAGATGACACCAGACTGCAGCCATCTGCTCTAGGGATGCGCGGCAGGACCTCCACAGGCTGGACCAATGGGCCCAGGCTAACTGAATGAAGCTCAACAAGGCCACGTGCCAGGCCCTGCTCCGGGCTCATAACCACCCCAGGGTAAGTGACAGACTTGGGGATGTGTGGTTGGAAAGCTGCGACTTGAAGAGCGACCTGCAGGTAGTGATTGATGAATATGAGTCAGCAGTGTGTGCAGGTGGCTAAGAAAGCCAATGGCAGCCTGGCTTGTGTTAGAAATGCTGTGGCCAGCAGGGGCAGGGACCTGCCCATCTCCCTGCACTCAGCGCTGGGGAGGCCACAGCACAGGTACTGTGTTCAGTTCTGGACCCCTCACTATAGGAACAACATTGAGGGGCTGGAGCCTGTCCAGAGAAGGGCACCGAGGCTGCTGAAGAGCCTGGAGCACATGGCCTATGAGGAGGGGCTGAGGGCGCTGGGGTTGTTCAGTCTGGAGAAGAGGAGGCTGAGGGCAGACCTAATCGCTCTCTACAACTACCTGGAGGGAGGCTGGAGTGAGGAGGGTCCCACTTCTTGAGGACAGGTAACAGGACTAGAGGAAATGGTTTCAAGCTGTGCCAGGTGAGATTCAGGCTGGATATTAGGAAATGTTTCTTCACTGAAAATCTTTGTGGGTGCCATGGACAGTGGCATTGAGTGCACCCTCAGCAAGTTGGCTGATGACACCAAGCTGTGTGGTGCAGCAGACAGGCTGGAGGGAAGGGAGGCCATCCAGAGGGACCTGGACAGGCTGGAGAGGTGGGCACAAGCCAACCTCATGAGGTTCAACAAGACCAAGTGCAGGGTCCTGCATCTCGGTCGAGGCAATCCCAGGCATAAATGCAGGCTGGGCAGGGACTGGCTGGAAAGTAGCCCTGAGGAGAGAGACTTGGGGGTGCTGGTGGACAAGAAGCTCAACATGAGCTCTCAGTGTGCACTTGCAGCCCGCAAAGCCAATCAGATCCTGGGCTGCATCAGGAGAAGTGTGGCCAGCAGGGCAAGGGAGGTGATTCTCCCCCTCTACTCAGCTCTGGTGAGACCCCACCTGGAGTACTGTGTCCAGTTCTGGAGCCCCTATTCCAAGAGGGATCTGAAGGTGCTGGAACGTGTCCAGAGAAGGGTCACAAGGATGATCAGAGGGCTGGAGCACCTCTCCTATGAGGACAGACTGAAGGAGTTGGGGCTGTTCAGTCTGCAGAAGAGAAGGCTCCGAGGTGACCTCATTGTGGCCTTCCAGTATCTGAAGGGGGCCTACAAGAAGGCTGGGGTAGGACTTCTCAGGATGTCAGGTAGTGATAGGACTAGAGGGAATGGAATGAAGCTGGAGGTGGGGAGACTCAGGCTGGAGGTGAGGAGGAAGTTCTTCACCGTGAGAGTGGTGAGACCCTGGAATGGGTTGTCCAGGGAGGTGGTTGGGGCCCTGTCCCTGGAGGTGTTTAAGCCCAGGCTGGATGAGGCTCTGGCCAGCCTGCTCTAGTGTGGGGTGTCCCTGCCCATGGCAGGGGGGTTGGAACTAGATGATCCTTGTGGTCCCTTCCAACCCTGACTGATACTATGATACTATGAAAAGGCTCTCAAACACTGGAGTGGTCTGCCCAGGGCAGTGGTGGAGTCACCATCCCCTGGGGCTGTTTAAGCAGCGTGTGACCCTGGTGCTTAGGGACATGGTTTAGTGTTGATACTTAAGTGCTGTGTTGAGGGTTGGACTGGATGATCTTTGGGGTCTCTTCCAACCACAGATCTCTCTGTGATTCTGTAATACTGTTACCTGTATTAAATTCATAGAAATAACAAGTTTCACTTGACAAATGTAGTTACCCATAGTTACTTGTACCCTGAGTGCAAATCAAGCTTGCCTAAACCTAGCTGATATTGCTGGCAAAAGGAATTAGTTGATCATTTCACTGAAAGACCGTTTTTTTTTCCCCCTTCTCAAAATAGAATCAATCTCCCTAGGATGTAAAGCATGGGATTTAGTTTACCTGAGTGCATGTATGTCTACAATTACAAACTCCAGGAGAGAGTTTGTTGCTCTGGAGTCAGTTTCTCAGCCACTGCTGCTGGTGTTCTCAGATGTTTCCTTTCTAAAGCCGCGGTGCACACCCTGTTTTTTTTCCCCCGGCAGGCAGTGCACACCAACAAGCCTTTCACTTCCTTTTGGCAGTGTTACAGACGCCTGCGTAAGCTGACTGATGACAGAGTCTTCACTGTTCACCACTAGAATAGAAATGTATTCTCCCTTTCATAGCAGCAGAAGCTGGTGTCCGTGTTTCTGAGAGGAGTTTCTGTTTGAACTCTACTGCTTTCACCTGTAACTAATTATTGCCACAAAGAAAAAAGACACAGAGAGGACTACAAACAGCTGAATTGCAGGAGGGTTGGAACTAGAGGATCTTTAAGGTCCCCTTCCAACCCAAACCATTCTGTGAATCTGTAAGTTCTTTTTCCTTGCAGTAGCAACCTGCAAGACCCCTGGCATCAAATCTTCATTTTGTTTCTCAGTGGGAGTGACAGACTCTGGAAAGTGTTAAGGGATGCTGCTTTACACCAGAATTCTTTGTGATCATTGCTACTCTTTCCCAGTACCCTCAAAAGTCTTTTGTAGCCTTGTGCACATCCTTCTGCAAGTTTACAATCACAAGCTGCTGGCAAAGGCAGCATTTGAGTAGTTTGCACTTTCCCCAGCAAACCAAATCACACAAAGAGCAGGTGGTTTGGCTTACACTGGTCTAACTATTGGCTGTGACCCTATTTATCATGCATGCTTTGGTAGCACCGTGGGTTCTGAGTGAGACTGGTGCCTCATCAGATGGTGTAACCTGTGAGCACACTATTGGGAAAAGAAAACACAGTCTCTTTAGCCTACAAGAAGAAAGCCTTAGAAAGTCCCCTCTGAACCCCTGGAGAGGCCTGACTTCTAATGTAACTGTCTTGTGCAAGACCGAGTGTGAGTGCAAATGTTCTCAGTTCTACTCTGACTCCACAAAAAGGCAATTTAACACAGACTGAGCCGCTCATCTCTTTGCAGCTTTAGGCTGTGAAGATCAACCTGTTGGCCTGTTAACAGTTCAGTCCTCCTTGTAATCATCACTTGCAGGTGTGCCCCGGGATTTTGTGGAAGGATATTTAGCAAGGTTCTATAAAGCTTTACTGGTAACTGTAGGAGATGAAAAAGTGATTTTTCCTTTCTGTGAGGTAGGCCTAAACGTTTTGGAGGTTGTTTCTGCCTGTTAAAATAGGAGGTTTTACATGAGAAACGGGGGTCCTTATTGTTGGCTTTCTGGAAAGCCTATTTGAAGAATGAGTAAAGAGGATTTCTAGGCTCTTTGCAGTGAAGAGAGCCTTGATTTGCATAAGAGAGCACTGATCAGAGGAAGAACACAGGAATTTTTGCCGCTGTTGGGCATCGTCCTGTGCTTTGCTTTTATTTTGGGGCAGTTGCCTCTGTGTTTTTGTTTGAGTGGACAATTTTGTGAGGGATCTTTACCAAGTGGTATGGGTTTCTAAGCAAAAAGAGATTTCTTTCACTGAAGGTGGCAATATTCTCACAAATGCTCTTGGTGCTTTCCTTGATTTTTACCAACTTTTGATATTGCTATTAAAATACTTAGTGAGAAGCTTCTTTCTTGCTGCTATTTTGTGTTCACCTCGATTCACATGGCAGTGATTTATTTGTAATACCTATGTATTTAACCAATGAAGAAATGCCTGTTTTGAAAGAGCCTTTAAATATTCATGCATTGCCCTCAGTTAATCAGGCTCAGTAACCCCTGTTGCTTTGCCACAATGGCTTTTTCACTCCACGAAGGAAACTTGGAGATGAAGACTGCGTTCTGATGATGCTTCAGACTGCAGATAAGTAGCACATTGTTCTGTTTGTCTGTTTAGTATCTTTTCCACCACATCTTAAGAACTAAAGGGGAAGTCTTGTGCAATTGCAAACATACTGGAGGTCATTAGAACCAGTGCATCTCTGTGGTCCTGCTTAAAATGTCATTGTGGAACACTTGCTCCTAAACCCCCAGGCCATCCTCAGGCAGAGTCCACTTATAATCTTCATTCAATCTCCTTATTCCTTGCTGTTGTTCATCCTGGGTAATCTTTTCTCTCTCACCATGTAAAACTTTCTTTTATCCTCCCTAACCTTACAGTTACAGCTGTAAGGGCCTTTTCTGTGCTCCAGTTACTGTAGTTAGTCTTCACTTGAACTGGGGGAGATGAGACTGTTTCCTCCAAAACACATGGTAGCCTCTTCCTATTATAGGTTAGGAATTTTTTCTTATACCTTTCTTTATAGCCTCCAGCTCCTGCCTTCTGGCAGAAGAAAGGGACCAGGGTTATCATGTTCATTAGGGATCTTGCAGTGTTCTCCCTCTAAGCCCTCAAGCTAAAAGTTTGCCTGAGAATGTCACTTATTTTCAGTTGCTTTTAATTTCTCTCTCTGCTTTTCAGTGACTGTCCCCACCTCCTGACTCGTAAAGGAAATCTCCCTCTCGCTTAGGTAGTGGGTCTTGCATAACAAAGCCTTGTTAATGGTCATCTTTCTGTTGTGAACTTGAGTTTTCTCTGGCCTTGGGTGTATTACTGTGGTCAAAGGTCTAGCAGATTTGAAGTGCATAGTTCCTGAGGTGCAGCAGAATTTTATTTGCACTGTTCCTGAGCAGCTACTTTTATAGCAGTGACATCTGTCAGGCATTGATGAGTAGCAAGCCCTGCCTGCTTGGATTGACTTGGGCATCCAGTGTTGGTGCTTGAATGAGAGGTTTTACCTTTGTGCCTCTTCTTTCTGATGCCTGTGAACATTTCCCAAGCTGCAGAGTTGCTGAGGTTAGAGTAGCAGAGGAGGCTAGTGGGTATTTGCTAAAGAAAGTGACTTGCTATCCTCTGAAAGCCTAAGCAAGCCATATGTGAGATAGGGCAGATGCAAATCCACCCAGTATTGTGGAGTCATCCCTAAGTCAGCCACTTCTGGGTGCTTTGCAGACTAGGCAGTCTTGCTACACTCTGCTACCCTTCATCTGTTCTTCCCATGTTACTAGCTGTGCAGCAGTTCATAGACTCACAGAATCAACAAGGTTGGAAAAGACATCAAAGATCATCAAGTCCAACCTGAGGTTCATGAAGTAGTGTCACAGGATACCTTTTCTTACCTATTCTACACCTTGCTACAGGGAATGACACTTACTGTCACGGAAACCTTCCATTACTGCATAACCTGGACCAAGCTCTGTCAGTTTATCTGCTTGTGCAGTTTGCTGGACCACAGGCTGGTGTCTTTAGGCTGTATAAACAAAGCTCATTCTAACAGCCAGTTCTGCACCACTACACTCATAGGAAACAGCTAGAAAACTATGTTCTAAAAATAAGACCAACTCCATGTTCTTTTTTTTAGATAGAAGGTAAAGGTAGCATGTGCCAAAGCATTCTTAACCCTGAGAAGAAAAGGGGGAGGGGAGGAGGAAATACTTGTATTGTTCACCAGCAATCTGGATTACTTATTAATGTAGATTAGCACAGCCCTGTGGCAGCCATGCTGACAGGATCAAGTTGATACTCTGGCCACACCTTTCTAAATCATTTATGATCAATTTATATTAACTCTCTTCGTTTAGCCAGTATGTAGAACTGTCCTACTTCCTATTCCAAATAATTTCTATTCCATAAACTGAAGGTGGAGGGGGTGGGGTGGGCTTGGGGGTGTGTGGAAGGGACAGGCAGGCTTTGCTTTTGTAGTTCCTTTTAAAACAATTAACTGCTGAACAGAAAATATTTACATTGATCAGCTTATTTCCATTACCAATTCATTTACATAGAATCATAGAATCAGCCAGGGTTGGAAGGGACCACAAGGATCATCCAGTTCCAGCCCTCCTGCCATGGGCAGGGACACCCCACACTAGAGCAGGCTGGCCAGAGCCTCATCCAGCCTGGGCTTAAACACCTCCAGGGATGGGGCCTCGACCACCTCCCTGGACAACCCATTCCAGGGCTTCACCACTCTCATGGGGAAGAACTTCCTCCTCACCTCCAGCCTGAATCTCCCGACCTCCAGCTTCATTCCATTCCCCCTAGTCCTATCACTACCTGAGATCCTGAGAAGTCCCTCCCCAGCCTTCCTGTAGACCCCCTTCAGATACTGGAAGGCCACAATAAAGTCTCCTCAGAGCCTTTCTTTCTCCAGACTGACATCATTTCTTGTGAGCCCTCCACTAGGGTGTGTTAAATAATTATGGTTCCGCATGGAGGAGGAAGGGCCAGCATTAGCTCTGTTTTCTTGGATAGCAGCAACTACAGAGTTAACATTGCTCTAGCTGTTTCTGTCTGAAGGCTGTCCCTGCTCAGATGACAAATGTATGTTACCATATGCTATTATGTGAAAACTGTGGTATATAGTTTCCATACCCCCAAGATCTCGACTCTGAACTAATCACAAGGCTTATTCAACAACACAACTAGAAAAGTTTACTGGAGAGGATTTGCTAAGAAAGCTTTGTACCTGGTGACTAGGATCTGCAGTTGTATGCTCACCCAGAGCTGTTATTCAGCCCAGAATCTGTATGGTATCAGTAGGTTACTGTAGTTTCTTACCTGGGTCATCTGCCAAAGAAATGTTGGTGAAAGTTCCATCCTCCTCATCCAAAGGTAACTCCATTTTGCTTCGTTTTCCCCCAGAGTTTCAGAGCTGTGCATTAAGCCTGGCAGCTGTCAGCCATTTCTCAGTGTGTGCCTGCCTCCTCTGGTTGAATCTTTCATGAGCCCAGCACGCAGGTGTCACCCTGTCCTGTCGGCAGCTCCACAGGCTGTGCTCTGCCTGGGATCTCTGAACCTTGAGCTCCTTTCCGGAAATTGTTCTGCTAGAAGGTGTCTGAGTTCTAACTGCTTTGTCAGATGGGTGCTGAGCAAACACTCTGCAGGCTGCTTCTGGGCAAGAACTCTGCGTTCTGCCCCAGCTGCCTGCTTGAACTTGCTGGTCTTGATTTTCTCTACAGCCATTGTATGGGGGGGAGGTTAGTTGTGGGGGGGAATGGCATTTGATACAGGACAGAGAGAAAGTAACTTTAAGGGATCAAAAAATGCTACTTAGAGTCCAAGCAAATGCAGGGGACAGATTTGGCAGCAGCAAAATGTAATCTTGGGATGCTGATTCTTCCCCATGAGAGTGGTGAAGCCCTGGAATGGGTTGTCCAGGGAGGTGGTTGAGGCCCTGTCCCTGGAGGTGTTTAAGAGCAGGCTGGATGAGGCTCTGGGCAGCCTGCTCTAGTGTGGGGTGTCCCTGCCCATGGCAGGGGGGTTGGAACTAGATGATCCTTGTGGTCCCTTCCAACCCTGACTGATACTATGAGGGATGTGAGTCATTATACTTACTTGGACAGATGTGAGTAACTGTACTTACTTGGACAGCTGTAACTAACCAGATAATGTGTACAAGTTATATAAGTGAGCAGGCAACCTTCTGTGGGAGCAGGCAGGAGGGAGGAAGGAAGAGAAGTCAAGTTCAAAGAACACCCCACTTTAGTAGTCTTGCTTCTGAAAGAAAAATCAGGCATAGCTTGAGGATGAAAGCTGGAAATTCACCTCAAACTACTTCCCTGTTTAGAACTGTTGGTCTCCTGATAGAATGTTTCCTTGCAATTAACTGGAAAATATAAATGGCCCTGATCTTGATTAAAGGCAGTAGTGGAACCACTTCATTTTTAGGGGGCTGCACACTCAGAATCAGTCCATCTTTTTAGTCTTTTAATTTGTATTCCCAAACAGGCTGTAAGTTTAGGAGGTTGAGTATCACAAGGAGGAGTCTAGATCAGTTGGGTTGATTTTACTTTTTTCCTCCCCCTTCTTTCAGGGATGCAGCAGCATGCTTCAAACCTCTCATCTTGATAACAACAAAGCTGGGAAACATTTTGATCTTCTGTCTTTATTATATCTCCTCTTGATCTCAGACATGGTAAGTACAGTGGAAGCATTTCCACGACTTAGTTTAGGAGAGCAGATCCCAGAAACATCTGCAGTTGCATAATCTGTTGCCTCTGAATTTTGTATCACCAGACACCTGTAAAACTAAGGGGTTTGTCTTGCCTGAACTGTGTATCCCTCCTCTGAAAGGTTTAATTACCTTCCCTTGCCTGTGTCAGTGTTCTCCTGTTATACTGGCCATATGGGCTCCCTCTGGTAGAAACAATTTCCACGTGCATTATCAGCTGGTTTTAGACAGACTCTCACAGTAGCCTAGTGAATGTGGATGTTGGGCAGTCGTTATTCATGTCTAGATCAAAGCCATTAGTAACAGTGATGCAGAGTAAAAGCTGTATTTTAATAAGAGACAGTAAGAAATACTCCTGAGGGTGAAGCAGAACGTGACTCAGGAGGAGTTTGGCTGCCTCATGTGAGATGTACTGATCCCTGGCACATGCGGAGTCAGGCTCCTGCCTTTGTGCCAACTGTCTTCCACTCTGTGTGGCACCAAGGAGCCTGAGGAGTTATTCTGCCAGCCCTACAGAGTTAAGGCTCCAGGGCTCAAAAATCAGGTTGCTCTGCAAGTGTTTCAGAGCTCATTACAGCTCCCTTTGAAGGAATATTGCTTACTTACTGTCCTCAGCCAGTGCCTCTACCTCTGAAGGATGGAGCAGAGTATAGATATTTGGGTGCACATCCTTAGCTGTGTGCAGGTGTGTGTAAACAAAGACCCAGGTGGGGCCTCAGGAGCTGCACTGATTTACAGAAAACCTTTGTCTTTCATGGAGACCTGGAGTCTAGTTAGGTTTGGGGGAGACCTACACAGTTTGTTCATGGAAATGGAGACTCTTTTACCAACAGAGAGGGATGAGGTTTAGCTAAGAGGGCTCTACAGGCATGATCTTGTTTCTTTCTTACTCCAGAACTTCCCCATGTTTAAACATGCATCTGTGCTCTGTAATTTGAAAGGCACTGTAGAATTTTAGCTGTAGCTTGTTTGATTTTGTGAGTGCTGGGGTGAGAAACATTCCCTTTGGTGGCCTGATATTTTCTTAGTGAGATAAGGGCTCTGGGTAAGAGATGCCATGTAAATATAAAGTAGAAGTACCCATTTCATGCCATCATCCTGTTTGTTTTATAAGGAAGAACAGAAGGGAGCTGCAGCAGACAAAGGAACTCTGACCAGCTTAAATGAAAGCTGTGTAATGGAATTAACTGTCAGAGCAGAATGAGTTTAGCTATCTCCATGTGTGAATTATTTTCACTGGAGTAATGGACACTAATGTAAAAGTTAATTTGATTATAAAATATCTGTTCATCTTTCTCAGGGTTTCATTACTAAGTTGAACAGAGGTTGTGGAGTACCTAGGGGCTCTCTGACTGCCTTTTAGAGTAGGTGACATACACTGTCAGAGAAGGTTGAGGGTAGGGGAAGTATGGGGACAACCTCTCCTGCAGCCACTCCTGCCAGCCTTTTCTTTGTCTTCGTGGTTGATACAGCCCTGTGCTAGCTCTGTTTTGCTAGGTGTTGACACCAAGCACATTAGCAGATTGCTGTCTTCATATGATAGTTGTGAAAGCAGTGGATACATACCCAAGAATGCCTTCAGGTTTGGGACAGAAACAGCTCTCCAAGCCCAGGATTTTGCAGCTGGTCAAGCCACTTTGTGTCGAGTGCACAATTAACAGGAGGCTTTAGGTCCTTAGATTGAGAACACCGTGGCTCAACCTGCCTGCTAGTAGGCTCTCATTTTTATTACTGTAAGCACCATGTAACTGTTTCCTAATTAAAATGATTTAATAGTGACCTGAAAAGGAAGTTGGCTCAGAGTTAAGTACAGATGTATGGAAGGGTTTAGCTAAACCACAGCGTGTGCTGTGACTCCTGTTTATACTGACAGGGCTCGCAGCGCGGTTGGGGCAGGCTTCAATGCCACTGCTCCTTTGTAGGGTTCAGCCTTGCACATATCAACTGAGCTACACCATCAAAACACTCAACAGCCCTTTTCACCTGCTTCCCTTGCTTCCTGTCACGCTGCTAATTTGTTATCTCTGGGAATCCACAGCTGCAGTGCCTTTTGGAAACACTTCTCAGTGGCTCCATTTCAAGTATTTTTCTACTGTGGAAAGGAAGGAGGGGAGAGAGGGGTCACAGGCCAGAGGTTATTAGTCAGTTGAGAGACCTTTTTGCTGTCTGCACCACTCAGCAAAACCTCACTGGCTCCTTGTTCTAAAGGTGTAAGGTGTCTGAAGTTGCCTGCTTTTGGCTCTGATATTGAGTGCCAATAACAGAATATATGTGTATTTAAAGTCAGAACAACACTCAAGTGAAGGAAGGTTTTTGCTTATTTCAGAAATGCTGGGACAGGCAGAGGGCTCTGGGTAGGGTTGATGGCTGATCTTCCATCTGGTTGCACTGTCCAATCTTAATGCTTTCATCATGAGGAGAAAGTTCTTCCCAGAGAGAGTTGTTAGCCATTGGAATGTGCTGCCCAGGGAGGTGGTGGAGTCACCATCCCTGGAGGTGTTCAAGAGGGGATTGGACGTGGCACTTGGTGCCATGGTTTAGTCATGAGGTCTGTGGTGCCAGGTTGGACTTGATGATTTTTGAGGTCTCTTCCAGCCTTGGTGATTCTGTGATCTGCTTGTGTTATACACTGGGTTGAGCACGGGACCAATCTGAGGAGAAGCTTCGCAAATGTGGATGTATATGGTGGAAGCAAACAGTATGTTGAGGAAAGCACTAAAGGATTCTGAAATAGGAAAACATTGGTTTGCACCCTTGGGTTTTCCTGTGTGCTGCTTTTAGTCAGCACATTCAAAACCAACCCCCAAAAATACATCTTTCCAACAGTTAAACCAATCAGCTCTGAGCAAAGAGCCAAACCCAGCTCTGAGTGTACAGGTGGGTCAAACATATTTGTGTAAGTTTGCCAGGACACAACAAAGTGTTTGGCACTGGTGTTTTTTTCCCTCTTTCTTACAGAAAACATGATAAAAATGCATCCAGTGTTATCAGTTGTATGCCTTCCATCATCCAGAGCACTTAAAAAATCTGTGTCTCGTTAGGAAGTGACAGCTGCCAGCGCCTCTCTGTTTTAATGAACTTTGACAGAAAGGAGCTGTGGCACGTGTTTAGTGCATGCTAATAAAGCAGTAATGGTACCAGTAAATTCACAGCATGTTCAAAGCCAGCCTGACTGACACTGTATGACAGTAACCTACTGCCAGAGCAACAGTTTACCAAGGTGGTGACAGGAGTGCATTAAATGTGTCGTTGGCAGCTTTAACTGGTAAACCAAGGGATATTTATACTTGTCAGCGAGTCCCCTAGGTGTATATTCTCTTCCCTCCCCCCACCACTTCCCTCCTCACTAACCACTTGTCAGCAAGTCCCCTAGGTGTATATTCTCTTCCCTCCCCCCACTGCTTCCCTCCTCGCTCACCACTTGTCAGTTTGAGGTACTTACAGGCCACGTTGTGGCTGAGGTAGTCCTGCAGCTCTTGAGGTACACTTCGAGGTTGTGTCTTGCAAATGGACATCAGCATTTGCAAATGCTGCTCCTGAAGCTGCACCCAAAATTGGCCACCTGGCAAGCATCCACCACCACTGCCCCCACTTGCTTGCACACCACTGCCCCCACTTGCTTGCACACCACTGCCCCCACTTGCTTGCACATCCACTCATTCCATGGAGTTTTGATGGATGTGTAGATCTTGCTCTTTGCTGCAGGAATGATTTAGTTAGTTATTTTCATTTGGATCTGATCCTCTGCTGTCTGAACATGAGTGACTTGTTCATCACATCTGGTATGTGTGCCTTAAAATAGACTGACTTGCCTTCACACTTGTCCATTCTGCTCTCGGGTTTCCTGTCATGTGGCTGTCTCCACTTGGAGAACATTTGCCCGCTGCATCAAAAATGAAAACATAACAATTGCTGCCTCAAACTGCTTCAAATACTCACTAAAGTTTATTTCTGTTGGGATTCCTGTAAAACCAGGGAGTGACTGGGCGAGGGGTGAGCCTATCTATGTTCTGTCCTCTTCCAATTCTTGCTCCTTTGTCTTTCATAGACTCACAGAATGTTAGGGGTTGGAAGGGACCTCCAGGGATCTAGTCTAGCTCCCTGCCAAAGCATGGTAGATCATACCCACACATGTCATAGTATCATAGTATCAGTCAGGGTTGGAAGGGACCACAAGGATCATCTAGTTCCAAGCACCCTGCCATGGGCAGGGACACCCCACACTAGGTCAGGCTGGCCAGAGCCTCATCCAGCCTGGGCTTAAACACCTCCAAGGATGGGGCCTCAACCACCTCCCTGGACAACCCATTCCAGGGCTTCACCGCTCTCATGGGGAAGAACTTCCTCCTCACATCCAGCCTGAATCTCCCCACCTCCAGCTTCATTCCATTCCCCCTAGTCCTATCACTACCTGAGATCCTGTGCAGTCCCTCCCCAGCCTTCCTGTAGGCTCCCTTCAGATACTGGAAGGCCACAATGAGGTCACCTCAGAGCCTTCTTTTCTCTAGACTGAACAGCCCCAATGTCTTCATTTCTTAACCAAAAAGTGAATGAAACCAAACTGCTTCCCAACCAATACCATGGCTGTTGTTTCTCTTGTGAAGAAAGGTAACAGGAGTTGATTTGCCCAGGGAGGTGGTGGAGCCACATTAATGGAGGTGATAGAAGCATCATAATCACCTAGGGTAGGCCACATAGGAATGCATCCAGGTGGGTTTTGAAAGTCTTCAGAGAAAGAGACTTCAAAACCTCTCTGGGTAGCCTGTTCACCCTCATAGTAGGGAAGTTTCTCTTCATGTTGAGGTGGAACTTCCTGTGTTCCAGCTTGTTCCAGCTTATACCCATTGTTCAGTCTCAGGCTGCGCCAGGGGAGTTTTAGGCTGGTTGTTAGGAAGAAGTTCTGTACAGAGAGAGTGATTGCCCATTGGAATGGGCTGCCTGGGGAGGTGGTGGAGTCACCATCATTGGAGGTGTTCAGAAGGAGACTTGATGGGGTGCTTGGTGCCATGGGTTAGCTGTTTAGGTGGGTTCGGGTTGGTTGATGGGTTGGACGTGATGATCTTGAAGGTCTCTTCCAACCTGGTCTATTCCATTCTATTCCTTGTCCTATCACTGAGCATCACCAAAAAGAGTGATGTTCATCTTAACATCCACCCTTCAGATATTTATAGACATTGGTAAGATCCCCTCTCAGCCTTCTCCTCTCCAGACTAAACAGCCCCAGGTCTCTCAGTCTTGCTTCATAGGAGAGATGTTCATCTGATGCATCTTCCCATCAGGCATAACTAGGTGACTCTGCATGTGCAGTGTGCAGCAGAGCAGGACTCTTCCTTCACTGGAGTTTGGAGTGATCAATCTGCTTTTCCCTTGGAATGAAAGCCCCTTCTGCTTCACTCCACTGTGCAATGGCAGTAATTCAGGAACAGCATTGGCTCAAGCCATTTCCACACCTCTAATAGTTTTCCATTGTGTTCATTAAAGACACTGGGAAATTGTTGCTTAGCTCACTGGAGAATCCCAGTGTAGAAACTGGTAAGACACTGGGTTTCTTTTCATCACTCTATAGGCATAGTAAATGTTCCCTCCACCTCTTTATACCCTGTCCCAGGGTATCTGTCCTTATGCTCTTGGCAGTGCCTGGCCACTAGCATCCTTCTAAAGTGGATGTGACCTGTCAGAACATAGGAACTTTCCCTTCTTCTTGGTCCTTCCCAGAGCCCTTCAGGTCTGTAGCCAGCCAACCTGTGTGTTTCTTCTCTTCTGCAGTGCAGTTAAATGCAGAACACTTCAGATTTTAACTGTACAGTCATTAGAACTGTCACTGGCAAATGAATGGGGGAGACTTAATCTAATCAAAGTTTGTTGATTACCCTACAATTAAATTCATACAATACCAATAGATTTTACTTTGTAAGAGGCTTGCAAAAACATCAATTCAGCCAGAGATGCTTCCTGCAGGACAGTGCAGGTGCTGACATAGCTAGTTTGAGCACTTCAGCAATGTAGATCATCTTGCTGAAGCAGCATAGCTTTTCAGAACTACTGCTAGCTTCAAGAGCAAGTTGGCTTTCATGAGCCCTGGGCAGCGGTGGCAAGGTGGATGCTGGCACACGGTCCAACAGTGTGTCAGCCCACCAGCTTTCCTGTGTCTTCTCTCTGAATCTGAGCATTTAACAGAGGGGAAAAAATAGGGGAGATATTGTATTTTCTCATTTCCAGTCCTTTTGGGAAAGTCAGATGTGATCTTGTCATGGCTTCACTTCTGCCTTGCCTTGGACTCGATCAGCTTTGCTGCACTGGGATGCCTGCTGAGAGGGAACTGCATTGCTGTTCCTGCATACTTTGGGCACCAAGGGAGATTTTTCTTTCCCACAGGGTATCCTGGCTTGTTTGTAGCTCTGTAATGTGTAACTAGTGAAGTGGAGTGGGCCCAGAATACCAGGCAGAATTCCAAACCCCCAACAATTCATTAGCTAAACCAGTTTTGGCCTTGGTCACTTTCTCTGCTGCTGCCTGCCTGTGGGCTGTCGTTGTCTGAAGCGCTCACCCCAGTGCCTAAGCAGGCTGCTGAGCAGCCAGAGCAGAACAAGGTGTCACTCAGCAGTCAGATACCAAAAGACTGACAATGAGAAAGACAAAGTCTATGCGTGTGTGTGTGTGTGTATATATATACACAGCCATGTGGCTCAGTTGGTAGCACATAAGATGCTTAATGGGAAGGTCGTGAGTTCAAGCCTGCAGTGGACAGGAGTGTTCTCTCTGGGCAGCAGTGTGCTCCCTTTCACCTTGAGTCCTGTGTCCAGTTCTGGGCCCCTCAGTTTAGGAAGGACATTGAGACACTTGAATGTGTCTAGAGAAGGGCAACAAGGCTGGGGAGAGGCCTTGAGCACA
Source organism: Melanerpes formicivorus (assembly GCF_026170545.1). Lineage (NCBI taxonomy): Eukaryota > Metazoa > Chordata > Aves > Piciformes > Picidae > Melanerpes > Melanerpes formicivorus. Next base: position 8,367,107 of record NW_027142379.1, on the reverse strand, counting down.
GCCCTGTGAGGAGAGGCTGAGGGAGCTGGGGTTGTTTAGCCTGGAGAAGAGAAGGCACAGGGGTGACCTCATTGCCCTCTACAACTAGGTGGTTGTAGCCAGCTGGGGGTTGGTCTCTTCTCCCAGGCAACTAGCACCAGAACAAGGGGACACAGTCTCAAGCTGCACCAGGGGAAGTTTAGGCTGGAGGTGAGGAGAAAGTTCTTCCCAGAGAGAGTTGTTAGCCATTGGAATGTGCTGCCCTGGAGGTGGTGGAGTCACCATCCCTGGAGGTGTTCAAGAGGAGATTGGATGTGGCACTTGGTGCCATGGTCTAGTCATGAGGGCTGTGGTGACAGGTTGGACTCGATGATCTCTGAGGTCTCTTCCAACCTTAGTAACACTGTGATACTATATGTATTTCTTTTCAAAGCCCTATACTTTTAACAGATATCACTGACACTTGCATGTGGTTGCCTCATTTGAAGGTCTTGCGTTTCCTGCTGTCACACACCTAGTTTCTAGAGCTCTGAGAAATCCCACTGGAATGCAACTGTGTGGCATGTTTGCTTAGTCATTTGTCTCTTGCTTATTCTTGGACATTGTCTACTTAAGCTGCAGCTCTGCTGGCTTGTCTTTAGTACAAGTCTCCTGGAAGGTTATTGCTGATGGCATCCGTGGCCAAAGCTAGTCTGGAGAGCTGAATTATTTAAGGTGGCTAATGCTTTTAATGGACCTGATGATCAATAATGCTTATAATAATACAATAGAAGAGAAATCTCAGTTGAGAGAGAGACAGACATCATGTATGGGGGGAAAAAAAAACCCAACAACAATTTCTGGAGGAAAAAGAGATCCTTGGACACAATTTTTTGCCCCTATAAAACGGACTTTCTCTTTTTTTCCCCCCCTATTAAATTTAATAGAGCTGTGCCCAGATTTTTATCACCATGAGTCTTACAATAGTTGGTATTTCTTTGAAGATATTATTCTGGAATGATGTAAGAATATGTTTCTTCTTTTTCCCCATTTATTTTTAATGTTTGAAATGCAAGATGTGTGCTAAGGAAGCTTAAAAGTTTAAAAAGGACAGCACCTGTGAAGCCTGGCAGAGGCTGAACACAAATGTGAAGTATCTGAAAGCGTTGAGGCAAGGATCTGTTCCTGTAATTCCTTGAGTTACAACACTTACATGGTGGACACTTACTGTTTTTTTTTCCCCTCCCCTCTGTCTCACTTTATGGAGTCTTTTACTAAGGTGGATTCTGTTATTTAGGAGTTTAAAGTGGGTGGGTGGGTGGTTGGTTTGGGTTTGTGGGTGGGTGGGTGGTTGGTTTGGGTTTGTGGGTGGGTGGGTTTTCTGTGTGGTTGGGTTTTTCTATGTGTGTCTTGTTTGTTTTTGTGTTGTTGAGAGTGGAAGTAGTTGTTAATAGGTCATACCTTCTACATTTAGAATCATAGAATCAATAAGGTTGGAAGAGACCTCAAAGATCATCAAGGCCAACCTGTCACCCAAGACCTCATGACTACTAAACCATGGCACTGAGCATCATGTCCAATCCCCTCTTGAACACCTCCAGGGATGGTGACTCCAAAATGGTCATGGTTGATGGTTGTTCCATGTGGGACCATTCTTCCCACCTGCAGTGTAAAGCACATTTGTAACCTCTTGTCCTCCTGCATGCACAATCTCCTGTTTGATCTGTTCAAAAGCTTGTGGCTTTAAAGGGCCTCATTGGAAATCAATTTGTGTTTGAGTGGCTCCTTTGGCAGCTTTCATGGGTGGGAATTCCATCACACTGGAGTGAAGGTTTCTAGCTTTGATTTGGGAAAGCTGAAAGTAGAAAGGAATAAAGAGAAAACAGTAAGTGTGTAGCCAACAAGCTCCGTTTCCAAGCCAAGTGAACTATTTAAGAGGGAAAGAATGAAGCTGTGACAGGAATGCCAAAGAGAAAGGTTCAAAAATGCTCTTCTGCAAATGGTTCAGCTTCAAAAAGTAATAAATACTGGGATTCTTTTGTGCTCTTTAGCCATGAGCATTAATGCTTCTGACACTATTCAGTCCCAAGCACACATCCTTGGGTTTTTTTGTGGAGCATCAAAGCTAAGATCACAGTATCACAGTATAACTTAGGGTGGAAAGGACCTCGAGGATCATCGAGTCCAACCTATCAACACAGACTCCATGACTAGACCATGGCACCAAGTGCCACATCCAATCCCCTCTTGAACACCTCCAGGGTCGATGACTCAACCACCTCCCTGGGCAGCACATTCCAATGACTCGCTCGGTGAAGAACTTCCTCCTCACCTCAAGTCTAAACCTCCCCTGGCACAGCTTGAGACTGTGTCCTCTTGTTCTGGTGCTGGTTGCCTGGGAGAAGAGACCAACCCATTCCCAGCCACAACCACCCCTCAGGTAGTTGTAGAGGGCAATGAGGTCACCCCTGAGCCTCCTCTTCTCCAGGCTAAACAATCCCAGCTCCCTCAGCCTCTCCTCACAGGGCTGTGCTCAAGGCCTCTCCCCAGCCTTGTTGCCCTTCTCTGGACACCTTCAAGTGTTTCGATGTCCTTCTTAAACTGAGGGCCCCAGAACTGGACACAGGACTCAAGGTGTGGCCTAACCAATGCAGAGTACAGGGGCACAATGACTTCCCTGCTCCTGCTGGCCACACTATTCCTAATGCAGGCCAGGATGCCATTGGCCCTCTTGGCCACCTGGGCACACTGCTGGCTCATATTCAGGTGGCTGTCGATCAGCACCCCCAGGTCCCTCTCTGTTTGGGAGCTCTCCAGCCACTCTGACCCCAGCCTGCAGCTCTGCATGGGATTGCCGTAGCCAAAGATGTTACCTATGTAAGTGTATCAGCCCAGGAGTTGAGAGGGGAAAAAATGCAGCATTATGTTCACACAGCCCAGGAGAAAGCTGCAAGAGTTGTAACAATACCTGGTTTAGTGAGAAGCAGCTGCAAGGCCCGTGCAGCAGGAGCAGTGCATGCTGTATGGGAATGTCTGCTGGCAAAAAAAATATCACCAAAAGCCAGGAAACAGAAGTGTTGCTTTCAGGTGTTGCAAGTCTAGTGATGGCATTATCTGGCATGGGCAAAATATGGACCTGAAAGCTGCTCTGTTGGAGTAGAGAGTCAGGGATGGTGGCAGCAACACATCTGTCAGCTTCCTGTGGTCTCCTCTGTTTCACTTCAGGAGATGCAGTTTTAGCCACTGAGCGGAGTTTGACCTCAAATGCAGTTTTGCAGGATTGATCACAGGACACCCCTAGATGTATGTGTCTAGGGAAGAATATTTCTGTAGACTAAAAGCAAAGTCTGTCATTTTGTCCCCTCCTTGCCTCAGTATCCCAACTTTACACTTCCTCCCCAGCCCTTCTCTACCCCTCTTTCTGTACCTTCTTCTCAGCCCCCTTCTTCTCAGCCCCCTTCTTCTCAGCCCCCTTCTTCTCAGCCCCCTTCTTCTCAGCCCCCTTCTTCTCAGCCCCCTTCTTCTCAGCCCCCTTCTTCTCAGCCCCCTTCTTCTCAGCCCCCTTCTTCTCAGCCCCCTTCTTCTCAGCCCCCTTCTTCTCAGCCCCCTTCTTCTCAGCCCCCTTCTTCTCAGCCCCCTTCTTCTCAGCCCCCTCTGCTTGACCTGCTTCTGTCCTAAGTCCTGACTCCTGCAGAGTTCTGGCAGGCCCAGTATAGTGAGCTGCTTCCCACAGGGGGAGATTATTAGTAGTAGTATTTGATGGACAGTAGCTCCCCTCTGTGCTGTGGTTCACAGTGCCCTAGTCCTTGATCATAAATACAAGGCAAGAGTCTAGAACCTGTTGTGAGGGAGAGGGATGGGTGGGAAAAGTGGCCTTACTTACAGGAAAATGAACAATTTAACATGAAATGATGCCTTCAGAGTGGACAATGAAGAACTGCTTTCTAGTTATAGTATCAGGGGGTTTCTCCTTTGAGAATGAAATGCAGAAGCTTCAGAGGTGGCTTCCAGTGGAACAATTTCAGGCAAAGTGAAGACTGAGTCTGCCTGTATAAGGCATTAATGGATAAACAGCCTTCCTAACCCCCACAGACCCTTTGTAAGGAAGGCTTGTTAGTTCTTTACATCCAGCTAATGTATGAAGAGCCAGATCCTAAGGTGTGTACTCAGTTTCTCCTGTAACAAACTCAGAGGAGGGATTGTTGTTGGAAAAAAAAAACCCAACCAAACACACACAAACCCCAGAAAACAAACAAACAAACAAACAAGAAACCCCCATGTAAGCAACTCTCAGGAAGTGTCTCTTAGCAGTACTTTGCTCATTAGCCAGATCAAGTTGTCAGAGGGTTTATTTGCATTACCAGGGGAAAAAGAAATGTTTTTTGCTTAATACTCTGTCTCAGAAGGTTCCCTTCGTCTCTGACATTCCCAATAGGCTTCAGTCCCTTTCCTTGTATTAGTTCCCACTGGAGTGGTAGTTCCACACTCCAGCAGCGTTCTGATTCAACAGCCAGTCTGCAGTGATGAGTTTGACATTCATTAATGCTGATTATTTGTGCTCTGTGTGTTGTATCCTTTGCATGTGTATGGAAACCAGCTCTCTACAGTTATTTTGTTTGATTAGCTGAGAGTGCTACCTACATGTTTCCTAAAATCCATTGCTTTGTATGCCAACTATCCTCTCCACTGGAAGTAGGGAAAACATTGCCAAGCCACTTTGGTAGTGTCCCTAAATAAGGGTCTAGAAGTGTGCTCAGTGTCCTTCAGGCTGGGGCTGCTTCCAGGGACTCTTGCATAAAGTTTGAGGTCTCTTCCAACCTTAGGAACACTGAGGAAGTGTAAAATGTAATAATTGAGTGAATGGAATAATTTCCCATCTCCAGGTCCATGGCAAAACACAGCATGAGGTGTGTGGCTTTTGAGGGTGGTGTCTTTCAGCTAAGACTTCAAACCACACACATATATTCTTTATTGCACACTGAGCACTGATATTTGCTCTGATTTCTAATTCACTTAATTATAATTTAACTAGCTTCCATCTCTCCCCTGATTCTCAATGACCTTACATAAGCTGTGGTGATTTACATCTAGAAATAGCAGGCACAAATTCTGCTTTCCTGTGCCACTGGCTTTTCTCTTCAGGCACTTCTACAGCTGTAGTGAAAATGATTGAACTGCTCCTCAGTCTGCCACAAAAGCAAGCCAGCAAGCTCTCTCACTTTTTGCTGTCAACTGCAATACAGCTGGAACTATTCCAGAACTAAATGTGGCCTGTGGGTTGCAAGGCCTCTTGCAAGAAGGACCTCCCAGAGGAATTTGCTAAAGGAACAGCGAACCGAGGTGTGAGGAATAAAGGATATCGGACTCTCCTCCTCCAGATGAGATTCTCTGGCTGTATTGTAAACCTGCAGAACCTTGGTTTCTGATCCAAAGGAGGGCAGTGTTTTCTTCTTTTTTAAAGGGAAGCAGTTCCTTCCCTGTGTTTGAGAGAGGTCTGACTGAGAAGCTTTCAACTTTTCTTTCTTTTCTTTTTTTTTCTTCTTTCTTTCTTTTTATTTAATTGAAGTCGCTGTGACAGTTGTTGCTTGGGTCAGCAGAGAGCATGGTCAGCTTCCAATTACCAGCAGCTAATGGAGAAATACATTTTACTAAGTCATTGTCCTGATATAGTGTCATTGATTTTAAATTATGGATGAGGCAATGAGTATTTCCCTGTGCTCACGGAGCAGTTCGCAAAGGTGAGGGAAGCTAACGCATTCTGCAGCGCAGTTAGGGCATACTAGGAATGCATCTATCATCAGTTCCTACAGGCTGGTTTGGAGAGTCCAAAGGCAGTTCAGCTGCATTTCATTCTGCTAAATATGCCCAATATTCAGGGAAAGTTGTAAGTGTTATTAAAATTGATGTGGGTTTTTTCTTTATTACAGAACACTTTTTTTTTTTTTTGGAGCAGAGTAGAAGGTGGGGCTAGACAAATGTTGGAAACAACCCCATGCAGCCCTACAGGCTGGGGTCAGAGTGGCTGGAGAGCTGCCAGACAGAAAGGGACCTGGGGGTGCTGATTGACAACTGCCTAAACATGAGCCAGCAGTGTGCCCAGGTGGCCAAGAAGGCCAATGGCATCTTGGCCTGCATCAAGAATAGTGTGGCCAGCAGGAGCAGGGAGGTCATTGTGCCCCTGTATGATGCACTGGTTAGGCCACACCTGGAGTCCTGTGTCCAGTTCTGGGTCCCTCAGTTTAGGAAGGACATTGAGACTCTTGAATGTGTCCAGAGAAGGGCAACGAGGCTGGGGAGAGGCCTTGAGCACAGCCCTGTGAGGAGAGGCTGAGGGAGCTGGGGTTGTTTAGCCTGGAGAAGAGGAGGCTCATTGCTGTCTACAACTACCTGAAGGGTGGTTGTAGCCAGGAGGGGGTTGGTCTCTTCTCCCAGGCAAGCAGCACCAGAACAAGAGGACACAGTCTCAAACTGCACCAGGGGAAGTTTAGGCTCAAGGTGAGGAGAAAGTTCTTCCCGGAGAGAGTTGTTAGCCATTGGAATGTGCTGCCCAGGGAGGTGATGGATTCACCATCCCTGGAGGTGTTCAAGAGGGGATTGGATGTGGCACTTGGTGCCATGGTTTAGTCATGAGGTCTGTGGTGCCAGGTTGGACTTGATGATCTTTGAGGTCTCTTCCAACCTTGGTGATACTGTGAAAAGCTCCTGCTCATGGAAGGAAGTTTGCTCAGTTCCAGAAGTGCCAGTGTAATAAAACTCAGCAACGAATTCTTACACACACAGCCCAAGGAAGTCAGACCTCAGCATTTCTGGTTCTGCTTTTTTTTTATCTTGTTCACCCCTAATTTTAGCACTTTTATGCTGTGAATCCAATATCCACAGCACACAGCTCTAATAGTTTTGTGTGAGGAGACTTGAGTAAGCAATGCCATTGTCATCTGTGCACAGAGGTTGGAAGGGTTAGGCCTTGGGACAGAACAAATTACAGAATCCAAGCTCTTCTTGTGGCTAAGCAATCAGCATAGCAACTGAGAAAGTGTTACTCTAGTGATGGTTGGACATAAAAAGCTGAGTTTCTGTGTAGAGCTGTGGTCATGTACTTGCTGTAGTGCACTGGTGTCAGTCACATACAGAGCATGGATTAGTCACAAGAAAGAAATCAGTGGAGATTCACATGCTTGCTTTCTCCCTCTTTCTGTCTCTGTGTATACTGAGGCAAAACACTTGGCATCCAACAACTCATTGTCTTTATAGCCATGCTCACAGCAAGCCACAGCTGCAACACAGGTCACAACTGGTTAATAATAATAAACCAGGTTGGAAGAGACCTTCAAGATCCTCGCGTCCAACTCATCAACCAATCCAACCCACCTAAACAACTAACCCATGGCACCAAGCACCCCATCAAGTCTCCTCCTGAACACCTCCAATGATGGTGACTCCACCACCTCCCCAGGCAGCCCATTCCAATGGGCAATCACTCTCTCTGTATAGAACTTCTCCCTAACAACCAGCCTAAACCTCCCCTGGCACACGCTGAGACTGTGTCCTCATGTTCTGGTACTAGCTGCCTAGGAGAAGAGACCAACCTCTGCCTGTCTACAGCTTCCCTTCAGGTAGTTGTAGAGAGCAATAAGGTCACCCCTGAGTCTCCTTCTCTCCAGGCTAAGCAACCCCAGCTCCTTCAGTCTCTCCTCATAGGGCTGTGTTCCAAACCCCTCACCAACTTCGTTGCCCTTCTCTGGACACGCTCCAGCAAGTCAACCTCCTTCCTAAACTGAGGGGCCCAGAACTGGACACAGGACTCAAGGTGTGGCCTAACCAGTGCAGTGTACAGGGGCAGAATGACCTCCCTGCTCCTGCTGGCCACACTGTTCTTGATGCAGGCCAGGATGCCATTGGCTCTCTTGGCTGCCTGGGCACACTGCAGGCTCATGTTCAGCCTACCATCGGCCAGAACCCCCAGGTCCCTCTCTACCTGGCCGCTCTCCAGGCACTCTGACCCCAGCCTGTAGCACTGCATGGGGTTCTACCAGCTCACTATGTACAGGACTCTTACTGTAGTGCAGGCTTGAGGCAATCAATTTCCTGTAGCTCAAGCATGTGGCCATTTGTTAAAAATGGGGATAAATAATATGCAGATCTCTTCAATGCCCTGATTTTAGCATCATCTTCCTGTGACCTGTTCTAGGAGGGCATGCAGTTTCTTCTCTATATGCTGTTAATACTGGTAGGTGAGTCACAAGCTAGGTATCATGTGTCATGGCAAGAGGACATGGCCTTTAGAAATCATTGTAGGGATAGCTGGAGTCATACTAAGTAATTTTGGATGGAAGAATTAAAAGGGTACATCTTGCCATTTTCTTCCTCTTCTGGAAAAGCAGAGAGGGGATCTCATTAATGTTTAGAAATATCTGAGGGGTGGGTGTCAAGAAGAAGGGGCCAGTCTCTTCAGTAGTGCCCTGTGCTAGGACGAGGGGCAGTGGATACAAACTGGAACACAAGAAGTTCCACCTCAACAGGAGGAAAAACTTCTTTACTGTAAAGCTGACAGAGCACTGGAACAGGCTGCCCAGAGAGGTTGTGGAGTTGTTTTCTTTCTAGACTTTCAAGACTGGTCTGAATGAGTTCCTGTCACCTGCTCTAGGTGATCCTGCTTTGGCAGGGGGGTTGGACTCTGGAGGTCTCTTCCAACCCCTACCATTCTGTGATTCTATGAAACTTAATATTATACTTGCTAAGACTCCATTCAGAGCAGAGCTCTGTAACCTGACTGTTAGAGAGGTGCCCTCTCTAACTCAGCACAGCAGCTCACTGAGAGAAACACAAGCTGCAGGATACTGCAGGCTTCTGCTTGTTCTCTGTTGCATGAGACTGGGCAGTGGCAAGGGAAGATTAGTGAGGGGTGGGGAGAAGAGTCACACTGTGTCTTGAGAAGCCACACAGTAAAAGGATGCTGAAGTTAGGAAGGGCTTTGAAAAGACCATTGGAACAGTTTCTGTAATAGGAGACATTTTATTTGTAGGTCTCCCAAAGCTTATTGAGAAATGTTTCAGTTGACTCTGCATTGATTCCTGAACTAATACATCTTAGTAGATAAGATGTGAAGTCATGGACAAAAGGCTGTGCTTAATAGCTGGCTGGTTTCTTCCTTTAGCAAAAGATAAAACTGATGAATAGAGAACATTAGCAGCATTTAAAAAGTTGCATAAACTTTAAAGAGCACTGGAAACGTGCAAGAAGGAGCAGTCATTCAGCATCCTCTCTCTTGAGCATCATCAAGAGACCACCATCAATTTTCTTTGTACAGTAGGGCTCTCTCCAAAGTGGGCTTTTGAATGGAATTGTGGAGACAACAAGAATTGGACGCAGTATGAGTGTTTAAAACCAAGTTTGGACATTTTATCTGTATCTTTTATCTTGATATTCTTCTAAGTGTGCCTTAGGAAGAGACTGGATGGGGTGCTTGGTGCCATGGTTTAGTTGATTAGATGGTGTTGGGTGATAGGTTGGACTGGATGATCTCAAAGTTCTTTTCCAACCTGGTTTGTTCTGTTCTATTCTACAAAGCAGGGCAGCTAGATAGTTAAAAATCACAAAGCAGGGCAGCTGTACTGCTAGCACTGATCATCTCCCATCCCTCACACTCTGCCAACTTCATTCAGATTTCATCATTCTGTAAGAGGTGCTTTCCAGAACAAGCTGATCCTGTGATCCCCACTAAACAGAAAGGGGTACAGAGAATGCCTCTTCAGGTTGAAGTCTGGGAGCAGAACTAGGAATTCACCATGAGTTTCCTGTGTCCTAGTCAGTGCTAAATCCATTATGAAACAGCCTGGGTAAAATTATAGGAGATGCCCTTTTGGGAAGGGCTGGACTGGGTTGTGTAACTGGCTGTATTAAACTCATTCATGTGGAACAAAGAAGAAGGAGAAAGCTCTGCAGATGGACAAGTGAGATGCCTACCTCAAATACTTGAATTCATAAGACACAGGGGTGGTGGTGGGGGAAGGGTTTGTAATGCTGACTTTGCCTTCAGAGTAAAACTTACCTCTGGATTTCATCTAGCCTGCAGTAATTTGTGAGGTTCTTGCTTACAACAAACTCCTTCTCCCTCATTTATTTTTGTTTTAACTCTAAGCTGGTTTTGTTGTTTGTTTTTTTTCCTGCCAAAATACATTTCTAAGTAAGTTGACTCTTTCCCTCCCCCTCCAGAAATGCAACCTAGAGCTATGACAATGCCCTTTGCAAACGAGAAAGCGTGCCAGCCCCATTTACATAAACGTAGTCCTCTCTGCAAACAGGGCTCGAGTTTGCTGGCAGCTCTGCCCTGCAGTGTTTCCTCAAAGAAACTGTGACCCTCTTTGGTTTCATTGCTGTTTGCATTTGTGTTGTGTACCTGATCCCTGGCTGCAGATGGGGATTTCGCTGTGTTTGATGCTGCACAAAACACAGAAGCACAAAGATCGGCGCGCCAAAGAGGCTGAAATGAAGACAAACTCAAAAGAGGAGGAAACAGTGGGATAATGTTGGCAAGGGGCCAGGCAGTATTTTCAGCGCACTGACAGTCTGACTGTTGTCAGCACTCTCTTTTTAGGGAAAGAGGGTTCTGAAAGGAATTGTGGAGAAAGATAAGAGGGCAATATTGGCCCTATATTGCAGCTATCCTTAGGGATCTCCTGATCACCAGGGGCAACGTGGCAGAAAGCTCGGGAATGCAAGGATTAGGCACGCAAGCTTGCATCACAGTGCGATCAGAATGGAGCTTCTCGCTCAGGCACGAGGGAGGAGGAGAACTGGGAAGCCTGAGGAATCAAAATGAGTGAGCTGAGTTTGTAGTAGAGAAGCAGCTGCTGTTTGAAAACTACAAGGAAAGAGATGGGCCCGGCCAAAAGAATGAGCTAGGAGAAATCATCTTTGCAGGAGTGTTTTGAATGAAATAAGACAGACAAGATTGCATCTGTCAAGGCCAAAGAGAAGGATGTTGTGGTAATCAATATGAGAATGAGAGTTTCAGCTGTGTGGATGGATAAGAAAAGGCATGGCTTTAGATATGCTGTGCAGCAAGAATGTACAAGAGATGCAGGTAGTCTGCTGGTGCTGAACAAATTAACTCGTAATGGAAAGTGCAGGTCATCTGTCTCAAGCAGGAGTTTATTAAAGCAGTTATCAAACTGTTCATTTGAGACCAAGTGGGAGGAAGGGTGGAGAGAGAGATGAAAGAGGTAAACAGTAAACTGTAACAAGGTTTTTACTGAGCACTGCTTTCATATGGCAGCGTACTGCAGCCAGAGTCTGTCTGCATAAATCTGACTGTAAGGTCAAAGTTGCTCTTTCTCTTCACTGTTTCAGTGCTTCTCAGAGCAGCAGCCTTGGCACTGTAACCCTGCATAAGAATTGTGTGTCCACCCTTACAGGTGATTGCTCTAGCAAGCTAAACTGAAACATAAGGGCCTGCAGGACTGAATGAATACACCTCTGCCTCAAACAGCTGCCAGCAGAGCAGCTGACTGAGCTTAAATTATTAACCAAGCCCTGTTTACTGATTTATGGGTTTTCACCAGCCCTGTGTTGTACTGTCAGTAACCACTTACTAGTCAAGTCTGGCTTGATTCTCCTTCCTTACTTGATAACCACATTTGGGTCTTTAAGCATTCACTGGAAGATGCCACTGGCTGAAGTAACAACTTCATAGTTTCTTCCCAGTTCATGTGTAAGTAAACAAGGCCACAAAGCTTGTGAGGGGTTTGGAGCACAAGCCCTATGAGGAGAGGCTGAGGGAGCTGGGGTTGCATAGCCTGGAGAAGAGGAGGCTCAGGGGAGACCTTATTGCTGTCTACAACTCCCTGAAGGGAGGTTGTGGTCAGGCAGAGGTTGGTCTCTTCTCCCAGGCAAGCAGCACCAGAACAAGAGTACACAGTCTCAAGCTGTGCCAGGAGAGGTTTAGGCTGGATGTTAGTAAGAAGTTCATCATCGAGTGATTTGCCATTGGAATGTGCTGCCCAGGGAGGTGGTGGAAGTGTTTAGGAAGAGACTTGATGGGACGCTTGGTGCCATAGTTGAGTTGATTAGATGGTGTTGGGTGATAGGTTGGATTTGATGATCTCAAAGGTCTCTTCCAGTCTGGTCTATTCTATTCTGTTCTAAACCAGTTTGTTCACACACTACACACTGATTACACACAGGATCTGGCAAACAAGTGACCAAAGAGTTTGCTACTCTCTTGGAAATTCTGAGGGTGTTAATTGGACATTTTCTTCTTCTGCTGTTCAGCCCCTAGAATAAAGCTTTATCATACATTAATGTCTGTGGTTAAAAAGCTACCTACATCTGGCTTGGTATTACACTTCACAGCTTAAAAATGAAATCCTAGCAGAGTCTAGGTAACAGAACCTGGTAATGCCTCATTCTGAAATGTTCTCCAAACAATCTTTCCTGTGTAACAAAGCACCAGTTCACATGAAAGCTGGCCTGTAGCTCAGAGAACCTTCATGCAATACCTCCCCATGAAGTCTTGCTGAGGGTTAATGTGAAGCAAGGATGCTGGCTGCTCCCCACAGGACAGTGTTTTGATAGCCAATCCCTGTACTTGGCTGGGTGCTGAAAATAAGCCTTTAATGCAGAAAAGTTGCAGATGCACTTAGTGAGGCTTTAGGTAAAGGAGAGAACACTGCTGAGACCTGGGAACCTTTTGGGTAGAGTGACAGCTCCTTGAAAACAACCAACCAAACAAAAAGGTGGCAGGCTTGTTACACAGGGAAGCAAGACTTCTGGTTCTGAATAAATGGGTGGCTGCTTCTGTTCCTGAAGCATACTAGGTGAGGGAAAATGCACAAGAGAGCTGCATGGTGAGACATGGAGGAGGTACAAGTGGAAAATATTGATGTCAGTAGTGTTTTGCTGTGAGTTATTTCTGTCTGGGTCAGTGTCTTCACTTCAGTGTTTCAGCTAGAATGTTTTCCTAACAGTGAGATACCTGCTGTTACTTCTAACTTCTGTGGCACACTGGCATGACTGCTGGCATCTTGCAATCCTTTTTCCAAGACATGGCTTGACAACTGGGCCTGTCAATGAGGGTAATAGTCCTGTGTCCTTTGATTAGTGAGGGAACAAGAGGCAAGGGCCTCAAGCTGCGACTGGGTAGGTTTAGACTGGACATTGGGGAAAAAGTTTTCATGGAAACAATGGTCAGCCTTTGGAATGGGCTGCCCAGGGAGGTGGTTGAGTCACCACCCCTGGGTGTGTTTAAAAGTCATTTGATTGTGGTGCTTAGGGATGTGGTTTAGGGTGAACCTTGTAGAGTAGGGTTATCGGTTGGACTTGGTGATCCCGAGGGTCTTTTCCAACCTGAATGTGATTGCTGTGATAAGAAATTTCCAGTTATCCCAGGACATGTTCAGTTTTTCTGGCTGTTATCACTTCCAGCCTCTGTTCCTAAAACAGATTAGCTCAGGAAACTGAAGTGTCCAGGTCTTGAAAACTAAATGCCAGGGACTGCTTTCTGAAACTTACAGATGTTCTCTCGCTGTCTCTGCCTTGGTGAGGAGCCCTGCATATGAACACTGCTCCCCAAGTGGAGGGGGGTAGTTTTCAAAGGAGGTGGAGTCACCCAGGCTGACTAAAAGGATTAAAATAATGGTGTTTGATTCTCTTGTTCCCACTGCTGGGGGGACACAGAGATTTTTGCATCCTGTTAACTTTTCTGTCAGGAAAAGCCACGTGATTTCAGGTGAGGTAAGACTCTGCCCTGGAAGGACAACTCAGTCACTGTCTGCAGAATGCTTCTTGGTTTTCAAAATCAATGTGTGCTGCAATAATGTGGTGTCCTGCTCAAAGGTTTATAACTTTGCCTCTCTTTAGGATGCTCAAAAATCATCTAACCTGCCATGCAAGGATACAGCTGACAAGACACCTCTTTTCTCTTAAACACTGCCAGGTTAAGATTTCACAATCCAAGGAGGCAGCCAAGGTCTTCTGTAATCGTTAGAGGAGTTAAATTCCCTTTGCTGTCAGTTGTGTCACAGCAGAAGAATGTCCTGTTCTGAATCATCTTCAATAATCTCAGACTCTGTGGTTCTACCCTGTGCTTTGCCTAGGTAGTTTATGGAAGAAAAAGGCAAAAAACCCCAACTTTCAACAGGTGAAATAATGTTTGGTTGGTTCATATAATCCATTGCTTCTGGAGAGGCACATGAATTGCATCCCTAGTTCCAACTTGCAGACTTGAGTAACATTCAGCTCTTATCTTGGGGTTATTTTCATAGTTATAGTTTCATAGTTTCATTCAGGGTTGGAAGGGACCACAAGGATCATCTAGTTCCAACCCCCCTGCCATGGGCAGGGGACACCCCACACTAGATCAGGCTGGCCAGAGCCTCATCCAGCCTGGGCTTAAACACCTCCAGGGACGGGGCCTCGACCACCTCCCTGGACAACCCATTCCAGGGTTTCACCACTCTCATGGTGAAGAACCTCCTCCTCACATCTAGCCTGAATCTCCCCACCTCTAGCTTCATTCCATTCCCCCTAGTCCTATCACTACCTGATATCCTGAGAAGTCCTTCCCCAGCCTTCCTGTAGGCCCCCTTCAGATACTGGAAGGCCACAATTAGGTCACCTCGGAGCCTTCTTTTCTCCAGACTGAACAGCCTCAACTCCTTCAGTCTGTCCTCACAGGAGAGGTGCTCCAGCCCTCTGCTCATCCTCCTGGCCCTTCTCTGGACACCTTCCAGCACCTCCACATCCCTCTTGTAATAGGGGCTCCAGAACTGGACACAGTACTCCAGGTGGGGTCTCACCAGGGCTGAGTAGAGGGGGAAGATCACCTCCCTCGACCTGCTGGCCACACTTCTCCTGATGCAGCCCAGGATCTGATTGGCTTTGCGGGCTGCAAGTGCACACTGAGAGCTCATGTTGAGCTTTTTGTCCACCAGCACCCCCAAGTCTCTCTCCTCAGGGCTGCTTTCCAGCCAGTCACTGCCCAGCCTGTATTTGTGCCTGGGATTGCCTCAACCCAGATGCAGGACCCTGCACTTGCTCTTATTGAACTTCATGAGGTTGGCTTGTGCCCACCTCTCCAGCCTGTCCAGGTCCCTCTGGATGGCCTCCCTTCCCTCCAGCGTGTCTGCTGCACCACACAGCTTGGTGTCATCAGCCAACTTGCTGAGGGTGCACTCAATGCCACTGTCCATGTCCCCCACAAAGATGTTGAATAAGACAGGTCCCAGGAGTGATCCCTGAGGGACTCCGCTTGTCACTGGCCTCCACTGGGACATGGAGCCATTGACAGCCACTCTTTGGGTGCGGCCATCAAGCCAGTTCCTTATCCATCTAGTGGTCCACCCATCACACCCATGTGTCACCAGTTTGGAGACCAGGATGTGGTGCGGGACAGTGTCGAAGGCTTTGCTCAGGTCCAGGTAAACGACATCAGTTGCTCGCCCCTCATCTATTAATTTTGTCACCTGCTCATAGAATGCCACCAGGTTGGTCAGGCAGGATTTGCCCTTGGCAAAGCCATGCTGACTGTTCCCAATCACCTCTTCACTATTCTTTTGAGCGAGTAGTGACTCCAGGAGGATCTGCTCCATGATCTTTCCAGGCACAGAGGTGAGACTGACTGGCCTGTAGTTCCCTGGTTCCTCCTTCTTGCCCTTTTTGAAGATGGGGGCAATGTTTCCCCTTTTCCAGTCTGTGGGGACTTCACCAGATTGCCATGACTTTTGAAATATAATTTTGTACCTGACTCTCCTATTTCAATAACAATTTCAATAGGAATGGCAATTACAAATGCACTGGAATTACAGCTTCCCCTTTAGGAAGTTGCTGCAGCAGATTTGCCACTTGGTCCTCCGTCCCAGAGAGCTCTTGCTCTTTCACCTAAAGAAATTCCAAACCTTCTTACACCTACATTGTAAATGTGTGTTGGGGTTTTGCCACTTAGAACACTTAGTGTGTCAGGGTCGTGGTGGCAAGCGTGCTTGCTGCTTTTCTTATCATCTGTGCTACTGTGGAAGCAGGAAAGGTTTCCTGGAGAATGGGAGAGTAGGAAATCAGGAAACAAAACCTCAGACTGTATCACTGATTAAAATGTCTAGTCTGAGTTTGGCCAAGGACACTCATGGCTCCCTTTCTCTAATTTGGGAATATCTTTTCTCCTCTTCCCTCTCTGGCTCATCTGCTTCAACTGTTAGCCCTTGTGGTGGGTTGAAAATTCCCCCCCTCCCCTCCCCCCATCATAAAATTGCCAGACCAGCTCAGCTGAACGCAAACTAACCTGTGTTTACCTGTCAAATGCAATGAAACTACAGCCTGCAGCTACCCCAGTCCTCCTCTGGAGAACTGGGCAATACCAATTTCAGTTGGGGTTAATCTATTCCATGACTCATCTCTGTTCCCATTTAATGTTTGGTTGCTTCTCCTCACTCCCAAATTTGTCTTCTGTAAAAAGCTCTTTACGTTTTCCAGGGAATCATACAGTTGTTAGGGTTGGAAAGGACCTTGAGGATCATCTAGTTCCAACCTCCCTGCCCTGGGAGCCCTTCTAACAGTTCAACACCTGCTCCCAACCTGGTGTCATCTGCAAATGTGCTGATGACTGCCTCAATCCCCTCATCCAGATCATCAATGAAGATATTGAACAGGATGGGGCCCAGCACTGATCCCTGGGGGACAGCACTAGTGGCTGGCCTCCAGCATAGAACACAAAGCTCAGCAGTGTTTTCCCTATCCAAGAACTCGTGTTCCTCCTCATTTTGCTGCCATAGTCTTTCTTCTTTGCTCAGCTTGCTATCTTTTGGAGTGGGTGTTTCTCTGTTGTACAAGATCCTAATCTTGCAATCATGCAACCCCAGTACAGCAGTGTGGTTCAAGATACAGTGATCAGAGCTTGATTTTTGGCCTACCTCTGCAGACTGGTTTGGAATCTTGATTTCTTTTCTTTAGTTATGTTCTGAGCAGAAGAATTTAGGTGAAGTTTCATGGGACTGGGAAGTTTGCAGACAAACCTCAGTGGATGGTTGTGTGTGCCAATCTAACAGAATGCTTAAAGTGATTATATTGAAGCTGATCTTATTATGACTTGCTATTACAAAGAACAGGAGGATACTGTGTCTCTTGTCAGCTGTTGGACAACTTCTGGCTTTTGTTGAGCAACATAAATTAGATCTTTGTCCCTGGGGAGCATCCAGAAAGTTCTGAAGTATGATTGTTTGCCTTCTCTTTTTGTTGTTGGTTTTAAGCAATTAAAATCTCCAAGTAGAGCAGGGCAGAATTACCTGTTGCAGTGCCTCTTTGAGTGCCTCCTGAGGAGAAATGCTCTTTAAACTACAGGGTTGTGCTGATGCAGAAGAAATGGGTGAAGGTTGGGAATGAAGAAGTTGTTAGTTTGAGCAGAGCATTTTGGTTTGACAGTATTTTTATGCTCACTTGCCTGAAAAAAAGCCTTGCTGTAGAGGGTACTAAGCAAAGGAGGAGCATCTGAGTGAAGAACATTTGCTGTTTAGACCATGTATATTGGGTCCTCCGGCTCTTTCCCAGCCTGCCTCCTCTTCTTCTGGAGACAAGTGCATATGACTTTTGCTCTAGAATTGTTTGTTTCCCAGTAATTAATGCTCTAGTAGTCCATCAGCTTTCAAACCACACCTCCATTTCAGCTGCTTTCAGAAGAACTGCGCTGCTCTGCTAACAAACTCTGGGATCTGTTGGCTGAAGCTGACAGTGTGGAGAGCTCCAAGATAACTAAAACAACAACATTCTGCTGAAATCAGGATAGGTGGAGACTCAGAGGTTTATGCTGCTGCAAAGATATATGTGAGTGGAGTGAAGCATGGTTAATCAGATCACCAAGGTAAACGGCAGGAGGAAGAAACAAAGGTCATTTAACTTTGTTAGACGGGAGCTGCTGCAGAGTACAGCTCTCACCTGCATTTCTGGATCCTGCATGGAGCTCTTCAGTCCTTGACTCCAGTGTCCTAAATGTTCCTAAAGCACAAAAGGAAAAAGATGTTTTAAAGCATTTAATTACTTTCATTTGTAGCCAGGTGGGGGTTGGCCTCTTCTCCCAGGCAGCCAGCACCAGAACAAGAGGACACAGGCTCAAGCTGCGCCAGGGGAGGTTTAGGCTGGATGTTAGGAAGAAGTTCTTCCCAGAAGGAGAGATTGCCCATTGGAATGTGCTGCCCAAGGAGGTGGTGGAGTCACCATCACTGGAGGTGTTTAGGAAGAGACTGGCTGGGGTGCTTGGTGCCATGGTTTAGTTGATGAGATAGTGTTGGATGATAGGTTGGACTTGATGATCTCAAAGGTCTTTTCCAACTTGGTCTATTCTATTCCATTCCATTCCATTCCATTCCATTCCATTCCATTCCCTTGCTACTACTCTTTTATCAGTGCAACTTTGGCCACTGGAGAGCCTGACACCTCAAATCAAAGCAGCGAGTTCATTCTGCGTTCTAGGGCTCTGAAATGCTTTGGCTTCTTCTCTCTGAGTAATATTCCTCCTCTTCCCTTGGCAACAGCAACAGGTGGGGCACACAATCCCTTTGACTGAACAATTAATTTCACCTTTCAAACAAATGATGCTTTAAAGATGGATGGAAGATGCCTTACTTTTGCTTTCAGTGATTGTTTTTCTCATTCCTAACATCTAACTCAAATCTGTTCTGATCAGCCCAGAGTTATTTATGCTCATGGGGGGAACTAAAAGCAAACCTGCACATTTACAAACAAAAAGTGATCCCTTGGTAACCTCCTAATTTGCTTTTGTCATTTTGTTTCCCTGCCTGTGACTTCCTCCCCCCCAGAGCAGCGTGGCTCTCGAGTGCTTATTTGCAGATGTCACTTTAAATATTATTTTCCAAGAGTTTATTTTTCTTGGAAAACAGATGTCTGTAATTATCTGCTTTGACCTTCCAGACTTATCAAAGTCAAATAGGTAATCATCCAATCAGACGGGCTATCATTATCAGAAGAAAAGTAATTACAATCTGAATATGTTTGAACATGATTATTACAAGCCTGAAACAGTTACACTTCTGATTGGGGGGCAGCACTAAAGACATTATCACTTCATAATTCACATGACATAACTTCACTTATCCTTGTAATTTTGGGAGATGAAGAGCTACATTTACTAAGCAGTGTACTCCCCCTCTACTCAGCTCTGTATGAGACCCCTCCTGGAGTACTGCGTCCAGTTCTGGAGCCCCTATTACAAGAGGGATGTGGAGGTGCTGGAAGGTGTCCAGAGAAGGGCCACAGGGATGATCAGAGGGCTGGAGCACCTCTCCTATGAGGACAGACTGAAGGAGTTGGGGCTGTTCAGTCTGGAGAAGAGAAGGCTCTGAGGTGACCTCATTGTGGCCTTCCAGTGTCTGAAGGGGGCCCACAGGAAGGCTGGGGAGGGACTTCTCAGGATCTCAGGGAGTGATAGGACTAGGGGGAATGGAATGAAGCTGGAGGTGGGGAGATTCAGGCTGGAGGTGAGGAGGAAGTTCTTCCCCATGAGAGTGGTGAAGCCCTGGAATGGGTTGTCCAGGGAGGGGGTTCAGGCCCCATCCCTGGAGGTGTTTAAGCCCAGGCTGGATGAGGCTCTGGCCAGCCTGATCTAGTGTGGGGTGTCCCTGCCCATGGCAGGGGGGTTGGAACTAGATGATCCTTGTGGTCCCTTCCAACCCTGACTGATACTATGATACTACTATGACACTTCTCTAAACTTGAAGGGGGGGGAAAAGTATACTACCCTCTCTAAACCAGAAATAGGATCCTCAACATCTTTATCCTTCCATTAAGAGAAGCTGAAATCTCTCAAAGGGCTGAGAAGTACAAGTATGTATTTGTGTATGAAGATGCACATGGAGTGAGAGGTTTTACTGCCCTGGATCCAATGTAACAATGCTCTAAGTATTTATATGGTCAGCTCTGCCCCTGGGATCAGGTCCAAAGATGTATACTTTCTTCACCCTCTCCTTCAGGTCCTACTTGACCTTTCTGTAGGACAAGGTGACCCTTCTTAGTGGACAAGGGAAAGGCTGTGGATGTTGCTTATCTGGACTTTAGTAAAGTAGTAAAGCCTTTGACACTGTCTTCCACAGCATACTCCTGGAGAAACTGCCTGCTCATAGCTTGGATGGGTGGACACCTTGCTGGGTGAAAAACTGGCTGATGGCTGGGCCCAAAGAGTGGTGGTGAATGGAGTTAAATCCAGTGGGCGGCCAGTCACAAGCAGTGTTCCCCAGGGGTCAGTACTGGGGTCAGTCTTTAATATCTGGCTGGAGAGTGGCCAGGGAGAAAGGGACCTAGGGGTACTGGTTGATAGTAGGCTGAACATGAGCCTGCAGTGTGCCCAGGTGACCAAGAAAGCCTATGGCATCCTGGCCTCAGTCAGGAACAGTGTGGCCAGCAGGAGCAGGGAGGTCATTCTGCCCTGTACTCATCACTGGTTAGGCCACACCTTGAGTCCTGTGTCCCTCAGGAGGGACATGAACATCCTGGAGCATGTCCAGAGAAGGGCAATGAAGCTGGTAAAGGGTCTGGAGGTCTTATGAGGAGCAGCTGAGGGAACAGCAGTTGTGCAGCATGGAGAAGAGGAAGCTGAAGGGAGACCTTATTGCTCTCTACAACTCCCTGAAAGGAGGTTATAGCGAGCTGGATGTTGGTCTCTTCTCCCTAGCATCAAGGGATAGAGGGAGAGGAAAAGGCCTCAAACTGCACCAGGGGAAGTTTAGTACAGGTATTAGCAATAATTTGTTTCCTGAAGGAGTGGCCAGGCCTTGGAACAGGCTGCCCAGGGAGGTGGCAGAGTCACTATTCCTGAAGGTGTTCAAAAAATGTGTAGACATGGCTCTTGAGGACATTTTTATTGCCATGCTGATGTTGCATCAACACTTGGACTTAATCATCTTAGAGGTCTTTCCAACCAGAACAGTTCTCTGATTCTCATACTTAGGGGAGTGGGAGTTAGTGTCCTCTGCTGAGCACAGCTTGAAGGGTGTAGTGCTTGAGCTGTCCCTGCTCAGGGACAGAGTGGCCATGCCACTCCCAAGCAGCTGGCAAGTTCATCATGGGCTGGAACCAATGGTGACAGGAGCTGGTGCCATGGGAGATGGAATTGTACTGCTGTAACCTCTGTCAGTACAGGTGCAGGGGATGATGGAAGCAGGTTTTAGTCTCACTCATGGCAGTTTTGAAAATGTTGTGATAGGGAAATTTGTTCTTGAGCATGTGAAATTGGGATATAAGGTGAAAAAAAAATGCAGTGAAGCAGAAAAAATCGTTGATAATTGGAAGATGGAGTAAAGGAGAGGGGAAGGAGGATTCTGAAATACATAGGGGGTGCTCATGGTGGATGTTGGGAGTGCTGGGGTGGGAGGCTTTTACCTGCTCTGAGAGATGAAAGCTCAAAGCTCAGAATGACAGCAACTTCACAGCAGCAGCTTTATTTTCAAAGAGAAATCCTGAAGGGATTGTACTTGCTGGAGCT
Source organism: Melanerpes formicivorus (assembly GCF_026170545.1). Classification (NCBI taxonomy): domain Eukaryota; kingdom Metazoa; phylum Chordata; class Aves; order Piciformes; family Picidae; genus Melanerpes; species Melanerpes formicivorus. The sequence goes on along the minus strand of NW_027142379.1, from coordinate 8,345,671 downwards.
TGTGTGGGGCTCAACTACAGCGTGATGGTGTTCAGTTGCTGCATGTTCCTGCCCTGCAAGAGAGAGGATTCTGTGATTCTATGAAATAACTCTGCTGGTTGACTTCACAAAGCCTGAGCTAGCAGGGCTAGCACCAGCTCAGAAAAGACAGAGCAAGGCTCATCAGGGGGTAGCCAAGGTTGGGGTTAGTGTATATCTGCACTAAGCTCTGTGTTCAAATGAGGTGGAACAGAGTGGTCTGAGACCTTCTGCTAGAGAATTGGACTGTTTTTCCCCAGCATAACAAAGACACTAGTTCTGTTCTACTGGTCCTGCAGTATCTGAAGGGGGCTACAAGAAGGCTGGGGAAGGACTTCTCAGGATCTCAGGTAGTGATAGGACTAGGGGGAATGGAATGAAGCTGGAGGTGGGGAGATTCAGGCTGGATGTGAGGGGGAAGTTCTTCCCCATGAGAGTGGTGAAGCCCTGGAATGGGTTGTCCAGGGAGGTGGTTGGGACGCCGTCCCTGGAGGTGTTTAAGCCCAGGCTGGATGAGGCTCTGGCCAGCCTGCTCTAGTGTGTGGTGTCCCTGCCTATGGCAGGGGGGTTGGAACTAGATGATTCTTGTGGTCCCTTCCAGCCCTGACTGATACTATGATACCATGAAAATGGGTGTGTGGAATAGGGGAAGGCTAATTAAGCAGTTTCAAAGAGGGAAGAAGCTTTGGGGATCACTGGGGAAATCTCTCAGAATAATCCACCTGCACTGTTGGCCATTTCTTGGGTCTTGCACATACTTGGAGAAAATGACCAGCATTAGATTCTCTGGGGACCATTTGAAAATCAAATCATTATAAAAGCTGAGGAAATGGATTCTTGCACAGCAGGATATGGCCCATGGCAATACGAATGGGTTTTGGTTTCTAGCTTGGGACATGCTTCAAAGCTTTGTAGAAGCTCAGAATGAGTCTTTTTATACCTAAAAGATGTCTTGGTGCTTCCCACACCCCTGAGAAGGAATCAGTACTCACACACATGTTTTAGAATAACCCAAAGGCTACTGATGTGTAGTTAAAGCAAAGGAAAAGGCAGTCATTCTGTGAAGGGAGAAACTACCACAGGCAGAGCCAGTGAGATGAAAATTCGGTTGGGGTGGAGGGTGAGTGGTCAGGGAAATTCTGCAGAGCTGCCTAACTCACAGAATCAAACAGGTTGGAAGAGACCTCCAAGATCATCAAGTCCAGCTGATCACCTAACCCTAACTAATCCCCTAGACCATGGCACTAAGTGCCTCACTTGCCCCTACACAGCCTGAGGCTCCCCAAAACTCACAGGTCTGCAGATTTTTAAAGGGCTTCATTGCAGTTACAGAAGGCCTGTCTGTGAGCTTACCCGTATTTCAAACCTGCTGCAGTGGCTGGATGAAAAAGGGAAACCATTCCAGGAGTCAAGAGCATGATTTAACATCTTTCAGAAGTGAAAAGGGAGTTTCTGGCTCTTTCAGCTCCCCCATGTTTCAGAGGTTTGATGTTGCTCTCCACTGCCAGAACTTACCAGCTGACACAGGACACAAATGATGTTGCTGGCTTGCTACAGGAAAGATCTAAACTCTGCAGGGAGAAATGACTTGCACTGCCTGAAATTTACAGCAGTGATTAAACCTACAGAACTTTTCTACCAGTAGGTGTATGGAAGAAAGTTTGCAGGCAGGAGATGAAGTGTATCACTGTGATGGGCACTTTGGATTCAGGAGTTCTCCGGATTTGCTGGCCTTGGCTGGAAGAATTAGTATTGTGATGTTGCTGCTGTGCTTAAGTCTAGGTATAAGCAAAATCATGCTGCTGGTGTCTGCAGACAGTTTTGTGGGTGGTTTGTTATCTTTCCATGCAGTAGAGCAGGGAAGTGGCTGTTCAGTGAAAAATGGAGCTGCTGATAAAAGCCTGATTGTTGTTTTTCCTTCATGCTTGTCAGGAGTAGAAATATCCTAGTCCCCCTGGGAGGAGGAACACAGAGACCAGAATTAGCCTGTAGTGCAGTTAAAGGCTTCCATGATGCTAGAATAATGTATGATTTGCAATACTAGTTTCTAGTAATGAATTAGAACAAGATGCTCATAGTCTAGGCTGGCTGCTCCACATCAGGGATGAACTCAAAGCTTCTTAGTAAAAGCAAATTCAGAGGGAACTACAAAACCAAAGCTCTAGAGTGACTTGGACAAGATGGAAATCAATGTGGAGTGTTGTCATGAAAATGTTCTGGTAAAAGCTAGGTAAATGAGTCCTTAAATCAGCTGTTGAATTGCTTAGTTGTTGGTGTGTATTTTTTAACTTGCTGGGCTAAGTCACTCTCAGAACTGACATTTAGAACCCATCTGGGGAGTGTCTAATATCCCAGCCAGTCACCAGTGAAATGATTTGGCATGCAAACCATGTTCTGCGTGTCCAACAGCAGCAGGAGAAGTGAAACACTGGAAGCTGTTACTTGTGGTAACATGGCCCTGGTGGTGCAGAACTGTGGAAAAGCCAACACAGGAGATGAGAGATTTCCCTGTTGCTGATTGCTGATGTCAGTTCTGAGGCACTGAGCTGGAGATGTCAGTGACTGTATTTCAGGAGCAGCAAGTGAGAAAACCAATGAAGTGTGGGTTATTTGAGAGGCAAGAGAGACAGCTCGTTAGAGCACAGGGCTGATTAAAAGGCAGACTAGGATTTCTGAACCACTGCTCTTTGTGCCTAATACATTCAGAGAATCAGAGTTTTACATATGCATATATTTGTAGCAGAGGAATCTGTCTTGCCAAACAAATACTCACCTTGTAATGTCGCCCCGGCAGCCGCCCTCTGAAGCACCGCGTGGTGGTTCAGCCCAGGAGAAAGGGGCAGCCATGTGATTGAGCAAGCAGCTTCCTCTGATTTATTGTTCTGTGTTTGCAGCAATCCTGCATTTGTTTTATTAATGCCATCACTTAGCAAGTGCAACCTGGTGTAAGCTTGGAGAGTGAGTGTTTTCAGGATTTATCCCAGGATGGCTGAAAGATTCAATCAATAAAGCCAGGCTGCTCCTCCTGATTTCTTTCCTCATCTCTACATCCGTTTACTTTAAAGACAACCTGTAAAATCCTGGGGTGAAAAGGAAGTCTTCCCCAGACAATTCACTCTCCACAAAGAACTGAAGCCCATGCTAGCAATTTATTGCACAATGAAGAATTTCCTGCTCACTGTCCATTTTCCAGCCACTTAACTGCTTGATCAAGATCGAGAGTCAAAACCAGATGGGTTTCAAAAGCAGGTTCATAAATTCTTCCTGCATCACCTTTCCAGGGTTTCTTGAGCTCAAAGAAAATAATCTAATTCACAGGTTTATTACCCTTCAGGTATTGAGCAGTGCTGCATATATGAAAACAACTTCCTAATTGTTGATTATTCCACTTCTGTCTTATCTGGAGCTGGGCCCCATGCTCTTTAACATCTTCATTGATGATCTCAATGAGGGCATTGAGTCCATCATCAGTAAATTTACAGACAACACCAAGCTGGGGGCAGGAGTTGATCTGCTGGAGGGTGGAGAGGCTCTGCAGAGGAACCTTGACAGGCTGGACAGATGGGCAGAATCCAACAGCATGAGATTGAACACATCCAAGTGCCAGGTTCTGCACATTGGCCACAGCAACCCCATGCAGTGCTATAGGCTGGGGTCAGAGTGGCTGGAGAGCTGCCAGGCAGAGAGGGACCTGGGGGTGCTGGGGGAGAGCAGCTGAAGAGGAGCCAGCAGTGTGCCCAAGCAGCCAAAAGGGCCAATGGCATCCTGGCCTGCATCAGGAACAGTGTGGCCAGCAGGAGCAGGGAGGTCATTCTGCCCCTGTACTCTGCAGTGGTTAGGCCACACCTTGAGTGCTATGTTCAGTTCTGGGGCCCTCAGTTTAGGAGAGATGTTGAGTTGCTGGAAGGTGTCCAGAGAAGGGCAACAAAGCTGGGGAGGGGTTTGGAGCACAGCCCTGTGAGAAGAGGCTGAGGGAGCTGGGGTTGCTTAGCCTGGAGAAGAGGAGGCTCAGGGGAGATCTTCTTGCTGTCTGCAACTACCTGAAGGGAGGTTGTAGCCAGGTGGGGCTTGGTCTCTTCTCCCAGGCAACCAGCACCAGAACAAGAGGACACAGTCTCAGGCTGTGCCAGGAGAGGTTTGGGCTGGATTTTAGGAAGAAGTTCTATACTGAGAGAGTGATTGCCCATTGGAATGGGCTGCCTGGGGAGGTGGTGGAGTCACCATCCCTGGAGGTGTTCAGGAGGAGACTTGATAGGGTGCTTGGTGCCATGGGTTAGTTGATTATGTGGTGTTGGATGATAGGTTGGACTCGATGATCTCGAGGGTCTCTTCCAACCTGGTTTATTCTATTCTGTTTTTCACATTTCTTTCGAGACTGTGAGAAGATCAAGGAAGAAACCATTTGGGTTATGATGGAGTGGATGGAAATTATTTTACTGACAGTCCTTTAAATGTTTTGTTGTTGTTAACAGCTCAATACCTGTTCCTACCTCTCAGGCATTTTAGATTTCCTTCATGTGCAATTTCTTCCCTTACCTCTCACATTTTATTTATCAAATTAAATCACAGAAGGCTTTTTGCAAAGACTTCCCCTGACAACTCACTGCAGCCTGTGGCTTTCCTTGCTGTTCTGCCTCACTACGTGTCCATAAATGTCTTTACCTGAACTGGAGGTATTGGTCTTTCTTTGCCTTCAATTTCATTGTCTTACCTAATGGCTTGCAGCTGCTTACCAAGGAGTTTTTCCCACCAAAAAATGCCTTAATCTACTCTGAAAGATTCCACTGTTTTTATCATCTTCCCTGTTCATTCTTGCCTCCAGATCTACCTGTGGCCACAGACTTCTTTTCTGAAGATTCCTTCTGGGCACACCAGGAAAGTAACTTCAGATATTTACTGGAAACAGTACTATCATTAGAGTGACTCCTGCTTTGAATATATTATACTACAGGCAGCTGTTGAACTCCCCTAGATGGTCCATTCTTTAAACTTACAGCACAGATTATGTAATTAAGTAACAGATATCCCTTTTGACTTTTAATGCTAACAGTTCAGAGCCCTGGCTCATGGCAGCACATTGCTCTTTGAAGACAGCCAAGTGGGGCTCAGCTAATGGAATAATAAAACCACTGTGTGTCTCCCAGTTGAAAGGGATTCATTCTTTGGAGCCAATGGCACCTGCCTCAGCAGGCCAAACCTTATATCACAGTATCACCAAGGTTGGAAGAGACCTCAAAGATCATCAAGTCCAACCTGTCACCACAGACCTCATGACTAAACCATGGCACCAAGTGCCACGTCCAATCCCCTCTTGAATACCTCCAGGGATGGTGACTCCACCACCTCCCTGGGCAGCACATTCCAATGATGAATGACTCTCTCTGTGAAGAACTTTCTCCTCACCTTGAGCCTAAACCTCCCCTGGCACAACTTGAGACTGTGTCCTCTTGTTCTGGTGCTGGTTGCCTGGGAGAAGAGACCAACCCCCTCCTGGCTACAACCACCCTTCAGGTAGTTGTAGAGAGCAATGAGGTCTCCCCTGAGCCTCCTCTTCTCCAAGCTAAACAATCCCAGCAGCAGTAGAGCTTGAAATGTCTTGATCGTGCACATGTGTTCTGTTAACTCAGAATAATGGGTGGTGAAACACTGGAAGAGGCTGCCCAGGGAGGTGGTTGAGGCCCCTTCCCTGGAGACATTCAAGGTAAGGCTCGATGAGGCCCTGGGCAACCCGATCCTGGTTGAGGATGTCCCTGCTGACTGCACAGATGTTCGACTAGATAACCTTTGGAAGTCCCTTCCAGCCTGGACCATTCTATGATTCTAATGCTTTTTACTTAATCTGAAATCCAGATGAAAATTTAGATTAGGCAACAATGAGATTCCTCCAGAGTGTTTTAATCCTCAAGGGAACAGTATTTCATGCTGGAGATTTTCAGCAGAACACATTTTGTGAGCTCACTTCTCTGGAGAAAGTTACTTGGAGAATGTTGAGGAGAGAGGTTTCCAGGGAAGCTGCACATAGGTCTGATGATACATTGGTGTGAGTTAGAACTAAATGTGTCCCCCAACACAACTGGTGTTCTCTGAGAAAGTCACTTTCTGTGCCTTATTTATCAGACATTTATGTCACAGTATCACAGTATAACTTAGGTTGGAAAGGACCTCGAGGATCATCGAATCCAACCTATCAACACAGACCCCATGACTAGACCATGGCACCAAGTGCCACGTCCAATCTCCTCTTGAACACCTCCAGGGACGGTGACTCCACCACCTCCCTGGGCAGCACATTCCAATGATGAATGACTCGCTCGGTGAAGAACTTCCTCCTCACCTCCAGTCTAAACCTCCCCTGGCGCAGCTTGAGACTGTGTCCCCTTGTTCTGGTGCTGGTTGCCTGGGAGAAGAGGCCAACCCTTTCCTGGCTACAACCACCTTTCAGGTAGTTGTAGAGGGCAATGAGGTCACCCCTGAGCCTCCTCTTCTCCGGGCTAAACCATCCCAGCTCCCTCAGCCTCTCCTCACAGGGCTGTGCTCAAGGCCTCTCCCCAGCCTTGTTGCCCTTCTCTGGACACGTTCAAGTGTCTCAATGTCCTTCTTAAACTGAGGGGCCCAGAACTGGACACAGGACTCAAGGTGTGGCCTAACCAATGCAGAGTACAGGGGCACAATGACCTCCCTGCTCCTGCTGGCCACACTATTCCTAATGCAGGCCAGGATGCCATTGGCCCTCCTGGCCACCTGGGCACACTGCTGGCTCATATTCAGGTGGCTGTCAATCAGCACCCCCAGGTCCCTTTTTGTTTGGCAGCTCTCCAGCCACTCCAACCCCAGCCTGTAGCTCTGCATGGGATTGCCGTAGCCAAAGTGCAGCACCTGGCACTTAGACTTGTTGAATGCCATCCCATTGGACTCTGCCCATCTGTCCAGTCGGTCGAGGTCCCTCTGCAGAGCCTTTCTACCCTCTAACTGACTAACATCTGCCCCTAACTTGGTGTCATCTGCAAACTTGCTGATGACTGACTCAACCCCCTCATCCAGATCATCGATGAAGATGTTGAAGAGGATGTCCTTTCTGGATTTTCTTATCAGCTACCTAACGACCTTGATAAGTCCTTGAAAAAATTAAGTCCCTTTTCTCTTTCATTCTTCTTTTCTATCCTGGTTTCCATTTCTTCCTTAGAACTTAGTCCATGGCACATGTGCATAAACCACTGATAGTCTGCTTGCTAGTCCTGACTTAGGGTTGCCTTCACATTTGTGTTGGTCAGGTCATGAATGAATGATCACCCTCTCTTGCTGTGATTTTTGTTCCGCTCGTGGATTGCTCTGTGGGCACAAACTGGCTTCCTCTAGAAGAGAATTCAATCTGTTGGGCACTAGTATCATAGGCAGGGAGAGGCAGAGATGGTGCAGTGTTCTTTCTTGATCTCAGTAAGAAAGGCCTGACAACAGGTGGCTTAATGAAATAGCTGGTTTAGTGAGCTGAGTGGAAAGAAGAATATAGAGAGCAAGTAAATCTCATGGCCTTTCAGATGCTGGGAACCCAGCGTTTTTGCGTCTGGAAGGACCCTGGATGGTTTTTTCTCATGATCCACTGCTTGGATTCTGTCTGTGAAGAGACTCCTCTTCTCATCCATGCCATGGTGCCTTGTATATTGTAGACCGAGCAGAATCATCCATCTTCCGCTGGCAGGCTGAAATGTGATTGCTGTTCTAACACCCACCAGCACAGGGCACAGGCTGGCATGGGGCATCCCATCATTGCTGAGGCTGCTCAGGCTAACCTACAGGCTCCTCAAGCCTGAAGGACAAAGCCCAAAAGAGCAGACATGGCTGGCCCAAGATCATGGACTCCTTGAATATAATGCTTTCCACAAAGCTCCAAACACAGCTACTCCAAGGTGAAAGAGCTCTGAAATGCATGCAAGGTAGCTGTCAGCTTCTTGGTGCCAAATCTTTCACTTTCCAAGCATGTCCCTATCAGTCTGTGCTACTACATAATGCAGGCAAGAGCCTTGAAGTATTAAAAAGGAACTGCAAGTTCTCCTTTCTGGTGTTGCACAGACATTAGAGAATCATGCAACCTGAACATTTCTTTGTCTCATCTAAACCCAGTCATTTGTCTTGGAGTGGGCAGCAGGGATTACAGCAGTGCTATTTACATTGCATGCCTTTAGCTTTCACCCAAGTGAGAGATTGCATGATTTTTTTTCCCCCCCTCAATCTGCTTTCTATCCAAAGTTATTGACCTGTCTGTCTAATCATAATTTACTAATTCTGGATGGATTTTTCCTGTTAGGATAAGAGAGAAATTCTTCTTCACCTTTCCTTCTAATTCTAGCATTGACTTGACACTCTGCACATCTGCTTCCATGACTGAAGAATTCTTTAACTGCCTTTTAAACAACCCCAGTAGCTTTCCTGAGGAATCCAAACTCCCTTAATTAAGCAGCTTATCTAATCCTGCTTCAAAAGTTCATCTGTTCTGCACCACTGCTAATCTTGCAACTTGGCATGAAACTCTGCACAATTTCTTTTTGCATTATCATGCTCTCCTCTTCAGAAAGCATGACAGGAAGGTTGGTGTTCACATAGATGTGACAGGATGCATTTTCAAAGCACAAGAGACTGAGACCTGCTAAGCCTCTAATTTTGGCTGAAGGAAGTCCCTGAGCTGCGAAGGGCTTCCGAACACGGCAAGTGCACAGTGTTAGTCTCCCTGAGCATACTCTGCTGGTTGCTGTTGGAGATGGCTCAATGCTGGGCCCTGTCCTCTTTAACATCTTCATTGATGATCTGGATGAGGGGGTCGAGTCAGTCATCAGCAAGTTTGCAGATGACACCAAGGTAGGAGCAGATGTTAGTCAGTTAGAGGGTAGAAAGGCTCTGCAGAAGGACCTCGACCGACTGGACAGATGGGCAGAGTCCAATGGGATGGCATTCAACAAGTCCAAGTGCTGAGTGCTGCACTTTGGCTATGGCAATCCCATGCAGAGCTACAGGCTGGGGTCGGAGTGGCTGGAGAGCTCCCAAACAGAGAGGGACCTGGGGGTGCTGACTGACAGCCACCTGAATATGAGCCAGCAGTGTGCCCAGGTGGCCAAGAGGGCCAATGGCATCCTGGCCTGCATTAGGAATAGTGTGGCCAGCAGGAGCAGGGAAGTCATTGTGCCCCTGTACTCTGCTTTGGTTAGGCCACACCTTGAGTACTGTGTCCAGTTCTGGGCCCCTCAGTTTAAAAAGGACAGAGAAGGGCAACAAGGCTGGTGAGAGGCCTTGAGCACAGCCCTGTGAGGAGAGGCTGAGGGAGCTGGGATTGTTTAGCCTGGAGAAGAGGAGGCTCAGGGGAGACCTCATTGCCCTCTACAACTACCTGAAGGGAGGTTGTAGCCGGGAAGGGGTTGCTCTCTTCTCCCAGGCAACCAGCACCAGAACAAGAGGACACAGTCTCAAGCTGCACCAGGGGAGGTTTAGACTCGAGGTGAGGAGGAAGTTCTTCAAGTGAGTCATTTGTCATTGGAATGTGCTGCCCAGGGAGGTGGTGGAGTCACCTTCCCTGGAGGTGTTCAAGAGGGGATTGGACGTGGCACTTGGTGCCATGGTCTAGTCATGAGGTCTGTGTTGATAGGTTGGACTCGATGATCCTCGAGGTCCTTTCCAACCTTAGTTATACTGTGATACTGTGATACAGCATGGAATTCTGGTATGCTTTGCTGTATGGACTTTTAGTTACCTTCTCTGTCATTATTCTAATGTATTTCATCAAAAAGCTGTATCCCCACTTTGAAAAGAAGCTATTCATAGCATGCTATAAATAGTATCGTTTATATCACCGTTGGAATTACAGCAAGGAGATGAAAAGACAGTGTTAATGATGATGCCTTGGTCTATGGGAACAACAGCCTCTGATAGTTCATTAGGTGTCCTGTAGCTTCCATCAGTTCTCTTTAACTGGGTTGGAGCTGAATGTTTAAAGAGGAATTCACAGACTCACAGAAACCTTCAGGTTGGGAAAGATCCCTTGGGATCACCGAGTCCAACAATTGATCCTACTGTATCAGGAACAGTGTGGCCAGCAGGAGCAGGGAGGTCATTCTGCCCCTGGACTCAGCACTGGTTAGGCCACACCTTGAGTCCTGTGTCCAGTTCTGGGCCCCTCAGTTTAGGAGAGATGTTGACTTGCTGGAAGGTGTTCAGAGAAGAGCAACAAAGATGGGGAGGGGTTTGGAGCACAGGCCTGTGAGGAGAAGCTGGGGTTGCTTAGCCTGGAGAAGAGGAGGCTCAGAGGAGACCTTATTGCTGTCTACAACTACCTGAAGGGAGGTTGTAGCCAGGTGGGGGCTGGTCTCTTCTCCCAGGCAACCAGCACCAGAACAAGAGGACAGAGTCTCAAGTTGCACCAGGGGAGGTTTGGGCTGGAGGTTAGGAAGAAGTTCTTCATAGAGATTGCCCATTGGAATCTGCTGCCTGGGGAGGTGGTGGAGTCACCATCCCTGGAAGTGCTCAGGAGGAGATTTGATGGGGTGCCTGGTGCCATGGTTTAGTTGATTAGATAGTGGATAGTGGATGATAGGTTGGACTGGATGATCTTGAAGGTCTCTTCCAACCTGGTCTGGTCTAATCTATTCTACTCTCTTCTATTCTACAAGGTTTACCCATAAACCATATCCCCAAGCACCACATCCAAATGACCTCTAAACACATCCAGGCCTGGTTATTCAACCACCTCCCTGGGCAGCACATTCCAATGCTTCACCACTCTTTCCATGCAAAAAATGTTTCCTACTGTCCAGTCTAAACCTACCCAGTCACAGCCTGAGGTCATTCCCTCTTGTTCTATCACTAATTACCTGTGAGAAGAGACCAGCACCAACCTCTCCAGTATGTCCTCTCAGGTAGTTGTAGACAGCAATGAGGTCTCCCCTCAGCTTCCTCTTTTTCAAACTAAGCAGCCCCAGCTCCTTCAGTTGCTCTTGATAAGATTCAGTTGAATCAGGATTGATCCATGTGTATCTTGGCTGAAATCCCACAGTCTCACTAAAATGTGGGCTCTGTGTTCAAGTGTGTTTGTCTCATTACGTCCTTGTGCTTCCAGACATCTTCATCTTTCACTAACTGGACAGAATCTTCTCTTGTGACCAAATTTGGGACAACAGATCCTGGGCTCATCAAGAGAAGTGTGGCCAGCAGGTCAAGGGAGGTGATTCTCCCCCTCTGCTCAGCTCTGGTGAGACCCCACCTGGAGTACTGCATCTAGTTCTGGAGCCCCTATTACAAGAGGGATGTGGAGGTGCTGGAAGGTGTCCAGAGAAGGGCCACGAGGATGAGTAGAGGGCTGGAGCACCTCTCCTATGAGGACAGACTGAAGGAGTTGGGGCTGTTCAGTCTGGAGAAGAGAAGGCTCTGAGGTGACCTAATTGTGGCCTTCCAGTATCTGAAGGGGGCCTACAGGAAGGCTGGGGAGGGACTGCTCAGGATCTCAGGGAGTGATAGGACTAGGGGGACTGGAATGAAGCTGGAGGTGGGGAGATTCAGGCTGGATGTGAGGGGGAAGTTCTTCCCCATGAGAGTGGTGAAGCCCTGGAATGGGTTGTCCAGGGAGGTAGTTGGGGTGCCATCCCTGGAGGTGTTTAAGAGCAGGCTGGATGAGGCTCTGGGCAGCCTGACCTAGTGTGAGGTGTCCCTACCCATGGCAGGGGGGTTGGAATTAGATGATCCTTGTGGTCCCTTCCAGCCCTGACTGATTCTATGATTCTAACAGGATTTGAACCTCTGTTACATATTCTACTATCAATAGCCTTGTCTTTCTCATGGTATTTACTGACAGCTCTTCAACTTAATGAGGATTAAGAACCTGTTTCAAGGAGGCTCTTGTTGCCCTAATATGTGTAGCTGACAAATAAGACAATCAGTTACTTTGGAATAATTTTCAGCTTTGAGAATGATGAATATTTAGTAAATAGTTAGCATTAATAAACCCAACACTTAGTTCTTCAAAATCAAAGTTGGTTTTTTTCATCCTAAAAATATAAGGATGTTAGGAAGACTAAATAAATTCATTTAAGGCTGGAAAAGCCTGTTTGAAATCACTGCATTGAGCATACTCCATGAGGCTGAGCCAGGAGAATAACTGTGTGCAGATAGCTGTCCATACTCTAGCCACACACAGCTATTTTGGAACAACACTGTTGTGGCTGCAGCATCAGGTGTTGCAAATTAAGGAGTGCCATAACTAGCACCTTATCACTGACCTATTTATGTTCTCCTTTTTGTGTTTTCCATTCTGGCAGAGAGTTGGAATATCTCTGTGGTCTGCTGGTTTGGAAGTTGTTGGGTTTTTTTCCCTATTGATCTGTCTTGGTATCTAGCAGGGACATACTCTGATGCAGACTTATTTCCTTTTCACAAGTCTGTAACCTGGAAGCTACAGGTAACACTGACAGTGGTGTAAGGGTGCCATGGCCTGTACATGTGCCCAGCCTTACAGTCTGGCAGCAAACTTTCTGCCACATTTCCATGGCTGTTTAACCTACCCAGCAGGGTTATTGAAGTTATTGAAGGCAGCCAGTATCAGAACAAGAGGCCACAGTCTCAGGCTGCACCAGGGGAGGTTTAGGTTGGATGTTAGGAAGAAGTTCTATACAGAGAGAGTGATTGCCCATTGGAATGGGCTGCCTGGGGAGGTGGTGGAGTCACCATCACTGGAGGTGTTCAGGAGGAGACTTGATGGGGTGCTTGGTGCCATGGGTTAGTTGTTTAGGTGGGTTGGATTGGTTGATGGGTTGGATGTGATGATCTTGAAGGTCTCTTCCAACCTGGTTTGGTTTATTCCAAATAAAGGTTTATTCTAAATAAAGTGCTTATTTGTGATACAGCCACATGCTCCTTTCACAGTAAAGACTTACTGACATTGTTGTTTGGGGAGTTAAACTCTTTTGCCTCTTTCTTCTGTCAAAGGGCCAACTATGAGCCTTTATGCCTGTCTTCAACCTGCCCTTCTCTTAGCCCTCCTTCTCTGCCCTTGTTCTGTGCTGCTTCTCTTCACTTGCTCAGTTTGTCTTCCTTGTTTAATCCCTTCAGGCTCCCTATTCCAGTCCTTGAGCAATCAGTGCTAGTTCCCACCTTCTTCTTCACCTCTCTGGCCTTTTTTGTAGCGATTAATTCTACACTTACTCCATGCCCTCTACCTAATACCTGCTGTTCTTGGATGCCATCTCCTTTCTTTAGACATTTTGTACAATTTTGGTCCTTCCCATTGGTTTTTTTGTCCTAGTACATCAGACTAACTCTCATAGACTGTCTTGCATCTCACCATGCCTAAACTCAGCTCTGCCCTCTGCTTTGGAGGTCCACTGTTGCTCATCTCCTGTAGTTACCTTCATGAGTTCCTTGCCCATCTTTAACTTCTTTCCTTGATTCACACTCCTATACTACTGGTCAGGATAGTTCATGTCTGTTTCTTTTCCTACTCTGGTTTTCAGATTGACTCTATCCCCTGCTGCAGTTCTTGCCTTACTCTTGACCTCTCTGTCGCCAAATGAAGAACCTATTCTCCAACTGCAGTTTGTCATTTGAGGACTTTGATTAAATACAACATACAAGTTGTGGCACAAGCTGTGGTAGAACTTAGAAATTTGCTTTACCAGTGAATTTGTACTGTTACGTGGTGTCAGCTAGCCAGGAAGTGTCACAGTCTCTGTGACCAGTGCAGAATTGTCCGTGTGAGTGGCTTTGCACACCAGGAGAATATTCTTGAACAGTAAGTTTACAGAAGCCAAAGAGATCTAGTGTGAGGTGTCCCTACCCATGGCAGGGGGGTTGGAAGTAGATGATCCTTGTGGCCCCTTCCAACCCTGACTGATTCTGTGATTCTAACTGGCTGTCACAAATACTCCTGCTGAAAAGGTTTGAAGCAGGTTGAAGCATTTCCCCAGGTGCAGATGAGAGAGGGCAGTGATAGTGCTACCACTTGCAATCTTAGATGCAGAAAATACAGGTTGCAAACAATCTATAGCAGTAAATATCGAACAGCCTTGTTATCAATATATTTGCTCATCTCTCTCTTCTCAGCTTCTGCTCCTCATGGTGATTTTATTTATAAAGCCATGTATGACACAGCTTGCAGAGGAAGCTTTTGATAAGCACAAGTAAGGGCCAAGTGTCTGACTGTGCTGGACTTCCTGTGTGGTATAAGCTGGTCACATCTTCACAAGACTTCTCCCCGCATCTTCAAGCACATGGGTGTAGAGCAAAGCCATCCAGCTCCTTGTGGAGAGCTCTGGTTGTTAAGAGAATGCAAATAGGCTTTTAAATGTAGTTTGTCACACTTGCCTTCAGTTTTTAATAAATGAGAAGTAATCAGTTTAAAAGCAGCACTGTGAAAAAAGAGCACTGAAATGTAGCAGCAGTTCTGCTGTCTTTGTAATAATTATTGGGTTGGGTGTTTTTTTTTCAAGAGGGTGAGTTGATTGCAGTGGGTTTTGACTTAAGCTAGATAGGAATTAGGGATTTTGCACTTCTGCAAATAATACCCAATGCAAGAGGTCTCTTGAGAGCTGGAGAACTTACAAAGTATTAGTGACTTAATCATCTCAGCAGCTGGTAGGGTAAAAGGAAATTATTGTTTCAAATTACTTTTCCAGGATTGTGTTGTTAAACACTTCAGTGTAGGTGCACACCTGAGGAGGAAGGTAGGGGTAAGTAATCCCAGTTGCTCTTCAGTAAGGGGCACGTGCATAGGTGTGCTCAGGAAGGGTGAGCTGAAGTTCAGAACTGAGCTTGAAAATACTGTCTGATAGTGCAAACAGCAGGTGGGGAGGATTAAGCTCCTGCTGAGGGTCAAGGAGGGATTCCTTGGCCAAGGAGGTTGTTGGGAGGCCTTGTCCTGGTGTGCCCCACAGCCGTATTTCCATCTCCAGCACTCTCCCTCATGCTTTTCCCGTGCAGTTTCTGTCCTGGATGCCACCACTGCACCATCACAACCACCATGCTGGTACCAGAGAGAAATGGCTCTAGGAGTCTGTTGGTTATGGAGAGGAATGGCTGCCAAGCTGACAGGAGAGCTGGGCACTGGCATGGCAGGAAGGGGCAGGGTTCACTGTGGTTATTGTTGCAGAAATCTGCAGAAAGGAAGTGTTTGTACTAAGATGATTAGAGAAAGAAGTGCCTGAATAAGGCTTTTACAAAAGATTTTCATTTGGGATCAGCTGTGTTTTTTTGGTGGACCTGAACTGCAGTTATCCCTCTGGACTGTACATGATGCCATATTTACCTGAATTATTCTTAGAATCATAGAATAGAATCAGAGAATCAATAAGGTTGGAAAAGACCTCAGAGATCATCAAGTCCAACCTGTCACCCAACACCTCATGACTAACTAAACCATGGCAAACCTTATTAATAACAAAGAATGTCCTGAAGTTCCAGTGAAAGCCACTGTAGCACTTTGTAAGGGAACTAATAATGAAGTACTTCAGCTCTGCTGTACAGGTTCACTAATTGTTTTGGGGAGGTAGGTTGGTTTTTTTTCAGGAGAACCTTTCAACATGCCTAAGTGAGGGGGAAAAAAGGATCACTGTGTCTAGATTAGACATTCTTCTGGTAACATTTCCATGATAAAAGAAGCCTGTGTGAAATGTAATGGTAGGGTTTGTGGGGGGTTTTAACCTCGAAGCATTTCTCAACTTCAGTGTTCTGTTAAACTACATGACCTCCATTTTGTTCCTCTTTGGGAAGAGCTGTGCTTCTGTTACCAGTAGAGACACGGCGTACTTAGCCTATAAACTCTCTGGGAAGAAAGGGAAACAAATTACAGTCTTTACAGCCCTGCAAGTATGAAAAAGAAACTGAGGATCTGAAAATATTTTACATTTGGGTACCCCCCCCTCCTTTTCCCAGCATCCACAGTGTTACAACAATGCATCGCAGGCTTGCAGGACCCTCATAAATTGTGCGTTGCTACCTCCGCTTTATTGCCGGGGAGCTGAGACGCAGAAATATCCCTGGTTTCTCCGTTCCTGCAGGAAGCCAGCTTAAAAGAAAAGGAAAAGCAATAGTATCCATCCCCTCCCCCCCCCCCCCCCCCTTTTTTTTCTTTAATCCTTATTGTATTTGAAGCAGAAGAGCCATTTTATTTTTTTCCTTTCATAAAATGCTGGCAGCACAAACTGAAGGGATCGCTGGCAGCCACCAAGTTCATCCTCGCTAAGAGTTCCGCTCTGTTTATGTCAGCGGTGAAATATGTTTGTTTAACTTGTTCTCCAGTGACAAATAGGCTGCAGCCTCTCCAGGCAGTATGTTTCAACATCTTGCTGTGCTTATCACTGAAACAAAAAAAAAGAAAAAGAAAAAGAAAAAGAAAAAGTTTGCTGCAGTTTAAATCTATTACTTCTTGTTCATGATAGGCATGGAGAACAAATTACTCCTCTCCTTTGATTTTTTTTCAAAGGAGCCATCCTCCTCCTCAGTCTTCCCGCCTGGAGATTAAACAGTTGCAGTTCTTTTGATCTTTCATTGCAGGTCGTGTTTGCTAACCCTCTGATCATTCTCATTGCTCTCTGCTGCTCTCTCCAGTTCTGGACATGGCTCTTGGAATGTGGTGCCAAAAACAAGGCACTGCACTTGAGGCTGAGGCCGTAATAGTACAGAACAAAGCAGAAGGATTACTTCACTCATCTCACAGAGCAGTTTCCTGTTACACCCCACATCTGATAGTTGCCTTTTCCCCCACAGAATCACACTGTTGATTGCCTGTGCTAGAGGCCTGTTTCTCTGCAGAAAGGCTGCCTCACCACTTGCACCCAGCCTGCTCGCTGTGTGCCCACCTTAACACTTGTCCTGTGTGTGAGTAGGGGCTCTCCCCTTCTGATGTTTGTATTGTGCCTCTTCATCAGTGCAGTGTGCCCATAAGACATTTGGTTTGCTGGTAGAATTGGACTGTCTCATCCGTTCTAGGCTACATACAGAAGTGACAGGCATGCAACAGTCAGGGGCCATCCAAGCTGTTACGACTGCAGACAGCACCATAGAGGAACTACTACTATAAATTCTGCAAGTATAAGTTCGTCCTTACCTACACTGTGGTGTTGGATCATTGTTCTGGGACCTCAGTCATCACCTGAGGGTGGTTCAAATATTTGCTCAAATGTCCAGTTCAACAGCAGTGGCTTGTTCTCATAGCAGAACATTCTCTGTGGTGGTGATCCCTGTGCATAGAGCAGCCCAGTCCTCTCTTTTGCTAGGTCCTGTAAGGTAAGACCTTCAGTCTGCTTTCATGTGACAAGTGGTGTGATTATGGGGGGTCATCTCTTGCACCACTGCATGTGTGACTTCTGTTGTCCTGGACTGGAGTAACTGCAAACAAGAGAAAAGGACAAGCTACTGCCTCTGGTGGGTGATACACAGGTGTTGCATTCTTGCCCAGTTTTGTTATCTTTATAACATTTTTGGTGAAGTTTTATTTAAATGAAGGCTAATGGGTACAAGCTACTCCTGGGGACATTCTGATGAGACACAAGAAGAAAATGGTTCACAAGGACAATCAGTGGTGGAGTCCCCAACATTGGAGACCTCTAGGATTCTGCTGGGCCATCTTGTCTAGACCATGCTTTTCCCATGACAGGTTGGTGTTCAAGGAGTGTGTAGGTGTGGTGTTTCAGGATGTAGTTTAGTGGTCATGGTAGCTGAGGTACTGTTGGACTCAATGATCTTAATGTTTCCATGTTTCCATCACCAGTCTGAGGTTCCTTCCAACCTGGGATTCTGTGATTCAAATCCGTTTTCAATCTATAGACTCATAGAATTGTTTTGGCTGGAAAAAGGCTGCTGAGATCGTGTCCAGCCGTCAAAGTAAGACCATTAAACCATGTCCCAAAGTGCCATGCCCACACGTTTTGTATGGTTTCAGGGCACCGGTGTGTCACAGCGGCTGCCACCAGACGTGACCTGCCTCTGCCCGCTTCCCCTTCGCCTGCCGAGGCTCCGCTCCCGCCGCTCCCCGTCATGCTCCCCACCAGCTCCTCCGCAGAAGGGGGCAGGGGGACGGCGCCGGGCCGGGGTTCCCGGGCGGGCTCCGTGCACTGCCGCGGCCCGGCCCGTAGGTGGAGACCTGCCGCAGGCTTCGGCGGCGGGGAGGCGGAGCCCGAGCCCGGCTGCCCTGTGCTTGCCCCGCGCCGGGCCCCGCCGCTCGGCTCCTGCGCTGCTGAGGCAGCCCGGGGAAGAGGGGGAGCAGCCCCGCTCCTGCCGAGGGGAGCTGCAGCCTGGCCGGGGGAGCTCTGCGCTCCTCTTCCTGCGCCGCGGGCATCAGCTGTGTGCTGGGAGCCAGCGGGCAGCGCTAAGCTGGTGGAAGGAAGGAGCGAGCGGGGTTGGTTGTTGTGCGCTCCGGTGGGAGCTGAGGGGGAGAGCCTCTGCTGCCTGCATCTGAGGACAGGCATTGCAAGTGGAGAACGCCTCGCAGCTCCCATACGGACCGCTGCATTAGCGCAGTGACTCTTGCAGGATGAAGTTAAACTTCATGTGGTGATTATCCGAATCTTGAGCTCCCAGCCCTCTTCCTGCCCTGCACAGAAAACAGGGGCTGTGAAAGGGAGCTTGCCCAGTGCCTTGCTGCCCGCCCGGGGACCCGTGCCTGTATTTCACTGGTGGCTTTCCCCAAAACCTCGCTTAAAGTTTCCACCCTGAGCGTACCGCGGGTTGTGGTACGCTGGAGTTCACCCACACAAGGACGAGCTCGCAAGTTTCCAAAGCTGGGATGTGAAATGCAGACACCTCTACAGGCATCTCTCTCTTAGAAGCACCCCCAGCCACAGGCCGGTGTTCGTCAGATTGAATGGTGATCGGGCTCGCAGCTGGGCGCTCGGCCGCTGTGCCGGGGTGCATCTGCAGGCTGGAGGCGACTGCTGGCGAGCGGGGGTGTGCCCTGGGCGGTATCACAGCTCTTCGGCACGCAGTGTGTTTAAATGGGACTTGAATTTTGGGCGACGGTGTTGGTGGTTTCCTCGGCGCTCCTTGGGCAGTGGGCAGGGTGCGCAGCTCCAGCTGCCCCTGCTGACAGTAGAGAAGAAGACACTGAAGAGTTAAGACTTCAGCCTGTGGTATTCTTCCAGGTTCTCCATGAATTTCCCAATGGACTTGCTAGTCAGACCGCCACTTTGGGAAAGGGGGCTGTTAGGTTCCGTCTGCATCTGCATTAGCAAATAGCGTGATGCAGTGGGAGCAGATCTGCACAGTGAATCTAGCTGGTGCTGACGATCATGCTATGTGCCTTTCAGGATGCTTTGCTTTGTTCTAGCTGTGGTCTGGAGCAAACTGGGAACGGATGGAGCACGTCTTCCAGATTTTAGCTTCATCTGAAAGTAATCCAGCTTCAAACTGCTCCATGACATGAAGCAGCCAGGGTGAAAGAATCAGGAGAACTCTTTGAAAACACGCTTCTTGCACAAACTGAAATGGTAATGCTGATGCACTCTGTGAGTGGCTTTTGTTAATATATCTTCATCCAGTCCTGTTCCATGAAGTTTAGAGGGACTTCTGGCCCAGTCCTTGCTACTCATCTGTGATCAAGTCTGATAGAATGAGAGCTTTCCAAGAACAGCATGTGTCTGTGGATTTCAGAAGGGCAGATAACTGCAGCTCTGTCCAAA
The DNA here is from genome assembly GCF_026170545.1 of Melanerpes formicivorus. NCBI lineage: Eukaryota > Metazoa > Chordata > Aves > Piciformes > Picidae > Melanerpes > Melanerpes formicivorus. Next base: position 8,326,010 of record NW_027142379.1, on the reverse strand, counting down.
CCTGAGATCAAGACCAGGTAGTGGTTATTTTAAGTGAAAAGAGTAAGATTTTCAGAGGACTTGGTGTAAAATATACCATCTCTCTTTTTTCCCCCTCCTTTATTCCTAAAGCATTAGCTCAAAAAAAAAAAAAAGCCCCACAGAAGGTAAAAAAAAGTGTTAGGCCTGCCTTTGAAAGTTCACAGATCCTCATTCTATTAGTGTTCCTCATGCTGAGAACATTATAACAGTGCCTACAGAATCTACCTCAATTGAACAGTACCTGCACAATTTCCATTCAAAATTAGGAAATGTTAATGTGAGTACCCATGTAGAGCACATCTGATCCCTGCTGTAAGGACAAACAATGACTGTTCACCTTTTTAGTGTGTTTTGTTCTCCTCAGAATGCAGACATATGCACCAGAAAAGTAACCTAAATCATGGGATCTGTTTCCATTTCTGAAGAGCATTTGCATTCTGTGCTGGGGTGAAGAGGGAAGTTATTCTGCAGCATTTGCATTTGGCTTACAGTTGATGTTGGATTTTTGGAGGGTTTGAAACTAGAACTGGCCTGTGGAATTATCACTGAATCACAGAAAGCAGAGGTGGAAAAGCCCAGCTAGATGAGCTAACCTTTCTCCTTCCTGGTGTACCAGATCCTTGAGTGTTTTCTTTCCAGTGCAGATTTAAAAGTCCCCAGGGATGTGCCTTGTGGCTCTTCCTTCGGGCAAATATTCCACAACCTTCTGTACTTCACCATTAGAAATCTTTTCCTGAGATCTGACCTAAATTTCTCCTTTCTGGAGTACATTCCATTTGCTGAAGATTTATTACCTTGAACCATTCTAAGTAATTCCAGTCACCCTTTGATACTGACATCTCTAACAAGCTGTGTTCTTTCTTTATGCTTTGTCCCTTAATCAGAACAGCCATCCATGCCTAGCCTGTGCCTTTGCTCTCTTCCACCACCTCTGCTTCAGCCCATAGGCTAATAAGGAGTTGTGCTGTAGTCATTGCACTTCCATTTCGTGTTCATTTTTCTTGAGAGTGACTTTTATGACACTGACTTCTTTTTCCCTCATGATTACCATGCCTGAAATGGCAGTTTTCCTCTGAAGGAAATATGTAAAAATGCTGTCACTGGCCACTATGGTTATTATCTTTCAAAGATGTTCAGATAGAAAGAAAAGAGAAGATTATCTCTAACTACCAGGCCTGCAAGTTTAGCCAGGAACTCTATGCCACACCACACAAATACATTCACATTCCAGGGCAAGTTAGTAACTTCTCATGATGCTAAAGGAGGGTAAGGAAAACAATATTGTTAAAAACAGGAGTCCTACTCTGCTGTGCCACAACTGCAATAGTTTTAGTTTGCTAAGAGCAAAACCTAACAGAGAGAAAAGGTTAGTCAAGACCAGGTTTTCAGTGAGTGTGGGGTGAAAATTTCTGCAGAATTTGCATGGAACAGAATCATGCCCTCAAGTAGAAATTATCCTGGCCTGTATCAGGAACAGTGTGGCCAGCAGGAGCAGGGAGGTCATACTGCCTCTGTCCTCAGCACTGCTTAGGCCACACCTTGAGTTCTGTGTCCAGTTCTGGGCCCCTCAGTTTAGGAAAGATGTTGAGTTGCTGGAAGGTGTCCAGAGAAGGGCAACAAAGCTGGGGAGGGGTTTGGAGCACAGCCCTGTGAGGAGAGGCTGAGGGAGCTGGGGTTGCTTAGCCTGGAAAAGAGGAGGCTCAGAGGAGACCTTATTGCTCTCTACAACTCCCTGCAGGGAGGTTGTAGCCAGGTGGTGGCTGGTCTCTTCTCCCAGGCAACCAGCACCAGAACAAGAGGACACAGTCTCAAGCTGTGCCAGGGGAGTTTTAGGCTGGATATTAGGAAGAAGTTCTTCACAGCGAGAGTGATTGCCCATTGGAATGTACTGCCCAGGGAGGTGGTGGAGTCACCATCACTGAAGGTATTTAGGAAGAGACTGGATGGGGTGCTTGGTGCCATGGTTTAGTTGATTAGGTAGTGTTGGATGATAGGTTGGACATGATGATTTCAAAGGTCTCTTCCAACCTGGTCTGTTCTGTTCCTGTTCTGTTCCTGTTCTGTTCTTTCTTTCCATCCTATCCTATCCTATCCTATCCTATCCTATCCTATCCTATCCTATCCTATCCTATCCTATCCTATCCTATCCTATCCTATCCTATCCTATCCTATCCTATCCTATCCTATCCTATCCTATCCTATCCTATCCATACCATGATCACCACTGGGACAATCTTCTTCAGAAACACCATGGGGGAAGGGAATGTGGAGATGAGAGGTTGTTTGGAATATATAAGCTTTCAGCTGTCAAACTTCATCACTTCATCAGCTTTTGCAAGCTTTTAACTGTCAGGGTTTTTTTTTGGGGGGGGAAAGGGTAAGAGGGCCCCAAACCTACAACTGCATTTCTCTTTCATGAAGGCTGGATTTAGTGGTCAAATCCCATTTGTTAAACTAAGACACTGCCAACACTGTTGACAGTGTTTTGCTAGACTCTGTGGCAAGGCTTGCTGGTACGTGTATAAGTAGTGATAGAAATTTGCCTTTTGTTCCTTTGCTAAACCATGAGGAACTCCCTGGTTTATATCACACTTAAATAAAAAAAGATTAAAGGATTTTTGTTGCTTTCACCAAGTGCTCAAAAGATGGTTTGCTGACTGCTCAGGATTTTGCAGCTTGCCTTTAGTCAAGCACGAGAGGTTGGGCTCTTGTGTCACACCCCCAAGTTTTTAAGTGATGTGGAGTTGGTGTGTTTGTAAATAGAAAACAACTCAGTTGCTACCAATCCCAGTGACTCCTGAGCTGGCAGGGGAGTACAAACGAAGCAGATAAACAGACTCCTCTCTGAAACAGCTAGGTAATGAGCCTCCAACTTTAAGGATGTTGGTAGCAAAATGGGAGCGGGACATATTTTTATGTGTCAAGACTGAAGAGCTTTCAGGTTTGAGATTTGTGTTTGTAGACCTTTTCCTGCACCATGAATTATCTCAGCACCTGGTGGAAGGATGTAAAGAAGGTGGAGCCAAATTATTGTCAGTGACAGGGTCCTGCAGCTGGGTGGAGGCAATCCCAGGCACAAATCCAGGCTGGGCAGGGACTGGCTGGAAAGCAGCCCTGAGGAGAGAGACCTGGGGGTGCTGGGGGAGGAGAAGCTCAACAGGAGCTCTCAGTGTGCACTTGCAGCCCGGAAAGCCAAAGAGATCCTGGGCTGCATCAGGAGAAGTGTGGCCAGCAGGTCAAGGGAGGTGATTCTCCCCCTCTACTCAGCCCTGGTGAGACCCCACCTGGAGTACTGTGTCCAGTTCTGGAGCCCCTATTACAAGAGGGATATGGACGTGCTGGAAGGTGTCCAGAGCAGGGCCATGAGGATGATCAGAGGGCTGGAGCACCTCTCCTATGAGGACGGACTGAAGGAGTTGGGGCTGTTCAGTCTGGAGAAGAGAAGGCTCCGAGGTGACCTCATTGTGGCCTTCCAGTATCTGAAGGGGGCCTACAAGAAGGCTGGGGAGGGACTTCTCAGGATCTCAGGTAGTGATAGGACTAGGGGGAATGGAATGAAGCTGGAGGTGGGGAGATTCAGGCTGGATGTGAGGAGGAGGTTCTTCCCCATGAGAGTGGTGAAGCCCTGGAATGGGTTGTCCAGGGAAGTGGTTGAGGCCCCATCCCTGGAGGTGTTTAAGCCCAGGCTAGATGGGGCTCTGGCCAGCCTGCTCTAGTGTGGGGTGTCCCTGCCCATGGCAGTGGGGTTGGAATTAGATGATCCTTGTGGTCCCTTCCAACCCTGACTGATGCTATGATACTATGACAGGACAGGAGGCAATGGGCTCAAATTGAAATACAAAACAATTCCATTGCAACACTAAAGAATAAACAAGGCTTTCTTTGCTGTGAAGATGACCAATTACTGGCACAAGTTGCACTGCTGAACACACCTCTGAGCCACTGGCTTGGAGCAGTGGATAATCTGCAGAGCTATCTCCTGACCTGATTCTGTGATTAGATTGGAAAAGTACTAATCTGGCACTGACAGTGTCCTCTGAGTTTGCACACTCAACTGTTTGTGGTGTATAATGTTAGGTGTAGGGGAGATTCATACATGAAGCCTGTTCATAGCTAGAAGCCTAAACATTTTCCTTTAGCAAGTCCTCTAGCTAAGGCCCTGGGAGCTGCAAAAGACCCAAAATGAGAAGGTCAGCTGAGCTTGCTCTTGCTCAAGATGATGCTTGGAATGAACAGTCAAGATAGTTTCATAGTTTCATAGTATCAGTCAGGGTTGGAAGGGACCACAAGGATCATCTAGTTCCAACCCCCCTGCCATGGGCAGGGACACCCCACACTAGATCAGGCTGGCCAGAGCCTCATCCAGCCTGCTCTTAAACACCCCCAGGGACGGGGCCTCGACCATTCCAGGGTCTCACCACTCTCATGGTGAAGAACCTCCTCCTCACATCTAGCCTGAATCTCCCACCTCCAGCTTCATTCCATTCCCCCTAGTCCTATCACTACCTGACATCCTGAGCAGTCCCTCCCCAGCCTTCCTGTAGGCCCCCTTCAGATACTGGAAGGCCACAATTAGGTCACCTCGGAGCCTTCTCTTCTGCAGACTGAACAGCCCCAACTCCTTCAGTCTGTCCTCATAGGAGAGGTGCTCCAGCCCTCTGATCATCCTCCTGGCCCTTCTCTGGACACCTTCCAGCACCTCCACATCCCTCTTGTAATAGGGGCTCCAGAACTGGAGGCAGTACTCCAGGTGGGGTCTCACCAGAGCTGAGTAGAGGGGGCGGATCACCTCCCTCAACCTGCTAGCCACACTCCTCCTGATGCAGCCCAGGATCTGATTGGCTTTGATCAGATCAGATCAGAGTTTTATTTGAGGTGTGTGAGCCCACCCATGATGGTGGGAAAATAGAAAGTTGAATCATAAGGGTAATAAGGAATTAAGTTTCAGAAGGCTATCAGATACTGGAGACGCAAACCAAAAAGCAGGCACTCTAGCTGGGAATGTTTGTGCCTATAGGGCCTCTGCTGCTGCTTTTCTATGTTGCTTACTCATTGCTGACAGCAGGTCACAGTGATGGCAAAATGCTCCCAACGTGGCACTGTTCACACGTGCACTTCCCTCTCTGCTACCTGTGTGACTGTCATGAGTTACAGCACTCAGAACTGGGCTCTTGAGTTGGGCAGAGCACATCTCCCTCCAATTCTCTTCCAAATGTCTTTCTGTGTGTACACCTTCATATACCTCAAGCACTTGGGTTTGTATTGGTTTTCTTTTTTCTCCCATTGCTCTAGAATGTGTATGTCCCCTTCCTATCCTTTTGCTCTGCTGGGATGTGCACTTTTCATGCCTCCATTCTTTCCTCTCCCATTTTCCTTAGTTCAAAGTGAAACACACAGTCTGTTTAAGGCTCAGAGATCCTACTCTGGGTGCTCTGGTTGACATCTTGCAAAGTGCAATGAGTGTACTAGGAAAAAGCATCCTAAGGAGTAAAGTTGATTTACCAATAACCAGGCTCCCTGAGAATATTTTTAACTTGTACATTGTCCAACAGCAGAGTTAGTTTTATGTTTGCCACTGCAATAGAATCATAGAATGGTTTATATTGGAAGGGACCTAAAAGATCATCTAGCTCCGAGACCCCTGTGATGGGCAGGGAGACCTTCCACTAGACCTTCTCTATCCATCTGCTTGTTGCTCATTCATCCCTCTTTTTACCACAATTTGCCACCTCTTTTGCCAGTGTTAATGGGATCAGCTGGAATGAGACCAGTGAAATGAATGAAGATAAACAGAGTGGGCAAGGCAAACAGTGGAGGGCAATTTCTTAAGGCTGTTTTAGTGCCAAAGCAAATATAGTGCAAAACTGTAGCCTGAGAAGTGAGGAGGGTGCAAAGCCTCCCTGGTGGTGCAGTAAGAGGCAGAGGAAGGCCAGTCTCTGTTCTGTACAAGCAATGCCAGTGCAAAAAAACCAAGGGGAGGGTGGGGAGGTGGGGAAGTACAGTGTGAAAGCTGGAGTGTTTGAGGCATCCTTCCGCCCATGGGAGAAGTACAAGCAGTGAACCCGACAGGATTCCCACACAGCATAAAAAGCCATCGTGTCTTTGGAGTGACAGTTTCATTAGCAGTTCTGACTGCAGAGAGAGAGAGACACCAAGCTCTATTATCAACTTGTTATATTCCCAGGGTGTAAAATCCATTCTGGTAATGCATGCTGTGCTCCTAAATCACTTGGGTCCTTCTGAGCCTTTCTTTTGCTGCTGTTAGCTGTTGTGCCTGGATGCAGCCAATACGATGCTCTGCTCAAGAGCCCCGACTGTGTGTGCCGTGGGTTTAGGAGGCACTTTGTATTCTCCTCCCTTTGCAGAAGTTTCTGTTTGTGAAGCCTTGTGAGAGCTCCCTCCCATAGCCCTCTGAAGCTCAGCATTCTGTGAGGGGAAATGCAGGGTGATTTTGTTTGGCATGGATTCTTTGCACAGGAGCTGTGTCTACCTGTCTGTAGGGGTTGAGTCTACAGCTCTGTGTGTCAGAGTGTTGGTATCTTTGTGGGTGACATGGACAGTGGCATTGAGTGCACCCTCAGTAAGTTTGCTGATGGCACCAAGCTGTGTGGTGCAGCAGACACGCTGGAGGGAAGGGAGGCCATCCAGAGGGACCTTGACAGGCTGGAGAGGTGGGCACAAGCCAACCTCATGAAGTTCAATAAGAGCAAGTGCAGGGTCCTGCATCTGGGTCGAGGCAATCCCAGGCACAAATCCAGTCTGGGCAGTGACTGGCTGGAAAGCAGCCCTGAGGAGAGAGACTTGGGGGTGCTGGTGGACAAGAAGCTCCACAGGAGCTCTCAGTGTGCACTTGCAGCCCGCAAAGCCAATCAGAGCCTGGGCTGCATCAGGAGAAGTGTGGCCAGCAGGTCAAGGGAGGTGATTCTCCCCCTCTGCTCAGCCCTGGTGAGACCCCACCTGGAGTACTGCCTCCAGTTCTGGAGCCCCTATTACAAGAGGGATGTGGAGGTGCTGGAAGGTGTCCAGAGAAGGGCCAGGAGGATGAGTAGAGGGCTGGAGCACCTCTCCTGTGAGGACAGACTGAAGGAGTTGGGGCTGTTCAGTCTGGAGAAGAGAAGGGTCCGAGGTGACCTCATTGTGGCCTTCCAGTATCTGAAGGGGGCTACAGGAAGGCTGGGGAGGGACTTCTCAGGCTCTCAGGTAGTGATAGGACTAGGGGGAATGGAATGAAGCTGGAGGTGGGGAGATTCAGGCTAGATGTGAGGAGGAAGTTCTTCCCCATGAGAGTGGTGAAGCCCTGGAATGGGTTGTCCAGGGAGGTGGTCGGGGCCCTGTCCCTGGAGGTGTTTAAGCCCAGGCTGGATGAGGCTCTGGCCAGCCTGCTCTAGTGTGGGGTGTCCCTGCCCATGGCAGGGGGGTTGGAACTAGATGATCCTTGTGGTCCCTTCCAACCCTGACTGATACTATGATACTATGATACTATCTGCTTGCTGCAATTCCACCATCCCAACAAGATCTAAGGGTGAGAACACAAGTTTTGTTGTCCCCAGCTCCATCACAGAGTTTTCTGTTGTGTTGAGCAAGCTGCTCAATGCATCTGGTATTGCTTGCTTTAGGTATGAATTTGATTTGAAGAGAGCGAGTTCAGCAGCAGCTAAGTGTTCTGTGAGCTCAGTGCTCCCTAACTGCAAAGCAGTGTTTGGCAATTTGCACCATCTGTATCTACCTGTCTCACACACTCTTTCAGTTTGCCATAAACTGTGTTGGCTGGCAACAGGGACTCTGCTTTTTGAAAGACAAAATCCTGCAGTTTTGCCTTTAAACAAATGGATTTAGGGGAAGGAGTGAAAGGAGGGTGAGGAGGCTGAAATGATTCTATGATTCTACTGGGGACTCCACCACCTCCCTGGGCAGCCTGGGCCAGTGCCCTATGACCCTTTCAGTGAAGAATCTTTTTTTTCCCTATCATCCCAATTTCCAATTTGAATTTTCCTTTTGTTTTTTATTCCTTCATTCATTTTCATATTCAAGCTGCCCAGGGAGGTGGTGGAGTCCCTGGAGGTGTTCAAGAAGTGTGTGGACACAGCACACTTGGGGACATGGAGCTGGGGTTGCTTAGCCTGGAGAAGAGGAGGCTCAGGGGAGACCTCCTTGCTCTCTCCAACTCCCTGAAGGGAGGTTGTAGCCAGGTGGGGGTTGGTCTCTTCTCCCAGGCAAGCAGCACCAGAACAAGAGGACGCAGCCTGAAGCTGTGCCAGGGGAGGTTTAGGCTGGAGGTGAGGAGAAAGTTCTTCCCAGAGAGAGTTGTTGGCCACTGGAATGTGCTGCCCAGGGAGGTGGTGGAGTCCCCATCCCTGGAGGTGTTCGAGAGGGGACTGGATGTGGCACTTGAAGCCATGGTTTAGCAGTCAGGAGGTGTTGGGTGACAGGTTGGACTTGATGATCTTTGAGGTCCTTTCCAACCTTATTGATTCTATTCTATGATTCTATGAAATACCCAAGTCCTTTTAGTATCCCTGTTGGTACAGGGCAAGGGGGAGGATTGTTGCTTTCTCTTAACTTTTCCTGTAGGAGTGTGGACTCCTCCTTGGGAGTGTCCACACAGCAAAGCCTAAGGGTTAGCATCTGGGTAGGAAGGTGCAGCTTGTCCTGCTCTGGCAACCCTTGGCAGCTGGTTGTGATTATCCACTGCAGCTTCAGAGGAAGTCCTGGCTGTGGGGAGCGTGCAAGGCTGGGCTGCAGCCCGGCTGCTTTGAAGGGTACAGTGGAACTGGAGTGAGTAAAAGCAGTGGCACAGAGCGAAGGGGAGGGTAAAAGCCTAATTATCCCCCACTTGAACTGGCTGCCTTGTTGAATTTCTGGAAGTCCCTTGGTAGATGTGTATCCTAAATGAAGTCAGATGAGGGAAAGGCCATACTCAGTTGCCAGGAACTCCTGCCACAAAGGACTAAGGCTTTAGGAGCACAAACCTCCTCTACAACTATCTGGAAAACTATTTATTATTTATTTTAGTAGTCTCTGCCCCCCCAAAAAAATAAATTAAACTGATTTATGTCTCTTGGATAGGAAAACTACATTGAACTGACATATTGCAAGGACTATTTTTGGTCTTACCATGTAAAATGGTAGAGTTATAAATAGAGCAGTGCAAAATGCAGCTATTTTGATTCTCACTGGGGTTCACACAACCATTTTCTTCCACATTGGTTTCAGTCATTGGATTCAGCCCCTTCACTCAGTGGCTCTGCTTTGGATGCAGAGGATTCCTTGGTTTTGAGTTTGAAACAGCAAAAATCAGTTTGGAGTTGAAGAGGTTTGGGTTTTTTTTTCCTGACTCTTGACCTTAAGCTCTCTGTTGTTCTGACGTCTCTTAGTAATTGTGTCAAGCTCACCTAAAGAGCTGCAGCAATTCCTGTGAAGGTGGTTATAGTCCTGGCTTTGCAGTGAAACTCCAAATCAGGCAAGTTTTGTCTGGCAATGAGCATTGTTACAGTAGCTCTGGTCATAAATCTCGGGGAAAAAAAACCAAATATTTGTAATGGGAGTGGCCACTGAATCCTAAACAACAGCAGAACATGGTGCTGTGAAGTGTGTGTATCTACAGGGGCAGCAAGTGGTCCCCTTCTTGAGAGGAAACCTGCAGCTTGCTCAGAGCTATTGTTAGGTGTCAGATTCAGTCATCAAGTCCCTGCTCTGTGGCTGCATCCTCCCAAATTTTAACCCTTCCAGGCAGCCATGGTTTACATCTTCAGCAGATGAAGCAGCCAAGGTACATAGTAGAGGAAGGATGTGGCGGTGGGCAACAATATCTCCTGCAGTGGATGATATTTGGGAGTGCAGCAGAACTGTCACTTGGGTGTGCTGGATTTTTTTTCCCCTCTTTTGCTGTGTAGATGTAGACTCTTCTTGGGCTCATCCAGATGGGTTACTCTTCTGTCATGAAGTGTCAGAGGAATTCAGGTATTGCCTAGTCACATCAGCAGTTCTTTCAAACAATTTCTCTTCTCCCTGCCTCTGTTGTAGCGCTGTATGTGGATAATAGATGAAGCTATGCAGCTACAGCTGACTGGAATCTTGGGGACAGCTCAAGGTTATAATGGCTGCTTTGCTACCAAAGGATATTAAAGATAGGGTAGGATAGGATAGGGTAGGGTAGGATAGGATAGGGTAGGGTAGGATAGGATAGACCAGAGCAGGTTGGAAGAGACCTTCAAGATCATCGCATCCAACCCATCAACCAATCCAACCCACCTGAACAACTAACCCATGGCACCAAGCACCCCATCAAGTCTCCTCCTGAACACCTCCAATGATGGTGACTCCACCACCTCCCCAGGCAGCCCATTCCAATGGGCAATCACTCTCTCTGTATAGAACTTCTTCCTAACATCCAACCTAAACCTCCCCTGGTGCAGCTTGAGACTGTGTCCTCTTGTTCTGGTGCTGGTTGCCTGGGAGAAGAGACCAACCTCTGCCTGTCTACAACCTCCAACCTCCCTTCAGGTAGTTGTGCTTTGGACAGGCTTCTCAGATGCACTTTCCTGTTTAAAAGATGTGGTTTCTTCATTCAGCAGCATCTACCACCATGAGGTTGTTCAGCATGGAGAAGGGACATTTCAAAAGCCATTCAAAAGAAGTGTAAGGGTTGTGGGACTGAACTGAAGTGGCTAAGTTTACCTCATAGAACAGAATATTTAAGTTGCAAAGGCCTACAACAGAAGAGGAGGCTCAGGGGTGATGTCATTGCTCTCTACAACTACCTTAAAGGTGGTTGTAGCCAGGAAGGAGTTGGTCTCTTCTCCCAGGCAACCAGCACCAGAACAAGAGGACACAGTCTCAAGCTGCACCAGGGGAAGTTTAGGCTGGAGGTGAGGACAAAGTTCTTCACTGAGAGAGTCATTAGTCATTGGAATGTGCTGCCCAGGGAGGTGGTGGAGTCCCCATCTCTGGAGGTGTTCAAGAGGGGACTGGACATGGCACTTGGTGCCATGGTTTAGTAGTCATGAGGTCTGTGGTGACAGGTTGGACTGGATGATCTTTCAGGTCTCTTCCAACCTTAGTGATACTGTGATACTGTAACAGTCATCTAGTCCAACTGCCTGCTGCTGGAAAAGAGGTGTTGACACTAAAGGGATTGCAAACATCTCTGTAAAGTTCCACAGCAAACAGTTCTATCAGCAACTGTCGCAGTACTTCAGATTGATAGAGCCATGATGCTCCCCGAAGGTAGAGAGTCAGTCTTCAGACCTCTAGGGCAAAGTACTAAGCATTTCTGGATGTGCTTTCAGGCCGCTTGGTATTCCAGCATGAAGGAAATACATAAAGCTATGCATCAATGGTATTTCTAGATCAAAGTCATTGCAAGCCTCATGGTGTTTAATGCATTTAGCTTTACAGGTCTCTTGCTGAGACAAGTGGAGAGTTAAGAGTTGAGCATTTAGGGGTCTGTGATGAGGAGGTGGATGTAACCATAGTGCCTGTTATGTCATTGTTTCTTTCTTTCTCTCACTTACACAATAAATATGTAAGAAAAGGTATTATGTGCTGCTGCTGCACCAAAGTCTACTTCAGTTTACCCAGTTTATAAATGCCTGTTTCTATAGATGTATTAAAAATATCTAAGAATATCCTCACTGCTTTCAGTAGAATTGCTCCAGAGAATCCTAACTCCAGAGCCCATTGTGTTTTCAGGTGTTTCTTAAGGTTGGAGGCATTCAAGAGGGGATTGGACGTGGCACTTGGTGCCATGGTCTAGCCATGAGGTCTGTGGTGACAGGTTGGACTTGATGATCTTTGAGGTCTCTTCCAACCTTGGTGATACTGTGATGCTGTTGTCCTAGACCCTGTCTCCTACTTAGCTAGACCAAGAACTTGCTGCTGTTCTCATCTGATCATGCATTAGGCTTCTGTGAAGATCAGTCTGGAGAGGGAGAAGGTTGCTATACACATGAAACAAGATTGGGTCAAGCCTTAGGAGCTCAGTAGTACTTGGACATCTCCTAGTTTATATATAGATAGGTTACCTGTGCAGATGGAGGGAAAGAGGAGGGAGATCTGTGGCTCATAAATCTGTGTTTACCTGGGTGAATAAGTAGCCTGATTGTTAAAGGACTGTATGCTCACATCAGAGCAGCAAGGCTTTCTTTATGGCAGGAGTATAAACATGACTTCATGTACTTCTCTCAAGCTATGGACAGTTTGACCCAGCTCTGGTGGGGTTTTTGCCATGAAACAAACCACAGCTGTACTTACTAACATTTCCCAAGCAGTGAAAATGCAAAGATGCCTATAGTTAGCTGATAGGCTGCAAGAAATTAACTGAAAACTGGTCTGCATCAAAAGAAGCGTGGCCAGCATGTCCAGAGAGGTGATTCTGCCACTCTGCTCTGCTGAGACCTCACCTGGAGTACTGTGTCCAGCTCTGGGGCCTCCAACACAAGAGAAACATGAACCTGCTGGAGTGGGTCCAGAGCAAGGCCATGCAGATGATCAGAGGGCTGGAGCACCTCTGCAGTGAAGACAGGCTGAATGAGTTGGGGCTGTTCAGCCTGGAGAAAAGGTGGCTCCAGGGAGACATTAGAGCTACATTTCAGTATCTGAAAGGGACCTACAGGAAGGCTGGGGAAGGACTGTTTGGAAGGGCTGTGGCAATAGGACAAGGGGCAATGGTTTTAATCTGGAGCAGGCTTGACTTAGGTTGGACATAAGGAAGAAGTTCTTGACAATGAGAGTGATAATATACTGAAACAGGCTTCTCAGGGTGGTGGTCGAGGCCCTGTCCCTGGAGACATTAGAGATCAGAATTGGTGTGGCCCTGGGCAGCCTGATCTAGTTGGAGGTGTCCCTGCTCACTGCGGGGGGGTTGGACAAGGTGACCTTTGGGGTCCAACCCAATGCCATCTGTCAATCTGTGAATTAGTTTTGAGTCATGAAAGCTCAGAAAAATATCTGACACTCTAAAACCTCTTTGGCACTCAAACCCTTAATGAGAAAATGAATGTTATTCCAAACTGGAGAGGGGAGGAGAGAGGGGGAAGGAGAGGAGAGGAGGGGAGAGGAGAGAGGGGGGGGAGAGGAGAGAGGGGGGAGGAGAGGAGAGAGGGGGGAGGAGAGGAGGGGAGAGGAGAGAGGGGGGAGGAGAGGAGGGGAGAGGAGAGAGGGGGGAGGAGAGGAGGGGAGAGGAGAGAGGGGGGAGGAGAGGAGGGGAGAGGAGAGAGGGGGGAGGAGAGGAGGGGAGAGGAGAGAGGGGGGAGGAGAGGAGGGGAGAGGAGAGAGGGGGGAGGAGAGGAGGGGAGAGGAGAGAGGGGGGAGGAGAGGAGAGGAAGGGAGAGGAGAGAGGGGGGAGGAGAGGAGAGAAGGGGAGAGGAGAGAGGGGGGGGAGAGGAGAGGGGGGGAGAGGAGGGGGGGGAGAGGAGGGGGGGGAGAGCAGAGATGGGGGGGGAGAGGAGGGGGGGGAGAGCAGAGATGGGGGGAGAGGAGGGGGGAGAGGAGAGATGGGGGAGAGGAGGGGGGGGAGAGGAGAGAGGGGGGAGGAGAGGAGGGGAGGGGAGAGGAGAGAGGGGGAAGGAGAGGAGGGGAGGGGAGAGAGGGGGAAGGAGAGGAGAGAGGGGGAAGGAGAGGAGAGGAGGGGAGGGGAGAGAGGGGGAAGGAGAGGAGAGAGGGGGAAGGAGAGGAGAGAGGGGGAAGGAGAGGAGAGAGGGGGAGAGGAGAGGAGAGGAGGGGAGAGGAGAGAGGGGGAAGGAGAGGAGGGGAGAGGGGGGGAGGAGAGAGGAGGGAGGAGAGGAGGGGAAAGGAGAGAGGGGTAAGGAGAGGAGAGGGGGAAGGAGGGGAGAGGGGGAAGGAGGGGAGAGGGGGGGGAGGAGAGAGGAGGGAGGAGAGGAGGGGAAAGGAGAGGGGGAAGGAGGGGAGAGGGGGAAGGAGGGGGAGGAAGGAGAGGAGAGGGGAGGGGGAAGGAGAGGGGAGGGGGGAAAGAGAGGGGAGGGGGAAGGAGAGGAAATGCTTGTGAAAGAAACTTTTTCTTCAGGCCAACTTTTAAAGCTGTGAAAATCGAGGGTGACTGTAAGTGGAAGCAATGACAGTTTGTAAAGAGAGGGATGCTGGCAGTGCTTTCTAATGGCTGGAGAAGAGGTTTTGTTTGTTTGCAGCAGGTATGCATGGCATCATTAGAAGACAGGAGAGAAATTCTGCTGAGTAAGCAATGCTGCAGAGCTGGCCTGAGTGTACTTTATGTAATACTTTTTGAAATAACAATGTCTATTAAAGACATCTGCTCCCAGAGTGTAATGCTGACTTAATAGGGGGAAAAAATAACAAGAGTTCTTTAGCAAACCTGTCTTCAGTTGAATATTATGGGCTGTTAAAAGAGGGTTTATGGGTGCAACGTTATTAGCTGAATTTCTGCTCAAATTGAAATCAGGCCCACAAGAAGTTGCCTTTCTGCAGGATATGCCAGGGTTTTGAGAGAAGCATTTAAGACTGTGCCAGAGAATGAATGTGTGCTTCACTTTCCTTAGGGTTTCTAAAGGCATGCAGGGCAGGCAGAGAGCTACTTCTAAGCACCTTTACTCAGAGGGTGTGACCTCTCTAACAATGTTGAAGTGCAACCAGAAATGCTCCACTTCCTACAGTAAGTCATGACTATAACTAGAGAAGGAAAAGCCACCTCCAAAGTGACTGAACTGCAGTTTGTTATAGAACACCCAATATTTTTTTACTAGCTTGGTCAGGTCTGAAATACCACAGCATTGTCAGGGTTGGGAGGGATCTCAAGGATCACCTAGTTCCAACCCCCCTGCCATGGGCAGGGACACTTTCCACGAGACCAGGCTGCCCAGAGCCACATCCAGCCTGGCCTTAAAAACCTCCAGGAATGAGGCTTCCCCCTGCTCCTTGGGCAACCTGTTCCAGTGTCTCACCACCCTGATGGGGAAGAACTTCTTCCTAACATCTAATCTAAATGCACTCTCCTCTACCTATGTTTAGTTATGAGAGAAGCTGGGGGCAGAGGGGTGTGGGAAGAGAATCCTTAGCATCATGGCCTTCTATGAGCAGGTGATGAAATGAATAGCTGAGGGGCGAGCAACTGATGTCATTTACCTGGACCTGAGCAAAGCCTTCGACACTGTCCCGCACCACATCCTGGTCTCCAAACTGGTGACACATGGGTTTGATGGGTGGACCACTAGATGGATAAGGAAATGGCTTGATGGCCACACTCAAAGAGTGGCTGTCAATGGCTCCATGTCCCAGTGGAGGCCAGGGACAAGCGGAGTCCCTCAGGGATCACTCCTGGGACCTGTCTTGTGCAACATCTTTGTGGGTGCCATGGACAGTGGCATTGAGTGCACCCTCAGCAGGTTTGCTGATGACACCAAGCTGTGTGGTGCAGCAGACACGCTGGAGGGAAGGGAGGCCATCCAGAGGGACCTTGACAGGCTGGAGAGGTGGGCACAAGCCAACCTCATGAGGTTCAACAAGACCAAGTGCAGGGTCCTGCATCTGGGTCAAGGCAATCCCAGGCACAAATACAGGCTGGGCAGGGACTGGCTGGAAAGCAGCCCTGAGGAGAGAGACTTGGGGGTGCTGGGGGAGGAGAAGCTCAACAGGAGCTCTCAGTGTGCACTTGTAGCCCGCAAAGCCAATCAGATCCTGGGCTGCATCAGGAGAAGTGTGGCCAGCAGGGCAAGGGAGGTGATTCTCCCCCTCTACTCAGCCCTGGTGAGACCCCACCTGGAGTACTGTGTCCAGTTCTGGAGCCCCTATTACAAGAGGGATGTGGAGGTGCTGGAAGGTGTCCAGAGAAGGGCCAGGAGGATGATCAGAGGGCTGGAGCACCTCTCCTATGAGGACAGACTGAAGGAGTTGGGGCTGTTCAGTCTGGAGAAGAGAAGGGTCCGAGGTGACCTAATTGTGGCCTTCCAGTATCGGAAGGGGGCTACAGAAAGGCTGGGGAAGGACTTCTCAGGATGTCAGGTAGTGATAGGACTAGGGGGAATGGAATGAAGCTGGAGGTGGGGAGATTCAGGCTGGAGGTGAGGAGGAGGTTCTTCACCATGAGAGTGGTGAGACCCTGGAATGGGTTGTCCAGGGAGGTGGTTGAGGCCCCATCCCTGGAGGTGTTTAAGCCCAGGCTGGATGAGGCTCTGGCCAGCCTGATCTAGTGTGGGGTGTCCCTGCCCATGGCAGGGGGGTTGGAACTAGATGATCCTTGTGGTCCCTTCAAATCCTGACTGATACTATGATACTATGGCCCAGAAGAAAACTTCCTCACAGGAATGAAATGCTGACTCGACTTTGTTGCCTAACTATGGCTGATGTGATCTTTCCTTCTCTTATTTTTCCCTCTGAAGTTAAATTATGAGGCTGAAAGTGAAGCAGTAAAACACATTGTGTGTTTTTTCTCAATCAAATTTGGAGAGGCCTTGTGTTTTCCATGCCTGTAGCCTTGATGATTCTTTTGGCAGCTCTGCCAGTGATAAAAGGAATAACTCACCCCTGGCAGGGAATTTGGCTGTTTCATCACTGACATGAGAGGCCAGCCTAACTCTGTGGTGATTGCTGTCTGAATGACTTATGTAGTTTCTTCACATGCTTTTTGATTGAAGAGTGATAACTCAGGCAATGAGTTAGCTGGCATCAGGCTCTGAGACAATCTGTTTTCTTTTTATAAAGCCTGCAGCACCTTTCAGCCACCCATTTTTTGCATGAGACTATGGTGGATTAGGTTCTAATGTGCCTGGTGGATGTAGCCAAAGGGTGGTTAAATTAGGTTGTGCTGGCATGCTTTTGCTTTGTTTGGTTTTCGTTGTTAAGTGACAGCTCTTACAGTGGGATTGAGAAGTGAGAGGTGGGCTAAAAGGCTGTCTTTATCTTACAACATGGAGGAGGTCAGGGCACTGCACTAGTGGTAGGAGTGGCACTCTCTCCTCCCAAAAGCAGAGCATGTTGTCAGAGAACCCAGAGAGGGAAAAAAAATACACTGAGCCCAGCCTAACTGTACAGGCTTGGATGCAGAAGGCACATCCAAGTGGAGGGAAAAGAATCATTGGGACGTTTGTAGAACTGAACAATTTCCTACAACACATCCCAGCTCAGGATGTCTGTGTTAGAGGTTTAAATAGAGATGACTGTTGTGTGAAGCTGACAGGATTTCACGAGGGGGGTCTGGATGGAAACAGGAGCAGTTTCCTTGCTGAGTCCTGGCTTGTATCAGAAATGCTGTCTGGCAGGAGTAGGGAGGTGATTGTCCCCTTCTTCTCAGCTCTGCTGAGGCCACACCTTGAGTACTGTGTCCAGTTTTGAGCACCTCGATGCAAGAGAGATGTGGAGGTGCTGGAGCCAGTGCAGAGGAGGGCAAGGAAGCTGTGAAGGGCCTGGAGAATAAATCTGATGAAAAGCAGCTGAAGGAGGTGGGGTTGGTTAGTTTGGAAGAGAGGAGGCTGAGGGGAGACCTCATGGCTGTCCACAACTACCTGAAAGGACATTGTGGAGAGGCTGGTGCTGGTCTCTTCTCACAGGTAATTAGTGATAGAAGAAGAGGGAATGGCCTCAAGCTATACCTGGGTAGGTTTAGACTGGACAGTAGGAAACAAAATTTCACAGAGAGAGTGGTCAGGGATTGGAAAGTGCTGCCCAGGGAGGTGGTTGAGTAGCCAACCCTGGATGTGTTTAAAGGTGGTTTGGATGTGGTGCTTGGGGATATGGTTTAGGGCTGAACCTTGTGGAGTAGGGTTATCAGTTGGACTTGGTGATCCTGAGGGTCTTTTCCAACCTGAATGTTTCTGTGATGCTGTAGCAAGAATGGGTAGATTTGCTAGAGGTCTATTTGCCATGTTCCATATGTAATAGGATGACACTGGAGTGCTAGGTATAACCTGAAGTGCTGTAGAGGTGATGGGTGCTTTGGACATCCCCTTGGTCAGTGTCTGCTGTACACATGCTGTTACTGGTTTTGTTCAAGTAAACCAGTTAAATCTTACAGCTGCAGTTAATATTGGTCTTAAAACAACCAACCTCTTGGGGTAATTTTTTTAAGGCAGAGCAATGAGTGGAAAGTGTAGGTGAATTTTACAGAATCTGTGCTGCAGGAATGCAGTCAGAATCCAGATCTGTTTGAGGCACTTGGGTAAACAAAGGTAAGGACACTTTTCCTTCTTGAAAGTGTGTGTGATACAGAATCCTCTAGGTCAGGCATGGTTTTGTTAGAATAAACCGGGTTGGAAGAGACCTTCAAGATCGTGTCCAACCCATCAACCAATCCAACCCACCTAAACAACTAACCCATGGCACCAAGCACCTCATCAAGTCTCCTCCTAAACACCTCCAATGATGGTGACTCTACCACCTCCCCAGGCAGCCCATTCCAATGGGCAATCACTCTCTCTGTGTAAAACTTCTTCCTAACATCCAACCTAAACCTCCCCTGGCACAGCCTGAGACTGTGTCCTCTTGTTCTGGTGCTGGCTGCCTGGGAGAAGAGACCAACCTCTGCCTGTCTACAACCTCCCTTCAGGTAGTTGTAGAGAGCAATAAGGTCTCCTCTGAGCCTCCTCTTCTCCAGGCTAAGCAACCCCAGCTCCCTCAGTCTCTCCTCATAGGGCTTGTGTTCCAAACCCCTCACCAACTTCATTGCCCTTCTCTGGACACCTTCCAGCAAGTCAACCTCCTTCCTAAACTGAGGGCCCCAGAACTGGACACAGGACTCAAGGTGTGGCCTAACCAGTGCAGTGTACAGGGGCAGAATGACCTCCCTGCTCCTGCTGGCCACACTGTTCTTGATGCAGGCCAGGATGCCATTGGCCCTCTTGGCTGCCTGGGCACACTGCAGGCTCATGTTCATGTGTCTTGATATGGGTCACAAGAAAAGATACCATCTGTTTTTTCAGTTCCATTGAAACTTTGCAAGGGCAAACAGTCACATCCAAAGATTTCTAACTATGCAAAGTTTACCATGTGTTGGGGGGAAAAAAAAAGCATACATAAGGAGAAAAAGTTAATCAGAGAGCAGCTCTAAGTACAGTCTGAGTCCAAAGACTCCTTACTGAGGTAGTTCAGTGATTGTCACAGAATCACCAAGGTTGGAAAGAGACCTCAAAGATCATCAAGTCCAACCTGTCACCCAACACCTCCTGACTACTAGACCATGGACCAAGTGCCACGTCCAATCCCCTCTTGAACACCTCCAGGGATGGTGACTCCTGGGTTCACTGCATATAGGAGCCTTGGGTTTGGATCTAAGAGTTGGTCACTGAAAGCAAGTTAGAAGAGCATTATCACAGGTGAAGCGTTGCCATTCTTCACTTCTCTGTCACTTTTTTTGTTTATCGTTCTCTGGACACGCTCCAGCAAGTCAACATCTTTCCTAAACTGAGGAGCCCAGATCTGGACACAGGACTCGAGGTGTGGCCTAACCAGTGCATAGGAGGACTCTAGGCATTTTGAGGACTAGAGTTCAGGAGCAGTCCATTGGTGTGCAGCCATGCTGCTCAGTACTGTTGCCAGTGACTGCCCCGCTGATGCCATGATCACTGCTGCACTGTGCTTACAGGAGCTCCTGCCTTCTGTTCCATTGTTCGCTCTGCCCGTGTGAGAGTTGCTAATTCAGACCTGAATTAGCTCTCTGTGATCCTGACATTAAGATTTATTGATGTTTGATTTTTCAACCTGACAAACCCTCACTTCCATTGCCTAATTCATACTCAGTCTTTCTCCACAGCAAAACCCACAGAGCAAATTAGGTGAATGATCCTGTGAAAGCTAAACCACGATTGCTTAACTCATTTTCATGCATGGCTAAACACAGAATTGAACCTCATGCTCCAGAAGTGAAAGGTTAGTGATTTTAGATCATTTCAGAACTCCTGGGTAGGTGTCAGTTTACCCTAATCCTGGTCTCTGTTGACTCTGCCCTTGCAGAGGCATTGCTTTCTGTCAGTGATTGAGGGGAGACGTTGCTTTTAGTGATGCTGATTCAGCAGAGCTAAGAATCAGTAAATTAGCAATGGCTGTGAGGGAGTTTTAAACATTGGTAGAGCGCCAAACTTCTGTTGTTACTGTGTCTCTGAGGTGAAACCCCAGGGAAGAGCCACGAGGGTGATCAGAGGGCTGGAGCACCTCTCCTGTGAGGACAGACTGAAGGAGTTGGGGCTGTTCAGTCTGCAGAAGAGAAGGCTCTGAGGTGACCTCATTGTGGCCTTCCAGTATCGGAAGGGGGCTACAAGAAGGCTGGGGAGGGACTTCTCAGGCTCTCAGGTAGTGATAGGACTAGGGGGAATGGAATGAAGCTGGAGGTGGGG
This sequence comes from Melanerpes formicivorus, assembly GCF_026170545.1. Classification (NCBI taxonomy): domain Eukaryota; kingdom Metazoa; phylum Chordata; class Aves; order Piciformes; family Picidae; genus Melanerpes; species Melanerpes formicivorus. The sequence continues at coordinate 8,305,695 of NW_027142379.1, read as the reverse complement.
AGATTCAGGCTGGATGTGAGGAGGAAGTTCTTCCCCGTGAGAGTGGTGAAGCCCTGGAATGGGTTGTCCAGGGAGGTGGTTGAGGCCCCATCCCTGGAGGTGTTTAAGCCCAGGCTGGATGAGGCTCTGGACAGTCTGCTCTAGTGTGGGGTGTCCCTGCCTATGGCAGGGGGGTTGGAACTAGATGATCCTTGTGGTCCCTTCAAACTCTGACTGATACTATGATACTAAGCTACAGTACCAGGCAATGTGCTATGGCTGTGCTCTTCCTGAGTCACAAGACAGATAAATGAGGAAACTGTGTATCCAGGTTTTGGCTCCCTAGGGACACTGCTATCAGATTATATCAAACAGCCAAGTACAAAGAAATAAATCTGTAGGGTTAATATACACTCTAAGGGACTGTTCATTTAGCAGCAAAATGGTGTGGACAGGTGAAGAATAATTAACTCTGTAACGTTGGATGCTTTCATCAATCCAAAATTCATCTTTATTAATTTTCCTGGATGGTGAGATGCCCTCATGCACCTATAGGTGCCTGCTGATTCCACATAGGTGCCTTGATTCGATGGTCTTTGGAGATCCCTTCCAACCCTAACCTCCTGTAATCAGTACAGCAGCTGACTGGTGAGACACTGACACAGGAACTGGAGGAGCAGCAGGCTACCAAGCACCAAAGAAACCCCATCCAAGAAAGCATTTTCTTTTTGCAGCTGGCAGCATGCATAGCTACACTTGGGACAAAAGTGGGAAGATGGGGTTAATGGGCCCCTCAGTTTAGGAGGGACATCAAGACACTTGAATGTGTCCAGAGAAGGGCAACAAGGCTGGGGAGAGGCCTTGAGCACAGCCCTGTGAGGACAGGCTGAGGGAGCTGGGGTTGTTTAGCCTGGAGAAGAGGAGGCTCAGGGGAGATCTTACTGCTCTCTATAACTACCTGAAGGGAGGTTGTAAACAGGAGGGGGTTGGTCTCTTCTCCCAGGCAACCAGCAGCAGAACAAGAGGACACAGTCTCAAGCTGCACCAGGGGAGGTTTAGGCTGGAGGTGAGGAGAAAGTTCTTCCCAGAGAGAGTTGTTAGCCATTGGAATGTGCTGCCCAGAGAGGTGGTGGAGTCCCCATCCCTGGAGGTGTTCAAGAGGGGATTGGATGTGGCACTTGGTGCCATGGTCTAGTCATGAGGTCTGTGGTGACAGGTTATTCAGTACTCAGTATTCCTAAGGTTGGAAGAGACCTCAAAGATCATCGAGTCCAACCTGTCACCACAGACCACATGACTAGAGTAGGGAAGACACTACTGCCCACTGCAGGCTTGAACTCACGACCTTCCCATTAAGGGTCTGATGCACTACCAAGCTGAGCCACCCTGCTCACTTCCAACCTTAGTAATTCTGTGATACTGTAACTTCTGAGTATTCCAGTTTGAGATGATCTGTGATGCAGAACTTAACACCAAAGCATTGCTAAATAAAACTGTACCTAGTGTGTGAGAGCACCGAAAGGGATGCTAAATATCACCCCCTGGTAGTATGCTCAGCTTTTTCTTCTCCATGGAAGTAAAGTCTGTGGCCCTGCTTTAACTGATAATTAACAATTAATGGCTGAGAGCAATTAATTCAGAGAAAAACCCACCAAGCTTCTGGTGCCATACTAGCTGAGGCAGCATGTCTTTCCTCTTCCAGAAAGAAAATGTGGAGTCTAAAAAGCCCCACCATCCTCTGATGAAAAGGTACTGCCTTCCTATGCTCCATCATTTGCAGGTCTTGACAAGACAAATGGGTGGGCTACTGAAGCAAGGAAATCTGCTCTCAAAATTAAACTGTTGACAGTGTACTGATCTAGAGCTTTGAGAAGATGGTGGAGACCCCAGATCACTACAGACCAATATGAGACCAATATGCAACACTGACCAATATGAGAAAGTGTGCCAAGAATAAACAAAGAGTAGCCCCCAAGACAGCTCCATCTGTGAAAGGGGCAGAAAGACTACAGAGGAACACCAAAGAGGAAGCAGGGTCCCAGTGCACTCAGTTTACTGGACATTGTCTGAGAAAGTGAAGAGAAACAGTCATGGCCAAACAGCAAAGAGAAATTATTAAGAAGAAGAAGAAGGTGTCCTTCCAGAAGCTAAAGGCACATCCAAAGTAGCATAAAAGCTGACAGATATACTGTTAAAATTACTGTTAGGCAGATGAAAGGTGAGTCTGAGACCCAGCTGCTCAAAGGATCAATGCATCAGGAGGAAAAAAAACACTCTCAGTGAGTCTGAATATGACAAGGGTCTAAAATTAACTCTCAAGGGATCCAGAATCACTGGACAGAAGGTGAGCATTTGCATCCTTGTTCACTATGGAAGAAACATGGAAATCCCTTTTGGGGCATTCAGGGAAATTGACAGAGAATGGCCTTGAAACTGAAGTTTCTGAGAGAGGGGAATGGTACAGAAGACTGATGAGTACAGATGAATCTCCAGCATCTGAAGGATTCACCCCAGAATTCTAAGAGAACTCAGGGATGAAATATCTACTAATAGCAGCATGTGATCTCTCTCTTCAATATTCTTCAGTACATGAAAATCAGAAGGTGTCAAATGTGATGTTAGTCATTAAGAAAGTTTCCAAGGGTAGCCAAAAAACCCCCACATTGGCATCTGTTCCAGGTGAATCAGTAGATACTGTAATAAGAGAGAGAATTAATATCTACTTGAATAAATGAGAGTTAACAAAGCTCTCAAGTGTTCTGTAAAGGGGTCAGTGATGTGCAGATAATCATCTGACTGATACAGTCTACTTGGATTTCCAGAAGACTTCTGACAGAACTTTTCATCAAAGTCTTTTAGGAGCACCAAGCAACACAGGAACGTTGCTGGCATAAGAGGGAAGGTGCTGGAATGGATGAGAACCTGACTTAGAAGACATGAAGAGAGGGTAGACCTTTATTAGATGGAAGTTCTTGCATAAGGGGGAGATAAGTAGTGAAATTCCAGATGGTGTCTACCTTGGGACCTGTACTGTTCAGTACAGACTAGACTAGACTAGACTAGAATAGAATTAACCAGGTTGGAAGAGACCTTTGAGATCATAGAGTCCAACCTATCATCCAACACCATCTAATCAACTAAACCATGGCACCAAGCACCCCACCCAGTCTCTTCCTAAACACCTCCAGTGATGGGGACTCCACCATCTCCCTGGGCAGCACATTCCAATGGCCAATCTCTCATTCTATGAAGAACTTCTTCCTAACATCCAGTCTAAACCTCCCCTGGCACAGCTTGAGACTGTGTCCTCTTGTTCTGGTGCTGGTTGCCTGGGAGAAGAGAGAACCTCCGCCTGGCTACAACCTCCCTTCAGGTAGTTGTAGACAGCAATAAGGTCTCCTCTGAGCCTCCTCTTCTCCAGGCTAAGCAACCCCAGCTCCCTCAGCCTCTCCTCACAGGGCTTGTGCTCCAAATCTCTCCCCAGCTTTGTTGCCCTTCTCTGGACACCTTCCAGCAACTCAACATCTTTCCTAAACTGAGGGGCCCAGAACTGGACACAGGACTCAAGGTGTGGCCTAACCAGTGCTGAGTACAGGGCAGAATGACCTCCCTGCTCCTGCTGGCCACAGTGTTCCTGATCCAGGCCAGGATGCCATTTGCCTTCTTGGCTGCCTGGGCACACTTCAGGCTCATGTTCAGCCTACTGTCAACTAGTACCTCCAGGTCCTTTTCTGTTTGGCTGCTCTCCAGCTACTCTGACCCCAGCCTGTAGCACTGCCTGGGGTTGTTGTGGCCAATGTGCAGAAACCAGCAGTTAGATGTGTAAAATCTCATGCCCTTGGACTCTGCCCATCTCTCCAGCCTGTCAAGGTCCCTTGCAGAGCTCTCCCACCCTCTAACTGATCAACACCAGATCAACAAATGACCTGGAGAAGGGAAGTGACCAGTGAGGTGACAGAGTTTTGCTGATGGTAAGGGTTTATATGAAGTAGTAAGGACAAGAGAGACTGCAGAGCTTGCAGATTCACTGCAGGTCAGTGCAGATAACTGAGAAGTGATACACTGGAGAAGAAAAATTCACATCTTAGATCATTTATCTCAACTGGCCCAGAGGTCTTCAGAAACAAGACCTTTGGGGTATGATAGACAGTTCCATGACAATATCACCTAGTAGTAGTTGAAGAAAAAGTAAAGAGTAGATTAGGAATGATTAAGAAGTAAATAGAGGACAAAACTGGAAGAACCAGTCTGCTTACTGTTCAAGTCCATGTGCTGCTATAGAAGTCCAAGGTTTGCATGCCTGAATACTACATGCAGTTCTGGTCCCTATGCCTGGGATAGGACCTGCTAGAACTGAAAAGTATTCAGAGATGATGGGGATGGCCAGAGGTATCCTGTGACTTCCATTACAACATGCAAGGAACTCCACCAACTGAACAGCCAGGAATCATCATTTGGGGAAAAAGCATGACATAGAAGAAACCTAAAAGTCTGAAGAACTGAGAGGTCTGGGGGGAGAAGTAGCTTTCTGTCTCTGATGCAAACATGAGGGATGTCAGAAATAGTTAATAAGAGCTTCATTCAGAACAAACCAGAGGAACCAGTTCTGCAGACAACCTATGCCGACTTATGGTGCTCAAGTTCAAGTGGCTTTCTGGACTGAGGAGTTTACAGAGGTGTAAGGAGAGACTGGGAAAAAACTTGGAAGAGATGCTGTTGAGTCTTCCAACTAGATAAATCACGTAATCTAACTTCAAAATGCTTGAAGGCTGGCAGGCACTCTGTGCTTACCTTGTTCTTATTATTCCTGAGTGTCCACTGCCATGGTTGCTGTAGGAGATAAAGCCTGGTGCCAGAGGGACCTGTGGTCTGGACCGCACATAAGTTCATCTGTAACCTTCTCATTAGACAGCAAGATCAGAATTAAATAAATGAAGGTATTAACAGCTTAAATATACTTATAACTTTAAAGCTTCCTAAATGTTTGTAATGTTATTAAAAGTTAAGACCAGAAGGACCCTTAAAAAGTCACCTAATCCATCACCCTGGTCCGTAGCAAAATCAATTACATTTGTGCCCCCACTGACAAATTTGTTTAACCTGCTCCTAGAGCTTTCAGTGGTGGAGACTCAGCAGCCTCCATAAGTAATCTATTTAAAGTCTCACTATTTGTGCTATGAGAAGGATTTGTTTTTCTTTTCCTGTCTAACTGGAATCTAATCAGCTGTTGTTTGCTGTGAACCTCTGGTTAACTGCAAGCCTGAGCTAAGAGGGGAGGCGTCCTAGACTTCCAACGAATGTTGCCCAGTAACTTTAGGCACTCTGGAAATAGTCTGAATGCAGGCTTGGTTTGGACTGTGGCTGGTAGTTACTGGGCTTTGTGATTTAGTTAGTAGGAGGAAGCACAAAGTGAGAGCTCTTCTGTGCCATTTTAGGGATTTTCATGTGATTATAATGTCTTATCTCTTCAGCATTTCCTGCCTTCAGGTAAAGTTTCTGTGAGCAGTGCTTTCTAAACCCAGACTGTTTTGACTTTCCCTCAGCAAAGGCTGTTTGAAAGGTGTGTCTACAGAAGAAAGTGGGGCAAAAAGGTTTCTTTTAAAACACTTACTGAAAGCCAGGCTGTAATATTTTCTTTCTTTTATTGTAAGGTCTGATTTCTGGGTTTGCCTGTAATTTACTGAACTATAGATCTTTGAGATCAAAGAATCATAGAATCAATAAGGTTGGAAAAGACCTCAAAGATCATCAAGTCATGACTGCAAACCATGGCTTCAAGTGCCACGTCCAATCCCATCTTGGACACCTCCAGGGATGGTGACTTCACCACCTCCCTGGGCAGCCCATTCCAATGGCTAACAACTCTCTCTGGGAAGAACTTTCTCCTCACCTCCAGCCTAAACTTCCCTTGGTGCAGCTTGAGACTGTGTCCTCTTGTTCTGGTGCTGCTTGCCTGGGAGAAGAGACCAACCCCCACCTGGCTACAACTTCCCTTCAGGTAGTTGTAGACAGCACTAAGGTCTGCCCTGAGCCTCCTCTTTTGCAGGCTAAACAACCCCAGCTCCCTCAGTTTTGTTTGAGCTGTCTTAAATGGTGCTACTCAGTTTACATCAACTATGCTTCTTGCAGGTGATCACTAATTGTATTCTTTGTTTTCCAGATGCCTTGAGAAGGGGATTCTGCCAAGCAGCAATGCCACACACCTACAGATTCAGCTGAATTTGATGTGGGCTGCTCTTACAAAACACTGTAAGTTGTTTGAGCCTTTTAAAAAGTCAGCACAGATGAGGCATTTCAGCAAAACATGTTAAGCTTCATTTCTTTGTTTCAGTTTCCAGTCTCTAACACAGAATCATAGAATCACAGAATTGTTAGGGTTGGAAGGGACCTCAAGGATCATCTTGTTCCAGCCCCTCTGCCATGGGCAGGGACACTCTCCACTAGAGTAGGTTGCCCAGAGTTACATCCAGCCTGGCCTTAAAAATTCCAGGGATGAGGCTTCTACCACCTCCCTGGGCAACCTGTGCCAGTGTCTCACCACCCTCATGGGGAAGAACTTCTTCCTGACGTCTAATCTAAATCTCCCCTCCTCTGGCTTGGATCCATTCTCCCTGGTCCTATCGCTACCTGGCAACCTAAAATCCCCTCCCCAGCTTTCTTGTAGACCCCTTCAAATACTGGAAGGTCACAATAAGGTCTCCTTGGAGCCTTTTCTTCTCCAGACTGAGCAACCCCAACTCTCTCAGCCTGTCTTCGTGGGAGAGGTGCTCCAGCCTTATGACTAAGTGCAGTGTCCTCACACTTGGCAGTGACTGGTGAACATCAGTTTATTGGTACAATGTGGAACGCTTGGGAGCAGCAGTGGGGGCCGTCCTGAGGAGAGACAGGGTTTGAATTAGCATATAGACACGAGGTGATATGTGGCACAAAAGGCAACAGATGTGTAGAAGTTGTTCTCTGGTGAGCACTGACAAGTCTGTGTGCAGCACCAAGCAAACATCCTGTGGAAAAACAGCGTGTGAGGGTGTGCTTGAAGACTTCATCACACTGGGGATGGCGCAAGGAAGCCAAGTTGAAGATTGCTCAAGTGCTTTGATTTTCGTGGGTTTACACTCATCGACTGCAAGGCCACAACCTCAGCAATGTACTTTTCATATAGGCTCTTAAATGGAGGCTCTGCACAGGTCTGTCTGGAGATGGTGAACTACAGCGGTTCCAATGAAATAGTGGTGGTGTCAGCGGCACGTTGGCACAGGACTGAGAATACTCTGTCTGGGAGACTGAGCTTACATGTGTCTTACAAAAAACTATCCCTGTGGAAAATCATCCCTTATTTCTGTTTCCCTGTAACTTAAGAACTTTCAAAACCACTCTTGCTTGAGCTTGGTTGCACCAGGGCTCACAGATCAGTCTCCCATATGAAGAAGGATGAACAGCAGTTTTCACTAGGATCAGTCTCTCTCCCAGCTCAGACAATTCCAGGTGATCCTGTTGGCTCTGAAACGCTGATAAATGGCTGACATCTAAACAGCAGTTGCCTTGGGGAGAAAAAGAATATCCAAAAAAATTCCCCTGGTGGCTTTCACATGCCCAAATTTGGCACTTGGTATTATTGATAAGGGTTTCTCTTTGTTTGATGCCCTGTTAATTCAAGCTAAATGGAAATGAGGGCAGGCTTCACCGAGGAGCAGTGTAAGAATGGCTACAGGAGTGTTAAGTTCCTTCCTGTGTATTTCTAGTCCAAGCTGCAAGGAACCCCCAGAAGCATTTCTCTGGGATTTTTCCTGGTGTCCTTTCTTCTCTCTCTCTCCTCCTCCCACCCCTCTGGCTCCTCCATTCCAGCCTTGTTATTCTCTTGAGATCAGTGTGACAGATCAAAGGCTCAGATGGGGCCCAAGCAATGATTTTCCTTTCCCCCCTTTCAAGCTCTCTGCTAGCTCTCTCCGTGGATGTCTCCTACAGCTGGTAGCTCCAGAACCAGATTTTCAGAATTACAGAAAGACATCCTGTGGTGTATTGGGACTAATTACCTTCATTCTGCTTCCTAAACTAGGATGTATTTCAGTAACACTAATCTGACAGGGTAGTGCCTGGGTAACGGTGCCAAGGCATGGCAGGCACTTTTTATGTCCTTGTTGTGAGCAATCTGTAATCAGGGCAGGAGAGAGCACCTTTTGCATTCCTTCCCCCATACTTTTCCAGCCATGATGCTTGGAGGCTGGCTGGCTGTCTCAACCCCTGTGCTGCCCTGCTAATTGTAGCCTTCACTGTTCACAACTGGGAAGATTTTGTAAAAATCCTGGCTTGGATTCCCAGCGTTCTACAACTCCAAGGTGACCTAATTGTGGCCTTCCAGTATCTGAAGGGGGCCTACAAGAAGGCTGGGGAGGGACTTCTCAGGATATCAGGGAGTGATAGAACTAGGGGGACTGGAGTGAAGCTGGAGGTGGGGAGATTCAGGCTGGATGTGAGGAGGAAGTTCTTCCCCATGAGAGTGGTGAAGCCCTGGAATGGGTTGTCCAGGGAGGTGGTTGAGGCCTCATCCCTGGAGGTGTTTAAGACAGGCTGGATGAGGCTCTGGCCAGCCTGCTCTAGTGTGGGGTGTCCCTGCCCATTGGAGGGGGGGTTGGAACTAGATGATCCTTGTGGTCCCTTCCAACCCTGACTGATACTATGAATATAGTTCACAAGATTTTATGTCATCTGGGTCTTCGTAAAGTCCATGGCTGGCAGCTTGTTTGCCTTCTCCTTTTGTCTGGTTTATTTTCCACGCTCTGGCTTCACATTTTCTCTAATGACCACTTCCATAGCTGGAGTTCACTATCTTACCAGAACTGCAAAAAACCCTGCTCTAGTGTGAGGTGTCCCTGCCCATGGCAGGGGGGTTGGAACTAGATGATCCTTGTGGTCCCTTCCAACCCTTACTGATTCTATGATTCTGTGACTCAAAATGTATAGGCCCAGAGTGTGTACTTTGAAGGGTGTTTTGGGTTTGTTTTTACACATAGTGATCACTCCACTTCCTGCAATGTCTTAAAGCTCTGACTTCAGCAATTTCAACTCATCCTGATTTTCTTTGTTGCTTCCCCTCTCTACCTTCACTATTTTCTTCTTCTGTTCCTTTGCAGCCTCAATAACTTTAACTATTTAAAGCAACTTTCTTTGCTCCAGACACAGTTCACCCTTGAAGAATTCCTGCAGCTCTGGACATTCTGACAGCCACTCCAGCTGTCATGAGAATTGTTGCCATGCTGTAGCTGGATTTCACAGATATATTCATGGAGGCTGTGGAGTTTTTAGTTCTCAGTCAATCCTCAGCTAGATGGCTTTCCTTTAACTAGTCTCCAGATGTGTTAGGCAACAGGCACTTAAATGGCTTATGGTAGTAGCTGAGGTACATCTAGTTTGCCCAGTTAGCACTGAATCCAGGAGAGCCTTCAACAGAAATCCTCTGAAACCCTTTTGCTGCTTCTTGCAGACCCCAAGTGTCTGTTAGCTGGTTTTCAAGGTTGTATTCAGTGAACACACTGCGTGGTTGACTCTAGGTTGGCCTTCCAGCAGATGCCTGTGTCACCAAGTCATCCATCAATGTAGATGTAAACTATTTAATTATAGTATGAGCTTTCAGAAAGGTTTCTACCCAGGTGGCTACTCTGAAGGTTAAGCTCTTGCCCAAGATGGTTTGAAATAGGAATAGTGTGGCCAGCAAGAGCAGGGAAGTCATTGTGCCCCTGTACTCTGCTTTGGTTAGGCCACACCTTGAGTCCTGTGTCCAGTTCTGGGCCCCTCAGTTTAGGAAGGACATTGAGACACTTGAACGTGTCCAGAGAAGGGCAACAAGGCTGGGGAGAGGCCTTGAGCACAAGTCCTATGAGGAGAGGCTGAGGGAGCTGGGATTGTTTAGCCTGGAGAAGAGGAGACTCAGGGGAGACCTTATTGCCCTCTACAGCTACCCGAAGGGTGGTTGTAGCCAGGAAGGGGTTGGTCTCTTCTCCCAGGCAACCAACACCAGAACAAGAGGACACAGTCTCAAGCTGTGCCAGGGGAGGTTTAGGCTTGAGGTGAGGAGAAAGTTCTTCACAGAGAGAGTCATTTGCCATTGGAATGGGCTGCCCAGGGAGGTTGTGTATTTCTTCCCTGGAGGTGTTCAAGAGGGGATTGGATGTGGCACTTGGTGCCATGGTGTAGTAGTCGTGAGGTCTGTGGTGACAGGTTGGACTGGATGATCTTTGAGGTCTCTTCCAACCTTGGTGATAGTGTGATCCTGTGAAACTTCCTGCCACAATGACTGAGCTTTCCAAGCTGCCTGGCAGTGGCAGGAGCTGAAGCTTGGCTCCTAACAGAGTGGGATTCACGTTTCTCCTCACAGTGAGATTTTTTCATGTTGCCCATCCACTGGAGAACCCCCAGCTCAGCTGGCGAAAGGAAAAGGATTTCAGCATGTTGCTCTGCAAAGGCATATTTTCTGTATCACTTCTGCAGCTCCTCCCACTAATACAACCGGCTAGATGATCTGTGAGGCTGTGCTTGTTCTGAAACCACTATTGATTAAATGCTGAGATGAATTTTTTTTTTAGAAGCTGTCATTGGAACATGCTTAGGCTGCACTTGCTGTCAGCTTAACAGTCATGTTTCTGTGTCTTCCTCTAAATTCCTCTCCCAGCTGGGCTCTTTCATATCTTAGCATTAAAATAGATTCTTCCTAATTAGACAGATCTCTGTCATGATAATCATCTTGAGAACGTATGCTGTATTTTCATGCTGTGTATCTTTTCACAGATCAGGCCTCTGCTTTATAATTTCTCAAATTCAGAACTCACTGAATAGATCCTGTACCAAGCAATCAGCTCCTGTAACCAGTAATTAGTGTCCTGTCAGCTGATATCGGTAGGCATTAGTGCTCAAGTGCTGGCATCAGCAGGTTCGTCCTACATCACTTAGAATTCTGATAGGTTGGATTCTTCTGAAATTCCAGTTGGGAAGATCATTTTGTGAAGCTGATGTGCAGGGAGGAAGATATTTAAGGGAATAGAATAGAATAGAATAGAATGGAATGGAATAGAATAGAATAGAATGGAATAGAATGGGAAAGGAATGGAATAGAATGGAATGGAATAGGAATAGAATGGAATAGGAATGGAATGGTATGGAATAGGAATGGAATAGGAATGGAATGGAATGGAATGGAATGGAATGGAATGGAATGGAATGGAATGGAATGGAATGGAATGGAATGGAATGGAATGGAATAGACCAGACCAGACCAGGTTGGAAGAGACCTTCAAGATCATCGCGTCCAACCCATCAACCAACACCACCCAACCAACTAAACCATGCAACCAAGCACCCCATCAAGTCTCCTCCTGAACACCTCCAGCGATGATGACTCCACGACCTCCTCAGGCAGCCCATTCCAATGGCAATCACTCTCTCTGTGTAAAACTTCCACCTAACCTCCAGCCTAAACCTCCCCTGGTGCAGCCTGAGACTGTGTCCTCTTGATAGGGGCTAATAGGGACCAAAAGGTGAGTGTGCCTAAGCCCATGGTCATAAATGTAACTCACTACCATGAATGAGCATGTGCCTGTCTAATCACAGAACACAGTTGTTTGGTCAAGGCTGTGAAAAGCATCTCTTCTAATGACAATGTAGTAGAGCAATACTGAGAGGTCTCCATTTCTTTCTTTGCCCAAGCTATAATCTGAGGGGGTTTCCCCATTTTTACTTATTCAGCCTCAGCTATTTTGCAGAAATGTGGTCCTTCACAAAACCTGAATTTAAATAGGTCCCTTAAATAGCTCAGTTTGGCCTCAGTGTTTCAGAAGCTGGTAATTGGTTGTGTCAGCATCCTTAAATAAAAGTGATGCAAAAGTGAACTGCGAAATCTCATCTCTGTTATGCTGTTTTACAATTGCCACGCAAGCCCTATGAGGAGAGGCTGAGGGAGCTGGGGTTGCTTACCCTGGAGAAGAGGAGGCTCAGAGGAGACCTTATTGCTCTCTACAACTACCTGAAGGGAGGTTGTAGCCAGGTGGGGGTTGGTCTCCTCCTGGGCAGCCAGCAGCAGAACAAGAGGACACAGTCTCAAGCTGTGCCAGGGGAGGTTTGGGCTGGATGTTAGGAAGAAGCTCTTCACAGAGTGATTTGCCATTGGAATGTGCTGCCCAGGGAGATGGTGGAGTCCCCATCACTGGAGGTGGTTAGGAAGTGACTGGATGGGGTGCTTGGTGCCATGGTTTAGTTGATTAGATGGTGTTGGGTGATAGGTTGGACTCGATGATCTCAAAGGTCTTTTCCGATCTGGTCTGGTCTATTCTATCCTATCCTGTCCTGTCCTGTCCTGTCCTGTCCTGTCCTGTCCTGTCCTGTTCTGTTCTGTTCTATTCTATTCTATTCTACTCAAACCAAAACTCTTCTGCTGGATGATAGTTTTTAGTTAGCTCTTTGGTGCTGGATGAGAGTTGTAAACTAACATTGTCTGTGAAATGCTGGTTCTGCTGTTTGGTTTTAAGGGCTAGTGCTTTATCTCATAAAAGGTTGTACTGTAGAATAAGGCAACTATCACCACTGCTGCTGTTCAAACAGGTGGGGAACTAGATGAATACAGATATGCCCAGCTTTGTTTTAACCTCAGCCACTTAAGAAGTATCTTTTGATCAGGACCAACTGTTTTCAGAATGTATTCAGATTTTATTTCATTTTTTTTCCCCTCACAAAGGTGGTGATTGATCTATTTGCCAAATTCTGACACTAAGCACAGGCTATCACAAAACTCTGTTAACTCAAATCATCACCCCTGGGCAGTGCAGCCCAGCAGAACCAGGGGCTGCAGCTGGGAGATGAAAAATTCCTACGTTTTCCCCAGTCTGGAATTTAATTCTGCCACAATCCACTTGAAGAAACACCACGTTTGCTGCCAGAGTGACACACCAACAGTTAAGGTTGTTTGTGTGACTCCTGCAAAATAGTATGTATTCTGGTCGTGGGAAGAGAGCTTAAGTAAAATGCACCAAAAGGCAGCCTGTAAGAACAAAACGAACTGGAAAACCTCAGCTGGGACAGGCGATTCTGACTCTGCGGGTATAAAAACGTTTCTTTTCGCGGGCTCCAGTGCTGAGGTGGGTTAATCCTTGGAGCCGGCTGGAACGGGCAGGCAGCGGGCTGCAGGGGGCACTGCGGAGGAATCCAAAAAGTACTTCTCCGAAGTTACACCTCATTCCCAGCTGTCTTCCCCTTCTGGCCTGCTGACACTCTCCATCTCAGTTAAAAAAGCAAAGAATCGATGAGAAGAATTTAAACCCAACAACAACAAACAAGAAAACCCCCTCCTCCTTCCCCCTCCCCCCCCCCACTCAGTCTTTTCATAGATAATTTTGTACAAGCAAATTGTTGTGGAGTCAGAGAGGGAGTTACTGCAGTGCTTACATCACTGTCCCTTGGCTTCAAATTAGCAGAGGGACCAAACCTTGTAAATGAGGCAGGACTTGGAATTTCCCCTCACTTTTAGGCTGCTGCTGAGCAGAGTTTGCCCCCTGTTTCGTGATAAAGTTGTGATGGGTGATGATGAAGAACAGTAAGTAACTTCTCAGACTGATAGTAAAGAAAAGTTGGAGGGTTTTTTTTGGTGTATGTTTTGTTGTTTTTGGAGGATGGGGGCAGGGGGGGGGAGAGAGACATGCTTGTTAGTCTCAACACAGAGAAGGTACTAATTACTAATTTTATGTGTCCAGTCCTGTTTTCCATCTGGGCACAGTCAGGAATTGTTGCAATAGCAATGAAATTAACCCAATTTCCTCTTGCTGAGCACTTAAAGAAGACAAAGACAGTTCTTTCCCTCTGTCAGTAGCTTCGAAATACTATCCTATGTTAATCTCCAGCGGCAGAAATGAAGATGGTTTAAATCAGATCTCATGACTAATGTACGAGTTCCCAATTTTCTGCACGTTGGAGAACAAGGGTGTCTCTGAGCTAATGCTGGTTTATACAGGTCCATTAAAAAAACCCAAACCAAAACCAACAAACCCGAGGGGGAGTGCATAGCTCAGAGTGCGGGTTAGACAATAACAATCCATTAAATTGGTGCGTGCAGCAGCTCTGCCTGGTGTTGAGCTGGCTTCCCGGGATGGTATTCCTGATCCATTAATCACCCGCGCTCTATATGGAGGCAGCCACCGTTCAGCCTGGAAAAATGTTCCTGCCCAACGTGTCATGTTTCTGCCGCTGTCTAAAATAGAAAGTTCAGCCGGTGCCGGGAGGCGCGGGGCTCCGAGCTGCCCGTGCCTTCATTATGCAACAGTTGACACCGAAGGGGACACGGCACACGCCGCTCCGCCGCGGGCCCCGGGCTCCCCCTACCCCCGGGGCTGCGCCCAGCGCCGCCTCCAGCTGCTCCCTCCGCCGCTCCCGGCCCCCGCTCTTCCCGACCACCGGGGCTCAGGACAGGCGCTGCCCACCCCCCCCCACCGCGCCCCTCCGCAGCGCCGAGCTCCGGCAGAGCCGCGCAGCAGCCGCCGCTGCCAGAGGGCCCGGCTGCCGGCCGGCTTACGGCGGCACGGGGAGCCCCGGGGGCGGCAGGTGTCGGCCCCCGCTCCGCTTCCCTCCTCCCCTCCACTTCGCCGTGCCCGCGGGCAGCCCCGCAGCGCTGCCGGGCGGGAGCGCAGCGGCAGGCGCCGGAGGAGGCGGGAGGCGGGGGGGGGGGGGGGGAAGCGCCATGTCCGCTCCTGCTGGGGGACGTCCGTGCCGGGTTTTGCACCTTGTCCCCGGGTCTGCCTCTCGGCCTGGAGGAGCCGCCGCTGCTGCTGCCGGTGCCGCGGTGTTTGCCGAGCGCTCCTGTCCTGGTATCACTCCGCTGGCATGGAGGAGGAGGAGGTGGAGGAGGAGAGCGTTTGATCATTGTGATGGTGGCAGGAGGAGCAGCAGCCAGCAGAGCAGAGCAAAGCGTTAGGCTCTAGCAGCTCGGCGTTGTGCAAAGACTTCAGAGCTCTACTTTTCTTTTTTTTTTTCTCCTTTCTTCCCTTTTTTTTTCTCCTTTTTTTTTTCTTTTCTTTTTTCTTTTTTCTTTTTTTTTTTTTTTTTTTGCCTTCCAGCTCGGCCCGGATTGTTCATGTGTTTACTTCCCCCAGCCCGAGGATTTGCTATTTAGGTTCCTGTTGAAATGCAACTGAGCAGCCAAAGTACTTTGCGAACACGGTGCGGCATAAACACCAAAACTTTTTTCTAGAAGGAAAAATACAATCCGAAAGCGGCTGTGCCTGTCTTTTGATGCCGGGGAGTGCGAGTGAGTGTGCCCGGCGTGTGCTTGGATGTGTGTGTGCGAGCGGGCGGTGTGTGTGTGCATGTGGAGGGACGCGTGTGTTTCTCTTTATCCATGGGGAGAGAAGGCTTTTGGCAAAACCGCCGGAAATCTCATGGAATCTATTTTGAAATAATGGATTATAAGAAAGAAAAAGGAGGAAAGGAACTGGTCTGATAGCTCCTGGAGTTTGCTTCCCGAATCGCTGCTGCTTAGTTTGTTGTGCTGCTGCCTTTTTTTTTTTTGCCTCCTGCCTTTTTTTTTTTTTGCCTCTCTTTTTTTTTTTCTTTTCCTTGGCGTTTGTTGGTTGTGTTGCCGGTGATAACCTTTTAGCACCTTCTCTCTTTATTTCCCTTCCCCCCTCCTCTCTCTTTTTAATGTTTTGGAGCCTCTCGAGAGGGATTGGCTGGGGGGAAAGAGAAACATTTGCTTGGGATCGCTGTTTGCCTGATACATGGTGGTGCCCCCTCCCCCCCCACCCCCCCGGTTCTCTAGAAAGTATCCCATCAGGACCCCGCAGGAGACTCTGTGTGTGTGAGGGGTAGGATAAAAAAGTTCTTCCAAAATAGTGTGCACGGGGAAGAGGATGGGGGATTTTGCAGCCCCCGCTGCCGCCGCGAATGGCAGCAGTATCTGCATCAACAATAACCTGAACAGCAGCCTCGGCGGGGCCGGTATCGGGGTTAACAGCACTCCCCACGGTCCTCCCGCCGCCGCTGCCGGTAACAATAACGCGAACAGCGGCGGCATTCCCAAGCACAGCACGGTGGTGGAGCGGCTGAGACAGCGCATCGAGGGCTGCCGCCGGCACCATGTCAACTGCGAGAGCAGGTACCAGCAAGCCCAGGCGGAGCAGCTGGAGCTGGAGCGCAGGGACACGGTGAGCCTCTACCAGCGGACCCTGGAGCAGAGGGCCAAGAAAACGGGCACCGGCACCGGCGGCAGCAAGCAGCAGCATCAGAGCAAACAGCAGCAAGATGCCGAGCCTGCCACGGCGGAGCAGAGGAACCACACGCTGATCATGGTAAGGGGATGCGGGCCGGGGGTGGGGTGCGCTCTCCACTTCCAGTTTCTGGCCGGGATGAGGCTGAAATCTCCCCCCGGTTGTTTTCCGGAGGGAGCCGGGGCTCGGCTCAACTTTGGTGGTGGCAAGGCCGCGGGCAGGCTGGGCAGGCGGCCGGGGGCTGTGTGTGTGGCTGCACAACTTCTCACGGGCAGGGGCGGGGGAAGCGAACAAACTTTTCTTCACTCCCCCCACCCTCCTCCTCTCCCCGGTCTCTTTCAGAAGGAAAGAGCTGCCCCGGGGGAAGAGGGAAGAGCGGTGCCGGGCGTGCGCCGTGGGCTGCCGAAAGCCAGAGGAGGGGTTTGTGTGCGTGTTTGGCCACGGCTTTTCCGTGCGGGGGCCGTTTGGAATCCCTCCCGCCGCCGGTGGAGGCCGGCCCCGCGGGCTAGGGGTGGCGGCATGAGTGAGAAGCCGGGCAGGCTTCTCGCCCCGGCTGCCCCGGCGTGCAGCAGCCCGGCTCCCCACGCGAGCTGAACCGCTTCCCAAAGTTTCCTGGGGTTTTAAGGAGCTTAGCGAGGAGCGGAGTGGGGAGAAGGGGGCGGGGGCTGAGCCGGCAGCAGCGCAGCGGCAAGTAGGAAGCGGAGTTTCCCACTCCCAGGCTGCACCGATGATGAATAATAAACGGAGGGAGGTGCGGGGGGGAGCCGGGCCCCGCGCTCCGTCTGAGCCTTATTTATAGCAGGTCGCGGCCGCTCGCCCTTCTGGTGGGGAGGCCGCCGGCGCCTTCGTCTCGGCAAGCCGGGGCGACCCGGCCGCGGGGGGAACGCGTGTGTGTCCTGACGTGTCCCGCCGCGCCGGGGCGGGAGTGCCCGGTGCTCGGGGGCGGGCGCAGGGCAGCCGGGGCTTCGCCGTCTGCCCGGCGCACAATGGGCGGCGGAGAACGGCTAGGAGGAGGGAAAGAGGGAGGGGAGGTGCCATGGCAGCGTGTGGTTTACAAGCCTCGCACGTCCCTCCCTCTCGCCCTCCCCTGCTGCGCGGGGAGGCGCGGCCGTGCGGGAGGGTCTTGCGGGGCGGCAGCTGCCGCCGGCCCCCGCCTCGGAGAGGGGGGGTTCGGATCTCCGTGACAAAGCGGCGGGGAGGCGGCGGCTCTTCCCTCCCGTGTGTCCCCCCCACCGCGGTATGCTGAAGAAGGGAGCGCTGTGTTTCTCTCGGGCCGCGTCGAGCCTGTCCTCTTCTGGCTGCGCTGCCGCGAACTCCCGCGGGCAGCACCTTGCCCCTCGCCGCCGTCCCACCAGGCGCTTTTGTCTGCCCCCCGGCCCCGGCTTCGTCACGGAGGGCGAGGAGGCGGGGATCGCTTCGCCGGCGGCAGACAAAAGCTGATCGCCGAGCGCAGTCCCCCACCTCCCGCCCCGCAGCCGAGGAGCGGAGCGCGGCTGCCGTCTTCCTGCCTTCTGCCCCCTTGTCCTCTCCCCCTTCGCCTTCTTCCAGACTCGGCGAGGCCGAGAGGGGAGCGGGAGCAGGGATCGGGGTGGGAATCGCCGACGGCAGCCACACAAAGCGGCGGGGGGTGTCTGTGTGCGTGTGTGCCGGGGGAGATGCTTCGCAAACAGGAAGCAGCAAAACCTCACTGACATCTCGTTGCTTTCGTGGTGTTGCCAGCAAGGCACAACCGTATTTCTCTTCCTTCTCTCGCCCTTCCGCTGGACCGAGGGGTTTAAATGCACACTCCCCCCACCACCGCAATGCTTTGCCTTGGCTTGCAGCTACTCCTGGGGCAGGATCTGAGTCACTAATCAAACTCAATGAGCAGAGACTATCTGTGGTCAGCCAAACTGTCCTTAAGTCCCTTTTCACATCTCATGGCATTTCTGCAAGATGCAGGAAAGGAGCTGGAGGATCAGGAGACCTCAGAATTCCTTCTTTCCAGGGAAGCATCCTGGTGCCCTGTGTACACATCCAGCTGCAGAACAGCCACAGTGCTTCTAGGCCCTTCTAGTGATGGTTTGTCCCCTTCTTCCCAAACCTAAGGCGTTGAAGGCCAGGATTTCTAGGTCAGTAGCTCATTTGTCGGTCTTCCCTTGAAGGTCTAGAAGAGATACACCAAGCCATGCTATAATGTGAAAGTTGGGGAAACAAGTAACAGAAGGAGGAAACACAGTTCCAGCTCTCCCTGCTAATTTGTTCCATGTTGGGACACTTGAAGATCTAAGAGGGGGTCTTTATTAATGGGCAGTTTGCTGTGAAATTCGTCAGCCTGGATTTTTTGTGCTGCAGTCTTCATGCTGTTTAAATGCCCTCCAAGTGCACTATGCTTTTTGTCTTACAAAAGAGGAATTCTAATACTTGCTAAAAAAGACCTATTCCCACCAATACTTTCTTTTAGGAAACCTGTACACAGATGTTGCCAAAACTTTAGAAGCATTATCTGCTTTGTTTCACTTGGAGGGTATTAATGGTGGGGTTTATCCAGCGTCTAAGAGTGTTAGGGAATATTCATGGCTACATGAAAGCAATGCTTAAACCCTGAGAAGTTATTTGCTGCTTTGAAAGCAACTGATAAGTATTTTCTTTGAGACATTTATGCCTTTTCTAGTACTAAAAAACAAAAACCAGAAAACCAAACCCATACAAGCAAGCAAGCAAACAAAAAAGTCGTAGTTTCTAGCAGTCACAACACTTTGGCAAGTCTCACTGTGTATGTTCATAAACAGTTGTTGGTCAGTTAGAGGGCAGAAGGGCTCTGCAGAGGGACCTCGACTGACTGCACAGATGGGTGGAATCCAACGGGATGGCATTCAACAAGTCCAAGTGCCAGGTGCTGCACTTTGGCCACAGCAACCCCATGCAGAGCTACATGCTGGGGTCAGAGTGGCTGGAGAGCTGCCAAACAGAAAGGGACCTGGGGGTGCTGATTGACAACTGGCTAAACATGAGCCAGCAGTGTGCCCAGGTGGCCAAGAAGGCCAGTGGCATCCTGGCCTGGATCAGGAATAGTGTGGCCAGCAGGAGCAGGGAAGTCATTGTGCCCCTGTACTCTGCATTGGTTAGGCAACACCTTGAGTCCTGTGTCCAGTTCTGGGCCCCTCAGTTTAAGAAGGACATTGAGACTCTTGAACATGTCCAGAGAAGGGCAACGAGGCTGGGGAGAGGCCTTGAGCACAGCCCTGTGATGAGAGGCTGAGGGAGCTGGGATTGTTTAGCCTGGAGAAGAGGAGGCTCAGGGGTGACCTCATTGCTCTCTATAACTACCTGAAAGGAGGTTGTAGCCAGGAGGGGGTTGGTCTCTTCTCCCAGGCAACCAGCACCAGAACAAGAGGACACAGTCTCAAGCTGTGCCAGGGGAGGTTTAGGCTCGAGGTGAGGAGAAATTCTTCACCGAGAGAGTTGTTCGTCATTGGAATGTGCTGCCCAGGGAGGTGGTGGAGTCACCATCCCTGGAGGTGTTCAGGAGTGCCCTGGATGTGGCACTTGGTGCCATGGTTTACTCATGAGGTCTGTGGTGCCAGGTTGGACTTGATGACCTTTGAGGTCTCTTCCAACCTTAGTGATACTGTGATACTGTGATGCTGTGATTATGATTTTTATCTCCTAAAAGAGTTCAGCTCTCTTTAACATTTTCTTTTGGCACGAGAAAACACTGAACTACGTTTCGGAGTTTTCTCCCCTTTATTCTGCAGTAAGCCCCAGCTGGGAGGTTTGCAGTCAGACAGTCATAAGGATCTGCTTCTGCTTTACTCTTCTAAGATCATTATTAAATCCTTCCCTCAGATTATTAAAGCACACAGTTTGGAGATGAAGTAGTTGGGATTAAATGACAGCAAATGCACTGAGGATAGACAGAAATGCTGTTTCTTCTGTTGTTATTATTATTATTAAGGCAATTGAAGAGAAAGTATTATCAATGTGTATGTGTTTCATGAATGGCTGATCTACTCTCAGTTTGGGTATTGCTGACCAAGTTTCCCCTTGCTCAGTTTTGAAATAACCCGGGTTTATAGCTATTCCAATCTCTTCTACTAGAGGAGAAGTGTAGGTTTCAGAACAAGTTTGCTTCCATACAGGCATTGATTGGGACTTGCACAAAAATTGTGATAAATGCCTGGGAGGACCTTTTCCTGCCCCCTCCCCCCCCCCCCCCCATTTCAACCTGGCGAAAGCCAAAGTTGTTTTCCCTGCCTTTGAGCTGGATTATTAGAATGCTGCACCAGCTTGCCTTTCAAAGGAAGCATGGGGAAAATCTGCAGCCCATCCAAAACTCTGCTGCTGATCTTCGGACTGGCTCCAGGAAATATCAACACATTATTTCAGTTCTTTGGTTCTTTGTGAGCTAAATCTGCCTTCTTGTTTCCTCCTGTAAGTGCAAAAGTCTTCTGGCTCTGCAGCCATGTCATTGTGTGTGGCTCAGAGATACCGTGTCTTTGTAGGTGTACACACAGAAAACAGATGAAGTAAATACTAAATGGAATCATAGAATCAGTCAGGGTTGGAAGGGACCACAAGGCTCATCTAGTTCCAACCTCCCTGCCACGGGCAGGGACACCTCACACTACAGCAGGCTGGCCAGAGCCTCATCCAGCCTGGGCTTAAACACCTCCAGGGATGGGGCCCCAACCACCTCCCTGGACAACCCATTCCAGGGCTTCACCACCCTCATGGTAAAGAACTTCCTCCTCACATCCAGCCTGAATCTTCTCACCTCGAGCTTCATTCCATTCCCCCTATCACTACCTGATATCCTGAGAAGTCCCTCCCTAGTCTTCTTGTAGGCCCCCTTCAGATACTGGAAGGCCACAATCAGGTCACCTCAGAGTACCCTAAATATGTTACCTCCAGTTTATAATAAACAGCCAAGTATATAATAAATAGCCAAAGCTATGATAAAATTGCAAGTTACATCATCTGTTTCTTACCCCTAATGTCTTATTGTGAGGTTTTGTCTATTTCTTTTTCCCCCCAGTGATCCACCTTTAATTACCACATTGATGCACATTTCTCTTCATCCAAGCTCTGCTGTGGGGTGTAAAGGGTCTAGAGCCTACTTTCCCCTCTTTTAAAAGCTCTTCAGAACTTTCCTTACTTAGCATCCTGGGTTTGATAGCTCCTGTCCTAGTGACCATTTCCAACCCTGAAAAGTGAGCCTTAGGAAACTGAGTTTTAAACACCATAAACATGCAATGTTGTTTAGATCACAGAAATGAGTGACGGAAGTCCAATGACCTATTAGCTCATCCTTTCTGTTCCCCCGCCAAAGCACGCTGTGCCAGTGCAGAAGTAGTTTAAACTTAGAGAAAACACATGCTGGCAAACACAGCATTTTCCAATAACGCTTTTTACCCATTCTGGGCTAGAGCTCTGCCTCATGGAAGTTGATGGTCACACTGCCCTTCTACCTGAGGGAAGGGAGATGGGCAGGCCAGTCCTTTCGGCTTGCTTTGTGTAGAGACAGAATGACATGTGCAGAATTACAGGAACCATAGAATTGTTAGGGTTGGAAGGGACTCCAAAGATCATCTAGTTCCACCCCCCCTGCCATGGGCAGGGAGCCATCACACTAGATCAGGTTGCTCAGACCCACATCCAGCCTGGCCTTAAAAACCTCCAGGGATGTGGCTTCCACCACCTCCCTGGGCAGATCTGGTTACATCTCTCACCAAATCTGGTTACATCTCTTCCTTGTTGGCAGATAGTCCACCCCAGAAATGTAGTTCCCTCACTCCAGTCTCTCCCTTTTTGTTGGGGGGGGGGGGGGGGGGGAACAGTATCCTGAGCAAAAAGTGTAACTTCTTAATTTGTCTTAGTGATTCATGGTTAATGCTGTTAATGAGATGGAGTGCTGAAGAGTGCTGTCAGTCTTGTGAGCAGTTTTGTGAAGCTTCCACCTGCTGTATTGAATACATAACCTGTGTTGAGTGCACAACCTGTGTGTACGTCCACGATCCTGTGCACAGCGCTTGCCTTCATTCTGGCGCAATACCGCTTACTCGGCAGGTGCTCAGGAGCTCCTCAGTTACACTACAGCAAGGATGATTTTTCAGATGTTTCTTTCTATTTTCCACAAGAGGTCAAACACTGTAGCCCTTACGCATGCCTGATGACTAAGTAGGATTAAGCATCTCTTCAGTTAATAAGCTATGTCTGATCTTGCTCACGCTGGGGCAAAGTCAGTAGCAAATGCGAAACTGGGATGATACCAGAATGAAATCCCAGGCCAGCACTGCTCCTTCTCTTTCATATGCATCATAGGAGGAGTCATCATGCAACCCTTTTTATTTTGCTCTTCCTCTAAGGGTGGATCTGTGTCTGTCTTATTCCACAGCCTCTCCCATTTTTTCTCCTCCTTTTCAAACCAACTCACGCTTGCTGCTCCTGTGTGATTACTGTCCTTTAGGACAAGGAGTTTTTGTGATGACCTCCTTTTGCAGCTAGTCAGCAGAATAGGTTTCAGTTTAGCAAACTGAAAGGAATGGAGAGACTCTTCAAGCACTGCTCGCCTCTGGTGACCTTTATATGCTCTGATGGAACGTGTGGCCCTTTAAAAGATAGTGGGGTTAGGTTCTTATGAGCCATAGTAGGAGGAGGGCGAGCTGTGTTTTGACATGCAGCCAGTCCTGGTGAAATCTAAGCACCAGACTGACCACACAGTGAGTGTTGAAAGTCTTGCAGTGCAGTCCTAGGCATTGCCAAGGTCAGGAAGAACAACTTTGGCTTGAACGTGTCCAAAACTCCTTCTGCTAATGCAGAGCCAAAGCCATTAACATCTGAGTGTGCTAAGACAATTGGTTGCTCTTACGTTAACCAAAATTTACAGCAACTTGACCTGAAGTTTAAGGCTGCAGATGTGGCTGAAGCTGGTGTGAACCTGAGCTGCCACCACAGAGGAAGTCTCACCTTTCACATTCTTGTCAGTGGCCGTATTTTCTTGCTGCTGCCCTTTGGTAATGCTGATGTACCTCCACCGTCAGCCACTTCACCCAGCAGGTGGGGAGTAGGACAGACACATTTCTTCCTTTCCATCTGGGTTAGTTTTCAGCTGGATCTGATCTATGACTTGTTTGACTGTCCCTCCCATGGGCAGCACAGTCTACCTACAGCTTAATCCTCTTGTGAAACTTCACCCTTATCCCAGGATAAACATCTGAGACCTATTAGTTAAAACATGCTCACCTGGTAGCATGCACTTTACCTGAGCTAAGCAGCACCTGGTGCCTGAGCACATGGTTCTGTTCCTGGCTGCAGAGGCTGAAGAAGCAGGAAAGGCTGTAAGTAGCAGAGGAGTCAGAGTTAATTTTTACTTAAATCCTTGCATGTATATGACATTTGGTTGCATATTACTCCAATATGTATAATTCATGTGAGAGATGTGCTTGGATTAGCAGAGGTTTAAGGACAGGTCTGACAGTCGGGAACTGCTGACTGGAATCCTTCAAGTGTATTGTTTTGAGAATTGAAATGTGAGGTGCAGCCTCTGGCTGAAGTTATGATCCTGTAATCAGTTTCCCAGTCTGGGATCTCTCAGGCAGCTCAGATAAGCAATGTACTTGTACATTCAGGGGGAATTTGGGAGTCTTAGAGACTTGAAGTATTTATTTCCTTAGTTTGTCCAAGCTGGTGAATCACAAAATCATATAACTTTGATTGCTCCTTTGCTTCCCCCTCACACACTTGGGTTGCACAATATTTGTGGCTCAGAAGTCATCACAGGCTGCTTCTCTTTGCTTTTTGAATACTTAAAACCCAGTTTCTTAGGGATTAAGAGAAAATGTCTTTTTAAACTTGCAGTAGCTAATAAGATAGCAGCTGCTGAAATGTGCTGGCAGGAAGGGGTTGAGCTGCTTGCTTTCAAGACTTCCCTCTTATTGATTTTGTTTGCCAGCCACATGCAGTTAAAATTGGCAAGGAGATAAGAATTCTTTAATCTTTAATTGACCTGAGAGAAGAGAGAAGTGTGTCCACCCATAGGAACTTTGCATTTTCTGTGTGTTAGGGTAACTGCTCAGCCTAATGCTGCGGTGCTGTTGGTAGCAGAGGTGATCTGTTGCTGTTTGCTCGCTGTCAGGTCTGCACAGCCACAGCATACAGGGAGCAGAAAAGCAGTCTGAATTTATGACTTTCAGAATAACCAAACTAATAAACAGACCAACAGCTCAAGGATGTTCTTTTCCATATTTATTTTTCATCGAGGCCACTTTCTGGAAGGCTTTCTGTAGTGGAACAGGGCTGCCCAGGGGGGTTGTGGAGTCTCCCTCTCTGGAGATACTCAAAACCCGCCTGGATGCGATCCTGCTCTGGCAGGGGGGGTTGGACTGGATGATCTTTCGAAGTCCTTTCCAGCCCCTCACATTCTGTGGTTCTATTCTATAAGGTTCTCAACAACTTCAGCTTGGTGGATTTGCATTTCAACTAATGGAAGGTGGGGCTCTTAGAATGTGCCTCTTCCCCTCCTCCCTTCCTCACACTTCAGTCTCCTCCCTGCCTTGTTTTAACTATGTGCCATGCAGGAGCATTTCAGGTTTAATAAAACAATTCGACTTCATTTTCCTCTGGTCTTTAGAGTCAGAGGAACAGCTGTGAAGTGCTGCAGTGAAGAAGGTGTAGCTTTTCTGCATCCTCTTTGTGCTGCTTGTGAAAATCTCGGGCTTGTTCAGAAAGCCTTCAGATTTTGTGTCCCAAGGTAAAGAGCAGAGAATCGGTCCTTAACCTTACCCTGACCCTGGGCGTTATCACAACATGAAGCCAATGCTCCTCTGTGTGTGTGTTTATATAAACCAGTACACCTACATACACACTGGTTTTTAAACAGCATGGCAAGACAAAGGGAAAGGATTTATGATCAGTTTTAGTGGGGAACTACTCGGAGAAGTTTTAACAACCACTGGTTGCAGCCTTTTGTCTGCATTTTCAGCCTCTTTCATTTGGGTCATACGCTGTGATGTTTTGGCACTCGGTTTAATCCAGAGGAGGAGGGGAGGTGGTTATGGCAGATGAGATGCTGGAAGAGTTCTGGCAAGCCCTGAAGGTTGGGGGTTTGGGTGTGTTTGTGTGCTTTTGTTTGTTTGTTTATTTGCTTGTTTTTTAATAGTTTAAAACATTTCCTTACATTAAGGAGGACAGAGCAGCACTTAGCCAGAAGAGAGATTGTAGCATTTCCTACTGCTTCTGCCTATACAGAATAGTGTGGTTTGAGAAAGTGACTTTAAAACAGGACTGCCTTAGCTAGAAGTAGTTGTCTTGAGACTGCTCACAAGATTGTTGCCTTTCAGCTGTGATTTTTGTTTTGCTGCTGCTGTTCAGTTTTTGCCTCTGAAGCTAGTGGCTGTTGTTCTGATTCCTCTGGACTGCATTCCAGTGCATAACTGAGGCAGCACAGGGAGAACTGCTGCTGACATTAAAGAAACTCTTTTTAATGATGTTTTTGGCAGGCAGTATCTCTATTTATTATGCATATTATTAGTTGTCATTGCAGCAGGTAATGTAGCTTTGAAGACTTCAGTGGACTCACACAGAAGACTGCATGCAGGCTTCTGTAACTGAGCGGTGGCCACGTTGTTTGAGGGCCAAATTGGCTGGAGCATTCTGGCATGTAATCCATGGCTGGATATGAAGTAATGGTTCAAAATAATCTGTAGGTTCTTCTATTACAGCATATTTCTGGGCTGAGCTTGCAGTTTATGCATTCCATTAAAAGAGGAGATACCATGCTGAGGTTGCAGTGCGCTCTCTTTTTCCTGCCCTCCCCCTACCCCTCTCCCTTCTAATTTGTGCTGGCTAGTTTGTAGGCTAAAAGATTACTGAAGGGCTGGATTGCTGCAGTTGTGAGGATTCACCTGAGGGAATTTGGCTGTATGTTTTTTCACCCCAGGGTTGCCTTTTCTAAGCCATTGTTTTTCATGTGTATTCTACTTCGTGCAAAACAAACCCCCCAAAATTCCATTTATTTTCTCTCCTCTGTTTCTCTTACAACAAACCCAACCAAACAATTTATGCTTGTGCTAGGGTTTGCTGCCCTTCTCAGTAATGTTTTTGTTGAGGGAAATGCCAGCAGCAGGTAGGGATAATGGAGATTTGTGAGTGTAGAATAGCAAAAACCAAACCTGATTTTGACTGGTGGCATTAAAACCTTCACCTCTTCCTCACCTATTACTGTGACAAAGCGTGTGGCAGTCTAGTTACAGACAGAGAGGGGTTCTGGGAAGTTGGCTCAGACCATCTTTCTTTATAGTTGCTATGGATATTTGAATACAAGAAACACAGTATTTGGTGGTTTTCATTTTGTGCAAGAATACCAAGTTGTTGTGGTTTAACCCCAGCCAACACCTAAGCACCAGGTAGCCACTCTCTCCTCTCCCCTACCTCGGTGGAGTGGGGAAGAGAAAAGAAAACAAGTCAGACTTGTAGATTGAAATAAGAGCACTTTTAATAACTGCAATTAACCCCAAAGATAATAATAGCAGTAATGAAAAGGAAGGCAACTAAGAGAGAGCTAAAACCCAGGAAAAGAAAAGTGATGCACAAAGGCAGTTCTGCCTACTCACTGACCCATGCCCAGCCAGTTCCTCCTGACCAGCTCCCTCCAGTTTACATACTGAGGATGGCATTCTGTAGTATGGAACATCCCTCTGGGCAGTTGGGGTCAGCTGTCCCTGTCTCCAGCCTTCTTGCTGCCAGGGCACCAGAAGCTAAAAAGTCCTTGACTTGGTATCCACACTGCTTAGCAATGACCAAACCATCAGTGTGTTAGCAACATCATTCTCATCCTAAATCCAAAGCACAGCACTGCACCAGCTGCTAGAGGGAAAATTAACTCTATCCCAGCTGAAACCAGGACACAGGTATCCAGAAACAGTAATGAATTCCTCAGGAATAGCAAGCTTATCTCTTTGATTTTACTCTAAACTGCCATGCTACTTAAAGCCAGTAGTAAGAACACAACTGTGTTCACCTGTCTTTTAAGTTTACCCACGTGAAATATCTGTGTTCTCATAGCATACTGCATACAATGCCAGAACTTCATTATGCAGGGACTGAAAACATTGCAGTCACTGGAAAACCTCCCTAGTTAACCTTTTCGTGGTCTCTTCACTGGTTACTGCCTTAGGGCAGTATGAGGCAGCTGAAGCCAGTTAACAGCTTGCTGCCATTAAGTGGGGTGGTCTCTTCCTCTTCCCTCCCTGCTGCAGTTGTGTACCTGTGCTGGGGCTGGCCTGCTGAGCCCATCTGTAGTACTAAACTAGTGGGAAAATTACCTGTCTAGGAGAAAAATGGTGTTTATTTTTTGGTGGAAGGTGAAACTGCATAGTGTGGTGCTGGGGAAGAGGGAATAAAGGGAAGGCAGAAGGCTCCACGTCAGCAAAGCTGTGAAATAAGTTCTGCCTGTCCCCTGTGACTGTGCCCTTGTTCTCCTCAAGTTCTGTGGCCCAGCTGAAGGCCTGATAGTTGTGCATTGCTGTAGTGAAATACTTTAACAGTTTATGGACTAGCAGACAGAACATTGTTGGAAGTGGCTTTGGGAATACTTGTTAGGATGAGGTGCTGATGATCCAAAGTGTGAAGAAGGCTGAGGAGAGTATCTGTTGACCCCCAAGTGGTGCAAAGAAGACATCATCGTGCTGGCCATAATGTGGACTGTTATCAGGTAGGTGACCACTGCCTTTGCTGTGAGGAACAGCAAGTGCTTGTCTTTGTATTTCTGTTGCTAACTTATTTTCTTCTGGAACCTGATCAACTTTGTTTATGTCTCTCTGCTAAAACAAGGGAAAACATGATTTGGCAGTATGGGAATTGCACTTCCCCCCCCCCCCCCCTAAAGCTACTCAGATGTGTTTAGCCATGAGGTCCGTGGTGACGGGTTGGACTGGATGGTCTTTGAGGTCTCTTCTAACCTTGGTGATTCTGTGATTTTAACTTTGTTTATGTCTCTCTGCTAAAACAAGGGAAAACATGATTTGGCAGTATGGGAATTGCACTTCCCCCCCACCCCCCCTAAGCTACTCAGATGTGTTTAGTCATGAGGTCTGTGGTGACGGGTTGGACTGGATGATCTTTGAGGTCTCTTCCAACCTTGGTGATTCTGTGATTCTGTGATTTTGATTCTGTGATTTTGATTCTGTGATTCTGTGATTTTGATTCTGTGATTCTAACTTTGTTTATGTCTCTCTGCTAAAACAAGGGAAAACATGACTTGGCAGTATGGGAATTGCACTTCCCCCCCCCCTGCAAGCTACTCAGATGTGTTTAGTCATGAGGTCTGTGGTGATGGGTTGGACTGGATGATCTTTGAGGTCTCTTCCAACCTTGGTGATTCTGTGATTTTAATTCCAGGTAGAATAATAAACTAGGTAAAAGAGTGGTGCAAAGTATCTGCATCCATGGAATGGGATGCCTTGACTTCCATGAGGTAATACTCAAACGAGCTACTGTGTCCGTGGTAGGCGCTCGCACGGTTGCCTTTTCCTTCTATCTAAAGGAACATGAGAATAATTTTTATTCAAATAGCCCAGGAAAAAAAAAAAGAGAACTATCACAGATGGAGCGAGGAACTTCTGCCAACCTTGCTTTGTAATATGAGAATTAGTAAAGATTATGCAAATTCTAAGTCTCTGAATGGCTTTCTTCTTCCTGAAATGGTCCTTTGAATGCTGATGAGCGTAGGTGCTTGAGTTAATTCTTAAAGAAGTTAGTGATGGGAGGTTCATTTGGGGAGGGGGTGGGGTGGGGGGGGTGTTTGTTTGTTTGTCCTCCTTTTCTCAGATGTTTCATTTCAGAATTAGCTCACTTGTTAGCACAGCAGGTAAACAAGAGCCTTAGCAATGTTGGTACTCCTAATGCTGTGTGTTCCATATGTCGAGTTTTCACTAGTGGTTTCTCGAGGAGACATTGCTTCTGGTTTCAAAACTATTTACTTCCCAAGCCTGTCTCTTATCTGCTGTGGATAGTGAACACATGGTGAGCATATGTTTGTGAAGCCACATGAAGAGTTTATCAGAGCAGATTTTGGCCTGGCTTGCTTAGCCACGAAGGTAACGAAGGGGCACACTGTGCTGGTCATCTCAAATAACGGTGTCGCAGAACATGAGAGGTTGGAAGGGACCTCCAGAGGTCACTGGGTCCCAACTCCCTGCCAAAGCAGGATCACCTAGTGGAGTCCAGACAGGCTTTGAATGTGTCCAGGGCAGGAGACTCCACAACCTCCCTGGGCAGTCTGTTCCAGTGTTCCATCACCCTCACTGTAGAGAAATTTCTCCTCCTGTTGAGGTGAACTCTTCTATGTTCAAGCTTGTACCTGTTGTTCCTTGTCTTATTACTCTGCACCACCAAAAAGAGCTTGGTCCCCTCCACTTGACACCCACCCCTCAGATGTTGATAGGCATTGATCAGATCCCCTCTCAGGCATCTCTTCTCAAGACTAAACAGTCCCAGGATTCTCAGTCCCTATTCTTAGGGGAGGTGCTCAATAATCTCAAGTAAGATTTTAGCCAAAGGACTTCATCTCTTATTTTTTCCCTTCTTTCTCCTAGAACTGTGTGGAAAGTCTCATGAATTTTGGTAATATGAAGCAATAGTGTGCTTATTTTTCTCTCTTCTTATTCACAGGTGTGTTTTTATGTAGTGCTTCTGCTCCTTTTTTTGTATTCTAAATATCAGTATAAATCAATTTCTTCTTCCTTGTTACCTTTTGAGGACATTCTTTGCATAATGTGATATTGAAGGGGTCATTTAACTTCATTTAGTTCATCTTTGAGACAGAACATGTAAAAGAAGCAGCAAAGTAAAAGATCATAGAATCAATAAGGTTGGAAGAGACCTCAAAGATCATCAAGTCCTACCTGTCACCCAACACCTCCTGACAACTAAACCATGGCACCAAGTGCCATGTCCAGTTCCCTCTTGAACACCTCCAGGGATGGTGACTCCACCACCTCCCTGGGCAGCACATTCCAATGGCTAACAACTCTCTCTGGGAAGAACTTTCTCCTCACCTCCAGCCTAAACTTCCCCTGGTGCAGTTTGGGACTATGACCTCTTGTTCTGGTGCTGGTTGCCTGATAGAAGAGACCAACCCCCTCCTGGCTACAACCACCCTTCAGGTAGTTGTGGACAGCAATAAGGTCTCCCCTGAGCCTCCTCTTCTCCGGGCTAAACAACCCCAGCTCCCTCAGCCTCTCCTCACAAGGCTGTGCTCAAGGCCTCTCCCCAGCCTTGTTGCCCTTCTCTGGACACGTTTAAGTGTCTCAATATCCTTCTTAAACTGAGGGGCCCAGAACTGGACACAGGACTCAAGGTGTGGCCTAACCAGTGCAGAGTACAGGAGCACAATGACTTCCCTGCTCCTGCTGGCCACACTATTCTTGATGCAGGCCAGGATGCCATTGGCCTTCTTGGTCATCTGGGCACACTGCTGGCTCATGTTCAGCCAGCTGTCAATCAGCACCCCCAGGTCCCTTTCTGTCTGGCAGCTCTCCAGCCACTCTGACCCCAGCCTGTAGTGCTATGTGGGGTTGTTGGGGCCATGGGGACAGAAGTGGGAGCTTTGTGGTAATGTTTAGAACAAATCTGGGGGGATATCTTGGGAACTTACTACTGGCAGGCTGCACCCAATACTTGCATAAAGAGCTGGGCTGATTCTTGTAATAAACTGAGTTTTGGCAAGCTGCATACACACACACATTAAAAAACCCAAACAGCTTCATTTCTTATATATGAGTTGTTTATAAATATGGTTTTATTGATGACTCTCTTTCTGTCAGATGTCAAAACTTCATGGCTCTGTTTCCTAGTACTCCCTATGCACAGTTTTTGTTTCCAAACTCCAGCATTCAGAAACCCTGAGCTGTAATTTCTCATAGAGTTTGCAGTACTCAATGGATGGCAGTCAAGAAAAAGCACTTTGCGTATGGGAAATCTCCCAAAGTTGTCTGCATCTCTGCTGGGAAGCCCCCACTGCCTCTCTGAAAGCTGAGGATCCACAAACTGCAGGCTATTAAAGACTAATGCAGACATTGAAAGGCACATGTCAAGTGCAAGATATTATGGCAAGTTTAGGAGAGGTGAGATTCAAGTGATTGCTGAGGTGTGTGGGCCGGGGTCTAGCTGGAAGAAGGAGGACGCAGGATTTTTAAGTGCAAACCTCACCACTTCTTTTCCTGCCAGTGGCAGGGGCCTGTGATTGCCCTTCAAGGGCAAGAGTCTCAAATCTTCAGAATTCTAGGTGTTTGTATTTGTCTGGGTGGTATAACTGAGGTAAAAAACCCAAGCACCTCAATACTGCCTTAGGAAGAAGTTCTATACAGAGAGAGTGATTGCCCATTGGAATGGGCTGCCCAGGGAGGTGGTGGAGGCACCATCACTGGAGGTGTTCAGGAGGAGACTTGATGGGGTGCTTGGTGCCATGGGTTAGTTGTTTAGGTGGGTTGGATTGGTTGATGGGTTGGACATGATGATCTTGAAGGTCTCTTCCAATCTGGTTTGGTTTATTCTAAATATTCTAAATAAATGATTCTAAATGTCCATTTCATGTGTGTATAGACTTCTGTGTGGCCACCATGTGATTGGTTTCATTCAGCATAAGATGATGTCCACTGATGGTTTTAGTTCTTACTAGAAAAAACATGTTTTGGGCTCTTTTCCCAGGCAACCAGCACCAGAACAAGAGGACACAGCCTCAAGCTGTGCCAAGGGAAGTTTGGGCTGGAGGGGAGGGGAAAGTTCTTCTCAGAGAGAGTTGTTAGCCATTGGAATGTGCTGCCCAGGGAGGTGGTGGAGTCACCGTCCCTGGAGGTGTTCAAAAAGGGACTGGATGTGGCACTTGGTGCCATGGTTTAGTAGTCATGAGGTGCTGGTGACAGGTTGGACTTGATGATCTTTGAGGTCTTTTCCAACCTTATTGATTCTATGATATTTTCACAAGTGCTTTTTGATAATCAATGCACCACGTTGCTCCAAGGCTGTCATTCTTTGTAGCAGGGAATGCTGCTTTAGTGCTTTAAGCACAGGGAAGAGGCATAGAGGCAGTCCTCAGTGCAGTAGCCTCACACCAGAATTGCTCAGAAGACAGAATAACTCCTAGAGAGAGAGAGAGAACCTCACAGTGACTAATGGATTTGTTTATGGTAAATGTGTGTTTTGACAACTGGGACCATGCTTTCAATTTCCGTTTGTGAGGTGGAAGCTTGAAGAATTGGAAGGGCTCTGACCCTTCAAGAAAGTTATGTGATTGGAAAAAGTCTTCATTTCCTCTAAAATAAGGTTCTTTACTGTAAAGGGCTTTCATCCTGGCACTGCAAAGTTAGTTTAATTCCTCCAAAGGAAGTGGTGTGTGTATGTGTGTGTGTGGGGGGGAAAGCCCTCAACACAACTCTCTCTGTTTCTACAACAGGGTTTCACTGGCTGCTTCAGCTTGGACTCCCCTCTTACTGGCATATGGATTTGTCTCAACAGTAGCTCACGTTAGGGGAGATGAATTTTCAGCACTGGGCTATATTTAAACATTTGTTTGACACTATTCTTTCTGGCTCAACTTCTGGGAGGTAGACCATTGCTTTTGTGAAAACTGGATTGTCATCTAGTCCTCTCATTGAGCAGAATGCGTGGGAAGTGGCAATCTCTTTCCCACTGGTGGTATGTGAAGCTATTTTTGTTTGGTGTGATGTTGGGAGGAATATATTCTGACCCAGACAGGAGTGTAAGCTACAGGTTTGGTATTTTGTTTTTTTTTTTTTGGGGGGGGGAGCTGAAGAAATAGGTCTCAAAATTTTAGTAGCAAACAGCTGCTTTGTTCTAGGGCTAATTTAGACTGGATGTTAGGAAGAAATTCTTCATAGAGAGAGTGATTGCCCATCGGAATGGGCTGCCTGGGGAGGTGGTGGAGTCGCCATCATTGGAGGTGTTCAGGAGGAGACTTGATGGGGTGCTTGGTGCCATGGGTCAGTTGATTAGGTGGTGTTGGATGATGGGTTGGACGCGATGATCTTGAAGGTCTCTTCCAACCTGGTCTTGTCTGGCTATTCCTATTCCTATTCCTATTCCTATTCCTATTCCTATTCCTATTCCTATTCCTATTCCTATTCCTATTCCTATTCCTATTCCTATTCCTATTCCTATTCCTATTCCTATTCCTATTCCTATTCCTTTCTGCTCCTGTGCAGCCTGTCATGGTGTGGAGACTCCAGTGGGCAAAACTAGCAGGTGGCTTCGTTTGGCTGCCTGTCCTCAAGGTGAGGCCAGCTCTGTCAGGCTTAAGCAGTAACACCTGTCTGTGTTAGTCTAGCAAATGAGGAAGCACTGGGGAAAGGGCATTAATCTGCCCCCACCAGCATGAGGTAAAAAGGAATGAGAAAGCTGCCCTGCTAGCTTGTTTCCCAGTTTCCTTTCAGATCCATCCAGGCTACCCAGTTTGCAGGTCAAGCTGGAGAGGAATCATGTGGAAAGGCAGAATCCCTCTATGTGGAAAGGCAGAATCCCACTGGTCCCACATCAGCATGTGCTGAGCTCTAGGTTAATTCACTCACTGGTGATTTCAGGGTTTTGTGATTTGTTTTTTGCCCTTTTTCTTTTCCTCCTTCTTCTTTTTTTTTCCCCCCTGGAGGACAAATGATAGCATGAAGGAGAAAAAAAGAAGAGGCCATTTTCTTCCACATGTAATATTAAAAGCACTCACTAGTTCAATACATTCCTAAGAGCAATTCATTAGGTACTTTAAAGAATTAACCAAAGCAATTATAAATGCTGAGATTAAGTCTGTTCTTCAAGTGTAACTTGAGGAAAATAAAGGAGTTGCTGAAAATCTCTCACAGTGTAAGATGTGGTAGGTATAGAACACCTGGAGCCCATTCCCCCAACTCTAGAATAAAACAGGAGAAAAAGTCCTTGGGATTATTGCTGTGTGCGGGGGGAAACCTTGGTAATAAGCCCTGAGCTCACATGCCACCCTGGACATAAAAATAGCCAGCTGGGCAGGCTCTGGCAGGGCTGAGAGGAGGCTTAGGGGGCTGGAGGAGATGGGCAGTCTTTGTTATTCCTTGCTGGATGTGCTGTGCTGGTCAGCAGCTCACAAGCGAGAGATGAGTTTTGTGTAAAAGGAAGCAATTGTAATTTGGAGGAAAGTTTTCTGTTTCTCTCTTGTTCTTTGGCTTGGATATTTATGTAGTCTTTACTCACTGAACCAAAGGAGAAAGAGCACAAAGTTCTCTGCAAGCTGAAGGAAACAGAATAGCCAAGAAATCGTCCTTCTGGCTCCCTTCCAGCTTGTGGGGAGTCCTGTGAAGCTGCTGAGAATGTGATGATTTTAATTCACATTGCCTCACTTCTGCATGTTTCTGCAGAGGCCTTTCTAAGATGATTGGTAATGCCTAACTATTTTTAACTGGAGGTAAATGTTTGAAATGTCTCCTTTGAAAAGATCTATGTCTATATATATGTACAAGGGAGCTGGGGTGGTTTAGCCTGGAGAAGAGGAGGCTCAGGGGAGACCTTATTGCTGTCTACAACTACCTGAAGGGAAGTTGTAGCCAGGAGGGGGTTGGTCTCTTCTCCCAGGCAAGCAGCACAAGAGGACACAGTCTCAAGCTGCACCAGGGGAGGTTTAGGCTGGATATTAGGACGAAATTCTTCACAGAAAGAGAGATTGGCCATTGGAATGGGCTGCCCAGGGAGGTGGTGGAGTCACC
The DNA here is from genome assembly GCF_026170545.1 of Melanerpes formicivorus. Classification (NCBI taxonomy): domain Eukaryota; kingdom Metazoa; phylum Chordata; class Aves; order Piciformes; family Picidae; genus Melanerpes; species Melanerpes formicivorus. Next base: position 8,270,759 of record NW_027142379.1, on the reverse strand, counting down.
ATCACTGGAGGTGTTTAAGAAGAGACTTGATGGGGTCTCTGGTGCCATGGTTTAGTTGATTAGATGGTGTTGGGTGATAGGTTGGACTCTATGATCTCAAAGGTCTTTTCCAACCTGGTTAGTTCTGTATAATTTCATGAAGTAATACATGCTGTGGGTGATCAACCAGCTGAGGTCTGCTCCAGGTGCTAAAATGCCATTCATTAAATCCAAGTTATGACCAAAGCATTAGTATTTCCTTCTGGGCTTAAAAGGCAACTGTTGAGAGAAGTATTTTGTGGTAGAGGAGCAAATGCTTTGCAAAAGCTGCTGTGCAGAGCATGTGTCCCTTCCATAGTCCATCTGGCATGTTCTGATTTCATGTAATTTCATTTTTTCCCCTAGCAGTTTTCTGCAGTGGTTTGTTGAGTGCACTTTGTGCAGTCTTGTCTCGCTTGTTTTGTGCAGGGGGATGAAAGATTTGACAAGAGCTTTAAAGCAATCTTCATACAGTGTTTCTGCATTTGTTGTTTTTTCCTGGTTTGGCATGGGCTGCTCTGTGGGAAAGGCTTGCAGGTTGGCTGTGTGCTATGGCTTGTACATGTAAGTGTCACTGCCCACCCTGTTCACTCAGCTTCTGCCCCAGAAAGCAGACAAGAGGCAGGGAGGGAAGGAGTCACCAGGACAGTGAGAAGCACCGGGTAGGTTATGCTGCTAAGCATAGCATGGTCCAGGCTGGGAGGGACCTCCAAATGTCATCCAATCTGACCTCCCCACGGGCAGCAGGGACATCCCCAAGCAGACCAGGCTGCCCAGGGCTTTGTTGAGCTTCACCTTGAATAGCTCCAGGGAAGGGACCTCAACCACCACCCCAGGCAACCTGTTCAACTGTTCCACCGCTCTCATAGTAAAGAACTTGTTCCTAACATCTAATCTAAATCTGCTCTTCTCCATCTTAAAGCCATTGCCCCTCCTCCTGTCACTGCAGGCCTTTGTGAACAGACTCTTCTCATCCTTCCTGTAGCCCCTTTCAGGTACTGGCAGGCTGCCAGTCCAGGTCTCCCTGGAGCCTCCTCTTCTCCAGGCTGAAAAGCCCCTGCTCCCTCAGGCTGACCTCGTAGCAGTTACTCTTTCATAAGAACAAGTGGCACAGTTAGTAACATGATCAGAGCACATGAAGGAAAACTGCTGCCTTTTTCTCTGCTTCCATGAGTAGTCCTGTTCCTAGCAAGCTGGAGAAGGATATAGGGGGACTAAACCTCAGCCATATCTGTTGATCACTCCAGAGTTGTCTGAAGGGTTTCTCTCACGTTTTCAGTAGCACAGCCCCTGTCATAGTGAAGAAACACTCACAGCAGTATCACTGCTCCTCACATGTGCTTTTTGTCTGGATTTTCATTTGACCCACCCACTTAGAAGGAATTAGGACAAGAAATATTGAAACAAGATCTTGAGATTTAGAACATCTTATCTACTAAGCCTTGTCTTGCTCAGGTCCATGAAGCACTCTTCCTCCTGCAGTTTTTGAGGTTATGCTGTTGTCCCTCTGGTTACTTACAGTCTGCATTCCAAAAAGATAATTCAGAAGTGGGCAGAATCAACTGATGGATGGAGGGAGGGTGGGGTTGTTTCATGCCAGCTGCAGTTACTCTTTCATGAGGTGTTTGTCACAGGAGCTCATTTCCATTTCTCTGTTCAGGCCCTTGTTTGGTGTACTCAGCCCTGGTTAGGCCACACCTCGAGTCCTGTGTCTAGTTCTGGGCCCCTCAGTTTAGGAATTGCTGGAAGCTGTCTTGAGAAAGGCAACAAAGCTGGGGAGGGGTTTGGAGCACAGCCCTATGAGGAGAGGCTGAGGGAGCTGGGGCTACTTAGCCTGGAGAAAAGGAGGCTCAGAGGAGACCTTATTGCTGTCTACAACTACCTGAAGGGAGGTTGTAGCCAGGTGGGGGTTGGTCTCTTCTCCCAGGCAACCAGCACCAGAACAAGAGGACACAGTCTCAAGCTGCACCAGGGGAGGTTTAGGCTGGATGTTAGGAAGAAGTTCTTCATAGAAAGAGAGATTGGCCATTGGAATGTGCTGCCCAGGGAGGTGGTGGAGTCACCATCACTGGAGATGTTTAGGAAGAGACTGGATGGGGTGCTTGGAGCCATGGTTTAGTAGAATAGATGGTGTTGGATGATAGGTTGGACTCAATGATCTCAAAAGTCTCTTCCAACCTGGTTAATTCTGTTCTATTTATCTATTTGAACTTAAAACATCCCCCAAAAGAGAGTGGGTAAACCTGAAACACTGACTTTATTTTTGTTTCTCACCCAGTTCTTAATAATTCAGATTTGAGAGCTCATTAGTAAACTTAAACTTCCAAATGGGTCTTGAAAGTCTCTGGAGAAGGAGACTCCAACATCTCTGGGGAGCCTGTGCCAGTGCTCTGTGACACTCACAGTGAAGAAGTTCCTTCTCAAGTTGAGTTGGAACCTCCTGTGTTGTAGTTTATATCCATTACCTCTTGTCCTAATTGAATTAGTTTTTCAGAAGCAGTGTTCTTCTGTGCTTTCTCAGGATTTCCCTTTGTGGCTTTGTAGCCACCAGGAACAGAAAGTTGAAAAGAGAAAGTTTCTTGATAGTGTAAGGCCTATGTGGTGCACCAAGGCTGGGGTTCTTGCAAGACAAAGTATCAGATGTAATGCTAAATGGAGTTGCAAAGTGACATGTTTTAATAGCTGCCAACCAGAAAGAATAGAATGGAATAAACCAGGTTGGAAGAGACCTTCAAGATCATTGTGTCCAACCTATCATCCAACGCCACCTAATCAATTAAACCATGGCACCAAGCACCCCATCAAGTCTCCTCCTGAACACCTCCAATGATGGGGACTCCACCACCTCCCCAGGCAGCCCATTCCAATGGGCAATCACTCTCTCTGTATAGAACTTCTTCCTAACATCCGACCTAAACCTCCCCTGGCGCAGCTTGAGACTGTGTCCTCTTGTTCTGGTACTGGCTGCCTCTGACCAACCTCTGCCTGTCTACAGCTTCCCTTCAGGTAGCTGTAGAGAGCAATAAGGTCACCCCTGAGTCTCCTCTTCTCCAGGCTAAGCAACCCCAGCTCCCTCAGCCTCTCCTCATAGGGCTTGTGTTCCAAACCCCTCAGCAACTTTGTTGCTCTTCTCTGGACACCTTCCAGCAAGTCAACTTCCTTCCTGAACTGAGGGGCCCAGAACTGGACACAGTACTTGAGGTGTGGCCTAACCAGTGCAGTGTACAGGGGCAGAATGACCTCCCTGCTCCTGCTGGCCACACTGTTCCTGATGCAGGCCAGGATGCCATTGGCCCTCTTGGCTGCCTGGGCACACTGCAGGCTCATGTTCAGCCTACCATCGACCAGCACCCTCAGGTCCTTCCCTACCTGGCTGCTCTCCAGTGAAAAAAAACCCCAGAGAGACCTCAAAACTGATTTATTCTGATCAGACTTCCCTGCCTGATAATTTAAATCCTAATTAAAATCAGCAATTTAAATCGCTTCGATTTGTATCAGCCATTCTGCCTTCAAACTGCGTGGAAGCAGGCTGGGGCTGTAGACCCTCTACTCTTTAGCATCATTTATTCCATCTTCTTATTTCAAGTAATTTACACAGCTTGTCTGATACCTTATCTGCACTTCCTTTGCTGTGCTCTCAGCTCAAACGTCTTCCTTTGTGATTTTGTTTTAACACAAACCATGCATAAGGCAGGGGTTGAGTAGCTTCACAGTATAATGCAGGTGATAGTGCAGCACAAGTGTGGAATTTCCACAGGTGTCCATCACCAGTAAATATTTTGTATTGTAAGGCACCTTGGTTCTATGCAGGTAATGTCTTTGAAGTTTTTACTGTGCTCTCTTCATTTTTACTGGGTTAATATTCAGTGAGACCTTGATGAGAGTGTTTTCTTGGCTAAGGACAGCAAGCTCTGGATTTAGAATAGAATAGACCAGGTTGGAAGAGACCTTCAAGATCATCGTGTCCAACCCACCTAAACAACTAAACCATGGCACCAAGCACCCCATCAAGTTTCCTCCTGAACACCTTCAATGATGGTGACTCTATCACCCCCAGGGGCAGCCCATTCCAATGGGCAATCACTCTCTCTGTATAGAACTTCTTCCTAACATCCAAGCTAAACCTCCCCTGGTGCAGCCTGAGACTGTGTCCTCTTGTTCAGGTACTGGCTGCCTGGGAGAATAGAATTAGCCAGGTGGGAAAAGACCTTTGAGATCATTGAGTCCAACCTATCACCCAACACCATCTAATCAACTAAACCATGGCACCAAGTGCCTCATCCCGTCTCTTTTTAAACAGCTCCAGTGATGGTGTCTCCACCACCTCGCTGGGCAGCTTGTTCCAATGGCCAGTCTCTCTTTCTGTGAGGAACTTCTTCCTTACATCCAGCCTAAACCTCCTCTGGCACAGCTTGAGACTGTGTCCTCTTGTTCTGGTGCTGGTTGCCTGGGAGAAGAGACCAACCCCCACTTGGCTACCACCTCCCTTCAGGTAGCTGTAGACAGCAATAAGGTCTCCCCTGAGCCTCCTCTTCCCTGTTCCTTCTGGAGCAAACAGTGCTTTCCCCACTCCATTCTCCAGACCAGGTGAGCTTTGTCTGTGCTCAGCTGCCAGGTGGTGAAGGTGCATGCTGTGTTCTTCAGAGCAAATAGCCCTAACGAAGGCACAGTTCTGTGAGCTGGGGCCAATTGCTTTTATCTACCTAAGTTAACTGTGGTTTATGCTAGATCACGATGGGAAGGTTTCTTACTTGCCAACTGGCAATTTTGGTATTGTTTGTTGTTTTAAGTGTCAAAAAACCCTGAAGAAAGACTAAATGTTCAAGTAAATCACAACAGTTGCTCTTGCAGAATTGTGTTGATTTGTAAACTGGTGGTTTACTATCTTAGTATGTTGGAAATGCCAAGTTGCTTTGGTAGAGGATGCTGCAAGGTGCTTCCCTCCCCTGCTGAATAACTGATGTGCAGACATTGTGACTAAAGGAATACTTGTGTTCAAATCCAAGGCACTGCTCTTGAATTTCATTCCTACCATGTTTAGTGTTAATTAGTTGTGAGATGCTGGTATCATCTCCAGAGCCTTAGCTTCAGTGCTTAGACTGTTCAATGGCTAGTTTTCATGTTCTTAAAGGGGAAAACAAGTGTCATCAAGAATGCTGAGGTGAAAGTAGAGGCAAGTTCAAGCTTCCAGGTTCTATTGTTCAGCTGCTGTTGAGTGTCTGAGGGCATGGTTAGGATAGGATAGGAAGAGCCCTTCAAGATGATGCATCTGTTTATCTCCATCACAGAATATTAGGGTTTGGGAGGGACCTTGAAAGGTGGAGCCCAACCCTCCTGTCAGAGCAGGATCACCTGCAGTAGGTCACACAGGAATGCATCCAGGCAGGTTTGGAATGTCTCCAGAGAAGGAGCCTCCACAAGCTGTGTGCAGCCTGTTCCAGGGCCCTGTCACCCTGACAGTAAATGAGTTTTTCCTTATGTTTACATGGAACCTCCTCTGCTCCAGCTTACACCCATTGTCCCTTGTCCTGTCACTGAGAAGAGCCTGGCTCTGAATTCCTAACACCCTTCACAGATTTATAAACAGTTATATATAGATGGCAATAAAATGAGTGCAGATTGAGACACATTCCCATCACCAGTGAGCTTTAAACCTGTGCTGGATTTGTGGGGCACCTGATTCTGATGGCTCTTTATCCTTAGAAACATTTGAGTAGGGGAAGCACAAGGGTGGTTGACAGCAGAACTCCTTGAGGAAATGTGTATATGTATGGATTAAAAGAGAGGTTATATGGCAGATGTTTCACTTGTCTGATCTTACTGCAGTAGAAAACAAAGGGGAAGCTGTGAGGTTTTAACCTTTCCCAGTAGTTCCTGGAACAAGGAGTCTGTGACTATGGAACGTACCTTGCACACCTGGGATGCAGCATTGATCAGAGTGACTAAGCAGCATGGTTCCCCCCCGCGGGTTTGACTGAGAAATGTGCTTCATGGCAGTGGCTGGAGCGGCTCAGAGACAAGCAGCCCACTTTGAGGTAGTGTTTACTAGCAGCCACTGAAATGAGCAGTTCAAGATTATATAATAATGCATAGCATGAGAGGCAGGTTTGCCAAAAATGCTAATGTGAATCTGTATTTGCCTACTGCCAATGTAAGTGATGCTGTTGTCAGTGCAGCAGCCTGGAGAGAGCTGCTGGCAAATGCAGTAAATGCTGCTGCTTTTCTGCAGAGGAGAAAAACGACCTCTGTATCTTGGGAGTAGTTTTAAGTGTAGTTTGCTAACTCTGTAACCTGGTGGACCATATTGGAAAGTGCTTAGCTGGAGACTGCTGGGATGTCATCAGCATGTTTAATTTGGAGGTACATATGCGAGGGGGAATTCTTTTCTCTTCTGCTCTTTGGAGTTGGGGATTGAATGTAGAGTAGTGAAATGTATTTGCATGCTTCTCCCCCCCCCCCCCACTAGGCTCAGTGATTAGAAAAACATTAGCAGATCTCAGCTGTGACCAACCTTTCCTTTCTGACCATGGAAAAAGATCAAATTCTGATAGACTAAAAATAGACTTTCTAAAATTGGCCTGTGGGAAAAATGGGAAAGGGATGACATGCAACAGACTAATGCAGAACCAGTTGTGTCTTGAGCTCTTGTTTTACAAAAAAAATTGTTTCCTCAGTTACATTTGTGTCAGAATGGAGATAAAACCATTTAGAATAAACCATTTATGTAGAATAAACCAAACCAGGTTGGAAGAGACCTTCAAGATCATTGCATCCAACCCATCAACCAATCCAACCCACCCAAACAGCTAACCCATGACACCAAGCACCCCATAAAGTCTCCTCCTGAACACCTTCAATGATGGTAACTCCACCACCTCCCCAGGCAGCCCATTCCAATGGGCAATCACTCTCTCTGTATAGAACTTCTTAAAAGAAGGCCAATGGCATCCTGGCCTGTATCAGGAACAGTGTAGCCAGCAGGAGCAGGGAGGTCATTCTGCCCTGTACTCAGCACTGGTTAGGCCACACCTTGAGTCCTGTGTCCAGTTCTGGGCCCTTCAGTTTAGGAAAGATGTTGAGTTGCTGGAAGGTGTCCAGAGAAGGGCAACAAAGCTGGGGAGGGGTTTGGAGCACAGCCCTGTGAGGAGAGGCTGAGGGAGCTGGGGTTGCTTAGCCTGGAGAAGAGGAGGCTCAGGGGTGACCTTATTGCTGTCTACAACTACCTGAAAGGTGATTGTAGCCAGGTGGGGGCTGGCCTCTTCTGCCAGGCAAGCAGCACCAGAACAAGAGGACACAGTCTCAAGCTGTGTCAGGGGAGGTTTAGGCTGGATGTTAGAGACAAGCTCTTTATAGAGAGAGTGATTGGCCATTGGAATGTGCTGCCCAGGGAGGTGGTGGAGTCACCATCACTGGAGGTGTTTAGGGAGAGACTGGATGAGGCGCTTGGTGCCATGGTTTAGTTGATTAGATAGTGTTGGGTGACATTTTGGACTTGATGATCTCAAAGGTCTTTTCCAACCGGGCTAATGCCATTCTATAAGAATCACAGAATTGTCAGGGTTGGAAGGGACCTCAAGGATCATCTAGTAGCAACCCCCCTGCCATGGGCAGGGGCACCTCGCACGAGATCAGATGCAGATACATCCAGAGAGAGATCCATCCAGGCCATTTCTTTGCAGAGCCACACAGCACAAAACTTCTTTCTCTAATGAAGTTTTGAAAAATGAGTCTTCATTGGTTATTCTGCAGGAATAACAATGGCTGCCTAATGGAGTAGCACAGGAGTGGAAGTGGTCTGCCATGCGTCACAGTTGTTAATAAATAAATGCCTATACAGTTAATTCTGTGTTTAATGATATCTGGAATGCTCAGCCCAGATGTGACTGGCATTCACAATTGGTTCAAAAGATCTGTGAAATCCAGACCAAATTTCTGCACCCCACCCCACCCCCCCCCCCCAGTTATGCTGGCATAAGTAATCTATACTGTAATCTTAATTATTTTTCCTTAATTGCTCTAACAGAGAGAATTGGAAAAAGAAGACCCACCCTTCCTCCCCAACCCCCCCTTGGTGAGGAATGATTGCAGTCTGCTAGAAAACATTTTTCCTGCAGTTTGGATGTAACATTACTGGTAGGCACAGTAACTCCCAAATAATCTGCTCTGAGGACCTGATCCAGGAGCAGGCTGTACCAATAGCTCAGTGCATTCCAAACAGAATGGAATAGAATAAACCAGGTTGGAAGAGACCTTCAAGATCGTTGCGTCCAACCTATCACCCAACGCCACCTAATCAACTAACCCATGGCACCAAGCACCCTATCAAGTCTCCTCCTGAACACCTCCAGTGACGGCGACTCCACCACCTCCCCGGGCAGTCCATTCCAATGGGCAATCACTCTCTCTGTGTAAAACTTCCTCCTGACCTCCAGCCTGAACCTCCCCTGGTGCAGCCTGAGACTGTGTCCTCTTGTTCTGGTGCTGCTTGCCTGGGAGAAGAGACCAACCTCTGCCTGTTTACAACCCCCCTTCAGGTAGTTGTAGAGAGCAATAAGGTCACCCCTGAGTCTCCTCTTCTCCAGGCTAAGCAGCCCCAGCTTCCTCAGCCTCTCCTCATAGGGCTCCTCATGTGTTCCAAGCCCCTCACCAACTTTGTTGCCCTTCTCTGGACACCTTCCAGCAAGTCAACCTCCTTCCTGAACTGAGGGGCCCAGAACTGGACACAGTACTCGAGGTGTGGCCTAACCAGTGCAGTGTACAGGGGCAGAATGACCTCCCTGCTCCTGCTGGCCACACTGTTCCTGATGCAGGCCAGGATTCCATTGGCCCTCCTGGCCACCTGGGCACACTGCAGGCTTATGTTCAGCCTGCCATCAACCAGCACCCCCAGGTCCCTCTCTGCCTGGCTGCTCTCCAGCCACTCTGACCCCAGCCTGTAGCACTGCATGGGGTTGTTGTGGCCAATGTGCAGAACCTGGCACTTGGATGTTCAATCTCATACCGTTGGACTCTGCCCAGCCTGTCGAGGTCCCTCTGCAGAGCCTCTCTACCTTCTAACAGATAAACTCCTGCCCCCAGCTTGGTGTCGTCTGCAAATTTACTGATGATCGACTCAATGCCCTCATCCAGATCATCAATAAAGATGTTAAAGAGCACAGGGCCCAGCACTGATCCCTGGGGCACAGAGCTTAGACCCAGTACTCTCAGCCTCTAGGTGAGTTTAGGGTTGAATATAACCAATGTTAATGAGGAATACGAAAAGGCACTGAGAGGGCAGTCTGGTATGAGAGGGGCAGGAGAAGAAAGTGGTAGTGGCTCTGATGTCAATAGCGTCTGGCTGCTCGTTAGGACGGGGTGGCAGGAGACATGCAACAGATTTATCTATGAAAATTTATGGGCATGGCTTTGCAAATTGTGGCTCCCTAGGAATAAAGAGCACGTACTTCTGGATGAGTCTTGGAGCACTGCTGAGCCCTGGAGAAGGCTCTCTTGGTTTCTCCATAGTGGGTAGCTTGTTGTGTAAGTCTTTACCTCCCCTGCCAGCTGGGTTTTTTTTTCCCGGGGAGGTGTCAGCGGCAGCCTGTAATTTAATACCTCTCATTACTCATTAGCAAAGGCATCCAGGTTCACATTGTAGGTGTTTCCCTTTAGTCAGGCTTCACTTTAGAAGATGCAGTTGATTGTGATTTGTGGCTGTCTTTACAACTATTAGTTTACTCGTTGACGTACACAGCTGAGGGTTTTTGTTGGTGACAGAGCTTCTGTTTTCACCCGGCAAATCTGGTGTTACATCGTGGAAAAGTGAATGTTTCTATTAATCCTTCTCTGCTGCATATATTCTCTGGGATTAGTCTGATGTCTGCTGTAGGAAGATAGGGAAATACTGCCAGGGAAGGAATGCTCTGGCTTGCCTTTCAGGAAGGTAAAGATCTGTTAGGGGATTTCTCGTGTTTATTCCTGGGGAAAGACTGAACCCTGATTCAAAGTTGTGTGGCTTGGCCACTCACCAGACTGTGTACAAGTACAGATGGTTAATGAAAACACCTTTCTTATTAATTTTTGTTCCTCCATACTGTTGGTAAACCCATCCTCCTCACACAGTGGAGAAAGAAGTAGTGAAAGGGAATCTCACTCCTCTCAGTTCTTATCTACTAAATTGAGCCCTATTACAACGGTACTTGAAGTAACAAAGTCCCTTGATTTTCAAGCAGGAGGTCAGTGCTGTGAACAGCACTTGCTCCCTGTGAAACAGACTTAGGGAAGTATTGGTGGGATTAGTCCCAGCTGCTGTAAGGTTTCTGTTCCACATACTGCAAGCCCACACCACCCCTGGACTTCAGGTGAGCTCCCGGCAACCTGCGCAATCAGAGTTTAAAGCTGGTGAGACTCTTTTTAGACAAAAAATAGTTCAGCATGTCTTTGGGTTGATGTAAAGCCTAGCAGACAGGTGTTGAGAGTACAGAATCCTGCACCTGTACAACCCCAAATCTGAATAAACTAGTCCCAAGAGGATAAATAAATACCAGAATGAAAATGCACTGGGGACTTGTTAACACTTGTGGTGACAGTGGAGCTGGAGGTGTCTAACTGACCTGTCCAGTTGAACATGAATGTCCAGCTGAGCAAATGACTTGTTGTTTGTCAACTTGGTGGCTCACTAATACAGAAGCAGTCAGTGTATTCAAGTGCTTGCAGATACATCCATATCTGCTGTGTCTGTCTGGAAACACCTCATTTGGCAAAGCAAATACCCAGTATTATAGCTCTCCTCTTCAGCGTGCTGCCTGCTCGAGCGCTGGCCTGCAGCTTCAGCTGCTTTGAGCTGCCTGCTGAAGACAGCTGTGTGTGTGGAGGAGAAGCATGGTAGATGTGGAAGCAGGTAACTCTCTGGTCACTGTTTTTGGTGTTTCTCTCATGTTTCCCCTGACTTCTGAGTGGGGGTTTTTGGTGGTTGTTGTTTTTCTCCTGCCTGCTGTACTCATCGCATTTTAGCTTCCAGTAGTCTTTATTTTATTCACAGCCATAGATATATAAAAATCCAGACAGATGGGACCTGATCAAAGATTTTTCTGACCTGTGTCCTATTCAGTGGTAGGGTTTTTGCTCTTCTGAAGGCTTTGGGTCTCACTGGCTTCCATGTAGGTTCAAAGGCTGTGATGGCTCTTAGCCACAGGAGTAAGAGTGTTAACAGACTGCATGCCTCAGAGTGTGAGAGGAGCAGAACAGCAGAGTTCTGGTACTGAGCATTTGTTCTTCTGCCCTGAGTTTCTGCTGTCAGGCCACCAGACTTGCTTCTCCATCTGGTCCTTTCCAACTGGCTCATTGCCAGTAAGCTGCAGTGTGAAGTCTTTAGTGATCTGGGCATGCACAAGATCTCAGCAAACACTGCGTGTCCTGCTGTCCTGCTCCCCTATCCCGTGTCACATAAGGAGTTAGATGTTTCCAGCAGCTGTAGGTGTGAATGAGGCTTGGGGAGCAAAAGACACATCATTATGTAAAAGCCCAGTTTGGACAGTGGGTATGTGGAAGATAGGGAAGCTGGAGAAGGAGCTTTTCCTGCTGCTGTTCCTCCTAGTAGCTGAACTGCAGCAGAGGCACAGCCAGAATGGCTGGATTAGTGCAAAGGTAGACTTGTGCTCTTTTCCTGGCTTGTTTCCAGTGTGATTTATTCACTCCAGACTAGTTTCACACACTACTAGCAATGATCAGGTAGTGATAGGACTAGGGGGAATGGAATGAAGCTGGAGGTGGGGAGATTCAGGCGAGATGTGAGGAGGAAGTTCTTCCCCATGAGAGTGGTGAAGCCCTGGAATGGGTTGTCCAGGGAGGTGGTTGAGGCCCCATCCCTGGAGGTGTTTAAGAGCAGGCTGGATGAGGCTCTGTCCAGCCTGCTCTAGTGTGTGGTGTCCCTGCCCATGGCAGGGGGGTTGGAACTAGATGATCCTTATGGTCCCTTCCAACCCTGACTGATACTGTGGTACTATACTATGATCCTGTGTGCTGCTGGTCTGTGGCGCTCCAGCCTGTCCCTGAGCACAGGCCTCTAAACCTGGGGAGGCTCTGTCTGGTGCATCAGCAGCAGATTTCACCTCCTGGTATCCAGAATTTGCTAGACAAGATGCTTTGTGACCACATCAAGCTCCAGTGGAGCATGCTGTTGTGGCCCTTGGCTCAACGGTCATTCCTAAAGTCACCCCGAGCAGGGGGAGAACGCTCAGGCAATTACAAACGAAACAGTCTGTCCTTTAGAGCTATTAAGCAGTGATTAATTCTGAGTTTTATTCCCCACCCCCCCCCACCGTGTTCTGACTTTGTAGAGTCTCACCACTGTGACCAGAGCTTGCTTTTCATTGCAAATTTGTAATAATTAGAAACATTCTTGCATAACAAAAGAGCAGAGCGTGAAGGAAAGAGGAGAGCCTCATCCTCACGTTCAGCTGGAGCGTTGTTCTGCCTTATTGGGTTATGCTCTTTAGATATTCTTATTTATTGGGGGGTGGGTTGGGGTTTTTTTTTTTGGCAGTGGCTGTGGATTCTGATTCATTTAGCCACCATTTCATCAAGGCTGGCAGGTGGGTTCTGTCAGGCTAATTCAAGTTCTTTGTCTTCCTTCTGGACAGCGTGTGTCACGTATCCTGCGCGGGGATATTTGTCTCAGATTAGCATTGATGGATAGAGCTGGCATGCTTCTGTGAGAGCGAGAATTGGTTTTCAGAAGCTACCTATTAGCTATGCATCTCCTGTATGAATTAAGAGTGGCTTAGCAAGGCTGAAAACAGGAAGTGGCACCTCGCTTCTAATACCTTTTCAGGGGTCAGATGTTGCACACGCAGGAGCTCCAAAAGATGTGGCTCGTACAAGAGTGGAAATGTTGTTTGAATTGATCCTCCTCATGGAAAGCAGAGGGAAAAAAAGGAATTAAGGACATAAATATGAGGGGCAGGGACCAAATCTTCTCTGAAGAAGTTCTGAAGTGAAGTATATTTGACACTCTCTGAGGTAGCTTCTATGTTTTTAAGACAGCACAGTGGTTTTGACACGCAAGTATAGTAGAAGAGGAAAGACGCTGCCACAGTAAGACACCAAGGTGTGAGGAGTCTATCTGGCAGACTGCACTTCTGCATTCCCACATCAGAAATAAAGTGCCCCAGTTTGAGGGACTTGTCTGCCTCTCTCGTGGAAGAATCACCAAGCTTCCATTTTAAGGTGGCTGGACCTGATTAATTCTTCACTGGGAGACGTCCAAGGAAAGCCATGGTGCTGGAGGAAGCGTTGTTCGCAGTGCTGTAGGTGGCACCCTTCCCTTTGAGATGGTGCTGAACCAGTGCCAGAAGGAGGGGCAGGGGGCACTCAGCGAAGAGAGGCCCTGGGCCAGGTGCTCGCTGGTGGAAATCCACTCAGGTCTGCTGAGGGGCCTGACCTACGCCAGCTGAAAAGATTCTCCTTCCGTCTTGAAAGCGCCAGCTGAGAGAGGAGCTTTGCCTACTTAGCAGTAGGGATTCCACAACTCATGCTCTATGGGACCTGCTGCTTAGGCTGAGCCCCATGCCAGACCATGCCCCTTTAAAAGCAGCTTCTGGAGGCAGCTGTGGGTGCCTGTGGTGCCCGGCCATCGAGATGGCTGCGTTTCTGTGGCGGGCAGCGCTGCGTGCGCAGGCACACGGGTTTGTAGCCTACCTTGGGAGGGAGATGCAGCTCTACAGAATCTTAAAGATACCTTTCCCTTCACTGGTTGCAAGGTTTTACTTGGCTAAGGTGTTCAAAGGATCCTCACTAACATTTTGCCACGAATGCTGGAGGTGCCACGAGCGTTCAGATGCCTGCTCGAACTACGCTAGGGCTGGGGGGCAGGGGGGAGGTCCTCAGACCTATTTGTGCTCCTGTAAGTACAGACCAAAGAGGAAAAAAAAGGCTGACTTTTTATTTACTTTGTGGTTTGGGAGCTGAGAGCTAGGACTCTGGGGCCCAAGCATACAGTCGAGACACTGTGTGTCAGCTGACCCATGGTAACAGTGGATGGCAAAGGCAAGGGATGTGCTGTGAATGAGGCATTCAGCTCCTGCTGCTGCCACTGTGGCCTAAAGCATCCAGCTAGAAATATGTCTCTAAAATGGGCAGTCAGCTGACAGTTTTATTTACTGGTGTGGTTTGGGCATGGGTGGAGGAAACATTCTAATAAATTACTGCTGTATCTTTTTTTGTCTGGGTGTTTATCATATTTTGCTAATTCAAGAGAGATTCCTTGCCCTAATGAATCGGAGCTTTGACGTTCTCACTGCCTTGCATTAAGGTGCTTGGAGGAGAAGGAAGGGTTGGGACAGGGAATACCAAGAAGAGCTTGAACCTTCTCTCCTTGATCATGGCTGTGATCTGATCTTTCAGCACTGAATGCTGTGCCAGAAAGTATTGCATAGAATAGAATTAACCAGGTTGGAAGAGACCTTTGAGATTGAGTCCAACCTATCATCCAACACCATCTCATCAACTAAACCATGGCACCAAGCATCCCAGCCAGTCTCTTCCTAAATATCTCCAGTGATGGTGACTCCACCGCCTCCCTGGGCAGCACATTCCACTGGCCAATCTCTCTTTCTATGAAGAATTTCTTCCTAACACCCAGCCTAAACCTCCTCTGGCACAGTTTGAGACTGTGTCCTCTTGTTCTGGTGCTGCTTGCTTGGCAGAAGAGTCCAGCCCCCACCTGGCTACAACCTCCCTTCAGGTAGTTGTAGACAGCAAGAAGGTCTCCCCTGAGCCCCCCCTTCTCCAGGCTAAGCAACCCCAGCTCCCTCAGCCTCTCCTCACAGGGCTGTGCTCCAGACCCCTCCCCAGCTTTGTTGCCCTTCTCTGGACACCTTCCAGCAACTCAACATCTTTCCTAAACTGAGGGGCCCAGAACTGGACACAGGACTCAAGGTGTGGCCTGACCAGTGCTGAGCACAGGGCAGAATGACCTCCCTGCTCCTGCTGGCCACACTGTTCCTGATCCAGGCCAGGATGCCATTGGCTTTCTTGGCCACCTGGGCACACTGCTGGCTCCTGTTCAGCCTACTATCAACCAGTACCCCCAGGTCCCTCTCTGCCTGGCTGCTCTCCAGCCACTCTGACCCCAGCCTGTAGCACTGCATGGGGTTGTTGTGGCCAGTGAGTAGAACCTGGCACTTAGATGTATTGGACTTGTCTACTGCAGGATGAGGGTCCAGGGGACCTGCTGCCCAGCCTTTGCCATAGTTCAAAGCAAGTGCTGCTGGTCTTTGTCACTGTTGTATCCTGCTCTTTGGTGTGGCTATCCTCTCAGTTGCCTGTGAGGCAGGGAAGTCGTGTCCCTGTTTTACAGATGCAAACTGAGTCTAATTTTCCCCTGACCTCCTGTGCTGGGGCAACATGCTCAATCAGTCTATCCTAATTAGTGCTGTGGCCATAGACAAAGGAATGAGGCTTGGGCATTTTCTGTGGGAAATGGAGGGAACACAGTGCTCCTTTAGGGATGGTGTCAGAAAGGAGACCATTCTGAAGCTGTTCCCTGCACCTCTGCTTTAGAAATGAGAAATGAAGGGGTAGGCTGGAGGCTTGTTAAAGAGGGTGAAATGGAGAGGAGGAGCTGCTAGTCAGCTCTCTGGGACACAGGGGTCTCTCCTTGTTTATAGTGGCACGCTCATCTGAAGAGCCATGCTGCTCAGTGAAGCTGCTGCTGCTACACAGTGCAGTATGGTGCTTGCTCATTTTGCTAGGGAGAAGTTTTCCAGGAAGGGGAGGGGAAAAGAGGGTGGCTGATATCCTCTCTTCACCTTCAGCACAAAGCTGAAAGGATCTCAAGTGAGGCTCTACAAATAGAAGAGAAATTCTCATTTATCCCTCTTAGTGGTTGGTGGTACATTCCTCTGCTCCTGATTAGTCCTTTAACACTGAAAAGAGACAGTATGCTCACACTGCTGTGTTTTTGTATCAGGCACAGCCTTGCTCTTCTCTCTTTCTCTCCCTCCCAAGCCCACTCGAGGTTTCCTTCATTATTTCTGGGTTGGTTTGTTGTTTTTATTTTTGAAGCAGCCCTGTGAAAGGAATAAAATAATGTTGAGGAGCATTATATGGTAAGAAATTTTGACAATGAGTGGAAGATTGTAATTACTCTCTTCCATTAGACTCAGTGGCTTTGGACAGATAAGCTGTATTGAAACGTGTGACCAGGGCATGGGATCATGGATTGTCTTTCACTGTTGTCATGGCGACAGTGATGCAGGTGGCCTATAACTGCCTGGCTGTCAGATCTTATACATCAAACTGGTGCTAAGTGAAAATATGTTAGAGGCATGGGGGAAAAATTGCCAGCAGTGTTTATAGGATCAGGTGGAAGAGAGCTAGACAGCTATAAAAGCAGCTTTTTGTGAGAGCTCTAGATGGCTTGGGGATGGTTCTTTAGAGTGTTTATGCCTTCATATGAGCAAAAACAGTTTTAAAGAGGGGGGGGAATATATATATATACAAATATATGTCTTTGCTGCTTTCTCAAAGTCAAGGTGATGATGGTGTTAGGCTGAGATGGCAAAGAAATGGGGAAGCAGGCTGATAACAGGAGCAAACTCTGTCACCTCAGCACTAATTAAGGCAAACAGGATATATTCACTACTGGCTCTCAGGATGTAATTGCATATAGAAAGCTGGCCAGGTGTAGAGATGCTAAAGGGCTATCAAAACTTAAGCTGTGAAGTAGCATCTTGAAGTCAAGGTGCCTTATAGAAAATATCTGCTAGACTTAGCTACAAAATCGTGTCTGTTTCAGAGCAGTTGCCTTTCCTAAGGGGCTTGTAGTCTGTGTTCCACAAAGTTCCAAGGAGATTCTGCCTCTTATCCCCTTCTCTCTCCAGCTGACAGCACCTTTCAGGCTGCTGAGGTTTACAGTAGCGGCTGAAACTGAGTGATTCTGTGTAATTCTGCTAAGTAGCACTGCTTTGTACTGGCTATTGACCTACCTTCATTTGCTAATGGAGATGAAAGTGATGGTAAAAAGAAGGAATCACGGAATCACACACATCCCCAACTTTCACTCCAGTCAGATGTTAAGCCTTTCATTCCTGGAGTGCTTTGCCCATGGGAGTTTAACTGGGTAGCTTAGGGGTGATTCTGGTCTTGGTAGCTTGCTCTTAACCTGAGGTAGAAATACTACTTTGTCTAGTTACGGGAGATCCTGTGCAAGATTTGCCTCCCTCTTTCCGTCGTTGGTTGAAAATAGGTTAGTTCTTAGTTTGGATATGCCAACAGTGGTCTGTCCAAAGCAGAAATTCATGTCCTCTGTACTCTTTCAGTTTTTTTTTCTCTGGCTAAACTGTACATGGAAAAATCAATGTTGCCTCAGAGTGCACACAATAGTTTGGTTTCCAACTTTATAGCCTACATTTCACTTGCTCTGTTGGACTGCTAGTCAGTCACTGGTAACACAGTGAGAGGAAGTCGCTTCATCTCACAGGGGCAGCCAACACTTGACAAGCCTCACTCTCATCTACTCATCCTGCCTCAGCAAGGTAGATCTCACTACTTCAAATGCAGAGGCAGGCATGGGAAGCGTTTATGAAGGGATGTGGGGGGGAAACCCCAAAACCCTGAGCCTCTCTAATGCTGTGAATATTGAAGGCTGAAAGTGCCAGGGAAAAATAGAGCTGGAAGGCAGGCAAGCGTTTGAAAGAGTGCTTCTCATCTTGCACTTGGTTGGTTGGATTTGTATCATCACCTTTGGCATCATGGTGCCTTTTGCAAGATCATAGACAGAAAAGCACTGAAAATGAAACAACCAAGAAGGGCTTTTAGGGTAAGCCTAGCAGTCAGCAGCGAGGCTGAAATTGCTTGGACTTGTTAGTTGCATGGCATTGTGAACTGGCAAACATCAGCCACCCAATGTAAATGTTTCATCAGTTGCAGAGTTTGGCCAGTTTGTTGTGGCTACAATCTTCAAATGGAAAAACAAATCAAATTGGTCCTTAACTTCCTGGCTTAGTGCTTTCTGACCTAGTTTTTAGCTTCTCCATGCTCCAGAACCCAGCACTCTGTGTTCTGCTTTGATCTACCTCTGGATTTTTAGGTGATACAAATATTGATAGTAGAAGGAGCTTGTACTTTTCACCAAAGGTCCATTTGGAGGCTTTCACCACAATCAAATAGTGACTTGTGAATCTGTCAAGGGTACTGTTGATGTAGGGATTTAGCTAATATTTATAATGAAATAGCAAAAATGAAAGCCAGATCTGGAAAGAGACTTTGTATAAGTGGAAGCTCTGACCTGGGCAAGAGTGGAGGAGCTTCTGGATTCTTTGCCATGCACTTGACCAAGGTTGTCTTTGCCTCTGTTCTACACTTCAGTGCTTTAAGAAGTGAAGGGTGGGGTGGGAAAGGGAGGTCCTGCAGTTTAACAGTTAGCTCTGGGCAAGCAATCCGTTGGTACCTCTCTAATGGCCAGTATGTTTCATAGTATCAGTCAGGGTTGGAAGGGACCACAAGGATCATCTAGTTCCAACCCCCCTGCCATGGGCAGGGACACCCCACACTAGAGCAGGCTGCCCAGAGCCTCAGCCAGCCTGGCCTTAAACACCTCCAGGGACAGGGCCCCAACCACCTCCCTGGACAACCCATTCCAGGGCTTCACCACTCTCATGGGGAAGAACTTCCTCCTCACATCCAGCCTGAATCTCCCCACCTCCAGCTTCATTCCATTCCCCCTAGTCCTATCGCTACCTGAGATCCTGAGAAGTCCCTCCCCAGCCTTCCTGTAGCCCCCTTCAGATACTGAAAGGCCACAATTAGGTCACCATGTTTGCAAGAATCTGGGCAGTTTTGCCTGCATTTTCCCTCTCTTGATGGAAGACATTAGCTAGGTTAAGCTTTATGCACAAGATCAGAATAAAAAGGTTTGATATTATATTGAGGGAGTAGTGTCTGATGCTTTGAATTGAGCACCAAAGTTTCTGTCCCAAGCCTTGCTGATGGTGTGCAGTGCAACAGGGGGAGTAAAACCAGCCCTCTGAGCTTTGACCTCCTATACTTCAAAGCTCAGCACTGATTAGACCACACCTTGAGTCCTGTGTCCAGTTCTGGGCCCCTCAACTTAAGAAGGACATTGAGACACTTGAACATGTCCAGAGAAGGGCAACGAGGCTGGGGAGAGGCCTCAAGCACAGCCCTATGAGGAGAGGCTGAGGGAGCTGGGGTTGTTTAGCCTGGAGAAGAGGAGGCTCAGGGGAGACCTCATTGCTCTCTACAACTACATGAAGGGAGGTTGTAGCCAGGAGGGGGCTGGTCTCTTCTCCCAGGCAAGCAGCACCAGAACAAGAGGACACAGTCTCAAGCTGCACCAGGGGAAGTTTAGGCTTGAGGTGAGGAGAAAGTTCTTGACAGAGAGAGTTGTTTGCCATTGGAATGTGCTGCCCAGGGAGGTGGTGGAGTCCCCATCCCTGGAGGTGTTCAAGAGGGGATTGGACGTGGCACTTGGTGCCATGGTCTAGTAGTCATGAGGTGTTGGGTGCCAGGTTGGACTTGATGATCTTTGAGGTTTTTTCCAACCTTGCTGATTCTATGAAAACAGAGATAACCTAAGAACTCTGAAGGTGAATTAGAGTTACTAAAACGTTGAGGTCCTTGCCTGGGAAGTGTTGTGAAAAGACTTGATGATCTTAGAGGTCTTTTCCAGCCTTGTTGACTCTATGATTCTATGAAAGTGCATCCTCACCTCTGCTTAAGGGCTTTACAGACTGAAAGCACATGTGAAGTAGTGATCATCTTTCAGTGCTGAATGTTAGGTGATGGCACTTGAGTAGCTCACTAGGCATCCCAGTAACCCATGGCATTGTTTTCAGCTTGTGCTTATGGATAGAAAACAAAAAGACCCCAAGATGTTGGCTTTACCTGTGGTTCTCTTCAAAAGTCCTGTGGTGTCCTCAGCTTTCATTCAGACCCCGAATGCTTTGGGTTCTCTTCCACGGAGACCTGCATCTTTAACCCAGTGTTGAGACTGAGAGCAAAAATAAGAAGGGGGTCCAGATGTGTTGGGTATATCTAAGGGTTTTCTCTCTTAAGATGAAAAGAGCCTGCTTTAAGATGATGCCTTAATTCATGTGCTGGAGGTGCCTCATTGTTGTTTTAATCATAGGTTGTTGGTACCAGATTAGCATTTGTAATAGTTTTAGCATTAGTATGCAGGAAAGGTCTGGATAGGAGGGAGTTGTTTTTGTTGGTTTTCCTTTTCCAGGGTGTTTTTTGTTGTTGTTGCTCTTTTTTTCTTCCCCTCTGGAGGCTGGAACACACAGAGATGGTCTGATGTATGTGTTTACAGTAATGGTACACAACTTTAAAGAGCAGAAATAGGTGCAGCAACGTGGCTGGCTGTAACCATTTCCTGCCGAACAAGACGGTCTGGCTGGTGGAGCAGACTCTTGCTCCTGGTGTTGGGGATCTGATAACGCAGTTTGGATGTTAATTTGGAAGCAACCACCGAGGCTGTAGGCTGGGCAGAGTTATTACCTCATTATCCATTGCTGAGGGTTAGCTGTAAGGTTCTGACCATCTGTGCACAGGCAGAGGGGAGGAGGGCAGTGGGCAACACAGATCACACCTTTCAAACCGGTATAGATCCTGATTGAGTTGGCAGGTCCTTGCGGCTGGACAGAGCTCTCTGGTTCTGTCTCAAGTGCTCAGCACAGAGCAGTGACTGCAGCTATTGCTGGGTATGAACCCATGCCTTTTAGGAGCTATGTTATCAGGTTGCCAGCCCAGTGCTTTCTGTTTTGAAAGTGAGCAGCCTTGTCACATCCTAGCTCTCTTGAAAAATGGGACTCCTGGCTCTCAGAAAACAGCCTAATCATATTTGAAGTGAAAGAAAAAAACCAACCCAGCTAAACAAAATGCTATTATCCCATCCTCGGGTCTTTTGATGCAGTGCTAGACCCAAACAATTAATTAGAAGCCACTTCAATCCCAGCACAAACGAGCAGTGGCAGTGCTGTGGCTCTTGCAGTTACAGCAGCACGTCTTGTTTTACATTATTAGTACAAATGCAGAAGCCATAGGGTGCTGTGTAAGGTTTGTGCTGTGCTGTGCTCTCTGTTAACCCACAGGAAATGCTTTGGTGTTGGTTGTTGGCGGGTTTTTTTGGTGGGTTTTGTTTGTTTGGTGGGTTTATATGGTTTTTTGGGGGGTGGGGTTAATGTCTTGTTCCCTGTCCGGCTGGTGTTTGTGGAGTGAGTTGAAAGCTGCTGCGTCTCTTCAGCAGCTTCGAGCCGGTGGCCCCTGCGGGAAGCAGCAAGGACGGATCCCAGGGCTGCCTGGGACGTTCCCGGGCTGCGGAGCCGGGGGGGTGGAGCGGGGCGGGGGGTTTCCTGCTGGAACAACAAAGCCAACGACCGTCAGGATGCTGCTCTGCCGTGGAGGAGTGTCTCTGTTTGGGTGTGAGCTGTATTTCCTGCCTCCCTGTGAATCGAGAATCATTTATTTTGGGTCTCTGAGGGTGTCTTTCCCTCCCCCTCTGTTTAAAGCCTCCCTCCCCTTTCCTTCCCTCCCCCTCCTTCCTGTCGTCCCCCACCCCCCCCCCCCCCAACCCGTTCTCAGTGGGCAGGCTTTCGGTAGTGAAATCCTATGTCTAAGAACAATGGCATTTGCAAAATCACTCGCAGGGGCTCAGTGCAGCTGCTGATGTCTCTTGCTGTACCAACAGGCAAAGAAACGCGGCCATGGACTACTTTTAATTAGGGGGGTGGAGGCAAGTTGTGACTCTGGTGCTGTGCAGAGGCAGAGACTGAAGTGGTACATTGGTCCTCTGTGTATCCTTAGGTTGTGAGGTCCTTGGGATGGAGATCCAGCCTTGTGTCTCCCTCAAAATGCCCCTGGCATGGTACATAGTCTTGGAAAGGAGTGCAGATCAGGGTATGTTTGGAGGTGAGCCTACATGCAGGCTGCTCTGGGCACTCTTGAGTTGGGGATGGAGGGTGCAGAAGATCAGAGATGCCATTCTCAACATGCATTTTTAGCCTCTGAGATCACGCAGTGCATTGCTGTAGTGGAGCACACAACACTTCCCTGCACTGAACTCTGAGCATAGTGTGCCTGCCACATCCATTTGCAGCTGCTTAGCCTGAGCCTTGGTCCTGAGACACGTGCCACTTAAACCCAGTGACTCTGGCTGGTGCCAAGAGCCTTAAATCCACTCAGGGCTGGTGTACTTCCCTCTGCACCTAGCCCAGCCTGGTTTAGCTTGTTTACAAAGAGATAAGGCAACACAGGCACTGCTGGGGCTGCAGTGCCACAGGGGATGAGCCACCGGATCCGTCTCCATCCACCAAACCCCCGCTTGCTCACACGGAGCGCTAAGGAAACCTTGGGCTGTATGGCTGATGAGCCCTCAGTGTCACAGCTGCTAAATGGGCAGAGCCTCTTCCTTGTAAAAATGACTCCTGGTCCCGGTGCAGCCTTTCCTGAAGTTTGATTGGTTTATTTTCTTCTCTAATATTTTGAACGTGGCTGCTTCAGGAGCCCAGCAAAGTCTTCCTCCCCCGTGTCAGCCTTTGTCTCCTTTGTTCTGCCAGTGATGCCAACGCTGACACGCTGTGGGTCTGAGTGCAGCTGTGCCACACAACAAAGGGGATCAGAGCATGTGCTTTTGTCACATGTACATGATCCTACTGATCAGCATGTGCCCCCAGCCAGCAGGAGGAAAAGCCATGTTAGCAAGAAGGGGTAGTTGAGCTATGGGCTAGCATGGTTTATCCTGGCTGAAAACCGCAGTGAAGATGGGAGCCCATGCCCGGAACCAAGAGATGTTCTGTGGCCCTGAGAGTTTCACTTGTTTTCAGAAACTCCTGCTAAAGCTTGGGCTTTTGTAGGCCATCACTATTATGCCAGCTGGATGGGTCTTCCATTTCCTTTTGGATTATCATCTACAAAGGAGGTCAGCTCTTCCTGTCTGCTGGGAACATACCCTTGCTCTGGTAGGGGAAATAATAAATGTGCTGAAGAGTCATAGAATTGTTAGGAGTGGAAGGGACCTCAAGGATCATCCAGTTCCAACCCCCCTACCATGGGCAGGAACACCTCACACTAGGGCAGGCTGCTTAGAGCCACATCCAGCCTGGGCTTAAAATCCTCCAGGGATGAGGCTTCCACCACCTCCCTGGGCAACCTCTGCCAGTGTCTCACCACCCTCATGGGGAAGAATTTCTTCCTTATACACACCTGCCTTCAGGGAGCAGAGTAAAGAGTTCTAGCACCAGAAGTGTTTTCCCTTCTATCAATAATGGAAGAAAGTAAAGAAGGCCACTGCCCAAGTGCTAGGGGTGAGGATGATGACAGTGATGATTTCTGAAGCTTTCATGCAACTGTTTCTGAGGAAGGCCAGCACAGGTAATGGGACTAGTATGTGCTCCCAGAGGTTAGTGGTGTAAGTGGTCAAATCTGCTGAACCTTTCTGCAGTTTCCCTATTACTGCTGCTTTTAACTTCCTTGTGTTACCAAACTGTCAAGAGCTTAGCCAAAGCCCAAGGCTCCCCTATGTCAGGTGCTGTATGAAGACAGTTGTGTTCCAGGTATTAAAGGGGACAAGAGGGAAAAAGCAGGCAGAAAGCCAAGTGATAGTGACAGGATGCTGAACAACATGATAGCAGTGGTCTCACTATGTTCTCCATCCCTCCACTGGAGGAATATGAGGAATTATGGAGAAATTCTGACAGGCATGAGGGAGGGAAGGTGAAAGAGCTTGAAGAGACTTGACAGGTTTAACAAGTGGGCAAGGGTCAGTGTCTGTCACAGGCTCAGAGGTGAAAGCCTGAAGGTGGTTTGAGAGGAAGAGGGAGGCTATGAAGAGCCTTGAATGTGAAGAGAGGCAGCTTCCTAGAGAAGGGGGTGCTTGAGAAGAGTGAAGTTGATCTGTGATGCAGTGAAAGAATGGAAAGCCCATGCCTTAATAGAAGGCCTTTGCAATGCAGTTGGGATGGGGGTAGTGAGGCTGGACTGTTTGTCAAGGCAGAAGAAAAGAATGCTGCACTTCACTGCCTCTCCCTGCTCCAGCAGGGCAGGATACTTTTTCCAGGCAAATACTTTCTAAGTGCTTAAGTACACTTCTGGGAACTTCTGGAAGCCTGACTTCAGGCACCCAGGTTTGAACACAACTGAAAGAAGCATTTTATAGTAGAATATCAATGCTGGGATTGTTCTTCTGTAATAAAGGCAAGTTGGTGTACCATATACGGTGGACTTGGAAATTCTTAGGGACTTGGGTTTGCTAGGAAGAAATAATTCTCCTGTGTTCCCTTGAAACAGGGGACTGAATGATGAAAAGCAGGAGCATTCTCTGCTGAACTGGGCATTTGGGGGGGGGGGGAAACAAACAAGCAAAAAGCTTTAAAAAGGTGTACTTGGTGCACTTGCTGCTTCACAGATTCTGCAGCCAAGTATTGTGCAGACAGATGAGCCTTTCCCTAGGCTTGGCTTTGGCC
This sequence comes from Melanerpes formicivorus, assembly GCF_026170545.1. Lineage (NCBI taxonomy): Eukaryota > Metazoa > Chordata > Aves > Piciformes > Picidae > Melanerpes > Melanerpes formicivorus. Next base: position 8,246,277 of record NW_027142379.1, on the reverse strand, counting down.
TTCATTGTCTTTTAATAAGGTGTGCAGTGTAGTGCTGCTTTGCCTGTGGGATTTGGAGTTATTAAGGCATCTATGAGCATGCATTATCTGTTGGGATTGAAGAGAAGTTTCATCTGCTATAGATACTGCTTGAACTGAACACATTGGCAGTGAGGGAGCTGGAGCACGTAGCACAGGCTTGTGTTCAGTGACTCTCTTGTCTCTGTACCTCCTTCGTATGCTCCATAGGCATCAATGTCTTCCACCTTCATCTGATTCAGTTTAAGGAGGACATTGAGACACTTGAACATGTCCAAGAGAAGGGCAACAAGGCTGGGGAGAGGCCTTGAGCACAGCCCTGTGAGGAGAGGCTGAGGGAGCTGGGGTTGTTTAGCCTGGAGAAGAGGAGGCTCAGGGGAGACCTTATTGCTCTTTACAACTCTCTGAAGGGAGGTTGTAGCCAGGAGGGGGTTGGTCTCTTCTCCCAGGCAATCAGCACCAGAACAAGAGTTCAGTCTCAAGCTACACCAGGGGAAGTTTAGGCTTGAGGTGAGGAGAAAGTTCTTGACAGAGATAGTTGTTAGCCATTGGAATGTGCTGCTGAGGGAGGTGGTGGAGTCCCCATCCCTGGAGGTGTTCAAGAGGGGATTGGACATGGCACTTGATGCCATGGTTTAGTCATGAGGTCTGTGGTGCCAGGTTGGACTTGATGATCTTTGAGGTCTCTTCCAACCTTGGTGATTCTGTGATTCTCTTTCTGCAGAACTGGAAGAATGTGTGAAAGAAGGGTTTAATTACATAGATCAACATTCAAACTGGCTCTTCACTGCAGTGGAGCCCATGGTACCTATGTTCTGAGTTGCTGACTGCTCCAAGGGTGGCCTGGTCCTTGTCAGTGCCATGTTGTAAAATATTATTCATCACTTGAAGCATTTAATTGCAGTGAACAGTTAGATCACCTCCATAACATGTTTGTGACATGCTATCTGGTGGGCTTTGGTCCAGGTAGTTTGGCTAACTACAACACCTAGCTCAGGCTGGAGTCCCACATGAATCGTGTCATCAGGCTGTATTAGTTACAGCTTGAGCATTGAAGATAAGCTGTAAGGGTTTCAGCAGCAGATGTTGAAAGGGTAGAAATTGAACCATAGATATAGAAGACTAGAAAATGGCTGTGGTGGGCACTTCAAGCAAAAGAAGCTGATGATCCTCAAAATGATGATGAGTGTGTGTGTCTGTGTGTGCAATCCTGGAAACCAGGCCAAGTCTGACATTGAAATGTAACCCAATACGTGCCAAGCACCCAAACGGCAGTTCCAAGATGGGTGAGTGTTGTCTGCCCCTGGAAATCTGGCTGGCAAGATGTAAATTTTAGTTAGGTTGCTTAGGCATGCTGTAGTAATTAATGATTGCTGCTAATTAAATCAACTGACCTGTGGGAGGGAGACTGAAATGTGCATGTTCACGCCATACAGGAGAAAGCCCTCTGCCGCTGATCACGGTCCCCAGAGAGCAGTTTTGTCCTGTGTGGGTTAAAAAACCATGTCCTTTTGTTTTGTTTCTGCCTGTGCTTTTCTTTCTATGGACTTGGAGGAAGAATATATGCACTGCTCATCTGAGAGCTGGGTGTTTCATAGTGTCTGACTCACTGTATTTGTTTGGGGATGTGGGGCAGGCAGAGAGGAAGCTGGCTGTATTGTGCGTTCTACTTCAAAGTGGCCCAGGATTTCAGTGGAATTTGTCTTGCTTTTTATAGTTGAACATTCAAATAATTGCTACTCCTCAGCCAAGGCCATAGTCCATCTCAGTTGGGAGGACCCAGTATACAGCTGTCATAACCTAGCCACTCAAGCTATTGTTTTGTCTGTTGTTCGTGCTGCCTGCTGTTTCGATAGCATAATTCAGTGTGAAGGGGTATTGTGCATCTGAAGGTGGTGGTGATGGATACTGAAACAATGGGCTTAGGCTGATGTAGAGAAGATCAAACATCCTTCTGGAAAACTAGTTGTGCAAAGTGTTTCATCCATAGTATATGCAAGGTAGATACTGTGTGTTCTGAAGGGAGCAGTCATCTCTTGAGTAGGATGGGAGCCTATGCATCTGTCTGTATGGTAAGGACACTGAAAGGTGAGCAGCAGCTGATTTTAGTCAAAGCTCCCGAAGAGGCTACCCAGAAATGTGCATTAATTCAGCTGCTCTGGTGATGGAGAGCTGAGCCCTCTGTGGCCAAGATGTTTTAGCTGTCTGAGAGCTGGCTGGACCTGTTGCTAGAGGGCCAACAGGGTGAGGCTGAAGTAGAGCATTTGGGCAGAGCCATGCAGAGCCAGCCTTGGTCATCAGCAGCGCGCTGTCCAGACTGTCTTGTGGTGTCACTTGAAGAAGCAGTGGCAGTCACTGAATTCATCCCAGATGATTCCAGCAGACTCTTCTTCCCTAGCTGTCAATCAGCTTGTCTTCAGAAATTCCCTCTGTGGAACTTCCTCTGCACTTTAAGAGAGCTGATGCCTGGATCAGCCCATTGCTCCTCTTTTCAAAGCAGAGGGGAAAGTGCCTGCTTCGCAAATGCAGGTTTGGAGTTCGGCAGAGGCAGATTGGTAAATCAAGAAACAAAAGGCTGCATTACATTGTTGGGGCCTGGGGAGGGGGGAAAAAAAAAGAAAAGAGAAAAAGCCATACTTTAATAATATAGAACTGTGGGAGAACACAGGGTCAGCCAAGCCCATGTGAAGTGAGACTGAAGGACAGCACTATCTGCAGCTGTGGTGTGCAGAGGCAGAATGCCTGAGTCAGGAGTTGTGCAGACTGTGGCGGTGGTGAAAGGTTTTGTTCCAAAGGACCCCCCCCTTTCAAACCCTTATTTGCTGTCTGGCTTAGCAGTTTTGTTCCTGGTGATAAATGCAAGGTTTCCAAATCACCATTGTGTTGTGACTCACTGCAGGGGGAGGGGGAGAACTTAACTCCCCATAAAAGTTTCTTTTGGCTTGGAGACAAAAGAGAAAAGAGCAGTTTGTTGGCTCAGTTCAGCAGATAGGGAGCCAGTAACTGATCAGCTTATTAATAAGGAGGGTTTCAAATGCATAGTCAGCCAAGGAAAGAAAAAGCATTTAAAACACACTTAAAAAGAAACAAAAGAAAGGGCAAATTACTTTTGTGTTGGCCTTCAATTAACCATAGTTCACGCTCTGGGTACTTAATTTTTAGAAGCTGCTGGGGCTTATTTATTTAAATATCCTTTCCTTTCTGCTCCAAAGAGAGAGGTCTGGATGGGCAGGGGGGGACGTGAGCTCTGCGTATGTGAGCTTTACACACACGCCTTGCTTAATTGGGAGCAACAATCTAAGTGCCACAGCAAATTTTAGTCTTCCCTTGCTTTTCTGGTAGCTAGATAAGGAAAGACACGCAGTGTACTCTTGGTTTGGTTTGATGCTTTCTCTCTTGAGGTTTTTTTTCCTGTGGTTAGCATGGAGCAGAATGCTGCTGGGATGCGGCATGGATGGTTTATAGCCCTGTAATTGCAGCTCATCAGTGACAAACAACCTTTCCTTAACACTCTCAAGTAGGAGGCAGCATTTGTTCTGCACTTGCTGGCTATTTGTATCCCACTCCATTTGTGCAGTGGGTGGACAGTGAGTTGCCCACAGTATGTTTCCCTTTTTTTGTGTGTGTGGTTTAATGCTCTCACTCATGGGAAAGCCCATGGAAGTGCATCTTGTCAGCAAATAAAATGAGGCTTCTGTACATCTGAGTCTTTTTGACTGCAGGAATCAGAAGAAATCCTTTTTAGTTACAGAGGCCATGTTGAATGAGATCTAGCTGGAGTGGTTCTTCCCTCTCCTCAGGGGTATGTGCTGTACCTCCCGTGGTGATGAGATGTCACAGAGCGGGCTGACAAATGGAGGCAGCGCTGACTTTTCTGTCAGCTAGGAAGACTGATCCCTGAGCTCCAAATACTATTAAGTGCATGGATTGTTTAAAGAGCTGAAACCCCTCTAAGACTGGGAGGTAAATTGCTGTTGTGATACTTTGCAAATAGGCAGGCTTCAACCTTTGAGGGAGGGAATCCATTAAGTATTGATGAACTTGCCTGATAGTAAGCTGCACTGTCTAGGAAGCAACGCAACAGGTGAGTAGCTGCAAGTGCTGTGTTTTCATCTCCTCCACTGAGGATGCAGTCAGCAGTTGTCTTCTGGTTTTCCAGCCTCACTAGTCTTATCCCAGCCCCTCTCACATCCCCTCCCAGCTCTGTGCAGCCAAGTAGTGGCACACCACCAGTGTATCTCATGCCCATTCTCTAGCCAGAAATCTGAAAGCCCTTGTCCATCCTTGTTCCTCCTTGACCGATTCAGTACCTCAAGTACACTTTCCATTCCTCTAACTCTGTCAACTCCTTGTTCTTCCTCTCTCACTGATTGATTTTTTTCAAGGTTTTTTGAGTTTTTTTTTTGCTTTAGAGAAACCTCTTCATTGCACTCAAGTTTTCTGTAAGAGTATCCTTTATCTTCTCCTGTACCTCATATCAGGGCAATCATGTGTGCAGGAAAAAAACTTCTAATCCACAGCCTGTGGTTTCCTCTTGAAGACAACTGAGCTGATACACTTTCATCTTGATGAGGATACTAGTGTTGTTTCTGGACATCTCAACAAGCTCTTGATGAGCATCTCATCATGTCCCTGCTAAATTACTCTGTCATACTTCTCCCTGCCTTTGCCTCTTTCTCAGGCAGAATGCAGCAGCAGGGATCTCTCTCTGTCCTCTTCCTCTGACCGTGACCCATGTTATGTTTGAATAACCTCACTGGGTGCTCCCTTTGCTGTCCACATCAGGCACACAATTATTGCTTTTATGACCAAGGACCTTCCCAGCCTTGCCCTCCTTGTATTCATTAGACTGCATCCTACACCCACAGGACTCATGCTGCAGGATGTGTTTCTCACTTGTTAGGTTTTCAAGAGAGGACCTCTCAGCTCCATCCTCTGAGAGAGATCTTTCATGGTAGCAAAGCCAACTTTCTGAGTGTGACCTCTGTACCTCCTGTGTCATTGTTATATGTAGAGCATACTGTGTAAGCTGCTGCTCTTCTGCTTCCATACAGCACCCAGCACCATGGGCTTTAGTGCCCAGCCAGTGCTTGGACAAGTCCTGGAGAGAGTGGTAACAGTGAAGTAGTCCCATCCTGCCTGTCCTGCAGCTTTGCAGCAAGCATGAACTTTGAGGAGAAATTGCAAAACCCAACATAATAGATGCTCCAGAAACAGGACTTGCAGGTTTGGACCTGGTCTGTCTCTTCCACACATGAACTCCTCCTGAAACCATCCTTCATGGCTGCTTGTGGGATCTTGGGGCTCATTGAGGAGAGCTGGAAAGTCATTCTGCCCCTGTACTCAGCACTGGTTAGGCCACACATTGAGTCTTGTGTCCAGTTCTGGGCCCCTCAGTTTAGGAAAGATGTTGAGTTGCTGGAATGTGTCCTGAGAAGGGCAACAAAGCTGGGGAGGGGTTTGGAGCACAAGCACTATGAGGAGAGGCTGAGGGAGCTGGGGTTGCTTAGCCTGGAGAAGAGGAGGCTCAGGGGAGACCTTATTGCTGTCTACAACTCCCTGAAGGGAGGTTGTAGCCAGGTAGGGGTTGGACTCTTCTTCTGGGCAACCAGAACAGAACAAGAGGACACAGTCTCAAACTGTGCCAGGGGAGGTTTAGGCTGGAAGTTAGGAAGAAGTTCTTCCCAGAAAGAGAGATTGGCCATTGGAATGTGCTGCCCAGGGGGTGGTGGAGTCACCATCACTGGAGGTGTTTAAGAAAAGCCTGGATGAGGTATTTTGTGCCGTGGTTTAGTTGATTAGATGGTGTTTGGTGATGACTTAGACTTGATAATCTTGAAGGTCTTTTCCAGCCTGCCTACTTCTGTATTCTACTTCTGGATCTCAGGTAGTGATAGGACTAGGGGGAATGGAATGAAGCTGGAGGTGGGGAGATTCAGGCTGGATGTGAGGAAGAAGCTCTTCCCCATGAGAATGGTGAAGCCCTGGAATGGGTTGTCCAGGGAGGTGGTCGAGGCCCCATCCCTGGAGGTGTTTAAGAGCAGGCTGGATGAGGCTCTGTCCAGCCTGATCTAGTGTGGGGTGTCCCTGCCCATGGCAGGGGAGTTGGAACTAGATGATCCTTGTGGTCCCTTCCAACCCTGACTGATACTATAATACTATGATGCCCTGCGATGCCAACAACCCGGAGCATGGCAGCAGCGGCTTTGTCGTCTCCCTGAACCCACCTTGGAGCAAAGCCTGCTGCCAGGAGGCCCTGTACCCAGATTCCATGGTGAGGCATCAGCCTGCCTGAAGAACCGGTTGGCTTTGCAGGCCCTGGTGGGGCCGGTGCCTGTGCCCCGGCTGCCGCTGGCCACATTGAAATGCAAATGGCAGCGGTAATTGGCGAGAGATAACCCGGGCTGGGAGGGAAGTGCCTAAGTGACAATTACTGCTCGGCATCCTCCAGCATCCTGAGCAGCAGCCCCTTTGGTCTCTGCTTTAAAGGAGCTGTAACACGTTAATTGGAGTGCTGCTCTGTTAACATGTCTCACTTAGCTTCTTGTCTGATTCTGGTTTAGTGGGGAGGTGGGGGAAGGCTCCTCTTTGTTGAGCTGGCTGTTTATTGTGAAATCCTATTGAAATGTGTCATTTGTCATGTCGGCTCCTAAGACTGACTAGCTGCCTCTTTTTGCCTCTTTTCTCTTCTCCCCTTTAAGGTAGGAGAGAAATAATGCAGTCTAGAGGTAGCATGAGCTGCAATATCGAAATGGGTTTTAATGTTCCTGAAAGCTGTTGATCTCGGTGCTTGCAAATTAAAACTGTACTTTCCCCACAGACCAGTTTAGGGAGTGACAGATTTCCCTCACATCTGAAGGGAAACTCTGGCAGAAATAACTGAAATGAATGGAAGATACACATGTTTATTTACTGAGCAGTTTGTTTTTCAGTGTATGCATAATTTATCTTCAGTTTGGAAATCCTTTTTTTCACATCTCGAGGTTCAACCCTAGTTAGAGTGTGGAAGGCTCTGACTGGGCTGCTTCACTGTGCTTCCATCCTGCCTTGCAGCATAAATGGCTGAAAATGGTTAGTTGACTGATGGTCATAAAGGACAGCCAAAACTTCCTTCTTTTTCTCACTGCATTTTAAAGGCTGAGTAGAAGAGAGGCCAAGAGCCTGATGCTGTCGCAGCACAGCCTTGGCTGGGGTGTCTGAGACACTGTGGGCAATGATTATTGTGATACTGGCATGTAAGCAGCTGTATAGAAAATGCAGGTTGGTTTTACCCATAGAAGAGTAAACACATTGCATGAGAGACTCCAGGAGCTCCCTTGCAGGAGTGTTTCAGCATGAAGGACCTATAAAGCAGAGAAATGGCAGGGATAAAAATTCCAGGACAGACAGTAAAAGCTGCAGCAGTAAGTAGTGTGCTGTCAGTCTCTGGATCAAAGCAGTGATAGCAAGTGCAGCAGCTCCAGAAGAATTTAAAGGAGCCAGCAAAATCAGCCAGAAGGGCAATAATGGCTCCATCTGCCTATTAATGTAAACAGGTTGTAAATGGTATGGGCCAGAGCTTGTGGGAGTGGGTAAGGAATCTGTCAGGACCCCCAGCAATGACCTTTGGGAAAGGGGCTGGCTTTAGTTTTGCTGAGGTGTTCAGGAGGCAAAGCCTTTCTCTTGAGTTTCAGCAGAAGATTTCACTCTAGAACATGGCTGGCTCATTTCAGGGGCTCATTTTATGTCTTCCAGCAGCTCTCTTCAGAAGGGGATGTGGTTGCACTGTGCTGGGAAATGCTGTCTCATCTCATCTTTAAATTGCTAGGCTGGGCAGGTCACTGTTTGGAGGGAGGCACTAATATGACTAATTGTAGGGTAGAGAGGGAAAAGTGATAATTTTACTGATAAACATGACAGTCTTACAAAGCTTAGCAGTCAGGTGCCTACAGCTTAAATGCTCTGAGTCCACACGCAGGTGTGTTAGTGTTGCCTCCATGGTGAAGTGAAAAAGGAAAAGAACAGCTTACATGGAATGCCTGCTTTGACAAAAAGGTATGGGATGGGACAGAATAAAGCTGCTCTTGCATGTTCCTGATCTTGGGCTGATCTGCAGCGTGAAGCAACTGCAAGGTTATTCACACAGGCTGGTGGTCTGACACATAAGTAGAAGCACGAGGGTCGCTGGCCAAGATGTCACCTGGGGCTGTTTGCTGCAGTTCTGCTGTGTGAGCTGCTCAGGATGGCTTTTGAATCTGGTTTGTAGCCCTGATGGTTTGGGTGTACTGGATCTTGTGTCTGTCCACCTTAAATTGGGGTGGTTATTACTGGTTATTACTACCAGTCAGGATGCATGGCCATTTCTCCAGCAAGTAACTTGAGCAGCTGCCCCAGGTAAACCACCTGCTCATGAGTAAGTGTGTGCCTGGGGATCCCTTGCATTGGCCAGAGGACCACAGCACTACTAGAGGGTCTTCAATTCTGCATAGTAGGGGCCCACTGAAATGCATTTTTTGGGGATGTTTTTTCTATATCACCACTTGAAAACTCTGAGGAGGAGGAACACAAATTGAGCTGCAGAGCTGGCTCTTCCCATTGCTGTACCATGGGAGCTTTCGTGAAGGAGAGCTTCTCTTCCTGTTCCCCCTGATACACCAGCATTGGAGCAAGAGCTGGAAAGATAAGGGGTGATGGCTGCAAGTTACTACTGAGGAAATCCCAACTGTACTCCAGAAGGAAATGTTCCACCATGAGAACAGTGAGACAGATTCAAGACTCACCTTGACAGGGTGCTAGGCCGTCTCATTCCAACTCTACTATAACCTAGAAAGGTTGGATCAAATGATCCTTGGGGTCCCTTCCAACCTGGCATGCTGAGAATTCATCTTTAGTGTTTTGGTTTAAATATTTACTCAAGAATCTGAAAAATGTTGTAAGTAGCAGCTCTCCCATGACCCTTTTCCTAGAAGGAGGGAGCTAACAGTGATGGCCAGCCCAAGTCCAGGTGCAGTAATTACATTTGATTGACCTAACTTCTCCCTCTGTTGCCAATTTGCAGCTCCCAGTCTATTGTGCCCTGTGTTCCCCTGTGCTGATCAACAGCTATATGTCCTCCTCCTGTCCATGGATGAATCACTTCAGTGAATGAAACTCTGTAGAGTTCTCTTTGGGATCCTACTAGAGAAAAGATGCTATAGACACTGAAGTTACTTTAGTTACATTCCAGAAAGATGTTGAGTTGCTGGAAGGTGTCCAGAGAAGGTCAACAAAGCTGGGGAGGGGTCTGGAGCACAGCCCTGTGAGGAGAGGCTGAGGGAGCTGGGGTTGCTTAGCCTGGAGAAGAGGAGGCTCAGGGGAGACCTTATTGCTGTCTACAACTACCTGAAGGGAGGTTGTAGCCAGATGGGGGTTGGTCTCTTCTCCCAGGCAAGCAGCACCAGAACAAGAGGACACAATCTCAAGCTGTGCCAGAGGAGGTTTAGGCTGGATGTTAGGAAGAAGCTCTTCATAGAGAGAGTGATTGGCCATTGGGATGGACTGCCCAGGGAGGTAGTGGAGTCACCATCACTGGAGGTGTTTAGGAAGAGACTGGCTGGGGTGCTTGGTGCCATGGTTTAGTTGATGAGATGGTGTTGGATGATAGGTTGGACTTGATCTCCAAGGTCTCTTCCAACCTGGTTAATTCTATTTGTGGTAAGCTTATTTCCCCCATCAAGTCAGCAAGTCAACATCTTTCCTAAACTGAGGGGCCCAGAACTGGACACAGTACTCAGGGAGAGTTAGCTGTATGCTTCTGTAGGAAAGTGAGACACTAAGATGGATGAAAGGAAGTTAAAAGGGCAAATACTTTATTCTTTCTTTTTTTTTAAAGTAATTTCTTCCAGAATTATATTAGAAATCCACTGGAGAGCTGATGAGCCTGAATAGCTCTGGAGGCTCAGGGGACAATTAAGAAGAGAAAATGAGAATGTAAAATAGTCTTTACATTGGTCTCCCATACAAGAGGGATACCTCTTGAGCTTAGCATTGCTTTTGGTAAAGGTGAGGAGCTGGCAGCAGTAGGGTTACTTTAATCAGTGTTGAAACCCTGTCTCTTAAAGCACATAATTCAGAATCCAGTGATACAAGTATGAGGCTTGGACTGTGCTTGTAGCTTTGCCCCTTGCTGGAGCATGTCCAGAGAAGGGCAACAAAGTTGGGGAGGGGCTTGGAACACAAGCCCTATGAGGAGAGACTGAGGGAGCTGGGGCTGCTTAGTCTGGAGAAGAGGAGGCTCAGGGGAGACCTTACTGCTCTCTACAACTACCTGAAGGGGGTTTGTAGCCAGGTGGGGGTTGGTCTCTTCTCCCAGGCAGCCAGCACCACAACAAGAGGACACAGTCTCAAGCTGTGCCATGGAAGGTTTAGGCTGGAGGTTAGGAGGAAGTTTTACACAGAGAGAGTGATTGCCCATTGGAATGTGCTGCCCAGGGAGGTGGTGGGGTTGCCATCACTGGAGGTGTTCAGGAGGAGACTTGATGGGGTGCTTGGTTGCATGGGTTAGTTGATTAGGTGGTGTTGGATGATGGGTTGGACACGATCTCAAAGGTCTCTTCCAACCTGGTTCGGTTCTGTTCGGTTCTGTTCGGTTCGGTTCGGTTCTGTTCTGTTCTATTCTATTCTATTCTATTCTATTCTATTCTATTCTATTCTATTCTATTCTATTCTATTCTATTCTATTCTATTCTATTCTATTCTATTCTATTCTATTCTATTCCCCAGCCTCTGCTTCATTTTCCTTGAAACTGGAGATGAAGATGCTGGCTTTGTTTTTAAGGCAGCCTGAGACTGGCTGACATCTGTATGTGACTGTGGAGAGCATTAATATTTTGAGTATTTAGAGTGTGGTAATCTACACAGCCAGTAGTTAATTTATTTTAGTGTTAGCTGAATTGCCTCTCAGGAAAAAAAAAAACAACCCCCCCCCCCCAAATAAATGTGATTTAATTTATCCCTGCAGCTATAATCAGGAGAATTTGGAGGATTGCCAATGTTCTTCACATGGAGGTGGGAAAGATGATAAGGGTGATCCAGGGAATTATAAACTCATGACCCTCATTTAAGTGCCTAAGAAAATTGTTGAGAAAGCCATTACAGATGCCATTATAAAGTACCTGAGGCACCAACCAGGATAGCTTCCTGTGAATGGAAACTTCATCTAATACATTAGAACTCTTTGGAAAAGTTGAAATAGTGAATAATGGGAGGCATGTTGGCTACACTGGAACTTACTTACACTCCTAGAAGGTGGTTTTGTTTTTGGTTGAAGTTTCTCAGAAGAGGCTGTTAGGCAAAGCTGGTCATGATGGAGTGAGTCTTACAGCCATACTATGGGGTTTAAAAACTCTTTTGTTCTGACCAAGGAAAAGGCTGGTTTGTCATCCTGGGAAAATGGGAAGAGCAGAGCACCTTGGGGGTCATGCTACTGCACTGAGTGATAACGGCACTGGAAGAGGTTACATGATCTGGAAGAGAGGTTAAGCAGCCTGATTACCAACCCTTAAAAGAGATACAGCATTGGCTTTGTCAATCAAGGCTGTACAGAGGAACTGGGAAACCTTCCAAGAGGAGTTTCCAAAGCACTTATTCTGGCTTGAACCCTCAGTGTGCAGAAACATCCACTGAAGTGCACTGACTTGGGTGGTGGTGCCCAAAGATAAAACAAACCCAGGCATACAATAAATATTTGATGACCTTCAAGTGTTTGTGGCACAGTTGTGTGAAAGCCTTTACAAGAGGTTCAGCCACCTTTGCATGAAAAAAAATCAGCTGCAGTTATGTCTACCTTTGATCCATGCTTGGAGAAGGGCATTGTTCTGGGAACATGCTGATTGACAGCTGCCTGAACATGAGCCAGGAGCGTGCCCAAGTGGCAAAGAAGGCCAGTGGCATCCTGGCCTGCATCAAGAATAGTGTGGCCAACAGGAGCAGGGAGGTCATTCTGCCCTGTACTCTGCGCTGCTTAGGCCACACCTTGCGTCCTGTGTCCAGTTCTGGGCCCCTCAGTTTAAGAAGGACATTGAGACACTTGAAGGTGTCCAGAGAAGGGCAATGAGGCTGGGGAGAGGCCTCGAGCACAGCCCTGTGAGGAGAGGCTGAGGGAGCTGGGGTTGTTTAGCCTGGAGAAGAGGAGGCTCAGGGGAGACCTCATTGCTCTCTATGACTGAAAGGTGGTTGTAGCCAGGAGGGGGTTGGTCTCTTCTCCCAGGCAACCAGCACCAGAACAAGAGGACACAGTCTCAAGCTGTGCCAGGGGAACTTTAGGCTGGAGGTGAGGAGAAAGTTCTTCCCAGAGAGAGTTGTTAGCCATTGGAACGTGCTGCTGAGGGAGGTGGTGAAGTCCCCATCCCTGGAGGTGTTCAAGAGGGCATTGGATGTGGCACTTGGTGCCATGGTTTAGTCATGAGGTCTGTGGTGACAGACTGGACTTGATGATCTTTGAGGGCTTTTCCAACCTTGGTGATTCTATGATTCTGTGATCTTCAGTTAGCTAATGCAGGTCTGCTGGCCTTTCTGGGAGGGGGGCACAACTCATTACAATCAGCCTCTTCTGAGATGCATTTGTGCCAAGTTGTATTCACCCTTCTGATTTTTAGTAGTGGTCATTAGCAGGTCCCAAGAGGCAGAGATCCTCCTTATATCCTGCCTTATAGCCTTCCAGTTTCTGATCATCAGTGGTCAATGGATGTTTTTCTCAACCTAGAGACCTTCTTGTTTAGAAGCAATTGAATGATCTATGGTCTATTAACTTGTTCAAATCCCTGGTTGAGGCTGTTCCTAGTTTTGGTCTGCTCCCCAAACTGACCATTTTTCTGTGGTTGCACTACCAAGCAGCTTCTTTCTGTTGGTTTCAGACCTTCTCTGAAAGACTTGAGGATGGCTTGCTGAAACACCTGGTTTAAAACAAAAGCAAATAAATAGGTGTTTTTTTATGTATGAGTTTGTTTCCCCACCTTTTCCAGCTGCTTCTGTTGCTGGAAGGTGTCCAGAGAAGGGCAATAAAGCTGGGGAGGGTTTGGAGGACAGCCCTGTGAGGAGAGGCTGAGGGAGCTGGGGTTGCTTAGCCTGGAGAAGAGGAGGCTCAGGGGAGACCTTCTTGTTGTAGCCAGCTGGGGGTTGGTCTCTTCTCCCAGGCAACCAGCACCAGAACAAGAGGACATAGCCTCAGGCTGCACCAGGGGAGGTTTAGTCTGGACATTAGGAAGAAGTTCTTCACAGAAAGAGAGATTGGCCATTGGAATGGGCTGCCCAGGGAGGTGGTGGAGTCACCATCACTGGAAGTATTTAGGAAGAAACTTGATGGGGTGCTTGGTGCCATGGTTTAGTTGATTAGATAGTGTTGGATGACAAATTGGACTTGATGATTTCAAAGGTCTTTTCCAACCTGGTCTGGTCTAGCCTATCCTATCCTATTCTATCTTAGTCTATCCTATTCTATCCTGTTCTCCTCACCTTTTTGTTAATTGTCAGCTTTTGTCAAAGTCAACTCAGGAGACTCTTTGTTGTTGCTGTATTTTTTTTTACTGTATATTCCCTAAACCTCTGTCAATCTCTGTAACTCTCCTGCCTGCTCCCCCAGCTTTCTACCCTTTAGCAAGTGAAAATGGCTCATTTGCAGAGATGACAACAAATCAGTGCAAGACAGTAAACTTTGAGCGGTGGCTGGTAGGAGTGAGAGGCAGGAGATGGCAAAAGAACGTGGGAGCTGCTCTTTTCAGTAGCTGTGAGCTGGTAAGGGGTTTCACATCCCAAGTGTGACTTCAGATCTCCTAAATGCTCATCTGTGCTCGTCTGAGGCTGTATGTTCTCACATGCAAAAGAGTTGTTCCAGAAACCAGAAGATTATTTCCTTACAGCTCGTGTGCAGCTCACAAGAAAACAGGAGAAGTGCTTGAAAGCCTGCAGCAAGATTCTGTCAGGTTGGAAGTGAAGGTGCATTGTGTTCTCTGGCTGGTGGTGTGGGCTTCCTCTGGATGCCTGCTGGTCCATGGGTACGTGTTTTTCTTTGGGGAAGGAATGGAGCTGGGCAGGCCGCCGCGCAAGTGAACCCACGTCTCCAGATGTGAGAAGCTAATGCATTCAGAAACTGTTTTAGTGAAGACTCTTGAATATAAAGGAGACACACTGGGGGAAACACAGCAGGAATGCTTTATGTTCTGCAGCTTCCCAGCCCGTTCCTTATGCTCACACAGCAAACCTCATTGGACAGCTACTCTCAGGCTATTTTTTTTTCCTGTGGGAGCAGTCACTTCAGTTTATCCCTTTGTTGCCATGGCTTCTGCTTTAACTTTACTGCCCCTCTAGGTTCCTAAGAGTGGGCCTTCAAAGCAAAACTTCTCCTTTTGCAGAAAGGCACCTGGCAACAAACTAGGTGAGGGTTAGTGTGGGAAATGTAAATCTGAGAGAAGCAGCCAGAGTTGAAACAACTTCAGCCCCATTTCAGAAGGGCCTTTGATGCTATGCCCTGTTTATTGAGGTGGGAAGGGCACATGCCCCATCTCTGGGGCTGCAGAATGTACATGCTGTATTTTAGGCTTCTGCCTAGGTGAAATGGCAAGCACAGGCCCTGTTTACTAGAGCACTGATGAAATCTGCTCTGTCACAACTTGGTGTGTACTTCTACCAAGCAGAAGCATTAGGGACTTAATCCCCTTTCCGCTCTCTGAGGCTTTCCCTTGCCAGAACGTGTACACTGCAGCGGAGCTGGTTCCTCCCTGCCACCACTGTCTGTAGCAGCACCAGCAGAAAGAAGTCTGTCTGTGCATGTGGCTTTATCCACTTCAGCCCAACCAACCAAATGCAGCCTCAGAGTGAGGAGCCACCTGTTTGGCTTGTAGCAGTGGACAATCGTTAGCCCAGTCTGTTTCTTTGTTGCGCTCTCCGTGCTGCTGTCTGCCTCCTGTGGTCTCGGTTTTCATCTTGATTCCTACAGAGGGTGCTTTTGCATGTCTGGTTTCTGTAGGTTGTGTCCATTTGGAAGAGAAAAATATTGCATAACCCTGAGCAGAAACTTCAGTGACTTGGGGGAGAGGGTTTTCAGAAGTGATTTTCCTTTCGTGATTGTTCTGTAGAGTTAATGGCCGGGTTTAGGGATTCCAAGTTCATTCATTACCTAGCTGTACATCATCCATCATTTAAGAACTCAAGGTTAAAAGTGGTGGTGGGGCACCTTTTGATTCTCAGTGGAGCAGTTCTTTTGAAGTCTGTAAATACTTTCTTTTCATGAGCGGGGTTTGTGTTTTGTTGCTCTGCTTTTGCCTGATTGTTTTGGGGGTTTTGTTGTCAAACACATGGCTGTCGGTAGGATATCCTCACACTGCAGGGAAGAGCTCTGTTGTAGGGGCTGAGGCCTTTCTGAATGTTGGGGTTTTTTGCAGGTCTGGTAAGATAGTAAACTCCAGCTATGGAAGTGGTCATTAGAGAAAATGTGAAGCCAGAGCGTGGAAAATAAACCAGACAAAAGGAGAAGGCAAACAAGCTGCCAGCCATGGTCTTTAAGAAGACCAAGATGACATAAAATCTTGTGAACTGTATTCATAGTATCAGTCAGGGTTGGAAGGGACCACAAGGATCAGCTAGTTCCAACCCCCCTGCCATAGGCAGGGACACCCCACACTAGATCAGGCTGGCCAGAGCCTCATCCAGCCTGGGCTTAAACACCTCCAGGGCTTCACCACTCTCACAGTGAAGAACTTCCTCCTCACATCCAGCCTGAATCTCCCCACCTCCAGCTTCATTCCATTCCCCCTAGTCCTATCACTACCTGAGATCCTGAGAAGTCCTACCCCAGCCTTCCTGTAGCCCCCTTCAGATACTGGAAGGCCACAATAAGGTCACCTTGGAGCCTTCTCTTCTCCAGACTGAACAGCCCCAACTCCTTCAGTCTGTCCTCATAGCAGAGCAGCTCCAGCCCTCTGATCATCCTCCTGGCCCTTCTCTGGACACCTTCCAGCACCTCCACATCCCTCTTGTAATAGGGGCTCCAGAACTGGAGGCAGTACTGCAGGGGGGGTCTCACCAGAGCTGAGTAGAAGAACAGAAAGAAAAAGAAAAGAGTAGTAATAAGTACTAAAAGTTGGTTTGGAGACAGCACTTGCCCAAACCTGCCTGCCAGTGAGTGTTTTGTAACTGCAGTGTCACTGAGCTACAGCTGCTCGCTCTCTGCAGTGAGTCTGCAGTTACAGTAGGCGCTGGCTGTGGTACGACAGAGAAACTGGCAATTCACAAACAGCCAGGAAAAGCCACAAACAACATCCTGAAAGAGCTTCATTGATTTTATTTATTTATTTATTTTAATTTCTAATGTATTTTCATGAGTTGGTGATTATCAGTGTTAATTGTAGGAGCAGAAAATGTGGAAGGAAAAAAGGAACTTGCAGGGTGGGCCTTAAAAAGGGAAGAAAAGCCTCGCCTCTGATTAGGCACAACTTGTGTTGGAGTTTTGCCTGATTACAGCCAGAAAGATGAGCTGCCTTGTGTTTGAAGTTACTTAGCTGTGCTCTATCTCATTCTTCAGTTTGATATTTTATATTCAGATTTACCTGAGAGATATCAAGCAGCATCTTGAAATACGAGGGCTAAATTCCTCCTGATGCAATCAATCCAAGTGGAATTACACTGAGGAAGAGCTTGGCCCAGGCTTTCTAAACTTACTGAGAGGGAAAAATTGCAATCTAATCTGGAGGGGGAAGCATTGGGTGGGTGGGGGGAAAGCAACAACTCTCTGAATTAGAGCACCATTACCAACAGCCTTTCTAAAGCACTTCTATTTGTCTTCCCTTCCCATTGTTTTATGCCGATTGCCTTTGTGCTAATTGCACATCTTCCTTTCTTCTTTCCTGCAGATCCACTGCTGCAGGAGAAATGTGCTTGCACACAAATATACCAACAATCATAGAATCAATAAGGTTGGAAAAGACCTCAAAGATCATCAAGTCCAACCTGGCACCCAACACCTCATGACTACTAAACCATGGCACCAAGTGCCACGTCCAGTCCCCTCTTGAACACCTCCAGGGACGGTGACTCCACCGCTTCCCTGGGCAGCACATTCCAATGGCTAACAACTCTCTCTGGGAAGAACTTTCTCCTCACCTCCAGCCTAAACTTCCTCTGGCACAGCTTGAGACTGTGTACAGCAGCTTTGGTTATAGTCCTGTTTAATGAAAAGGCTAAGCACTGCTTACAACTACAGCTATAGACTACTCAAGCAGATCGTTAACATTGGGAAATTGAAAGGAAAAATATATTTGAAAGGTCAGATTTTTTTTCTTCCAGGTGAAGAAGTTTAGGCTTGAGGTGGGGAGAAAGTTCCTCACAGAAAGGGTAGTTGGCCATTGGAATGTGCTGCCCAGGGAGGTGGTGGAGTCACTGTTCCTGGAGGTGTTCAGAAAGGGATTGGACATAGCACTTGAAGGCATGGTTTAGTAGTCATGAGGTGTTGGGTGCCAGGTTGGACTTGATGATCTCTGAGGTCTTTTCCAACCTTATTGATTCTATGAAAATAATATGGTATGGTGGGGGCCTGGATTTTTTTGGTATGGAATATGCATAGAAATTACAACATAGAGAGTTCAGATAATTCTTCTTGCTTCCTGTAAGAGCCTTAATGTTCCTTGCCTTCCCTTGAGTGGCTTTTATAGTTTTGGCCATGTCATTTAGGTTCTTGGTGCATCAGGTCTTATTGTCAATGGGATCTGTAATATGAATATAAATTTATCTCCCTGGAGGGTGTTTTAAATATCTGGACCAAGGTGAAAGTTGTTAGTACCAGCGTAAGTCCATATCTGCAGGAGCCTGTTGTGCAGGGTTGCTCCTGACTTCCTCTAGCACTGCTGAGAGTGAAAACTATTCCACTGGGTTCCATCTGAGAGCTGCTGCATTTGATTCACTCTGCACTTTCTGGTTTATAATAATGTTACCTCTGTGGCATCATAGAATTGTCAGGGTTGGAAGGGACCACAAGGATCATCTAGTTCCAAACGCCCTGCTGTGGGCAGGGACACCTCACACTACAGCAGGTTGCTCACAGCCACTTCCAGCCAAACCTTTGGGGATGAAGCTTCTACCACTTCCCTGGGCAACCTGTGCCAGTGTCTCACCACCCTCATGGGGAAGAATTTCTCCTAACATCCAATCTGAATCTACCCACTTCTAGTTTTGCTCCATTCCCCCTAGTCCTGTCATTACCTGACACCCTACAAAGTCTCTCCCCAGCTTTCTTGTAGCCCCCTTCAGATACTGGAAGGCCACAATTGGGTCTCCTTGGAGCCTTTTCTTCTCCATACCGAATAGCTGGTCAAGTAAGGGCACTCTTGGGCCTGGCAAGCAATTGCTGAGGTTAGACATCCCAGAGCAGAGCCATG
Source organism: Melanerpes formicivorus (assembly GCF_026170545.1). Lineage (NCBI taxonomy): Eukaryota > Metazoa > Chordata > Aves > Piciformes > Picidae > Melanerpes > Melanerpes formicivorus. Next base: position 8,227,876 of record NW_027142379.1, on the reverse strand, counting down.
GCTGTCAGCTGCTGTCTTTGCACAGTGATCTCAGCCCTGACCAAACTCGGCACCAACTGCGCCCTTTTAGAGCATCAAACTGCGCTTGCAAGTGTGGGCAGCTCTTCAGCTAAAAAAAGCCCTCCACCACACACACACACACACAAAGCCCAACAAAGTAAACCTGGACTTCTACAGTAAATTGTTAAAACAGTCAAATCTCCTTTTTTTTTAACTTTACCACTTCAAAAGAAAAGAAAAGAATCCTCCTTCGTTAACTGTACATAATAGAAATTCCATCTCTTAATGAGAATTTATTCATGGTTTTGGGGACCTCTCAGGAGTGTGACTTAGACTGTCATCCAGTTTAGCTATGCTAAACCCAACTGGATCGAGATCTTCTTGTTCCACAGGGGGATGGATACCCACAGTTGCAGTTCTTCAGGATCTACGCTTGTGACTGTAGTTTCAGGTCCTGCCTTAATCAGGATTAACAGTCAAGTTCAGGCAAGTCTTTCTGTTGGAGGAAGCAGACTGCTCAAGTAGACAGAAAAGCAACTGTTGGCTGTATGTGATTAAACTGAAGTTAATTTCAACATAAATACACCCACACACTGATCTTCCTGTTATACGAAGTTCAGAAGACTTATCATTAGAAAGTGGAAACGTTGCTCTCCCAGCTCTGCTTATTGAGGGACACAGCTTCATGTCTCAGCCTGATCCTAGCCCTGCCCAAGCTTCTTCGTGTCCACAGCCAAGCCCTGGCAACACACCTGGCTCCAGCGCAGGGATTCAAGGTGCAGCAGCTCTGGCAACAGAAGCCTGCTGTTCTCTCTGGGGCTGTCCCCCCGCTTCCTGCAGCAGCCCCCCCAAGCCTTTGCCCCATGCTGCGGCTGAGGGCCGAGTGGCAGCCCCCAGCAGCTGCTCACCTCTGCGGCTGAACCTCGCTCTCCCTCTCCCCCTCTGACATGGCGTCAGAGCAAGCTGCAGCGCTGCTCTGAACTTGTTCTAGCCAGTTTAGCAGCCAGCCTGTTCCTAGAGATACATTCCTGTGGCTGCCTGAAGCTTCATAAGAGGAAAAACCTTCTTGAGCTGTCCCCCATCCCTCCCAAGCTGTTCGTAGGCAAAGGTCAGAACATCTTTGGTGCTGTGTGTTCACTGGTCTCCCACGATCTCTCATGGCATGGCTCACAAAAACCCCAACCACCTCTTATTTGTTTCTGTGTGTGGAGGAGAAACTGGGGAATGAGAAAGGGCAGAATTTGTCTTCCTAACTTTTATAAATGTTTTCTTTCCCTCCTCTCTCACATAAACATTTTGGCCTAACAGGAACACGTGGTCACAGGCCTCAAGGGAGAGGGGAGCCGAAGGTTTACAACCGTCCCTAACTTTATTTAAGAGGGGAGAATTTCTTTGGAGTTCCATGCTGAGGAGAACTTTATTGACTGAGGCAGCTGATGGTAGCAAAAATGTATTTATGACACCTGGTCTAGGATAAGCAGATGACAGCTCCATTCACTAGCAGCAGAAACTTCCCCCAGATAGAATAGAATAGAATTAACCAGGGTGGGAGAGACCTTTGAGATCATCGAGTCCAACCTATCATCCAACACTATCTGATCAACTAAGCCATGGCACCAAGCACCCCAGCCAGTCTCTTCTTAAACACCTCCAGGGATGGTGACTCCACCACCTCCCTGGGCAGCACATTCCAATGGCCAATCTCTCTTTCTATGAAGAGTTTGTTCCTAACATCCAGCCTAAACCTCCCCTGGCACAGCTTGAGACTGTGTCCTCTTGTTCTGGTGCTGGTTGCCTGGGAGAAGAGACCAACCCCCACCTGGCTACAACCTCCCTTCGGGTAGTTGTAGACAGCAGATGCCAGTAACCACCAAGGGATCATCTTCCCTATTAGCCCTCGTGGAGGAGAGCTGGTGGAGCAGTAAGGGTGACCAGGTTAGTCAGAGTGCAGGGAGGTGGAGTTGGAAAAGATGGTCTGCTCTTGTGTTTTTAGGCATTCAGGCCATGATGATAAAGCACTCCTCCTTCCTTCATGTTAAGGTTATCCTTTTGGTTTGTGCTGCTGTGGAGCTGCTTGCTCTGTGCTTGTGGTGGGCTGTGAAAATTTATGCCTACAGGAGAATGAAGATAGTGACTCAGCAGGCCTTGCTCAGTGCAGATTATTGGGAAGATGATGTTTCATGCTCACAGCTCTGTGTGAATAAATGGTTGGAGAGGAATCAGTGTCCCAGAATTGGGCTGCTGGGTGTTTCAAGTCAACCACAGACAGGGAGCAGGAAATACTTGCTTGGGGAGATGGTGAGTGAAGGGCAGTCAGGGCTGATGAACGAGGATTGTTGGAGACAGCCATGTTCTCCAGTGAGAAAGCTGCTGTGAATTGGAGTTGTGGAAATGATACACACAGGTGCACAGCACTGGGACATAATTCTGCTCTGAAGCCTGCAGAGCTCAGGTTCTGCTCCTTTGTGTGCTCCTGCTGGTGGCCAGTTTTCTTTGTAGCAAGTACCTCATTGAGGGTCCAAGTCCTGTTGTGTCTTGCTACCTGACCTGGCAGAATCCCTGCAATGAGGAAGGGTGCAGGGGAAGGTTCTGAGAGTTGCTGTGCTGTGAAGAGAGTTAGAAGTCAGGTGGACTGCAGATCAGTTGGCCATTTACTCTCCTAGGCATGGAAGGACTGGAGCTCCAGCACAGTGTTATCAGGGCTGGAACAGGCTCTGCTCTGTGGCATGGGGAGACAAGCCATGTGAGCACCCTTGCACCTCCTTGACCAGTTGTCCTGGGCTGTGCTTTGGTGCTAAGTGTTAGAGGGGACTCATCAAGATGTGATCTTGCTTGAGGCCACTCCAGTAGCATACATGCTCCCAGGTACCTGATTGCTTTCCAAATCATCTGGGGGAGTTCCAGTACCTCAAGAGGGGTTATTTGGTAATTAACTGTAAATGCTTGCCCATTCAGACATCAGCTTGGCAGCAGCTGGCTCAGAAACCTTCATTGCAAGGAGTCTTTAATGATTTGGCTGAAAGAGCATAAATCAGGGGATGTAAGAGGCCTTCTCTTTCTGGCTGATCACCATCTTGCTGTCTGGGTGTGGATGCTCCCTCTGCCATACAGGTTGCTCCATTTGGTCTAAAAGACACTGATAATGTCTTTTGGCCACAAGTTCTAGTCTCAGTCAGTTTCACAGAATCACAGTATGGTAGGGGCTGGAAGGGACTTTCAGAGATCATCTAGTTCAAATCCCTTGCTAGAGCAGGATCACCTAGAACAGATCACACAGGAACTCATCCAGGCAGGTCCTGAAAATCTCTAGAGAGGGAAACTCCACAATCCCCCTGGGCAGCCTGTATTCATGTCCTATCGCCCTCCCAGTGAAGTAATTCTTACTTCTGTTTCCATGGCACTTTCTGTGCCTCAGTTTCAGTCCATGTTTTGCTTTACAGCTCTTCCTGCACCCCTGAATTAACAGCAAGCAGGGTTCTGATAGCAAACCCATGCCCTGCTCTTCAGACAAACAGACTGCCTAGCAACCAGGCGCCTCGCAGCGAGGGAAGATGTCGAGTGCACGGCCCCTGCTCTTTCAAGGAATGAAACCAAGATGTCAAAGGAAGTTCCCCTTTCAGGATCCATCACATAGCCAGGGTCTTGCCTGTACAGAGGCCTTGTGCTCAGCAGAGCAGCAGAAGGTACTGCTCAGCTGTACCTTTGCCCTTCTGCAGCGTGCGTGCCATCCCTCCCAGGAGCAGTCGCAGCGTAAAACCAGGTCAGGCAGTTCTGTCCTCGGGCTGAGGCATACCAGCTCTGGAAGCAGCTCAACCCAGCTGACTGCAAGTTTCCTCAGGAAATAGATTGGATCCTTAACAAGCAGGTGTTTTATGAGCTGATAAAAATGATCTCAAAGGCCAAGAATCAACCTCACCAAGTGGAGAGAATAGAAATGATCGGTGGCTGCTGCTCCCGCTGTTGCGAGTCAGAAATCAAAGTGAGGGTTTAGTGCAAAGAGGGTTAAAACACTAGTAATTCAGTGCCTACCAGCTGGGAGGAATAATAAAGCCAGCATTTCTCTGTTGGTACAGGGTGAATGCTGCAGAAACAGGGATTTTATTACATAATTATGCCTCCCACATAAAGCTTGGAGAGGGTGGGGAGGGGAAGCTGGCAGGGCTGTGCGTCATTAACATGACACAAACCATGCTGCCACCGTCCCCGTCCCGTGTGTCCAACCTGCACGTACTCTCCGTGGCCTCACTGCATTCATGAACCCCACAGTTCACTCAGTTCACAGCTGGGAGGGAGCCTGCCACATCAAACCTGCTGCCCTGGACATAGAAGATGGGAGGCTGGGGGCTGGTTTATTGTTTTGGTGTTGTTTTACCCAGGATTTTAATGAAATGATTGAAAGGCAAGGGAGGGGAAAAGGCAATTCCTAACTCAAAAAAAAGCTGACTTGAGCACACTCCCTCTGAAGGGCAGCGATGCTGGGGAGTACTGCAGGCTCAGCTGTGGTTGCTTTTTGCTGTGTGGTGGCCCCTTGGCCTTCTGCAGGGTGAAGTTGCACTGGGCTGTTGTCAGGAGGAGGTGGTCCCTCCACAGCAGGAGGCCGTGAACAGCACTCAGACTCAGGGAAAAAGAGTGTTGGAACTTTTGCATTGCCATGAAGAGAACTCTTTATCTCAAAGCACTGGTCAAGCAACAAATCATATTAATGTATTTTGAGATGGATTGAGCAGCACTTTCCCTGTTGTACAAGTGAAGACTCTGACATTGAGTGATTGTAATTCTGTTCCAGCAATGGCAGCTCCATGGATTTTTCTCTGAGCATATGCTTAGTGGCCTGTCTGAAGAGATTTGTGTTTTCTGCTGCCTGCTCCTTCTTTACCATCCAAAGCACAAAGCTGAGAGGAAGCAAAAAAAAAAATACTTCCTTCTTTTTTTTTCCCCCTTTCCTTTTTAATTCCATTTCTCCAATGTGTGCTGTCAGCAAGGCACCGTGCAGCCACAAAGAGCCTGCTTCTAGCTGATTTTCAATTCAGCCCAAAACTGAAGCATTCCTTCTGTCCTGAAGAGCTCAGAGTTGCAGGGTTTCATTCAGAGAACTATTTAAGCCATCTGTATTAATGGCAGCCTTGAAGTACCTGTTTGGATTGTACCCCAATAAGGATGCTGTGGTGGATGGGGCTGAAACAGGAAAAACTGCAGGCAAGGTATGGAGTGTATTAGAGAAACACCTGGTGATGCTTGGCAGGCATTTTGCTGCTCCCATTTCGCTCCATCTTCTGCTTTGTTCCAACTGATCCCATTTTCAGTGTCTAGTGGGTTGGAGGGAGGCATGCAGACAGCACCAGTGCCATAGGGAGGAGAGGGGAAGCCAAAGGGTGACACAGGCTCAGGAGGGACAGGAGTCTGCAGGAGGAAGTCCAACGGAGAGCTACCAGGATGATTAGGGGGCTGGAGCACTGCCCTATGAGGAGAGGCTGAGAGCCCTGGGGCTGGTTAGTTTGGAGAAGAGAAAACTGAGGGGAGATTTGGTAAATATTTATAAATGCCTGAGGGCTGGGTGTCAAGAGGGAGGAGACAGACTCTTCTGTCTGCACCCTGCGACAGGACAAGGGGCAATGGAGATAAATTGCAGTGCAGGAGGTTCAACCTCAGCATGAGGAGGAACTTCTTCACTGTGAGGGTCACAGAGCACTGGAACAGGCTGCCCAGGGAGATTGTGGAGTCTCCCTCTCTGGAGACTTTCAAGACCCATCTGGATGTGTTCCTGTGTGACCTGTACTGGATTCTAAGGTCTTCCTCTGACAGGGAGAGTGGACTCGATGACCTCTTCCTACCCTAACATCCTATGATAGGTGAAGGACACAAGGCCATTCTACAGGGGAATGGCAGAGGTGTGAGTGAAAATTGGCATTTCTTGGCTTATTTTGTAACATACTAGGTGAAGATCCCAGCTGTGTTAGTTCTGATATAGATGGGAGGCATGAAAAGCTGGGTCTCTTCTAATGTTTGGTTCCTCTGAGTGTTCACTTGGCTGTTGGCACCCTGTGGGATAACCATGTGTGACTTTTGGCAGCGCTGGATAAAAAGCCAGCTTGGTAAGATTGGGTTAAATCCTGACCCTCATCAGTCCAAGTGAAGTTAATGGGCTTGCATTACTCTAATGAGGACTGCAAAGGTTTAGAGGTTGCTTAGTTACTGGGCCTGCTGAGACTTCAGACAGTAGGACATAACTCATATATTCCCCCAGATATATTTTTATCACCACAGTCATGATAACATGATATGTCACGCTGCCAGTCTGCCACTGGGGATGAAACATTTCAGCTGGTGGTCTGCGTGTTGCACTAGCCCCATGGTGTGCTTCTGGGTGGCCTCCCACTTCTTCCAGAGGCTGGGGGAACACCTCCTTCCAGATTTGCTGTCTTGGAAGCCAGCTTTGGTTGTGCCACCTCTGAGGGACTCTTCCTTTCTCCTGTATCATAGTATCAGTCAGGGTTGGAAGGGACCACAAGGATCATCTAGTTCCAACCCCCCTGCCATGGGCAGGGACACCCCACACTAGATCAGGCTGGCCAGAGCCTCATCCAGCCTGGGCTTAAACACCTCCAGGGACGGGGCCTCGACCACCTCCCTGGACAACCCATTCCAGGGTTTCACCACTCTCATGGGGAAGATCTTCCTCCTCACATCCAGCCTGAATCTCCCCACCTCCAGCTTCATTCCATTCCCCCTAGTCCTATCACTTCCTGAGATCCTGAGCAGTCCCTCCCCAGCCTTCCTGTAGGCCCCCTTCAGATACTGGAAGGCCACAATTAGGTCACCTCGGAGCCTTCTCTTCTGCAGACTGAACAGCCCCAACTCCTTCAGTCTGTGTGCAGTGTTCAGTCTGTGTGCAAGGCCCCACAGATGAGGACATCAGAGCCTCAGTACAACATGCATGCTTTCCAGACTGGAGTACAGCAGCTCCCAAGGTGAAACCACCTGGCTGACTCCCTCTGTCTCAGCAGCTCTCTCCCTGGTACATCCAGCGAGTCATAACTAGTCATTTAAATGACTCAACCAAGATTTTTTACCCCTATTAGCATTGCTGTGTCGCTGGTGCAGCAGTGTTGAGTCTCTTTTGCCTGAACAAAGTTGTCAGGTGATGGTTGTAGTGCTGCAAAGTCCTTGGTGGCGGCTGGAATGTGAGAGGCAGGGAAAGCAAACTTCACAGTGGATCAGTGCTGAGCTGACAATAGCAGAGGTTAGAATCGATCGAAAATCATTGAGAGAGAACAGAAAGGCTGACTTAGTTTTAACCCCATTCTTCAAGCACTCTCTCTGCCTGACTCCACATGCAAAATCCCAACAGCCCAGCTAAGGTCAGGGACCAGGAGTGAATACAACTGTTTTATCTGCCTTACCCACAGAAAGCATTTCATGCCTCACCAATTTGGGTGAGCCGTGAACCAGTCACTTGATGATAAACTGAACATGTTAGGAGCTGGTGGTGTTTTACAAATCTCCCTCTAAGTCTGCAGTTAACTTAAACAAGAGGTCAGCAAAGTGTCTGAGCAGCTGAACAATTTGCACAGCCTGCCCAAGTGTAAGCTGCCTTTACAAAGTCTCTGCCTCCACAGGGCCGGCGCAGGAGGTCGGTTCTCTGTTCCTAACATTCACTGAGTCTTTCCAAGGCAGAGTTAAAGGTTGAAGTCAGCTTGCAGTATTTGAAAGCTGGAGTTTAAACTGGTGTGGCTGGTGTGATGTAAGTGCCTGTGTAAAGCCAGGACAGCATGTACACAGGTGACATTCTGAAGGAGGTGGCAGGCTTTGTGGTGACTGCAGTGAAATGCAGTTTTACCTGCAACCTTGAGCAAGCCGAGTTTCAGGCCTGGACCCTTCGTTGTTTCCCGTTTCCCCTCATCTTTGTTGTGAGGAGGCAGATGCAGATTCATTTTTTGGGTGCAGTTGCTGTGAGCTGGGAGGAATAACTGAGGGCTGAAGGTACAGGAAAAGAGCCTCCAAATGGTCTGTGCAGTTACATGTAGAGATATATGGTGTGCAAAACACCCAGGATAGGCATGTGAAACCACAACCTATGAGGGGTTACCAGCTATGAGAAACTCTGCAACTGTGTGTAGCAAACATCTTGGATTGCTGTTTGCCAAACCTTATGGTGGAGAACAAAGGATTTTTCCTTGAAGCCCAGTCAAGATGAAAGGGTAGAGGGGAAAAAAAAAGAATAAATAAATGGGATGAAGATGGAGCTGAATAAGCCACAGACCACAGTGCCTTTGCCATCAAGCCTGACACAAATCCAGTCAAGTGTACCTTTATTGGAGACAGGCTGTGCCCTGTGCTGTGATGCTGCTGTGCTGGTACATTAGGAGAAAATTGCTCACAGAAAGAGTGGTCAGGGATTGGAATGTGCTGCCCAGGGAGGTGCTTGAGTCACCGCCCCTGGATGTGTTTGAAGGTGGTTTGGATGTGGTGCTTGGAGGTATGGTCTAGGGGTGAACCCTGTAGAGTTGGGTTATCAGTTGGACTTGGTGATTCTGAGGGTCTTTTCCAACCTGAATGTTTCTGTGATAGACACCAAGGTGCTCCTGGTACATGCACCACAGTGCTCCTGGGTGCAGCCCCATGCTCTATGGCCTCTCTTCAAGCAGTTCCTTCTCTTTGGGTGAGCAGTAAACGTTGAGTCATGAATATTTCTAGTGACCAACTTTCCCAACGGTGAACTTGTTCCCTTCCCTTCCTCTGAGTTGTGAAATGGGAGCAAAAGTTATGCCAGAGGTATTTAAACAGCGAGGGAGGCTGGGCAGCTCTGTGTTTTGCAAGGCACCCGCAGCTCTGAGGCGGTGTCCCAGGACTAACAGCAGTGGTAGTGGAGTTCAGAGGTCTTCACTCAGTGTGGGGCAAGGTAACTTTGGACTTAGCTTACCCTTATGCCCAGCACTACCTGCTTTGTGTTGCTCTTTCACCTCTAGCAGCACACAAAGTGTGAAGGGGTCCATTTACATTCCTCCTCCTGCAATTTTCTGATGGCCAGAATGTGCCCAAACTCCTGAAGTGCATAGGGACAGGGCAGATGAGAAAGCCTGAGGGTGGGGTTATGCTAGATGATTGAAAGAGTTACATTGGGCAGGGAAAGGAGATTGAAGTTCACAGCTTTCATAGACCAGAGATACCAAGTCAAGTTAAAAAGCAGATTCTGTTTTGCATTATCACCACCCACTTTTTCCAAAGCTGTTCTACTTTTCTCAGCAGCCTCCCCATTGCTGTGGCTATAAATAAGTATATACATGTGAGAGATTCAGGTTTAAACTTCTATTTAAGCTGCAAGGTTATATATAACAGGACTTGGAGTTAAAGATGGCAAAACCCTCATTGTTCTGTCGGTGTTCTAGCTCAGTGTAATGGGCATGGGCACAGGCACATGTGCATAGAGACAGATGTGGAGGGGCATGGGATGCGCTGGGGCACAGCTACAGGCTGGGGTCACAATGGCTGGAGAACAGCCAGGCAGAAAGGGACCTGGGGGTACTGTCTGATAGTAGGCTGAACATGAGCCAGCAGTGTGCCCAGGTGGCCAAGAAGGCCAATGGCATCCTGGCTTGGATCAGGAACAGTGTGGCCAGCAGGAGCAGGGAGGTCATTCTGCCCTGTACTCAGCACTGGTTAGGCCACACCTTGAGTCCTGTGTCCAGTTTTGGGCCCCTCAGTTTAGGAAAGATGTTGAGCTGCTGGAAGGTGTCCAGAGAAGGGCAACAAAGCTGGGGAGGGGTTTGGAGCACAGCCCTGTGAGGAGAGGCTGAGGGAGCTGGGGTTGCTTAGCCTGGAGAAGAGGAGGCTCAGGGGTGACCTCATTGCTGTCTACAACTTCCCTAAAGGGAGTTTGTAGCCAGGAGGGGGTTGGTCTCTTCTCCCAGGCAACCAGCACCAGAACAAAAGGACACAGTCTCAAGCTGCACCAGGGGAGGTTTAGGCTGGATGTTAGGAAGAAGTTCTTCATAGAAGAGAGATTGTTCATTGGAATGTGCTGCCCAGGGAGGTGGTGGAGTCACCATCCCTGGAGGTGTTTAGGAAGAGACTGGCTGGGGTGCTTGGTGCCATGGTTTGGTTGATTAGATGGTGTTGGGTGATAGGTTGGACTCAATGATCTCAAAGGTTTTTTCCAACCTGGTTAATTCTATTCTGTTCTGTTCTATTCTACTCTGTTCTGTTCTATTCTATTCTAGCTGTCAAAGGTTCAGAGTGCTTCTGTTAGGCAGAACAAGGAGATTCCAGTGACCATAACCAAGCTGACTGACACAGCGCTGTGCTGCTGCCGTCATGACAGTGGCTACCAGTAGGGGATTTTCCACTTGAAGGACACTTTTACATGTGAGCATGGGGTTAGTTATTAGCACTAAGCTCAGGGGTCCTGTGCCTGAGGGAAATTCATGGTTCCACAGGCTTCCTGGCCTCAGCTGAAGAGTGGAATTGCTATGGGTGAGAAAATACCAGGTACAGTGTGTTAGTTTATCCCTCAGTGGGGAAGTTGTCAGTTAATGAGCCTTTACCTTGCATTTGCTGTGATCTGGGAATGCACAAACAATTACTGAAGCTCATCAGAGTGCTGGTGATTTGTTATGCTCATAAACCTGGCTGCTTCTGTGAACTCATAGACACTAGTGACATCCCCAGCCTGCCTCATTCTCTGTGCCTTGTTTTGTTCTCTTAGGTTGGGGGAAGGTTTTTTTGGGTGTGTTTGAACTGATTTGACATCTCTCTGCCAGTCAGATGTAGATGTTTTTGAGGGTAGTGAGAGGACTTCATGTTTGGGTTCAGCCATTTTCCAAGAAGGGATTTAATGTTTTGTTCTGGATGCTCACTGAGCCCAGGGAAGGAGTTTGTAGTTTCTTTTTCTCTGGAGTTACAGTTAGCAAATGCTTTTTCTGCTGCCTGATTCACTACCTGATTTCACTACTGCTTGCATGAAGGAGTCCCAGCTTGTGGGGAGTAAATGTGTTTGTCTTGAGTCTGAAATGTGGAGAGAGAGGTCCTAGTCCCTGTGTATTTGCACAGCACCAGATGCCCAAGGGCGTTTCTTTTTGCTACTGCTGTTTCATAGTATCAGTCAGGGTTGGAAGGGACCACAAGGATCATCTAGTTCCAACCCCCCTGCCATGGGCAGGGACACCACACACTAGAGCAGGCTGGCCAGGGCCTCGTCCAGCCTGGTCTTAAACACCTCCAGGGATGGGGCCCCGACCACCTCCCTGGACAACCCATTCCAGGGCTTCACCACTCTCATGGTGAGGAACTTCTTCCTCACATCCAGCCTGAATCTCCCCACCTCCAGCTTCATTCCATTCCCCCTAGTCCTATCACTACCTGAGATCCTGAGAAGTCCCTCCCCAGCCTTCCTGTAGGCCCCCTTCAGATACTGGAAGACCACAATGAGGTCACCTCGGAGCCTTCTCTTCTGCAGACTGAACAGCCTCAACTCCTTCAGTCTGTCCTCACAGGAGAGGTGCTCCAGCCCTCTGATCCTTCTTTTCAAACCATCAAGAAAGGGAATGTGAGCAAATGAAATTCAGCACAGAACTCACCAGCAGCCACTCAATGGCATGAGGCAGAGCAGGGCAGTAAGGAAGTGTCTTCACAAGCATGCTGGGGAGGGGATCAGCTGAAGGATGCCAGGCTTTCAGTATTCCACCCAAGTGTCAAGTCTGCAAATGGGATTACAAACCAGTGACAACTGTGACTGTGGGTATTATGTGGACACCTGTTCACCCAGTGCTGGACACAGGCTAGCATCCACATAGGATGTTGAACAGTCACCAGATGGTAAAGGCTTTCAGTTACCATGCCTTTTTTTTCTGGATTTGATCCAGAAATTCAGGCAAGATGCTCTTTGCTAGCAAAACAGCACTAGAAGATGTAGCTCTCAAAGGGCAGCAGAGAAAAAGGCTTGTTAATGAACCACAAGCCCCCCTGTATGGAATGGGTTCAGATTATTCTCACTGGCCAGAGTAACCAGGGGCTAAAGTAACTGCTTGGTAACAAATGGTTCCACCTTGCAGTCATCAGTGAGAGCTGCTGCATAACACAGGAACAGGTCAGCAAAGGTAGGACCAAAAGGTTGGTAGTGCCTGAGGAACTTACAGGGGGTCTCAAGGTTTGTTCTGGAAAGTCTCAGCATGGATGTGAAGGTGTGGTTGGGGTGGGGATAAACCCTCTGAGTTCTGGAGCACTTCTCATCTGTTCCTGGGGTTAAATTGGGTAGGAACATATCTCGTTGTGTTGATGCTACTTTTTTTGGTGTGCTTTATGAGTTGTTTCCTTCAAGTCTAATTTTTCTTGTCAGAAGCCTTTATTTCACTGGACAAAATTTGGAGCCTAATGAGGACTGACCCAGGAAGGGAGTGTGGGGATCAGTCTGAGCATGAAAAAGAGTGTGTTGACTTTCTTTCCCCAGTAAGCAGGCTGTCTGCATGGCTTGCTGCTGGACACTGAGCTGCTTAGTGTTTAGGGAAGTCCCAAGGTCCAAACCTGCACACTAAGTAGGAAGGGAGGAGAAGGGAAGGAGCCTCTCAAGTGGTCTAGACTGAACAGAGCTCCTCTAAAGTCACTGGAGCATGCCCTTTGCTGGCATAAAGTGCTCTCACTTCATCAGCATCATATGCTGTTATCCTCAGAGATGTAAATCAGTGTGGCTCCCTCTGGCCCTAGGAGTGTTTCAGCTCACTGTGAAATCCAGGATGCTTTTTAAATGCTGAAGAGAGAGTGATTTATAATGGCCAAAACATAGTCCAACTGATGTCTGGGTTGCCCATAAATCTCTGCTTCTTAGGTACAATGGTAACACTTCTCTGTTCTTTAAATTGTTCCATCTGGCAGTCAGTTCCCAGTAATTCTCTTGAACACATTACTGTTTCTTGTGACACCATAAATCCTCTTTTAATTTTGGCCATTTATGGCTCTCTCAGTCTCATTTCAGGTTGTCTTTCAGACTTCTCATGGTTTGCTCATAGATCTGCTGCTGTGACGTCTCTGTTTCTTGGCATCATGTGATTAGCACATTGAGGTGGATATCTGGTGCACTTTGCTTCCAAAATGGGTTTAATGTGCAGGGAGCCTCTTTATATTCCTTCTTTCCCACTTTCTTCTATTTTATTTTAGGGGGAATGGAATGAAGCTGAAGGTGGGGAGATTCAGGCTGGATGTGAGGAAGAAGTTCTTCCCCATGAGAGTGGTGAAGCCCTGGAATGGGTTGTCCAGGGAGGTGGTTGAGGCCCCATCCCTGGAGGTGTCTAAGCCCAGGCTGGATGAGGCTCTGGCCAGCCTGATCCAGTGTGGGGTGTCCCTGCCCATGGCAGGGGGGTTGGAACTGGATGATCCTTGTGGTCCCTTCCAACCCTGACTGGTTCTATGATGTTTTATGTTCCTCCCCCCCTTAATTACTGCATTCTTATCTTCATTTGGATTTCTTTGCACGTGGGTGACATCTTAAACTCTTCCATTACACCATCTGCTTGCTGCAGAGCGACCAAAAAGAAAATGTTGAGCTGTTGGAATCTCCTGCACAAGATCCCTGCTGCAGTTCCATCTACCCTTCCTCTCAGGGTTTTATCTGTGCTTTACAGAAGGGGTTAACAGCTGTACTTGTGTGGCTGAAGAGAATTACTGGCCTGGCTGCTAATTATCTTCTCTGGAGGGTCAGTCTTTCCAAGAATCAGGTTATTAAAATGAGAACTGAGCGTCTCTCAGCTTTTTCTTGTCTCTCTCTCTCTCTTTCTTTCCCCTAGAAAAAAACCATAATGCACAGGGCATGAGAAACCTGGCATGTTGTTTGAAGTAGAGGAGTAGGGTTTTTTTGAGTTATAGGTTAAAAAAAGGGTCTGTAAATTTCTCTTTGGGGTTTATTAACAAGTTTTTGCCTGCACAGCTAAAGAGGATACAAGTGCTGCCTTAGATGGCTGTTCCTCTTGCTGCTTTGTCTTTGCTGGAAAATGCAGTCCTCCCCCCTTCATTCCTGGGATAGTTTTCAGCTCGTGATATATAAACGAGGCCTTTGAGCCCATCTCTAGTTCCTGCATCCCAGCCTGGGGATTTCTTGTTTGTGCCTCTGTTACCTCCATTTGATACTAAATGGTGGAGAGGAATCATAGAATCACCAAGGTTGGAAGAGACCTCAAAGATCATCAAGTCCAACCTGTCACCCAACACCTCCTGACAACTAAATCATGGCACCAAGTGCCACGTCCAATCCCCTCTTGAACACCTCCAGGGACAGTGACTCTACCACCTCCCTGGGCAGCACATTCCAATGGCTAACAACTCTCTCTGGGAAGAACTTTCTCCTCACCTCCAGCCTAAACTTCCCCTGGTGCAGCTGGAGACTGTGTCCTCTTGTTCTGGTGCTGATTGCCTGGGAGAAGAGACCAACCCCCACATGGCTACAACCTTCCTTCAGGTAGTTGTAGACAGCAATAAGGTCTCCCCTGAGCCTCCTCTTCTCCAGGCTAAACAATCCCAGCTCCCTCAGCCTCTCCTCGTAGGGCTTTGTGCTCGAGGCCTCTCCCCAGCCTCCTTGCCCCTAAGTTTTCTTCTGCAGTGACTATGGAATGGTCAGGTAGTTGGGGGTCAAGGTGATTCAAGTTGAGTTCAATTTTTTTGTGGTGTAGAATATTCCTGCATGTTTTGCCATCTATCAGTTAGGGTTTTCCAGTTTCAGTGGCTGCTCAGTAATGTTAGACTGGTGAAATGTGTAATTGTAAATGGGGTGCCCTTGTCAGGGCTAGCCTTTCCAAACTGTTCAGGTCAACCACTGAATTGTTGTGGTTGTCCCTGGAATCACATCTGGGGCTTGCAGGAGCATCTTTGTCTGCTTATAAATATTTTTTTAGCAGTTGTTTGCAGGTGAAACTGATTTCAGGGGCAAGCCTCTCACCTGCATTCTGCCACTCTTGGGTGTCAGAATCCCAGGCAGGGCTGCCTGGGGTACCTGCATCTGCGGTCAGATCTTCCCCCTTTGTTTCTCACCAGGGGATAGGACCTTGGCAGTGAGGTTCAGCCTCAGGTGGGCCTAAGTGTCTTTCAGGTAGTAGAGGACATCACACTTGTCTAACTCCCTGATTTATTGTTTTGGTTCCCCTGCAGTCCTTTAGGCTGTTTCACATCCTGACTTTTATTATCTGAGGAATATTATCAGCAGCAGATAATTTCCCTCAGTCATGGAGACAGATTTTAATTCATGCTTTCCGAGGCTGGGTTATTCGATTCTATCTGCTTCCCCTCTCCAACTCTTGTAAGCAAAATCTTAAAAGCTGCAGGAAGGCTGATGCAAAAAAAAAAAAATCAGCTTTTCAGAACAGGAGAAGTCTTTACTGTTTCTCTGTTCAGTGGTGTGTCACCTGTAAACTCCTCACACTGATTTATAAAGCTTTGCATGGCCTTCGACTGTCTGATGAAACTGTCTTGATAACCACCTACTGCTGCTGCCTTCCTGACTGGCTGTGGGACTGGATTTCGCTCTGCCAGTCACAGAGCATTTTGCCATTATTCTTCCACCTTGTGAAATTCTCTTTCCATGATAAGAGCCATCACTCCCCCTGAGGCTCTGAAAAAGCAGCCTGGTTTTTGGTGGAACCACTTGACACCAGCAGTGAGATTCTCAGCTGGCGTTCTGCTACCAGCGGTTCGAGTGACAGAAAGCAGCAGTTGTACAGAATGCTTCACAATGGCTTCTACATGTCTTTTCATCAGGATTTTGGGATGTATTTTAAGAGATAATTAATGATGTAGTCAGAACAAGTTTAAGGGCAGGAGTTGGCCAGTTGAGCTTTTCATGGCAGTGCTGCTATTGTCAGGGCTGGAAGGGACCTCAAGGATCAATCCAGTCCCAACCCCTCTGCCACAGGCAGGGACACCTCACACTAGAGCAGGTTGCTCAAAGCCCCATCCAGCCCGGCCTTAAAAACATCCAGGGATGGGAATTTGCATCTTGTTGTCTGATTCAGCAGAGTTGTCAGCTGCCTCAGTTGTCACCTCCAGGAGAAAAGGGAGTATTCTTCCAGATCCTCTGCCCCAGATGTGCTGTAAATGTGCTGTGAGAGTTGGCCAAACAGTAAAGTACTTCAAACTATGTAGGTCCTGGTGACTCACCCTGTGAAGGAAGGATGTGACCCCACTGAAGTGTCTAGAGTTTCTCTGCTATAATGAGGCAGAGGAAAGGCCCCCCATGAAGAAGCAACAAAGTCCATTACAAAAGCAAAGAGCCAGCGGTTTGGTGCCAGGTGATGTTTGCTGAGAAGTCCTCAGTGATTATGTATAGGGTGTGCCAGATAGCAAGATCACATCCTGGTGTTTTCCTTACCAGCTGTCTGTCTGACAGCAGAACACCATCCTCCTGTGTGTATTGGCTTGATTTCTGTTATCAAAACCAGGGTGGACATTTTGAGAGCAAGCTGTTGCTTAAAGAGTCTCTATATACAATATAAGTAGAGCTCAGTTTTGGAAGCAGCGGGGAATTCCTTTGGCTGTTAGGAATTCCAGGTTATTTACACTAAGAAAACCTTCACATAAACCTTCCCATTTAGTTTACAAGCCCAGATGTGCTAAAATGAGTGGTGTGGAAAGGTGGGAGCTTAAAGCTAGCTGTCATGTGTTAAGTGTGAACAAGCCTAGGGCTCGGGTGAAGAATGATAGCCTCACTGCAGCCCTCCAAAAAGCCTTCCAAAACACACCCGCAACTGAACCGTGCGCAGAGGAGACCTCAGTGTGGCCTTCCAATATCTGAAGAGGGCTGAGAGGGAAGCTGGTGAGGGACTTTCTAGGATGTTGGGTAGTGATAGGGCTAGAGAGAATGGATCCAAGTTAGAGGAGGGGAAATTTAGATTAGACCTCAGGAAGAAGTTCTTCACAGGGAGGGTGGTGAGACACTGGAACAGGTTGCCCAGGGAGGTGGTAGAGACCCCATTCCTGGATGTTTTTAAGGCCAGGCTGGATGTGGCTCTGAGCAACCTGATCTAGTGTGAGGAGTCCCTGCCCATGGCAGGGGGGTTGGACCTAGATGGGATCCCTTCCAGCCCTGACAATTCTGTGAAAGAGGGTGAGGACACAACACATGTTTTGGTTGTTGCTTTCTTGTGGTGTCCTGTTGGCCTGAGCTGTTCCTCCCCAGCTGCTCAGGAAGGACAGAAGATAGCTGGGTTTGGAGAGAGAAATCCTGGCCACTTCTAAATTGATTTTTGTCCTGTAGGCTTTTTCTTGTTCTGAGCATGCATCTCTGCTTTTCCTTCAATGTGCTGGAAGGGCTAAGGTTGTTGTGGAAACTCCTTTTTGTTGTTGTTTTGGAAAGAAAAAAGCCTTTTCTCCAGTGTGCTTAACTTTTATCAGAAAACCAAACTAGACAAAAGGAAGAGGATTTTTTCCCCTCCCCCTCATAAAGAAGTGTGTATTGTTTTTAAGGCAAATCCCCTACTCTCCCTTACCAAATAAGAATCTTTAACTGCAAAGAGAGGAGTATTGATTTGTCTCAGAGTGAGTTGCTGAAGCATATAGGAAATGGGATGTTTGTGTTTGTGTTGCTTAAAAGAAATAACATTAAAAAATGGCTTAATGATTCCCTAACCCCCCTGCTTATTCTGGTAACTTGAAGTCCAAATTAGAAGGTGGGCTGCTAGCAGACACAGCCCTTCCTCAGGTCATGTCAATTCAGAGCTGGGCGTATGACTCAATCCTCAAAGTGTGAGCTTTTAAACTGTGTGTGTGTGATGTGGAAATCACAGAATCACCAAGGTTGGAAGAGACCTCAAAGATCATCAAGTCCAACCCTTCATCACAGGCCTCGTGACTAAACCATGGCACCAAGTGCCACGTCCAATTCCCTCTTGAACACCTCCAGGGATGGGGACTCCACCACCTCCCTGGGCAGCACATTCCAATGGCTAACAGCTCCCTCTGGGAAGAACTTTCTCCTCACCTCCAGCCTAAACTTCCCCTGGCACAGCTTGAGACTGTGTCCTCTTGTTCTGGTGCTGGTTGCCTGGGAGAAGAGACCAACCCCCTCCTGGCTACAACCTCCCTTCAGGCAGTTGTAGAGAGCAATAAGATCTCCCCTGAGCCTCTTCTGCAGGCTAAACAATCCCAGCTCCTTCAGCCTCTCCTCATAGGGCTTGTGCTCAAGGCCTTTCCCCAGCCTTGTATCCTGGAGCTGCCCTGAGCCTGTGCAGGCACTGTGGGGTATGGTTGGTATCTCTACAGCTTCCTTTAGTGCACTGCTGCTTGCAACCATCCTGACTACGTTAGCTGGCCCAAAGTCTAGCACATGGGCTCTGCCTCTCCTTTGGGCTTGGTGCCTCTCTGGGCACAGCTGTGTGACTGCAGTCAGTTCAAAAGGGAGCAAAACCTGCAGGTCGTTCAGCCAGATTATCTCTGTGGGATCAGGGTTGTTGGAATACAGGAAGCATTTGGGTCATGGTGAGACACTGGACCAGGTTGCCCATGGAGGTGGAAGAAGCCCCATCCCTGGAGGTTTTTAAGGCCAGGCTGGATGTGGCTCTGGGCAATGTGATCTAGTGTGAGGTGTCCCTGCCCGTGGCAGGGGGCTTGGAACCAGATGATCCTTGAGGTCTCTGGGAGGTGGTGGAGTCACCCTCACTGGAGGTGTTTAGGAAGAGACTGGATGAGGCACTTGGTGCCATGGTTTAGTTGATTAGAAAGTGTTGGGTGATAGGTTGGACTTGATGATCTCAAAGGTCTTTTCCAACCTGGTTAACTCTATCCTGTTCTATCAACCCTAACAATTCTGTGATTGTGTGCTGCTCACCAATGCCATCACTCTTTGCACTGTGAGGAAGATAGATGAACACTGCAGTCTGCTCCTTCTGGCACCGCTTGGCCTGTGGGCACAAGGCTCGGTGCTGGGAAAAGCGACTCGAGATGTAAAGCAGATGATTACCTCAGCATGCAGTGATTCACCCTGATCTACTAGGCCACCCACCTTATCTTTTGAAGATTGGAGCGCAGTCAGGGGAGGAGGCTAGAGGCCAGTGAGGGTGACTGACCCACTCCATCTGAAATATGTTCAGCACCGATTCCTGCAGGCACTGTGAAGCAGCCTGCCCTGGGGGATGGTGTCTGCCAAGGCAGGTTACTACTTCTGGCTCCCAGCTCTTCCTGAGTTCAGAGCTCAACAGCAAATAGATGATGCTTTCAGCAGAAGAGAGTCCTTGTTTTCAGCAGGGCTGTTGCTGCTAGCTCCCAGCTCCTGGGGTCTCAGTGCTACATGTGAGGTGAGCAGTGGGTCTCTGACAGAGGAGGCGACTTCCAGCTCCTGGCTGCTGCAGAGGGATGAGGAAAAGACCTCAGCCATAGTGACAGGTGGAGGGTCCCAGTGCCACTAAACCTGGAGCTCCAGTATCACAGCCCTGCTTGTTTTCTTCTCTGCTTAAAGCACTGTGTGCAGACAGATGAAAATGGGATGTCAGAAGCCTAAATGTATTATTGGCTGTGAGCTTTTATCTCAGCTCACTGCATTGAGATGGCAAGTAGATTTCACATTGGAGAGATGATAACAATGACCATGGCTTCGTTTAAAGTTATGAATGTATCCCATTGGGAATCCTCAAAGCTCTCTAATGCCTAAGTTTAGATTTTCAGGCAGTTCTTCAGGCATTAGTGGAAGACAACTGTGAATTCAAATGCCTCAAGTAACCTCCTTGCAAAACCTGTCAAAAGGCACCTTCGAGAAAGTCTTTCTAACTCCCAGGCAGATTCTTTGCAGTCCTGAAATCCCTGCTCCTTTCCCTGGAGCCTGGCAGCTTTGTCCTCAGTGCCACACATTTGTGCATTCCCAGAGCAATTCTTGCAGAGGGCAAGCCAGGAAAACCCCTTTGGCAGTTGTGTTTGGTGAGCTGATGGCAGGCTGCAGCCTCAGTTGTTAGGGGGTGTTGCAGGACTGAAGTCCCAGAAGATTGTGAGAGAATGGAATTTGCCTCTGGCATCCCTTTTGGATGCAGGGCATCAAATCTGTGTGATGGCAGACCCAACAGAAGACACATGTGAGATGCCTTAGAGCATCTTCTGGTTAATGCCTAAACTACTTACAAAGCATTGTATGTTGTTCTGCATTTCATCTGTGTGCAGGGTTAGCATCTATGGGACTGACTTCTACACTATGCCTTTGGTATTAGTGGTAAGAGTGAAGAGTGCTTTTTCTTTTCTTCAGATTGCAAAAGTCTGAGGAATTAAGCAACAGGAGAGCACTCACATTCCCCCTGACTTTGGTAAAGAGTTGGACTGACTGAGGCACAGGAAGGGTGACCATGCCAGGGCCTCACTTCTGCTCTGCTCTTTATGCTCTTTGGCTCTTAAAGAGCTGTTAAAAGGGTGGATCTAATGCAAACAAACGCATCAATTTTAGGAACAGCAGGAAGCTGAGGATCAATGATGTTTGCATCCTCAGGACAAATGTTCACACCTCTTCCTGTAGTGCCTGTAATTTATTTGTGTCTATTAGCAATGATTCAAAAACTAATAAAGGTTAAAACCCGTCGTTAATAGGAGAATAAGGTGCAGTGAAAATCAGAAGAATGACAGGAATGAGGAAAAGCTTCCCCTGAAGAGCAGCAGTGAGCAAAAAACACGTCTGAACTGAAAGAAGAGGAGAAAAGATTTTAAAAGAAAACAGAAAAACCAAGCAGCTGGTGAATCACAGAATCACCAAGGCTGGAAGGGACCTCAAAGATCATCAAGTCCAACCCCTCCCCAGCCTCGTTGCCCTTCTCTGGACACACTGAAGTGGCTCCATGTCCTTCTTAAACTGAGGGGCCCAGAACTGGACACAGGACTCAAGGTGTGGCCTAACCAGTGCTAGGTACAGGGGCACAATGACTTCCCTGCTCCTGCTGGCCACACTATTCTTGATGCATGCCAAGGGGTTACTGGCATTGCAGTTCAAAACAGAGCATCTAAGTCGCAGCCAATAGTTGATAACAATCCCCCACCAATGACAGGCAAGAGCAAAAGTCACATTAACAAATGCTTTCAACATTAGGAATGAAAATTCATTGCTGTTCTGCTGCTTGTACTCTGTCCCTGCTTCTGGACATTTTTCATCCTCCTTACAGATGTAACAGGGGACTGGACATGGCACTTGGTGCCCTGGTTTAGTAGCCATGAGGTCATGGGTGGCAGGTTGGACTTGATGATCTTTGAGGTCTCTGCCAACCTTGGTGATTCTGTGATTCTAAGCCACTGCTACAAAGAGCACAGTGCCACAAGCAGCTTCCACCTGCAACCATTTCACTACCAGCTGAAGGTGACAACTGCTGTCCAGTTGGTGACCAGTGCTGAGTACAAGGGCACAATCCTACTGGGAATGCTGTAAAGCCAAAGGAGCTAACTGAAATAGCTATTGGTGAGAGCCAAGGTGACCCAATGGGTCAGTTGGGTCCCTGCTCGCCCTGATGCCAGGGTAGGGTGAGGCTGGCAGAGCCAAGCCTGTGAGGATTGGGGCTGGCAGAATCTGGCTGTCTGTAGTCAGCCCTTGACTCTGCTTTTCTGCCAGACTGACAGAAATGAAACACAGGATTGTGGTTGCAGAGGTTGCTCTGTGCAGGAATGGGTTGTGCAGCAAGGTAGCAGCTTCCTCCCACACAGCTCTGTTGCGTGGCTTGGACCATTAAGGAGTGAGGAGCAGGGTGAGAAGGACCCCGAGCCTGCTGAGCACCAAAGGACACTCGACCTCAGGGGCAACTTCTCCCTTTTTTAGCCAGAAAATCGACTGGTTTGCAGCTCAGTTTCATTTCTGAGGTGCAGGAAGGAAATGCTCGGCCCCCACCACATTTGCCCCTCTGCAGCGTGGGGAACAGCAGCCAGACCCTACACTGAGAGCTCTCCCGGGTGCCCAAAGAAGACATTCTCCTTAGTGCCCTGCACTTCATGATCCTTTAGGTGGGCATTTGGGAAAGTAGTTTTCAGGTAACATTCATAGACCTTTGTTTTCACTGCAGACCAGCTCTAATACTTTCTTTTTCCCATCTTTTGAAACTATATGACACAAAACTTCAGTGTAGCTGCAATTTCCACCTCCCAGTCTCTTTTTTTTCTGCCCTCTTCTTTTCCCCTCTTCTTTTCCCCCTCTTCTTTTCCCCCTCTTCTTTTCCCCCCTCTTCTTTTCCCCCCTCTTCTTTTCCCCCCTCTTCTTTTCCCCCCTCTTCTTTTCCCCCCTCTTCTTTTCCCCCCTCTTCTTTTCCCCCCTCTTCTTTTCCCCCCTCTTCTTTTCCCCCCTCTTCTTTTCCCCCCTCTTCTTTTCCCCCCTCTTCTTTTCCCCCCTCTTCTTTTCCCCCCTCTTCTTTTCCCCCCTCTTCTTTTCCCCCCTCTTCTTTTCCCCCCTCTTCTTTTCCCCCCTCTTCTTTTCCCCCCTCTTCTTTTCCCCCCTCTTCTTTTCCCCCCTCTTCTTTTCCCCCCTCTTCTTTTCCCCCCTCTTCTTTTCCCCCCTCTTCTTTTCCCCCCTCTTCTTTTCCCCCCTCTTCTTTTCCCCCCTCTTCTTTTCCCCCCTCTTCTTTTCCCCCCTCTTCTTTTCCCCCCTCTTCTTTTCCCCCCTCTTCTTTTCCCCCCTCTTCTTTTCCCCCCTCTTCTTTTCCCCCCTCTTCTTTTCCCCCCTCTTCTTTTCCCCCCTCTTCTTTTCCCCCCTCTTCTTTTCCCCCCTCTTCTTTTCCCCCCTCTTCTTTTCCCCCCTCTTCTTTTCCCCCCTCTTCTTTTCCCCCCTCTTCTTTTCCCCCCTCTTCTTTTCCCCCCTCTTCTTTTCCCCCCTCTTCTTTTCCCCCCTCTTCTTTTCCCCCCTCTTCTTTTCCCCCCTCTTCTTTTCCCCCCTCTTCTTTTCCCCCCTCTTCTTTTCCCCCCTCTTCTTTTCCCCCCTCTTCTTTTCCCCCCTCTTCTTTTCCCCCCTCTTCTTTTCCCCCCTCTTCTTTTCCCCCCTCTTCTTTTCCCCCCTCTTCTTTTCCCCCCTCTTCTTTTCCCCCCTCTTCTTTTCCCCCCTCTTCTTTTCCCCCCTCTTCTTTTCCCCCCTCTTCTTTTCCCCCCTCTTCTTTTCCCCCCTCTTCTTTTCCCCCCTCTTCTTTTCCCCCCTCTTCTTTTCCCCCCTCTTCTTTTCCCCCCTCTTCTTTTCCCCCCTCTTCTTTTCCCCCCTCTTCTTTTCCCCCCTCTTCTTTTCCCCCCTCTTCTTTTCCCCCCTCTTCTTTTCCCCCCTCTTCTTTTCCCCCCTCTTCTTTTCCCCCCTCTTCTTTTCCCCCCTCTTCTCTTCTTTTCCCCCCTCTTCTCTTCTTTTCCCCCCTCTTCTCTTCTTTTCCCCCCTCTTCTCTTCTTTTCCCCCCTCTTCTCTTCTTTTCCCCCCTCTTCTCTTCTTTTCCCCCCTCTTCTCTTCTTTTCCCCCCTCTTCTCTTCTTTTCCCCCCTCTTCTCTTCTTTTCCCCCCTCTTCTCTTCTTTTCCCCCCTCTTCTCTTCTTTTCCCCCCTCTTCTTTTCCTTATTTTTCTTGTGTTATTTTAAACACCAGACTGCTGCTCATAGCACCAATGGGCTGCTCTCAACAGCCAACGTTTTCCACCTTTGCCCAGTTCCCATAGGCTGTAGGGCTTATTGGCAAGGCAAAACCCTTCTAGGGAGGAAATAATAGGGGAACCAGGCCTGTAACCCACACTGTAGTTCTGTTCCTTGACAAATATGTGTTCCTCTTTAACCATTCCATATACATTTTGGATACATTGAATCTAGGGAAGTACCATTTCCTTTCCTTTATTGCATATCCATTGTATGGCTGAATATAAGGAAAGCCTAATAGAATAGCCACACAAAAGAGGTGAAAAGGATAAAACAACACACTTGGTTGCTTTTAAGCCCCCCATTCTAAACAGCAAAGAGGGTCCTGGCTGGTTCTTTTGACCCCATCTGTTTAGAGCTTTTGAAGAGCTGAAGTAGTTGTTCAGCTACGGCGTGCCAGTAGGCCTTTGGCAGGGTGCGAAGTGGATTTGATTTGAGATGTGAGGTGTTCAGAGTTAGGCTGGCAGGGTTACACTCCACATGCCAAGGAAGCTGCATTTAAAGTTGAACAGAAATGTAGAGCAGTTGAGGGGAAAAGAATATGGTCAGCTCCATAGTCAGGCATTGGAATGCGCTGCCCAGGGTAGGTGGTTGAGTCACCAACCCTGGATGTGTTTAAAGGTGGTTTGGATGTGGTGCTTGGGGACATGGTTTAGGGGTGAACTTTGTAGAGTAGGGTTATCAGTTGCACTTGGTGATCCTGAGGGCCTTTTCCAGCCTGAATGTTTCTGTGGTAATGAATTTACTTGGGGATGGGGTGGGGAGGAGGGAGACAAGCCTTACATCTAAGAAAACGATGCTTTCCCTGGTGTGTGCTGAGCTCTTCCATAGTGGTGGGAAGGGAAGTATCTGCTGCCAGTTGCATAGGAGGGTTGCAGGCTGTATGTTCCCTGTGGAATGATCTGCATGAAATCTCTTATGTCACTCTGAATGGCAGCTTGAAATAATCTCTCGACTCAGTAATCTCTCAGCACAAGTCTCTTGTGTTTCATAAAAGGAGCTAAGAGCTGAGAAATGCTTCCCCCCTCCGCGCCTTGTCTACACCTTCCTCTGCTGTTTCTTTTCCTTCTCACTAACAAACTGTTGTTGAGGAGTAGCTGGAACACAGGCTCATCCTTCTGGAGCTTGGATAATGCTACAGACAGCATCTTTCTGAAGTTCATTAAGTTTTGATTAATGGGTTTTGTTGCCTTAAACGGTGGGGGAAAAGGTAGCTGAAAGTAAAGAGCTCATTTGTCCTTTCTGCATAACCTTAGCTCAGGCTTCATCCCTTCCTCACCTTCCTTCTTCTACCACACCACATGTTCTCTCCTCGTTGTTTTGGGCACAGAAGATGCTCTTTATGGCTTGCATTACATAGAGGCTTTATGGAGAATGTCTGTTGATGCTGTTGGTAGGCTCTAATTAAGCTTCTGTGTTAAAAATGCAGTGTGCTGAGCAGTCCAGCTGCTTTCTGTGGGTGGGAGCCGGTGGGCTGCCGAGCACCAGCACCTGTTGCTGCCATCCCTGGAGGTGCAGAGCCCTTCTGTGGAGGGGACCCTCTGCGTGCAGCAGCACAGTCCACCAGTACATCCTCTAAAGCATTCTTGCTCTCGCCTCCTCTCTCACACAGGCGCACGCACACGTAGCTGGAGTTCTGTCAGCTGCTTCTGCTCTCTGTTGCTAAGTGAACAGCTCCAGCTCACACACAGAGCAGAGCCAATAGCAACCTGACCTCCGAAGGCTGGTAAAAGCTGAAGAAAGGGAATCCAACGGTGCTGTCTTTTCTTTGCTCTCCTCCCACCCCCGTTACACAAGGGAAGCGGGGAGGGGAGAGGGGAGAGCACAGGATGGTGGAGATAATTCATAATAGCCATTCATGTTCTGGAGATAAACGCAGTAATACCTGGGGAAAGAAAGAGAATATGATGCTCCTTTGTAGGCACACACGGGCAAAAATGTTTTTCCTTGTGCTGAGAGCCCCAAGCTGTGATTAGGAAATGAGTTAATGCTGTGAAGTTATTTTGCTGTGGTCTTCGGAGCTGTTAATCTTCTACTAATCACTGGTACTAGAATATATTGTGAGGCTCATCTTTCCCTCCATCAGAGAAACCGGGCTTCAGCCTTCCCTTTCCCCTCGCTTATTAGGGTGTATTGATCACCTCACACCTATTGTTTCCCGGCTCTCCTTCGTGTTTGAGGCAGGGGAGGTTGCTCAGCAGACTGCAGGCGCTGGTGTGGTCGTTGCAGTCCCAACGAGCAATCAGGCAGAGGGTCGGTAGCCGCAGGAATTGACCATCTTGTGTTCTGTAGGAAGCAGTAGGCTGTGGCTCCCTCCCCACAAAAGGAGCGCAGGATCTTTGCAATTCAAGTGATAAGCTAAGAGCTGTGCTCGAGAGCTTAATGCTCAGCGTTAACCTGCTGGGAAGCCTTCTTGTAGGTTATTTTTCTTGTATTTGAAGTTCTCCCTGTTTAAATATGTTTGCATCTTGATCAAAGCTTTCTAGGCACGGTGAAGAGGCGAGTCAATTTTATGGGTAAAGCGGTGGCACCGTGGGTAGCGGTGACAAAGTAGCAGCGTAAAGTAGCTGTGTTTGTCCTGAGTGCAGCTCTACGTGGGGAATATGGCCCCTGCCTTGCCTCCAAGCAGCAGTGTGGATGACTGCAGGTAGTTTGGGATGAAAAAAAGGACACAGAGCCATAGAATGGTCTGGGTTGGAAGGGACCTCCGAAGGTCATCTAGTCCAACCTCCTCAGCGGTAAGCAGAGGCATCCTCACAACCAGGTCAGGCTGCCCTACATAACCTTCTGAAGTGTAAATGAGAGGAGCGTGTTCAGCAGTTCCTCTCTGGGTGCCACAGTCACCAAGGTTTGCTGGTGACAAATCTCGGGACAAGGGCTGGGTAGATAAAGGATATCTGTGGAAGGACAGTAGTTGGGTGGGGTGAATCACCCTTCAGAACTGGTGGTTGGACCTGATGATCAGAGCAAGGCTGTAAAACTCAAATACGCCATTAATGAGATTTATTATGTATTTAACAAAGATTTTACCTATAAATGACAACTGACTCACTTAAGCCATATCATGGTCATTAACAGGCAGCTTATTGATGGCCCTGAGCAGTGGCACTGGAGGGTTTCCTGATAATCTAAAAGGATCGGCATAGACCTCTCCTTTCCTTCAGCTGTCACCAGCAGGGGATGAGCAAACAGGGAAGCCCACAATATGTCCCAGTGCATAATGTAACCCACAGCTTGTGGGCAGTGTAATAGAACATGGACATTGGACTGAAGGAGAAATGAGGTGGAGTGGAGAGGTGCTGGAGTGATGAGGTGCTGGAGAGGAGAGGTGCTGGAGGGGAGAGGTGCCGGAGTGTCTCTGCTTCAGCGTCTCTGCCTGCCGTGGGGAAACCAAAGGCAGGGTGGTGTTTGGTGAGGATATCGGTGCCGAGGCAAGGATGTGGGGGGCAAAGACTTGTTCTCCTGTCTGCTGAGGAAGAGCAGCCTGAACTTTGAGTGAATCCATGTGATGCAGCAGTTGAACAGGGGGTCAGCAGTGCTTCACTGGGCACTCCTTTAAACCACAAGCCTCTGTGCTTGCAGTCAGGTACCGCGTGAATCACTCACGTCTTTTGCTTTGACATGGCACAGCTGCTGACATGACACTGGTCTTTCCAAGCCAACAGAAACAGTCTGTTAGCTAAGTGCCTGGCAAATTTGTTTAGTGCTTTACAGAACTAATACTGTGCTTGCCTCTTTAACCCTGCTGACTACTGCAAGAGAGCGATAAAACTTGGAGGAGCTTCGCCACAGTGGATGATTTCTGCATTGTACAGTGAAACACAGTGTTACAGCTGTCACTTACCTTTAATTAACAGATGACACGTTGTCAATCCACAATTGTCAGTGCAGTTTTAATTCCCAGTTTGGAACAGCTCCCTTTTGCAGTGCTCCCAGATTCACTGTCCTTCCAGCAAAAATCATCTGCATAAAAGCATGGCTGCACACTTGATTTAAACAAAATATACTTCTGCTCCTTAGCTCTCAAGAAAACAAACAGAATAACTCGGGGTAAATTTGCATCGCAGACTCTGCTTTCAGAAGTGGTTTTCTCCCCTCCTGCAAAGCTTTTACAAGTTGTGAAGGGTAGAATAGAATAGAATGGAATGGAATAGAATGGAATGGAATGGACCAGACCAGGTTGGAAGAGACCTTCAAGATCATTGTCTCCAACCCATCAACCAATCCGACCCACCTAAACAACTAACCCATGGCACCAAGCACTCCATCAAGTCTCCTCCTGAATACCTCCAATGATGGTGACCTCCATGGGCAGCCCATTCCAATGGGCAATCACTCTCTCTGTATAGAACTTCTTCCTAACATCCAACCTAAACCTCCCCTGGTGCAGCCTGAGACTGTGTCCTCTTTACCAGAGCCTGTAGCCAAGGCTGGGGGAGCCTTGCTCCATGAAGGGGTTCTCATTGTCTCGTTCCTTCATGTGGCTTGGCAGCAAGGCCACCAGCACTAGGCTCCTCTGGCTGCTCCTGGCCATTGCTTGCTGCCTTGGCAGTCCTGGTGCTTAGGGCAGCTGGTGCAGAGCAGGCATCTATTGCCCTTCTGGGTGAAGCTTGGTCACTGCTGTGCCTAGAGCAGCCTCTCTGTTCCCCTGCCTCAGGACAACCATCTCTGTGTGCGTAGAGCTTGCAAAGGAAAGCCTAGATGCTTCTGAAAGGTTATTTTTGCTGGCTTCGAGTTGAGATCTCTGTAGGATGGTGCATGAGCATATTCCTTATTGCTTTGGCTCGTTCTCTCTCCAAAGGTGTGAGTTTGCACCATAGGCCTGTTATGTTTTACTGCCTTTGTAGAATTCCCCTGAAGACTGTTTGGTTCTCTCCCCCCCCCTAGTTTTGCAGCTTTATTTTAATTCTCTTGTACAAAATTCACTTTGTGCAAACCCATTTGTCTGTCTCAGCTGTTGTGTTGTGTGGTGCTCCCAATGTGCCTATCACCATGGTATCTAAGCACCTTTTAATACATTCCATCTGAAATTTGCCACGTGTTTCGAGCTTGACAAAAGCTTCAATAAGAGGAAGAGCTAAGGAAGCAATAACAGTTTTGAAGAGTAGTTAGAGAAGGGGGAAAAAAACCAGGTTCACATCACCCTTGTGGTTACCTGGACTCCTTCCTTCTCCACAGAGGATTTACACAAATGAAATTTGGGTGTGCAAGCTAAGGCTGACTTTTGTCAGTTCAATTTACCCTCTGAACCTGGAGTTTATTGATTGCCTGTCACTTCCCATAACTACACCATTCACTAACCTCTTCTGCCTCTCCCCTCTTCTTCTGCCCTGACATCGTTCTCCCAGGCTTTGTTCACGTTAGTCAAGTCTGCAGTGTAAATAAATTGATGTATCAATAGCTGCCCCATTGTTGACTTCTCTTACAAGCACCCTCCTGGCACAACAGGAAGCTCAAATTGTTGAAGCTGGTTTGGTAATTAACTCCAATTAGGCTGATCTGGAATATAGCCTTGCAGCATGCCAGTTTAATGACTTTTTTTTTTCACTGATTTAACTCAGTCAATCCAGGTGCTGGTGTAGAGTTTGTTTGTTTGTTTGTTTTGGGGGGGTTTGGTCTTTTATTTTTCCCCCTCCTTTCTTTTTCTGAAGCTGTTGAGCAATCCAGTAACAGAGATGTGAGGTTTGAAACTTGGCAGGGGATCACAGAGTCTATCAGCTCAGGGCGCTGGTGTCCGGCAGTGTCCTCCTGGTGTTTTAAAGAGGTCAGCGGTGCCTGTGGCTGGTTGTACAGGCTGGGGTGTGGTGGTCCTCCAATGCCTTCTTCACTGGGGCCACAGTCCAGCTGAGGGTGCACAGTTCCCATTACCTTATGGGACATGGGGGTGCTGGTTGACAGCTGGCTGAACATGAGCCAGCAGTGTGCCCATGTAGCCAAGAAGGCCAATGGCATCCTGGCCTGCATCAGAAGTAGTGTTTCCAGCTGGAGCAGGGAAGTCATTCTGCCTCTCTACTCAGCATTGGTTAGGCCACACCTTGAGTTCTGTGTCCAGTTCTGGGCTCCTCAATTTAAGAAGGACATTGAGACTCTTGAATGTGACCAAAGAAGGGCAATGAGGCTGGGGAGAGGTCGTGATCACAGCCCTATGAGGAGAGGCTGAGGGAGCTGGGGTTGTTTAGCCTGGAGAAGAGGAGGCTCAGGGGAGATCTTATTGCTGTCTACAACTACCTGAAGGGAGGTTGTAGCCAGGAGGGGGTTGATCTCTTCTCCCAGGCAACCAGCACCAGAATGAGAGGACACAGTCTCAAGCTGCGCCAGGGGAAGTTTAGGCTGGAGGTGAGGAGAAAGCTCTTCACAAAAAGAGTAATTGGCCATTGGAATGTGCTGCCCAGGGAGGTGGTGGAGTCCCCATCCCTGGAGGTGTTCAAGAGGAGATTGGACGTGGAACTTGAAGCCGTGGTTTAGTTGTTGTGAGGTGTTAAGTAATAGGTTAGACTTGATGATCTCTTTTCCAACCTGATTGATTCTCTGATTCTGTGGTTGATGTGGAGGAGTTTGGGGTGTGGCCCCCTCGAGATCAGAGCACATTTGAGTGTGGCTCCACACGGAAAGTACTCTCTGTCCCCAAAAAGTCTTTCTGGGAAAAGCAAATATTGACTTCCCCTTGCCTTGTGTGTTACACAGGTGGTTGTTTCTGCCCTGCCAGATGGGCTAAGCCCCTTTCCACAGTCAGGAGAACATGCTTAAGGTGAAAGTGGAGAGACAGGCTGACTTAGTGCCATGGTGTAGTTGATTAGGTGGGTTGGATTGGTTGATAGGTTGGACGCGATGATCTTGAAGGTCTCTTCCGACCTGGTTTATTCTATTCTGTTACTTGGTTTTGCCCTCCTGGTGTCCAGACCCACGGTGCATCTTTCACTCCATAACTGCTGCTCCCAGTTCCTCGAATTTATCCAATTCCTCTTGCCTGGAGAACTCCAAAGGCTTTCAAACCCTCTCCTTGGTGCAGAGCAGAGTTAATTTCGAGACACAAAATAAGTGTGTGTATTAGAATGTAATATAAAATCATCTGTGGGCTCTTAAAATATTTAACAGCATAAAGTGGTTCATTCCTCTCTGATTTTACACAACTGTGTAGAATTCCTATAGTGTCACAGGCTGGCTATTAATCACACAGATAGAACTGTCATCTTTGTGGGCTCGGCTGGAATTGCTAAGGTGCCCTCTGCAGAAGATACCGTGGCTAATGTTCTCATTACCAACTAATTGGCTAAAGAGACTTCTCTTGCATTGCATTTAGTCTGATTGATAGTTTTCTATCACCTGATGGGTGGAATGGACAGCCAAACCAATTATCACAGCAAAGAGTGCTATATACCCGAAGAGTTCAGGCAGAGACAAAAGACCCTTATAAGATTATGTCTAGTCGGTGCCAGCTGGGATTTTGTTAAACTATTAAATGGCTTTGGGGTTGGTTCTTGCTCTTTTTCCTTCTTCTATTTTTTTTTTTTCCCTGGTAAGAGCACAATTCAGAAGGTCACAGGATGTTAGGGGTTGGAAGGGACCTCCGAGGATCATCGAGTCCAACCCCACCCCCCGGCAGAGCAGAACCGTAGAACCTAGCACAGGTCACACAGGAACACATCCAGATGGGTCTTGAATGTCTCCAGAGAAGGAGGCTCCACAACCTCTCTGGGCAGCCTGTTCCAGTGCTCTGTGACCCTCACAGTGAAGAAGCACACTTGTAAAAACATCTTTCTCTCTTGCTTGTGCTTCTCCCTGCACACCCATCTGCTTTGGGGGTGTAAATGGCACACATCACTTCACAGGCAAGTGGCAACCAAGGAGTGCCCGTGGCTGCTGGTGAGATTGGGACTACCTGTGCAGAGGCAGAGGTTGAGCTTGGCCTCTCTCCATGGAGAAGACCAGCTTGTCAGAGCCCCACATCACAGGATCAAGTCTAACCCCCCTGCCAGAGCAGGACCATAGAATCCAGCACAGGTCGTTCAGGAACACATCCAGATGAGTCTTGAAACAGAGGAGGAGACTCCACAACCTCTCTGGGGAGCCTATTCCAGTGCTCTGTGACCCTCACAGTGCCTCCTCATGTTGAGGTGGAGCCTCCTGTGCTGTAGTTTATAGCCATTGCCCCTTGTTCTACCACAGGGTGCAAGGCAGAAGAGCCTGAAACTTCTGTAAGTCAGGCAACCCCTGTACTGATCCTGGGTTGGGGTGTCAGTGCTTTGACATTGCATGACCTTAAGTGGGTGTGGAGGGTTAAGAAACAAATGGAGGCATCATGAGGTGTTAAAAGACAATAGTCTGGAGAGATTTATTACCTGAGTGAGCCTTGTGATTCATAAGTGCTGGAGTATGTGCTATTTAGATAGTAACCCTTAGACACAGGCATTATTCAAATTCTTCTTGTGCTTATTTTCCTTTCATGTAGCCCTAGCAGTTTTGAAGGAATGTTTGTGCAGTAATTGAGATGGAAAGGGTTGGATTTTTTTTTTCCCCCTTTGTAGTTAGTGCTTTAATTGTGAAGTCTTCTCTTGAAATGGAAAGGCAGTGTTCTGGAGAAAGGGAGAGCATGTTGTACTGTTCCCTCCCAGCCCTGGTTCCCAGCACTCTGGGAACATTTGCTGTTTTTCCAGCATTGGTGGCAGAGCTAAAATTCCTGCTCTCTTTGCCCAAGAAGCTAGAGTGGGTTCTGGAGTGTGTCTGGCCTGTGCCCCTCAGCACCCAGAGCCTGTGGCACACCACCGGTGCTGCTGCCATCCCAGGAACCCCCCCATAGCTTGGCACTGCCACCAGCCTGCTGTGGACTGAGCCACACTGGGAGCAGCACAGCTCTTGGGCACTCCTGGTATTGCTGACAGTATCCTGACCTGGTAAGAGAAAGGAGAGGTGCTTCATGTGCTTGAATTTTGGCCACCTTGCTAGGAATTTCAATGAAGTCTGAAGAGGACCTGAGGACTGATAAGAATCCATGAGCAGGACAGAAGGTGCCAGGAAGGCCACTGCCTCTGTGTGGGGTTGCTCCCACAGTTCTGGGAGGAGCAGTTGTGTCAGACTGCTCTCTTCATACTGTTCTCTCCATCCTCAGCCCTGTTCACCCAGCCCTGCAGCTCTCATGCAGGGCTGCCCTCCTCTTCATCCAGCGCAGCCAAAGCTAAGCAGTCCTGTCAGGATCTCTGTGCTGCTCAGGTGTCTCCCAGAAGCACAGATCATAGTATCATAGAATCAGTCAGGGTTGGAAGGGACCACAAGGATCAGCTAGTTCCAACCCTCCTGCCATGGGCAGGGACACCCCACACTAGAGCAGGCTGGACAGAGCCACATCGAGCCTGCTCTTAAACACCCCCAGGGACGGGGCCTTGACCACCTCCCTGCACAACCCATTCCAGGGCTTCACCACTCTCATGGTGAGGAACTTCTTCCTCATGTCCAGTCTGAATCTCCCCACCTCCAGCTTCATTCCATTCCCCCTAGTCCTATCACTACCTGAGATCCTGAGCAGTCCCTCCCCAGCCTTCTTGTAGCTCCCTTCAGATACTGGAAGGCTACAATTAGGTCACCTCTGAGCCTTCTCTTCTGCAGACTGAACAGCCCCAACTCCTTCAGTCTGTCCTCTCTGCCTCTCTGGCACCCTGCTCCCCATGGATTCTGTAAGAACACCCTCTCAGAGTGTTGGCTGGGAAACTCACCTTCAGTAATGCATTACTTTTTTTTTTTTGAAAGTCAGCTCATTTGTAGCAGAATGATTTTAAATAAGCTTTCCTTGCTTCATTAAAACTATAATGAGAACCAGAAGAAAAGAAATTTCTCAAATAAGGGCAGGTGACACAGGAGGATGTGGATTCTGTTTCACAGACAGAATGAAAAGCATGTGAATGCTGGATTACCTTTTCTTTTTTTCCCCCCTGAACTTCATATTCTTGCTCCTTCATAGTGAGGGATGGCAGAGACAGCAGGTAGAGGTGGTGGAGTCAC
The DNA here is from genome assembly GCF_026170545.1 of Melanerpes formicivorus. Classification (NCBI taxonomy): domain Eukaryota; kingdom Metazoa; phylum Chordata; class Aves; order Piciformes; family Picidae; genus Melanerpes; species Melanerpes formicivorus. Next base: position 8,194,313 of record NW_027142379.1, on the reverse strand, counting down.
TGTCCCTGGAGGTGTTCACTAAGGGATTGGATGTGGCACTTGGTGCCATGGTCTAGTAGTCATGAGGTGTTGGGTGACAGCTTGGACTTGCTGATCTTTGAGGTCTTTTCCAACCTTATTGATTCTATGATTTAGTTGTTAGGAGGGGTTAGGTATTAGGTAATAGGTTGGACTTGATGATCTCTGAGGTCTGTTCCAACTTGGTTGATTCCATTCTATGATTCTAGAGAGCCTGGGCTCTGTCCCACTGTGCTGGTTTAACGGCAGTTTAATAGTTCAACAGCAAATTCACACAGTATCACTAAGGTTGGAAGAGACCTCAAAGATCATCGAGTCCAACCTGTCACCACAGACCTCAGACTAGACCATGGCACCAAGTGCCACATCCAATCTCCTCTTGAACATCTCCAGGGATGATGACTCCACCACCTCCCTGGGCAGCACATTCCAATGGCTAACAACTCTCCCAATGAAGAACTTTCTCCTCACCTCCAGCCTAAACTTCTCCTGGCACAGCTTGAAACTGTGTCCCCTTGTTCTGGTGCTGGTTGCCTGGGAGAAGAGACCAACCCCTTCCTGGCTACAACCTCCCTTCAGGTAGTTGTAGAGAGCAATGAGGTCACCCCTGAGCCTCCTCTTTTCCAGGCTAAACAACCCCAGCTCCCTCAGCCTCTCCTCACAGGGCTGTGCTCAAGGCCTCTCCCCAGCCTCGTTGCCCTTCTCTGGACACGTTCAAGTGTCTCGATGTCCTTCTTAAACTGAGTGGCCCAGAACTTAACCCATGACACCCACTAAGTCTCTAATCTGACTGGACAGAATGGGAGAAAAGGCAGAGGAGCAGAGAGGGTTACCATGAGAGTATCACGTGGCTGTGTGCACCCAAGTGCATGGATTGTGGTTTCTCTGAAGTGTTTAGTTACTGAGAGCGTCTAACCCCTCGCTCTTACAGAGCGCTCCAGGAAGGCGGAGTGGATCTGGGGGAAAACACTTTGGAGCCTTGACTCTCATCATGTGCTCTGGCTCTGCATGGCTGGCCCACAAATTATATCTTTGGGCCGTTGCAGCAGTGGAGTCAAAAGCACTGGGCACTGCTGATCTGCAGCTATTTTGAGAAGGACAACTTTGAAGCCTAAGCATTTCTTTCCTTCTCGGTTGTTACTGACTGACAAGGACACTGGGAGCTGGAAGCACTCTCGCCCTGTTTTGGGTGGTTTTTTTTTCTGTTGGGTAGCAGTAGCTTTGTGGAGAGTCTGCAGCCTCCCACACAGTGGGGAAAGCCAGGGAAACATGTAACTCAACGTGACACAGGGCTTGTTTGGATTGCAGAACGTGTCCTCTTGCATTAGGACGGAGATTAATCGAGAGCCGGGCTAGGAAACGTCGTGGACGTGCGTGCCAAGTGTTGACGCTTTGTTGTTTAATGAATACACCAAATAAAGTGGACCAGAGGGGTAAGTGCAGTTGGTAGCCCCAAGAGCAACAAAATGCTGCTCTAATACAGTGACAAACCACTTAGAAATGCAGTAAGCCCCGTGTCTTAATTCCTTATGCAGTTCGCTCCCTTGCATAGACGGGCTTTGTTTCTTGCTTCAAAGTTCATTTCAGTTCATTCTGGAATATAATGCAGCTCCTCATAGGCTCCTCAATAATAAATACATCAGAATAAAACTTTAATGAAAAAAATAGACAGTGTTCTGATTGGAATTAGACCAAAGCATTTGCTTTCGAACTCAAACGGGGGAAATTCGGTGTTAAACTTTATTGTTCTATTAGCATTTTAATGGAAAGACTACCCAGGCATTCCCTAAAGGTAAAGAGATGATCTCTCTCTTAAAAGCTATATTTTATTAAGAGATGCAACCCAGGATGCAATGATTGCACTCTTGGGTAAGGGAAAGGATAGTTTGGGCCAAGGCTGAAATTACAGTCAGCAGAGAAGTATCCATTTGCTTCTTTCACCTGTTAATAAAGTGCTGTTCCCCACATGTTAGCCAGCCAAAGCGGGGGTTTTACTCCCTGTGAACATCTGCTTCTCATTGCTCAGCCTTGAGCCATCCCACCTTTTGCTGCATGTGGAATTTTAATGTCCAGGTCTCACTCTAAGTTCCTGTCCAGCCTGCCCTGGTTCTAGCATATGTAGCCCTTCAGTGTTGAGAGAATTATGTTGCATGTGAAGCATTATTCAAGGGTTCATGACATAAACCTTCTGGGAGATCTTAAGAGTGCCAGCTGCCCAAGTGTCAAAGTGCTGCTCCCTTCATGCCTCCCCAGCCCCAGTGTCAAGCTGGAGCTCTGGCCTGTGCAGTGGCTCCAGGCTGCTGCTGCAGTGTTCCAGCAAATGTCTCACCTGCCAGGCATGGAGAGCTGCTGCCTGACAGCTGCTGAGGCTGAATTCATAGAATCACCAAGGTTGGAAAAGACCTCAGAGATCATCAAGTCCAAGCTGTCACCCAACACCTCATGACTACTAAACCATGGCACCAAGTGCCACGTCCAACCCCCTCTTGAACAACTCCACCATCTCCCTGGGCAGCACATTCCAATGGCTAACAACTCTCTCAGTGAAGAACATTCTCCTCACCTCCAGCCTAAACTTCCCCTGGTGCAGCTTGAGACTGTGTCCTCTTGTTCTGGTGCTGCTTGCCTGGGAGAAGAGACCAACCCCCTCCTGGCTACAACCACCCTTCAGGTAGCTGTAGACAGCAATAAGGTCTCCCCTGAGCCTCCTCTTCTGCAGGCTAAACAATCCCAGCTCCCTCAGCCTCTCCTCATAGGGCTTTGTGCTCCAGGCCTCTCCCCAGCCTTGTTGCCCTTCTCTGGACACATTCAAGTGTCTCAATGTCCCTCTTAAGTTGAGGGGCCCAGAACTGGACACAGCACCCAAGGTGTGGCCTAACCAGTGCAGAGTACAGGGGCACAATGACCTCCCTGCTCCTGCTGAGCCTGGGTCACCTCTTGCTACACACTCTCTGCTTTGCCTTTATGTGAATACAATCATTTCCACTGTGTGTGTGTGCCTTGTGACTGTTCATTATCTGTATTTTCTGTCACAAATAGTTAAAAATAGCAATTAGTGGAACAGATAATGATGATGTCCTCTTTGAGGCATTCAGAACTCTTTTTGCCATTTCCAGCTTGTACTGGATCAAGTTTAGATTTTAAGAGGTCTTGTTGGCTTGATGTTAGATATGGTTACATCCAGGACCTGCCAATGCCATAGGATAAGGCTCTGTGCTCTCAGCACCTCTGCCATGTACTGAACCTTCCTGGAATAATAGGAAAGTGTCTGTCCTTGAGATGTGTAGCTTACATCTTCAAGTAATCTCAGAACAAGCAGAACAGAGATCATCCTTGACTACCTGTTCCGTTCAGGTGAAAAAAGACCCAGCAGAAGGAGGCATGCTGAGAGCCAGAACATGCCAGCACTGAAAGTGGCTTGAAAATAATTCTCTCTTTCAAAAGGTCTGTGTGAAAATTAGATTATCTTCCCTTCACATTTGCAGTCAGACTTGGTGTCCTGTTCTTCAGTACAAACTTAAAACAGAGCTGTTAACTCCAGGGCAAGCTCCTTGGGCTTTTGGCTGCAGTGTTTCACATGTTCCAGTACAAATCTGCACTGCCAGCAGTGGAGATCCTCCTTCTGAACACTTGGTCCTGCTGCCTTCTCATGCCATCAGCACATATCCCACAGCCACGTTCTAGAGAAACCCCAGGGTCAGGAAGTGGTTAATGCTCTGCTTGAGAGTGATGTTGAGAAGGAAATGTTTGGTGATTGCAAACTGCAGCTCAAATCCCCCATCCTCCCCCAGAGAGGTGTTTGAGCAGGAGGCTCCTGCTGGGCACCTGACTAGCTGAGCAGGAAGGTGCCCCCAGTGTGGGACTCCTCTCTCCTTGCTACTCTGCTGTGCCTAATCCACTGAAGCAGGACAAAAAGGTTGGGTGGTAGCTAGGACAAAGCTTGCTGGTGCTGTGTGGGGTTGAGCATACTGTGAAGGGGCATGGTGGGGCTGAGGGAAGGCTAAGGGAAGCAGCTGTGAGAGGGACAGCACATCTCCCCTGAGCTTATTTAAAAGTGTGTGGGGCTGGGGTGCTTTGAGCTGCTGCCTTGTGACTTTTGAGAGGGCTGTGGTAAGCTGAGAGAGGATCTGGGTTGAAGGCTGATCGTTGTTTTCTGGTCTTCAGCTGGAGCACCTCCAGCACAAGGGCTGTAGGCTGCTAGGTTACTGGTGGTAACCAGTAACCACTGTGGGCAGTGGTGAAAGCTTGCTGTAGCCTTAACCACAGGAGAGTTACACGTTTTTCTGTGCTCCTCTGACTGCAGCCAGTGCTGTCTGTGAAATGACAAGTGAATTGCAGAGCTGTTGTCACTCAGATACAGAATCTTAGTCTTTATTTTGACTGATTAAAAATTTCATCAACTTCTATAATTAGTTTTAATACAGTTTTTGGTAAAAAGTAATCATCTGATACAGGGATTTGTTGCTGCTCTTTGTGCAGAGAGTGATGGAAGAGAAGTGTTTGATAGCAAGAATTGTTGGGGGGGGGAGAGGGAGAAGGGGGAGCTCTGTGCAACCATTTCAAACAGCTTCTCTTGCTGTAACAGTTTAATTTGAAGAGAAATAAAGTTTGCCTTGGAATAGATTCTACTTTGTATGCAGCTTGACCTTTTAACAGCTCAGAAGTTTCTAGAAGTGATGAGGTAGAGAAGGAAGCCCAGGGGAAAAGCTAGTCTTCCCAGCAAGGGAGGGACAAAATGAGCATGGCAGCAACACCTGGGTGTGAGGGATGTGCAGGCTGGAGAACAGGTGAGGCACAAGAGTACAGTATGAGTCATAGAATGCTTTGGGTTGGAAGGGACCTTTAAAAGGTCACCTAGTTCAACCCTGCTGCAGGGAGCAGAGAGTACTGTGAGTGCTGTGTCCAGTTCTGGGCCCCTCAGTTTAAGAAGGACATTGAGACACTTGAACGTGTCCAGAGAAGGGCAACAAGGCTGGGGAGAGGCCTCGAGCACAGCCCTGTGAGGAGAGGCTGAGGGAGCTGGGGTTGTTTAGCCTGGAGAAGAGCAGGCTCAGGGGAGACCTTATTGCTCTCTACAACTACCTGAAGGGAGGTTGTAGCCAGGAGGGGGTTGGTCTCTTCTCCCAGGCAACCAGCACCAGAACAAGAGGACACAGTCTCAAGCTGTGCCAGGGGAAGTTTAGGCTCAGGGAGAGGAGAAAGTTCTTCCCAGAGAGAGTTGTTAACCATTGGAATGTGCTGCCCAGGGAGGTGGTGGAGTCCCCATCCCTGGAGGTGTTCAAGAGGGGATTGGACGTGGCACTTGGTGCCATGGTTTAGTGGTCGTGAGGTCTGTGATGACAGGTTGGACTTGATGATCTTTGATGTCTCTTCCAACCTTATTGACTCTATGATTCTATGATCTTCAGCTTGATCAGGTTGCTCATAGCCCTGTCCAACCTGACCTGGAACGTTTCCAGGCATGAGGCATCTACCACCCTTCTGGGCAACCCAGGCCGGTGTTTCACCACCCTCACTGTAAACAAAAATATCCTTTTGTCTAGTTTAAATCTCCCTGCTTTTGGTTTAATATCATCACCCTTTGTCCTACAGACCCTGCTTAAAAGTTTGTCCCTGGCTTTCTTATAGCCCTTCTTTAAATACTGAAAGGCTGCAGTGAGAGCTTTCTCTTCTCCTGGCTGAACAACCCTCCCAACTCATTCAGCCTTTCTGTGTAGGAGATGCTCTCCAGCATAGACTTTTTCCCAGCAAGAGTGGCCAGGCATTGGAATGTGCTGCCCAGGGGGAGGTGGTTGAGCCACCAACCCTGCATGTGTTTAAAGGTGGTTTGGAAGTGGTGCTCAGGGATATAGTTTAGGGGTGAACCTTGCAGAGTAGAGTTATTGGTTTGACTTGGCAATCCTGAGGGTCTTTTCCAACCTGAATGTTTCTGTGATTATTTGTTTTTTGTGGCCATATGGATGTGACCATTGGGATGGTCCTCAAATCCTGGTACACACTGCCTTGGGTGAGCCTGCAAATACATAGCGTGGCCAGGATCAGCTCTGGGGCTGGGTCTCTGTTCCTGCCCTTTCCTAATGAAGGAAGCACATCCCTGGGCTGCAAACCTCACCACCAGAGTATGTCACAGCTAAGGAAGCAAAAGGCAAAGGATAATGTGACTGAAAAGCAGAGAGTGAGCAGACAGCATTAAGGGGCTGGAAGAAAGAGCCTCACAAAAGGACAAATGGAAGGGGAAGAGGAGCAAAGAATAACACAGCCTGATCAAGTTAAACAAGCTTTTCTAATGTCCCTTCTCCTCCTGAGCATCATTAGACTAAACAGGATGGGGGAGGAAAAAGCTCCCTAAAAGAGGAGATAAAAGGGAAATGGATGCTTTGTGCAGCTCTTGCTGTTCAAAGGAAGTAGGAATTCTGGGATAAAAGGCAAATCTATTGTGAAAGAGGTATTTAGATTGATTTATCTGTAATTTACAGCAAATAATAAATTGGTGGTTTGCTTATTCCATTTTATGAGGAACTCTCACAACTGTTGGGCTAATGTGAAAATGGCATTTCACTAATAATTATAGATATCTTGCTTCAACCTCATTTAGAAACATGTAATTGAAGTGATAGATAGATAGATGTAGTGCTTATAAATACTTTAGGTTTGCTAATGTAATAATGAACAGTTCTCTCCGCCCCCCCCTGGTTTTTCCCTTTCCTCCACGCTTTTGCTTCTGAAGCCTTTTTTTTGTCCCTCTTGCTTAGTTAGCTGCTGACCAAGAGCACTGCCAGTTCGTGCTCTGCCACAGTGCTATGTGCCCTGGGCACACAGTGCCTTGGGTGCTGGGTGGGTGTTGTGAGCTTGTAGAGGCGAAGCGGAGCAGAGGCGCAGAACACAACGGAGCTGTCACGGGCTGGGGAGGACGTGTGTGGACGTGTGCTGCCTGCTGGGCGGGTGGGTGGAAGTGCAGCTGGATGAGGGGCTCCTCGCTGGTTGGTCAGCTGGCAGGAGGAGTGAAGGAACAAAAGTGAGACTCCTGGAGGAAGAGGGGTGAGGGAGGCAATGCAGTGTGTGTGTGTGATGGATTAGTAAAAGCAGTGTAGCAAATCTCAACCACAGAATGGTAGGGGGCGGAAGGGACCTCTGGAAATCATTTACTCCAACTCCCTGCTAGAGCAGGATCAACTAGTGAAGAGAGTAGTGACAAACAGTGCAAGAGATGAGGAGAGGAGGCACAGAGGAGATGTTGAGTTGCTGGTAGGTGTCCAGAGAAGGGCAACAAAGCTGAGGAGGGGTTTGGAGCACAGCCCTATGAGAAGAGGCTGAGGGAGCTGGGGTTGCTTAGCCTGGAGAAGAGGAGGCTCAGAGGAGACCTTCTTGCTCTCTACAACTACCTGAAGGGAGGTTGTAGCCAGGTGGGGGTTGGTTCTCTTCTCCCAGGCAACCAGCACCAGAACAAGAGGACACAGTCTCCAGCTGCACCAGGGGAAGTTTAGGCTGGATGTTAGGAAGAAATTGCTCATAGAAAGAGAGATTGTCCTTTGGAATGTGCTGCCCAGGGAGGTGGTGGAGTCGCCATCACTGGAGGTGTTTAGGAAGAGACTGGCTGGGGTGCTTGGTGCCATGGTTCAGTTGATTAGATAGTGTTGGGTGATAGGTTGGATTCAGTGATCTCAAAGGTATTTTCCAACCTGGTCTGGTCTGGTCTATTCTATTCTATTCTCTCTTCTCTCTTCTCTTCTCTTCTCTTCTCTCTTCTCTTCTCTTCTCTTCTCTTCTCTTCTTCTTCTCTTCTCTTCTCTTCTCTTCTCTTCTCTTCTCTTCTCTTCTCTTCTCTTCTCTTCTCTTCTCTTCTCTTCTCTTCTCTTCTCTTCTCTTCTCTTCTCTTCTCTTCTCTTCTCTTCTCTTCTCTTCTCTTCTCTTCTCTTCTCTTCTCTTCTCTTCTCTTCTCTTCTCTCTCCTCTCTCTCCTCTCCTCTCCTCTCCTCTCCTCTCCTCTCCTCTCCTCTCCTCTCCTCTCCTCTCCTCTCCTCTCCTCTCCTCTCCTCTCCTCTCCTCTCCTCTCCTCTCCTCTCCTCTCCTCTCCTCTCCTCTCCTCTCCTCTCCTCTCCTCTCCTCTCCTCTCCTCTCTCTCTCTCCTCTCCTCTCCTCTCCTCTCCTCTCCTCTCCTCTCCTCTCCTCTCCTCTCCTCTCCTCTCCTCTCCTCTCCCTCTCCTCTCCTCTCCTCTCCTCTCCTCTCCTCTCCTCTCCTCTCCTCTCCCTCTCCTCTCCTCTCCTCTCCTCTCCTCTCCTCTCCTCTCCTCCTCCTCTCCTCTCCCTCTCCTCTCCTCTCCTCTCCTCTCCGAACCTCTCCTCTCCTCTCCGAACCTCTCCTCTCCGAACCTCTCCGAACCTCTCCTCTCCTCTCCTCTCCGAACCTCTCCTCTCCTCTCCTCTCCTCTCCTCTCCGAACCTCTCCTCTCCTCTCCGAACCTCTCCTCTCCGAACCTCTCCTCTCCGAACCTCTCCTCTCCGAACCTCTCCTCTCCGAACCTCTCCTCTCCGAACCTCTCCTCTCCGAACCTCTCCTCATCCGAACCTCTCCTCTCCGAACCTCTCCTCTCCGAACCTCTCCTCTCCGAACCTCTCCTCTCCGAACCTCTCCTCTCCTCTCCGAACCTCTCCGAACCTCTCCTCTCCTCTCCGAACCTCTCCTCTCCGAACCTCTCCTCTCCTCTCCGAACCTCTCCCTCTCCTCTCCGAACCTCTCCTCTCCGAACCTCTCCCTCTCCGAACCTCTCCTCTCCTCTCCGAACCTCTCCTCTCCTCTCCGAACCTCTCCTCTCCTCTCCGAACCTCTCCTCTCCGAACCTCTCCTCTCCGAACCTCTCCTCTCCTCTCCGAACCTCTCCTCTCCGAACCTCTCCTCTCCGAACCTCTCCTCTCCGAACCTCTCCTCTCCGAACCTCTCCTCTCCGAACCTCTCCTCTCCTCTCCGAACCTCTCCTCTCCTCTCCGAACCTCTCCTCTCCTCTCCGAACCTCTCCTCTCCTCTCCGAACCTCTCCTCTCCTCTCCGAACCTCTCCTCTCCTCTCCGAACCTCTCCTCTCCTCTCCGAACCTCTCCTCTCCTCTCCTCTCCTCTCCGAACCTCTCCTCTCCTCTTCCTCTCCGAACCTCTCCTCTCCGAACCTCTCCGAACCTCTCCCTCTCCGAACCTCTCCTCTCCCTCTCCGAACCTCTCCGAACCTCTCCTCTCCGAACCTCTCCGAACCTCTCCTCTCCGAACCTCTCCTCTCCTCTCCTCTCCTCTCCTCTCCTCTCCGAACCTCTCCTCTCCGAACCTCTCCGAACCTCTCCTCTCCGAACCGAACCGAACCTCTCCCTCTCCGAACCGAACCTCTCCTCTCCTCTCCTCTCCGAACCTCTCCTCTCCGAACCTCTCCTCTCCGAACCTCTCCTCTCCGAACCTCTCCGAACCTCTCCTCTCCGAACCTCTCCTCTCCGAACCTCTCCGAACCTCTCCTCTCCGAACCTCTCCTCTCCTCTCCGAACCTCTCCGAACCTCTCCGAACCTCTCCTCTCCGAACCTCTCCTCTCCGAACCTCTCCTCTCCGAACCTCTCCCTCTCCGAACCTCTCCTCTCCGAACCTCTCCCTCCTCCTCTCCGAACCTCTCCTCTCCGAACCTCTCCTCTCCGAACCCTCTCCTCTCCGAACCTCTCCTCTCCGAACCTCTCTCCTCTCCTCTCCTCTCTCCTCTCCTCTCCTCACCTCTCC